>NC_066580.1:213079026-214329026 GCF_024323335.1 Lathyrus oleraceus
GTGTGTAAAGTTTGTAATTGTGAAAGAGACGATGTTGGTGGTATCTGTTGATTTTGTTGTTGTGACGGAGTTTCAGAAACTTGAGAAGTTTATGTAACATATTCTATAATGGGTGTTTTTGGAGGAGGTGGAAGTAAAATTGGTCATATATTTGTTGGGAAAATATAGAGATGGGTTTAGAAGTGGGAGGTGGCTGGATTGATAATATCCTTTCGGAAACTACAGAATCAGAAACAATAGG
The DNA here is from genome assembly GCF_024323335.1 of Lathyrus oleraceus. Classification (NCBI taxonomy): domain Eukaryota; kingdom Viridiplantae; phylum Streptophyta; class Magnoliopsida; order Fabales; family Fabaceae; genus Lathyrus; species Lathyrus oleraceus. The sequence continues at coordinate 213,079,268 of NC_066580.1, forward strand.
AGTGCTAGCTTCAGGAAGCTTACCAGAAGTAGTGTTAGAAGCTCTTGAAGATTATTGGACAACTCCATATGTATACTTTAGAAGCATAGCTTTCTGGCGCTCACTGAGAGGCACCTCATCTCCATTCAGAAAGACAACAACTTTCTTCTTCTTCTTTTGAGGCCTTGAAGATCCTTCTCCTCTTAACTCCTTATTCCTTTTCCCATGAACATTTGGGTATGTTTCTGGTAGATTGAAAGGATCAACCATGGATCAATTCCATCCTTCTGACAACTTTCTAAATAGGTTATAAGAATTTCTAGAGGATCAATCTTAGTGAAGATTGGGAAGTTATCTACTTGAGTCCTCGTTCCACATATGTCATCCTTTGAGGGAATGAAATTTGGCCTTACATACTTAGAGATGAGGTCCATGCTCTTGAGATTCTACCCCCAAAAGATTTTTCCAGTGTCCTTCACAAGTTCATCAGTTAAACCACTGACCAGAAGGTCATCTACCAGACCATTCTCAACAAGAATTTCAAAAATGAGCCTTCCATTGGGGATGAAATTGCTTTTGTTCTTCTTCAAAGATCCACTAGTTCTGGATTCTGTGATAGAATCTCTTATGAACTTGAACAAGATAGAAGGGAGTCCCAACTTGAGACCATTCTCAAAAAAGAGCAGCATGAACTTCTAATGCGTGTTGACATAGGCAAAACTGTTGGTGCTAGGTGTCGCATCACGCGAAAAACCGGCGGGGAAACAAGAACAACAGAGCCGCCACCGTGCGTTATTTATCCCAAAAGAGGGAAAGGAAACGCTCAGAGTAAACCTGGAAAAGACATGGTCTCGCGACCAAAGAGTATGGGTTCGGGAGTCGGTTATGCGAAGGGAAGGTATTAGCACCCCTACGCATCCGTCGTACTCGACGGGATCCACGCACAATAGGAAGGAAAATGGTTGCTAAAACACTGCTCACACACACACACACTGGCTGAAAAGAGACAAAAGAAACTGACTAAAACTGTCTCGGCAGGATATCGCATCCTGGGCCTACTTAGTCTATCAGGCATAGACATCAGAGTCGAAGTAGTTCGGACTGGGGAAACGACACATGCTCGCTAGGATATCGCATCCTATGCATACGTATCTTCTCGGACGAGAGAAGAATCAGAGCATTCGTAGCTCGGCTGACACGCACACAAACAAACACTGGCAAAGGCAAACGTGGAGCCTGAATGCCAATCACTGGACTTACATCAGCATCCGAACCAAAACGCACTCAAGAAGGCAAACATGGAGCCTGAATGCCAATCACTGGGCTTACATCAGCATCCGAACCAAACACACGCACACTGGAACCCAAATGCCACTCGATGGACTTACATCAGCTTCCAAGCACACAACAAGGCAAAACAACGACACAGGCGTCCGGAGAGATCAGCTCATCTCCTGCCTACGTACCTCATCTGATATGAGGATCAGGGTGACGTAGTTCCCCTACGCAGGGATAAAGGACTAGCCTAACCAGATAACAGAGGGAGACACAACACTAGGGAGACTACGACTCGAGCCTAGATGTTATCATGCAAAATCGTCCCTAAGTTAAGGGTTCTAGCTAACTTGCATAGGAAGCAAGCCTATCCTAGTCATGACTTGCACAGGAAGCAAGCCACACCCACACTTAACTTGCACAGGAAGCAAGCCAAGCAAAACCTAACTTGCACAGGAAACAAGTCTAAACTAACCCTAAGAAGCAAAGCAAACAAACACAAGCACAGGTAGCACACACTATATGCACACAAGAGGCTCAAACAAGGGTTAGGTTTTAGTCGAGGGGTCATATCAACCTCAACAAACAAACCTCTGGAACTGGGTAAATGTTGCTCTTAACCTTGCCATTGAGAGACTAAGGTGAAGCAGATGAAAGGTGAGTGAAGATAAGACTTCACAGCTCTTATCCCTGGCCTGGGAGAGCTTAAGACAAGAATGTGTGGGTTCAGAAAGTGGGAACCCTTCTACACATTTAAAACTGACTCAACTGTACAATTGTACAAGATCTTGGGTTTGTATCTGCAATGCATCAACACAGTGGTGTGAGCAAAGCAGAAGACACACAGAATAGCAGGGGATAGGTTGCTTATCCCTTGGTTCTGCCAATTGCCTCTTCACTTAGGAGGTCTTTGACTATGTACAAGGACAAATTAAACATACACAAACATTGCCTCTTAAGGAGGACTTCAGACAGTTGCCTGGCCAAGTAACAGGCCAGGTCTTCCAGACTACATGAAGATGAGAAGTTATACCTCAGTGCAAATTGCTTATACAAGCAAAGCAAAGCAAAAGTTCACAAGGAACTAAGCAACTAAAAGCACCTGAAATAGTCAAGCAGACATTAGTATGCAACTTCAAAACAAAGCAAAAGGAAACAGACATCAACAGTTGATTAGAGGCAAATGGATGTGCAAGGCACAAGGCTCAAGGCATGTGAGCCAAACCACCTACAAAACAAACAAGTTAAACAATGATATTCAAGCAAACTCAATCAAAAAGAAATGGTCTCATTGGTCATTTGTTGGTCAACCTGAAAACATGAGCTCAAAGGTGAGTAACAGGACCACTAGGACAAGCCTAGGGTCAAAAAGGAATGAAAAAGTCAAAACAGCAAAGGGCAAGTATCCAAAATCATGTTCAAACAATTAAGAAACACAACCAATTGGGTTCACATTCATATCAATCATCATCATCATTTCATGAACAAATTAGGTCAAAACATGGCATTTAGAAGCTCATAGAAGTCAACAGCAAGACTTGCATCAAAACCAATCTCAAACATTTCCAAAAATCACCAAATAAATCATGATCAATCACAACCCACAGCATGGTATGCATGTCAAATTTCATCTCATTTGGACAAGTGGAAGGCAGTCAATGAAAATCAGAAAGTCAAAGCAATTTTGAACATGCTCAAAGAAGTCAACCAAACATGCATCAACTTGAAAAATTCATAAATCAGAGATGGCATATGATAAATGAATGGGACTAAAACCATGGCAAAGATGAGGATGTCTAGTTATCTCATGTAAAATTTCATGTCCATCTAATAAAGTATGAGAATTTCACAAATGAAATGGGAACAAGTGTCACAAAAAGTCAACATATGACCAAGCAGGGGAGAAAATCTCAAATAATTAGGAAATGCCACAAATAATTCCAAGAAAATTCACATGTAAACTAGACATCCAAGAGTAGGTTCATGCAAAAAATCAGATCAATTGGAAGTCAAGAAGCATGGTATCAAAAATCATCAAGTTGGACATCAATGGTGTGACACAAATTGTCACACCCTAATTCAAAAATTCATAACTCACAATCCAGATAAGATAAATTCACAAACTCTACACCAAAATCACCATGAATGTGCCTAGTTTAAGCACAAAAAATTTGGGAGCCATTGGATAAAGTATCATCATTTCACAAATGTTTTGGCAAAGTGTACAAAATATGAGCACATGTCACAAACCCTAAGGCCATTTAAAAATTACTCAACCAAAAAATCTGGAAAAATAATGATAAAAAACTAGGGATCATGATGAAGATGATGCAAAAAACCCCATGAAAATTGGATTTGAAATGAGTGAAATATGATTTTTGCAAAATGTGTAACCAAAGTGAAATAAACATTGAAAATTAAATGGATTAATTGGAAATATTAAGACCGAGAATGGAAATTGTGTAAATATGAGCTTCATTAAACAAAACGACCGCGTTTCAGGCCAGGGATTAAAATGTTTTGATTGGCTAGCATGGCTCTACAGTGAACACGCAACGTTCTCATCCAAAATTTTGGGCAATGTATCAATGGAACTAGGGTTTCTATCCAACAGTAACAACATCATCTTCCTAAATCGTGTTTTTCACAAAAAATCCCAGAAACCAAAATTAAATACACAGAAGTGTTCAGCATGGCAAGGCAAACAAGGGTCCAGCATCGATTTTCATTAAATCATAGCATAGTTCATGAATCGAACAGAAGAAAATCAACATCAAAATTTTGCTCATGAACAAAAATTTCCAGAAATGAATAATGAGCATATCAATAGAACCATTAGAGCACACACATGACAAATCCAAGCTTCATTTTCATGGAAACAAACTATGGAGAGAGAATCGAGCAAAAAAACATATGAACAACAATCTTTATTTCCAGATTTCTTGCAAAATACTCAACCATTTTATATGAGACAAAGTTCATAACAATCAGCATACCAAGACCTACACTAAACATGGCATGGTTTGGCAAAACAAGTAAATCGAAAACTGACCAAATTGGAGAGCAGATGCAGATTCAGGTGTTTTCTGGCTTGGATATGCTCAAACAGGTGCAGCCTTGTGCTCCCAATGATGGATAGTGAAGATACCTTGGCTCAGTGTAGCTTGCTTTTACTCGAATTTCCATCTGCCATGGCTGAGCTTTTTGAAAACAGTTGCAATGAAGCTGCTTACAGATGGAGAAAAGTGGTTGCAAAGTGCTCACAAGGTTGCTTGGAAGGTGAATCGAGCAAGGCAAGGCTTGGTTCTTTGGAGGATTTTTGAAGATTTTGGAAAATGGCCAAAAATGAATTTGAGAGAGAGTGAGATTTTCTGCTGGTTAGATGGCTGCTACTAGGGTTTCCAAGTGACAGAAAATGATGAATATATCTGCTGTTTTTGTGGTACTGAATCCAAGTCCATGGAAATGTGGGATAGAGTTGGTAAAAATTGTACTTTTGGCCAATTTTCAAGCAAGTAGGGATGGCTGTGTGTACTGCACGAAAATGACCTTGTAACATGACCAAAATATGATTTCTAAACATGTTTGAATGGCCAAATTGATTAGAAATGGCTATCTCAAAAATTCACTTTTGTACCACACTTGAAATCTATTCATGCAAGTCCAAAAATGCCATTTTGATTGGTGAAGTTTTGGTGAATGATGATGACATATTTGGAAAGAGGGGATCAAATGTGACTTGTAGGAAAAAACCCCACCCAAATTGGCCAAATGGTTTGAGAGATATGGCCTTTTGAAGTTCAAGAATTTCTGAAAATGATTTGATCATAACTTGCCAACCATACATGGGAATTGAGTGTTCTTGGACTTTTTGGAAATGGGAGAACAAGATCTTCAACTTTCATGTTGGGCAAAAATTCATTTGAAGCTTGTATCATGATGTAAGTTTGAGGATCAAGACTTTCCATTTTTGGCAGGTTTCAATTACAGGTCCAGTTTCCATTTTTGGAAATTTCTGATCTGGCTTCAAATTCTTCCATGATGGTGTTTGACATGATATATGGGGCCTATTTGGACATGAATAAGCTCTATCAAACCAAATCCATCCATCAAAACCATAAAATCAACCACAGTTGACCAAGTTTGACTTTTTAGGGTTTTTGACTGACTGTGCATTGACTGATGACTTCTGAACATCCAACCCTTGACCAAAACACTTCAAATGGGTCCCCAAGTCATGTGAACATGTTGGACCAACCCTAGGGCCTTGGCTCCTTGAGAAACACACTTGCTTGCTTGGTTGACTGATCTCCTGATCAGTTTGACCTAATTTCTTGATTGGCTTGCACTTGGGGCAAAGGACAATGCAATGCTATGCAGTGGACCATGATATGCTATGTCCTAATATGAAAATGTATGTACAATGATGGGTGCAAATTTGAGGTGCTACAGCTGCCCCTATTCAATCAGCTGGGAACCCGAATGGATGAGAGCAACGGCTGTCAGACTTTCAGGGTAAACAGGGATTGAATACCAAGAACCGTAGAAATTTGCACAATACAGGGATCCACCAATGGAAACGTCCACTGGGATTTGATATTTATTACTGGGTATATATTTTTTGGTTTTGTTTTTAAAGGGTACAGCCACATCCAGACATCGCAACGACGATGAATGGGAAAAGAAATCACAACTAGATGCCAACGGACAACTAGGAAAAACTCAACGTTTAGCAAGACCAACGGAGAGGTAACCAGACATTAATGAATGACTGGAAGGGATACAACCATACGTCAACGGACGAAATGGGAAAAACTCAACGTTTACCAAGACCAACGGAGAGGTAACCAGACATTAACGAATGACTGGAAGAGATACAACCATACGTCAACGGACGAAATGGGAAAAACTCAACGTTTACCAAGACCAACGGAGAGGTAACCAACTGGGGACGACCAGGAAAAACTCGACGTTTATCGAAACCAACGGAGAGGTAACCAGACATTTACTAATGAATGGGAAGACTCGACGTTTACAGACATCGAAAGATGATGTTTACAGACACCAAAAAGATCGACCAGACATTTACTGATGAATGGGAAAACTCGACGTTTACAGACATCGAAAGATGATGTTTACAGACACCAAAAAGATCGACCAGACATTTACTGATGAATGGGAGGACTCAACCAGACATCGACGGATGAATGGGAGAAAACTCGACGTTTACAGACATCGAAAGATGATGTTTACAGACACCAAAAAGATCGACCAGACATTTACTGATGAATGGGAATAAGAGAAACACAACCAGACGTCAACGAACGAATGGGAAAAACTCGTCGTTTATCGAAACCAACGGAGAGGTAAGTCCACATGGGGAGGGTACAACTAGACATCACCGGATGACTAGGAAAAACTCGACGTTTATCGACACCAAAGGAGAGGAGGAAACTCTTCTGGGAGAGTGAACACATCCAAATCATCAACGGATGATCGGGAAAAACTCGACGTTTATCGACACCAACGGAGAGGAGGAATCTTCACTAGGGGAGGGACGACGTTACGAACATCGAAAGATGATGTTTACAGACATCAAAGAAGACCAGACACTTACGCATGACTGAGAATCACCGAAAGATGGTGTTTACCGACACCAAGGAAAACAAACACACGCGGGTGCTGACGGGATACTGACATCCACAAGATGACCGGGCAAGGTTGAACACCTGCAGGGGGGTCTCACTGGGGGAGAAACAGGCTTTCCTTTCACCAACGGGTGAGGTAATAAACCTCTGTGGGGATATCAATCCTGAATGCTGTCAAGAGCAACTGTAGCAGACTTGCTGTGCTGATGTTGAAGGAAATGATCCGCCTCTGCCGGGGATACGGTCTGGTGAGGTTAACACATGAATGCATATGTTTGAATTTTTCTATGGCGTAATGCTCCACATTGAATGGAAATGCTACGCGGTTTTGAGGATGCAATGATTACTACATGCAAAATGCAAAATGAACCCGGGCTAAGGAGCCAAAAGATCAGGTACTCCAACCCTGTGGGGAGACCCTGACTGAGGAAATACTCTGCGGGGAACTCTTCTGGGGAAATGGTAAAGCGACTTCGCCGGGGGAAGACTCAACCAACCCTCAGATAGGATAAACTCTGCTTTGGAGAATATTTGTTACTCCGCTGGGGACGACCCACGCAATCCACAGGTAGAATAGATTCAAGCTGGGGATGCACATATCACTCTGATACAGAAACTCGTCCAATCCACTGGTAGGATGAACTCTGCTGGAGAAATAAATGCTACTCCACTAGGGACGACCCAACCAATCCATATGTAGGAGAATCACTGCTGGAGATGTATTTCATGAGACCCGCTCCACTCGGGGATAACAATCGAAAGATTGACCAAAGAGTGCATGAGATATATTATCTATAGCCGTCAAAACGTAGATAATACACTCGCATGGAAGATTATCCATAACCGGGTTGCAGGTTGTTAAATGGATAAATCGACCGAAAAGAAAGGCATCGGTACCAGGACTAGGTATGCAAAGATGACCAATCAAAAGAGGATAAAGTTGCTTACTCGGAGCAAGTATCCAAAAAGAAGGGGAAGACCCAATGGTGACAATACTGCTTGATCAAGACAAGTATCCAGAGGGGAAAAGAATATCAACACCGCAAACCGGATACTGATAACTGCAAGGAGGGGATTACATCTACCGGTTTGTAGGCAGAAAACCACGGAAAAGTAGCCAGTCATCGATAGGATGAGCACAAAGGGTTAACTCCAACAAGGGGATGAAAGTGGGATTTTACAACTACCAACTAGTAGGTAGAAAACCACAAAGATAGGACTTACAACTACCAGTTCGTAGGTAGAGGCCATCAACCGATCTACCGAGAGACAGAGTGAGAAAAAGGATTTACAACTACCGGGTAGTGGGTAGAAGACCATAAAGAAAGGACTTACAGCTACCGGTTCGTAGGTAGAGGCCAACAAACTCCGCTGAGGATAAGATGAATGAGTGCCGGTTAGTGAGCGACTATTCATTTATGCCCCAGGGAAGCACGAGAGACAGCCAACAGGAAGCCAATTTAGGATCGATCCAAAATGGCAGACTGAAACAAGACTCATCCTAATGAGGAAAGAACTCAATAGGGAAAACCCATCCCGTGTGTTGGGAGGGAACGGAAACAACCGTCATCCACGAGGATGTATCTCAGTGGGGAAATGGCAGGAAAGGATAGACACTTTCTGCTTAAGGGGTTGGCTCTACATGGAGAGATCAGACACACCCGACTCTGTTAGGAAAATCTACTGGGGAGATTTGTATTACCAAATAGCAGGAGGCAATCATCAACAGATACACGGCAACAGCTGCAACATGAGTACCTGAATGCTATGATTATGCATGTATGCTTTATACCTAAAATGCATGATGAATGTTGACAAACAGACATGCTTAACACGCAGGTCCGGGAATCAACCATCCGGAGAGAAAACCAAAGTCACCAGAGAGCCAAGAAAATCCACTGGAGGCTGGGACAATAGGAAACAATCAACATCCTGCAGGGGAGAAAGGCCACCCGAGGCTTCCGGAGGGATCGTCGGTCACAACCGGAGAGAAGAGTTCAACATACAAGCGGATGCGCCACAACAACTTGTGCTAGAGATACCAAGAAGCAATCAGATCTCTGATGAAGATAGATAGGCATTGAGAAAGCTTTTCATGCCAATAACTCCGTTGGGGAATCTATCTGAGGGACATGATGGAGTACTGGGATGTCAATTTGCAAAATACTGAATCTTCCAAGAAAAGCACCCATGCTGGGGAGAGATGAAGACTGCTCTGCTGGAGAGGCGAAAGTTGAAGTCTTCGGTAAACACTCTGCTAGGGGAGCTGCCCCACAATAATGTCCGAAACAGCAAACTTGCTGGGGATGCCCCACGATAGGGCTCAAACAGCACTCTACTGGGGATGCCCCACAATAGAGCTAACAGGGATTTGGAGGAAGAATCTGTACTGCCGGGAACATGAAGATGAACAACTTCAAACAACACTGCATCGGGCAACTTCACTGAGGAGAGACCATACGAGGTTCTGCAGGACAAAGATACAGTCATGCTCGAGATACGAACAATTGTCTTACCTGTTGGTAATCATACCACCCCCGGGAGAGCACCGTGGGTCTCCTAAGTATTCTTCCATCTTTGTGAATGTTCACTTTGTTTAAGAACAAAAATTTTTTTTTGAAAAATTTGTTTATTTTGAAAAACAATGATACTTTATCAATTAAAACATGCAAAACGTTTGTTGAGTTGAAACAAATAAGAGTGCAAATAATTGGATAAAAGCTCAAATTGATGTGATGGAATGGTAGTCTGCAAAGGGCGAGACTCCATAGATCTGTGCAAGTTTGAAATCGGTGATGTATATTGGAGAGGGATACATTGAACATAATGACCTTTCCTCTACCATTCTGAATTTTCGATGTATTCAAAGCTTCAGTCGACGACAAATCGAGAATTCCTGACGGATGACAGATATAGAGCACAGTCTTGTCAAGATGCAGTTACTTGCCAAATCCCTAATTTTTGCCTAGATTGCCCCAGTGTGAGGTGCTCAATCTAGCGGGATGCAAATTCTTTTTTCAATGTCTCTAACTTTTGCCTGGATCGCCCTTTCGGGTTTTCAATCCACCGAGACGCTCCTTTTTGCCTAAGTCGCCTTTTGGGGTGTTCGACTTAGCGAGCTTTTGCTTTTTTGTCTTAGGCGAAGTATTTCTTGACTGCATCGGGATTCACAGGACGAGTGAACTTCTCCATCCATTGTTGTAAGTGTCAAAACATTGCCTGAAAAGGCTCTCTTGACAACATATGGACATTCATAGCTTGGGGGTTCACTTGCCCCTGGAATCGGGCGCGAAAGACAAGACCTTCTTGAACACAAGGTCACCTTCTCGGAACACACGAGGCTTGACCTTCTTGTTGAATGCTTTTTTACTCTCTGCTGATATGACTGTCCATGACACATGGCAGTTGATCTCTTCCTTTCGATCGAATTCAGCATCAGCCAACTTGGGACTTTGAGGGTGCTATTTTTTTTGTTTCTTTCTTTCTTTTTCTTTCTTTTGATCTGGATTTCTTTTGATTTTTTTTTGATTTTGCACCCTCCTCTTTCTTTTTCTTTTTTCTTTTTCTCTCTTTTTTTTTCGATGCCCCAGTTGGCTGTTCTGCTGATTCTCGAGATGCAGCTGAGTGATCTTCTTTTCTTGCTCAAGAAGTCGGGAAATACCGTCAGGAATCCCTTCAACATCATCTTCTTCCGCTTCGAATACAGGGAATTCAAAATTGGGAGATGACGTCTGATCACTATGTTCAATGGGTCTAAGAAACAACCTGCATAAAGATTTTGAGTATAAAAGCTTTTTGGAAATCAAACAAGACAATCGTTATGCAGATGAAAAGATTGCTTTTATTCTTGTTTTTTAGGGTTTTTTGTGATCACCAATTTCATGCAAAAAGCGAAAAGGGAAAAAAATTGGAAAACAAATGTTTTAACATGAATTATTTGAATGAAAATATCATTGCACAAAACGTTGCCAACAATGTCATCACATCTCCTCATGGGAGAAGGGTTTCTAAACAAAGTGATTATTACTCCGACTTATGAACAACTGTAGGAACGCCCACTGTGACCCAATTGTGATAGATCCCACCGGGGATGACAACTGTCAGTATCTCTTGCATCAGCAACTTCTGCTTTCTGAACAACCCTTCTGAAGAAAAAGTCGGCGCCAGCCCAGGACTTGTTATCTTCAGGCTTGATTAACACGGGGACCCAAGTCTTCAAAGTTCAAAATACCTGACCTTACGAGGTCTTGAACCTTCATCTTCAACTGAAAGCAACTATCCACATCATGACCAGGAGCACCCGAATGATACACACAATGCTGATCGGGCCTATACCACCACCGAGGGTTGTCGGGTTTAGCCGGCGGGTCTTTGGGAGTAATCAAGTTCCGCTCTAACAGAGAGGGATACAATTCGGCGTAGGACATGGGGATTGGATCAAAAATGATCTTCTTCCTCTCATTACTCGTACTGGCTTGTTGGGAAGCCTGCTGCTGAGGACGACGTTGTTGATGCTGATATTGCTGAGTTGGTCTTCCCTGCTGTTGTTGAATTGCTGGAATAGTCACAGCAGCAGCCTGACGATACTGTCCTCTGTTCACACTCCTCCTACGGTGCACGACATTTGTCTCACCCTCTCCCCTTCTGGGTGCCCCAGAGGATGGCTTCTTAGTACTCGAGGAACTTGAAGAGCCAGGATGGCGAACCGGAGCGCGGGTTGCTCTGACATTAATAGTCTCTGCGGCAAGAGGCCGTTCACTGATTCTGATCCCCCTCAATTCATCACCCACGACATAATCATTGACGAGAATAGTGACAGCAGCATTCTCATGAACGGGTACACTCACTGGTGAAGCACGGTGGACTGGTGAAATCACGGCTTCCAGTCTCTGGGCTAAGGCATGCAGCTCCTCTTGCCCCTGAACAACTCCTTGCATCATTGTCATGAACTGGGCCATGTTTGCCCTCATCTCGGCCAATTCTGCCTGAACTTGATCCATACTCCTCTGTTGATTTAATCTAGTTGAGTAGCGGTGCGGACGTTGACCAGCTATCCTGCCTTAAACAGGAACCAGAGTGAGAAGTCACGACCAAGAACACCTGTTATGCAAAATGATATGAGTATGGTGCTAATGATGCGTATGATGCACATGATATGTTCATTCCTCAGGCATTCAAAGAGCCTGAGTCATCCTCAAAAGATGGCAACCTGCAGCAAGAACAACACAGAAGCACAAAAACAACATACATAAGAGTAATGAGTACAAGGTGAAACCAACAACCTCATCTATATGAGTGACAGGATCATACAACAAAGTCGACAAAGAAAATCCAAACAATCAGAGTACAACAATGAATCCCATCCAACAAGCCTGGAGGTGATTTTCAACATACATATCAAAGATACAAGCTAAGACAAACGGCCTCCCGGAATGAGAGTCTTCAAGTACTGACACTGGTCTATCAACAGGTCACATTCTGAACATTCTGGCAAAAGAGTGATCTTCTCCTTCAGTTGTCGTCTAAGCTCTACCACTTCTCCTCCAAGGTGGTTCTCTGATGCCTGTCTCAAGTCTACTTCCTTCTTCAACTGGATGTCTTTATCTCTGAGTTGTTTCTCCAAGTCTCTGATCTTCTTCTGATAGCTGGCCTCAACCCTCTGCAGCCTCAAGCACTCCCGGTGTTCTGCATTTAACATGCTCTCCATCTCCTCGTAGGATCTCTTCTTGCTTCTCTGTCTGCTAGCATCTTCTTCTCGCACTCCTCTGAGTTGATGAGCCAAGTTCAACCTATCAGCTTTGGCTTTGTACAGCTCCATCTGGGTATCTTGCTCCGTCCCTCTCAAACGGCGATTCTCCATCAGGGCTTGCTTGTAGTGCTCCGCAGGCACACTCTCAGCAAGGATCAAAGGTGGTTGCTCCTGCAACGGCTCCATCCTATCATAGGGTAACAACAAAGTTTCTACTCTCTCCTTGACCCAATCAGTGTAATCGGGCATAGCAACGGCAAACTTCTTCCCTAAGACAGATCCATCCTTCACACCAATAGATTTCCAAGCTCTCCCTATCTGCTCCAATCTAGCCGGGTCACTCTGCTTCTCAAAAAACACACTTTCAACTACCTCAGCCTCAAATGGTCTTCCCTTCATCACAAACCCCAACTGGCGAAGAGAAAGAACCGGGTTGTAATTGATGCAACCCCTAGTCCCTACGAGTGGCACATTACGGAATCCTCCACAGCTCATAATGACGTTACGCACATCCATCCGGTAAGATTGCCACCTGATATCATAGGAGGTAAGAGACATAACCCTCTGAGTCCACTTATGCGTGCTCTGAGCATCCACAAAAGGTCCACTGACTGGTAGGAGAGACAAGAACCATCTGAGCAAAAGCGGGAGACAACACCTGATAGCCCCACCCTTACCATGCCTACTGTGAATAGCATAGTAAGTGTCAGCTAACAGAGTAGGAACTGGATTTCCTCCAATGAAAATACTGACTGCAGCATAGTCAACAAAATTTGGCATACTCGGAAACAGGACGATCCCATAGATCATGACGGCCAACTGAGCATGAAAGGCTTCCCAACTTCCCTTCCCCGTTTCTTCTCTAGCTACCCTCAACAGAAACTTCAAAGGCAATCCTACAACATCCCCACTGGACTTCCAACTATCACTGACTTCCTTGATACCCAAATGGAGAGCTCTGGCAACAACTCTGAAATCAACCTCCTTGGGCACATCCAAGAAAGGAACCTGATACCGGACCGGGACACTCAACAGAATGGAGTACTCCTCAAGAGTAGGCGCCAACTGATAATCTTGAAAGGTGAAACAATGAAGCTCTGGGTCGTAGAACTGTAGAAGAGTCTGCAACGGTACCGGATCGACTACCATCTTCAACAGTGTCAGAATATCTCCATACTGGTCAACAAATCCCTTCTGGTTACCACTGGTCATAAGGTTGCTCAACTCAATCAGAGACGTCAAAGGTTCACGGTGAAAGCTGTAGGAACAAGTCTTCCGCTTCAACTCTGGGACTGTTGCCATCTCTATCAGTGAACAAGCTCTGGAATGTACCTAAGAAATGATATGCATGCAGGGATTAGTTTTTTTTCTTTTCCCCTTTTTTTTTCTCTTTTTTTTTGTATCTTTTTTATTGCGTTTCTTTTGAAAAATAAATATGCTATGATGCAGACTGGACTGGTTGGCTGTGTCTCTCAGAACACTGGATCAAAGCTTCAGCTTGAACTTGGAACCACAAATTCATCTGAAACCCAAAGTCATCTGAGACCCCAAAATTCCGAACCAATAGTCACCAACAGGATCACAAGTCACCAACAAGTCACCAACAAGTCACCAACTGTACCTGTAATAATGATCATTCCCTCCCCACTCAAGGGTGTCATCTAGGCCAGGGTAAGGTCGAGAGAAACGCAGCATAAATAACCTTTCGCAGAACATCATCATATACACACCCGAAGTATGTAACGATAATGTCCCACCAGGGTCTGAACTGCTCGTGATATCAATGTTCCGCTAAGTGGCGCAATACCACCCGCTTCCCATGAATCACTATATTCCTAAGTATCCTAGATTTCACTCATGGCCTGGGTATTGGGCCTTTTACCTCATGTAACTCCCACCCCAACAGAGAGAAACAGACAACCAGCCAGGTGAACAGATGAATATGAATGCAAACATTAATGCAAACAATAAATGCAAACAGTAAATGCAAATATATACGAATGAATGCACTAAATACAACAACAAACAGCAACCAAAACCCTAACCTAGAGAGCGCTAGGAGAGACTCGCTTAGGGAAGATGGACCAGCACAGGTCAACTTCTCTATATCCCCAGCAGAGTCGCCAGCTGTCGCATCACGCGAAAAACCGGCGGGGAAACAAGAACAACAGAGCCGCCACCGTGCGTTATTTATCCCAAAAGAGGGAAAGGAAACGCTCAGAGTAAACCTGGAAAAGACATGGTCTCGCGACCAAAGAGTATGGGTTCGGGAGTCGGTTATGCGAAGGGAAGGTATTAGCACCCCTACGCATCCGTCGTACTCGACGGGATCCACGCACAATAGGAAGGAAAATGGTTGCTAAAACACTGCTCACACACACACACACTGGCTGAAAAGAGACAAAAGAAACTGACTGAAATTGTCTTGGCAGGATATCGCATCCTGGGCCTACTTAGTCTATCAGGCATAGACATCAGAGTCGAAGTAGTTCGGACTGGGGAAACGACACATGCTCGCTAGGATATCGCATCCTATGCATACGTATCTTCTCGGACGAGAGAAGAATCAGAGCATTCGTAGCTCGGCTGACACGCACACAAACAAACACTGGCAAAGGCAAACGTGGAGCCTGAATGCCAATCACTGGACTTACATCAGCATCCGAACCAAAACGCACTCAAGAAGGCAAACATGGAGCCTGAATGCCAATCACTGGGCTTACATCAGCATCCGAACCAAACACACGCACACTGGAACCCAAATGCCACTCGATGGACTTACATCAGCTTCCAAGCACACAACAAGGCAAAACAACGACACAGGCGCCCGGAGAGATCAACTCATCTCCTGCCTACGTACCTCATCTGGTATGAGGATCAGGGCGACGTAGTTCCCCTACGCAGGGATAAAGGACTAGCCTAACCAGATAACAGAGGGAGACACAACACTAGGGAGACTACGACTCGAGCCTAGATGTTATCATGCAAAATCGTCCCTAAGTTAAGGGTTCTAGCTAACTTGCACAGGAAGCAAGCCTATCCTAGTCATGACTTGCACAGGAAGCAAGCCACACCCACACTTAACTTGCACAGGAAGCAAGCCAAGCAAAACCTAACTTGCACAGGAAGCAAGTCTAAACTAACCCTAAGAAGCAAAGCAAACAAACACAAGCACAGGTAGCACACACTATATGCACACAAGAGGCTCAAACAAGGGTTAGGTTTTAGTCGAGGGGTCATATCAACCTCAACAAACAAACCTCTGGAACTGGGTAAATGTTGCTCTTAACCTTGCCATTGAGAGACTAAGGTGAAGCAGATGAAAGGTGAGTGAAGATAAGACTTCACAGCTCTTATCCCTGGCCTGGGAGAGCTTAAGACAAGAATGTGTCGGTTCAGAAAGTGGGAACCCTTCTACACATTTAAAACTGACTCAACTGTACAATTGTACAAGATCTTGGGTTTGTATCTGCAATGCATCAACACAGTGGTGTGAGCAAAGCAGAAGACACACAGAATAGCAGGGGATAGGTTGCTTATCCCTTGGTTCTGCCAATTGCCTCTTCACTTAGGAGGTCTTTGACTATGTACAAGGACAAATTAAACATACACAAACATTGCCTCTTAAGGAGGACTTCAGACAGTTGCCTGGCCAAGTAACAGGCCAGGTCTTCCAGACTACATGAAGATGAGAAGTTATACCTCAGTGCAAATTGCTTATACAAGCAAAGCAAAGCAAAAGTTCACAAGGAACTGAGCAACTAAAAGCACCTGAAATAGTCAAGCAGACATTAGTATGCAACTTCAAAACAAAGCAAAAGGAAACAGACATCAACAGTTGATTAGAGGCAAATGGATGTGCAAGGCACAAGGCTCAAGGCATGTGAGCCAAACCACCTACAAAACAAACAAGTTAAACAATGATATTCAAGCAAACTCAATCAAAAAGAAATGGTCTCATTGGTCATTTGTTGGTCAACCTGAAAACATGAGCTCAAAGGTGAGTAACAGGACCACTAGGACAAGCCTAGGGTCAAAAAGGAATGAAAAAGTCAAAACAGCAAAGGGCAAGTATCCAAAATCATGTTCAAACAATTAAGAAACACAACCAATTGGGTTCACATTCATATCAATCATCATCATCATTTCATGAACAAATTAGGTCAAAACATGGCATTTAGAAGCTCATAGAAGTCAACAGCAAGACTTGCATCAAACCCAATCTCAAACATTTCCAAAAATCACCAAATAAATCATGATCAATCACA
The DNA here is from genome assembly GCF_024323335.1 of Lathyrus oleraceus. NCBI lineage: Eukaryota > Viridiplantae > Streptophyta > Magnoliopsida > Fabales > Fabaceae > Lathyrus > Lathyrus oleraceus. The sequence continues at coordinate 213,096,187 of NC_066580.1, forward strand.
ACCCACAGCATGGTATGCATGTCAAATTTCATCTCATTTGGACAAGTGGAAGGCAGTCAATGAAAATCAGAAAGTCAAAGCAATTTTGAACATGCTCAAAGAAGTCAACCAAACATGCATCAACTTGAAAAATTCATAAATCAGAGATGGCATATGATAAATGAATGGGACTAAAACCATGGCAAAGATGAGGATGTGTAGTTATCTCATGTAAAATTTCATGTCCATCTAATAAAGTATGAGAATTTCACAAATGAAATGGGAACAAGTGTCACAAAAAGTCAACATATGACCAAGCAGGGGAGAAAATCTCAAACAATTAGGAAATGCCACAAATAATTCCACGAAAATTCACATGTAAACTAGACATCCAAGAGTAGGTTCATGCAAAAAATCAGATCAATTGGAAGTCAAGAAGCATGGTATCAAAAATCATCAAGTTGGACATCAATGGTGTGACACAAATTGTCACACCCTAATTCAAAAATTCATAACTCACAATCCAGATAAGATAAATTCACAAACTCTACACCAAAATCACCATGAATGTGCCTAGTTTAAGCACAAAAAATTTGGGAGCCATTGGATAAAGTATCATCATTTCACAAATGTTTTGGCAAAGTGTACAAAATATGAGCACATGTCACAAACCCTAAGGCCATTTAAAAATTACTCAACCAAAAAATCTGGAAAATAATGATAAAAAACTAGGGATCATGATGAAGATGATGCAAAAAACCCCATGAAAATTGGATTTGAAATGAGTGAAATATGATTTTTGCAAAATGTGTAACCAAAGTGAAATAAACATTGAAAATTAAATGGATTAATTGGAAATATTAAGACCGAGAATGGCAATTGTGTAAATATGAGCTTCATTAAACCAAACGACCGCGTTTCAGGCCAGGGATTAAAATGTTTTGATTGGCTAGCATGGCTCTACAGTGAACACGCAACGTTCTCATCCAAAATTCTGGGCAATGTATCAATGGAACTAGGGTTTCTATCCAACAGTAACAACATCATCTTCCTAAATCGTGTTTTTCACAAAAAATCCCAGAAACCAAAATTAAATACACAGAAGTGTTCAGCATGGCAAGGCAAACAAGGGTCCAGCATCGATTTTCATTAAATCATAGCATAGTTCATGAATCGAACAGAAGAAAATCAACATCAAAATTTTGCTCATGAACAAAAATTTCCAGAAATGAATAATGAGCATATCAATAGAACCATTAGAGCACACACATGACAAATCCAAGCTTCATTTTCATGGAAACAAACTATGGAGAGAGAATCGAGCAAAAAACATATGAACAACAATCTTTATTTCCAGATTTCTTGCAAAATACTCAACCATTTTATATGAGACAAAGTTCATAACAATCAGCATACCAAGACCTACACTAAACATGGCATGGTTTGGCAAAACAAGTAAATCGAAAACTGACCAAATTGGAGAGCAGATGCAGATTCAGGTGTTTTCTGGCTTGGATATGCTCAAACAGGTGCAGCCTTGTGCTCCCAATGATGGATAGTGAAGATACCTTGGCTCAGTGTAGCTTGCTTTTACTCGAATTTCCATCTGCCATGGCTGAGCTTTTTGAAAACAGTTGCAATGAAGCTGCTTACAGATGGAGAAAAGTGGTTGCAAAGTGCTCACAAGGTTGCTTGGAAGGTGAATCGAGCAAGGCAAGGCTTGGTTCTTTGGAGGATTTTTGAAGATTTTGGAAAATGGCCAAAAATGAATTTGAGAGAGAGTGAGATTTTCTGCTGGTTAGATGGCTGCTACTAGGGTTTCCAAGTGACAGAAAATGATGAATATATCTGCTGTTTTTGTGGTACTGAATCCAAGTCCATGGAAATGTGGGATAGAGTTGGTAAAAATTGTACTTTTGGCCAATTTTCAAGCAAGTAGGGATGGCTGTGTGTACTGCACGAAAATGACCTTGTAACATGACCAAAATATGATTTCTAAACATGTTTGAATGGCCAAATTGATTAGAAATGGCTATCTCAAAAATTCACTTTTGTACCACACTTGAAATCTATTCATGCAAGTCCAAAAATGCCATTTTGATTGGTGAAGTTTTGGTGAATGATGATGACATATTTGGAAAGAGGGGATCAAATGTGACTTGTAGGAAAAAACCCCACCCAAATTGGCCAAATGGTTTGAGAGATATGGCCTTTTGAAGTTCAAGAATTTCTGAAAATGATTTGATCATAACTTGCCAACCATACATGGGAATTGAGTGTTCTTGGACTTTTTGGAAATGGGAGAACAAGATCTTCAACTTTCATGTTGGGCAAAAATTCATTTGAAGCTTGTATCATGATGTAAGTTTGAGGATCAAGACTTTCCATTTTTGGCAGGTTTCAATTACAGGTCCAGTTTCCATTTTTGGAAATTTCTGATCTGGCTTCAAATTCTTCCATGATGGTGTTTGACATGATATATGGGGCCTATTTGGACATGAATAAGCTCTCTCAAACCAAATCCATCCATCAAAACCATAAAATCAACCACAGTTGACCAAGTTTGACTTTTTAGGGTTTCTGACTGACTGTGCATTGACTGATGACTTCTGAACATCCAACCCTTGACCAAAACACTTCAAATGGGTCCCCAAGTCATGTGAACATGTTGGACCAACCCTAGGGCCTTGGCTCCTTGAGAAACACACTTGCTTGCTTGGTTGACTGATCTCCTGATCAGTTTGACCTAATTTCTTGATTGGCTTGCACTTGGGGCAAAGGACAATGCAATGCTATGCAGTGGACCATGATATGCTATATCCTAATATGAAAATGTATATACAATGATGAGTGCAAATTTGAGGTGCTACACTAGGCCTATGGTGAATTCAACCCAGAATGATCTTAAACCATACTCTTAGATTGTCTGTCAAGTCCTTATCACTTGGACCTTTATCATCCTTAAGATTGGTTCCAGCTTTGAATATGACATGAGCGATAATTGCTTCTCTCTTAGCATTGATCTTGGTACTGTGAATTTGTTTACCTTTTCCATTGTGAGATATTAGTTAGCAATGGATTTCTCAGTAATGACAATCTTCTTGTTCATAACACATGAAGTTATTGTTTCCTTTTCGGCTATAGCATGCACCAAAAACTGCTTCACCAAAACTGGATACACAGGACCAATTAGTCTTTCAAAGAAATTATCCAACCCTTGAAGTTCCAAAGTTTCAGAGAAGTCGAAGCCATTGTTCTTTAGATTCTTGAAGTCCACAATCGTTTCACAAAGCACCATTAACTCTCTCAGAAGAGTGTTTAGAGTCAACTTACGAATCCCTTCCATGACGAGATGGTTTTCACTAGCCACGGAACGAATGAGAGAAATTTGTTGTTGAATCTGTTGTTGTGGATCAGCCATTGTTGAAGGTAAAAGAGAAGATAAATAATTGCATAAAGGTATTTTAGGTTTGAAAGATGAAAGTGCGGGAATATCGTACACATGGTATGAAAATGTAGGTGAAGTGGGTTTGCATAAAGTTTTGTTGCAATGATGACAAGGTAAAACTACGCATTCATAGAGGGATGCGTAAGAGTTTTCAACCTAATTCCAAGAATTGAGAAACCCAATGTGTCACGCTTTCATCACACATGCTCAGAAAATGGGACAACTGTCACCACTTAAAACCATATGAAATCAAACGATATGACAACCATTTAATGCAACAACTATTCAGAATCAGGAAAAAAACCGATAAGATTTATTTTGATCAAAACCTTTCTGATTCATGAAAACTTCCTTACTTCAGAAAGATCATATTTAAGAGTCAACTAGTAAGATTCTCAAAATCTAATCTAGAATTATGAAGACTTAAACATTCTGAAATACATCTTTTCATTATGGACATAAATTCATAAATAGGTTTTTCAAAATGAAAACTCTAAGACCCCAATTTGACCCTAAGATCCCTCATGCTATCTCATCATTTGCATTGGCTTTGGGATCACACCTTGGCATCCTCCTTACCCCTCAGTCATTGGGTTTGCATTGGGAGAGATCGTTAAGCACATTTGATTGTATCATACTCTATTCTCTTTCTTTTTCTAACCAAAATACCAAAAATATGTCTAGTGTAGCTTTGTTTCTTTTGTAGGTAGTGTGTGCATCCATCTGTGCCCTATCAAGCTCACATCTAGGGTTTGAGACCATCAATATAAGGAAATCAATCAAGGAAAGGTTCAAAATGGTTCTAATAATCATATATGGATCCCCATGTTCTTTAATTGTCATTTTGATCAAGAATTCATCAAGAGTTTGAAGCCTGTTTGCCTTGGAAGCCCTAATTCTTCTAGGTATCTTGTGTGACCTCCTCAACAAGTTTCCTCATCCATTAATCAAATAGTTCAAAGGATACTTCATTAAACATCATCTCAAGCATATATGATCCTCCATGAGCCCCAAAATTCAATAGAACTTCAAGTTTGCAAGATGGTTCAAAGTAGTTGACCAGAGAAAGTCAACTGGTCAAAGTTGGGGTTCCCTAGACCCTATCTCCTACAATTTGTGTCATATGAAAATGAATACAAGAGAAATGTTACTATTTATGACATTCCAAACAACTTTAATGTTGGCATCAAGAGCTAAGTTTTCTTGGAAAGTCATTTTGTATGGTGAAAGATTATAGGTCATTTTGTTTGTGCCCTAGATGGAAGGTCAAATTACAAGAACCATAACTTGCTCAATATTTATGATATGAAGACCATACAAGTTTCATGATAAATTTAAATATTTCTTATCCAACTTTGATACTTTGATAAATGTCAATTCTACTTGCAAGGGCATGTGCCAAGAGGAAACATTATAGGTCATTTTGGGCCATCACCATTGAAAAGAAATTTCCCTCAACTTCTAAAATCCATAACTCCCTCATGCCAAATCCAAATGATATTAGATGTGTGACAAAATTGAATAAGAATGGGAGATATCAACTTTGGTGAAGAAACTATTTTCATTTGAAGCTTATAGCAAAAGTTATTCAGGGTGGAAGAAGTGGTCATTTGACTTTCTACTTAGAAAATTTTCAACCATGTTTGATTTCTCCAACTTCCACCTCAAAATTCATCATGATCCAAGCTCCAAATGGAAAAGTTTTCAACATCAAAGTTGTTCCCCTTGATGTCACCTTTCCAAATCATCCAAAATCACTTCATTTGGACAAGAACTGAGAGACTTGCACATGGTTCTTTTGTTTAGTTTGTTTTGGCAACTTTTGACACTCAAGTGTGAATTACTTTTACATGCTTCCAGTAATGACTTCAGTATCAATTGCACACGAATTAGAAATGGATTGCATCATTGATTGGACCTAATTCCATGCCCATGCACCCATGCACAACATTGCTATTTTTGGCCAAATTTTGAAATGGTGCAAAACTGAATTCCATAGCCTATAAATACAAGTGCATTGGCCTCAGGTTGACACATACACCTTGCCCAAGCCTTGCCAAGCAAACTCAGAATCCTACTCCATAGAATTCCTTGAAGATTTCATTGAAATCGAGTTCGTGATTCAACTTCTGTTTGTGAACAAGAACTCCAAGGATTCATAGCCATTTTCAACTCAATTGATCACTGCAAGCAAGAGGAGGAAGAACCAATTGGAATTGCATCAAGATCCATCCAAATCACTGCAACCCGAATGTGATTTTTCCAAAACTTCAAGCCTTCGATTCTCTCTCAATTCTCCACTATTCTACTTGCTTATTAGTTGTTTGTGTAAGAACAAAGTTGGTTCTACAATATATCTCTGAGGTTCTCACGATAACAAAGGATGAAACAAAAATGGTACCCTAACGAAATTTTTTCTTAAGTATGCAAGACTCTTATTAAACTATCAGAAAGATGAATCATCAGATAAAGAATCCAGCGCTTAGATGCTACTCAGAGGAAACGCGTCCAGAAGGTTCTGACTCTAATCAACGTAGGAACCAGCAAAGCAAAAAGAAGTCAGAAACTCTATTAAAGAAGAATGAATCCAGACTCTGAACCTGAAGAAGTCAAGAGTATAGAGAAACTCTGATCTGGTCAGATAGAAGTAACCTCTGAAGATGAACTCTGATTAACAAGACTCTGAATACGGATTCACCAGCTCAGAACGTGTAACCATGAAGAAATTTGTTTTTAGAAAGAAAATATTTCTAGAAGGAATTTATGACGCGCCCAAAAACAGTTTTAGAAAGAAACAAGGAGAGTAATGACAATAATCATTCTTCAATGACCAAGATCCTGTCATCACTCAACGATCCTCTCAAACTCCTATATGAAGGACGGAATGCATCACAAGAAAATACACCTGAGACACACAGCAATACAAATTTCTCAATCATCCTCTTTTACTCTTTCACGAGCTGCTGCTCTTACGTGAAAAATGTTGCTCTTATAATTCTATAATATTTGCTTGTCATTAGAAGCACCGTGCATTACAATCTTATTTAAGATACTTCCTCAAGTGACTCTGTGCAGTCTGAATACTTGAGAGGGCTAAGGGATTATTCTCTTAGATAGTTGTTTGTGTAATCTTTCAAGATTAGTGGATTAAGTCCTTTTTGAAGGAGAAATCACCTTGGCCGGGTGGACTGGAGTAGCTTTGAATTTCAAGCGAACTAGTATAAAATTCTGTGTCATTTTGTTTTTACTCTGTGTGTGTCTAAATGATCAAAAATTTTTATTTTCCAATATAATTCAAACCCCCTTTCTTGTTTTTCTCTACCTTCAATTGGTATCAGAGCTACGACTCTGTTATTGATTTTCTAATCAAACACTTAACAATTTAGAGAGATCCAGCGTGAGAAAAACACTATGGCCAACACCAATGAAAGAGATAGTTACAATGCTAAACCTCCAATCTTTGATGGATAAAAATTTGATTATTGGAAAGATAGAATTGATAGTTTCTTTCTGGGCCACGACGCTGATCTCTGGGACATAGTCACAATTGGCTACACACCACCTGTGACTGACGCTGGCATTGCCATTCCCAGAAGCAAAATGACAGATGATCAGAAGTGCGAATTCAAAAACCATCACAAAGCCAAAATGATACTAATAAATTCCATTTCCTATAATGAATATGAAAAGATCACCAACAGGGAAACAAGTAAAGAAATACTTAACTCCCTGAGGATGACTCAAGAAGGAAATTCTCAAGTAAAAGAAACAAAGGCTCTGGCTCTAACTCGTAAATATGAAGCCTTCAAAATGGAGGACGATGAAGCTGTAGAGGTAATGTTTTCTAGATTTCAAACTTTAATTGCAGGACTCAAAGTGCTGGACAAGGGCTACATAACTGCAGACCAGGTCAAAAAGATAGTCAGAAGCTTACCAAAGAAATGGAGACCCATGGTCATAGCTTTAAAGTTATCCAAAGATCTGAACAATATCATCCTTGAGGAACTAGTCAGTTCATTCAGAAGCCACGAGATAGAACTCGAGGAAGATGAGCCTTAAAAGAAGATCAAGTCTGTAGCACTGAAGTCCAGATCTGAAAGACACAAACTAGAAAGAAACAAAGCCTTCCAAGCTGAAGAGGAAGACAATGATGACTTTGAAAAGGAAGACTCTGATGATGAAGAAGAGTTATCCCTTTTGACCAGAAGAGTTAAACAACTCTAGAGAAAAAGGAATAATAACTTCAGAAGACCAAGACCCAAGGGAGATCGCTCAGAATCAACTTTCAGAGGTAAGTCAAACAAAGAAATAACATGCTATGAATGCAAGGAAACATGTCATGACAGAAACGAATGTCCCAAGCTGAAGAAAGAAAGCTCAAGAAGAGAGAGTTTCAAGAAATGTTCACTCAGAACCAAAAAGGGACTGATGGCCACCTGGGACGATAGTGGATCTGATTCCTCCAAATCAGACTCTGAAGAACAGGAAAATGTTGCACTCATGGCTACCACCAGTGTAGAGTTAACCTTTCCTCTAATAAAGTCATGTTTCAGAAGAAAGTTACTTAGTCTTTCATACCATGCTCTAGGAGCTTGGTTTAGACCGTACAATGATTTCTTAAGTTTAAAAACGTGTTCTGGACATTTAGAGTTTTCAAAACCCGGAGGTTGATTGACATACACTCTTCTGTAAAAACATTAGAAATGATCTCATGATATGCCAGATATATGTTGATGACACTATTTTTGGTTCAGCTAACCCTTTTGTATGTCAAGAATTCTCTGAGCTAATGCAGACAAAATTTGAAATGAGCTTAATGCAAGAACTAAAGTTCTTTCTAGGGATTCAAATCAATCAAGCTTCAGAAGCTACCTACATATATCAAAGTAAATACATAAAAGACATTCTGAAGAAGTTCGAAATGGCTGAATGCAAACCTGCCAAGAAACCTATGCATCCAACCTGCATTCTGGAAAAAGAAGAAATTAACCAGAAGGTTTGTCAGAAGCTCTATCATTGTATGATAGACTCTCTTCTCTATTTGACGACTACACGTCCTGATATTCTATTTAGTATATGTCTCTGTGCCAGATTCCAATAAGATCTTAGAGAATCTCATTTAACAGATGTTAAAAGAATCCTCAGGTATCTGAAAGGAAACCCTAACCTGGGCCTGATGTATGAGAAAACATTAGAGTATAGACTCTCTGGTTATTATGATGCAGATTATGCAAGGGACATAATGGAACGTGAAAGTACATCTGGGAATTGTCAGTTCTTAGGAAATAATCTTATATCTTGGGCCAGCAAAAGGCAATCAACCATAGCTCTGTCCACTGCAGAAGCATAATATATATCAGCGTCACTCTGTACTACTCAGATGCTCTGGATGAAAAATCAACTTGAAGACCTCCTGATCTTTGAGAGTAACGTTCCTATTTTCTATGATAATACTGCTGCCATTTGTTTAAGTAAGAATGCTATCTTGCATTCCAGAGCTAAGCACATAGAAATAAAACACCATTTCATTAGAGATTATGTTCAGAAAGGGGTAATCACTTTAAACTTTATTGATACAGACCATCAATGGGCTGACATTTTTACCAAACCCCTCACTGAAGATAGATTCTCCTTCATTTTGAAAAATTTAAACATTCAAATTTGTCCAGAATGAAATGTGCCTCTGAAATAGCAAAATATGGCTCTGAAGTAAACATTTGGAATCTGAATCTGACTCTGATGCTACTACCGGTTAGAAGCTATCTGAATCAGAAATCCTCAGGATCCAACCTTTTGGTATGCCTGAAGATCAGATAAAGTAACACGTGGTACCTCATGTGTCTGACCTTGGAACTTCTAGACAGCTGTCTAGTAGAAATCAAGAGACAGACTCTTGAAATCTCCTCGAGCAGTGTGCTGATTTGGGGATTAGACCTCCATCATAGGCTGTAATCATTCTCCTCCAAACGTGCTTACTTGGTTAGTGTGCTGCATTTAATGTTTCATTAGTTAAACTCTCTTAATGTTGTTATTTTGCATGCAACTTTATGGGTATATATTCATTTCACACACTACATTTGCACACCTTACACTCATGTATACACTAGACCTTCTCTCTCTCTCAGTTCTTCATCTTCCTCAAAGATTTTTGCAGTTCTTCATCAAAGTTCGTCATTTTAACTCTCATCATCAACTTTGTTCTTCATGGACGCTCAACAACAATTCGTCTACAACTTCTCCCAATAAATGAACTCAACGGAACAAACACCCATTTCTACTCAACAAGCTACAACAACCACCGGCGTCGTTTCAACCCCAATATACAGGGAACCCCATATCCTTGATCGTGAACCTCACATCCACCTAGCAACACCATTTGAGAAGCTTGAAGTTTTATGTGATTCGTTAGTTGATTTTGAAAACATGAAGAAGAATGGCATAAACCTAACTGAAGAGTTGAGAATGCAAGGGCGGAAAACCTATTTTCAACGGCTCTTTGGTCCTGTGTACACAAATCTGGTGAAGGAGTTCTGGCGTTTCACAGACTCAGATGATCACTACATTGTCTCCTACGTTCTGGGAGTCAAGATAGTCATCACTGAGAAATCTATTGCTTCTCTTATGAACATGGAGAAGACAGGAGGAAGACGCATCTATAACATCAACCCTAGGGAAAAGTATTTGTCTTAGGAAATCAACCCTACTATATTTCAACAGAGTGCTGAAGGCAAACACTCAAAGAACAAGGAGCTCCATTAGAACCTCCGTGTCTGGTTGAAGATCATCTTAGACAGCATTCATCATCGCCCTGCATCAAACTCTTATGACTACATCAACACAAATCAGAAGTGTATTCTGTACTGCATTCACAAGGGGCTGAAACTCTGTCTATCAGCATTGCTCTTCAAGTATCTCAGAGACTCTATTAAAGACACCAGAAATAACATGGAGACCAGAAACTACATCCCTTTGGTGAGACTTATATTAGATGCGTTGATTGAGAGTGGCTTAGTGGATCACCTGATTCAGCTCAGACTCATGGAAGATGCCACTATTGACACTGGAAGACCGCTGAATGCTCGGAATCTGAAGAGCATGAGGATCATTGATCAAGTTAAAGCTAAAAAAACACTTGACACCTCTTGGGAAGCACTCAGGGATTATAGGGAGATTCCCAACGGACTCTACCTGTTCTCCAAGATTGACCCTCCAGAGGTAGTAACTTACTATCTACAGGACCTTGCCAATCAAGGGGTGGACATCTCTGACTTCATAGTGGATTGGCTACCTGAGCATCCACCACACTTCATGAAGAGGATGCGAGATCCCTCTGAGAAGTCCAAGAAGGCAAAGAAAGCAAGACTGGGAGAATCCTCTGGGTCAAGACCTCCAGCACCTCTGGCTGGCTCTCCAAGTAAGTATGTACCTCTCTCCCGTTCTGTTAAAATAAAACGTCTTGTTTCTTCTCTTCTCCAAACCAATCCATTATACACCTCCTCTGAAACTCCTCCCTCAACCACCAGAACCTCTAACCCACCGTCACTTAAGTTCAACCTTGCTACCACCACACTACCCGTTTTTGAAGCAGAAATGCTGAATGAAACTACATTACCATCATTATCACCATCTCCATAATCCTCACCATACTATGTACTCTCCTCCGACAACAAACCATGTGACCCCCAATCCCCCACTATGGCTTAGCTACAAGCCCGTGCTCTGGCCTCTCAACATCCATCACACTCTGAACCTGAACCAGAAGTCACTTCCCTACCTCCTGAACATCCAAATCCAACTACATCTGAACAACCTTAAACACCACCACCTGCACAACAACCAAATCCACCTCCTGAACAACCAATCAACTCTGAACCTCAACCAACCCACTCACCATCTGAACCAAATCCACAACCTGAACATCCAACACCGTCACCCTCTACTATTTCCACACCAACAACTTCCGCTTCCTCCATCACTCCCACACTAAATCTGAGTGCCCTAAACTCAACTTCTCCATCCTCCCCAGCCTATGCCACTGAGCCAGAAACTGCCTTCCCTACCCTAGAAGGAGCAATACAAGTTTTTGCAGAGTCTTCTGTAGAGAAGATCAAGTCTCTGACTATCAATTCTGGCATCAGTGATGATCCTTCTGAAGTAAGGATCCACTGGAACAGAGTGATCAATTGGATAACCTCTGAAGCCTTCAAACTGAAAGGCTTATCTAAACAAGTCCACAACGACTTCATTAGAGACGCTGGTATTAGGCTCCGAGATCGCTTGGCCAGAGAGGCTGAGGAACAGGCTAGAAAGGAAGTAGAAGAGAGAGCACGCAGAGAAGAAGAACAACGGATCAGAGAAGCTGAAGAGAAGGCTGTTGCTAAAGCTGCTGCTGGGGCTGCTGCTGAGGCTGAGGAAAAAGCTAAAGCCGAAGTTGAAGAAGCAACCCGTATTACTGCAGAAGAAGCTGCCAAGGCCAAAGCTGATGCTCTGACTCAGGGGGAGCACTCCAACTCTGGGTTCGTCCCTCTGGTCTTGAAGACTTTGGAGGAACTGCAAAAGGAACAACAAGTGGTTCGGGCTAGGCTGGATCAACAGAATTCTATCAACAACAACATTCATAACATGTTATCTCAGCTACTCCAACGGATGCCTCCGCCCCCAAACCCTTAGGCACCTAGGCTATTTGCTTGTTGCTTTTCTTCTTTGATGTCTTTATTTGCTTTCTGATCTAATGCTGCCTATCTGTACCTGCTCTCTTGTTCTCTGGTTTATCTATATCAATGTTTTTTGCTATGTATTTTTGATTATGATAAAAAAGGGGAGAACTAAAACAAGCTCTGATGGAAACATAACTAAAACCTCTCAGGCACTACAAACATTAATAAAAATTATTATTAAACCAATGACTAGAGATATGCAGCTAAAGTACTAAAACAAGGAAAGTCCGGTAAGAACTTCTAATTTATCTAAGGATCTAACTCAGGGGGAGTCCCCTTCATTATCTGATCTGAGATTTTTATCATATTGTTTCAACTCTCTCTGTATTGTTTTGTTATCATCAAAAAGAGGGAGATTGTAAGAACAAAGTTGGTTCTACAATATATCTCTGAGGTTTTGACGATAACAAAGGATGAAACAAAAATGGTACCCTAACGAAATTTTTTCTTAAGTGTGCAGGACTCTGATCAAACTATCAGAAAGATGAATCATCAGATACATAATCCAGTGCTTAGATGCTACTCAGAGGAAACACGTCCAGAAGGTTCTGACTCTAATTAATGCAGGAACCAGCAAAGCCAAAAGAAGTCAGAAACTATGTTAAAGAAGAATGAATCCAAACTCTGAATCTGAAGAAGTCAAGAGTATATAGAAACTCTAATTTGGTCAGACAGAAGCAACCTCTGAAGACGAACTCTGATTAACAAGACTCTGAATACGGATTCGCCAGGTCAGAACGCGTAACCATGAAGAAATATGTTTTTAGAAAGAAACTATTTCTAGAAGGAATTTATGACGCGCCCAGAACAATTTTAGAAAGAAACAAGGAGAGTAATGACAATAATCATTATTCAATGACCAAGATCCTGTCATCACTCAACGGTCCTCTCGAACTCCTATATAAAGGACGTAATGCATCACAAGAAAATACACCCGAGACACACAACAATACAAATTTCTCAACCTCTTTTACTCTTTCACGAGCTGCTGCTCTTACGTGAAAATTGTTGCTCTTATAATTCTGTAATATTTGCTTGTCATTAGAAGCATTGTGCATTACAATCTTATTTAAGATACTTCCTCAAGTGACTCTGTGCAGTCTGAACACTTGAGAGGGCTAAGGGATTATTCTCTTAGATAGTTGTTTGTGTAATCTTTCAAGATTAGTGGATTAAGTCCTTTTTGAAGGTGAAATCACCTTGGCCGGGTGGACTGGAGTAACTTTGAATTTCAAGCGAACTAGTATAAAATTCTATGTCATTTTGTTTTTACTCTTTGTGTGTCTAAACGATCAAAAAGTTTTATTTTCCAAAACAATTCAAACCCCCTTTCTTGTTTTTCTCTACCTTCAGTTTGAAGTCTTACCAATGTAGGCAACAAGATTGAGTTGCTTTGAGGTCAAATCGAAGCAACTCAGATCGTGTACCTCAAAATTCAATTCCTCATATCTCTCAGTATATTTGGAATTAGGAGAAATTGAGGCCAAATTCGAGCTCTTGATCTTTTTCTCTTTAAAATAGTATACTCACTTTTTATTTTGATGATGGTTGGTAGTGAACCAGTTCGGTGAGGTCCACCGGAGAAGGCAACCGGAGCTAAGGCTCCGGTGATGTGGTGTCACGTCTCCTGGCCATTTGATCCATTTGAAATGTTTTAATATTAGCCATCTGTTTTGATTACCAAGCCTATGCCGCATTGACTAAAGACCTTGGTGGAACGCGCACGCTTGACCATCAGATCTGCCACCTTAATTAATGAGGGAGATCTGATGACCCTCATTTTTTCTATTTTCTTTTTTAATTCTGATTTTTCATTTAATCTATTTATTTTGTTTAATTCATTTAATTTCATTTTTAATCCAAAAAATATGGGACTTTCACCAAAAATCTTTAAATATTTTCCTCTTCCATATTTTGAATTAAAATCATTTTTTGGATTAATTTTGATATTTTTCATGAATTAAATGATTTTTAACTTTTTTTAAATATTTTTAAAATACTTATGATTTTCCAAAAATCATGAATTTTTTGTCTAAGGTCCTTTGATCTTCTTTGACCTAGGATAAATCCCTTGGCCATTTATTTGGTGTTTTGAAGGGATTTGAGGTTTTGTCCATTTTTAAATGCATTTTAATTCATTTTTAATTTGATTTTTAATTGAATAATTGTTTGAAAATTGTGTTCTGCTATTTAATTGGTCTTGAGATGTTTGACATTCTGTTTGGCCTTGGTCATAGTTGATTTGACTTTTGTTTGACCAATACTATTGGATTTAAGGGATTGATGAAATGTACATTTCTTCTCCCAAAATGAATGGATAATGTTGATCAGATGAAATTCCTTCTATGATCAACTTGGGTTTTTACTTTCCCTTCCCTCTTCATCTTCATCCATATTCTTCCTCAATCCATCATTGACTAATGATTTCTCTAATGTCTAAATACTAGTTGATTCATCAGTGACCTCGTGTTAGATGAATCAACATGAGTCTGTCTGAGATAAGTCCCTCCCATTTTCTTTTAGGGTGTGGTTGTTTTAGGAGTTTGGTTCTTCGTACGAAATCTCTAACATGCATTAACACCTATATTTTTATTGCTCAGATAGTTGTGACTTCTACATAAGTCCAATTACGATTGCTTAACATAGAGCTAAATTTGTCCCGCAAGGCATATCATTCGTAAGTGAGATTGTAAGTCTCCCATTCTCCATGGCATTGTATGGAAACTTGACCTTTCTTTCCATTCATGAGAGCTAGTGGCATACTTGTTGATTTATCTAAGTTAGAGCCCTTCTCATGAATGATGTCTTGGTTCAAGAATTCATACTTGTGAATCAATGGTTGAGTGTTCTCCAAAGACTGACTTAATCAATTGAAACTCTTCACTAACATTTGACTAACCATTGACTATCTCTTTATTAATTTTGTTTACTTTCAAGTCATTTACTTATTACAATTTAAATTTCAGTACCTTTATCATTCATTGCCATTTAAATTTTATGCAACTTATTTATGTTTTAGTCCTTTTCACTTTGCTCACTTGAGCCATATCTTGTGACTGTATATATTGTTTACTTTTCTTGTTTTGCTTGTGGTCTTAGGACCTTAAAAACACCTAATAACAACAAAAACCCTAAAAAGCATCTTGGTGGACTGTTGGACTTGATCTAAACTTTTGGACTTAGAATTAGGCAATATTCCCTATGCTAAAGGACTTGGCCAATGCCATCATCTGAGACTGAGTTATTCTTGATAGTGCCTTTCATCTGATGCAAGACCTGGAGTGCTCTTGATTCATCTGTCACTTTGTCTTTGTGCTTAATGGTTATACTGTTATTATTGATGTCTGATGATTTCTTCTGAGTTGATCAAGGAATTTTTCATCTGATCCATCTGATGCATTAAAGACTGCTAGATCTTGGATTGCTTGCTTGGATATTATGACTATCTTTATTCGATGCCTTGATCTTCACATGGTTTGATTGGATATTTCTTATGCTTATTGCATTCTAAAGTTCAAAGGAAAATGGGTTTCTATATGACATTCTTGTCTGTTAGATTGAATCCCATTGGTCATATCTTTTCAACCCTTAATTGTTAATGTTTGTCTAGGATAGTGCCCTTGATTTATCTGTTACTATGTCTTTGTGCTTTATTGTTATATCATTATTATTGCCTATGTATGATGTTTGTTCTGAGTTAATTAAGGAATATTTCATCCGCTACATCGGAAGATATTGAAGACTACTAGATATTGGAATGCTTGTTTGGATATTATGGCCATCTTTATTTGATGCCTTGATCTTCATATGATGCTTGGATATTTCTCATTGCTTATTGCTTATTGATTGCCAAAGTCCAAAGGAAAAAGGGGTTTCTATATGACATTTTTCATATCTTTTCAACTCTTAACATTTAATTTTTTGTCTAAGATAGTCTCTTCATCTCCTCCCATTTCTTAAATTTCAATTCTCTCCCTCTTTTCAAAAACTCTATTTGCTTGTGATTTCAAACTAGACATGTTTTGATGATTAGAAACTTTGTCCTTATGCCATTGAATTTTTAAACTTTTTCTTAAATCAAACTTGTAAATAAACTTAACCATATTAACTTAAATTTCAAAAGACAAAAAGAACTAACAACCCCATTCAAATCTTTGACCTTTGGTGCCCTTTCACTTAAACTTTTGTTAAAATCAATTCATCAACTTCTTTGAAATTTTTAACACGAACTACGGGGTTTTGATCCCTCATTTTTATGTTGGTACGTAAGCATAAGACCGAAGGTCTTGTCAAACACAAAAATATAATCAATGAATTCTTTTCTCATCCCCAAACTCTATATTTTTAGCAAACATCATTTATACCCAAAAAACATAGGCACACAAAAAAGGCTCCCTAGGAGTACCTAGGATACTTTGGGTCCTAACACCTTCCCTATGTTTAACCAACCCCCTTACCTTTAATCTCTGGCATTTTATTAGTTTTGATTTGAAAACTTCTTATCTTTGGGTTTTGTTCGTACTTTCCCCTTTTCCTTTGGAAATAATAAAAGCATGGTGGCGACTCTGGTTTTATTGATGTCAAGTTTATCCATAGCTTGATTGTCATGAATTTAGATTATTGTTGACATTCCTTGCTGAAATCGATTATTCTTAAAGTAAATGTTTTATTATTTTTGAGAAAAATAATTATTCATTGATTGATTTATTTCGAAATTATCATCATAAAAATTCAATTTTAAAACAGAAACAAATAAGAATAAAAGTAATTGGATAAAAGCTCAACTTTATTTAATAGAATGGTAGTCCGCAAATGGCGACACTCCATGGATCTTTACAAAATTTGAAAATGGTAATTTACATGGAAAAGGGATACATTGAATACAATGATCATTACTCTCCTTACCAACATCAAAATCCACAGTGCTTGTCTTCGGTTGAGAATGATGAATCAGAACCAAATGACTGCTCAAAACTACTTCAAAGGTCAGGACCAGCCGGATGCAGTTACTTTCCGTAATCCCTTATTTTCCCTAGATTTCCCCAAGATGGGGTACTCAATCTACCGGGATAAATTTCTATTTTATGTCTCTAATTTTTGCCTGGATCACCCTTTTAGGTTTTCAATCCACCGAGACGCTCATTTTTACCTAAGTCGCCCTTTCAGGTTTTCAACTTAGCGAGCTGTTCTTTTCTTTTTTTAGATGAAGTATTTCTTGACTGCATCGACGTTCACAAGACACATGAACACTTCACCATCCATAGTTGTAAGAATCAAAGCACCGCCAAAAAAGGCTCTCTGAACAACATATGGACCTTCATAATTAGGAGTCCATTTTTCCCTAGCATAAGGTTTGAAAGATAAAACCTTCTTGAGCACGAGGTCACCTTCTTTGAACACACGAGGCTTGACGTTACTATCAAAAGATTTCTTCATTCTCTGTTGATACAATTGACCATGACACATGGCAGCCAACCTCTTCTCTTCAATCAAATTCAGCTGGTTATATCTGGTCTGACACCATTAAGCTTCAGTCAACTTGGATTCCATCAGGATACGCAATGACGGGATTTCAACCTCCACGGGGAGCACAACTTTCATGCCATAAACAAGAGAGAAAGGGGTTTCCCCTGTTGAAGTGCGTATGGATGTACGGTACCTATGCAAAGTAAATAGGAGCATCTCGTGCCAATTCATGTATGTTACAACCATCTTCTGAATGATCTTCTAAATATTCTTGTTCGCAGCTTCAACAACCCCATTCATCTTGGGTCTGTAGAGAGAAGAGTTATGATGTGCAGTATTAAAGTCTTTGCAAATAGCTTCCACCATATTGTTATTCAAGTTAGATCCATTATCAATTATGATCTTACTTGGCACACCATAACTATATATAATATGATTCTTGATAAACCTTACAATAACTTGCTTGGTCACATTCGCATACGATGCCACTTCAACCCATTTTGTGAAGTAATTAATAGCCACCAGAATAAAACGATGTTCGTTCGAAGCTTTGGGCTCAATCATGCCAATCATATCAATTCCCCACATGGAAAAGGGCCATGGAGAGGAAATGACATTTAAAAGTGTCGGAGGAACATGAATCTTATCTGCATATGACACCTATGGCATTTCTTTACAAACTTGCAACAGTCAGATTCCATTGTCAGCCAATAGTAACCTGCTCGCAACATCTTCTTTGCCATAGCATGTCCATTGGAATGAGTACCAAAGGAACCTTCATGGACTTCAGTCATCAATAGGTATGCTTCGTGTCTATCCACGCATCTGAGCAAAACCATATCGAAGTTTCTTTTATACAGCACATCACCATTCAGGTAGAAGTTTCCAACTAATCTTCTCAAAGTCTTCTTATCTTTCAAAGATACCCCAGACGGGTAAATCTGACTTTGGAGGAAACATTTGATATCAAGATACCATGGATTTTCATCTTTGACCTCTTCAACAACAAACACATGGCCTGGCCTATCAAGACGCATCACAGTTTAATTGGGAACTTTATTCCAAAAATTTACCATAATCATAGATGCCAACGTTGCAAGACCATCTGCCATCTGGTTTTCATCTCGAGGGATATGATGAAACTCAACCTTTGTAAAGAAAGTTGACATCCTTCTCACATAATCTATGTATGGTATCAAACCGGGTTGATTCGTCTCCCATTCACCTTTGATCTGATTCACAACCAAAGCTGAATCTCCATAGACATCAAAATATTTTATTCTGAGATCAATGGCCTCTTCAAGCCCTATAATGCAAGCTTCATACTCAACCATGTTGTTTATACACTTTAAGCTCAATCTAGGTATAAACGGAAAGTGAGTGCCTTGAAGAGTAATAATCATTGCCCCAATGCCATTACCATATAAATTAACAACTCCATCAAATATCACGCCCCAACGGAAACCAGGTTCTGGCCCTTCTTCAAGCAATGGTTCATCACAATCTTTCATCTTCAAGTACAAAATCTCTTCGTCAGGAAAATCATACTGCACTGACTAATAATCTTCAATAGGTTGGTGAGCCAAATGGTCAGCCAAGACACTACCTTTAATTGCTTTTTGAGATCCATATTCAATATCATACTCAGATAATAACATCTGCTAATAGGAAATCCTCCCAGTTAAAGCAGGCTTCTCAAAAATGTAATCGATTGGATCCATCTCGGATATCAACCAAGTAGTATGATTCAACATATACTGGCTGAAACACTTAACAGCCCAAGCCAATGTGCAACATGTCTTCTCAAGCATAGAATATTGAGTCTCACAGCCGGTGAACTTCTTACTAAGGTAGTAAGTTGCATATTCTTTCTTCCCAGATTCATCTTGATGACCAAGAACACAACCCATACTCTCATCAAGTATAGTTAGATACATGATCAAAGGTCTTCCTTCAACAGACGGAGACAAAATCAGAGGCTCAAGCAGATATTCTTTGATACTATCAAAAACTTTCTGGAAATCTTCGGTCCAATCACAAGAATGATCTTTCTGAAGAAGCTTGAATATAGGCGCACATGTGGCAGTCATATGCGATATAAATCTTGAGATATAGTTCAAGCGGCCGAGAAAACCTCTGACTTGCTTCTCAGTTTTGGGCACATGCATCTCTTGTATTGTTTTGACCTTGGCAGGATCAACTTCAATACCCTTCTCGCTGACAATAAATCCCAACAACTTACCAGAACGAACACCAAAAGTACACTTATTGGGATTCAAGCAGAGTTTATATTTCCTCAAACGCTGGAATAACTTCAACAAATTCTCAACATGTTATTCTTTATCACTTGATTTAGAAATCATGTCATCAACATAGACCTCAATCTCTTTATGCATCATATCATAAAAAAGAGTGGTCATAGCTCTTGGGTATATTGCACCATCATTATTTAGAATGAAAGGAGTCACTCTATAACAAAATGTTCCCCAGGGTGTAATGAATGTGGTCTTCTCCATATCTTTAGGTGCCATCTTGATCTAATTATGATTGGAAAATCCATCCATAAATGAAAAGACTTTGAACTTAGTTGTATTGTCTACCAACATACCAATATGTGGCAGAGGAAAATCATCTTTCGGACTGACATTATTCAAATCTCTATAATCAACACACATACGGAATTTTCCATCTTTCTTAGGAACATGCATAATATTGGCCACCCATTGCGGATACTCAAAGGTAACCAGAAAACCAACATCAATCTGCTTCTGCACTTCCTCTTTAATCTTTACTGCCATATCAGGATGAGTTCTTCTCAACTTCTGCTTGACTGGCGGGCCTTCTGGCTTCAAAGGCAATCTATGCCCCACAATCTCAGAATCCAAACCAGGCATGTCTTGATAGGACCAAGAAAACACATCAGAATACTCTTGAAGAAGATCAATCAACCCCTTCTTAGCTTTTGGACACAATTGAGACCCAATCTTGACTTCCTTCACATCATCACCGGATCCCAAGTTGACTAATTCAATATGCTCTTCAAATGGTTGAATGGATTTTTCCTCGTGTTCAAGCAAACAAGATAACTCATCAAATACTTCTTCATCATCATTCTATTCCTCAACTTCAAACACATGAAAATCAAAGTTTGGAGAGGGAGTAGGATCATTACATTCAATGGGTTTGAGAACCAACCTGCATAATGATTTGATATTTTGATTTTAGAGAAGTGGAGTGCAAACAAATATTATACAGATGGAAAGATTATTATTTATTTATGTTTTTTGTGATTACCATTTTTTTAGAAAAAACAAAAAAGTAAAAATAAAACATCATAGATGTGGATGAATAAAATTGTATTTTATTGATGATAATAAGGAAAATGCCCAACAATGTTCACTTCTCCCTTAGGCATAGGAGAATAATTTTTCTTAAAATAATGAAAACAAATAACTTAGAATGGTGCATAACAACAGGAACATCAACAACAACCCAATTGTTGCAAGTCTGGCCGTGAGCCACAAAGTTGGCGCAAGCCTCATCTTCATCACTGTCTTCAATAATGGCAGCTGAGTGTTGATCATTCTCATGAATGAACCCTCCATTGCAGAAAACCAGTTGCATAACCTTGAAATTTGTGTTGAACGACCCTTGATGAAATCCCAACCCTGCTCTGTTCTTATTCTCAATGACTTCCACAACACGACCCCATTTATCGGTACTGCCAGTCTGAATAGCCTCTTATGCATCATTTAAAGAAGACATTGGTGCCCAAGCTTTCTTCAATTCATCAGCAACGGAAAAAGTTTGGAACGATGTTCCAAATTCCTCCTCAACATCAACATAAGTAAATGATGATAAATGACTTACCAATAATGCCTTCTCTCCACCACCACAAACAAGCTTTCCGTTCTTCACAAATTTCAACTTTTGGTGTAGAGTAAACGTTACGGCTCCAACTTCATGAATCCAAGGCCTTCCCAACAAGCAGCTGTAGGCCAGGTGAATATCCATTACCTGAAAAGTAATTTGGAAATCACTTGGACCTATCTTCACTAGAAGCTCCACTTCTCCAATGACAGTTTTATGAGAACCGTCAAATGCTTTAATAACCACGCCACTGTACCTTATCGAGGTGCCTTGATAAGAAGTTCTTGCTAGAGTTGACTTCGGAAACAAATTCAACAATGAACCTGTATCAACCAAAACATTGGACAAAGCGTCCTCATTGTAGTTCATCGAAATATGGAGTGCCAAATTATGATTTCTACCTTCCCCAGGAAGCTCTTCATCATAGAAGCTCAGATTGTTACAAGAAGTGATGTTGGCAACAATATGGTCAAACTGATCCACAATAACATTGTGTTCCATATAAGCATGTTCTAATACCCTATGTAAAGCTTCTCTGTGTGCCTCATAATTCATCAGTAATGACAACACATAAAATTTTGATGGTGTTTGAAGCAACTGCTCCACCATGTTAAATTCACTCCTTTTTATTAGGCGCAACACTTCATCATCATCGTTAGTCTTCAACTTGTTGGATTCACCAGACTGATATGTTGGAGCACTAACTGGATCAACTGCAGGAATATCTGCCTTCTTACTTACTGACATATCTCCCACAACTTTTCGAAACACTGGACTGAACACCCGACCACTACGGGTCACCTTTGCTATATCCTCAATATTCACCACTGAATCTGCAACTGGAAGAGGAACCTCTTAACCATTCTCTATCATGGTGGAATTATATTTGTATGGCACAACTTTATCGGATGCATAAGGGACATGGCCCGCTAACCGTCTAACCAACGACGACACCGATCTATTGACATTATTGCTTTTGCTGCTATCATATTGAATAACTACCCGCTCAGGGGTCTTAAACACTAGAACGATGACATTCACATCATCTCCCATATACCTTGAATGTTGAACCTGAATAACATGCTCATCTATCGACCTCTGAATATCTCTTTTGACAATTACACTGCCACGAGGATTCACACTACAAATAACACAACCATCATGGTCATGTTCACAATGGCTCACCATGCACAAATCTTTATGGATATCCACCAGGGACCTACAGATACGGCATACATCAAATACCATGAAATTCCTAGGATATCCATCTACCATATTCACTGAGGCGTTACCATGAGGAGGTAACGGATTTGCTTTGACGTTCGGTCCTCTGTCGTCAAAGGACACCATACCACTCTTAACCAACTTCTGAACTTCATACTTCATGGGATAACAATTCTCTATATGATGACCAGGGGCTCCCTGATGAAAAGCACAATGAAGATCAGGTTTGAACCACCATGGCAATGGCTCAGGAATTTGTGGAGGGTTCCTTGTCGGGATAAGATTCTTGATTACCAAAGACAGATACAACTCTGCATATGTCATAGGAAAAGGGTCAAAAGATACCTTCTACCTATCATAGTTTTGTTGATGATTGTTTTTGTTGTTGTTGTTGTTGTTGTTGTTGGTTCGTTATTGCGGTTATTGTTGAATTGGAACTGATTGATTGGTTTAGTTGTTGGAAAAAACAGGGATTATTGATTATACCCGGTGCTGATGCTGAAGGGATTGAGTAATTTTCCTCACGTGAGGCCTCCTCTGCCTCCCTACTGATACTACATTAGTTTCTCCTTCCTTCATCTTGGATAAGCTACCACCATACTTCTTGCTTATTGATGCCTCATCTTTGGATAAATGTCATTCACAGAC
The DNA here is from genome assembly GCF_024323335.1 of Lathyrus oleraceus. NCBI lineage: Eukaryota > Viridiplantae > Streptophyta > Magnoliopsida > Fabales > Fabaceae > Lathyrus > Lathyrus oleraceus. The sequence goes on from NC_066580.1 coordinate 213,119,539, forward strand.
TCCCTCTTCCAATCTCATCCCCATGTTTACCATATCAATAAAATGATTGGGGGCACTTGCGATCATACGTTCATAATAAAATGAACTCAACATCTTCAACAATATCTTGGTCATCTCTTTTTCTTCCAAACTAGGACTAATCTGGGCAACTAACTCCCTCAATCTTTGAGCATATTCTTTAAATGTGTCTTTGTCCTTCTGAGACATTGATATCAACTGATCTCTATCTGGAGCTATATCAACATTGTACTTATACTGCTTGACGAAGGATTCACCCAAGTCATTGAAAGTACATATACTAGCATTGTCCAGGCCCATATACTATCTAAGGGCAACTCGAGTCAGATTATCCTGGAAGTAGTGAATAAGCAGCTGATCATTATTAGTTTGAGTAGACATCTTTCTGGCATACATGACGAGATCACTCAACAGACAAGTATTCCCTTTGTATTTTTCAAAGTCTGGGACCTTGAATTTCACCGAAATTTTGACGTTGGGAACTAAGCACAGTTTAACAACACTCTTTCCAAATAAATCCTTTCCTCTCAGAGTCTTCAACTCCTTGCGCAACTCAAGAAACAGATCCTTTATCTCATCTATCTTCTCATGTACATCTGGACCTTCTGAGTGCTCAGAGTGGTAAATGGTTTCCTCGACACGAGGAAGAGTATGAATAATAGGAGGAGGTACTGATAGGACCATGCTAGATGCCGACAGAGAAGCAAATGTAGGCCCGCACCCTTCAGGAACAAAATTTGGTGGCATTCCCCATGGGAACCCAACATGCATAGTAGGAACAGACTGATTAGCAATGACACACACAGATGATGAATCAATCTCTGAAATCACAGTACTCTGAGGAGGAGGAGTTCTAGGAGGCAGAGACAGTTGGTTCTAAGCAGCTATCACAGATTCCATCAATATCATGAGTCTGGCGATCTCATCCTTCAACTCCCTATTTTCTTGCTCTAGATGCTCCATTCTTCTCAATCGATTAACTCAGGTGTTGTAGTGATGAGTCAGCTTGGCTGATACACAGAAGAAGAACTGATAAGACACCTGGCGGAAGAAACCTGTTATGTGTAAGACCCCAATTTTGACCCTAAGATCCCTCATGCTATCTCATTATTTTCATTGGCTTTGGGATCACAAAGCACAATGCGAATGATGAGATAACATGAGGGATCTTAGGGTCAAGGTGTGATACAATCATGCTACCTCATTCATTGGGTTTTCATTGGGAGAGATCACCAAGCACATTTGATTGTATCATACTTTATTTTTCTTTGTTTACTAACTAAAATACCAAAAATATGTCTATGTATAACTTTGTTTCTTTTGTAGGTAGTGTCTGCATCCACCAATGCCTCATCAAGCTCACAACTAGGGTTTGAGACTCCCAGTGAAAAGAGATCAATCAAAAGATGGTTAAAATTGGTTCTAAACATCATACATGGATCCCCATGTTCTTAATTTATCATTTTGATCAACAATTCATCAAGAGTTTGAAGCTTGTTTGCCTTGGAAGCCCTAATTCATCTAGGTATCTTGTGTGACTTTCTCAGCAAGTTTCTTCAAAAATTGGTCAAAGATATCAAGGGAAACTTCTTTATACATCATCTTGTGAATATATGATTCTCCATTAGTCCCAAAGATCAAGAGAACTTTAAGTTTGCAAGTTGGTTCAAGTTTGACCAGAGAAAGTCAACTAGTTAAAATTGGGGTTCCCTAGACCCTATATCCTACAATGTTTGTCATATGAAAATGATTCCAAGATAAAAATTACTACTTATGACATTCCAAACAACTTTCATTTTTACATCAAGATCTACTTTTTCTTGGAAAATCATTTTGTATGGTGAAAGATTATAGGTCATTTTGTCTGTGCCCTAGTTAGGAGGTCAACTTCCAAGGACCATAACTTGCTAAATTTTTATGAGATGAAGGCCATCCAAGTTTCATAATCAATTTAGAGATTTCCTATCCAACTTTTATTCTTTTATAAACTTCAAATTCAACTTTCAAGGGCATGTGCCAAGAGGAAACATTATAGGTCATGTAAAATGCATACCTCCCTCATGTAAAATCCAAATGATGTCAAATTTATCACCAAATTTAATAGGGATGAAATATCTACAACTTTGATGAAGCAACAGTTTCCATTTGAAGCTCATAGCAAAAGTTATTCAAGGTGGAAGAATAAGTCCATTGACTTGGTACTTAGAAAATTTTCAAATATGTTTGATTTCTCAAACTTCCATCTCAAACTTCATCATGATACAAGCTCCAAATGAAAAAGTGTTCAACGTCAAAGTTGTTCCCCTTGATGTCACCTTTCTAAAAAGTCCATGATCACTTCATTTGGACAAGATTTGAGGGACTTGCACATGGTTCCTTTCATAGATTTGTTTTGACAAGATTTGAATTTAATTGTACATTTCCTTTTGCATGCTTACATGTTAATGCTGCAAGATCCATTGTGCACGAATTGGAATGTGATCACAACATGACTTGGGCCCAAATTATTGCCCATGCAGCCATGCACTAAATTTTCTAAATTTGGCAAAATTTCGAAGTGTGTGAAAAGCAACTTGATCAAAAAGAGGATCCCTACTTGCCCAAACTTTAAACCGTTGCTTCCATAACCTCCACTAAAGGATAAACTTGAAGATTTTACTTGAAATCGAGTTCCAAATCTCCTTCTGTTTTGAGATTGAAAATCCAAGAATCCAAGCCTCTCTTTGATCCCTTTCACCTCCTGCAAGCTTATAGAGTCGAGCCAAGGCCAATTAGAAGCAAGATCAAGCCAGATTTAAGCTACCCAAAGGTGATTTTTCAGAAACTTTGAGCCTTCGATTCTCTCTTAATTCTTCATTATTCTCTTTGATTTTTGGTTGGCTAAAGTCCTACCAATGTAGGCAACACGATTGAGTTGCTTTGAGGTCAAATCGAAGCAACTCAGATCATGAACCTCAAATTTCAAATTCATGTATCTTTCAATATACTTGGAATTGGATGAAATGGAGGTTAGATTCGAGATCCTGAGCATTTTTCCTTTAAAACCATGTCCTTACTTTTCATTTTTGTGATGGTTTGTGGTGGACAAGTTCGGTGAGGTCCACCGGAGAAGATGATCGGAGCTAGGGCTCCGGTGGTGCGCTGGCACCTTCCAAACCATCTGATCCTTTTAAAATGTCTTAATCTTGGCCCTTGGTTCTGATAACCATTGGTGTGGCGCATTGACTCAAGTCTTTGATAGAACGCACGTGCTTGGCCATGAAATCTGCCACCTCAATTAATAAGGGAGATCTGATGGCCCTTGTTCTTTTTGTATTTTCTGAAAATCCATTTAATCCACTTATTTTATTTAATTCACAGAAATTTCATTTTTAATCCAAAAAATATGGGACCTTCACCAAAAATATTTAAATACTTTTCTCTTTAATATTCTGAATTAAAATTATTATTGGATTAATTTTGGTATTTTTCATGAATTAAATGTTTTTATGCATATTTTTAATTGTTTTAAAATACTTACGACTTTCTAAAAATTGTGAAATTTTTTGTCTATGGTTCTTTGACCTTGTTTGACCTAGGATAATTCCCTTGGCCATTTATTTGGTGTTTGGAAGGAATTTGAGGATTTGTCCAAATGAAAATGCATTTTATTTCATTTTTAATGTGATTTTTAATTGATTAAATGTTTAAAAATTATGTTGAGCCATTTTTATGGTCTTGTGATTTTTGACTTTCTATTTGGGCCTTGGTCATGGTTGATTTGACTTTTGTTTGATCAAAACCATTGGATTTACGGGATTGATGAAATGTACATTTCATCTCCCAAAATGAATGAATGGTATTGATCAGATGAAATTCCTCTCATGATCAATTTGTGTTTCTATTTCCCCTTCTCTCTTAATCTTCATCCCTATTCTTATCCATTCCCTCATTTGACCAATGAAATCTCTAATATCTAAATGCTAATTGATTCATCAATGACCTTGTGTCAGATGAATCAATACACATCTGACTGAGATAGGTCCCTCCCATTTTCTTTTAGTGTGTGGTATGTTTTAGGAGTTTGGTTCTTTGTACCAAATATCTAATATGCATTAACCACTATATTTTTATTGCCTACCTCAGATAGTTGTGACTTCTACATAAGTCCAATTACAATTGCTTAACATAGAGCTAAATTTGACTCTTAAAGCATAACATTCTAGTAAGTGAGATTGTAAGTCTCCCATTATTCATGGAATTGTGTGGAGACTTGACCTTTTTTCCTTTCACAAGAGCTAGTGGCATACTTTTTGAATTATCCAAGTTGGAGCCCTTCTCATGGAAGATGTCTTGGTTTAAGGATTCATACTTGTGAATGAATGGTTGAGTGTTCTCCAAACAATGACTTAATCAATTAAAATTTACGACTAACATTTTACTAACCATTGACTACTCTTATTAATTATGCTTTTACTTTCAAGTAATTTACTTTATGCAATTTAAATTTCAGTCATTTACCATTCATTTGCCCTTGACATTTCATATAACTTGTTTATTTATCAAGTCCTTTTCACTTTGCTCATTTGAGCCATATATTGAGATTGCATATATTGTTTGCTTGCCTTTTGTTTTGTTTGTGGTCTTAGGACCTTAAAATACCTAATAGCAACAAAAACCCTAAAAAAATTTGGTGGACTGTGGGGGTTTGATTTGAACTTTTAGACTTAGAACTAGGCAACATTTCCTATGCTAAAGGATTTGGCCAATGCCAACATCTGAGACTGAGCTATCTTTGACAATGACTTTCATCTAATGCAAGATTTTGGATATCTTTGATTCATCTACTACTCTGTCTCTGTGCTTAATTGTTATTTTGTTATTGCCCATGTCTGATGTTTTATTCTGAGTTGATCAAAGAATATTTCATCTAATACATTGGATGATAATGAAGATTGCTAGCTATTGGAATGCTTGCTTGGATATGGGTATCTTTATTTGATTCCTTGATCTTCATGATGTCTGGATATTGGTTATTGCTTATTGCTTTATCAAAGTCCAAACAAAAAAATAGGTTTCTATATGACATTATAGTCTGTTGGATGGCGTCCCATTGGTTAGATCTTTTCAACTCTTAAATTTTAATATTTTGCTTAGGATAGTCCCTTCATCTCCTCCCACTTTTTTAATTTCAAAATCTCTCCCTCTTTTCAAAAACCTTCTTTGCTTGTGATTTCAAACTTAGACATGTTTTAACAATTAGAAAATTTGGTCTAATGCCAATGAATTTTCAAAACTTCTTTCTTAATCAAATTTGTTAATGAACTTAACAATATTGACTTATATTTCAAAAGAAAAAAAGAACTAACAACCCCATTCAAACCTTTGGCTTTTTATACCCTTTTCTTGTTAAACTTTTTTTAAAATTAATTCACCAACTTCTTTGAAATTTTTACCACGAACTACGGGGTTTTGATCCCTCATTTTTATGTTGGTATGTAGGCATAAGACCGAAGGTCTTGTCAAACACAAAAATATAATCAATGAATTATTTTCTTATCCTCACACTCTATATTTTATCAAACATCATTTATAACTAAAAAACATATGCACACAAAAAGGGCTCCCTAGGAGTACCTATGACACTTTGGGTGCTAATACCTTCCCTCTTTGTAACCAACCCCTTACCTGTAATCTATGGCATTTTATTAGTTTTGATTTGAAAACTTCTTATCCTTGGGTTTTGTTTGTACTTCTCCCTTTTACTTTGGAAACAATAAAAGTGCGGTGGCGACTCTGGTTTTACTGACGTCAATTTTATCCATAGCTTGATGATCATGAATTTATCGCTACAGAAATTAAGTGGAAACTCTGCTGGGGAGTAGTCCTTAGTGGGTTTAGCCTACTTTTTTTTATGTGTATATATTTTTATATTTGATTTTTGTATATATTGTTTGTATGATATAATCTGTCTGTTGTGCTTGGTGATCTCTGAGCGGTGAGATAAGTTCTAACCCGAACTTGAGTGAAACTAAGATAGGAGGATGGTATAGTCATGTTCAACTTGTGTGGAGTAGTCCTTAACAAGTTGGCTTGAGACCCATCTAATCAATGGAGACCTCTTTAGAGTTACTGATGTCACACAAGTTATTTATGGATAAGCATTACTTTCTCTGATTTGGGTTCCGAGAAGCTGAGGACTGTAGAACGTTTAACCCAACTTGGCCTATTTAGGATGTAGTGTGGAAAATGTTCAAGTGTAGACTTGATAATAGTTGTTACGTGATACTACACTCAGACGAGTTTCTCTTGAGAATATTATAGGTTGATGAGTCAATCATCCTAACCTATAATACCCGATATATGGGATTAAGACTCTAGGAACTCTTTAGAACATGATCTACAAGTTTTATCCTTAGTATACTCCTTTGGGATGGTTCTTAACCCGACTCCATGCCCGTGACTCACAATAAACCCTTTGATTCTCAGTTGACCCGATCAAGTCTCATCAATATCAATGGAGCTTGGGTGTTGATAAGGTGAAAACCATAATCCACCAAAATGGATATTTGATCTTGATAACGACTTAATCCATCCTTGACCTTTGTTTGTGCTTGCTTGTGTGTGATTGTTGCATCCATGCATATATGCGCATCATAACATTCATCACAGAAAAATAAATTTCAAGGAAACTGAGGTATTATTTGCAAATATTTTCAGACCATGGATTATTGAAGAAGGAACACTAAGAAGTACAGTTTTAGATGTCCTGACATGAAAGAGCTAAGGAAGTTGTCATCCTTTGTACTAGATCCATTATACTTCAAACAACATCATGGGAAGCTCTTGTTTGTATTATCTACTGATGTGGTTGAAGAACTTCTGAGTGTTTTGGTTCAGTTCTATGACCCTCTCTACCGGTGCTTCACTTTTCCGATTATCAGCTTATGCCTATGTTGGAGGAGTATGCCCATCTCTTGGGTATGCCTGTATCTGACAAGGTACCTTTCAATGGATTAGAGGAAATTCCCAGATCTCATGTCATAGCTAAAGCTCTTCATTTGAAGAAATCTGAGATTGATGCTCATTTGGTGAAGAAAGTAGGAATTTTGGGGTTGACTTCAGAGTTCCTCATTGGTAGAGCTACTGTTTTTGCTCAAGCCGGTAGAATGGGTGATTTTGAAGTTATCTTTGTTTTGCTCATCTACGATTTAGTTTTGTTCCCTAACATTGACAGTTTTGTTGGTGTTAACGCCATTAGAATCTTCTTGATTTGAAATCCTGTTCCTACTATGTTGGGTGACATATACTTCTCTGCATTTGAGGAATTCTAAAGGCGGTGGAACTATTGTGTGTTGTGTTCCTCTCCTGTATAAGTGGTTTATTTCGCACTTACCTTAGACGCCTACTTTTATGGAGAACAGACAATGTCTACGGTGGTCCCAGAGACTTATGTCTCTCACTAATGATGATATTGTTTAGTATGATTCTGCATTGGGTAGCTTGGATATTATTGATAGTTGTGGTGAGTTCTCTAATGTGCCTCTCATTGGTACGCAAGGAGGAATTAACTACAACCCTGCTTTGGCCCATCGTCAACTCTGGTTCCCCTTGAGAGATAAACCTAATAACACTCAGTTAGAAGGTCTATTCTATCAGGAGGGTAAAGATCCCCAACATTTGAAGAAGAGGATGATGTATGCTTGGCATAATGTGCATAGGAAGGGCATATTCGAGCTTGGTCCATGCAACTGTGTAGCTTTAGAAGCTTACACTATCTGGGTGAAGAAGAGAGCTTTGGAGTTGAAGATGTCGTACACTTGTGAAAGACCTATATCTTTGGTCGTGGATGAGCCATTAACTCTCCCTAACCAAGGTGTAGAAGAGTTGGAAGACGCACTTGCCAAGATGAAACAAGAGAGAGATATGTGGGAAGAGTGGTTCCATGCTTTGAACCGAAAGCATGAGGAGTTGCAGCTTGAGGTCGAAAGACAAAGATGCACTTATTGAGATCCTGGAAGACCGTGCAGTAAAGAGATAGAGGATTTATTATCCTCTAGCATACCTCCCGCTTCCGGTGCTTGGAAGAAGATTGTTGACCAGCTTGTCCTCGAGAAGGCTCAGATGAAGACATCCTTTGAGTCCGAGATTCGACGCATTCGCAGGAAATACACTCCTTTAGCTAGATCATCTGATACATTTGCTAAGGATCCTTAGGATGATAGTTTCCTTTTCTCTTATATTTGTACTTTGGTTTCTGGAATTGTACTCAATGTGTAATCCTTCCAAAATTTTATGAATAAAAAGAGATTTTATGGTTAATTGAATTATTATTGTTGATTATTATTATTATTTGCAAATAAGGAATTATATATTCCTTGAAATTAAAAACAATAAAAAATATTACATTTCATGCATCATTTGCATAACAGGTTTCTTCTGCCAGATGTCTTATCAGTTCTTCTTCTATGCATCAGCCAAGTTGACTCACCATTACAACACTCGTGCTAATCGACTGAAGAGAATGGATCATTTAGAGCAAGAGAATAGAGAGCTGAAGGATAAGATAGGTAGACTTACATCGCTGATGGAGTGAGTCATTGCTGCTCAGAACCAACTATCACCGTCTCCTGCAACTCCTCCTCCTCAGAGGACTGTCATTTCTGAGATTGCTTTGCCAACTCTTCCTATTGCAGCTTCCATCCTGGCCATTCCTGCTATGCCTGCTGGATTCCCTTAGGGAATGCCACCAAATTTTGTGCCAGAGGGGTATGCGCCCATGTTTGTTTCTCTACTGGTATCTATCCAGGTCATGTTAGTGCCTCCTCCCATCATTCACACTCTGCCTCGTTTTGAGGAGACCACCTACCATTCTGAACCGTCTGAAGGTCCATATGTCTACGAGAAGATGAAAGAAATGAAGGATCAATTCCTTGAGTTGCACAAAGAATTGAAGACTCTGTGAGGGAGAAATTTGTTTGGAAAAAGTGCTGCTGAACTCTGTTTGGTTCCCAACGTCAAAATTCCGGTGAAACTCAAGGTCCCGGACTTTGAAAAATACAAAGGGAATACTTGTCTGTTGAGCCATCTTGTTATGTATGCTTGGAAAATGTCTACTCAAACTGATAATGATTAGCTATTGATTCACTACTTCCAAGATAGTCTGACTGGAGTTGCCCTGAGATGGTACATGGGTCTGGACACTACCAATATTTATACTTTCAATAACTTGGGCGAGGCCTTTTTCAAGCAGTACAAGTACAACATTGATATGGCACCATATAGAGACCAGTTGAGGTCTATGTCTCAAAAGGATAAAGATACATTCAAAGAATATGCTCAAATATGGAGAGAATTAGCTTCTCAGATCAGTCCACCTCTTGAAGAGAAGGAGATGACCAAGATCTTCTTGAAAATACTGAGCTGGTTTTACTACGAACGCATGATTGCAAGTGCCCCAAATTATTTTACTAAAATGGTAAACATGGGGATGAGACTAAAGGAAGGAGTCCGTGAAGGATGTTTGTCTAAGGAAGAGGCGTCAACTAGGAAGAAGTATGGAGGGAGTTTTTCTAAGAAGAAGGAAGGCGAGACTAATGCAGTGTCGGCAGGTAGGAAGAGGAGGCCTATTGTAAGGAAAAGTTCTCAATCCCGTCAACATCAGCACCAACTTTCGTCAGTAGTTCCGGTTTTTTCCAACAATTCCAACAATCAATCAGTTCCAATTCAACAACAACATCGACAACAACCATATCAAAGAACCAACTACAACAATAATTATCATCAGCAAAATTTTGATATGAAGAAGGTCTCATTTGACCCTATTCCTATGACATATGCAGAATGTACCCGTCTCTGGTACTCAAGAATCTTATTCAACCGAGAAATCCTCCGCAAATTCCTGAGCCACTACCATGGTGGTTAAAGCCTGATCTTCATTGTGCTTTTCACCAGGGAGCCCCTGGTCATGATATAGAAAATTTCTATACACTGAAATATGAATTTCAGAAACTTGTGAAGAGTCGTATGGTGTCCTTTAAGGACAGAGCTCCAAATGTGAAAGCCAATCCATTGCCCGCTCATGGTAACACTTCTATCAACATGGTGGACAACTGTCAAGGGAATTTTAGAGTTTTTGATGTACGGCATATCCGGAGATCTCTGGTAGAAATTCATAGAACTCTGTGTTTAATTAGTGATTGTGAACATGACCATGATGGTTGTGTAATTTGCAGTGTCAACCCCCGGGGTGTATGATTGTCAAAAGGGATATCCAGAAGTTGATGGATGAGAATGTAATCCAAATTCAATAGTCGAGGAATATGGGAAATTATGTGAATGTCATTGTGCCGATGTTTAAGACCCCTGAGCGGGTAGCCATCCAGTTTGATAGCAGCAACAACAATAATGTCAATAGATCGGTATCGCCGTTGATAATACGGTTAGAGGACCCAGTCTCCTACGTGTAAGACCCTAATTTTGACCCTAAGATCCCTCATGGCATCATGTTATTGCACAAGTGCATTGCCTCAAGGATCATAGCATGGTTGGCTCCTTAACCCTAGGGTGGGGACTTTTTTGAGTGATTTGAGATCACCAAGCATGCTTGTATTGTATATTATTGCTTTTCCTATTTGATTACTAACCAAAAGCACAAAAATATGTCACTAACTCTTTTTGTTTTGAAGCTCAAGTGATCATGTGCTCCACAATGCTCCTAGGAGGCTCCTAAGCCCATTGAAATGGCTAGATGAAGATGAGAAAAAGCACGACAATGGTCCATAAAGCTCCTAATAATCATGTATGTATCCCAAGTATCTCAATTTTCCAATTTGATCAAGATAACCCAAAGGGCTTGAAGATTGTTTCCCAAGGAAACCCTAATTTCACTATGCTTTGACTGTGCCTTACCCATGAAGCAATCTCAATCTATGATCAAATTTAATCAAGGGAAGTTATTTAATTTATCATTTTATGCATATCTGAGCCTATTTGAGGTCCCTCAATCATTTATTCATCAAGATTGGAAGTTTGGCCTTGAAAAGTTGACCGGTCAAGTCATCTGACTAAGCTAAGGTCCAATGAGATATAACTTTTGATGTCTTTGTCAAATTAAGATAACCCCAAGTGAAAAAATGTTCTTAAGAACCATATGAACAACTTTCATGTTCATCAAAAATAGATTTCAAACTTGGAAGGTCATCATTAATTTTAAAACATTATAGGTCATTTTGACTGAAACCCTAATTTTGGGTCAACTTACCAAGGGCATAACTTCCTTAATTTTTATGATTTTTAGGTGGGACCAAATGAATTGGAAAGAATGAGATGTCTAATTAACATTTTATGTTGGACACTATTTCATAATCCTAAAATAAATACATGTGATAATGCAAAACATTATAGGTCATTTTGGACCTAATTCATTGAATTTGAAAAAGTACCCAAGTTCAAGTACCCATAACTTTGTCATAGAAAATCCAAATGATGCAAACTTTGAGTCTAGATTGACCATATTGAAAATCTATACAACTTTTATGTTTAAGGTTTTTTCATTTGAAGCTTGTATCATGAAAATAGAGGGGTTTAATTAAGCTTGCTTTTGGTAAAAGTTTTCAAAGTGATTTGAACATGTTTTGTACTTGAATTTTCCCAGCCAGTTTTCATCAATTTTCACATGCCAAATGATTTTTTTCCCAACATGACTTTTGTTCCTTATTTCAATGGCTTTCCAACCATTACTGACAATACTCATTTGGGTATACCATTTGTAAGTTTCGAATTTATTTCCATTAAGGTGCATTTTGGATATTGTATGCTAAAACTTGAAATGCAAGCTTGTTCAGTCCAATGTGCATGTCCAAATGCATTTCACTTGATCTCGGCAATTTGTTTCAGCCATCATTGGGCCTTCCACACGCTTACACAAGCCCATGCAATTCAAATTCCATTTGCCATGCACATGAACAAAGCATGATCAGCTAAAAATGAAGAAAAATATTTTTAATCAATTAAAAATGAAGAAACTATTTTTAATCAATTAAAAATGAAGAAAAATAACCTAATTGAACTAAAATCTCAAATCAATTAATAAATTGATGAGAATATTTTCATAGATCTATCGTCATTCAAAGAGGTTGAGAAAATATTTTTTTTTTTATTTTTTGAATATCAAAAACTATTTAAAATGAATTAAAAATAACTAGAAAAGAGAAAATTGTTAAAAAATAGCAAATGATAAAATAAAAAATATTAAAAATCATTTTTAGAAACTAGAAATTAAAAGAGAAATAATGCAATTGGTCCCATATTTTTTGGACCTATAATAAAAGAGATATGAATTTTTGAAAATGAGATGGAATTAAAAAATAAAATGGAAAATTCAGAAATTAGAAAAAACCACGTGCGTTGGATGGATCCTCATTAATTGACGTGGAGGATCTAATGGCAACGAGCTGCGTGCGTACCATAGTCCAAGGTCAATGAGAAATATAATGAATTAAATAAAGTCATAAGATCTGATGGCTATGATATAAACTGGAGATTAGATCCAAGGGCTCACAATTGATCTGGCAATGAGACGGTGGCCAGCGCCACCGTCTTCTCCGGTGAGCTCCGGTGAAGATAAAAAAACACAAAGTCTCAAATGCTAACTAAAATGAACGATCTAGACACCATTCGAAAGGTGAAGTGATGTATATCACTCCTATGCCACTCACTTCCACTCTAGATTCCTATTAAGAGAGAAATCAGATATGGAAGTTTGGTGGTGTTCAATTGAACTTGCTCGATTTCAACAATTAAACACACAATAATGATGCCTCTATAGAGAGGACTTCAGACAACACAATATCAAGGAAAATGGAGGAATGTATAAGGAGATTCGAAGCAAAATTCAGTGGAGCAAAACCTTTGGATTGTGAAGAATTGAGTCACTCTATTTGGTTCCTTTTGCAAACAGAAACTTCAATAGATAAAATGATGAAGGTCTAGGAACTTTAGATCTGAAAATTCAACCAAATGCAATTGAATTTCAGATTTGAATTTTTGGAGAAAAATGAACTTGTTCCTTTAGGTATGGCTAGGGATTCAATCTTGCAACATTTCAGGCGCCTTCAGGTTGGAGAATTGTGAAGGTAAGGCATGGTATTTATAGATGGAGAGAGCTGAATGCATGAGCTAACTCGTGTGCATGGCAAATGGATTTTGCATTGCATTGGCTTGTGTGATCATGTGAAAGGCCCAATGAAGGCTGAAACAACCTGCTGAGTTCATGTGAAATGCAAATGGACGTGTACATCAAGTGTAATTAGCTCATGCATGGCAATTGAATTGAATTTCACAAAATGCACTTAATTCTTCATGTCTTCGAAAATGATACTTCCAAACTCCAAATGCAACATTATGAGTAATGGTTAGAAAGCTTGTTGCATAAGGAACAAATGATATGTTGATCAAAATTCCAATTGGGCCTTGGAAATTAGTGAAATTTAAGCTTGAAGTGTAGGGTGCAAAACATGCATAAGTGAAATTTCCAAATTTGGCCAATGTTCATGCCCTTCTGTCTCAATTATGCAAGCTCCAAATGATAAACTCTTCAACATGAAAGTTGTAGATCTTTTCAAGAAAATCAATACGGACTTAAATTTTGCATCATTTGGTTTTTTAATGAAGAAGTTATGGGCACTTGAAGTTGGACTTTTTTACATTTCAATGCATTTGGCCCAAAGTGACCTATAATGTTTTGCATTATCACATGTATTTATTTTGAGATTTTGAAATTTTTCTCAACATAAACGTTTAAGTAGACACAATAAGCTTTCCAATGTGTCGCATTACGCGAAAAACCGGCGGGAAAACAAGAACAACAGAGCCGCCACCGTGCGTTATTTATCCCAAAAGAGGGAAAGGAAACGCTCAGAGTAAACCTGGAAAAGACATGGTCTCGCGACCAAAGAGAATGAGATCGAGAGTCGGTTATGCGAAGGGAAGGTATTAGCACCCCTACGCATCCGTCGTACTCGACGGGATCCACGCACAATAGAAAGGAAAATGGTTGCTAAAACACTGCTCACACACACACACACACTGGCTGAAAGAGACACAAGAAACAAACAAGACTGAAACTGACTCGACAGGGTACCGCATCCTGGGCCTACTTAGTCTATCAGGCATAGACATCAGAGTCGAAATAGTTCGGACTGGGGAAAAGACACATGCTCGCTAGGATATCGCATCCTATGCATACGTATCTTCTTGGACGAAGAAGAATCAGAGCATTTGTAGCTCGGCTGACACACACCAAACAAAGCAACACAAACACGGGCAAACGTGGAGCCCGACTGCCAATCACTGGACTTACATCAGCATCCGAACCAAAACACACCTACACTGGAACCCGAATGCCACTCGAGGGACTTACATCAGCTTCCAAACACACAACAACACACACAGAGGGGTTGAAGACACAAAGGTGGAAAAAGAAAAAAAGGGCGCCCGGAGAGATCAGCTCATCTCCTGCCTACGTACCTCATCTGGTATGAGGATCAGGGCGACGTAGTTCCCCTACGGAGGGAAAAAGGACTAGCCTAACCAGATAACAGAGGGAGACACAACTAGGGAGACTACGACTCGAGCCTAGATGTTATCATGCAAAATCATCCCTAAGTTAAGGTTTCTAGCTAACTTGCACAGGAAGCAAGCCGATCCTAAACATGACTTGCACAGGCAGCAAGCCACACCAACCCTATCTTGCACAGGAAGCAAGCTAAAGCAAACCTAACTTGCACAGGAGGCAAGTCAAACAAACACACAAGCACAAGTAGCACACACTATATGCAAACAATGGGCTCAATCAAGGTTAGGTTTTAGTCGAGGGGTCATATCAACCTCAACAAACAAACCACTGGAACTGGGTAGTGTTAGCTCTTAACCTTGCCATTGAGGGGCTAAGGTGAAGCAGATGAAAGGTGAGTGAAGATAAGACTTCACAGCTCTTATCCTTGGCCTGGGAGAGCTTAAGACAAGAATGTGTGGGTTCAGAAAGGGGGAACCCTTCTACACATTTGAAACTGACTCAACTGTACAATTGTACAAGATCTTGGGTTTGTATCTGCAATGCATCAACACAGTGATGTGAGCAAAGCAGATGACACACAGAATAGCAGGGGATAGATTGCATATCCCTTGGGTTCTGCCAATTGCCTCTTCACTTAGGAGGTCTTTGACTCTATACAAGGACAAATGTAAACAGTCACAAACATTGCCTCTTAAGGAGGACTTCAGACAGTTGCCTGGCCAAGTAACAGGCCAGGTCTTCCAGACTACATGAAGATAAGAAAATATACCTCAATGCAAATTTCTCTTAAGCAAAGCAAAGCAAAGTTCTTAAAGAACTATAAGCAACTAAAGGTACCTGAAACCAGTCAGACAACATCAGTATTCAATTCAAAGTTAAATCAAAATGAGATAGAAATCAACAGTCAACACAGTCAGTTAAATGTGCAATGCACAAGGCCCAAAACATATGAGCCAAGCAACCTACAAAACAAACAAGTTAGTCATGCTAATCAAATCAAACTCATTCAACTTGTATAAGTTTCTTTGGGCAATTACTTCTTAACTTGAAAAAAATGAACTCAAACATGAGCAACAAGACCACTAGGACAAGCCTAGGGTCAAAAGGGGATGAGAAAGTCAAAACAGCAAGTGGAATCCAATCAAAATCATATTCAAACAATCAAGAAGAAAACTCAAATGGTTCCATGTTCATATCATTCACCATTATGATTTCATAAACAAATTAGGTCAAAGCATGGCATATAGAAGGTCAAAGCATGGCATATAGAAGCTCAAAGAAGTCAACAGAATGATTCAACACAAAACCAATCATAAACAATTCAAAAAATTCTCAAATACTTTATGATCAAACATAATCCATAACATGATAAGCACACCAAATTTCAGCTCAATTGGATCATGGGAAGTAGGGAAATGAAAATCAGAAAGGCAGGGCAAGTTCAAACATGCTCAAAGAAGTCAACCAAACATGCACCAACTTCAATAAATCATAAATCAGTGACAACATATGAGAAATGAGTGGGATTAAAACCATGATAAACCTTAAGATGTCTACTAATCACATGTCAAATTTCATGTCCATCCAATAATGTAGGAGAATTTCACAAAACAAATGGCATCAAGTGTCACAAAAGTCAACATTTTGGTCAAACAGGGGAGAAAATTCCAAACAATTAGGAAATGCCATCAATAATTCCATAAAAAATCACATGTAAGCTAGACATCCACAAGCGTGTTCATGCAAAAAATCAGACCAAATTGAGTTCATTAGGCATGGTAAATAAAATCATGAAGTTGGACATCAATGGTGTGACACAAATTGTCACACCCTAATTCAAAAAATCATAACTCACAAACCAGCAATGATAAATTCACAAACTCTACACCAAAATCACCATGAATTTGTCTAGTTTGAGCACAAAAAATTTGAGAGTCATTGGATAAGGCATCATCATTTCACAATTGATTTGGAAAAGTATACAAAAAATGGTCAACATGAACAAACCCTATCACAATTAAAAATTCACTCATGCAAAAAATCTGGAAAAATCATGATAAAAAACTAGAGGTCCAGATGAGCATATTTCAAAAAGTCCCAGGAATTTTGGATCAAAATTGGTTGACTTATGAATTTTGGAAGTTTGGTATCAAAAAAAATGAAATAAAAATTGAGAAACAATATGAATTAATGATTTAAATAAGGGACCGATGGCAAAAGCGTAAATAACTCGTCCCTTAAGTGAAACACAGCGTTTCAGTTAAGGGAATGAAATAATC
This sequence comes from Lathyrus oleraceus, assembly GCF_024323335.1. Taxonomy (NCBI): domain Eukaryota; kingdom Viridiplantae; phylum Streptophyta; class Magnoliopsida; order Fabales; family Fabaceae; genus Lathyrus; species Lathyrus oleraceus. Next base: position 213,136,393 of record NC_066580.1, read on the forward strand.
TGATTGGCCATGGCTTAATGGAACAGTGCTTCCATGCACAGCAACACACAAGCGCGATTCTGGGCAAGGCTAGGGTTTAGCTACAGTGCGCTTCATCTTGTTCATCAATGGCTGATGAACTTTTCTTCCAGAATTTATAATCAAATACACCATTCGACTCAGCAAGCAACACACATTCATAATCTAACATCCATTTTCAATGATTCAAGCTAATATGAAAGAAACAAACAAAAACAGATTTGAACATCAATCTTCATGTCAACATAACTTTCTAAATACGCAACCATTTTCCTTGGTTCAAAGCTCATTGCAATCATGGCAAAGAGATCTATAAGAAGCACATCAACATTTTAAGAAATGGGAGAGTCGAATTCTTACTTTATTTTGAAGGTAATGATGAAACAATTGTGATTTGGTCGTGTAAGCTCAAAACAGATGCACAAGGAGGCTCCAGGAGGTGGATGAATGAAGGGTTTTGGCTCAGCAACCTTGCTTTTAGCTCAAATAGAAAATTGCCATGGAAGAGATTTGATGTAGCAGAGCTGGATCCTTGCTTACAGTTGAGATGTGAGGCTGTCAAATGGTTCCAAATGGTTTGTATGTGATGGCACAAAGCTCAGGGCACAATTTCCTTGAAGGTTTGCAGCGAAAGTTCCAAAATGAAGAAAATGAATATGTTGAGAGCACAAGAGTTTTTTTTTTTCTGTTTGTGAAAGAGTGACTAGGGTTTTCAGAGTGTAAAATGATGAAAATATAGTCTGTTTAGTGTTTGTAAGCTTGATTAAGTTATGTGGTAATTGGAATTTGGTAAATGAAGTGAGTTTTGGTTAATTTTGTGAAATTCACTTAAGTTGCATGGTGCATGTGTACAACTGCGAAAATGGGCCTCAAACATATCCAAAATGTGTTTTCAGATCATTCTCAATTGGTAAAAGTTGTTGGAAATGGTTATTTTGCAAAGTCATTTTTTCACCTCACTTGAATTAATTCAAACCACTTCAAAAATGCCATTTTGACTGGTGAGTTTTTGGTGAATTGTGATGGAAGATTTGGAAAGAGGGCATCAAATATGACTTGTAGCAAAAAAACCCACCCAATTTGGCCAAATGGTTTGGAAGATATGCCACTTTGAAGTTCAAAAATTTCTGAAAATGATTTGATCATAACTTGCCAACCATACATGGGAATTGAGTGTTCTTGGACTTTTTGGAAATGGGAGAACAAGATCTTCAACTTTCATGTTGGGCAAAAATTCATTTGAAGCTTGTATCATGATGTAAGTTTGAGGAGCAAGACTTTCCATTTTTGGCAAATTCCAATTACCGGTCAACTTTCTATTTTTGGAAATTTCTTGTTTGACTTCAAATTCTTCAATGATGATGCTTGACATGTTATATGAGGCTTATATGGACATGATTGAGGCCTCTCAAACCAATTCCCACCATCCAATCACTGATTAAATGCACAGTTGACCAACAGTTGACTTTCTAGGGTTTCTGGTGGACTGCACACTGACTGATGACTTCTGAGCAATCAAACCTTGACCAAATCACTTCAAAAGGACCCCTAGGTCATGTGAACATATTGGACCAACCCCAGGGCCTTGTCTCATTGGAAAATGTATTTGCTTGCTTGACTGACTGATCTCCTCACCAGTTTGACTTAATTCTTCTGAATGGCTTGCACTTGGGCAAAAGGCTATGCAATGCTATGCAATGGACCATGTTATGTTATGACCTAATATGAGAATGTATGTACAAAAGGTAGGTGCAAATTTGAGGTGCTACAGCTGCCCCTATTCAATCAGCTGGGAACCTGAACGGATGAGAGCAACGACTGTCAGACTTTCAGGGTAAATAGGGATTGAATACTAAGAACCGTAGAAATTTGCACTCTGCTGGGAAAATAATTAACAACGCCTGTCAGGATCGGCAAAGAAACAGTCTTGAAAGAAAAATCCGTCTGGAACGGAAAAAAGAAATCGGCCTGAATACCGAAACAGAAACGTCGACCTGGATACCAAAATAAATGGTAACACAGGGATAACCATGGCCTGAGCGCCGCTCGTCAGCCTGAATACTGAGCATCGGTATATGAGAGATTTGATGTCGATCTGAAACATCGGAAATTGGCCTGAATGCCATAAGTACATCGACCTGATCGTCGGAAACTTCTTTGATCTGAAAATCGGAAATTGGCCTGAACGCCACTTCGGTCTGAATACCGGAAAATTGGCCTGAATGCCATAAGTACATCGACCTGATCGTCGGAAACTTCTTCGATCTAAAAATCGTAAATTGGCCTGAATGCCACTTCGGTCTGAATACCGGAAAATTGGCCTGAATGCCATAAGTACATCGACCTGATCGTCGGAAACTTCTTCGATCTGAAAATCGGAAATTGGCCTGAACGCCACTTCGGTCTGAATACCGGAAAATTGGCCTGAATGCCATAAGTACATCGACCTGATCGTCGGAAACTTCTTCGATCTGAAAATCGGAAATTGGCCTGAACGCCACTTCGGTCTGAATACCGGAAAATTGGCCTGAATCCCATAAGTACATCGACCTGATCGTCGGAAACTTCTTCGATCTAAAAATCGGAAATTAGCCTGAACGCCACTTCGGTCTGAATACCGGAAAATTGGCCTGAATGCCATAAGTACATCGACCTGATCGTCGGAAACTTCTTCGATCTGAAAATCGGAAATTGGCCTGAACGCCACTTCGGTCTGAATACCGGAAAATTGGCCTGAATGCCATAAGTACATCGACCTGATCGTCGGAAACTTCTTCGATCTAAAAATCGGAAATTGGCCTGAATGCCACTTCGGTCTGAATACCGGAAAATTGGCCTGAATGCCATAAGTACATCGACCTGATCGTCGGAAACTTCTTCGATCTAAAAATCGGAAATTGGCCTGAACGCCACTTCGGTCTGAATACCGGAAAATTGGCCTGAATGCCATAAGTACATCGACCTGATCGTCGGAAACTTCTTCGATCTGAAAATCGGAAATTGGCCTGAACGCCACTTCGGTCTGAATACCGGAAAATTGGCCTGAATGCCATAAGTACATCGACCTGATCGTCGGAAACTTCTTCGATCTAAAAATCGGAAATTGGCCTGAACGCCACTTCGGTCTGAATACCGGAAAATTGGCCTGAATGCCATAAGTACATCGACCTGATCGTCGGAAACTTCTTCGATCTAAAAATCGGAAATTGGCCTGAACGCCACTTCGGTCTGAATACCGGAAAATTGGCCTGAATGCCATAAGCATCGGCGAAGGTAACAAAACAGTGATACGTGGGCCGGCACGCATGCCAAAGACCCATGCTGGGGATAACAATCGAAAGATTGACCAAAGAGTGCATGAGATATATTATCTATAGCCGTCAAAACGTAGATAATACACTCGCGTGGAAGATTATCCATAACCGGGTTGTAGGTTATTAAATGAATAATCGACCGAAAAGAAAGGTATCAGGGTACCAGGACTAGGCATGCAAAAGATGACCAATCAAAAGAGGATAAAGTTGCTAACTTGGAGCAAATACCCAAAAGAAAGGGGAAGACCCACTAGGGACAATACTGCTTGATCAAGGCAAGTATCCAGAGGGGAAAAGAGTATCAATACCGCAAGCTGGATACTGATAATTGCAAAGAGGGGATCACATCTACCGGTTTGTAGGCAGAAAACCACAGAAAGGTAACCAGTCATCGATAGGATGAGCACAAAGGGTTAACTCTGCCAAGGGGATGAAAGTGGGATTTTACAACTACCAGCTAGTAGGTAGAAAACCACAAAGATAGGACTTACAACTACCAGTTTATAGGTAGAGGCCACAAATTCCGCTGAGGATGAGATGAATGAGTGCCGGTTAGCGAGCAACCATTCATTTATGCCCCAGGGAAGCGCAGGAGACAGCCAACGGAAAGCCAATTTAGGATCGATCCAAAAAGGCAGACTGAAACAAGACTCATCCTAGTGAGGAAAGAACTCAATAGGGAAACCCATCCCAATGTGTGTTGGGAGGGAACGGAAACAACCGTCATCCACGAGGATGTATCTCAGTGGGGAAATGGCAGGAAAGGATAGACATTTTCTGCTTAAGGGGCCGGCTCTACATGGAGAGATCAGACACACCCACATCCGCTAGGGAAACAGACCCAAGCTGGCAAGATGCTAACAATTGGGGAGTAACAATGCTGGGGATACCCACTTCTGCAATCAGTCCAATGGCGCGATGCTAAACTCTTTCCAACAACCCAATCTTGGATGACTACCCTGGCCTCGGGCTAATGGATGCGTTTGCAATGTTGATGTATGTTTTTTTTTTTTAGCGTAATGCCCCATGATTATGGAAATGCTATGCACTAATGATGCAATATGCTATGCTTATCTAAATGATGAATGCATAAACACACGTCTCCTCCAGAGACAACACCGGGGAACTCCAGGAACTGTGCTGAGGATCCTATAACCATGTCAACTTCCATCCTGCTGGGGAAAGACAAACCTTGCTGGGGATGCACTCCATCGAACCCGAACTGCTTGGAGATTACCCTGCAAGGGGAGGCAACCCATTCTTATCTCTACTGGGGGTGATTTTTCTCCGAACCCGATCCGCTTGGGGACCTTGCTGAGGGAAAACCATCAACACAAACCCTACTGGCAGTAACCTTCAGGCTCGCTGAGGAGACAATGATCTCAAGTCTGTTAGGGAGGTAACCCTCTCACAACTACTGGGGAAATACAGCTTATTGGACACAAAACACCTGTCGAGTCGCCGAACAGCGGCATCCATCGTCCACCTACAGTATCGACTTTCCTCTTTTACGAACTCCCAGATGCTTCTGGACTTTTCTGCTCCATCATCTTGTATTCCCAATCTCGCCCGTACTCCACGGAGATCGAACTCCTGGTATTTATACAAACTTTCCAATCATCAGACTTTGAAGAGTCTTCTTGATTAACTTTCCAGGACCGTCGTCGTAATCCTTCACTGTCTTTTACGTCCTTCTATCCCTTGCCCCTGATTGGACTCTGTGGGGATCTCTTTTGTCAAAAGGTTTCATACCACTACATGCCAGCGAATGAAGATATCTAACAGTACCTGCACAAGAGATTGTTAGATAAAAGCGTGCCCCCGGCATGCCCCATGTTTCAACATCTTGGTCGCTCAAATTTCCGAATAAGATTTCCAGATTTCAATCTTATAAGCATGCATCGGAAGGGACCTCTATGTGTCAAAATGCAAGTATTCTTATCAAAATAAACAGATGTTTTCGTAATCAAAGCGGTAATGACACAAAAACAAAATTTATTTGACTGAACACACGCTTTATTGACTAGAACAAAAGATGGCTCACAACCGAGCAACACACAGGAAGCAAACCCTGGAAAGAGGTGATTGCACACAAAAGGAAGAATCTATCCTAATGGCAACGTGAAACCGTGATCTCATCGGGTTCCAACTCAGTTACACCTCATATGTCCTCAAGACTTTCCTCACTTTCTGTCTTCTGAGCAAGGTGCTTCCAATCGATCTCTATCGGAGACTAGCCGAGTTATACCCAAAGCTCACACGATCATGCTAAACGCAGTTGTTCGTTTCATTCCCCCTTTTTTTTTTGGACCGCCCTTTCGGGTTTCAGTCCACCGGGATACCCTTTTTTGCCCAAGTCGCCCTTGTGGGGTTTTCAACTTGCCGGGTGTACAGTTTTTTTTTCTTTTATTATCCCTAACTTTTGCCCGAACCTTTATCTTTTTTCTTGGTTCGCCGGGATGCCCATTTTTGCCTGGACTCTTATTCTTTTTGTCCAGCGGGTCTCTTTCACGAAGTATTTCCTAATTGCGTCCGCATTCACAGGGAATGGAAAATCGTCGTCATCCGTGGTCGTCAACAACAAGGTTCTGTCAGAGGAAACCTTCTTGACCACGAATGGACATTGACTTCTCAAAGATATACTTGATCAGATCCATTTTGGATATCAACCAAGTCGTATGACTCAACATATACTGGCGTAAGCGCTTAGCAGCCCAAGCCAAAACACAACATGTTTTCTCAAGCATTGAGTATCGAGACTCACAATCAGTGAACTTCTTACTCAGGTAGTATATATCATATTCTTTCTTTCCTGATTCATCTTGCTGACCAAGGACACAACCCATTGAGTCTTCAAGAACTTTCAGATGCATAATCAGCGGTCTCCCTTCCACAGGCGGAGACAGAATCGGAGGCTCAAACAAATACTCTTTAATGCTATCAAAAGCTTTTTGGCAATCCTCGGTCCAATCATGAGACTGATCTTTCCGGAGGAGCTTGAATATTGGGGCACATGTGGCAGTCATGTGGGATATAAATCTGGAAATATAATTCAAGTGGCCAAGAAAACCTAGGACTTGCTTCTCAGTTTTGGGCGCAGGCATCTCTTGTATTGCTTTGACCTTTGCATGGTCAACCTTAATACCTCTTTCACTGACAATAAAGCCCAATAACTGGCCGGAACGGACTCCAAATGTACACTTGTTAGGATTCAGACGAAGCTTATACTTCCTCAAACGCTGAAAAAGCTTCAACAAGTGCTCTACATGTTTAACTTCCGTTCTCGACTTAGCAATCATATCATTAACATATACCTCGATCTCCTTGTGCATCATATCGTGAAACAAGGTAGTCATAGCTCGTTGATACGTGGCTTCGGCGTTCTTCAAACCGAAGGGCATCACTCGATAACAGAATGTTCCCCAAGGTGTGATGAATGTTGTCTTCTCCATATCCTTGGGTGCCATCTTGATCTGATTATATCCGGAAAATCCGTCCATAAATGAGAAGACATTGAATTTAGTTGTATTATCTACCAACATATCAATATGTGGTAGAGGGAAATCATCTTTCGGACTAGCTTTATTTAAGTCTCTATAGTCCACACACATTCGGAATTTTCCATCTTTCTTAGGCACGGGCACAATATTGGCCACCCATTGAGGATATGTAGAAGTCACCAGAAACCCCACATCATTTTTCTTCTGAACTTCTTCCTTGATCTTTACTGCCATATCAGGATGAGTTCTTATGAGCTTCTGCTTCACAGGCACGCACTCAGGCTTCAAAGGCAGGAAATGTTGCACGATATCTGTATCCAGACCAGGCATGTCTTTATATGACCAGGCAAAGACGTCGACATATTCTCGTAGCAACTCAATCAACCCCTTCTTAACAGACTCTTCCAGGAGTGCCCCAATCTTCACTTCTCGTACACAATCTGCAGACCCCAAGTTGACTGTTTCCAGATTCTTAAGATGCGGCTGAATGATCTTCTCCTCATACTCAAGTAGATGGGTAATCTCGTCAAGAATCTCTTCAACATCATCTTCCTCCGCCTCAAATATAGGGAATTCAAAGTTGGGAGATGGTGTTGGATCATTATGTTCAATGGGTTTGATTAACCTGCATAATGATTTTGGATATAAAAGATACTTTAGAATTCAAATAAGGCAAATCATTATGCAGATGAAAAGATTGATTTTATTCTTATCTTTAGGGTTTGATGTGATCACTAATTTCATGCAAAAGCGAAAAGGGAAAAATAATTGGAAAAACAAACATTTAACATGAATTTATTGAATGAAAATATCATTGTATTTATGCGCCAACAATGTCATCACTCCTCCTTTTGGCATGGGAGAAGGGTTTTTAAACACAATGATCATTACTTTGACTTATGGATAACTGTCGGAATATCCACAGCGACCCAATTATTGCAGATCCCTCCAGGGATGATGAAATTGCCAGAATCCTCTACATCTCCTTCCAGAATGGCAGCAGCCTCTTCGTCTTGACCGGTGTGGATGAAACCTCCACTCTTGAACAACCCTTGCTTGTTGAAGACCCCAGAAGAATAGCCTATGCCAGCCTGGGACTTGTTGTCTTCCAACTTGATCATTTGCCCTAATCCAGCAGTTGCGCCATGCTTAATGGCCAACTTCGCATCTTTATAGGAAGCAAATGAAGGAGTTCCCTTCTTAATAGGTTCAACAATAGATAAAGCTTGGAACGGCGTTCCAACATCATCCCCGGCGTCTATATAAGAGAAGGAAGACAAATGGCTAACCAGGAGAGCCTTTTCTCCCCCTATCACCACCAATTTCTTGTTCTTCACGAACTTCAATTTCTGGTGTAGGGTGGATGTCACGGCGCCTGCCTCGTGAATCCATGGTCTTCCTAAGAGACAGCTATACGATGGGTGAATATCCATAACCTGGAAGGTAATATGGAAATCACTTGGCCCGATTTTGACTAGGAGATCAACCTCACCAATCACAGTTTTGCGAGACCCATCGAAAGCCTTCACAACCACTCCACTCTGCCTCATGGGAGGCCCCTGATATGATAACTTCGCAAGAGTGGACTTTGGCAATACATTCAATGATGACCCAGTGTCTACCAGCACATTGGACGTGGCGTCATCTTTGCAGTTCATAGATATGTGTAATGCCGAGTTGTGGTCTCTTCCCTCCTCGGGGAGATCAGCATCACAAAAGCTCAAATTGTTACAAGCGATGATGTTTGTAACAATGCTGTCGAATTGTTCAATTATGACGTCGTGATCCACATACGCCACATCCAACAACTTCTGCAGAGCTTCTCGGTGTGGTTCTGAATTCCTTAGCAAGGATAATACAGAGATTTTGGATGGCGTTTGTAGAAGCTTATCTACCACGTTGTACTCACTTCTCTTGATGAGCCTCAGCATCTCATCACAATCTTCTTTCGCATTGCCACTCGGGCCAGTAGAGGCAGGTTTAGCAATAAGTGCCAGATTCGGAGTGTTCACAGCATTCCCAATCGGGCTTTTAGCATAATCAGCATTGTCGTTCCTTCGAGCGTCAACTTGCGGCTTTGGCGGAGCCGAGAAAACACGACTGCTGCGGGTTAGGCCGCTGACGTCGGCAATATTAACAACAGACGAAGAGGGCAGGGGCACCTCTTTCCCATTCTCCAATGCTACAGCATTGTAGCGATAAGGAACCGCCTTCTCAGAAGAATACGGTACAGGGCCGACTGGCTTAATAGTCAGAGTAGGAGAAACCTTATGCTTGCTACCATCATACTTGATGACAACAGGCTCAGGTATCCGGAATACCGAAGAAATTACGTTGACCTCAACAACATCTTCATCAACATTTATGTTTTGAAGGATCTCAATGACTCCCTCATCTAGCATTTCTTGAACATCCTTGCGCACCTGGCGACAACCTCTCTGATTAACAGAACAAATTCGACATCTATCGTGGTCATGTTCATAATAGCTATAATTACACAGCAAATGATGCATCTCGACCAACGATTGTCGAATATGACTGAAATACTTGACTTTGTACTTGCCAGGGCAGCCCTGGACCATATTGACAGATTTCCCATGCTCGGGAAATGGGTTCTTCTTCACATTCGGACCTACGTCCTCAAAAAACAAAATCTCGCTTCTCACAAGGTCTTGCACCTTGGTCTCCAAGGGATAACAATTCTCCACGTCATGTCCAGGAGCACCGGAATGATATACGCAGTGAAGCTCAGGCTTGTACCACCACTGGGGGTTGATAGGTACAACGGGAGGGTCTCGTGGAGTAATTAACTTTCCATCAATCAGAGACGGATAGAGTTCAGCATAAGTCATCGGAATTGGATCAAAGGTGACCCTCTTCCTCTCGTAGTTGGTGCTGGTGTTGTTGTTGTTTCGAGGCTGGTAGGCCTGCTGTTGTGGACGCTGCTGTTGTTGCTGATATTGCTGAGATTGTTGTTGTTGATAATGTTGGGCTTCTCTGAAAATAGGTGCTATATGAGCCACCTGATGCTGGTTGCTAATGGGGCGGGCAATCTTCCTCTTCACAGAGGGTCTTCTCTTGACATGGGAAGACACAGCATGTGCCTCTCCCTCCATCTTCTTTGCAAAACTTCCATATCTCTTTGTTGAAGAGCCTTCATCTCGAGTCAAACGTCCTTCACGGACCCCCTCTTCCAGTCTCATTCCCATATTCACCATCTCGGTGAAGTCTGAGGGAGCACCAACTATCATTTTCTTATAGTAGAAGGAACTCAAGGTCTTCAAAAAGATCTTGGTCATCTCTTTCTCCTCAAGGGGTGGCACTATCTGAGCTGCCAACTCGCGCCACCTTTGGGCGTATTCTTTGAAGGTCTCTTTCTCCTTTTGGGACATTTCCCTCAACTGGTCCCTATCAAGAGCCATATCCATATTATATTTATATTGCTTGACGAAGGCCTCACCAAGATCATTGAAAGAGCGGATGTTCGAACTTTCCAGACCCATGTACCACCGGAGAGCGGCACCGGACAGACTGTCCTGAAAATAGTGGATGGGCAATTGGTCATTATCAGTTTGCGTCGACATCTTGCGAGCATACATCACAAGATGGCTGAGAGGGCATGTGTTTCCCTTATCCTTCTCAAAGTCAGGTACTTTGAATTTAATAGGGATCTTCACGTTGGGCACAAGGCACAACTCAGCGACACTTTTACCAAAAAGGTCCTTCCCCCTCAGAGTCTTTAGTTCCTTGCGAAGCTCAAGGAATTGGTCTTTCATGTCATCCATCTTCATAAACATCTGGACCTTCAGATGGTTCAGAATGGTAGATGGTATCGTTAACTCTTGGTAATGTGTGCACAACGGGCGGTGGCACTGAAAGGACCGGGCTAGATGCCGGCAAAGAAGCAAGAGTAGGAGCAAAACCCTCTGGCAAAAAATTGGCGGGCATTCCCCACGGGAATCCGGCTGGAATAGATGGCGTAAAGTGGGCTATTGCAGCAGGCACAGTAGAAGTTATGATATCAGAAATGACCGTCCTCTGGGGAGGAGTTGAGGGTGTCAGAGAAGACTGGCTCTGGGCAGCCATGAATGACTCCATCAGGGCAGTCAATCTGGCTACCTCCTCCTTTAGCTCGCGGTTCTCTTGTTCCAAATGATCCATCAGTTTCGATGAGTTGGCTCTGGTGTAGTACCGGTGAGTCAGCTCGTCTTCAAAATAAATAAAGAACACAAAGTTAGACCATAGGACAAGAAGCCTGGAGCAAAACTTGCTTATGCGTATGATGCATGCAATTCTTATGCATATGATTTGTTTTTATATCAGAGGAACTTTAGGGTTCTATTTGCAAATATTGGAAATATTAAATATTTATCACATATGGAAATATTTCATCAATAATATTTGGAAATATTTTTACACCAAAGAAGTACAGTTTCGGTAACCACATATAATACAAGAGAGAAGGAAAATGATCATCCTATGGATCCCTAGAAGCAATCGTCTAAAGCTCTGGACACAGGAAGATACGATGCACGAAGCCTCTTCACCTCCTCCTCATAGGCTGCCTCGTATCTGCCTTCTCTTTGGTGAGCCGATCGTACTTTCTCTTCCAAAATTTGGAAGACTGAGGAAGCAGGGAAGTCCATGCACAACCAAGCATCCTTCTCCTTGATCTTCTGAAGAAACTCCTCTCGTTCACGGATCCAAGCACGTGAACGGTCTTCGTCTCTCAACTCCTCTACTCCTTGGTCAGGGAGGGTTGAAGGCCCAGCCACAACCAAAGGTGTAGGTCTCGGGTACTCGTAAGGCATGAGGTATTCGGAATCTCTCCTCCTAACCCAAGAAGTATAATGCTCCAAGGCGATACAGTTCTTCGGACCTAGCTCATCCCTTCCTTTCTTATGGATCTTGCGCCAAGCACGGACCATCCTGCCCTTCAAGCCTTGGGGATCTTTACCCTCCTGAAAGAACACACCCTCTAACATAATGTTATTGGGTTTATCCTTTAGGGGGAACCCAAGCTGACGACGTGCCAAAATAGGATTGTAGTTAATCCCACCACATGTACCAAAAAGAGGCACATTGGAGAATTCACCACAAGAGTCGATAATCTGCACACCATCATACACACGGTTGTACCAAAAGATATCATCATTGGTGAGAGACATAAGTCTCGTGGACCACCGTAGACATCCTTTGTTCTCCTTGAAGGCGACCGTCTGCAGGAAGTGAGAAATAAACCACTTGTACAACAGCGGAAAACAACACACAATGGTACCACCACCCTTTGCATTCCTCATATGCAAATAAAAGTAAGTGTCACCCAACAGAGTCGGAACGGGATTAAGAGTAGAGAAAATCCTAATAGCGTTCACGTCCACAAACTTGTCGATGTTGAGGAATAACACTAGCCCATAGATGAGAAGTACAAATACGGCCTCAAAGGCGTCCTCACTCATGGCCTTCCCATACATAGTAGCTTGAGCAATGAGGAACTCAGAAGGAAGACCTTGAATTCCACCTTTTGTAGTCATATGAGCACCAACCAGAGATTCATCTATATGCAACATACCAGCTATCTCTCGAGAAGTAGGAATACTCTCTAAGCCACTAAACGGCAACTGGTCTAGAATAGGTATACCCACAAGGTAGGCATACTCAAGTGTAGGCAAAAGCTGGAAATCCAGAAAAGTGAAGCAACGGTACAAGGGATCATAAAACTGCACCAATACACTCTGGTTCGCGTGCTCTTAGAAAGACACTTGAAGATCTTCAGAAAGAGCAGAAGGAAGTCCGAGCCAGATTGGATCAACAGGATTAAGTTAATGTCAACATTTAGAATCTGCTGACCCAGCTGCTCCAGAGGATGCCTCCACCTCCAAACTCGTAGGAACCTAGGACTTGTTTTCTTTGTTTGTTTCGCTTTCTGTTCTCTAGCTCTTATTTTTACTGTCTTTTTGACTCTGAAAAAAAGGGGGAGAACTAAAAACAGCTTTGATGAAAACATATATAACTCCTATCAGTACTCTACAAACATTGTTTCTAATCCTTTAACTTAGAAATTTACAGGAGAGTATCTAGACACACCATATCATGGAAGGTCCGGTAAGAACTTCTGAACTCCCAGACTCATCTCAGGGGGAGCTTATTTCTATCTGATCTAAAACTCTTATCTAAGAATGTTTCATCTCTGAATTAAGATTGTTTTGTCATCATCAAAAAGGGGGAGATTGTAAGAACAAAATTAGTTCTACAATAGTATTCCAGGATTTTGATGATAACAAAGGATGAAACCAAAAATGGCACCCTAACGAAATTTTTCTAAGTGTGCAGGACTCTGAACAGCAACAAAGGACTCTGATCATTTCATGTGATACAAACTTTGATCAAATACAAAGTACTAGAAGATCAGACACATCTGAGGAAGAAGTGCGCCCAAGAAGTTCTGAATCTGAACAAATCAAGATAGTGAAAAGAACCAGAAGCTCTAAGCATCAACTAGTCTTAGTTCTGATGATCTAGAAGATTGGTACTCTAAGAAGCTCTGATGTAACTTCAACATAATCTCCTTCTGACGTATGACTCTGAGACAACAAAGACTCTGATGAAGAATCACGAAATCCAGAAAGAGTAACGAAAAGAAATTCTCGTTATGGAAATGAAGTATTTTAAGAAAGAAGTTATTCAGGGAGACAAATTGGTTATGGCAAGAAACACAGAAGTAATGACATTCAATGCTCATCAAAGACCAATATTCTGTCATCACTCCAACGGTCCTTCTCACTACTATATAAAGGACAACCTACCTCATTGAGAGAGACACAACAACACACAAAAAATTCTTTACATTCTCTCTCAATTTTTCTCGAGCTACTGCTCATACGTGAAAACTCTTGCTTAAATATTTTGCTGTAATACTTGCTTACTCTTAGAAGCACTCATTATTACAAATTTATTTTGCTATATTGCTTTTGTTCCTCAAGTGACTTTGCGTAGTCTGTATACTTGAGAGGACTAAGAGATCATTCTCTTAGGCGTTTGGTTGTATTAATATTTCAAGATTAGTGGATTAAGTTCTTTTTGAAGGAGAAATCACCTTGGCCAGGTGGACTGGAGTATCTTTGTTTTATAAGAGAACCAGTATAAAATTATGTGTGTTCTTACTTTTGAAAAAGCTTTTACTTTCAAAAACAATTCAAACCCCCTTTCTTGTTTTTCTCATCTTCACTTTGTGTGGTGTGACTTGCTTGATCCTTGAGTGTGTTTGTTGCATCCATGCATTCATGCATTCATCCGCATTCATGTCATCAACAATAGGATTTTGCAAGGAACTTAAGAGGTCTATTTGCAAATTTTCAAACATGGATAAGCAAAGGAGGAATACGAAGAAGTACAGTTTCAGACAACCCGACTTGAAAGAGTTAAGGCGTCTGACATCTTATGTATTAGAGCCCTTGAAGTTCAAAGCTCGCTATGGGAAGCTTCTATCTATTCTTTCTAACAAGGTGGATGAGGGTCTGATGAGTGTGTTAGTGCAGTTCTACGATCCTCTGTATCGGTGCTTCACTTTTCCGGATTTCCAGCTGTTTCCTACACTAGAGGAGTATCCTTATCATGTGAGTATACCTATTCTGGACCAGTTTCCGTTCAGTGGTTTGGAGAAGATTCCGTCTTCTCAAGAGATTGCTGACATGCTCCATGTGGATGTATCTGACATTGTTGCTAATATGACTACTAAAGGTGAAATTCAAGGTCTCCCGTCTGATTTTCCTGATTGCCAATGCTACCTTGTTTGGGAAGGCCATGAGTAAGGAAGCTATTGAAGCCATCTTTGTACTCCTCATCCATGGGCTAGTGTTATTTCCCAACATCGACAACTTCGTGGATGTGAACGCTATTAGGATTTTCTCTTCTCTTAATCCCGTTCCGACTCTGTTGGGTGACACTTATTTCTCTTTGCATATGAGGAATGCGAAGGGTGGCGGTTCCATTGTGTGCTGTTTGCCTCTGTTGTACAAGTGGTTTATTTCGCACTTGCCTCAGACGCTTGCCTTCAAGTAGAACAAGGGATGTCTACGGTGGTCCACGAGACTTATGTATCTCACTAATGATGATATCTCTTGGTATAATCGTGTTTATGATGGCGTTCAGATTATTGATTCTTATGGTGAGTTCTCCAATGTACCTCTTCTTGGTACATGTGGTGGAATTAACTACAACCCTGCTTTGGCTCGCCGTCAGCTTGGGTTCCCCTTAAAGGATAAACCTAACAACATTTTGTTGGAAGGCTTATTCTTTCAAGAGGGTAAAGATCCCCAAAACTTGAAGGATAGGATGGTCCGCGCCTGGCGCAAGGTTCATAGGAAAGGAAGGAATGAGCTTGGTCCGAAGAATTATGTTTCTTTGGAACCTTACACTTCTTGGCTAAAGAAGATAACTCTCGAGTACCGCATGCCGTACGAGTATCTGAGACCTACCCCTATGGTTATGGTTGGGCCTTCAACCCTCCCTAATCAAGGAGTAGAGGAGTTGAGAGACGAAGACCGTTCGCGTGCTTGGGTTCGTGAGCGTGAGGAGTTTCTTCAGCAACTTAAGGATAAGGATGCAATGATAGAGTTTCTCGAGCATCAAGTTATTGATGAGCCTGATGATGTGGTTACTTCTCTCCTTCCTCACTCATCTAGGTTTTGGAAGAAGACGTATGATCAGCTCGCTAAGGAGAAGGCCGACATGGCAGCAACTTATGAGAGAGAGGTGAAGAGGCTTTGTGATACGTATCTTCCGATCTCGAAGGATTTAGACGACTGCTTCTAGGACTCCATAGGATGTTTATTCTCCTTTTCTCTTGTATTGTATTTGGTTACCGAGATTGTACTACTTCTTTGGTGTAAAAAAGTTTCTAGATATTATATTGCTATAAGTATTCCATATATGTCTTAAAAGTTCAGTATTTTCAAAACATTTGCAAATAGATCTTTATAAAGTTCCTCCAATTAAAAAACAAATCATATGCATGAGAATTGCATGCATCATATGCATAAGCAGGTTTTGTTTCCGAGCTCCTGATACAGTGGTCTAACTCTTTGCTCTTCATTTATTTCGAAGACAAGCTGATGCACCGGTACAACACCCGAGCAAATCATCAGAAGGTCATGGAACACCTTGAGTAAGAGAACAGAGATATAAAAGAAGAGATTGCCAGGCTGACTACCATGATGGAGTCAGTTCTTACCGCAAAGAGTCAAGCTTCTCCAACTCCTGCAACTCCTCCCACGAGGACAGTCATCTCTGAAGTGGTTACCTCAACAGTGCCTGCTGCCACCGTCCACTTCGCTCCGACTCTGCCTGCTGGGTTCCCTTGGGGAATGCCACCCAACTTTGTACTAGAGGGTTTCGCTCCCACCTTTGCTTCTATGTCGACATCTAGCCCGGTCTTGTCTGTGCCACCTCCCGTTGTGCACACTTTGCCGCGTGTTGAAGACACCATTTATCATTCCGAGCCATCTGAGGGCCCGGACGTTTATGAGAAGATGGACGAGATGAAGGATCAATTCCTTGAGCTGCGCAAGGAACTGAAAGCGTTGAGAGGCAAAGATCTGTTTGGGAAGAGTGTTGTTGAACTGTGCTTGGTGCCCAACGTAAAAGTCCCAGTCAAATTCAAAGTGCCTGACTTTGAGAAGTACAAGGGAAACACGTGTCCACTCAGCCATCTTGTGATGTATGCCCGCAAGATGTCGACCCAGACAGACAATGATCAACTGCCGATTCACTATTTCTAGGACAGCCTGACAGGTGTAATACCCCAAAATTTACCCTTCATTTTTCCTGGAAGCATGGGATTATGTTTCACACTTCATTAGCATCATATTAGGTCATACTCATTGCATACTGCATTAGTGACATGGAGATCAAGTTTTGATCGATCACTCCTTAACAGAAGGAGCCCACACAAAGCAAGATTGAGAATTGGACTTCATTTTCTAAGTATACAAGTCTCAAGGGTCTCAGGGGGGTCCAAGTATCTTATTATGGTCCTCAGTTCATTAGTGAAGGATTCAAAGCTATCAGAGTGTTCATCTGGATTTAATCAGAAATTAGGGTTTCATGGCTACCTGCAACAGGAAATGTTTGGTTGGAAGTAGAGGAGCTTATCCATGTCATGATTAGAGAGGCATCTTGGCCTAGGAAGATTCGCAATTATCTCAGAAAGATCCATTGGCAATCAGTGCAATCAGTTCCTGATCATTTTGCCCTAAAACTAGGGTTTGGTATAAAATCAGTTTATTTCTGATTCTTTGGGTGAAAATCTTTTCCATGGCCCTCCATATGTCCATAAGGGTCTACATACAAAAAATCAGCTCTTTATTTGAGCTAGAAGTGCTTCAATTGATTAATGGAATCGGGAATCACACAGTCTGGGAAAAGTCAACTATGGGGCCAGAAAAGTCAACTCCTGACATTTTGAGAGTGGAATCTCAAAATCCATGCCTAGGGGATCCTACATGTGAAATTTGATCAAGGTTGGATCATGGATTCATCATTTAATCAGGAATTGGAAAAATTACTTAATTTAGAAATGGTTGACTTTCCATTTAAGGCAAGTTTTCATGATCATTGCACTCACTTTAAGCCCATTTTTCATCAAGATAAAAGCTCCATGTGAAAATTTCTCCAACATGAAAGTTGTTCCTTTTGTTCCAAGCTTTCTAGAGATATAAAGTTTTCTCCATTTGGATTAAAATTGAGAAAGTTATGCTTAGTCAAAGTGAGACATTTTTTTAGGACACTTAGAAAAATTTCTATGTCCAAAATCTTCAAAATTTGTCAAGACTTCTTGGCCAGTTTTCTTGCACTTCAAGGCATTATTTGAAAATACTTTCTTCACAACAATTGTACCTTGACATGTCCTCTTTCACATCCTTTTGGAATCATCTCATTTGGATCCATGGTTTGAGAGATACATTCATTTAAAGTTGGCACCATGACTTGATTTTCTAGGCAGATTTTGGGCCTGGCTGACCCAATCAGATTTTCTAAGCATGTTGCACAAACCAGTCACGTTTTTTTACCTCTTTTGACCATGCATTGGACATCCATTCACTTAAGTTTGGCCCAAAATAACAACATTTTACACCTCACTTCACACTTTTATTCTTATGGATAAATCACTTATTAAAAAGCCCATGAGAACACCTAATCCACCCTATTTAAGAAGCTGAAACCCTAACCCTAAAGGAGCATTGGAATTTCGTGCAAGGAGGCAAAGCTTCATCACATATCACATTCCATTCCACTTCTATTTTCCATTAGGTAATCATCTCTTCCATGGCCATGTTTTGGGATGAAGGTTGACCACTGTCTCATGGTCAACCTGGCCTTTTCTTGGAATTTTATTTCACATTTTCAATTTATTTTGGATTTATTTTTGACCTAGTTTGGTAGGTTGACTTTTAATTTGACTTCTGTTTTATTTTAATTAATTCACATACCAATTTTCATTATTTTTAAAATCTTTTTGGGGGATGATGATGTCCTGACCCCACCTTTTTTAGTTTAATTTTTCATAATTTTCTTGATTAATTTGATATTTATTTGTTATTTTTTAAGTTGACTTGAATTTTCAGTTGACTTCTTTATGATCGATGTTTGACTTAGGGATTGCTTATGGCAATTGAAGAGATCTTTTGATCCTTCCTTGTTCATCTCATATGCCATGTATTAGAGGCGTTTTACCTTGATTTTATTTGGTCCTTACCTCATGTCCTGATTAAATTATTCAGTGGACCCTTCGTGTGCATATTTTCATCTGTTTGATTCATCTGTTATCTTTTATACTTGTTTCTCTCATTCATGCTTTCTATTGCTTGATAATTTAACATGTTCATACTCCCATGCATTGTTTAAATGCTCCATTATTTGATTCTTTGGTTTGATTATATATTGTTTATTTATCCGATCTGATTGATAACTGTTGCCTACTTGTATGATGTATGAGGCATATATTCTTATTGTTTGTTTGCCATGAACAATCCCCATTCATAACAAATGTACCCCTCTCCCATAAAGTGTATAATATTTATTTCTTTATTTCTTTAGTCACCTGTTAATACAAGAATTAAAACGAACATCCGATAACCATTTCAAAATAAGATCAAAAGTTCGATCCAACGTCGAGTAATCATTTTCAAAACTTAACAGAACCAGCACGCATTCATCCATCCTCTTGTAAGTCGATTGCCTCAGGCATCGCCATCTACCTGTAAGTCGATTGCCTCCGGCATCGCCATCTACCCTTATCCGTAACTCCTCTCCGCGCTCCATCCGTTGACTCTTGTTCCGTTTAGGTAGCCCCAATTAGGTAGAACCCTTTGTATGATAACATAGGTAGAATTCCCCTATTCTTTGCATGCTAACATTAGGTAGATGTTCCCCTTTGTAAATCCTAACACATAGGTCCATATTGCATGACAACTCTAGAGCAGAGCTTCCCCACTTTTAGACCTTCCATGCGTCTTCGATCTTGTGGCATGTCAGTCCATTCTATTGCAAAGAGGTAACTGCCTAAGACTCGACTCAGCGAGCTGCGATACCTACTGCTAGGACGTTGAACACACTGCCCACCCTCCTTTGACACAGCTGGTGTCCTCTTTTATAAGTCCATGTTCAGATGGCAATCCTTAACCCCTAGTTAGTCGAACTACGACAACTCTGATTCTCATGTTCAGATGAGATGCGTAGGCACGAGATGCGATATCTTGCCGAGTTTAACTGATGACTAACAACTAATCCTTGTTTGCTTTCGCCCTTGCTGCGATTCTTTTCTCTCGCCCTCGTTGCGATCGAGACCTTCCCTTTCTCTTACCCTAGTTGCAATCGAGACCCTTGTTCCCGTATTTAGCCGAACTACGTTTTGCTCTGATTCTCATTCCAGATGAGATACGTAGGCATAAGACGCAACGTCTTACCGAGCACACTTCTCTTTAACCCATAGGTAGCCGAGCTATGAAGACTCTGATTCTCATACTCAGATGAGATACGTAGGCAGTGGATGCGACATCCTTGCGAGTCATTTTCTTTTAACCTTCCTTTTAGTAAGTAGTACTTTAGATATACCTACACCCTTTAGACTAGAACAACACTTATGAAAAGGGCTCCCTAGGAGTACCTAGGATGTTTTGGGTGCTTAAAACCTTCCCATTGCATAAGCAACCCCCTTACCCAGATCTCTGACATTTTTACTAGTTTTTGATTCGATAAAACTTTTAGGTTTTTGTTCGCTTTCTAACCATTCCTTTGGATAAATAGAAGTGCGGTGGCGACTTGACTTGTATGGTTTACCTTGGATTTAGTCAATATCTCTAATGGTAACGAATACCCCGCTACAACAGGTGCTGCGCTCCGTTGGTATATGGGGCTAGAGAGTGCAACCATCCGCACTTTCAATGATTTGAGAGAGGCTTTTGGGAAATAGTATAAATATAACATGGATATGGCTCCGTACAGAGATCAGTTGAGGGCGATGTTCCAGAAAGACAAGGAGACCTTCAAAGAATATGCCTAGAGGTGGCGAGAATTGACAGCTCAGATAGTGCCACCCTTGGAGGAGAAGGAGATGACAAAGATCTTTCTGAAGACTTTGATCTCTTTCTATTATTAGCGCATGATTGCTAGTTCTCCCTCAGACTTTACCGAAATGGTAAATATGGGGATGAGGCTAGAAAAGGGAGTCCGCGAAGGATGGCTGTCCCGTGGTGATGATAATTAGGCAAAGAAGTATGGAGGATTTCCTAGGAAGAAGGAAGGGGAGACTCATGCTGTTTCTTCCCATATTAAGAGAAGGCCCTCTGTGAGGAGGAAAGAAGTTTGAACAACTGTTAACCAACACCAGGTGGCTCATATAGCACATGCTTTTAGAGAAGCTCAACAACCACAACAATAACATCGTCAACAACAACATGCTTACCAGCCTCGCAACAATAACAACACCAACACCAACAACTATGAGAGGAAGAGGGTGACTTTTGACCCAATTCCTATGACCTATGCTGAATTGTATCCTTCCTTAATTGATAGGAAGTTGATAACTCCACGAGATCCTCCTGCTATGCCAGCCAATCCTCAATGGTGGTACAAGCCCGAACTTCACTGTGTGTATCATTCCGGTGCTCCCAGACATGATGTAGAGAACTGTTTTCCATTGAAGACCAAGTTGCAAGACCTTGTGAGGAGTAGGATACTATTCTTTGAGGATGTAGGCCCAAACGTGAAGAAGAACCCATTGCCCGAGCATGGGAAGGCAGGTGTCAATATGGTTCAGGGGTGCCCTGGAAAATATAAAGTCCTTTATGTGAATGACATAAGGAAATCCTTGGTAGAGATGCATAAGATGTTATGTGAGCATAGTCATTATGATCATGATCATGATAGGTGCCAGGTGTGCACTGGCAATGAAAGAGGATGTCGCAAAGTAAGAAAGGACATCCAAGAGATGCTAGACCAAGGGATGATTGAGATACTTCAGAATCATAATGAGGATGAAGTTGATGTTATCACCCTAGTGTTCAAAATTCCTGATCATGTTGTCATTAAGTATGATGGCAGCAAGAAGAAGGTGTCGCCAACTCTTGTGATCAAGCCAGCGGGCCCTGTCCCGTATGTGTCAGATAGAGTGGTTTCGTACCGTTATAATGTTGTTATGCTGGAAGATGGGAAGGAGGTGCCGTTGCCCTCAACCTCTATCGTAACAATTTCCGATGTTAGTGGAGTGACCCGTAGTGGTCGTGTTTTCTCGGCTCATCCGAAATCCCATGAAGACGTTGTGAAGAAGGATGTTGTCAATCCTGTCGGTCTCGTGGTGACATCTTCTTCGAATCAATCTATTCTTGTTGTGAAGGGTGTCAACCCAGTTGTTGTCAAATCTGTTAAAGCTTCTATCCTGGTTGGCCAGTCTGGCATGTTGAAAGAGGATGGTGATGAGATGCTGAGGCTCATCAAGAGGAGTGAGTACAACATTGTGGAGCAGTTGCTTCAAACTCCATCAAAGATATATGTCCTATCTTTGTTGATGAATTCAGATCCACATCGTGAAGCGTTGCAAAGGGTGTTGGACGTGGCATACGTGGATCACGATGTCACGATTGAGCAGTTTGATAGCATTGTTGCAAATATATCTGCTTGCAACAACTTGAGCTTCTATGATGATGATCTTCCTGAGGAGGGAAAAGACCACAAGTTGGCTTTACATTTCTCTATGAATTGTAAAGACGATGCCCTGTCCAATGTGCTGGTGGACACAAGGTCATCACTCAATGTATTGCCAAAGTCCACTCTTGCTAAACTTTCATATCAGGGGCCTCCCATGAGGCAGAGTAGAGTGGTAGTAAAAGCTTTTGATGGATCGCGTAAGACCGTGATCGGTGAATTAGACCTCCCGATCAAGATTGAACCTAATGATTTCTAGATCACTTTCCAGGTTATGGATATACATCCATCATACATCTGTTTTCTTGGTAGACCATGGATTCACGAGGCAGGTGCCGTGACATCCATCCTATACCAAAAGTTGAAGTTCGTTAAGAACAAAAAGTTGGTGGTGATAAAGGGAGAGAAGGCTCTCTTGGTCAGCCATTTATCATACTTTTCCTACATTGATGATGAGGATGAGGTTGGAACTCCGTTCGAGGCCTTATCTATTGCTGAGCCTTCTAGGAAAGGACTTTCTTCATTTGTCTCCTATAATGACGCGAAGTTGGCCATTGAGCATGGTGCAACTAATGGTTTGGGGAAAATGATAAAGATGGAAGATAATAAGTCCTGGGCTGGTATAGGGTATTCTTCTTGTGTTTCCAATGATCTTGGGCTGTTTCAGAGTGGAGGTTTCATCCACACTGTTGAAGATCAGGAAGCTGCTGCCGTCATTGAAGAAGATGAAGAGGAAGACCTTGGTAACTTTGTCATACCTGGAGGAATCTGCAATAATTGGGTCGTTGTTGATGTTCCAACAGTTATCCATAAGTCAATGTAATGTGTTCATTTTGTTTAAAACCCTTCTCCCATGCCAAAAGGAGAAGTGAAGACATTGTTGGCATAATTGATTAATACAATGATATTCATTCAATAATTGCATGTTAAATGTTTATTTTCTCAAATTATTTTTCCTTTTTGCTTTTTGCATGAAATTGGTGATCACCATAAAACCCTAAAAAAGAGAATAAAATCAATCTTTTTATCTGCATAATGATTTGCCTTGTTTGAATTCTGAAATCTCTTTTATACTCAAAATCATTATGCAGGTTAATCAAACCCATTGAACATAATGATCCAACACCATCTCCCAACTTTGAGTTCCCTGTATTTGAGGCCGAAGATGATGATGTTGAATAGATTCCTGATGAGATTACCCGTCTGCTCGAGTACGAGGAGAAGGTCATTCAGCCACATCTTGAGAATCTGGAAACAGTAAACTTGGGGTCTGAAGACTGCATTCGTGAAGTGAAGATTGGGGAACTCCTTGAAGAGTCTGTTAATTATGCAGGCTAGTCCAAAAGATGATTTTCCTCTACCACACATTGATATGTTGGTAGATAATACGGTTAAATTCAATGTATTTTCATTTATGGACGGACTTTCCGGTTATAATCAGATTAAAATGGCACCCGATGATATGGAGAAGATAACATTCACCAGACCTTGGGGAACATTCTGTTATCGAGTGATGCCCTTCGGTTTAAAGAACGTCGGAGCCACGTATCAACATGCTATGACTACCTTGTTTCATGACATGATGCACAAGGAGATTGAGGTGTATGTCGACGATATGATTGCAAAGTCGAAAATGGAAGTTGAACATGTAGAACACTTGTTGAAGCTTTTTCAGCGTTTGAGGAATTACAAGCTCCGCATGAATCCGAAGTGTATATTTGGAGACCGTTCCGACAAGTTATTGGGCTTTATTGTCAGCGAGAGAGGTATTGAAGTTGATCCTTCCAAGGTCAAAGCAATACAAGAGATTCCTGCGCCCAAAACTGAGAAGCAAGTCCAAGGTTTTCTTGGCCGCTTGAATTACATTTCGAGATTTATATCCCACATGAATGCCACATGTGCGCCTATATTCAAGCTCCTCCGGAAATATCAGCGTCATGATTGGACTGAGGATTGCCAAAAGGCCTTTGACAGTATCAAAGAGTATCTGTCCGAGCCTCCGATTTCATCTCCGCTTGTTGAAGGAAGACCGCTGATTATGTACTTGACCGTGCTTGATGATTCCATGGGTTGTGTCCTTTGTCATCAAGATGAATCAGGAAAGAAAGAATATGCAATATACTACTTGAGTAAGAAGTTCACCAACTGTGAGTCTCGGTACTCAATGCTTGAGAAGAAATGCTATGCTTTGGCTTGGTCTGCTAAGCGTTTACGCCAGTATATGTTGAATCATACAACTTGGTTGATATCCAAAATGGATCCAATCAAGTATATCTTTGAGAAGCCTGCTTTAATTGGGAGGGTTGCCCTTTGGCAGATTTTGTTATCTGAGTATGATATTGAGTATCGAGCTCAAAAAGCCATTAAAGGTAGTATCTTGGCTGACCACTTGGCGCATCAAAAAATTGAAGATTATCAGTCTGTGCAATACGACTTCCCCGATGATGAGATTCTGTATTTAAAGATGAAAGATTGTGATGAGCCTATGCTCGATGAAGGGCTATAGCCTGGTTCCTGATGGGGTATGGTGTTCAATGGTGTTGTCAATCAGTATGGAAATGGTATTGGGGCAGTGATTATTACTCCTCAGGGCACACATTTTCCTTTTACAGCAAGGCTAACTTTCAAATGCACGAATAATGTGGCATAGTATGAGGCTTATATTATGGGTTTGGAAGAATGTATTGATCTTAGGATCAAACTTCTTGATGTTTATGGTGATTCGGTCCTTGTTAATCAGATTAAGGGTGAATGGGAGACGAATCATCCTGGCCTCATTCCATATAGGGATTATGCGAGGAGGATTTCAACTTTCTTTACTAAGGTTGACTTTCATCATATTCCTCGAGATGAGAATCGAATGGCGGATGCTCTCGCTACGCTTGCTTCAATGATTGTTGTCAACTATTGGAATGAAGTCCCCAATATTACCGTAATGCGCTTGGATAGACGGACTCATGTATTTGCAGTTGAGGAAGTAGAAGATGGTAAGCCGTGGTACTATGATATCAAGTGATTTCTCCAAAGTCAGACTTACCCACCTGGGGCATCTATTAAAGACAAGAAGACTTTGAGGAGATTATCTAGAAGTTTCTACCTTAATGGTGAGGTGGTTTACAAGAGGAATTTTGACATGGTTTTGCTCAGATGCGTAGCCATTGATTATTTCACCGAGTGGGTTGAAGCAGCATCGTATGCAAATGTGACCAGGCAGGTGGTCGTGAAGTTTATCAAGAACCAACTCATATGCCGATACGGTGTGCCAGACAAGATCATTACTGATAATGGGTCTAACTTGAACAATAAGATGATGAAAGAGATGTGTAGCGAGTTCAAGATAATCATAATTCTTCTCCCTATAGACTCAAGATGAATGGGGTTGTTGAAGCTGCTAACAAGAACATTAAGAAGATTATTCAGAAGATGGTTGTTACGTACAAAGATTGGCATGAGATGCTGCCATTTGCTTTGCATGGCTGTCGTACATCCGTCCGCACTTCAACAGGGGAAACCACTTTCTCTCTTGTATATGGCATGGAGGATGTGCTCGCCGTAGAGGTCGAGATCCCATCAATGAGAGTCTTGATGGAAGCCAAGTTGACTGAGGATGAATGGGTTCAGAGTCGTTATGACCAACTGAATTTGATTGAAGAAAAGAGATTAACTGCCATGTGCCATGGTCATTTATATCAGCAGAGGATGAAGAAAGCCTTTGATAAGAAGGTCAAGCCTCGTGTGTTCCGAGAAGGTGACCTCATACTCAAGAAAGTCTTGTCTTTCGCGCCCATTTCCAGGGGCAAGTGGACTCCAAACTATGAAGGTTCATACGTTGTTAAGAGAGCCTTTTAAGGCGGTGCTTTGTTGCTAACAACTATGGATGGGGAGGATTTCACTCGTCCTGTGAATTCAGATGCAGTCAAGAAATACTTCGCCTAAAAATAAAAACAGAATAGCTCGCTAAGTTGAAAACCCGAAAGGACGACTTAGGCAAAAATGAGCGTCTCGGTGGATTGAAAACCCGAAAGGGCAATCCAGGCAAAAGTTAGAGACAAAAAAATGAATATATATATATATATATATATATATATATATATATATATATATATATATATATATATATATATATATATATATATATATATATATATATATTCCGCTAGATTGAGTACCTCACCCTGGGGAAATCTAGGCAAAAATTAGAGATTTGGCAAGTAACTGCATTCTGACAAGACTTTGTTCTACCACTATCATTTGTCAAAGATTCTCGCTCAGTCATCATCAACTGAAGTTTTGAATACAGTGGATTCAAAGTTGGTGGAGAAACGGTCATTATGTTCAATGTAGCCCTTTTCCATGTATATCACCAATTTCAAATTTGTAAAGATCCATGGAGTCTCCTCATTTGCGGACTACCATTCTCTTAAATAAATTTGAGCCTTTACCCAATTCTTTGCACTCTTATTTGTTTCTGTTTAACAAATGTTTGCATGTTTTAATTGATGAATATCATTGTTTTAAACAAATAAAGTTTTCATGAATAAAATGTTTTTAAACAAAGTGAACATTCACAATGACTGAAAGGATAAGTGGAATGTCCTCAGTGCTTTCCCAAGGATAGTATGATCACCCAAGGGTAAGAAATTTGTTTATATTCTGGAATTCTTATATCCTCTTCATCAGCTTTTAGTTTTCTCCCCAGAGAGCGCAGAAAGAATGATACTTCATCAGCTTTCAGTTTTCTCCCTAGCGAGCGCAGAAAGAATGATACTTCATCAGCTTCCCAGAGAGTCTGGCACTAGCATTTGTGTTTTATCATTTATATGGTTGTCATCCCTTGTGTGGACTGACCTAAAATCCCTTATAGATTGATAAAAGTTGATATGTTTTAAGTTGAGAGTATTCCTTGTATCGGTATCCTGACTGTCTGCTCGCGAGGAAGGCTGTCTTTTCCCCAGCCTGAATAAGGATCTCCAGTGGAGTAAGCATGTGTTCCCTGCAGAGCTATCTTTCCAGATATTTGGCTCCTCAACAGGAAGTTGCCTAGTGCAATTGATGAAGAGCTTATTTTCCTTTTCATTTATTTTGAAAAGAGGTATCCCCGATATGTCGCTTGTGGATGAAGGATTCATTTCCAATTTCTCCAGCCAGGGTAGTTCCCTCGAGAGCACTTATAGCTTGTCCCCAGTAGGGTTGCCAGATAAGAGTTTGATGTTTGTATCTCCTCCGAGTCTGAAGATTTCTTCTAGCATTGAGAGCTGGTGATGAAGATGTTTATTTCCTTCCCCAGTGGAGCAAAATGGTATTTTCCCCTTTGTAGAGATTCCTCTCCAGCAGTTAGAAGGGAGTGTTTTGATTGACGTACATCTGATTGGTGGTTGTTCCCCACGGAGTTCCACATCATTCCTTGATAAGTTTCCCCAATAGAGTGTCTTCTCCGGCGGATCTTATTGTTATTAATCACCTGTTCCCGAGAGAGTTGATGGAAACTCCCCAACAGATTCTTTTGCATTTTCCTTTTGTCAGGATTGTTTGCTCTGGAAGACTTCTCCTGTGCAGAGTGTTACCTCTTGCAGTTGGAAGCTCTGACTTTGCCTCTTCCCAGTTGTGGTTAAAATCTTCTCTTGTTCTAGAGATGATCCCCCATCAGAGTTGAGTTCTCTGTTGGATTATCTTCTATCGCTATTCCTGAATACATCTTCTTTGTATCCTCAGCGAGTGTAGCTTTGGGATAGGGTTTAATATCCCCAATGATTTGTTTTCATCCTTCTCGGGTTGTTCCAAAGCTGAGTTTCTCGAGTAGGCTTCACCGTTCTTGTTGAGATGTTTGCAGAGTGTCTGTTCGTGATTCTTGGACTTGTTTGTGTTAGCTACGTCTGTTTGTCAACATTAATCATACACAAATCATGCATATGCATGCATAATCATAGCATTCAGATATTCATGATTGCATTCTTTGCCATATATCTTTGCTTGTCATCTCCTGCTATTGGTGAAATGTTCTTCCCCAAGCAGATGTTTGTGTCTGATCTCTCCATATAGAGTCAGCCCCATAGGCAGAAAGTGTCTATCTTTCCTTCTTTCTTCCCCAGTGAGTTACGTCCTCGTGGATGATTGTTGTTCCAGTTTCCTCCCTAGTTGTGTATCGGGATGGAATTACTCCCCTGAGTTATATCCTCATCGGGTTGAGTCCTGTTTGATTGCGTCCTTCTCGTTTGTTCCTAGATTGACTTCCTTTCTTGTTATCCCCTGTATTTCCCTGTGGTTTAGTGGTTCAATTGCTCAGTAACCAGTAATTGTTCATCCTTTCCCCAGCGGATTTTGTGGCCTTCTACCCAGTAACCGATAGTTGTAAGTCCTATTTCCGTGGTTTTCTACCCAGTAACCGGTAGATGTAATCCCCTCTTTGTTGGTTATCTTTACCTAGTAATCGGTATTGATATTCCTTCGTTTTTGAGTATACCACCCATTAACCAGTGATATATCTCTTGGACAATTGCTTTTTTCAGGCAATTTATCCCTGGAGAGTCATCTTTCATTTACCTTTGTTTGGTAATGATTGTTTCTCCTTTTGATTGGTCATCATTTTATACCCAGTAACTGGTATCCCGATGTCCTTTCTTTTTGGTCTATTTATCCTTCATCAACCTAGTAACCGGTTGTGGATAATCTTCCATGCGAGTATGTTATCTACATTTTTACCCATATAACGGTAGTAGATAATATATCTCATGCGCTCTTCAGTCGAAGTCTTTTTCTTCCCCAGTCGAGTAAGATTTGTATTTCCTTGTGGAATCGAATGTCCATCCTGTAAGTCGAGTTTGCTTTTTCAGCCCTCCCTTCGGATGATGAGTGTCTTGGATATGTTCCCAATTCACGCCTGGTTGGTCACCTATTATATGCCCAGTAACCGGTATCCCTGGTGTTCCTTCCTTCTGCTCCCTATTATGACCTTTTGACCCCTGTGGAGTCAGATTTTCCTGAGTTGAGATGTGCCTTTTGGGTCCTCCTCAGATGTTTCGGATGACTGATATCTCTCACCCTTATACCGGTCTTAGATATTCTTTCTCCCTGAGCATGTTATTCTCTCACCCAGTAACCGGTGTTTTGATAACATGTCTCTCTTTGAGTTCATTACCCAGTAGCCGGTAATATCTCGTTGTTTCTCTCTCAGCTGAGTCCTTTGTGGACATCCCCGTATGAGTCCGGATTTTATCCGATGTATCCTTTGTGGATAGTTTTGCTGTATTGGCATATTCCCCAATACATGCATCTTTGCGTCAGCTCGAGTCTTTCCATTGATTTATTTTCGTAGAATCCCTTCGTGTCTCCCAACAAGTTTTCAAGTCGTGACCTGGTCACGCAATTTTACCTTATTTCCCATAGAGTCTCTGTCTCCCTAGTGAGTGTGTTACTCCTATGGATTTTCAGCTTCTCCCGATTTCTTTTTCTTTGTGGCAATTATTCACCATGAAGATTTTATTCTACATACGTACATTTGCATCATGAGGTCTCTTAGGGACCAAAATTTGTCTCTTTGTTATTATTTAAGCCCATTCTATCTCGTCGAGACGAAGATTTTAACCTTCATATCTCCGGCTAGAATAACCTTAAATAGGGGCATCTGTAAGACCCTAATTTTGACCCTAAGATCCCTCATGGCATCATGTTATTGCACAAGTGCATTGCCTCAAGGATCATAGCATGTTTGGCTCCTTAACCCATGGGTGGGGACTTGTTTGAGAGATTTGAGATCACCAAGCATGCTTGTATTGTATATTATTGCTTTTCCTATTTAATTACTAACCAAGAGCACAAAAATATGTCACTAACTCTTTTTGTTTTGAAGCTCAAGTGATCATGTGCTCCACAATGCTCCTAGGAGGCTCCTAAGCCCATTGAAATGGCTAGATGAAGATGAGAAAAAGCATGACAATGGTCCATAAAGCTCCTAATCATCATGCATGTATCCTAAGTATCTCAATTTTCCAATTTGATCAAGATAACCCAAAGGGCTTGAAGATTGTTTCCCAAGGAAACCCTAATTTCACTATGCTTTGACTGTGCCTTGCCCATGAAGCAATATCAACCTCTGATCAAATTTAATCAAGGGAACTTCTTTCATTCATCATTTTATGTATATGTGAGCCTATTTAAGGTCCCTCAATCATTTATTCATCAAGATTGGAAGTTTGGCCTTGAAAAGTTGACTAGTCAAGTCATCTGACTAAGCTGAGGTCCAATGAGATATAACTTTCTATGTGTTTGTCAAATCAATATGACCCAAAGATAAACAATGTTCTTAAGAACCATATGAACAACTTTCATGTTCATCAAAAATACATTTGAAACTTGGAAGGTCTTCATTCATTTCAAAACATTATTGGTCATTTTGACTGAAACCCTAATTTTGGGTCAACTTACAAAGCCCATAACTTCCCTAATTTTTATGATTTTGAGGTGGGACCAAATTCATTGGAAATCTTGATATGTCTACTTCAAATGTTATGTTGGAAAAAGTTTCATAATCCTAAAATAAATACATGTGATAATGCAAAACATTATAGGTCATTTTGGACCTAATTCATTGAATTTGAAAAAGTACCCAACTTCAAGTACCCATAACTTTGTCATAGAAAATCCAAATGATTCAAACTTTGAGTCTATATTTACCATCTTGGAAATATCTACAAATATTAT
Source organism: Lathyrus oleraceus (assembly GCF_024323335.1). Taxonomy (NCBI): domain Eukaryota; kingdom Viridiplantae; phylum Streptophyta; class Magnoliopsida; order Fabales; family Fabaceae; genus Lathyrus; species Lathyrus oleraceus. Next base: position 213,167,123 of record NC_066580.1, read on the forward strand.
GTTTAAGGGTTTTTCATTTGAAGCTTGTATCATGAAAACAGAGGGGTTTGATTAAGCTTGTTTTTGGTGAAAATTTTCAAAGTGATTTGAACATGTTTTGTACTTGAATTTTCCCAGCCAGTTTTCATCAATTTGCACATGCCAAATGATATTTTTCCCAACATTTCTTTTGTTCCTTATTTCAAGGGCTTTCCAACTATTACTCACGGTACTCATTTGGGTCTACCATTAGTAAGTTTCGAATTTATTTCCATTAAGGTGCATTTTGGATATTGTATGCTAAAACTTGAAATGCAAGTTTTTTCAGTCCAATGTGCATATCCAAATGCATTTCACTTAAGCTCAGCAATTTGTTTCAGCCATCATTGGGCCTTCCACACGCTTACACAGGCCCATGCAATTCAAATTCCATTTGCCATGCACATGAACAAAGCATGATCAACTGATGCATTCAGTTATAAATAGAGGCTTTCCCTCATTCATTTGCTAACCTTTTGGAGATCCCAAGTGCTGCAGAAGTGAAACCATAGCCATTACTAAGGGAATTAATAACATTTCTTCAATTTTTTGAGCTTGAAATTTAGCATCATTAGCTGAGTTTTAAAGCCAAATTCCTTAGCCTATCACTTCTACTACATTCACATATAAAAGAGGAGCAAGGATCTTGGAGAATTTGTGGCCAAAAATGCATTAATTCAAAGGTTTATTCTCAAACTTTTTGGATCTAGAACTCTTAATTCAATGTAGCATTCTTGTGTTTTTGTGGTTTTCTAAAGTCCTCACACTTGAGGCAAGTTATTGATGCATTTAATTTACCATTTAATGAAAAATCAGTATGAACACCATGATTTTCTCCTTCACATTTCTCTCAATATAGGAAGAGTGAGGGACATCCATAGGTACAATGATGATCTCCATCAGACGAGCTTCATTTCCATGGCCTTGTTTTTAATTTTCATTAAGATTTTATTTCCTGCAACTGGTGGCTGGAATTTGTTGTCTGGACGGAGAAGATGGTGGTTTCCACCACCACCACCACATGTGTCATTCCCTGGCCATTAGATCACCTTTCCACGATCTAATCTCACACGTATGTTTCAATTACTTCTTTTAATGCTTGGTGTTACGCACTTGACTCATGTGTAGCGTCAATTTTACTGACGTTAATTTTATCCGTAGCTTGATGATCATGAATTTACCGCTACAGAAATTAAGTGGTGACTCTGCTAGGGAGTAGTCTTTAGTGGGTTTAGCCTACTTTTTTTATGCGTATATATTTTTATATTTGATTTTTGTATATATTGTTTGTATGATATAATCTGTCTGTTGTGCTTGGTGATCTCTGAGCGGTGAGATAAGTCCTAACCCGAACTTGAGTGAAATTAAGATAGGAGGATAGTATAGTCATGTTCAACTTGTGTGGAGTAGTCCTTAACAAGTTGGCTTGAGACCCATCTAATCAGTGGAGACCTCTTTAGAGTTACCGATGACACACAAGTTATTTTTGGATAAGCATTACTTTCTCTGATTTGGGGTCCGAGAAGCTGAGGACCGTAGAACGTTACCCCAACTCGGCCTATTTAGGATGTAGTGTGGAAAATGTTCAAGTGTAGACTTGATAATAGTTGTTACGTGATACTACACCCAGACGTGTTTCTCTTGAGAATATTATAGGTTGATGAGTCAGTCATCCTAACCTATAATACCCGATATATGGGATTAAGACTCTAGGAACTCTTTAGAACATGATCTACAGGTTTTATCCTTAGTATACTCCTTTGGGATGGTTCTTAACCCGACTCCATGCTCGTGACTCACAATAAACCCTTTGATTCTCGGTTGAACCGATCAAGTCTCATCAATATCAATAGAGCTTGGGTGTTGATAAGGTGAAAACCATAATCTATCAAAACGGATATTTGATCTTGATAACGACTTGATCCATCCTTGACCTTTGTTTGTGCTTGCCTTGTGTGTGATCCCTTATGTGTGATTGTTGCATCCATGCATACATGCGCATCATAACATTCATCACAGAAAAATAAATTTCAAGGAAACTGAGGTATTATTTGCAAATATTGTCAGACCATGGATTATGGAAGAAGGAACACTAAGAAGTACAGTTTTAGATGTCCTGACTTGAAAGAGCTAAGGAAGTTGTCATCCTTTGTACTAGATCTATTATACTTCAAGCAACGTCATGGGAAACTCTTGTTTGTATTATCTACTGATATGGTTGAAGAACTTCTGAGTGTTTTGGTTCAGTTCTATGACCCTCTCTACCGGTGCTTCACTTTTCTGATTATCAGCTTATGCCTATGTTGGAGGAGTATGCCCATCTCTTGGGTATGCCTGTATCTGACAAGGTACCTTTCAGTGGATTAGAGAAAATTCCCAGATCTCATGTCATAGCTAAAGCTCTTCATTTGAAGAAATCTGAGATTGATGCTCATTTGGTGAAGAAAGTAGGAATTTTGGGGTTGACTTCAGAGTTCCTCATAGGTAGAGCTACTATTTTTGCTCAAGCCGGTAGAATGGGTGATTTTGAAGCTATCTTTGTTTTGCTCATCTACGATTTAGTTTTGTTCCCTAACATTGACAGTTTTATTGATGTTAACGCCATTAGAATCTTCTTGATTTGAAATCCTGTTCCTACTATGTTGGGTGACATGTACTTCTCTGCATTTGAGGAATTCTAAAGGTGGTGGAACTATTATGTGTTGTGTTCCTCTCCTGTATAAGTGGTTTATTTCGCACTTACCTTAGATGCCTACTTTTATGGAGAACAAACAATGTCTATGGTGGTCCCAGAGACTTATGTCTCTCACTAATGATGATATTGTTTAGTATGATTCTGCATTGGGTAGCTTGGATATTATTGATAGTTGTGGTGAGTTCTCTAATGTGCCTCTCATTGGTACGCAAAGAGGAATTAACTATAACCCTGCTTTGGCCCATCGTCAACTCTGGTTCCCCTTGAGAGATAAACCTAATAACACTTAGTTAGAAGGTGTATTCTATCAGGAGGGTAAAGATCCCCAACATTTAAAGAAGAGGATGATGTATGATTGGCATAATGTGCATAGGAAGGGCATATTCGAGCTTGGTTCATGCAACTGTGTAGCTCTAGAAGCTTACACTATCTAGGTGAAGAAGAGAGCTTTGGAGTTGAAGATGTCGTACACTTGTGGAAGACCTATATATTTGGTTGTGGATGAGCCATTAACTCTCCCTAACCAAGGTTGTGAAGAGTTGAAGACGCACTTGCCAAGATGAAGAAAGAGAGAGATATATGGGAAGAGCGATTCCATGCTTTGAACCGAAAGCATGAGGAGTTGCAGCTTGAGATCGAAAGACAAAGATGCACTTATTGAGATCCTGGAAGACCGTGTAGTGAAGAGACAGAGGATTTATTTTCCTCTAGCATACCTCCAGCTTCCGATGCTTGGAAGAAGATTGTTGACCAGCTTGTCCTCGAGAAGGCTCAGATGAAGACATCCTTTGAGTCCAAGATTCGACGCATTCACAGGAAATACACTCCTTTAGTAGACTTACATTGTTGATGGAGTGAGTCATTACTGCTCAGAATCAGCCATCACCGTGTCCTGCAACTCCTTCTCCTCAGAGGACTGTCATTTCTGAGATTGCTTTGCCAACTGTTCCTGTTGCAGCTTCCAGCCAGTCCATTCCTGCTATGCCTGCTGGATTCCCTTGGGGAATGCCACCAAATTTCGTGCCAGAGAGGTATGCGCCCATGTTTGTTTCTCTGCTGGTATCTAGCCCGATCATGTCAGTGCCTCCTCCCATCATTCACACTCTGCCTCGTTTTAAGGAGACCATCTACCATTTTGAACCGTCTGAAGGTCTAGATGTCTACGAGAAGATGGAAGAAATGAAGGATCAATTCCTTGAGTTGCACAAAGAATTGAAGACTCTGTGAGGGAGAATTTTGTTTGGAAAAAGTGTTGCTGAACTCTATTTGGTTCCCAACATCAAAATTCCGGTGAAACTCAAGGTCCCAAACTTTGAAAAATACAAAGGGAATACCTGTCTGTTGAGCCATCTTGTTATGTATGCCAGGAAAATGTCTACTCAAACTGATAAAGATTAGCTATTGATTCACTACATCCAAGATAGTCTTACTGGAGTTGCCCTGAGATGGTACATGGGTCTGGACAGTACCAGCATTCATACTTTCAATGACTTGGGCGAGGCCTTTGTCAAGCAGTACAAGTACAATATTGATATGGCACCAGATAGAGACCAGTTGAGGTCCATGTCTCAAAAGGATAAAGAGACATTAAAAGAATATGCTAAAATATGGAGAGAATTAGCTGCTTAGATCAGTGCACCTCTTGAAGAGAAGGAGATTACCAAGATCTTCTTGAAAACACTGAGCTCGTTTTACTACGTACGCATGATTGCAAGTGCCCCAAATTATTTTACTAAAATGGTAAACATGGGGATGAGAATATAGGAAGGAGTTCGTGAAGGACGTTTGTCTAAGGAAGCGGCGTCAACTAGGAAGAAGTATGGAGGGAGTTTTTCTAAGAAGAAGGAAGGCGAGACTAATGCAGTGTCGGAAGGTAGGAAGAGGAGGCCTATTGCAAGGAAAAGTTCTCAATCCCGTTAACATCATCACCAACTTTTGTCAGTAGTTCCAATTTTTTCCAACAATTCCAACAATCAACCAGTTCCAATTCAACAACAACATCGACAACAACCACATCAAAGAACCAACTACAACAACAACAATTATCATCAGCAAAATTTTGATATGCAGAAGGTCTCATTTGACCCTATTCCTATGAAGTATGCAGAATTGTACCCGTCTCTAGAACTCAAGAATCTTATTCAATCGAGAAATCCTTCGCAAATTCCTGAGCCACTACCATGGTGGTTAAAGCCTGATCTTCATTGTGCTTTTCACCAGGGAGCCCCTGGTCATGATATAGAAAATTGATATCCGCTGAAATATGAATTTCAGAAACATGTGAAGAGTCGTATGGTGTCCTTTAAGGACAGAGCTCCAAATGAGAAAGCCAATCCATTGCCCGCTCATGGTAACACTTCTGTCAACATGGTGGACAACTGCCAAGGGAATTTTTAGAGTTTTTGATGTACGGCGTATCCAGAGATCATAGAACTTTGTGTTTAATTAGTAATTGTGAACATGACCATGATGGTTGTGTAATTTGTAGTGTCAACCCCTAGGGTGTATGATTGTCAAAAGGGATATCCAGAAGTTGATGGATGAGAATGTAATCCAGATTCAATAGTCGAGGAATATGGGAAATTATGTGAATGTCATTGTGCCGGTGTTCAAGACCCCTGAGCGGGTAGCCATCCAGTTTGATAGCAGCAACAACAATAATGTCAATAGATCGGTATCACCGTTGGTAATACGGTTAGAGGACCCAGTCTCCTATGTGTAAGACCCTAATTTTGACCCTAAGATCCCGCATGGAATCATGTCATTGCACAAGTGCATTGCCTCAAGGATCACAACATGTTTGGCTCCTTAACCCTAGGGTGGGGACTTGTTTGAGCGATTTGAGATCACCAAGCATGCTTGTATTGTATATTATTGCTTTTCCTATTTGATTACTAACCAAAAGCACAAAAATATGTCACTAACTCTTTTTGTTTTGAAGCTCAAGTGATCATGTGCTCCACAATGCTCCTAGGAGGCTCCTAAGCCCATTGAAATGGCTAGATGAAGATGATAAAAAGCATGACAATGGTCCATAAAGCTCCTAATCATCATGTATGTCTCCCAAATATCTCAATTTTCCAATTTGATCAAGATAACCCAAAGGGCATGAAGATTGTTTCCCAAGGAAACCCTAATTTCATTATGCTTTGACTGTGCCTTGCCCATGAAGCAATCTCAACCTATGATCAAATTTAATCAAGGGAAGTTATTTAATTCGTAATTTTATGCATATGTGGGCCTATTTGAGGTACCTCGATCATTTATTCATCAAGATTGGAAGTTTGGCCTTGAAACGTTGGCCAATCAAGTCATCTTACTAAGCTGAGGTCCAATGAGATATAACTTTTGATGTGTTTGTTGAATGAAGATTACACCAAGAGGAAAAATGTGCTTAAGAACCATATGAACAACTTTAATGTTCATCAAAAATCTATTTGAAACTTGGAAGGTCATCATTCATTTCAAAAAATTATAGGTCATTTTGACTGAAACCCTAATTTTGGGTCAACTTACCAAGGGCATAACTTCCTTAATTTTTATGATTTTGAGGTGGAACCAAATGCATGTGAAATCTTGAAATGTCTACTTAAAATGTTATGTTGTAAAAAATTTCATAATCCTAAAATAATACATGTGATAATGCAAAACATTATAGGTCATTTTGGACCTAATTCTTTCAATTTGAAAAAGTACCCAACTTCAAGTACCCATAACTTTGTCATAGAAAATCAAAATGATGCAAAATTTGAGTCTAGATTGACCATCTTGAAAAGATATACAACTTTTAGGTTGAAGGTTTTTTCATTTGAAGTTTATATCATGAAAACAGAGGGGTTTTATTAAGCTTGCTTTTGGTGAAAATTTTCAAAGTGATTTGAACATGTTTTGTACTTGAATTTTCCCAGCCAGTTTTCATCAATTTTCACATGCCAAATGATTTTTTTCCAAACATTACTTTTGTTCCTTATTTCAAGGGCTTTCCAACCATTACTCACAATACTCATTTGGGTCTACCATTTGTAAGTTTTGAATTTATTTCCATTAAGGTGCATTTTGGATATTGTATGCTAAAACTTGAAATGCAAGCTTGTTCAGTTCAATGTGCACATCCAAATGCATTTCACTTGAGCTCAGCAATTTGTTTCAGCCATCATTAGGCCTTCCACACGCTTACACATGCCCATGCAATTCAAATTCCATTTGCCATGCACATGAACAAAGCATGATCAGCTGATGCATTCAGTTATAAATAGAGGCTTCCCCTCATTCATTTGCTAACCTTTTGGAGATCCCAAGTGCTGCAGAAGTGAAACCATAGCCATTACTAAGGGAATTAATCACTTTTCTTCACTTTTTCGAGCTTCAAATTCAACATCATTAGCTGAGTTTTAAAGCCAAATTCCTTAGCCTATCACTTCCATTACATCCACAGATCAAAGAGGAGCAAGGATCTTGGAGAATTTGTGGCCAGAAGTGCATCAATTCAAAGGATTATTCTCAAACTTTTTGGATCTAGAACTCTTAATTCAATGTAGCATTCTTGTTTTTCTGTGGTTTTCTGAAGTCCTCACACTTGAGGCAAGTTGTTGATGCATTTAATTTACCATTTCATGAACAAGCAGTATGATCTCCTTCACATTTCTCTCAATATAGGAAGAGTGAGGGAGATCCATTGGTACAGTGATGATCTCCATCACACGAGCTTCATTTCCATGGCCTTGTTTTTAATTTTCATTAAGATTTTATTTCCTGCAACTGGTGGCCAGAATTTGTTGTCTGGCCGGAGAAGATGGTGGTTTCCACCATCACCACCATGTGTGTCATTCCCTGGCCATTGGATCACCTTGCCACGATCAAATCTCACACGTCCCTTTCAATTACTTCTTTTAATGCTTGGTGTTGCGCGCTTGACTCATGTGTAACGTGTTTCCTCAGATCCCAGCCATCCACATGTGCCACGTCAATTAATGAAATGCATCTGATGGCTCTGGCTTTTTCGCTTATTTCATTTTTCATTTTATTTTTAGTTAATTCATTTCATTTTCAAAAATTCATTAAAAATTCATTGGAAGTTAGAAAAATATGAGACCAATTCCAAAAAATTTCTTGAAAAATCTATTTTCATATTATGATTTTTAATTATTTTTGTGACTTCATTTGATATTTTTTATGAATTACTTGTTTTTTATTGGTTTTAATTCATTTTAAAATACTTTCTAATTTTTAAAAAATCCAAAAATATTTTCATAACATCTATGGATCATGATAAATCAATGAAAAATAGTCGCAATAATTTCTTGATTGTTTTGAGATTATTTGAGATTTTAATTCTTATTATGCTACTTTTAATTGTTTTTTTTAATTGTTTTTAATTACTTTCTGGTTTCAAAAATTGGTGAGAAAATTAGTCAAAGTTTGTTTGACTATGATGAACCTATGAGAATTTAATTGGACTTGTTGAAGTTGTTTTGAATTGAATTGGAGGTTCAACCTTAGTTGTTTATTTTTATTTGTATGTTATTTTAATTCAAAAAAATACCAAAAAAACATTGTTGACTTCTTGACTTATTATCTTCATTTCTCTTCTGTTTGGTGTTGATTGAGGTTGATTTGATTCAACTTTGATCAATTGGATTTGGTTGTTGTCTTCTTTTCCCATCCCTTTCATCTTCATCCCTTTCTTTCCATCATTGGCCAATGAGTTAAAGTATTGAGGTTGGTCTTGACAAATGAGAAGTTTAACCTTCTTTGATCCAAACCAAACTCAACTTGATCCATGATCAAGTGAGTTGTTTTGTGTCCAAGATAGGTTGCTTCTTGGTCAAGAAAATAACCAAAAGTCAATACAAGGCCCTTCCCCTTTTGTTTTGGCATGGCAAGTTTATGGAGCTTGGCTTACTGGTCATGATCTCTAACCTGTGTTCTTTACCTATATTCTTATTGACCGATCTCAGATAGGTGTGACTACTACATTAGTCCACTTACGATTGCTTAACATAGCGCTACATTGTCTTATGACAAGCTAAGATAACCTCACTAACTACTAACTTTAATTTGAGATTTTAATTTCTTGACATTTACTTTTAATGTCATTTATTTCTTGCTCATTATTCATATTGATTTTCACCTTTGCTCACTTGAGCACATATTTTATGTTTATGTCATTTTTCTTTTGCTCATTCGAGCCCATTAATTTTATATAAATATATTGCTATTTTGTGTTGTTTGTGTTTGTTTTGATGTGGACCAAAATGCAAAAGGAGAAAGGACTTAGAATTAGGACTTACCCATGCTCAAATGAGTTCAAGAGGAACTAGGCCTCATGCCTTTAGAATGCAAAATCTGTTGAAGAGCAACTAGGCCTCATGCCTTTAGAATGCTAAAACTTAAAGTTGATATCAAATGACTTCTCCTCAAACTTATTCTTTGTCCATTCCCTTTATTGTGTGGTGAGCTTTTTGATGTTTGCTTTTGTGTGATAGGGATTCCATCTTAAGAGTGTGAAAAGAGGATCATTGTCATGAGTAGCCAAGTTAAGATCCAAGCCAAATGGAGATCCTAGGAGCTTGAATTCAAATTATTGATTGCTTGTTTGTGTGCTAAATCTGAAGGAAAGGAGCATCTTGAGTCATCTCTATGACTTCAAGAAAAGGAACTCCAAGGGTTTTATCTTTTCCCTCTCGTCTTTGTTTGCTTTAGGAATAGCCCTTCTCTTCTTCTCCCCACTCTAACCAAGCCAAAATCATTTTCAAAACTTTGACTTTATTTCAAATTAGAAACCTAGGCCTTATGCCTTTGACTTTTCAAAACTCTTTTCATAAATACTCATTGTGAATAAACATTAATCCAACTTTGACGTCAGTTTGTAAATAACTTTAACTTGTAAATATAACTCATTTCAAGTTGCTTTATGGTTCCAATGGCCACTTGTTAAAACCTTTTCAAAAACATTAGCCATAGGTTTGAGTTTTCATAGTGGTTGATGTAAATCTCACCTCATCCTTAGTGATTGGATTATAAGTCTTCCATGCTTATTATAGGGTTAACCCCTCACTAGCATGTTGAAGCCTTCCTCACATGGTGGATTGTTGGTTTAGGTTCAGTTATCTCCCGTTGATAACGAAAGACCTTAACGCTTTTGATGAAATCAATTCACCAATCTTTGAGATTTTTACCCCGAACTACGAGGTTTTGATCCTCCTTTTTGATGGTACGTAGGCAATGGGTTCATCCATTCAAACAACAAATTTGTAAATATAATCTATTCTCTTCTCATCCCTCCAATCTTTTGCGCAAATCTTTTCACAAATACCAACCTACAATACATATTTGCAAAGAGAGGTTCTCTTAGAGTACTAAGGATGTTTTGGGTGCGTAAAACCTTCCCATTTCATAACCAACCCACTTACCCAGATCTCTGGCATTTTTATTAGTTTTTGATTTGAAAAACTTCTTACTTGGCTTTTGTTCTCTTTTTAGCCTTTCCTTTGGACAAATAAAAGTGCGGTGGCGACTCGAATTGTATGTTGACTTTTGGTTTAGTCAATAAACCTAAAAGTAACGAAAACCCCGCTACAGAAAAGTGGCGACTCCTAAAAGTAACGAAAACCCCTATGCATCCGATAAAGCTGTACCATATCACTATAATGCCACAATGATTGAAAATGGTCAAGAGGTTCCTCTTCTAGGTCTAGATTCAGTGGTAAATATCGCAGATGTAGTGAAGGTGACCCATAGTCGTCGTGTGCTCTAAACGCCGTCAAAGATCTATGTGTTGTCATTGTTGATGAAATCTGAAGCACACAGGGAAGCATTACAGAAAGTGTTGGAACACGCTTACATTGAACACGATGTTACTATGGATCAGTTTGACCACATTGTTGCTAACATCACTTCTTGTAAAAATTTGAGCTTTTGTGATGAGGAACTTCCCGAGGAAGGCAAAAATCACAATTTGGCGTTACATAAATGTGTTGGTTGATACAAGGTCATCACTAAATGTGTAAGGATGACACATTTTCCAATGTGTTGGTTGATACAAGGTCATCAATAAATGTGTTACCAAAGTCAACTCTATCAAGACTCTCCTATCAAGGCTCCCCGATGAGGTATAACGGAGTGTTCATTAAAGCGTTTGACGGTTCTCGTAAAAATGTCATTGGAGGAGTGGACCTTCCAGTTAAGATAGGTCTGAGTGATTTACAAATTACTTTCCAGGTAATCGATATCCACCCGGCCTATAGCTGCTTGTTAGGAAGGCCATAGATTCATGAATATGGAGTTGTGACATCTACTCTTCACCAAAAGCTGAAATCTATGAAGAACGGTAAGCTTGTCGTTGTTGGTGGAGAGAAGGAATTGTTGATGAGCCATTTGTCATCTTTCACGTATGTTGATGCTGAGGAGGAAGTTGGAACGTTGTTCCAAGCTTTGTCCATTGCTAATGAATTAAAGAAAGCTGAGGCTCCCATGTCTTCTTTAAAGGATGCACATGAGGCTATTTAGGATGACAACATTGATAAATGGGGTCGTGTTGTGGAAGTCTCTAAGAAAAATAATAAAGCAAGACTCAAATTTCAACCAGGGCCATTCAACGCCAATGTCAAGGTCATGCAACCAATTTTCCGTAGTGGAGGGGGGTTCATTCATGAGAATGATCAACACTCAATTGCAATTATTAAAGACAATGGTGATGAAGACGAAGCTTGCGTCAACTTTGTGACGCGTGGCCAAACTTGCAACAATTGGGTTTCTATTGATATTCCTACTGTTATTCATCATTCTAAGTAATTTGTTTTTATTATTTTTGAGAAAAATCCATCTCCTATGCCTAAGGGAGAAGTGAAAATTATTGGGCATTTTCCTTATTATCATCAATGAAATACAATTTTATTCATCCACATCTATGATGTTTTATTTTTACTTTTTGCTTTTTCTGAAAAAATGATAATCACGAAAAACATAAATAATAATAATAATCTTTCCATCTGCATCATATTTTTTTCACTCCACTTCTCTAAAACCAAAATATCAAATCATTATGCAGGTTGGTTCTCAAACCCATTGAATATAATGATCCTACTCTCTCTCCAAACTTTGATTTCCATGTGTTTTAAGTTGAGGAAGAGAATGATCATGAAGAAGTATCTGATGAATTATCCCGTTTACTTGAGAAAATTGAAATAATCAACTTGGGTTCAAAGGATGATGTCAAGGAAGTTAAGATTGGATCTCAACTGTGTCCAGAAGCTAAGAAGGGGTTGATTATTTTGATGTATTTTCTTGGTCCTATCAAGACATGCCTGGTTTAGATTCTGAGATCGTGGAGCATAAATTGCTGTTAAAGCTAGAATACCCGCCAGTCAAGCAGAAGTTGAGAAGAACTCATCTTGATATGGCAGTAAAGATTAAGGAGGAAGTGCAAAAGCAGATTGATGTTGGTTTCCTTGTTACCTACAAGTATCTGCAGTGGGTGGCCAATATTGTGCCTGTTCTGAAGAAAGATGGAAAAGTCCGCATGTGTGTTGATTACAGAGATTTGAATAAAGCCAGTCCGGAAGATGATTTTCCTTTGCCACACATTGATATGTTGGTAGACAATACAACTAAATTATAAATATTTTCGTTTATGGGCGGATTTTCCGATTATAATCAAATCAAGATGGAACCTGAAGATATGGAGAAGACCATATTCATTACACCTTGGGGAACATTCTTTTATTGAGTGATGCCTTTCAGTTTAAAGAATGTTGGTGCAACATACCAGAGAGCTATAACCACTCTTTTTCATGATATGATGCATAAAGAGATTGAGATCTATGTTGATGATATGATTTCTAAATCAAGTGATGAAGAAGAGCATGTTGAGCATTTGTTGAAGTTATTCCAATGTTTGAGGAAATACAAACTCCACTTGAAACCCAATAAGTGTACTTTTGGTGTTCGTTCTGATAATTTGTTGGGATTTATTGTCAGCGGGAAGGGTATTGAAGTTGTTCCTACCAAGGTCAAAGCAATACAAGAGATGCCGACGCCCAAATCTGAGACACAAGTAAGAAGTTTTCTCGACCGCATGAACTATATCTTAAGATTTATATCGCATATGACTGCCACATGTGCGTCTATATTCAAGCTTCTTCAGAAAGATCAGTCTTGTGATTGGACCGAGGATTTCCAGAAAGCTTTTGATCATATCTAGGAGTATCTGCTTGATCCTTTGATTCTGTCTCCGCCTGTTGAAGGAAGACCTTTGGTCATGTATTTGACTGTGCTCGATGAATGTATGGGTTGTGTTCTTGGTCAGCAAGGTGAATATGGAAAGAAAGAATATGCAATTTACTACCTCAGTAAGAAGTTCACCGACTGTGAGACTCGGTATTCTATGCTTGAGAAGTCATGTTACGCATTGGCCTGGGCTGCTAAGCGTCTGCGCCAGTATATGTTGAATCAAACTACTTGGTTGATATCCCGTTGGTAGATGTTGTTATCAGAGTATGATATTGAATACCGATATCAGAAAGCTATTAAAGGTAGTATCTTGGCTGACCATTTAGCTCACCAACCTATTGGTAATTATCAGTCAGTGCAGTATGATTTTCCTGATGAAGAGTGTAGCAGTAAATTCATGACCATTAAGCTATAGATAAACTTAACGTCAATAAAACCAGAGTCTCCACCACGCTTTTATTGCTTCTAAAGGAAAAGGGAAAAGTACGAACAAAACCCAAAGATAAGAAGTTTTCAAATCAAAACTAATAAAATGCCAGAGATTACAGGTAAGGGGGTTGGTTACACAGAGGGAAGGTGTTAGCACCCAAAGTGTCCTAGGTTCTCCTAGGGAACCCTTTCTTGTGTGCATATGTGTTTTTTGTACAAAATGATGTTTGCAATAAATAGATGGGAGGGATGAGAAAAGAATTCATTAATTATATTTTTTTGTTTGACAAGACCTTCGGACTTGTGCCTACGTACCAACATAAAATGAGGGATCAAAACCTCATAGTTCGTGGTAACAATTTCAAAGTGGATACAATGGTTTTAACAAAAATTTAGGTTTAACAAGTCCACATAAGGCCTAAAAGTTTGAATGAGTGTTAATTCTTTTTATCTTTTGAAATTTTAGATCAAGTATAGTTAGGTTCAATTACAAGTTTGATTAAGAAAAGATTTTAGAAATTCAATGGCATAAGGCCAAAGATCCTAATTTGCAATATGGTCTAAGTTTAGAAAACTCAAGCAAAGAAGATTTTGAAAGAGGGGAGGGATTTGAAATTAAAGAAGTACGGAAGAGATGAAGAGACTAATCCTAAGCCAAAATTTAAAAGTTAAGAGTTGAAAAGATCTGGCCAATGGGCTGCAATCCAATAGACAAGAATGTCATATAGAATCCCAATTTTCCCTTGGACTTTAGAATCAAGCAATATCAATACACAAATAACAAGATGAAGAGCAAGGCATCAAAAAAAGATAGCCACATCCAAGCTTAGCAACTTCATGATCTCCTTCATAATCTCTCATGCATCAGATGAACTCAAAGATAAGCACTAGGCACAGGTTCAAAGTAACATCTTCAGTAAGACCATGTAGCAGATGAACTCAAATAGGATGACAATACTTGCTTCAGATGAAGATTCAGATCACAAGCACTTGGTTTCATGAAAGTTAGCATTGGCCAAGTCCTTTTGCATAGGGAGTGTTGCCTAATTTTAATTCAAATGTCTCAGATCAAACCCAACAGTCCACATAGATGTCTTTTAGGGTTTTTGTTATTATTATGTACATTAAGGTCAAAAGACCACAAACACAAACAAGTATATACAATCACAATATAATCACAAGATAAGGCTGAAATGAGCAAAGTGAAAATGACATTAAAGTAAACAAGTTGAATGGTATGAATAATGGCAAATGAATAAAGACATAAAATTAAAGTGCATAAAAGTAAATAACTTGAAAATAAATGTTAGTTAATTGATTAGAGGTTAATATTGTTTTTGCTTTTGTTTAAGTCGTTCTTTGGAGAACACTCAACCCACTATTCACAAGCATGGGCCCTTGAACCAAGGCATCTTCCAAAGGAAGGAAAAAAGGCTAAGTTTCCACACAATACCATGAAAGAGGGGAGACTTACAACCTCACTTTCTAGAATTTTATGCCTTTTGTGTCAATAATTTAGCGCTATGTTAAGCAATCGTAATTGGACTTATGTAGAAGTCACAACTATTTGAGGTCGGGCAATAAATTTTTTAGTGCTAATGCATATTAGAGATATGATTTATGAACCATACTCCTAAAAGATACCATACTTAAAAGAATATGCAAAAGAGGTGGACCTAATCTCATCCACACTTGTGTTGATTTTGCAATCAACTAGCCTTAGGATATATAGACATCATAGGTCCATGAAATGAATGAGAAGAGAATGAGATTGAGACGAAGAGGGAGGGGAAATGGAATCAACACAAATTAGTCAAAGGAGGACTTTTATCAAATTAAAATCATTAATTCATTTTGGAAGATGAAACGTACATTTCATCAATCCCCTAAATCCAATGATTTTAACTCAACCAAGTCAAATCAACCTTGACCAAGGCCCAACAACATAAGTCAAACTCAACAAGTCAATATCAAAAGCTCAACACAATTTATTTTGCATTTAAACAATTAAAATCAATTAAATAATGCATTAAATTAAATTATTGTTGGTCAAAGTCCTAAAACCTCATCAAAACACAAAATAAATGGCCATGAGATTTATGATAGGTCAAACAAGGTCAAAGGACATCGGAGAAAAAAATTCATTAATTTTGGAAACATAAAACTATTTTTAAACAATTAAAAATAATCACAAAAACAATTAAATTATGAAAAATATTAATAATGATCCAAAAAATAACTTTAATTTAGAAAATGGAAGAGGAATTTATTTAAATATATTTAGCGAAACTCTCATATTTTTTGGATCAATATTAAAATTAATATGAATTAATGAAAATAAACCAAATAAAGTGAAAAATTAGAAAATAGAAAAAATTTGGACCACTTGATCTCCCTCAATAGTTGAGGTGGCAGATTAAGTGGCTGCTAGTGCGCGTTCCATGGTGGAGTCAAGTCAAAGCGCTGCAGGGATGGTATGCCAAACCATGGCACGAGATTAAATCATTTCAAATGGATCCTGTGGTTTAGATGAGTGTCGGCACACCGCCGGAGCCAAAGCTCCGGTCTCCTTCTCCGGTGAGCTCCACCGGACTGGTTCACTCACAACCATCACCAAAATTAAAAAGAAGAACATGAATTTACAGTAAAAATGCTCAGGAGCTCGAATCTGGCCTCAATTTTTCCTAACTCCAAGTATATTGAAAGATACAGGGAGTTGAATTTTGAGGTGTGTGATCTGAGTTGCTTCGATTTGACCTCAAAGCAACTCAATCTTGTTGCCTACATTGGTAGGACTTAAGACAACCAAAGATTAAGAAGAATTATGGAGAATTGAGTGAGAATCGAAGAGATGAAAATTTCTGGAAAATACCTTCAATGCAGGTATGTATTTAATCGATCTTGCTCTTGCTTGCTATTGATCTTGCTCAGGACTCTTGATGGAGTGGAATTGAATGATTAGAAGGCACATGACTCTTTGAGTTTTGAATCTCAAAATAGTGAGATTCAAACTCAATTTCCAATGTAAATTATCAAGGTTATCCTTTGAAATGAGAGGGTTTGAAAGTTGGGAATCAAAGTTGGCGCGCAGGGTCCTCAATTTTCATGGAAAGGGGTTCTATTTATAGCCACATGGATTGATATTTGCACACTTGAAATGAAGATCCAAAAATAGTAATGTACATTGCATGGGTGCATGGGCGTGTGTTAGGCCCATGTAATCACTCCTTCTGATTCATAATTGAGTACAAACAATGCTGAAGTCATGTTGGAAAGCTATGCATTTATGTATGGAAGGTTCAAGTTCACTTATGCCAAATGATGATCCAACGTTCAAGCCCTGCACAAGTCACTCATATCTTATCCGAATGGGATGAAATTAGACTTTTTGGAAAGTTTAGATTAAGAGGAACAACTTTGATGTTGAACACGTGTTCATTTGAAGCTTGGATCATGACGAATTTTGAGGTGGAAGTTGTGAAAATCAAACATGTCAAAAAAAATTCTAAGTGTCAAGCCATATGTTCACTTATTCCACCTTGGCTAACTTTTTATGTGAGCTTCAAATGAAAACTGTTCCTTCATAAAGGTTGTATGTCTCTCAAAGTACTTCAAAATGGTCACAAATTTGACCTCATTTGGATTTAATATGAAGGAGTTATGTATTTTTGAAGTTGAGGAAAATCACTTGTTCAATGGCATTGGTCCAAAATGACCTATAATGTATCCTCATATCACATGAAAATAAAAGTTGAATTTGATCTTCCTCCAAACATAAAAGTTGAAGTAGACATCTTGAATTTGATTTTGCAACTTGAATTTCTTTCATATTATAAAAATTGAGCAAGTTATGGCCTTGGGATGTTGACCTCCCAATTAGGGTTTAGACAAAATGACCTATAATCTTTCACCATAAAAAGTGAATTTCCAAGAAAAACTAGCTTATGACCTCAACACGAAAGTTGCTTGGAATGTCATTTAGAGGAAAGTTTCTCTTGGAATAATTTTCATATGACAAACATTGTAGGAGATAGGGTCTAGGGAACCCCAATTTTGATTAGATGAATTCCTCTAGTCAACCACCATGGACCAACTTGCTAGATTGATATTCTCTTGACTTTTGGGACTCATGGAGGATCATATATGAATAATATGATGGAATTTGAAGTATCCCTTGAAATATTTGACCAATTGGTGAAGAAGCTTGTTGAAGAAGTTACACAAGATACCCAGATGAAATAGGGTTTCTAAGGCAAACTAACTCCGAACTCTTGATGAATTCTTGATAAAAATGACATGTAAAGACCATGGTGACTCATATATGATGCTTAGAGCCATAGTAAACCAACTCTAGATTTAACTCCTTATATTGAGGGTCTTAAACCCTAGATGTGAGCTTGATAGATCAAAGGTGAGCACATACCCTACCTACAAAAGAGTAAGTTTATACAAAGACTTATTTTTGGTATTTTGGTTAATAAAGATAATAAAATTCAAAGTATGATACAATCAAGTGTGCTTGGTGATCTCTCCCAATGCAAACCCAATGAATAAGGGGTAATGAGGATGCCAATGTGTGATCTCAATGCTAATGCATATGATGAGATAGCATGAGGGATTTCAGGGTCAAAATTGGGGTCTTACAGTTGCTCCTATTTAAGGACGTTCTGACTGAGGAGATGAAGGTTAAAATCTTCGCATCAACTCAATAGAATGGGCTTAAATAACAATATATAGAAATAAATTTTGGTCCCTAAGAGACCTCATGATGCATATGATATGAAATGTTGAAATAATCTTTGTGAGAAAATGTTGCCACAAAGGAAAAGAATCTAGAGAGACTGAAAGTTCACAAGAGTGTAATGCATTCCATAAGGAAAACTCACTGGGGAAACAAAGACTCTAGGGAAAAAGGGTTGTGTGTAGGCCAAGCTACGACTTAAAACAATTGGGGGACTCGAGGGATTCCAAGAAAATAAATCAATGGAACGACTCAGTCGGGGAACAAGAGGAACATCTACGGGTAGATCAGAACAAAGCTGAAATACTCAAACTAAATAGGAAACAACTATTTCACTAAGGAAATACACACTCAAACTCAATTGGGGAAGAAAAGATCTTCAATAAAGGAGGAGCAGAAATATATTATCCATTATCGATTATTGGGTAAGGGAATAACAAGGTATGACAGGGAGGACATCCGTTACCGGTTAGGGTAAACATATCAAGGATGACTCGCTGAGGGCAACCATGAGGTGTATTCGTTACCAGTTATTGAGTAAGAATAAACAGCTGGGGAAAAGCCACAAAATAGGATTTACAACTACCGACTACTAGGCAGAAGACCAAAGAGAGAGAATATCCGTCACTCGTTAAAGTGAACATATCAAGGAAAGGCTCAAAGGAAAGAAAATCCGTCATCGTTTAAGATGAACATATCAAGGATAGACTTGCCTGAGGAATTTAGAAAGGGTATCCGTCATCGGTTAGGATGAACATATCAAGGATAAAGTGCCTGAAAAAGTGGGGATTACATCTATCGAATGCTGGATAGAACAACGAAAAGAGAATATTCGTCATCGGTTAGGATGAACATATCAAGGATAGACTCAGAGGGGATAAATAGGAATTACATCTATCAGTTACTAGATAGAATACCAAAAAGAGAATACCTGTCACCGATTAGGATGAACATATCAAGGATAAACTCTGCAAAGGGGATAAAAGCAGGATTTACAACTACTGGTTATTGGGCGGAAGACCGCAAAGAGAAGGAAATCCATCACCGATTAAGATGAACATATCAAGGATTAACTCTCTAGGGAACAACAAAATAGGGATTACAACTACCAGTTACTGAGTAGAATACCAAAAGGAGAGAATATCTGTCACCGGTTAGGATGAACATATCAAGGATAGACTCAAACAAAGGGGAAGAAGATATCCATCATCGGTTAGGATGAACATATGAAGGATATACTTCCCAGGAGATGTGGAAACAAATCCGCTGGGGAGCAAAGTTACCTTTGTCGGGTATTGGACAAAAGTGGCAATCATGAGAAGAGTATTACCAGTTACTAGGTAATAGGCTCTCAGGGGAACAAAAGCTTCTATCTAGGAAAAAGCTAGAAAGAAAAGTCAACTAAAGGACTCAAACCAATAAGGATATAACTCAAGGGGAGTTGTTCCATCCAGATAATCAACTAGGGAGGAAACTCAAATAACAATCATCCATGAGGAAGTAACTCAATGGGGGAAGTAGAAAGGTTAAAGTCTTTCTGCTTAATGGGCTGACACTCTACAATTGAAAGAGGACAAACATACCAAATATGCATGGGGAAAAGGGTATATCGCCATAGCAGAGGATCAAAACGAACAATGAATCACGAAGTGCAACAATGCAATAATGAAATTATATGAATGTATATGTATATATATATATATATGTATATATGATGATTATGCTGAAAAAACGATCACAAAGGATACAAGCGTCACTGATTTGAATCATCGATACAACCCCTATCCAATCCTCACGGGAGGGAAATAACTGCTGGAGAGAAACAAACATCTTAAAAGCCTAATCCTGGCTGGGTAAAGCACAAGGAGAAGATCTGCTGAGGAAATTGCTATAAACTCTGCGGGGAATTTTAGGCCAACACCATATCAAATGGGAGACAACCTTGCAGGAGATAAATACAATAACTGCTCCACATCAGGAGTAACTCTGACGATCTGCGAAGAATCAAAATTTTGCCGAAGCCATGCTAACTGCCAAAATAACACGCCTACAACTCAAAAAAGGCCAATAAACTAGGTTGGAGAAATCAACAGAATTCAACTACTGAAATGTTGCTGAGGATGAAATAGGGATTACACCCACTGCTTGGGGAGAACCAATAATGCTCCATATTTAGGGCTTACCGCTTTTCAAACTGCTGTTGATATTCTTTTAAATGATATTGATTGCTTAAAATAACTACTTTTATATATTTAAGAAAATATGATTTTGATTTTAAAAATTTAAATTTCAAAAATGGTCATAATAAAATTTAAATCTATTTGGCTGAATTAAACAAGAGTAGAAACAATTGGATAAAAAGCTCAACTTTATTTAATGGGATGGTAGTCTGTAAATGACAAGACTCCATAGATCTTTACAAAAGTTGAAAAATCCTGCTTTTGATGTCCATTGTGCTCTTGGTGCCGGCTGGAGATGATGAATCAGAATTGACCGATTTGCTCAAGAAAGTCTTCAAAACTGAAGATCAGCAGCCTGCAGTTACTTGCCACAATCCCTAATTTTTGCATAAATTGCCCCAAGGCGGGGTACTCAATTTATCGGGATAATTCTTTCTGTTTTCATGTCTCTAATTTTTTCCTGGATCGCCCTTTCAGGTTTCAATCCACCGAGACGCTCATTTTTTCCTAAGCCGCCCTTTCAGGTTTTCAACTTAGTGAGTTGTTCTTTTCTTTTTAGGCGAAGTATTTCTTGACTACATCTGCGTTCACATGACGAGTGAACTCTTCACCATCCATAGTTGTAAGAATCAAAGCACCGCTTGAAAAGGCTCTCTTAACAACATATGGGCCTTCATAATTAAGAGTGCATTTTCCCCTAGAATCTGGCTTGAAAGATAGAATCTTCTTGAGCACAAGGTCACCTTCTCTGAACACACGAGGTCTGACCTTCTTATCAAAATCTTTCTTCATTCTCTACTGATAGAGCTGACCATGACACATGGCAGTCAATCTCTTCTCTTCAATTAAATTCTGCTGATCATACCTGGTCTGATACCATTCAGCTTCTGTCAACTTGGCTTCTATCAAGACATGCAACAATGGGATCTCAACTTCTACTAGGAGCACAACTTCCATGCCATAAACAAGCGAGAAAGGGGTTTCCCCTGTTGAAGTGCGAATAGATGTACGATACCCATGTAGAGCAAATGTGAGCATCTTATGTCAATCCTTGCACGTCACAACCATCTTCTGGATGATCTTCTTGATGTTCTTACTTGCAGCTTCAACAGCCCCATTTATCTTGGGTCTGTAGGGAGAAGAATTATGATGTACAATCTTGAAGTCCTTGCAAAGAGCTTCCACCATGTTATTATTCAAGTTTGATTCATTATTAGTAATGATCTTACTTGGCACACCATATCGACATATAATCTGATTCTTGATAAACCTCACAACAACTTGCTTGGTTACATTCGCATACAATGCCGCTTCAACCCACTTTATTAAGTAATGAGTAGCCACCAAACTGAAACGATGTCCATTCGACGCTTTCGGCTCAATCATGCCAATCATATCGATTCCCCACATGGAGAAGGGCCATGGGAAGGAAATGACATTCAACAGTGTCAGAGGAATATGAATCTTATCCGCATAGATTTGACACTTATGGCATTTCTTCACAAACTTGCAACCGCCAAATTCCATTGTCATCCAATAGTAACCTGCTCGCAACATCTTCTTTGCCATAACATGTCCATTAGAATGAGTACCAAAGGAACCTCCATGGACTTTGGTTATCAATAGGTCTGCTTCGTGTCTACCCATGCATCTGAGCAGAACCATATCAAAGTTTCTCTTGTACAATACATCACCATTCAGGTAGAAATTTCTGGTTAATCTTCTCAAAGTCTTCTTGTCTTTCAAAGATGCCCAAGACGGGTAAGTCTCACTTTGGAGGAAACACTTGATATCAAAATACCACGGCTTTTCATATTTGGCTTCCTCAACAGCAAACACATGAGTTGGCCTATCAAGATACATCACAATCAAATTAGGAACTTCATTCCAATATTTCACCATAATCATTGAAGCGAACGTTGCAAGAGCATCTGCCATCCGGTTTTTATCTCGAGGGATATGATGAAACTCAACCTTTATGAAGAAAGTTGAAATCCTCCTTGCATAGTCTTTATATGGTATCAAACCGAGTTGATTCGTCTCCCATTCACCTTTGATCTGATTCACAACCAAAGCTGAATCTCCATAGATGTCTAAATACTTGATTATGAGATCAATGGACTCTTCAAGCCCTATAATGCAAGCTTCATACGAATCCATATTGTTTGTACACTTGAAAGTCAATCTAGCTGTAAATAGAAAATACGTGCCTTGAAGGGTAATGATTACTCCCCCAATGCAATTACCATACTGATTAGCAACTCCATCAAATACCATGCCCCAACGGGAACCATGCGCTGGCCCTTCTTCAAGCAATAGTTAATCACAATATTTCATTTTCAAGTACAAAATCTCTTCATCGGGAAAGTCCTACTACACTGACTGGTAATCTTCAATTGGTTGGTGAGCTAAATGGTCAGCCAAGACACTACCTTTGACCGCTTTCTGAGATCGGTATTTGATATCATACTCTGATAACAACATTTGCCAACGGGAAATCCTCCCAGTTTAAGCAGGCTTCTCAAAAATATACTTGATTGGATCCGTTTTTGATATCAACCAAGTGGTATGATTCAACATATATTGACGCAGACGCTTAGCAGCCGAAGCCAATGCGCAACAAGTCTTCTCAAGCATAGAATACCGAGTCTCACAATCCGTGAACTTCTTACTGAGGTAGTAAATAGCATATTCTTTCTTTCCAGTCTTATCTTGCTGACCAAGAACACAACCCATACTCTCTTCAAGCACAGTCAAATACATGATCAACGGTCTTCCTTCAACAAGCGAAGACAGAATCGAAGCCTCAAGTAGATATTCCCTGATACTATCAAAAGCTTTCTGGCAATCTTCGGTCCAATCACAAGATTGATCTTTCTGAAGAAGCTTGAATATAGGCGCACATGTGGCAGTCATGTGTGAAATGAATCTTAAGATATAATTCAAGCGGTCGAGAAAACCTCTGACTTGCTTCTCAATTTTGGGCGCAGGCATTTCTTGTATTGCTTTGACCTTGGCAGGATCAACTTCAATACCCTTCTTGCTGACAATAAAGCCCAACAACTTACCAGAACGAACACCAAATGTACACTTATTGGGATTCAAGGGGAGTTTATACTTCCTCAAACGCTGGAATAACTTCAACAAATGCTGAACATGTTCTTCTTCATCAATGGATTTGGAAATCATAGCATCAACATAAACTTCAATCTCTTTATGCATCATATCATGAAAAATAGTAGTCATTGCTCTTTGGTAAGTTACACCAGCATTCTTTAGACCGAAAGGCATCACTCTATAACAGAATGTTCCCCAGGGTGTAATGAATGTGGTCTTCTCCATATCCTCGGGTGCCATCTTGATCTGATTATATCTGGAAAATCCATCCATAAATGAAAAGACTATGAATTTAGTTGTATTGTCTACCAACATATAATTGTGTGGTAGAGGAAAATCATCTTTCGGACTAGCTTTATTCAAATCTCTATAATCAACGCACATATGAACTTTTCCATCCTTCTTCGGAACATGCACAATGTTGGCCACCCACTGCGGATACTCAAGGGTAACAAGGAAACCAACATCGATATGCTTTTCCACTTCTTCTTTGATCTTCACTGCCATATCAGGATGAGTCCTCCTCAACTTCTACTTGATTGGCGGGCATTCTGGCTTCAACGACAATCTATGCTCCACAACCTCTGAATCCAACCCATGAATGTCTTGATAGGACCAGCAAAACACGTCTAAATACTCTCGGATAAGATGAATCAACCCCTTCTTCACTTGTGAACAAAGTCGAGACTCAACCTTAACTTCCATCACATCATCTTCGGAAGCTAAGTTGACTAGCTCAATTTGTTCTTCATACGACTGAATGGCTTTTTCCTCATACTAAAGTAGACGAGACAATTCATCGGACACTTCTTCATTATTTTCTTCCTCAACCTCAAACACAGGGAATTCAAAATTTCGTGAAGGAGTAGGATCATTGTATTCGATGGGTTTAGAAACCAACCTGCATAATGATTTGATATTTTGACTAAATAGAGAAGTGATTCGATGGGTTTAGAGAAGTGATTTGGTGACCAAATATTATGCAGATGGACAAATTATATTTACTCATTTATGTTTTTTGTGATTACCATTTTCAGAAAAAACAAAAAGTAAAAAATAAACATCATAGATGTGGATGAATAGAATTGCATTTTATTGATGATCAATTTGAAATATGCCCAACCATGTTCACTTCTCCCTTAGACATAGGAGAAGGATTTTCAAAAAATAATAAAAGCAATTACTTAGAACGGTGCATAATAACAGGAATATCAACAGCAGTCCAATTGTTGCAAGCTTTTCCATGCGTCACAAAATTGGAGCAGTCTTCATCTTCATCACCCTCGATCACATTAGCTAAGTGTTGTTCATTACCATGAATGAACCATCTGCTACAGAAATTGGGTTGCACATCTTCAGATATAGTCTCAGATGAACCTTGTTGGAATCCCAAACCGGCTCTGATCTTGTTCTCGCTGACCTCTATCATCTGTCCCCACTGATCAGAAATACCATCTTCAACAAATTTCTTGGCGTCTTTGAAGGAGGACATAGGCGCCCCTACTCTCTTTTCTTCAGAAATAGATAGAGCTTGGAATGGAGTTCCAACCTCATCCTTAGCGTCTACATAAGAGAAAGACGACAGGTGGCTTACCAACAAAGCCTTCTCTCCACCGATAATAACAAGCTTTCCATTCTTGACAAACTTTAATTTCTAGTGCAGCGTTGACGTAGCGGCTCCTGCCTCATGTATCCATGTCCTTCCTAACAAGCAGCTGTAACACCTCAAAATTTGCCCTCCTCTCTTGGGACTAGCATAACATATTACATATCATTTTCAGGTCATTAGGCATTGCATATTGCATATCATGTGGTTATATTGTGCAAGTCATCCTCACAAGTCTTGATCAAAAGATGAAGAGGTCATGTGCATGCTGGGGTTTCATTGGACTGGTCATTAATCATCTGAGGATGTGGAGGTCCAAATTAGGGTTTTGTGATTCTCAAGGAGATTGGTCTTCATCTTGATTACAATGAATCATCATCATCATCATGGTTTGTTATCATCAAGTGTTGAAGCATATTCCTTGAGATTAGGGTTTTGACCACTGGTCAACCCTAATCAGTTGCATTGGGCCAATCAGGGCATGATCAGGAGATGGGGTCTATGATGTCTATGGGAATCATCCTATGGTTTTATTGAGCTAATTGAGGCTAGGGTTTCATCCTTGAGCCGTTTCATCAGGAGATTGGAGCTCAGATTGATCAATGCATAGCCAAATTCATCTATCAGTTGAAAAAGTCAACTGTGGTCAACTGTGCATGATTTAATGGATTTGGAGGTGGAACTGATTTGGATACACTTCAATCATGTTGGAACAAGTGTTATTTGACATTGCAAAGCTCAAGAATGGAGAAAATCAAGTCAGACAAGAAATTGCCAAAAATAGAAAGTGACTTGTAATAGAAGTTTCCAAAAATGGAAAGTTTTTGACCACAAAATTACATGTCCAAGGAAGCTTCAAAAGAAAATTTGTTCAACATGAAAGTTGTAGATCTTGGTCTCACCTTTCCAAAAAGTCCAAGAACTTGAAAATCCCATGTATGGTTGGCAAGTTATGGTCCATTCAATTTCAAAAATGACCCATAATCAGAGGGGCATAACTTCCACATGGAGTGTCCAAATTGAGTGATCTTTTTATGTGCAAACTCCATTTGACATGTACTTTCATGGTACATAATTGGAATTCATCAAAAATGGTCAATGTAAAAAGTCAATTTTCAAGTGTACAGTTAAAGATCCAAGGGCAAAATGGTCCAAGTTGAGAAATAATGAGAATTTTGGCATGGGGATTTTTGCAACACCTCACAAATGCAAATTAGAAATTGTTTGAATGGTCATAAACATCCAAGGTGCAATATTTGACCAAGTCACTTTTGAAATGCACTTGAAATTGTACAAATTACCATGGCATAGTGAAAATGCAAATTACACAACCAATGACCATGGGACAAGTTGCAACACATCATAGCTGATATTTTGAGAATGTGTGAGCTGTCATACAGCTGTCATGGGCCCCATAGTGAAATACCAATTTTGCCCTTGCTTTGAAAATGCACATTAAGCTAATCCATTGCATTTTGGTTAATTAGTGATTAAATAGTGGATTAAGCTGAAGTATAAATCACTAATTATAACTGAATTGCAAATAAGAATCACATTTCACAAGAATTCAACCACTTTTCCCTCCAAATTCTCCAAAATTCTCAAGAACACACAAGAACAAAATTGGATCAAACTCTTCCAATTCTTTACCAAATCGTGTAATTCTTTTTGATTCAATCTCCATTCATCTTCTTCCTCAACTGTTTTGGAAAAGCAACTTCAAAATCATCACCAATCTCGACTGTTCATATCTTGTGCATCCATGGCATTTTGCAAATTCTCTTACTAGAAGCAATTTCGAGAGAACCTAACAGCTCCAGTCAACATCCTAAAGCTCATACTCCATCTGTTTTGGACTTTTACGCGCAAAGAACACACGAACCAACACTGCCACCTCAAGGTACATGAAATTCGAATCTCATGATTTGATGAATGGTTATATGCGTTTTATAGAGTTTTCAACATAGATCGTTGTGATATGTTTAGTTTTTGGAATGGATGATTGTAGAGAGAGATATTTCGATTAGAAGAGTTGATGTTAAAACCTAATTGGATCGATCCGGATTGTGTAGTTAGATTTAGGTTGATTAGGTTACATATTCATGATCCTCATACTTAGACCTTTCCAACCAT
This sequence comes from Lathyrus oleraceus, assembly GCF_024323335.1. Lineage (NCBI taxonomy): Eukaryota > Viridiplantae > Streptophyta > Magnoliopsida > Fabales > Fabaceae > Lathyrus > Lathyrus oleraceus. Next base: position 213,194,272 of record NC_066580.1, read on the forward strand.
ATGCCGTTTGTGAGATTTGGTTGAGAAATGAGCGAAACCGATGCCGCCGTTGATGAACATGTATGGACGCGTGGAGAGGAAGTAATTTCTGGAAATATATGTGTGTTTGATCTTCAAATTTGCAAGGCCATTTCGAATTCATGTTTAGCGCCATTATGGACCAATCAGAAGGAGCCAGCGAAAAAATGAAATTGGACCGGTTGAAGAGAATTACCATCGTGCCACTGGACTCAGTCAAATTCATTTTAATTTAAATAAAACACTTAATAAATATTACATAATTCATTTGAACTTAGAAAATTCATAGAAAAATATTTACTAATCCAAAAATAGTGAGGATTTTTTTGATGGATTCCAATTTTTCTCTAGTTTTTTATAGGCATGGTTTCAAAAGTTGTGCATGGTAAAATGTTGACCTGGCCTATTGAACTTTGACTTGTATGCATATTTTGTATGTTTTGCCATTTTCATCATGAAATGCTCATACATTAAAAGAAATTCTTGAAATTTTTTGTGCCCATTCTGGACATGTTGATGGTGATTTACATATAAAGTTTGTGAGTTTTGGATACCTGATGATTGAGATATGATTTTTTGAATCTAGGTGTGACAATTTGTGTCACACCTAGCTAGGTCAACTTCATGAATTTATTTGCATGACCTATGATTGTTGGATTGGATTGAAATTTTGCATGGATGATCATTGATATGTTGAGATGTCATGAGAATTTTTCTGGATTTTTATATGGCATTTTCCATTTGATTGATAATTTTCTTCACTGTGTGTTCATTGTGCAACATTGTGTGACACATGTTTGTATATCTTGTGTGAAATTCTCATATGGTGTTGGATGAATGTGAAATTTGGTATGCTGATTATAGACACCTTGTAGGACATCATGCTTTTGGTCCCATTCATTTCTAATATGTTCTCACTGATATATGAATTTTTGAAGTGAATGCATGTGTTGATACCTTGAATTGGCTTGAATAATTGTGTCTGGATTTCTTGATTTTTATTGACCTGGTTCCTTTTGTCCAATTGAGATGAAAATTGACATGCTATACCTTGAATATGTCCTGTTTAGGTGTGAATTATTTGAAGATTTTTGGAATTGTTTTGATATGCTTTTGATGGAATTCATTCTGTTTGGACATTTGATGTTGTATTGGACCTAGTTTGTACCAAATTGGTCATGAAATGAATATGGTGAATGATATGAGTATGGGATCAATTGCTTTTGCTTTCTATTTGCATTAATATGGTTTTGGTTGAGAATTGTTTGCTGTTTAGATTTTTTTCTCCCTTTGGGACCCTAGGCTTGGCCTAGTGGTCTAGTTTCTCACATTTGGTTTGACTTTTCAGGATGAAATGCACAAAGCTTAAGGAGAATGATTCAAGTCAATTAAATTGAGATTGTTTGGTGTTGAGAACTAATTTGACTTTGTTTTGTAGGTTGTGAAGCTTGGGCTTGAGCTTATAGCTTGCACTTATGTGCATTAACTTGTGTTGTTTGTACAGATTAACTGATTAACATTTGCTGTTTACTGTTTGTCTGTCTGAGTACTGATGATACTTGATTGATTTCAGGTACATTTAGTCGCTTACAGTTCTTTAAGAACTTGCTTGCAGCTGCTTGGTTTTTAAACCACTTGAGGTAGGACTTCTGATCTTCATGTAGTCTGGAAGACCTGGTCTGTTACTTGGCCAGGCAACTGTCTGAAGTCCTCCTTAAGAGGCGATGTTTGTGGTTGTTTTCATTTGTGCCAAGCAGGTGAAGACCTCTATGAGGCAATTGGTGGATCAAAGGGATATGCAATCTATCCCCCACTATTCTGTGAGTCGTCCCTCTGTTCACACGGCTGTGTGTTGATGCATTGGGACACAAACCCAAGATCCTGTGCTGTTGCAAAATCGAGTCAGAGTCTTTGAGCGTAGAAGGGTCCCTCCATTCTGGACCCACGCTCCTTTGTCTGAAGCTCTCCCTGGTCAGGGATAAGAGCTGTGAGGTCTCATCCTCATTTCACCTTTTCATCTGCTTCACCTTAGCCTCGTAATGGCAAGGTTAAGAGCGAATACTACCCATGTACAGATGACTTGCTTCGGCAGTCAAACCCATTGTTTGAGCCTCACTTGACTGGTTATAGTGTGTGCTATGTGAATATTTGTTTGAAATGCTTGTTTTGATCTGTATGCTTGTATGCTTGTTTTTTTCCTGGATAGGATTAGCTTGCAGTTGTGCAAGTAGGTAGAAACCTGAACATAGGGTAATGATGCATGACAACACTAGGCTCGAGTCCAGCTCCCTGGTAGTGTGTCTTCCCTTGGTTTCTGGCTAGATTTTCTTTCCCTTGAGGGGGAACTACATCGCCCTGATCCTTGTTCCAGACGAGGTATGTAGGCAGGAGGTCGTGCGAGACCTCTCCGGGCACCTTTTTTCTTTTTGTGTGTGTTTACTTGTCCTCTGATTGTGTTTGCTTGGTTCGGATGCTGACGTAAGTCCAGTGATTGGCTGTCGGGCTCCACGTTTGCCCTTTTGAGTGTGTTTTGGTTCGGATGCTGACGTAAGCCCAATGATTGGCTGTTGGGCTCCATGTTTGCCATCTGTTTGTGTGTTTTGTGTTGTTTGGCGTGCGTAAGCCGAACTACAGTGGCTCTGATTCTCGTTCCAGACGAGATATGTAGGCATAGGACGCGATGTCCTATCGAGCTCCCTTCTCCTAACCCCACCTGCGGTCCCTGTGTGTGTGTGTGATGTTTAGCAACCTATTCTTTATTTTAGAACATGGATCCCGTCGAGTACGACGGACGTGAGGGGTGCTAATACCTTCCCCTCGCGTAACCGACTCCCTTACCCTTTCTCTTTTGTCGCGAGACCATTTCCTTTCCAGGTTTCTCTGAGCGTTTCCTTTCCCTATCTTGGGATAAATAACGCGCAGTGGCGGCTCTGTGTTGTGTTTTTGTTTCAGCCCGCCGGTTGTTTTTCGCGGATGCGACAGCTGGCGACTCTGCTGGGGAAGTGAGATGTTGACTTGTGCTGGTCCATCTTCCCTAAGCGAGTCTCTCCTAGCGCTTTAGGATAGTTTAGGTTGCTTGTGTTGTGTTATTTATTGCATTTATTATTCTAACCAGTGTATATATTTGCATTAATATTTGCATGCATCATACTAACATGTTGCCGTCCTCTGTGCAGGTGGTTCCTCTGTTTTGGGGTGGGTGTTCTGAGTGGGGCTAAAACCCAGGCCCGAGTATACACCTAGGATTAGTGTGGTCTCATGTTGCCTCCTTCATGTTAAGTCAACATGTGCCTGGCAGCATGATGTACCACAAGCCGGACGAGGTTCATTTGATAGTGCTTGCCTCTGTGGATATTCCACTTTGGTTGAGTTACTTCATCTGGACTATTGACTCTGGTGACCGATCATTTCCCGGATCTTTGGTTCAGACGATCTTAAGAGAGCTACAATGGCACACCCGAAAGGGCAAACCCATTGAGTATCTCCGCCCGATTGTCGAGACTATTATCCGCCTTAGGATGACCTGATTAGAATTTACCTGTGAGGGGAGGGTTGATTCTTACAGATGCATGTTCAGATGGTGACTCAGATGGTGACTATTGGTTACGTGGATCAGAGTCATATTTATAAGTCGGATTTATGGCCGTTTATTTCTGAGACGCCGGAGTGCTGTCCGTGGTATTTATCAGTGGGGATCCGTTTATTTCAGGATTCCCCGGGCCGATTCAGATGATTGTGGGAATCTGCTCAGAGACTGATGATGGTGATGATGTATCTTTCTTCCGTTTATTTCGGAACCCGAGGGTCAGATTTGTGGTTACAGTTTCCTCAGATGGTTATGATCAGTTCAGAAACCAGGCTTCAGTGCAGATGATCAGATGGCTTGGAGGATGGCAACGCATTGCATTTATTCATCAGCATCATTACATCTTGCATTAATTACATCTAACACATGTTTACCCATATGCAGAGACATTTTTGATCGAGATCCTGGTTGAGAGACTTCCTGGTCAGATATGAGGACCGGTCTGAAAGACAACATTGCCTACAGTTTCTTCGATCCTGAGATTGGTGTGCTGAAGGAGATGATAGCATTGATTACTCCCGACCATGTGGGGATGTTCAGAGAGTCATACGGTAGTATCCTGAAGACGGTTTTCAGATTCACTGACAGTGACAGGAGCGCCATTCATACTCTTCTTCAGTTCTATGATCCGGGGCTGAGGTGTTTCGTATTTCCAGATTATTTGTTGGGACCTCTGATGGAGGACTATGCTAGCATCCTGGGTATGCAGATCCGCGATCAGATTCCTTTTCATGTCACTAGGGCGGAGCTTGACGTCCTTGGGATTTCTCGTGCTCTTTATTTGAGTCCGGAAATGGTCAAGGAAGGATTGAAGGAAAAGGGGAAGTTACCTGGATTTCATTTGAGTTTCTTGGAGGCTAATGCCAAGGAACTTGCTGCTATGGGTAATTGGAAGACGGTTTGTGCTTTGGTTGCTGTGAGCATTTATGGGATTGTTCTGTTTCCTAATCAGAAGAACTTTGTGGACCATAATGCTATCAGATTGTTCATGCAGAAGAACCCTATTCCTACTCTGATCGGAGATGTCTACTACTCGGTTCATAACAGGAACGAGAAGCGGCGTGGGGGTTTGGTCAGGTGCTGTGCTCAGTTACTCTTCAGGTGGTTTATGGGGTATTTGCCTTCCCGAGGTGCTTTTGCTCATCTTGATCCTTCGGTCAAGTGGTCCTTCAGGTTGATGGGTTTGCGGGCTGATGATATTGCATGGACTCATAATGGTTTGGCTGGCCGGGATTTCATATATAGTTGTGGGAGTTTACCTAATGTGCCTCTTGTGGGAGTTCAGGGTTGCATTAATTACAACCCGGTGCTTCTCAGGAGACAGATGGGGTTTGCTGTAGAGAGTCCCCCTCTCGGGCGAGAGATTCAGGAGTCCTTTTATTTCCCGATTGATGGTAACCAGACCAAGCTGAGGCAAGTATTGGATGAGTGGCGTGATATCCAGAGAAAAGGCAAAGTTCCTTATGGGAAGGTCAATTGTCGGTATTTTCCATTATTTGAGGATTGGTTGCGGAAGAGAATTGAGGTTACATTTCTACCATTTCCTGGAGGTGATCTTGGGTGTCCTATGATTGAGGGTCCAAGTTCTTCTGTCAGTATGGAAGAATTCCTCGAGGTGAAGAGAGCCAGAGATCAGTTACTTGCAGAGAAAGCTGAATTGGAGAGAAGTGTTGCTCGGTTTCAGACGTCCAACCAAGAGATCAAAGTGAAGATGGAAGATCAAGATAAGCGGCATGCCTTGGAAGCAAAGCGCTTTGAGATGGATACTGCCTACTATGGGAAGGTTAATCAGGCCTTAGCGTCCTCTACCAGAGAGCACGACATCACCAAAGAGAGATTGGCTAGAGCTTCAAAAGTCATTGAAGATGAGAAGAGGAGGCAGATTCTCGTGAAGGATCAGAGAGATGCTAGAGCCCGGAGCCTTGCTGCAGAGTGGGAAGCAGAGAAAGCGAAGATCATCGCCGAGAGAGATCATTATATCGCCGAGAGAGATCACTACATGGCAGAGAGAGATCACTACTTCAGACAGATGAAGATTCATCAGAAAGAAGTGGGGAGATTGCAGCAGGAGAACACCGAGCTCAGGTTCGCCGTAGAGTTCGCGAAGATGGAAGATGAGATAGGGCCATCTGTGGGACCCTCATCCAGCTAGATCTTTCATTTGTGTGGATTACCGTCAGGCTTGTTGACGGAATCTACTTGCTTGTATTTCTTTCCTGATTCTGGAGGATTGTACCTGAATTGTATCTGGTTTGATGTATGACTATGGCACTGTTTGTGCACTTTTTGCTATGCGATGGTTATTTTCAGTCGATGATTGATCCTCAAGCTTTATTTGCTTTACCGTATGCACTCACACAAGCACACACATGGTTGGGGGTATCATGCTAAATCACATATCTCCGATCTGCACGATGAAATCAAATGCTGAATATCAAAATATTGATGCCGGATTATTATTTGTCTCAATGATGCCAGGATCGAGAGACAAAGTGTTCCTCATATGGATAGACACTGCATTCATGCATTGATCATAATGACTTGTGTTTTGTTTTGTAGGTATCTGTTGCTAACGTGCTTGATTGTTTCAGGAATCATTGCTCGTGCTCGCAGAACTGTACCTTTGCACTCAACACGCCCTCACAGATATTATACCAGGCGCAATACTCCCAGACTCATGGAGCTTCCCAGTACAGATCTTCTCGAGCTGAAAGATAAAATGAACGAGCTGATCAACATCATGCAAGGCTTTGCAGTTGGTCAGAAGGCTCTGGCAGACAAAGTTGAAAAGCTCGAGCGGGCTTCTGCAGCAAACAACGGGGTTAACCTGGATGGAGTCTCCACCCAGGGGCTGGGGTCTAGGGATGGTGGAAAGAGGACAACTGTGGGTATTGTGAATAATGCCGGTGGTTTCGGTGGTGCTGTTGGTCAACCTGGGCCGAGTCAGAATTTGAAGGAAAATATGTTGCCTCCTTTCTATGGGTTTGATGAAGACCAGGAGGAAGACAGGGAGGCTGACCAGTTTTCAATGCAGAATGAACCGTTCGTTCCCTACAGTGCTCCACCTCAGAACAAGGAGATTCAGCTGCTGGCTGAAAAGATTAAAGTGTTGGAAAGCTATGCCACTCCCGGGGTGGTGAATATGTCTAATATGGGGCTCGTTGAGGGGATTGTGATCCCACAGAAATTCAAAGCGCCCACATTTGACAGATATAATGGGAGTTCTTGCCCGGAGACGCATCTTCAGGCCTTTGTCCGCAAAATTTCTGCATACACCATGGATCAGAAACTGTGGATGTACTTTTTCCAGGACAGCCTGTCCGGAGGTTCCCTGGAATGGTATACCAAGTTGAAATCCTCGGACATTAAAAACTGGCAGGATCTTGGGGATGCTTTCTTCAAGCAGTATCAGTTTAATGCTGACATGGCTCCGAGTCGTACCCAGCTGCAGGGTATGTCTCAGAAGAACAATGAAGGATTTAAAGAGTATGCTCAGCGGTGGAGAGAACTGGCTGCAAGAGTGCAACCTCCTCTAGTTGACAGAGAAATGTCTGATCTATTCACGGGGACCCTGCAGGGGGCTTATGCTGAAAGGATGGTTGGTTGTCCGGTGACCAACTTTTCCGATATTGTCGTGGCAGGGGAGAGAATTGAGAGCTGGCTGAAGCTCGGCAAAATTCATGGTACTAATTCTGCCTCTTCTTCAGGGTCGAAGAAACCTTTTGGCAATGGTCAGAGAAAGAAAGAGGGCGATACAAGCGCTGTCTACACTCAACGAGGACCCAGTAGGGATCGTTACTTTCAGCACACTGCTACAGTAACCATTCCTACTGAGTCTCAGCCTGCACCGCAACAGCAGCAGCAGCAGCAGAGGCAACCCTTCCAGCAGAGGCCGCAGAGGGCTGGGTATCAAGTCAGGGGGAGAGCTATGGATAGACAATTTGACCGACCTCCAGTGACCTATGCTTTTCTGTTTAAAAAGCTGCAGGATTTGGGGCTAGTACAAACAAGGACTCTGGCACCTTTGAGACCTGATCAAAGGCCAGCCAGTTACGATGAAAACGCCAAGTGTGAATTCCACTCAGGTGCGCCTGGACATAACATCGAGAACTGTAAAGCTTTTAAGCACACAGTTCAAGACCTGGTGGATTCAAAAGCAATCAATTTCGCGCCATCTCCCAATGTCAATGCTAATCCCATGCCCGCGCATGGTCAAAAGGGGGTGAATGCAATCTCTGAGGAGGGTCGAGTTGGGTTGTTGTCTATTGATCAGTTGAAGACTCCGTTGGCTGAGGTCAAGGGTTTGTTGTTGAAAAATGGGGTTTATCCGGGCTGTGGCCGTGAGTGTGCTGAGTGCATTGTCTCTGTTAATGGGTGTGAGCTTCTGAGGAAGAATGTCCAGGGTCTGATGGACGAGGGGAGTATCTTGATTGAGAAGGCTGGTTCGGAAAAAGAGGAGGTCTCCACCATAACAATCTATTTCGACCCGGTGGATTTGTCAAACCTTGTTGAAGAGGCTCCAGTTACCATCACGGTACCTGGGCCAATTCCCTACGACAAAGATGATGCCGTGCCGTGGCATTATGGTGGGGAGGTATACTGCAATAGGGAGAAGATAGAAGAGCAATCTGCAAGTGAAACCACTATTTCAAAGGTGGATAATGCCGGTCCCAGCGGTTTCACTCGCAGCGGAAGATTGTTTGCTCCTGATACGTTGAGGAGGGGAGAAGAAGAAAAAGATAAAAAAGAAAAGGTCGAGGCTTTAGCCAGGGCGAAAGGAAAGGCTGTGGTGGATAATGATACTCCTGTGGTGACACCGGCGCCTGCGGGGTCGGAAAACAAACTTGATGACGATGCTGAAGAATTTCTAAGGATCATCAAAAAGTCAGAGTATAAGTTGGTTGATCATCTGCAGCAGACTCCTTCCAAAATATCCATTTTGTCATTGCTGTTGAGCTCTGAGGGGCATAGAGAGGCTTTATTGAAAATTCTGAAGAAGGCCTATGTTCCTCAGGAGATCACCATTAATCAGTTGGAGACTGTGGTGTCCAATGTGCATGCTAGTCACGGGCTGGGTTTTACTGATATGGATTTAACTGTGGATGGGAGGAATCACAATCGGGAATTACACATCGCGATGGAATGTAAAGGAGCCGTGCTTTCGCATGTACTGGTTGATACAGGCTCCTCATTAAATGTGTTGCCGAAGAAAGCTCTGGCGAAGCTTAATTGTGATGGGCAGATTCTGACCCCTACTGACTTGATCGTGCGGGCTTTCGACGGATCAAAGCGGGCTGTATTTGGAGAGGTAGAGCTGCCAGTGAAGATTGGCCCAGAGGTGTTCAAGTCGACATTCTATGTCATGGATATTCAGCCGGCATACAGTTGCCTGTTGGGTAGGCCATGGATACATGCTGCGGGAGCAGTTACTTCGACTTTGCACCAGAAACTAAAGTACATCTGGGAAGGCCAAGTCGTCACTGTTTGTGGGGAGGAGGACATATTTGTCAGCCACCTGTCTTCTTTCAAGTACGTGGAGATGGATGGTGAGATCTGGGAGACCCCCAGTCAGGCTTTCGAAACCGTTAAGGTGGAGAATGCTCTGTTTGCTAAAGAAGAGGAGAAACTGTCCATTGCTTCATACAAGCAGGCTGCCGAGGTGGTAAAGAGTGGAGAGGCTCCTGGTTGGGGCAGAATGATGGAGGTCCCTGCGAAGAAAGACCGGTTCGGAGTTGGGTATCAGCCTGGCAGAGGCTCGTCTGGACAAGGCAGAGGACGTCGTACGTCAGTCACCTTCACAAGCGCCGGAATGCTGGATCCGGATCACATCTGCATGATGGGTGAGGATACTGATAGTGACTGCGACATTGATCAATGGATAAAGCCGTGCGCACCAGGAATGGGAATCCAGAACTGGAAGGCTGAAGAGATCATCCGGGTCACTCTCCTTGAAGAGTAATATTTTTCTTGTTTTCATTTTATTTGCATGCAAACCTTACGTGTTGCCCGACACGTAATGGTCCATTGTAAGGGCCACCTCATGTTTAAATTTGCATTTCTGCATCATCAATAAAGGATGTTTTTCAATTAAAAGCGGTGTTCCCTGTTTTTCATTTATTTTCGCAGTTTAAAAAATAAAAACAAATAAAAATGGCAATGTTTTCATTTTTCTTTTTTCAATTTGTCTCACACCGGTTCTAAAGCAATGCATGAATCAACATTCATGCAGATGCGATCATTCTTCGGATCTCATTGATAACAATCTTGTTACACCCTCATATGATTTCGACAATCCAATCTATCTTGCTGAAGAAGAAGACGAAGAAGATTGTGAACTGCCAGGGGAATTAGCCAGGTTGTTGAAACAAGAGGAGAGGGTGATTCAGCCGCACGAAGAGCCGATTGAGGTTGTGAATCTGGGTACCGACGAGGTTAAGAAGGAAGTGAAAATCGGGGCTGCTTTAGAGGAAAGTGTCAAGAGCAGAATGGTGGCATTGTTGAAAGAGTATGTCGACATCTTTGCCTGGTCTTATCAGGATATGCCAGGGTTGGATACCGATATCGTTATGCACAAGCTACCGTTGAGAACAGATTGTCCTCCAGTGAAGCAGAAGTTGCGCAGAACTCGACCTGATATGGCGATGAAAATTAAAGAAGAGGTGCAGAAGCAGTGGGATGCTGGTTTCCTTGTTGTCACTAATTATCCGCCATGGGTCGCAAACATTGTGCCAGTCCCGAAGAAAGATGGTAAAGTTAGAATGTGTGTGGACTATCGAGATCTGAATAGAGCTAGTCCGAAAGATGATTTTCCATTACCTCACATTGATGTGTTGGTAGATAATACAGCTCAATTCTCGGTGTTTTCCTTCATGGATGGCTTTTCTGGCTATAATTAAATCAAAATGTCGCCAGATGATATGGAGAAAACGACGTTCATTACACCATGGGGTACTTTTTGTTACAAGGTGATGCCATTCGGTCTCAAGAACGCCGGTGCTACTTATCAGAGAGCCATGGTGACTTTGTTTCATGATATGATTCATCATGAAATCGAATGCTATGTTGATGACATGATAGCAAAGTCCCAAACAGAAGAGAGACATTTGGTAGATCTGGCCAAGTTGTTCGACCGATTGAGACAATTCAGACTGAGGTTGAATCCGAACAAGTGCACGTTCGGAGTGCGGTCCGGTAAATTGCTGGGGTTCATTGTGAGTGAGAAAGGAATCGAGGTTGATCCTGCAAAAGTAAAAGCAATAAAAGAAATGCCTGAACCGAGAACGGAGAAAGAGGTTCGTGGTTTCTTAGGTAGATTGAACTACATTTCACGGTTCATATCTCACCTAACAGCCACGTGTGAACCGATTTCCAAGTTGTTGAGAAAAGATCAAACGGTCAGGTGGAATGATGATTGCCAAGCGGCATTTGAAAAAATAAAAGAGTATTTGCAGGAGCCTCCGATTCTGATGCCTCCTGTGGAGAGCAGACCGTTAATTCTGTACCTGACAGTCCTCGAGGGGTTAATTCTGTACCTGTGTATTGGGGCAGCATGACGAGTCTGGTCGAAAAGAGCATGCCATATACTACCTTAGCAAAAAGTTTACCGACTGTGAAACAAGATATTCACTGCTCGAGAAAACTTGCTGTGCTTTGGTCTGGGCTGCTCGCCGACTAAGGCAGTACATGTTGGTTCATACCACTTTATTGATTTCCAAGATGGATCCAATCAAGTACATTTTCGAGAAGCCAGCATTGACCGGACGGGTTGCGAGGTGGCAAATGATTTTGACTGAATATGATATACAGTATACCTCTCAGAAGGCTATCAAGGGGAGTGTATTGTCTGATTACCTCGCCCAGCAACCTATTGATGATTATCAATCGATGAAGTTTGAATTCCCTGATGAGGACATCATGTTTCTCAAATCGAAAGATTGCGAGGAACCAATCCCAGAGGAGGGGCATGACCCTGAATCCGAATGGATTCTGATGTTTGATGGGACCGTTAACGTGAACGGAAGCGGTGTTGGTGCTGTTTTGGTTACGCCGAAAGGATCCCATATTCCTTTTGCTGCCCGGCTAACGTTTGAATGCACCAACAACGTAGCTGAATACGAAGCTTGCATATTGGGGATCGAAGAGGCGATTGATTTGAGAATCAAGAACCTTGTCATTTATGGAGATTCAGCTCTGGTGATAAATCAGGTTAACGGGAAATGGTATACGCATCAGTCTCATTTAGTGCCGTATCGAGATTATACGAGGAGATTATTGACATTTTTCACCAAGGTGAAGTTGCATCATGTGCCCAGAGAGGAGAATCCTTTGGCAGATGCTTTGGCTACTCTGGCTGCCTTGATTAAGGTGCAGAGGTGGAATCAGTTCCCCAGTGTGGAGGTAGGTCGTCTGGATAGACCGGCTTATGTGTTTGCTGTTGATACATCGCCTGGTGATGAGAAGCCGTGGTATTACGATATCAAGCGCTATCTCGAGACGCAAGAGTATCCTGAGGGGGCGTCGAAAAAGGATCGAAAGACTCTGCGGAGGTTGGCTATGGTGTTCTACCTGAATAAGGATGGGGTTTTGTATAAGAGGAATTTTGATTGGGTCTTGCTCCGATGTGTGGATGATAGAGAAGCAAGCCAGTTGATGAAAGAGGTTCACGAGGGATCGTTCGGTACCCATGCCAGTGGGAATGCAATGGTAAAGAAGTTGCTGAGAGCAGGTTATTACTGGATGACAATGGAGGCCCAATGTTTTAATTTCGTGCGGAAGTGTCATAAATGCCAGATTTATGCTGATAAGGTGCACGTGCCTCCAAATCTGCTGAGCTTAATGTCGTCTCCATGGCCGTTTGCTATGTGGGGCATTGATATGATCGGAAAGATTGAGCCTACGACTTCGAATGGGCACAGATTCATATTAGTGGCTATTGACTACTTCACCAAGTGGGTGGAAGCAGCCTCTTATACGAATGTGACGAAGCAGGTCGTTGCCAGGTTTCTCAAAAGAGATATCATTTGCAGATATGGGGTTCCCGAAAGAATCATTACTGATAATGGTTATAATTTGAATAATAAGATGATAGCAGAGCTGTGCCGGGAATTCAAGATCGAGCATCACAATTCTTCTCCTTATCGTCCGAAGATGAATGGGGCGGTTGAGGCAGCCAACAAGAATATAAAGAAGATTGTGCAGAAAATGGTGGTAACCTATAAAGACTGGCATGAGATGTTGCCGTTTGCGTTGCATGGGTATCGAACGTCGGTGCGTACATCTACTGGGGCAACTCCTTTCTCATTGGTATATGGAATGGAAGTTGTATTACCTGTTGAAGTTCAGATTCCCTCTTTAAGAGTCCTGATGGATGTGAAGTTGCAAGAGGCTGAATGGGTAAGGACCCGGTATGAAGAGTTAAGCCTGATTGAGGAAAAGAGGCTAGCAGCCATCTGTCATGGGCAGTTGTACCAGCAAAGGATGAAGCGTGCTTTTGACAAGAAGGTGCGACCTCGGGTATATCACGTAGGTGATATGGTGCTGAAAAGGATCCTTCCTCCTCAAAACGATCGTAGGGGCAAATGGACACCGAATTATGAAGGTCCATTCGTGGTCAAGAAGGTTTTCTCTGGCGGAGCCTTGTTGTTGACGACCATGGATGGTGAGGATTTTCCATCCCCTGTGAATGCGGACGCAGTTAAAAAATACTTCGTGTAAAAAGACCCGCTGGACAAAAAGAATAAAATGGTCCAGGTAAAAATGGGCATCCCGGCAAACCAAAAACAGAAAGAAAGGTTCAGGCAAAAGTTAGGGATATAAAATGAAAAAATGTACACCCGGCAAGTCGAAAACCCGAAAAGGCGACTTGGGCAAAAAAGGGTATCCCGGTGGACTGAAAACCCGAGAGGGCGGTTCAGGCAAAAGAGGGATTGAAACGAATAACTGCGTCTGGCATGATCGTTTGCGCTTTGGTTAAAGCATCATGGATAATACCCGGTAGGGATCAGTTGGAATCGTCTTGTTCAGAAGGCAGAAAGCACGGAGAGTCTGAGGACATATGGGGTGTAACCGAGTTGGAACTCGATGAGATCACGGGTTTCACATTGCCATTAGGATAGATTTTTCCTTTTGTGCGCAATTACCTCTTTTCAGGAATTGCTTCCTTTGTATTGCTCATTTTAGCCACACTTTTTCAATCAATAAAATGCATATTCAGTCAAATAATTTTGTTTTTGTTTTTCATTACTGCTTTGATTGCAAAAACATCCGATTATTTTGATAAAGAATCTTGCATTTTTAACACATACAGGTTCCTTCCAATGCATGTTTATAAGATTGAAAGCTTGAAATCTTATTCGGAAGGTTGAGTGACCCAAGTGTTGAAATCTTGACACGCCTGGGGCACGGTTTTATCTAACGATCTGTTTTGCAGGTACTGTTAGATATGTTTCACTCACTTGCAGGTTGTGATGGGGAAGCTTTGTAGCAAATCCCCAGAGAGTTCGCTCAGGAACAAATGAATATGAAAGAATGACGAAGACGTTGAGACGTACGACGGCCTTTGATGGTAATCAAGAAGACTCTTCAAAGTCGGAAGACTTGAAAGTTTGTAGAAATTCCCCAGAGGAGGACGGTAGGAAGAGAAGACGTTGAGACGTACGACGGCCTTTGATGGTAATCAAGAAGACTCTTCAAAGTCGGAAGACTTGAAAGTTTGTATAAATTCCTCAGAGGAGGACGGTAGGAAGAGACGACGCGAGATGTCCAACGACCTTTGAAATTAATCAAGAAGACTCTTCAAAGTCGGAAAATTGAAAAGTATGTATAAATCCCAGGAGTACGTTTCTCGTCGAGCGCGGAGCGATCTGGAATACAAGATGATGGAGCAGAAAAGGTCCAGACGAGTCTGGGAGTTCTCAAAAGTGGAAAGCTGATACGAGATTAGGAGGTGGATACCATGGTTCGACGAGTCGGCGGGTGTTCTGAACCGACTTTTCTCATTTCCCAGCGTGGTCCCCAAGCAGAATCAGAAGACTAGCTCCCCAGCAGATCCAAAGTCTGTGATTTCCCCAGCCGAGTCAGGATGGTTATCCTCGGCAGGTAAATGGTGTTTCCTCAGCAACCAGGCCAGAAGGTTGTTGTTCCCCGAGTGGAGCGGGTTTCAATGAAATATATCTCCAGCAGTGTTTATCCTACCCGCGGGTTGGACGAGTTTCCGTAGCAGACGGATTTCTGCATCCCCAGCTGAGTTGATTCTACCTATGGATTGCATTGGTTGTCCCCAGCGGAGTAGTATTCGTTTCCCTAGCAGGGTCAGGATGGTTATCCCCAGCAGGTGTCAGATTGATGCTTCCCCAGTCGACAGTCCTGGAGGTTGCTGTTTCCCAGCGGAGTATCTGTGAGCATTTCCCTAGTGAAGGCGTCAGGTATCTGTGAGGGTTTTCCGAAGCAGAGTCGGGATTGATATCCCTAGCGAGTCAAAGACTGTTGTATCCCCACAGAATGCTGGTGGTGTTTATCCCCAACAGTTTCTCGAGCGGATTGGGTGCAAAGGAGGTTCTTCCCCAACAAGGGTTGCATTATTCCCAGCAGCAGTGTTGTTCCCCAGCAGGGTGGAGATCGGAGTAGTAACGAGTTCCTCAGCAGAGTGTCTCGTGCTCCTCAGAGGAGTCCCTTGAGGGGGATACTTTTTATGCATTCATCATAAAAAAATAGCATGGCATATTGCATAGAAAGATAAATAATCGCGTAGCATTTCCATATTTATGGAGCATTACGCAGAAAAATCGATCATGCATATTGCAGGCATAAGCTAGTCTCAAGTTGTGGTTACCGTTTGAGAAGTGATGTTGTCTCAAAGTTTTTGTCAAGCGAAGATGGGAACGATAATCCAATTTTCCGGTATTCAGACCGAAGTGGTATCCAGACCAATTTTTCCGGTGTTCAGACCGAGGCGGTATTCAGACCGATGCGGCGTTCAGGCCAAATTTCCGATATTCAGATCGAAGAAGTTTCCGACGAACAGGTTGATGTACTTGTGGTGTTCAGACCAATTTTCCGGTGTTCAGACCGAAGTGGTGTTCAGACCAATTTTCCGGTGTTCAGACCGAGGCGGTGTCCAGACCGATGCGGCGTTCAGGCCAATGTTCCGATTTTCAGATCGAAGAAGCTCCGACATTTAGATCGATGCAGCTTGTGGCATTCAGGCCAAGTTTCCGGTGTTCAGACCGAAGTGGCGATCAGGCCAAGTTTCCGGTATTCAGACCGAAGTGGTTTTCAGACCAAGAAAAGGAAAGTTACGGGATTCGAGAAAATAAGAAAAGGAAAAGAAATGATAATCCCCAACGGGTGTGGTGTTCAGACCATGGTTATCCCAGTGTTACCATTTATTTTGGTATCCAGGTCGACAGTTTCATTTCGGTGATCGGGTCGACTTGTTCCGTACCAGACGGATTTTTCTTCAAGATTGTTTCTTCGCCGATTTTGACAGGCGTTGTTAATTATTTTTTCCATCAGAGTGCAAATTGTTCGTCTGTTCTTGGTATTCAATCACTCTTCATCCTGATCATCTGAAAGCCGAGGCTATTCATATCGACAAGTTCACAGTGGATTGAATAGGGGCAGCTGTAACACCTCAAAATTTGCCCTCCTCTCTTGGAAAGTTTTTGACCACAAAATTACATGTCCAAGGAAGCTTCAAAAGAAAATTTGTTCAACATGAAAGTTGTAGATCTTGGTCTCACCTTTCCAAAAAGTCCAGGAACTTGAAAATCCCATGTATGGTTGGCAAGTTATGGTCCATTCAATTTCAAAAATGACCCATAATCAGAGGGGCATAACTTCCACATGGAGTGTCCAAATTGAGTGATCTTTTTATGTGCAAACTCCATTTGACATGTACTTTCATGGTGCATAATTGGAATTCATCAAAAATGGTCAATGCAAAAAGTCAATTTTGAAGTGTACAGTTAAAGATCCAAGGGCAAAATGGTCCAAGTTGAGAAATAATGAGAATTTTGGCATGGAGATTTTTGCAACACCTCACAAATGCAAATTAGAAATTGTTTGAATGGTCATAAACATCCAAGGTGCAATATTTGACCAAGTCACTTTTGAAATGCACTTGAAATTGTACAAATTACCATGGCATAGTGAAAATGCAAATTACACAACCAATGACCATGGGACAAGTTGCAACACATCATAGCTGATATTTTGAGAATGTGTGAGCTGTCATACAGCTGTCATGGGCCCCATAGTGAAATACCAATTTTGCCCTTGCTTTGAAAATGCACATTAAGCTAATCCATTGCATTTTGGTTAATTAGTGATTAAATAGTGGATTAAGCTGAAGTATAAATCACTAATTATAACTGAATTGCAAATAAGAATCACATTTCACAAGAATTCAACCACTTTTCCCTCCAAATTCTCCAAAATTCTCAAGAACACACAAGAACAAAATTGGATCAAACTCTTCCAATTCTTTACCAAATCGTGTAATTCTTTTTGATTCAATCTCCATTCATCTTCTTCCTCAACTGTTTTGGAAAAGCAACTTCAAAATCATCACCAATCTCGACTGTTCATATCTTGTGCATCCATGGCATTTTGCAAATTCTCTTACTAGAAGCAATTTCGAGAGAACCTAACAGCTCCAGTCAACATCCTAAAGCTCATACTCCACCTGTTTTGGACTTTTACGCGCAAAGAACACACGAACCAACACTGCCACCTCAAGGTACATGAAATTCGAATCTCATGATTTGATGAATGGTTATATGCGTTTTATAGAGTGTTCAACATAGATCGTTGTGATATGTTTAGTTTTTGGAATGGATGATTGTAGAGAGAGATATTTCGATTAGAAGAGTTGATGTTAAAACCTAATTGGATCGATCCGGATTGTGTAGTTAGATTTAGGTTGATTAGGTTACATATTCGTGATCCTCATACTTAGACCTTTCCAACCATATGCCGTTTGTGAGATTTGGTTGAGAAATGAGCGAAACCGATGCCGCCGTTGATGAACATGTATGGACGCGTGGAGAGGAAGTAATTTCTGGATATATATGCGTGTTTGATCTTCAAATTTGCAAGGCCATTTCGAATTCATGTTTAGCGCCATTATGGACCAATCAGAAGGAGCCAGCGAAAAAATGAAATTGGACCGGTTGAAGAGAATTACCATCGTGCCACTGGACTCAGTCAAATTCATTTTAATTTAAATAAAACACTTAATAAATATTACATAATTCATTTGAACTTAGAAAATTCATAGAAAAATATTTACTAATCCAAAAATAGTGAGGATTTTTTTGATGGATTCCAATTTTTCTCTAGTTTTTTATAGGCATGGTTTCAAAAGTTGTGCATGGTAAAATGTTGACCTGGCCTATTGAACTTTGACTTGTATGCATATTTTGTATGTTTTGCCATTTTCATCATGAAATGCTCATACATTAAAAGAAATTCTTGAAATTTTTTGTGCTCATTCTGGACATGTTGATGGTGATTTACATATAAAGTTTGTGAGTTTTGGATACCTGATGATTGAGATATGATTTTTTGAATCTAGGTGTGACAATTTGTGTCACACCTAGCTAGGTCAAATTCATGAATTTATTTGCATGACCTATGATTGTTGGATTGGATTGAAATTTTGCATGGATGATCATTGATATGTTGAGATGTCATGAGAAGTTTTCTGGATTTTTCTATGGCATTTTCCATTTGATTGATAATTTTCTTCACTGTGTGTTCATTGTGCAACATTGTGTGACTCATGTTTGTATATCTTGTGTGAAATTCTCATATGGTTTTGGATGAATGTGAAATTTGGTATGCTGATTATAGACACCTTGTAGGACATCATGCTTTTGGTCCCATTCATTTCTAATATGTTCTCACTGATTTATGAATTTTTGAAGTGAATGCATGTGTTGATACCTTGAATTGGCTTGAATAATTGTGTCTGGATTTCTTGATTTTTATTGACCTAGTTCTTTTTGTCCATTTGAGCTGAAAATTGACATGCTATACCTTGAATATGTCCTGTTTAGGTGTGAATTATTTGAAGATTTTTGGAATTGTTTTGATATGCTTTTGATGGAATTCATTCTGTTTGGACATTTGATGTTGTATTGGACCTAGTTTGTACCAAATTGGTCATGAAATGAATATGGTGAATGATATGAGTATGGGATCAATTGCTTTTGCTTTCTATTTGCATTAATTTGGTTTTGGTTGAGAATTGTTTGCTGTTTAGATTTTTTTCTCCCTTTGGGACCCTAGGCTTGGCCTAGTGGTCTAGTTTCTCACATTTGGTTTGACTTTTCAGGATGAAATGCACAAAGCTTAAGGAGAATGATTCAAGTCAATTAAATTGAGATTGTTTGGTGTTGAGAACTAATTTGACTTTGTTTTGTAGGTTGTGAAGCTTGGGCTTGAGCTTATAGCTTGCACTTATGTGCATTAACTTGTGTTGTTTGTACAGATTAACTGATTAACATTTGCTGTTTACTGTTTGTCTGTCTGAGTACTGATGATACTTGATTGATTTCAGGTACATTTAGTCGCTTACAGTTCTTTAAGAACTTGCTTGCAGCTGCTTGGTTTTTAAACCACTTGAGGTAGGACTTCTGATCTTCATGTAGTCTGGAAGACCTGGCCTGTTACTTGGCCAGGCAACTGTCTGAAGTCCTCCTTAAGAGGCGATGTTTGTGGTTGTTTACATTTGTGCCAAGCAGGTGAAGACCTCTATGAGGCAATTGGTGGATCAAAGGGATATGCAATCTATCCCCCACTATTCTGTGAGTCGTCCCTCTGTTCACACGGTTGTGTGTTGATGCATTGGGACACAAACCCAAGATCCTGTGCTGTTGCACAATCGAGTCAGAGTCTTTGAGCGTAGAAGGGTCCCTCCATTCTGGACCCACGCTCCTTTGTCTGAAGCTCTCCCTGGTTAGGGATAAGAGCTGTGAGGTCTCATCCTCACTTCACCTTTTCATCTGCTTCACCTTAGCCTCGTAATGGCAAGGTTAAGAGCGAATACTACCCATGTACAGATGACTTGCTTCGGAAGTCAAACCCATTGTTTGAGCCTCACTTGACTGGTTATAGTGTGTGCTATGTGAATATTTGTTTGAAATGCTTGTTTTGATCTGTATGCTTGTATGCTTGTTTTTTTCCTGGATAGGATTAGCTTACAGTTGTGCAAGTAGGTAGAAACCTGAACATAGGGTAATGATGCATGACAACACTAGGCTCGAGTCCAGTTCCCTGGTAGTGTGTCTTCCCTTGGTTTCTGGCTAGATTTTCTTTCCCTTGAGGGGGAACTACATCGCCCTGATCCTTGTTCCAGACGAGGTATGTAGGCAGGAGGTCGTGCGAGACCTCTCCGGGCACCTTTTTTCTTTTTGTGTGTGTTTACTTGTCCTCTGATTGTGTTTGCTTGGTTCGGATGCTGACGTAAGTCCAGTGATTGGCTGTCGGGCTCCACGTTTGCCCTTTTGAGTGTGTTTTGGTTCGGATGCTGACGTAAGCCCAATGATTGGCTGTTGGGCTTCATGTTTGCCATCTGTTTGTGTGTTTTGTGTTGTTTGGCGTGCGTAAGCCGAACTACAGTGGCTCTGATTCTCGTTCCAGACGAGATATGTAGGCATAGGACGCGATGTCCTATCGAGCTCCCTTCTCCTAACCCCACCTGCGGTCCCTGTGTGTGTGTGTGATGTTTAGCAACCTATTCTTTATTTTAGAACGTGGATCCCGTCGAGTACGACGGACGTGAGGGGTGCTAATACCTTCCCCTCGCGTAACCGACTCCCTTACCCTTTCTCTTTGGTCGCGAGACCATTTCCTTTCCAGGTTTCTCTGAGCGTTTCCTTTCCCTATCTTGGGATAAATCACGCGCAGTGGCGGTTCTGTGTTGTGTTTTTGTTTCAGCCCGCCGGTTGTTTTTCGCGGATGCGACAACAGCTATAGGCCGGGTGGATATCCATTACTTGGAAAGTAATTTGGAAATCACTCGGACCTATCTTCACAGGAAGGTCCACTTCACCAATCACGGTCTTGCGAGAACCATCAAATGCCTTGACGATCACGCCACTATATCTCATCAGAGCTCCTTGATATGTCAATCTAGAAAGAGTTGATTTGGGAAGAACATTCAAAGACGAACCAGTATCAACCAACACATTTGACAGTGCATCCTCCTTACAATTCATTCAAATGTGCAACGCCAGATTGTGATTTTTACCTTCCTCAGAAAGTTCCTCATCACAAAAGCTCAAGTTGTTACAGGAAGTGATGTTATCCATAATATGATCAAACTGATCCATCGTAACATCATGCTCTATATAAGCTTGCTCCTATACTTTTTGCAATGCTTATCTATGCGCTTCAAAATTCATAAGCAGAGAAAACACTGAAATTTTGGAGGGAGTCTGAAGCAACTACTCCACCATATTAAACTCACTCTTCTTAATCAACTGAAGTACCTCATCATCATCATTAGGCTTCAAACCACTGGATTCCCCAGAATGACACTTTGGAGTGCTAATTGGATCCACTGCAGGCACTTCCACCTTCTTACTGGCAGATACGTCTTCAACATTCTTTGGGAACACCGGCCCAAAAACACGACCACTACGGGTCACTTTCGTCACATCATCAATGCTCACAACATAACTGGTCGTAGGTAATGGAACCTCTTGACCATTCTCTAACATAGTAACATTATACTGGTACGGAATAACCTTATCAGAAGCATACGAGATTGGACTCGCTAACCGTATTACCAAGGGTGATACCGACCTATTGCTGACACTATTACTGCTGCTACTGTCAAATTGAACCGCCACTCTCTCTGGTATCTTGAACACCGAGACTATAACATTCACATCGTCACCTAAGTGATGGGATTGAAGAATCTGGATCATACTCTCATCCATCAACCTCTGGATGTCTCTCTTCACAACTATACAACCTCGAGGATTAACACTATAGATTGTACCACCATCATGGTCATGCTCACAATCACTCACCAAACAGATATTGCATCGTCACCAAGGACCTTCTAATGAAGCGGACATCAAATACCTTGAACTCCCCAGGACAGCCAGCTACCATGTTAACATAAGGGTTACCATGAACAGGTAGTGGGTTAGCTTTGACATTCGGCGCGTGGTCCTCAAAAGACACCATCCCACTTTTAACCAACTTCTGAACTTCGTATTTCAAGGGGTAACAGTTATCAATATCATGGCCAGGATCCCCTTGGTGAAAGGCACAGTGAAGCTCTAGCTTGTACCACCATGGAAGTGGTTCTGGAATCTGTAGAGGATTTCTCGGTTGCAAAAGGTTCTTGAGAACCAATGATAGATATAATTCAGCATAAGACATAGGAATCGGGTCAAAAGAGACCTTCTTCCTTTCAAAGTTTTGTTGTTGTTGATGATTGTTGGTGTTGTTGTTGTAGTTGTTTGTTCTTTGTTGTGGCTGTTGTTGACGTTGTTGTTGAACTGGCATTGATTGATTGTTGGAAAATACTGGAATAACAGACGATACTTGATGATGGTGTTGACGGGGTTATGGATTCCTTTTAACATGAGGCCTCCTCTTCCTCCCAACTGATACTGCATTAGTCTCGCCTTCCTTCTTTCTGGAAAACCTATTGTCGTACTTCTTGCTGGACGAAACCTCCTCTTTAGACAACCGTCCCTACCAAACACCTTCTTCTAACCCCATCCCCATGTTTACCATTTCGGTAAAATCACTGGGGGAACTGGAAATCATGGGCTCATAGTAAAATGAACTCAGAGTCTTGAGTAAAATCTTAGTCATCTCCTTTTCTTCCAAAGGAGGGTTGATCTGAGCAGCTAGCTCTCTCCATCGCTGGGCATACTCTTTGAACGTCTCCTTGTCCTTCTGAGACAATGACCTCAACTGGTCCCTATCCGGCGTCATATGCACATTATATTTGTACTGCTTCATAAATGCTTCACCCAAATCGTTGAATGTGCGAACACTCACACTATCCAAACCCATGTACCACCCCAGAGCGGCACCAGTCAGTGTGCCTTGAAAATAATGAATCAGTAACTGATCATTATCGGTTTGCGTCGACATATTTCTAGCATACATGACAAGATGACTGAGTGGACAAGTATTCCCCTTATACTTTTCAAAGTTAGGGTCTTTGAACTTCATCAGGATCTTGACGTTAGGAACCAAGCAAAGTTCCGCAACACTCTTATCGAACAAATCTTTTCCCCCCAGGGTCTTCAACTCCTTTCGCACCTCAAGGAATTGGTCTTTCATTTCATCCATCTTTTCATAAACATCAGGGCCCTCAGACGGCTCGGAATGATTGATGGTGTCCTCGACACGAGGCAGAGTGTGAACAATCGGTGGTGGCACAGACATGACCGGGCTAGATGTCGACATGGAAGCAAAATTAAGTACAAAACCTTTAGGCACAAAGTTGGGTGGCATTCCCCATGGGAATCCGGCAGGCATGGCAGAGCGAAATGAGTGGCAGGCGCAGTTGAAGAAACAACCTCTGATATGACAGTCCTTTTAGGAGGAGGAGTTGCAGGGGTTGGAGAAGATTGACTTTGAGCAGCTAGGAATGACTCCATCATGGCAGTAAGACGGGAAATCTCGTCCTTCAAGTCTATGTTCTCTTGCTCTAGATGTTCCATAATCCTTGGATGATTGGTGCGGGTATTGTATCGATGAGTCAGCTTGACTGAAGCACAAAAGAAAAACCAATAAGACATCTGGCGAAAGAGAAACCTGTATGCAAATGATGCACGAAAATGAAACGCTTGATTGTTTTTATTTTCAAGGAAAATTCTATTTTATTTGCAAATATACACATGATAACAATTGTGCAATTTGATTGACCATAAAAGTATCTTTATTTATTTTTATAATTGGAAGGATTACACTGAGTAGAATTTCAGAAACCAAAATATAAAATACAAGAGAAAAGGAGTCTAATCATCATAAGGATCCCTAACAACAATGTCAGATGATCGGCCCGCATGCGCGTACTTCCTTCGGATGCATCGGATTTCGGACTCAAAAGAAGTCTTCATCTGAGTCTTCTCGAGGACAAGCTGATCAACAATCTTCTTCCAAGCAACGGAAGGCTGAGGCATGCTAGAGGAAGACGAAACCTCTAGTTCTTTCGGTCTTTTCATAACTTGGTCTTCAAAAAGCTCAATAAGTGCATCTTTGTCCTTAGACTCAAGCTGCAACTCCTCATGCTTTCTGCTAAAAGCATGGAAACGGTCTTCCCATATATCCCTCTCTTGCTTCATCTTGGCGAATGCGTCTTCCAACTCCTATACATCCTAGTTTGGGAGAGTTGATGGCTCAACCACAACCATATACATAGGTCTCTTACAAGCGTAAGGCATCTTTAATTCCAAATCTCTCTTCTTCACCCAAAGAGTGTAAGCTTCCAAAACTACACAGTTGCACATACCAAGCTCGGATCTTCCTTTCCTATGCACATTATGGCAAGCATGCACAATATTTTGCTTCAAATGTATGGGATTTTTACCCACTTGATATACAGAACCTTCTAACAAAGTGTTAATAGGTCTGTCTCTCAAGGGGAACCCAAGTTGACGATGAGCCAAAGCAGGGTTGTAGTTGATTCCTCCTTGTGTACCAATGAGAGGCACATTAGAGAATTCACCATAACAATCAATAATATCCAAGCTACTCAATGAAAAATCATACCAAACTATATCATCATTAGTGAGAGACATAAGTTTCTGAGACCACCTTAGACATTGTTTGTTTTCCACAAAAGCAGGCGTCTGAGGCAAGTGCGAAATAAACCACTTGTATAGAAGAGGAACACAACAGACAATAGTTCCACCACCCTTAGAATTCCTTAGATGCAAAGAGAAGTACATATCATCCAACAAAGTAGGCACAGGATTCCCAATCAAGAAAATTCTAATGGCGTTAACATCAACAAAACCATCAATGTTAGGGAACAAAGCTAATCCATAGATGAGCAACACAAAGATAGCTTCAAAAGCATACACACTACCGACTTGAGCAAAGGAAGTAGCTTCCTTGATGAGGAACTCAGTAGTCAATCCAAACAATCCTCCTTTCTTTACCCAATGAGCCTCTATCTCAGACTTCTTCAAGTGAAGATCTCCAGCTATGATATGAGATCTGGTAATATCTTACAATCCACTAAAAGGCACTTTGCTAGAAACAGGTATTCCCAAGAGATGGGCATACTCCTCTAACATAGGCACAAGCTAATAATCAGGAAAAGTGAAGCAATGGTAGAGAGGGTCATAAAACTGAACCAACACACTCAGAAGTCCTTCAACCACATCAGCAGATAAGATAGACAGAAGCTTCCCATGACGTTGGTTGAAATCCAAGGGATCTAATACAAAAGATGATAGCTTGCTTAACACTTTCAAATATGGACATCTGAAACTGTACTTCTTAGTGTTCCTTCGTCTATAATCCATGGTCTAAAAATATTTGCAAATAAGACCCTAGTTCCTTGAAATTATTAGTGTGACGAATGTTATGACGCGCATGAATGGATGAATGCAACAACCACAAATAAGGGATCCCACACAAGGAAAACAAATAAAGGTCAAGGGATGAATCAAGTCATTTTCAAGATCAATCATCCATTTTGGTGGATTATGGTTTTCACCTTTATCAACACCCAAGTTCCATTGATATTGACAAGACTTGATTGGATCAACGAAGAATCAAGGGTTTGTTGTGAGTCATGAGCATGGAGTCTGGGTAAGAACCATCCCAAAGGAGTGTACTAAGGACAAAACCTGTAGATCATGTTCTAAAAAAGTTCCCAGAGTCTTAATTCCATCTATCAGATATTACAGGTTATGATGACTGACTCATCAACCCATAATATTCTCAAGAGAAACTCGTCTGAGTGTAGTATCGCGTAACAACTGTTATCAAGTCTACACTTGAACAGTCTCCGTACTACGTCCTAAATAGGACAAGAGGGGTTAAATGTTCTACGGTCCTCAGCTTCTCGGACCCCAAATCAGAGATAATAATGCCTAACCACAAATAACTTGTGTGACATTCATAACTCCAAAAGGGTCTCCACTGAGTAGATGGGTCTCAAGCCAACTTGTTAAGGACTACTCCACACAAGCCGAACATGACTATACCATCCTCCTACCTTAATTGCACTAAAGTTTGAGTTAGAACTTATCTCACCACTCAGAGATCACCAAGCACAACAAGCAGATTATATCATACAAACAAATATACATACATCAAATATACAATTATATACACAAAAAAAGTAGGCTAAACCCACTGAGGACTGCACCCCAACAGAGACTCCACTAAATTTCTGTAGCGGTAAATTCATGACCATTAAGATATGGATAAACTTAACATCAATAAAACCACAATCACCACCGCGCTTTTATTGTTTACAAAGGAAAAGGGAAAAGTACGAACAAAACCCAAAGATAAGAAGTTTTCAAATCAAAACTAATAAAATGCCAGAGATTACAGGCAAGGGGGTTGGTTACACAGAAGGAAGGTGTTATCACCCAAAGTGTCCTAAGTTCTCCTAGGGACCCCTTTCTTGTGTGCATATGTGTTTTTTGTGCAAAATGATGTTTGCAATAAATAGAGGGGAAGGATGAGAAAAGAATTCATTAATTATATTTTTGTATTTGACAAGACCTTCAGACTTGTGCCTACGTACCAACATAAAATGAGGGATCAAAACCTTGTAGTTCGTGGTAATAATTTCAAAGTGGATACATTGATTTTAACAAAAATTTAGGTTTAACAAATCCACAAAAGACCTAAAAGTTTGAATGAGTGTTAATTCTTTTTGTCTTTTGAAATTTTAAGTCAAGTATAGTTAGGTTCAATTACAAGTTTGATTAAGAAAAGATTTTAGAAATTCAATGGCATAAGGCCAAAGTTTCTAATTTGCAATATGGTCTAAGTTTAGAAAACTCAAGCAAAGAAGATTTTGAAAGAGGGGAGAGATTTGAAATTAAAGAAGTAGGGATGAGATGAAGAGACTAATCCTAAGCAAAAATTTAAAAGTTGAGAGTTGAAAAGATCTGACCAATGGGCTGCAATCCAATAGACAAGAATGTCATATAGAAACCCAAATTTCCCTTGGACTTTAGAATCAAGCAATATCAATACACAAATAACAAGATGAAGAGCAAGGCATCAAACAAAGATAGCCACATCCAAGCTTAGCAACTTCATGATCTCCTTCATAATCTCTCATGCATTAGATGAACTCAAAGATAGGCACTAGGCACAGATTCAAAGTAACCGCTTCAGTAAGACCATGTAGCAGATGAACTCAAATAGGATCACAATACTTGCTTCAAATGAAGTTTCATATCACAAGCACCTCGTTTCATGAAGGTTGGCATTGACCAAGTCCTTTTGCATAGGGAGTGTTGCCTAATTCTAAGTTCAATGTCTCAGATCAAATCCAACAGTCCACACAGATGTCATTTAGGGTTTTTGTTGTTATTATGTACATTAAGGTCAAAAGACCCCAAACACAAACAAGTATATACAATCACAATATAATCACAAGATAAGGCTCAAATGAGCAAAGTGAAAATGGCATTAAAGTAAATAAGTTGAATGGTATGAATAATGGCAAATGAATAAATACTTAAAATTAAAGAGCATAAAAGTAAATGACTTGAAATTAAGTGTTAGTTGTTAGTTGATTAGAAGTTATTATTGCTTTTTCTTTTATTTAAGTCATTCTTTGGAGAACACTCAACCCACTATTCACAAGCATGGACCCTTGAACCAAGACATCTTCCAAAGGAAGGAAAAAAAGGCCAAGTTTCCACACAATACCATGAAAGAGGAGAGAATTACAATCTCACTTACTAGAATGCTATGCCTTTTGTGTCAATAATTTAGCGCTATGTTAAGTAATCGTAATCGGACTTATATAGAAGTCAGAACTATTTGAGGCCAGGCAATAGAAATTTTAATGCTAATGCATATTAGAGATATGGTATTATGAACCATACTCCTAAAACATACCACACTTAAAAGAATATGCAAAAGAGGTGGACCTAATCTCATCCACACTTGTGTTGATTTTGCAATCAACTAGCCTTAGAATATAAAGACATCATAGGTCCATGAAATGAATGAGAAGAGAATGGGATTGAGATGAAGAGGGAGGGGAAATGGAATCAACACAAATTGGTCAAATGAGGACTTTTATCAAATTAAAATCATTCATTCATTTTGGGAGATGAAATGTACATTTCATCAATCCCCTAAATCCATTGATTTTAACTCAACAAAGTCAAATCAACTTTGACCAAAGCCTAACACCACAAGTCAAACTCAACAAGTCAATATCAAAAGCTCAACACAATTTATTTTGCATTTAAACAATTAAAATCAATTAAATAATGCATTAAATTAAATTATGGTTGGTCAAAATCCTAAAACTTCATCAAAACACCAAATAAATGGCCATGAGATTTATCATAGGTCAAACAAGGTCAAAGGACCTTGGAGAAAAAATTTCATTAATTTTGGAAACTTAAAACTATTTTTAAAGAATTAAAAATAATCACAAAAACAATTAAATCATGAAAAATATGAATAATAATCTAAAAAATAATTTTAATTCAGAAAATGAAAGAGGAATTTATATAATTTTTTTGGGTGAAACTCTCATAGTTTTTGGATCAATATTAAAATTAATATGAATTAATGAAAATAAACCAAATAAAGTGAAAAATCAGAAAATAGAAAAAATGTGGACCACTTGATCTCCCTCATTAACTTAGGTGGCAGATTAAGTGGCTCCTAGCGCGTGTTCCATGGTGGAGTCAAGTCAAAGCGCTGCAGGGATGGTATGCAAAACCAAGACACGAGATTAAATCATTTCAAATGAATTCTGTGGTTCAGATGAGTGCTAGCACACCGTCGGAGCCAAAGCTTTGGTCTCCTTCTCCGGTGAGCTTCACCAGACTGGTTCACTCACAACCATCACCAAAATTAAAAGGAAGGACATGAATTTAAAGTAAAAATGCTCAGGATCTCGAATCTGGTCTCAATTTTTCCTAACTCTAAGGATATTGAAAGATATAGGGATTTGAATTTTGAGGTGTGTGATCTGAGTTGCTTTGATTTAACCTCAAAGCAACTCAATCTTGTTGCCTACATTGGTAGGACTTAAGACAACCAAAGATCAATAAGAATTATGGAGAATTGAGTGAGAATCAAAGAGATGAAAATTTCTAGAAAACACCTTCAATGCAGGTCTGTATTCAATCGATCTTGCTCTTGCTTGATATTGAACTTTCTCAGGACACTTGATGTAGTGGAATTGAATGATCAGAAGGCACAAGACTCTTGGAGTTTTGAATCTCAAAACAGTTAGATTCAAACTCAATTTCCAATGGAAATTATCAAGGTTATCTTTTGAAATGAGAGGGTTTGAAGGTTGGTAATCAAAGCTGGTGCGCAGGGTCCTCAATTCTGATGGCAATGGGTTCTATTTATAGCCACATGGATTGATATTTGCACACTTGAAATGAAGATCCAAAAATCGTAATGTACATTGCATGGGTGCCTGGGTGTGTGATAGGCCCATGTAATCACTCCTTCTGATCCATAATTGAGTACAAACAATGCTGAAGTCATGTTGGAAAGTTATGCATTTGTGTATGGAAGGTTCAAGTTCACTTATGCAAAATGATGATCCAATGTTCAAGCCATGCGCAGGTCACTCATATCTTGTCCAAATGGGATGAAATTGGACTTTTTTTGGAAAGGCTAGATCAAGAGGAACAACTTTCATGATGAACACTTTTTCATTTGAAGCTTGGATCATGATGAATTTTGAGGTGGAAGTTGGGAAAATCAAACATGTCAAAAAAAATTCTAAGTGTCAAGCCATATGTTCACTTATTCCACCTTGGCTAACTTTTTATGTGAGCTTCAAATGAAAAAGTTTCCTTTATAAAAGTTTTAGGTATCTCATAGTCCTTAAAAATGGTCACAAATTTGACCTCATTTGAATTTGATATGAAGGAGTTATGCATTTTTGAAGTTGAGGAAAATCACTTGTTCAATGGCATTGATCCAAAATGACCTATAATGTATCCTCATATCACATGCACATAAAAGTTGAATTTTCTCTTCCTCCAAAAATGAAAGTTGAATTAGACATCTTGAATTTGATTGTGCAACTTTTAAATATTTCATATCATAAAAATTGAGCAAGTTATGGCCTTGGGAAGTTGACCTCCAAATTAGGGTTTAGACAAAATGACCTATAATCTTTCACCATAAAAAATGACTTTCCAAGAAAAACTAGCTCTAGACCTCAACATGAAAGTTGTTTGGAATGTCATTTAGAGTAACTTTGATCGTGGAATAATTTTCATATGATACAAAGTTTAGGAGATAGGGTCTAGGGAACCCTAGCTTTGATCAGATGAATTCCTCTAGTCAACCACCATGAACCAACTTGCTAGCTTGCCATTATCTTGACTTTTGGGACTCATGGAGGATCATATATACATAATATGATGGAATTTGAAGTATCCCTTGAAATATTTGATCAATTGGTGAAGAAGCTTATTGAAGAAGTTACATAAGATACCCAGATGAATTAGGGTTTCCAAGGCATACCAACTCTAAAATCTTGATGATTTCTTGATCAAAATGACATGTTAAGATCATGGGAATTAATATATGATGCTTAGAGCCATAGTAAACCAATTTTTGATTGATCTCCTTGTCTTGAGGGTCTTAAACCCTAGATGTGAGCTTGATAGATCAAAGGTGAGCACATGCCCTACCTACAAAATAGTTAGTTATAAAAAGATATATTTTTGGTATTTTGGTTAATAAAGATAATAAAATACAAAGTATGATACAATCAAATGTGCTTGGTGATCTCTCCCAATGTAAACCCATTGCATGAGGGGTAAGGAGGATGCCAAGGTGTGATCTCAATGCTAATGCATATGCTGAGATATCATAAGGGATTTTAGGGTCAACATTGGGGTCTTACAAAGAGATTTTGTACTTGAAGATGAAAGATTGTGATGAACCATTGCTTGAAACAGGTCCAGAACCAGGTTCTCGTTGGGGCATGGTATTTGATGGAGCTGTTAATTCATATGGTAATGGCACTGGGGCAGTGATTATTACTCCTCAAGGAACTCATTTTCCGTTTACATCTAGATTTCCCTTCAAGTGTACAAACAATATGCCTGAGTAAGAAGCTTTCATTATAGGGGATTGAAGAGGCCATTGATCTCAGAATTAAATATCTTGACGTCTATGGAGATTCAACTTTGGTGGTTAATCAGATCAAAGGTGAATGGGAGACGAATCAACCCTGTTTGATACTGTATAGAGATTATGCAAGGAGGATTTCAACTTTCTTTACAAAGATTGAGTTTCATCATATCCCTCGAGATGAAAACTGGATGGCAGATGCTCTTGCAACATTGGCTTCCATGATAGTAGTGAAATTTTGGAATGAAGTTCCCAATTTGATTGTGATGCATCTTGATAGGTCAACTCATGTATTTGCTATTGAAGAAGTCAAAGATAAAAGCCATGACATTATGATATCAAAAGTTTCCTCCAAGGTCAGAGTTACTCGTCTGGGGCATCTTTGAAAGATAAGAAGACTTTGAGAAGATTAGATGGAAACTTCTATCGGAATGGTGATGTACTTTATAAGAGAAACTTCGATATGGTTTTGCTGAGATATGTGGATAGATACCAAGCATACTTATTGATGATAGAATCCATGAAGTTTCCTTTTCTACTCATTCAAATGGACATGCTATGGCAAAAAAGATGTTTAGAGCAGGTTACTATTGGCTGACAATGGAATCTGACTGTTGCAAGTTTGTGAAGAAGTGCCACAAGTGTCAAATTTATACAGATAAGATTCATATTCCTCCGACACTTTTAAATGTCATTTCCTCTCCATGGCCATTCTCCATGTGGGGAATTGATATGATTGGCATGATTGAGCCCAAAATATCAAACAGACATCGTTTCATTCTGGTGGCTATTGATTATTTCACAAAGTGGGTTGAAGCGGCATCGTATGCGAATGTGACCAAGTAGGTGGTGGTTCAGTTTACCAAGAATCAAATCATATACCGTTATGGTGTGCCAAGAAAGACCATTACAGATAATGGATCGAACTTGAATAATAATATGGTGGAAGCTCTTTGCAAAGACTTTAATATTGTGCATCATAATTCTTCTTCTTACAGACCCAAGATGAATGGGGCTGTTGAAGCTGTAAATAAGAATATTAAGAAAAGTATTCAGAAGATGGTTATGACATATAAATATTGGCATGAGATTCTCCCATTTTCTCTACATGGGTACCGTACATCCATCCACACTTCAACAGGGGTAACCCCTTTCTCTCTTGTTTATGGCATGGAAGTTGTGCTTCCCATAGAGGTTGAGATCCCATCATTGCGTGTTTTGATGGAAACCAAGTTTATTGAAGTTGAATGGTGTCAAAGCACATATTACCAGTTGAATTTGATTGAAGAGAAGAGATTGCCTATCATGTGTCATGGTGGGTTATATCAGCAGAGAATGAAGATAGCTTTTGATAAGAAGGTCAAGCCTCGTGTGTTCAGAGAAGGTGACCTCGTGCTCAAGAAGATTCTATCTTTCAAACCTGATGCTAGGGGCAAATGGACTCCTAATTATGAAGGTCCATATGTTGTTAAGAAACCTTTTTCAGGAGGTGCTTTGATTCTTACAACTATGGATGGTGAAGAGTTCACGGGCCCTGTGAATGCCGATGCAGTCAAGAAATACTTAGCCTAAAAAATAAAAGAACAACTTGGTAAGTTAAAAACCTGAAAGGGAGGCTTAGGCAAAAATGAGCGTCTCGGTGGATTGAAAACCCGAAAGGGTGATCCAGGCAAAAGTTAGAGACATAAAACATAAAATTTATCCAGGTAGATTGAGTACCCCACCTTGGGGAAATCTAGGCAAAAATTAGGGATTATGGCAAGTAACTTCGTCCGGCTGGTCGTGACCTTTGAAGTAGTTTTGAATAGTCATTAGGTTCTGATTCATCATTCTCAACCGAGGATAAGCACAGTGGATTTTGATGTGGGTAGGGAGAGTAGTGATCATTGTATTTGATGTATCCCATTTCCATGTAAATTACCATTTCTCAAACTTTGTAAAGATCCATGGAGTCTCGCCATTTGTGGACTACCATTCTATTAAATAAAGTTGAGCTTTTATCCAATTATTTTCATTCTTATTTGTTTCTATTTTAAAAATTGAATTTTTATGATGATAATTTTGAAATGAATCGATGAATAATTATTTTCTTAAAATAATAAAAATATTCACATTAAGAATAATCGATTTCTACAAGAAATATCAACAACGATCTAAGAACGGGTAAGTCTTGAAGTGTGAAGCATTGTGGTCTTCCCAAAGCAGTTGATTTGGTAACTTTTCCCCCAGTAATTCATCGTTCATTCCCAGCATGGTAATAAGATGCTCCCTAAGAGACCTATTATTCCCGGTCGAGCTGATGATTGGTCCCCTTTACAAATTCATCCTCCCCAACTGAGATGTTCATGCTCTGCATCCCCCAGTTTGTGATTTAATGATTGGACCCTGGATATCCTGAAACCATTATTTGGTCTCCAGATCCCCGTTTGTATTGGCTTGTGTTGCATAACCGTGAAAGTTTCTCCCTTGTGTGAGTCAGATCCGATTATCTTGGAATTGGTTTATTTCTCAATTTCCAAGAAGAATTTTATGATTATGGAGGATTGTGATGATCTTTGATTTTTACAAGTCAGAACATCCCCAAATTTTTTTGACTTAGAATTCCCTGCAGCATTGACTTGTTTGGATCCTCAGCAGATCCTTCTCTATCCTCGACATCTTTGGTTGTTCATCCTTCAGCAGTGCTCTCCCCCCCCCCCCCCCACCGTGGAGTTTACCATGAGTGATTGGGAGCATGTTCTCCATGTCTTCCCGAGCCATATTTGACTTGGAGCTAGATGATTTATTTTCGTCCCTAGCAGATTTTCCAGTTGGTGTTTCCATCTTATTGAGATTAGCCGAGTGTTTTGAAGTGATGATTCAAATCTTTGTTATTTGTATCCTTTGTGCCGTTTTATCTACATAATCCTAATCACATACATACATATTCATGCATATAACACAACATCAGATATTTCATTATGCATTTTTATCGCATTGATTTTTCTTCTGATCCCCTGCCTTGGTGATATTATTTCCCCACGCAGATTTGATGTGTCTGTCCTTCTTCAATTGTAGAGTGTCAGCCCCTTAAGAAGAAAAAGTTTATCCTTTCTCATTCCCCACTGAGTTATTTCCTCGTGGATGATGATTATTTCAGTTTCCTCCCTAGTTTATTATCTGGATGGAACCACTCCCCTTGAGTTATATCCTTATTGGGTTGAGTCTTTTTTTGACCGTTTCTTTCTAGTTCTTACCTAGATAGATCTTTTGGTCTCCGAGAGTCTATTACCCAGTAACTGATAATATTCTTCTCGCTGTTGAGTACATTACCTTTACCCAAGACCTGGTAAAATGTAATCTACTTCCTTTGTTTCCCCAACGAATTCGTTTTCACGTTTCCCCAATAAGTCTATCCTTGATATGTTCATCCTGGCCGGGGATGGATATTCTTCCCTTCTGGTTTTCTACCCAGTAAAAAGATAGATGTAATCCCTATTTTAACCCCTAGAGAGTCTATCCTTGATATGTTCACTTTAACCGGTGACAAATTTTCTCTTCTTTATGGTAATTGTAATTCCTACTTTCCCCTGTTGAGTCTATCCTTGATATGTTCATCCTAACTGGTGACAAATATTCTCTCTTATGTATTCTACCTAGTAACTGGTAGATATAATTCCTATTTCTCCCCGACAGTTTATCCTTCATATATTTATCCTAACCGGTAACGAATATTCTTCCTCTTTCCCCAGGTGGTCTATCCTTGATATGTTCATCCTAACCGATGACATATATTCTTCCTTTGAGTTTATCCTTGATATGTTCACTTTAACTAGTGACGAATACTCTCTCTTTGGTCTTCTGCCAAGTAATTGGTAGTTTCAAATCCTATTTGATCTTTTCTCCCTAGTAGATTATTCTTACCTGTAAGACCCTAATTTTGACCCTAAGATCCCTCATGGCATCATATCATTGCTCATTGCATTTGCCTCAAGGATCATAGCATCTTGACTCCTTAACCCTAGGGTTGGGACTTGTGTGAGTTGGTTTGGGACCACCAAGCATGCTTGAATTGTATATTATTGCTTTTATTATTTTGTTTACTAACCAAAAGCACAAAAATATGTGACTAACTTGTTTGTTTTGAAGCTCAAGCAGTCATGTGATCCAAGGCTCCTAGGAGGCTCCTATGCTCATTGAAGTGGCCAGATGAGGATGAAAGCAAGCATGACAATGGTTCACAAAGCCCTCAATAATCATATATGTCACCCAATCATCTCAATTTTCCAATTTGGTCAAGATAAACCAAAGGGCTTAAGGCTTGTTTCCCAAGGAAACCCTAATTCAGCTGAGCATTGACTATGCCTTGCTCATGAAGCAACCTCAACCTATGATAAAATTAAATCAAGGGAAGTTATTTCATTCATTATTTTATGCATATATGAGCTTATGTGAGTATCCGCAATCATTCATTCATCAAGATTTGAAGTTTGGCCTTGAGAAGTTGACCAGTCAAGTCATCTCACTATTTTGAAATCCACTAAGACCTAACTTTTGATGTGTTTTTCAAATGAAGATGACCCCAAGAGAAACAATGTTCTTAAGAACCATATGAACAACTTTCATGTTCATCCAAAATCCATTTAAAACATGGAAGGTCATCATTCATCTCAAAACATTATAGGTCATTTTGATTGAAGCCCTATGTTTGGGTCAACTTCCCAAGGACCTAACTACTTCATTTTTTATGATTTTGAGGTGAGACTAACTGTATTGGAATGTTTGAGATGTCTACTTCAAATGTTATGTTGGACAAAATTTTATAATCCTAAAATAAACACATGTGATAATACAAAATATTATAGGTCACTTTGGACCAAACCCATTGAATCTTGAAAAAGTCCAACTTCAAGTGCCCATAACTTTGTCATCAAAAATCCAAATTATGCAAAACTTTAGTCCAAATTGATCATGTTTAAAATATATACAACTTTTATGTTGGAGGTTTTTCCATTTGAGGCTTGCATCAGTAAAACAGAAGGGCTTGAAGTTGGTCACTTTGGACAAATTTTTCAAAGGCATATTTTGTACCTCAAACTTCATGACCAATTTTCATTTATTTCCAAACTCCAAATGGATTTTTTCCAACATAAATTTTGTTCCTTATGTCAATACCTTTCCAACCATTACTCACATGCCTATGTTTGAATTCGTGATGTATGACTTTCGAAGAGGGGAACATTTGTGACCATTTATGGAATTCATGATGAAACTTCATGCACAAGCATTTGCCACTCAAACCACACGTCCAAATCAATTCATTATGCTATCATCTTGCAAAACCATTAGCTTTTGGGCCTCCCATGCACCTGTACAGGCCAATGCATGGAGGACCCAAAGCTTCATGCACACAAAATCTTCACCTCTTGTGTCACACCTCGATTTTGACCCTGATATTCATATCATTATTTCATTCATTATTTGCTCCTCATGATTTTGTTCCTCTACTATGGTACACTTTTTTCATGAGCATCAAGTGGTCTCCTTTTCTGTTATGGGTGCACCTTATTGTGTTGTGCGCATTCAAGGCGAGGTTCTACCGTCAACATATTTAGATGCATAGGCGCATTCCGCGTCGGTGGTAATCAAGGAATTCGAGTATTATTGTGTTTGGATTAGAGTATGTGGTCAAAA
The DNA here is from genome assembly GCF_024323335.1 of Lathyrus oleraceus. Lineage (NCBI taxonomy): Eukaryota > Viridiplantae > Streptophyta > Magnoliopsida > Fabales > Fabaceae > Lathyrus > Lathyrus oleraceus. The sequence goes on from NC_066580.1 coordinate 213,230,864, forward strand.
ATATTAGTCATGAAAAGCTTTGATGAACATTGTTTGATTCAAGGAGATTCCAGTGGTTTACCATGTTTTAAGGGAGAGTCATTATCATGTGAGTTTTTCAAGAGGGACCGAGCCTGGTTATCGTCGGAATCAAGCTAGTGGCCGAAGGTCATCCTTTATTTGCATGGATTTTAATAGATAATTCAAGGGAAACACAAAAGGAGTCTCGTTCATGTTCTATAATTTGGTTTTGATATTGGGATTTAAATCTAAAGGGGGCATTTGGTCGAAGCTACTGATAGTCATGTGCAAACTTTATGCTTGGATCCTAAGGAAACAAATGTGCATCATGTTTTTGTTAACCGAGCGACATTCAAAGTAGGCTAAAACCATGCAAGAGAAAATAATAAATCTTCGTTAGATCTTAATTGAAGTGGCATACAAAGGAGAAACTAGTATGTTAATTGAGGAAAATTACAAGCATTGAAAATGATACAATAAGATTAGTTGTTGGCCATTAATACTGGACCAAGCAACCAAAAAATCTAATTCGTTGTTCACTTCAAGACAAGTCCTGTTGGTGTGTCTAATAACTCTAGAGAAGAGAGTTTGCCATCTCGTCCACAGTCAAAATCCTCTTTTGCATCTTGTTTTATAAAGAAAATGGAAGATAATGCTAGTTGTACAACTAATGATTCATTTAGCAACGAGATGCCACATTTCAAGCATTGCAACAGCCAGGTAGTACGACAAAACAGAAAACAAAGCTCCTGAAGGTTACTTAAAATCAACTATCATGAACTTTTACATTCGGTATTTAAAGCAGCAAGTATCTCCTACAATGTCAGACTACCATTTTTTTTAACACATATTTCTACAAGAAACTCAAAGAAGCTGTTTCCTACAATGGTTGGTCCCTAACAGATTTCCAAGGAGTTCCCTAACAACACAAGCTTGTCTTCTTATCACCCTTTGGCTTCAACTTAAAATAACACACCAAGTCTTGGAAATGCGTGAGTTAACCATGGGAGCATCAAGGATAACCATGCTGCTGCAGCAGTTCATCGCATATCCTGTAGCACCTTGCCATTGTTTTGCCTGCATTATCAGCATAACCAACCCCAATCATGGCATTTCAAAACCATTAAGAAACATCACATCCAAACAACACGACACTAAACATACCTCAAGCTTCACAAACCATAAGACCTGTTTCACCTTACTCACTTCACTTCACCAAACCTGCAATACATCCAACATAAAAGCAACCAAGTTCAAACTCTAACAATGCAGTAGGTGACAAACCAAAATCTAAACCATGCCACATCAAACTGAATGGCTAACAAGGCTGCAAATCTAGTTGCATACCTGAGTGCAAAACATGGCCCATTTTCAAGACCACACTTACCATGCCGTGACTTGGTCACTTTTGCCTTGCCAAGCGTGACTCTCCTTTGATGGACATAGTCCTGCTTTCACCATCAATCAAACACCACAATCACATGATCAAACATGGCACATACATGGTTAATTTGACAAAACAATGCACATGAATGTTGGCTTTGAACTCACCATGATACACCTTACACTTGCACCATGTCATCATCTTGTAGCAGCCTACAAAAATCAACTGGCATGTTCTCAAATAGGAGCTAGACAATGATGCACCATAATTCTCCATCACACCAATCCAACCTTGAACCTGTCATGGAACATGCTAACAAACTGTCGAGTATATCAGTTCACTAACAAGGTAACAAAACCAAGAACAACTAGCAGGAAATATCAACATTGCCAAGATATCAAAACTCCCTGCAATAAAACATACCCAGAAAGAAGTTGGTGGCAGTTATTATGTTATTCGGGAAATCATTCAGGAACTAGAATACAAATCCAAAATGAAACCTGTAAACAACATTGGTGAGATACCAGTGGCAAAGCTATTTGATGAAAGTAAACTTAAAACCGCTGAATCTGTTAGTGTTTCACCTGGTGATATTAAGACTGTCAAAGATGGTCCAATCCAAGGTCGTGTTCAACCGGTCCGTGTACATGTTACCCTTGCACCTGAGTTTCTTGAAGGAAAGGGAGGTCCACAGATTTCCTCTTGTAAGGCAAGGTTGTGTAATGAATTTGAAGTCATCTCCACACCAGATGATCATTGCACCACATCTGCCAGGCCAAGTCATGTTGAAGGAAACAAACTTGAAGAAGCCGATGATTTATCACCAATCCAAGAATGAAAAGTCCAGGTCAATGAATTCAACAATCAACACCATAACAGATTAAAACAGAAGAGTTGAAGTCCATTAAGACCATCACAATACTACTGCCAATAAAAAGCCAATAGCCTCATCTGAACCAAAACCATCGACCTCCTAATTCTTTGAAAAGGGATAAAAAGGTGCGGTTTGTTGACGTAGACCAAAGCCAGAAACATCCTTCCCCGGTGAAGACGAATCTTCCTGTTCCTACTACATGCAGTTTGAAGAGCGACAAACACAGTTTCAATTGATCAAAAGATTAGGGAACATCTAAGGCAATCTGCACCTACCATGGCTGCGTTTACGAAGGCGAGGGTTGCAGTTGCTAAGATTTTCCGGATAATTGATCACAAGCTTGAAATTTGACAGTTGAGCTTTCACGTTTATTAATCCTCTCACAAGCCACCCAAAATATAGTTCAGACCAATACCCCAAAGTTTCACTGCAGTAAGAAATTTGAATTACTCAAAGCTGTAAAAATCCAAAAATTCCCAAATTGGAATTAAGACAAAAATGAAGAAGAAAGCTTGAGCTCAGATTACCTGTTCCAAAATCTATCATCAAATAGGACAAGCTCGATTCTGAGCACGAAAAGCGCTTCTGGAAATTTCCCCTTTTTGAGCTCCATCATACCAATTGAAACCCTAACTGCAGAAATATAAAAGGAGAAGAGAATCAGGAATTGGGGACGAAAAACTTGGAGGCGGAAAACTCCACAAGAGAACCCTAATCCCCAAATAAGGAACCGATTGGAAGGAGTGAAGGAGGGAGATTCGTTACCTGAGCTGTCGTCACCGTCGAAGGTCCGAAGGTGAGCTCTTTGTTTCTGCTTCATCCGTGATTTTTCATGTGTGAGAGAGACTTCGTTGAGAGCGTGAGCGTGTTCGTTGATGAGCGGTTTTGAGGTAGAGAGATTTCGTCGAGAGACTTCGAGAGAGAGGCTTGAGAGACGACGCGAGAGATTTCGTGAGGGAGACGAGAGAAGCGAGTTCGTAAGAGGGATACGTTGAGGTTGATGAGCGAGTTTGAGAGCGTAAGAGTGGTCTGGTACAGATTGAGAGCGATGGAGAGTTTGAGAGAGGAAGAGTTCGGTTCAATGACGCTAGCTTTTTTCCATTTTTCTTTCTTTTTATTATTAGTTAACGTAGGAATGTTAAAAACCAAAACCATTTAACTCCATTTAAGTGACCTTTGAGTATTTCCAGTAGACATTAACACATCATTTTGGTATTCCCCAACCCATTAATCTCTAAAACCCAACAGCCAAGCGGCTGGGTTTATTTACTGGTAGTCCAACAGATTTCTTTTTTATTAGTTTTTTTTTTATTTTAATTCTATTTTTTAATTTATCTTGGTTTATATATCTAAATTAGCATTGTAAATAACAACTAGTCATGAGTGGTCTGGTGGAGAAGGGTAGTATCATAGTCTTGAGTGGGGTGGGTTCAATACTCATATGTAGCATTTTTTTTTAGCATTTTTTTTTCTTTTAGTATTTTATTTCTCTTTTCATTTCTTTTTATGTTTATGCCTTTATTATACTCATAGTTTCATTTGTTAATTATGCAAATTTGTTTTCTTTTAATTTCATCATTCATTCAAAACCATTTTAAAACTATAAAAATCATATTTTTCTCGATTCAATGTCGAGCCCATTTTCCATACCCTTGTAAGTCGATTGCTTTTTAAGCATCACCATCAACCTCACATAGCTTACTCTTGGGCTTTCTTACAATGAGCCGGTTCTCTTGCACTTACACTCATATTTCGCATCATTTTGTTGTTTGGGCCCGATTTAATTATTTCATGATTTTTGACAACCCCCATTCATAACAAATGTATCCCTCTCCCATGAAATGTATAATATTCTTTCATTCTTTATTCATCTGTTAATACAAGAATTAAAATGAACATTCGATAACCATTTCAAAGCAAGATCAAAACCTCGATCCAACATCGAGTAATCATTTTTCAAAACCTAACAGAACCAGCACGTATTCATCCACCCTTTTGTAAGTCGATTGCTTTATGCATCGCCATCAACCTTGTAAGTCGATTGCTTCATGCATCACCATCTACCCTTATCCCTAACACTTCTCCTTGCTCCACTCGTCAATTCTTGTTCCGATTAGGTAGCACCCATTAGATAGAACCCTTTTGTATGATAACATAGGTAGGATTCCCATATCCTTTTGTACGATAACATAGGTAAGATTCCCATATCCTTTTGTATGATAACATAGGTAGAATTCCCATATTCTTTGCATGCTAACATTAGGTAGATATTCCCATTTGTAAATCCTAACACCTAAGTACATATTGCATGACAACTCTAGGGCAGAACTTCCCCATTCCTTTTAGACCTTCCGTGCGTCTCCGATCTTGTGGCATGTCAATCCATCCTATTGCAAAGAGGTAACTGCCTAAGACTCGATTCAGCGAGCTGCGACACCTACTGCTAGGACGTGAACACATTGCCCACTCTCCTTTGACACAACTAGTGTCCTCCTTTGTAAGTCCATGTTCAGATGGCAATCCCTATGTAGCCGAACTACGGCAACTCTGATTCTCATATTCAGATGAGATACGTAGGCACAAGATGCGATGTCTTGCCGAGTTTGACTAACAACTAACAATTAATCCTTGTTTGCTTTCTCCCTCGTTGCGATCCTTTCTCTCGCCCTCGTTGCGATCGAGACTTTCCTTTTCGCTTGCCCTAGTTGCAATCGAGACTTTTGTTCCCGTTAGTTAGCCGAACTACATTATGCTCTGATTCTCATTCCAGATGAGATATGTAGGCATAAGACGCGATGTCTTGGCGAGCACACATCCCTTTAACCCATAGGTACCCGAGCTACGAAGACTCTGATTCTTATATTCAGATGAGATACGTATGCAATGGATGTGATATCTGTGCGAGTCATTTTTCTCTTGACCCTTTTAGTAAATAGTACATTAGATTAAACACACACCCTTTAGACAAGAACAACAAGAGTGGATCCCGTAGAGTACTACGGATGCGTAGGGGTGCTAATACCTTCCCTTCGCATAATCGACTCCCGAACCCAAGATTTGGTTGCGAGACCCCGTCTTGTCCTTTCCTTTTTCAGGTTTACTTCGAGCGTTTCCTTTCCCTCCTTTGGGATGAATAACGCACGGTGGCGACTCTTCTGTCATCTTTTTCTCTCGCCGGTTGTTTTTTTCGCACCCTTGTATTTTTCAGGTTGTGACATCTTGGCATCAGTTTCATCTATAAATAGCATGCCATGCTTCATTCATTTGTCATCCTTGAATCAACCTGAAGCTCTGCAGAAATTTAAACTCAACCATACTAGAGGAATTTTGGTTTTATTTTCTCAAATTCAAACTTGAATTTCAACTTCCCTGGTTGATCTTCAGTTTATAATTCCTAATCCTATCATCATCATCATCATCTCAAGATCAAGCTGCAAGCAAGAATTTGGTTGGATCGTGCTCATCAAAGTTGCACTTCAAAGGTTTACATCTCAACTGTTTTGATTCGAATCTCCTCATATATTGTGCTCTGCTTGTGTTTGTTTGGTTCTCTGAAGTCCTCGTGTGAGAGGCAAGCCAATGGTAGCTTTAATTTCATGAATTGATGCAATTCAGATTGAACACCTGGATTTTCCATCTCAGATTTCTCCTTCCATAGGGATCTTGAGAGAAATCCAAGATTACAGGGGTGATGTACATCACCCAAACTTTAATTTGGTATAAGGCACGTGTAGTTTGGTTGAGGTTGCAAAACCTGCAACTGGTGGCCGGTTTCTGTTTGCTCACCGGAGAAGACGGTGGTTTCCACCACCGTCCCCACGTGGAACTCCCCTGGCCTTTGGATCCAACTGCCATGATCTAATCTGAGCCCTTATTTCATTTGACTTGTTTTAAAATGTTTCGCAACGCGCTTGACTAATGTTCACCATGAGCGTGCATCTTTGAGCCAATGGATTGTCGACTTCAATTAATGAATGATGATCCAAGCATTGTGGACTTTCCAGTTTTTTTTATTTCTGTTTTATTTTCTTTAATTCCATTTATTTTCAAAAATTCATAACTCTTTTATTTGGAATCACAAAAATATGGGACCAATTGCAAATTTTTTCTTTTAAAATCTAGTTTCATAATCTGATTTTTAATTATTTTTGTGATTCCATTTAATATTTTTTGTGAATTATTTTGTTTTTAATAGTCTTTAATTCATTTTAATTACTTTTTGATATTCAAAAATTCCAAAAAATATTTTCTTAACACATTTGGATCATGATAAGTCTATGAAAATATTCTCATCAATTTCTTATCTGATTTGAGATTTATTTGTGTTATATTTTAATGCTTTTAATTGATTTTAAAATAGTTCCTGTTTTCAAAAAATGTTGAGAAAATTTGTCAAACCTTGTTTGACCATGTTAGGCATATGATGATTCAATTGGACTTATCCAAGTTGATTTGAGTTGAATTTGAAGTTTGAATTTACTTTGTTCATTTTATTTTATGTATTATTTTAATTCCAAAAAATACCAAAAATATGTTTGACCTTTCTTGATTTCTAATCTTCATTTCACTTCTGTTTACCATTAATTGATGTTTATTTCATTCACATTTGATCATTGTGGTTGATCATGTCATTTGGATTCTCATTTTGTCCATTTCATTTTCTTCTTCATCTTCTTCTTTTTATTTTGACCAATGAGTTAATGATTTGTGGTTAGCCTTGACATATGTGAGGCTTAACCTTCTTTGATCCAAATCAAATTCAACTTGATCAAAGATCAAGTGAATTGCTTTGTGTCCAAGATAGGTTGCTTCTTGGTCAAGCAAAAAACCTTAAATCCATACAAGGTCATTCTTCTTTTCTTTTGGCATGACAAGTTGTAGGAGTTTGGCTTACTAGTCATGATCTCTAACTTGTGTTTATTTGCCTATAGTTTTATTGACCGACCTCAGATAGGTGTGACTACTAGATTAGTCCACTTATGATTGCTTAACATAGCGCTAAATTGTCTTATGACACCCTAACACTAACTACTAATTACTAACTTTTAATTCAAGCATTTAATTCTTGCAATTTACTTTAATGCAATTTCATTTCTTACTCATTTATTCATATTGTCTTTTCCCTTTGCTCACTTGAGCTCATGTTTATGTTTATGCCATTTTATTTTTTCTCATTTGAGCAAATTATTGTGTAAATATATTGTGGATTTGTGTTTGTTTGGTCTTTGTTTGTGTGAACCCAATGCCAAAAGGAGAAAGGACTTAGAATTAGGGTTTCACCTATGCTTAATGGAGTTCAAGAGCAACTAGGCCTCATGCCTTTAGAATGCTAAAATTGATTGAAGAGCAAATAGGCCTCATGACTTTAGAATGCTTAAATCTTGAAGTTGACATAAAAAGAACCCCTAATCTAAACTCTTTCTTTATCCATTCCTCTTATTGCATTGTGAACTTTTTTATTGTTTGTTCTTGTGTGATAGGGATTTCAAACTTGAGATAGTAAGAAGGACCATTGTCATGAGCATCCAAGTTAAGAGAGACAAGTCCAATTGGAAGATCCTAGGAGCTTGATTGAATATTTGTTTGATTGCTTGAGTTAATTGCTAAGTCCAAAGGAAAGGAGCATCTTAAATCATCTTTATGATCTCAAGAAAGGAACTCCAAGGGTTTTATTCCCTTCTCTTCTTCTCTCCACTCTAACCCAAGCCAAACTCATTTTGTGCAAACATTGACAATGTTTTCAAATTAGAAACCTAGGCCTTGTGCCTTTGATTTTTCAAACTCTTTTCATTAATACTTATTTTGAATTGAATCTTAAGTCAACTTTTACTTCATTTTGTAAATACTTCTAATTTGTAAATACAACTCACTTCAAGTTGTTTTTGTGGTTCCAATGGCCACCTTTGTTAAAACGTTTCATAAACATTAGCCATAGGTTTAAGTTATCATAGTGGTTGATATAAACCTCACCTTATCCTTAGTGATTGGACTATAAGCCTTCCATACTTATTATAGGGTGGATCCCTCACTAGTATGTTGAATCTCTCCTCACATGGTGGATTGTTGGTTTAGGTTGAGTTTTCTCCCTTTGATAACAAAAGACCTTAAGGCTTTTGACAAATCAATTCACCCATATTTTAAGATTTTTACCCCGAACTATGAGGTTTTGATCCTACCTTTGTGATGGTACATAGGAAATGGGTTTATCCATTCAATCAATAAAATTGTAAAATATGTATATTCTTTTCTCATCTCCCCAATCTTGATTGCACAATTATTTTTCACAAATACCAACCTACAATACACTTTGCAAAAAGGGCTCCCTTAGAGTACTAAGGATGTTTTGGGTGCTTAAAACCTTCCCATTGCATAACCAACCCCCTTACCCAGATCTCTGGCATTTTTATTAGTTTCTGATTTGATAAAACTACTTGGTTTTTGTTCGCTTTCTAACCTTTCCTTTGGATAAATAGAAGTGTGGTGGCGACTCGAATTGTATGATTTACTTTTGATTTAGTCAATAAATCTAAAGGTAACGAATACCCCGCTACAGAAAAGTGGCGACTCTGCTGGGGATCGAGTATTTTACCACTTGCATCCTAGTGGGTTTAGCCTACTTTTTACTTTGTTGTATTGTATGTTTATATTTATTTGTGACATATTTTTGTGCAAATTTCGGATGACTGTATTGTTTGTAATGATTGATTTGCTTGATATATCAATTGCTTGTGGGCTTGGTGGTCTCTTGTGAGATGAGTTCTATTCCCAAACTCGAGTGCACTTATGATAGGAGAATGGCATAGTCTTGTTGACTTGTGTGGAGTTATTCCTTAGCAAGTTGACTTGCAAGCCCATTCACTTGGTGGAGATCTTGTTGGGATCAATAATGTCACACGAGTAGTCGTGGTTAGGCATTACTCTTTCCAATATAAACCTTAGAAGCCACGGACCTTAGATTACCTAGCCCATCTTGGCCTATTTTAGGACGTAGCGCGAAGGTCATTCAAGTGTAAGATTTGATACGATTGTTACGCGATACTGCACTGATAAGAGTCTCTCTTGAGAATATTTTTGGAATACGAGTAGTCGTTTATCCAATAATATCTGAAAAATGAGATGACGACTATGGGAACCTATTTTAGAACATGATTGTCAGGTTTAACCATAGTACACTCCCTTTGGGTGGTTCTTAACCGAGACTCCATGCTCGTGACTTGCAACAAACCCTTGATTCGCGGTTGATCCGTTCTCATATATCCTTAATATCAATGGAACTTGGGTGTTGATTGTAGTAGGGTATTCGTTACCTTTAGAGATATTGACTAAATCTAAGGTAAACCATACAAGTCGAGTCGCCACCGCACTTGTATTTATCCAAAGGAATGGTTAGAAAGCGAACAAAAACCTAAAAGTTTTATCAAATAAAAAACTAGTAAAAATGTCAGAGATTTGGGTAAGGGGGTTGGTTATGCAATGGGAAGGTTTTAAGCACCCAAAACATCCTAGGTACTTCTAGGGAGCCCTTTGCATACTTGTTGTAAGGTTGGTATTTTGTGAAAATTTGTTTGTGCAAACATGATTGAAGAGATGATAAGAGAATATACAAGTTTATTTACATTTTGTGTTTGGATGGATGAACCCATTGCCTACGTACCATCTTAAAAAAGATTAGGATCAAAACCTCGTAGTTCGGGGTAAAAATCTCAAAAAAAAATGAGTTGGTGAATTGATTGGTCCAAAAGCCTTAGGTCTTTTGTTATCCAAGGGAGAAAACTCAACCTAAAACCACAAATCCACCATGTGAGGATAGCTTCAACATGCTAGTGAGGGGTTAACCCTATAATAAGCATGGAAGACTCATTGTCCATCACTAAGGATATAGGTGAGTATTATATCTACCTCAATGATAACTCAAATCTAATAGCTAAAGGTTATGAAAAGTTTTTGATAAGGAAGTGGCCATTGAAACAACAAAAGCATTTGAATGAGTTATATCTGCCAATGAAGAGAGTTTACAAGATATGGTCAAAGTTGACTTAGAGATTCAATTCAAAATAAGTTTTATGAAAAGAAAGTTTGAAAATCAAAAGCATAAGGCTTAGGTTTCTAATGTTTGAAAAGAAGTGTTAAATGTTTGCACAAAACGTTTTGGCTTGGGTTAGAGTGGAGGGAAGAAGAATGGCTAAAGTCCTAATCATTCAAGAGATAAGGGATAATAAACAAGACCACAAATGGAGTTCCTCTCTTGAGCAAAATAATAGTAAGCTCAAGCAATAATCAAACAAGTCTCTTAAGAGATCCTCAATGCATCTTCTATCTTTCACTTTGGATGATCATGGCAATAGTTCATCAATTTGAGCTCTCATAGGATTCCCTAACACAAGAGCACACACATCAAAAGTTTTATGAAACAAATCAAGAATGGACAAGAGTGAGTTTAGAGGTTTGGTCCTTCTAATCCATCTTCACATTAAGATCCTTTTACTTCAATTTGCATAGGGAAAGTCCTAGAAAACTAAGTCCATTTGTCCATTTCTTTGTATTTTGGTCCACAACAATCAAAACAAAAGCACAAGCACAATAATATATATACAATTATGTGCTCAAGTGAGCAAAAGGCAAATTGCATTAACATAAACTTGTGCTCAAATGAGCAAAGGAAAAAGCAAATGAATAATATGTACAAGAATAGTAAATTGCATAAAAGTAAAGAGTAAAAAGTAAATGTTAATTGTTAATGGTTAGTGTTAGTAGTTAGTGTGCCATAAGGCAAATTTAGCGTTATGTTAAGCAATCATAATTGGACTTATGTAAAAGTCACAACTATCTGAGGCCGGTCAATAATAATGTAGGCAACAACACAAGTTAGAAGTCTTGTTTAGTGAACCAAGTTCCAACAGCTTGCCATGCCAAAAAGAGGAAGAGGAATGATCTTGTATTGGTTTAAGTCCTTTGCATGATTTAAGAAGCAATCTATCCTTAATGCAAAGCCATTCACTTGATCATTTGATCAAGATGAAATAGATTTGAATCAAGGAAGATTAAATCTCCCTAATCAATGCTAACTTATCAACCTTTAACTCATTGATCAAAAAGAAGAAGAAGAAGAAGGAAGAAGAGAAGATGGATAATGGAAATGAAGAAAAATAAAGTGCATCAAATGAAAAGGAATGTACCAATCCATAAATGTTGACCAAAGATAGGGAAGATCAAGGTCAAACCATAAAAGTCAGAAATGAGATGAAGATTGGAAGTCAAGAAATAAACAAAATATTTTTGGCATTTTTAATATTTGAAAATGAACTTGAATTAAAATATTAAAGAAAGGTCAAAGTTCAAATTCACTTCAAATCAATTTTGAAAAGTCCAAGTGAATTATCCCAAGTTCAACATGGTCAAACAAAGTTTGACAAAAAATTTCAGCATTTTAAAAGTCAAAAACTATTTTTACTCAATTAAAAATGAACAAAAGTAACCTAATTGAACTAAAATCTCAAATAAATCTCAAATCAATTAATAAATTGATGAGAATATTTTTCATAGATCCATCATCATTCAAATAGGTTAGAAAAATATTTTTGTATTTTTTGAATATCAGAAACTATTTAAAATGAACTAAAAATGACCAGAAAAGAGAAAATTATTAAAAAAAGCAAATGATGAAATAAAAAATATTAAAAATCATTTTTAGAAACTAGAAATTAAAATAGAAATAATGCAATTGGTCCTATATTTTTTGGATCAATAATAAAAGAGATATGGATTTTTGAAATAAAAGGAAATAAAGAAAATAAAAATCAGAAATTGGAAAATATGGAAATTCCACACGCGTTGGATCTAAGCTCATTAATTGAGCTGGATCATCAAACGGCTATGGCATGCGCGCGCACCAAAGTCCTCAGTCAATGCAACCACATGGATATTAAATAAAAGTCATAACAATGGAGCACTGGGATTAGATCTGGAAAACGCATTGTGTGGCTCATAATCAATCTGGCAATGAGACGGTGGCCAGCGCCACCGTCTTCTCCGATGAGCTCCGACAAAGATCAAAAAACACGGAGGTTCAAATGCTTACTAAAATGGACGATCCAGGCACCATTCGAAAGGTGAAGTGATGTACATCACTCCTATACCACTCACTTCCACTCTAGATTCCTATTAAGAGAGAAATCAGAGATGGAAGTTTGGTGATATTCAACTGAACTTGTTCGATTTCAACAATTAAGCACTCAATAATAATGCCTCTATAGAGAGGACTTCATACAACACAATATCAAGGTCAATGGATCAAAGAATAATGAGATTCGAAGCAAAAACCAGTTGATCAAAACCTTTGGATTATGAAGAATTGAGTCAATTTCCTTGGTTCCTTTTGCAAACAGAAGCTTCAATAGATCAAATGGTGAAGGTCTAGGAACTTTAGATATGAAAATTCAACCAAATGCAATTGAATTTCAGATCTGAGTTTTTGAATAAAAATGAACTTTGATACTTTGGTATGGTTAGGAATTCACTCTTGCAGCATTTCAGGCGCCATCAGGTTGGAGAATTGAAGAGCATAGCACATGTATTTATAGCTGGAGAGGGCTGAATGCATGAGTTAACTCGTGTGCATGGCAAATGGATTTGGCATTGCATGGGCTTGTGTGATCATTTCGAAGGCCCAATAAAGACTGAAATGGGTTGCTGAGTTCATGTGATTTGCAAATGGACGTGTACATTAAGTGCAATCAGCTCATGCATGGCAATTGGATTGAATTTCACAAAATGCACTTAATCCTTCATGCCTTCGAAAATCGTGCTTCCAAACTCCAAATGTAGCCTTATGACTAATGGTTAGAAAGCTTGTTGCATAAGGAACAAATGATATGTTGATCAAAATTCAAATTGGGCCTTGGAAATTAGTGAAATTTGAGCTTAAAGTGTAGGGTGCAAAACATGCATAAGTGAAGTTTCCAAATTTGGCCAATGTTCAAGCCCTTCTGTCTCAATGATGCAAGCTCCAAATGATAAAACCTTCAACATCAAAGTTGTAGATCGTTTCCAGAAAATAAATTTGGACTTATATTTTGCATCATTTGGATTTTTAATGAAGACGTTATGTGCATTTGAAGTTGGACTTTTTTCCATTTCAATGCACTTGACCCAAAGGGACCTATAATGTTTTGCATTATCACATGTATTTGTTTTGAGATTTTGAAATTTTTCTCAACATAACATTTGAAGTATACACAATAAGCGTTCCAATTCATTTGGTCCCACCTCAAAATCGTAAAAAATGAATGAGTTATGTTCTTGGGAAGTTGACCCAAAATTAGGGTTTCAGTCAAAATGACCTATAATTTCTTGGAATGGATGATGATCTTCCAAGCTTCAAATAAATTTTTGATGAACATGAAAGTTGTTCACATTGTCCTTAAGAACATGTTTTCTCTTGGGATCATCTTCATTTGACCAACACATAAAACGTTAGGTCTCAGTGCATTTCAAAATAGACAGATAAATTGACTGATCAACTTCTCAAGTCCACCACTCATATCTTGATGAATTGATGATTGAGGGCACTCAAATAAGTTCAAAATGCATGGAATGATGAATTAAAGAACTTCCCTTGATGGTATTTGACCATGGGCAGAGGTTGCTTCATGAGCAAGGCATTATTGATGATCAGATGAATTAGGGTTTCCTTCGGAAACAAACCTCAAATCCTTTGACTTGCTTTGATCAAAAATGATGAATTGAGATACTAGGGAGGCATATTTGATGGATGAGAGCTTTGGGAACCATTGCGATGCTTGCTTTCATCTTCTCTTGTCCTTATCATTGCACAAAGGATCTTCTAGGAGCTTTTAGACCTTGTGATTGCTCAAGCTATAAACAAGAAATGTTAGTGACATATTTTTGTGCTTTTGGTTAGTAAATAAAATGAGAAAAGCAATGATATACAATTCAAGCATGCTTGGTGATCTCAAACCACTCACAAGAGGTCCCCACCCAAAAGGAAGGAGCCAATGTGCTTATGATCCTTGAGGTTTTGCAAATGCAATGTTATGATGCCATGAGGGATCTTAGGGCCAAAATTGGGGTCTTACAGATGCCCCTATTTAAGGTCATTCTAGCCGTAGATATGAAGGTTAAAGTCTTCGTCTCAACGAGGTAGAATGGGCTTAAATAATAACAAAGAGACAAATTTTGGTCCCTACGAGACCTCGAGATGCAGATGTATGTATGCAAAAGGGCAATACTTCGTGGGGATATGTGTCCACGAAAAGGGAAAGAAATCCGGAGAAACCGACAATTCATATGAGTAACACACTCAATGGGACAAAGACTCTGGGACTCTTATGGGGATAGAAAAAGGGATAAATTGCGTGAGCAGGGCACGACTCAAAGGTTGGGGAGCAGAATCCCAAAAGAATAAATCAATGGAAAGACCCGAGCTGACTCAGAGGCGCAATGATTGGGGAATATGCCAATACAACGGAATTATCTACCAAGGATACTTCGGATGAAAATCCGGACTCAGATGGGGAGAATCCACTAAAGGACCTTGCTAAGGAATATCCAAACAGGACTCCTCCGGGGAACACCGGGGCGAGGTATTACCGGTTACTGGGTAATAAGCTCAAAGAGACGTGTGATCCGAACACCGGTATAAGGGTGAAAGAACAACATGCCCGGGGAGAATGAATATCTAAGAACGGTACAAGGGTGAGAGATATCCAAACTCATATGAGGAAAACCTAAAAGGTATGTTTCAACTCAGGAAAATCTGACTCCACAGGGGACAGAAGTCATAATAGGGAGCAGAGAGGAAGGAACACCAGGGATACCGGTTACTGGGCATATAATAGGTGACCGACCAGGGCGTGAATTGAGGAATATTCCAAAGACACTCATCATCCAAAAGAGGGTTAAAAAGCAAACTCGATAACAGGATGGACATTCGTTTCCACAAAGGGAATACAAATCTTACTCAACTGGGGAAGAGCAAAAGACTTCGACCAAAGAGTGCATGAGATATATCATCTATTATCGTCAGAACATAGATAACATACTCGCATGGAGGATTATCTATAACCGGTTACTGGGTTAATAAAGGATAAATCGACCGAAAAGGAAGGACATCGGGAATACCAAAAACTAGGTATAAAATGATGACCAATAAAGGGGAGACACGATCATTACCGAAAAACGGCAAATGAAAGATGACAGCCAGGGATATATTGGCAAAGGCAATGATCCGGGAGATATACTCAAAAAGGGTGAAGGACTATCTATACCGAATATTGGATAATGATAATCGTCAAGGGGGGAGTTACATCTACCAGATATTGGGTAGAAAACCACGGAAAAATAATCATCATCGGTTATGATGAATAAAAGGTTAACTCTGCCAAGGGGATAAAAATAGGGTTTACAACTATCGGTATGAGGGTAGAAAACCACATACTCCACTGTGGAAAAGATGGATAATTATTGGTTACTGAGCAATCATTCATCCGAACTACGGGGAACTACATGGATAATCTCCAGAAGCCAAATCTAGGGACAAACTAGAGATGCACAAAGAAACAAGACTCGTCCCTATGAGGATATAACTCAATGGGGAGTTCCATCCCAATATATGTGTCGGGAGGAAACAAAAACAACCATCATCCACGAGGACATAACTCGGTGGGGAATATGGAAGAAAGGATAAACATTTTCTGCTTATGGGGCTGACTCTTCATGGAGAGATCAAACACAACCAACCTGCTTAGGGGATACATTACCAACTAAAAGTGGATAACAAACAAAGATATATGGCAAAGGATGCAACATGAATATCTGAATGTTAAAAATTATGCATATATGCGTGGTTTATGTACGATGAATGCTGACAGAACAGACATATCTAACGCAAACAAGTCCACTGATTGATTGAACAAACATCCGGTACTACATCTCAAGAGAGAAAGCCAGGCTCAGCGGAGAACATCCCATCTATTGGGGATCAGGGGTGCCAGGAAACAAAGACTTTTGCAGGGGAATGAACAACAACCAATCCAACTGGGAACAGGATCATGGCACAGATAAGTTCTGTTGGGGAAGCCACTCCGCCGGGGAAATTATCAAAGGGGATGATGGATCTTCGTGGGGATACAACCACCAATCAGAAGCTTCCAAGGGTCAACCAAATATTATCCCCACCCAAGATCACATCTGTTGAGGAGGAAAGGGAGCTGCATATCTTTAACACACACTCTGCTCGGGAGAGGAAACCACAAAAGGCTCCGAAGAAAGAGGATACAAACATGCCAGGAATATGAACAAATGTCTTACCCTGTTGAGAATCCTACCATCCTTGGAAGAGCACTGAAGACATCCCAGTATCCTTTCATCATTGTGAATGTTCACTTTGTTTAAAAACTAGTTACGAAAAGTTTAATTATTTAAGAACAATGATATTTCTCAATTAAAACATGCAAAACATTTGTTGAATAGAAACAAATAAGAGTGTAAATAATTGGATTAAAGGCTCAAATTTATTTGATGGAATGGTAGTCTGCCGATGGCAAGACTCCATAGATCTTTACAATTTTCAAATTGGTGATATATATTGGAAAAGGGCTACATTAAACATAATGACCATTTCTCCGCCCATTCTGAATCCGATGTATTTGAAGCTTCGGTTGATGATGACTGAGCGGGAATCTCTGACGGATGACAGTTTGTAGAACACAGTCTTGTCAGGATGTAGTTACTTGCCAAATCCCTATTTTTTGCCTAGATTTGCCCCAGGGTGAGGTACTCAATCTAGTGGGATACATACTCATTTTTTATGTCTCTAACTTTTGCCTGGATCGCCCTTTTGGGTTTTCAATCCACCGAGACGCTCATTTTTGCCTAAGCCGCCCTTTCGGGTTTTAAACTTAGCGAGCTATTCTGTTTTTATCTTTAGGCGAAGTATTTCTTGACTGCATCTGAATTCACAGGACGTGTGAAATCCTCCCCATCAATAGTTGTAAGTATCAAAGCACCGCCTAAAAAGGCTCTCTTGACAACATATGGACCTTCATAGTTTGGAGTCCACTTGCCCCTGAAATCGGGCGCGAAAGATAAGACTTTCTTGAGCACAAGGTCACCCTCTCGGAACACATGAGGCTTGACCTTCTTATCAAAGGCTTTCTTCATCCTTTGCTGATACAATTAACCGTGGCACATGGCAGTCAATCTCTTCTCTTCAATCAAATTCAGCTGGTCATAACGACTGTGAACCCATTCAGCATCAGTCAACTTGGCTTCCATCAAGACTCTCATTGATGGGAGTCACGAAATAAACAAAATATTTTTGGCATTTTTAATATTTGAAAATGAACTTGAATTAAAATATTAAAGAAAGGTCAAACTTCAAATTCACTTCAAATCAACTTTGAAAAGTCCAAGTGAATTATCCCAAGTTCAACATGGTAAAACAAAGTTTGACAAAAAATTTCAGCATTTTTAAAAGTCAGAAACTATTTTTAATCAATTAAAAATGAACAAAAATAACCTAATTGAACTAAAATCTCAAATAAATCTCAAATCAATTAATAAATGGATGACAATATTTTTCATAGATCCATCATCATTCAAAGAGGTTACAAAAATATTTTTGTATTTTTTGAATATCAGAAACTATTTAAAATGAATTAAAAATGACCAGAAAAGAGAAAATTATTAAAAAAAAGAAAATGATGAAATAAAAAATATTAAAAATCATTTTTAGAAACTAGAAATTAAAAGAGAAATAATGCAATTGGTCCCATATTTTTTGGACCAATAATAAAAGAGATATGAATTTTTGAAATAAAAGGAAATAAAGAAAATAAAAATCAGGAATTGAAAATATGGAAAATCCACACGCGTTGGATCTAAGCTCATTAATTGAGTTGGATCATCAAACGGCTATGGCATGCGCACGCACCAAAGTCCTCAGTCAATGCAACCACATGGATATTAAATAAAAGTCATAACAATGGAGCGCTGGGATTAGATCTGGCAAACGCATCGTGTGGCTCATAATCAATCTGGCAATGAGAAGGTGGCCAGCGCCACCGTCTTCTCCGGTGAGCTCCGGCGAAGGTCAAAAAACACAGAGGTTCAAATGCTTACTAAAATGGACGATCCAGACACCATTCGAAAGGTGAAATGATGTACATCACTCCTATACCAGTCACTTCGACTCTAGATTCCTATTAAGAGAGAAATCAGAGATGGAAGTTTGGTGATGTTCAACTGAACTTGTTCGATTTCAGCAATTAAGCACTCAATAATAATGCCTCTATAGAGAGGACTTCAGACAACACAATATCAAGGTCAATGGATCAAAGAATAGTGAGATTCGAAGCAAAAACCAGTTGATCAAAACCTTTGGATTATGAAAAATTGAGTCACTTTCCTTGGTTCCTTTTGCAAACAGAAGCTTCAATAGATCAAATGGTGAAGGTCTAGGAACTTTAGATCTGAAAATTCAACCAAATGCAATCGAATTTCAGATCTGAGTTTTTGAAGAAAAATGAACTTTGTTCCTTTGGTATGGTTAGGGATTTACTCTTGCAGCATTTCAGGCGCCATCAGGTTGGAGAATTGAAGAGCATAGCACATGTATTTATAGCTGGAGAGGGCTTAATGCATGAGTTAACTCGTGTGCATGGCAAATGGATTTTTCATTGCATGTGCTTGTGAGATCATGTGGAAGGCCCAATGAAGACTGAAATGGCTTGCTGAGTTCATGTGAATTGCAAATGGACGTGTACATTAAGTGCAATCAGCTCATGCATGGCAATTGGATTGAATTTCACAAAATGCACTTAATCCTTCATGCCTTCGAAAATGGTGCAACCAAACTCCAAATGCAACTTTATGAATAATGGTTAGAAAGCTTGTTGCATAAGGAACAAATGATATGTTGATCAAAATTCCAATTGGCCCTTGGAAATTAGTGAAATTTGAGCTTAAAGTGTAGGGTGCAAAACATGCATAAGTGAAGTTTCCAAATTTGGCCAATGTTCAAGCCCTTCTGTCTCAATGATGCAAGCTCCAAATGATAAAACCTTAAACATAAAAGTTGTAGATAGTTTCAAGAGAATAATTATGGACGTAAATTGTGCATCATTTGGATTTTTAATGAAGAAGTTATATGCACTTGAAGTTGGACTTTTTTTCATTTCAATGCACTTGGCCCAAAGTGACTTATAATGTTTTGCATTACGACATATATTTATTTTGAGATTTTGAAAATTTTCTCAGCATAACATTTGAAGTAGACACAATAAGCTTTCCAATTCAGTTGGTCCCACCTCAAAATCATAAAAAATGAATGATTTATGTTCTTGGGAAGTTGACCCAAAATTAGGGTTTCAGTCAAAATGACCTATAATTTCTTGAAATGGATGGTGATCTTCCAAGCTTTAAATAAATTTTTGATGAACATGAAAGTTGTTCACATTGTCCTTAAGAACATTGTTTCTGTTGGGATAATCTCCATTTGACCAAAACATAAAAACTTAGGTCTCAGTGCATTTCTAAATAGACAGATGAATTGACTGATCAACTTCTCAAGTCCACCACTCATATCTTGATGAATTGATGATTGAGGACACTCAAATAAGTTTAAATATGCATGCAATGATGAATTAAAGAACTTCTCTTGAAGGTATTTGACCATGGGCAGAGGTTGCTTCATGAGCAAGGCATTGTTGATGATCAAATGAATTAGGGTTTCCTTGGGAAACAAACCTCAAATCCTTTGACTTGATTTGATCAAAAATGATGAATTGAGATACTAGGGAGGCATATTTTATGGATGAGAGCTTTGGGAACCATTTCCATGCTTGCTTTCATCTTCTCTTAACCTTATCATTGCACAAAGGATCTCATATGAGCTTTTAGACCTTATGATTGCCTAAGCTATAAACAAGAAATGTTAGTGACATACTTTCGTGCTTTTGGTTAGTAAATAAAATGAGAAAAGCAATGATATACAATTCAAGCATTCTTGGTGATCTCAAACCACTCACAAGAGGTCCCCACCCAAAGGGAAGGAGCCAAGGTGCTTAGGATCCTTGAGGTTTTGCAAATGCAATGTTATGATGCCGTGAGGGATCTTAGGGCCAAAATTGGGGTCTTACATTGATAAGGTGTAAACCATAATCCACCAAAATGGATGATTGATATTAAGGATGACTTGAGCCATCCCGTGACCTTTGTGTGGCGTGACTTTCTTGATCCTTGAGTGTGATTGTTGCATCCATGCATTCATGCATTCATTTGCATCCATATCATCAATAATGAGAAAATTCTCAAGGAACTTAAGAGGTCTATTTGCAAATTTTCAGACATGGATAAGCAAAGAAGGAATACGAAGAAGTATAGTTTCAGACAACCCGACTTGAAAGAGTTAAGGAGTTTGACATCTTATGTACTAGATCCCTTGGAGTTCAAAGCTTGCCATGGGAAGCTTCTGTCTATTCTTGCTACTCAGGTGGATGAAGGTCTGATGAGTGTGTTGGTGCAGTTCTATGATCCTCTGTACCGTTGCTTCACTTTCCTGGATTTCCAGCTTTTGCCTACGCTTGAGGAGTATGTCTATCTTATGGGTATACCTATCTTAGATCAATTATCGTTCAATGGTTTGGAGAGAGTCCCTTCTTCCCAAGATATTGTTGATTTGTTACACATAGATGTATCTGATATTGGTGCTCATATGACTACCAAAGGTGGAATTCAAGGTCTCCCTTCTGATTTTCTCATTGCCCAAACTACTTTGTTTGGGAAGGCCATGAGTGAGGACGCCTTTGAGGCCATATTTGTACTTCTCATCTATGGGCTAGTGTTATTCCCCAACATCGACAATTTTGTGGATGTGAACGCTATTAGGATTTTCACTACTCTTAATCTCGTTCCTACTCTGTTGGGTGACACTTTTTTCTCTTTGCATATGAGGAATTCAAAGGGTGGTGGTACCATTGTGTGTTGTTTGCCTCTGTTGTACAAGTGGTTTATTTCGCACTTGCCTCAGACGCTCGCCTTCAAGGAGAACAAAGGATGTCTACGGTGGTCCACGAGACTTATGTCTCTCACTAATGATGATATCTTTTGGTATAATCATGTATATGATGGCATGCAGACTATTGACTCTCATGGTGAATTCTCCAATGTGCCTCTTCTTGGTACATGTGGTGGAATTAACTACAACCCTATTTTGGCTCGCCGTCAGCTTGGGTTCCCCTTAAAGGATAAACCTAACAACATTCTGTTGGAAGGTGTGTTCTTTCAAGATGGTAAAGATCCCCAGAAATTGAAGGGAAGGATGGTCCGCGCTTGGCCCAAGATTCATAGGAGGGGAAGGAAAAAGCTAGGTCCGAAGAATTGTATTGCTTTGGAACCCTACACCTCTTGGGCGAGGAAGAGAGCTTCTGAGTACCGCATGCCCTATGACTACCCGAGACCTACACCTATGGTTATGGTTGGGCTTTCAACCATCCCTAACCAAGGAGTAGAGGAGTTGAGAGATGAAGACCGTTCGCGTGCTTGGGTCCGTGAGCGAGATGAGCTACTTCAGCAACTCAAATATAAGGATGCTGTAATAGAAGTTCTGGAGCATCAGATTATTGATGAGCCAGATGATGTGGTTACTTATCTTCTTCCTCCGTCATCCAGGTTTTGAAAGAGGAAGTATGATCGACTACCCAAGGAGAAGGCAGATATGGAGGCAGCCTATGAGAGAAAGGTGAAGAGACTTCGTGCAGCTTATCTTCCGATCTCGAGAGCTTTGGACGATTGCTTCTAGGGTTCCATAGGATGTTATTTTCCTTCTCTCTTATACTGTATTTGGTTACCAAGACTGTACTTCTTTGGTGTAAATTTTTTTCCAAATATTATTGATATGAATATTCCATTATATCTCTTAAATGATTAATATTTCCAAATATTTACAAGTAGATCTCTATAAAGTTCCTTTGATAAAAATAAAATGATATGCACAAACATTGCATGCATCATATGCATAAGCAGGTTTTGTTCAGAGCTTCTTGATCAGTGGTCTAACTCTTTATTCTTCATTTATTTTGAAGACAAGCTGACGCACCGGTATAACACCAGGGCAAATCTACCAAAGCTAATGGATCATCTTGAACAAGAGAACCGTGAATTGAAGGAGGAAGTACCTAGGCTGACTGCCATGATAGAGTCAGTCCTGGCTGCTCAGAGCCAGTCTTCTCGAACACCTGTAACTCCTCCCGCGAGGACGGTCATCTCAGAGGTAGCTTTCTCTAATGTGCCTTCCACCACCACTCATTTTGCGCCAACTATGCCAGCCGGGTTTCCCTGGGGGATGCCCACAAACTTTGTGCCTGAAGGTCTTGCTCTGACCTTCGCTTCTCTGCTTGCATCTAGCCCGGTCCTTGCTGTGCCACCTGCCGGTGTGCACACGTTACCGAGAGTCGAAGACACCATTTATCACTCTGAGCCATCTGAGGGCCCAGATGTTTATGAGAAAATGGACGCCACGAACGACCAATTCCTTGAGCTGCACAAGGAACTGAAGACTCTAAGAGGGAAAGACCTCTTCGGTAAATTTGCTGCTGAGTTGTGCCTCGTGCCCAACATTAAAATACCTATCAAGTTCAAAGTACCTGATTTTGAAAAACATAAGGGAAACACTTGCCCTCTCAGCCATCTTGTGATGTAAGCATGCAAGATGTCAACTCAGATCGAGAATGATCAACTCCTCATCCACTATTTCCAGGACAACATGTCCGGCGCTGCACTCAGATGGTATATGGGTCTGGATAGTGCGAACATCCGCTCCTTCAACGACCTCGGTGAAGCCTTCGTCAAGCAGTACAAATACAATATTGATATGGCTCCTGATAGGGACCAGCTGAGGGCTATGTCCCAGAAGGAGAAGGAGACATTTAAGGAGTACGCCCAGAGGTGGCATGAATTGGCCGCACAGATTGTGCCCCCACTCGAAGAGAAGGAAATGACCAAGATCTTTCTGAAAACCTTGAGTTCATTTTACTACGAGAGGATGATAGCTAGTGCTCCCTCGGACTTCACCGAAATGGTGAACATGGGGATGAGGCTAGAGAAAGGAGTCAGGGAAGGATGTCTGACCTGGGATGAAGGCTCTTCTACAAAGCGGTATGGGGGCTTTGCAAAGAAGAAGGAGGGAGAGGCACATGTTGTGTCTTCCCATGTCAAGAGAAGACCCTCTGTGAAGAGGAAGACTGTTCGCCCTGCCAGTAACCAGCACTAGGTGGCTCATATCGCACCTGCCTTCAGGGAAGCTCAACATTATCAACATCAACAACAACAACATCAACAATATCAACAACAACATCATCGTCCGCAATAGCAGGCCTACCAGCCTTGAAACAACAACAATACTAGCACCAGCTACGATAGGAAGAGGGTCACTTTTGATCCAATTCCAATGACATATGCTGAACTCTATCCGTCTTTGAAAGATAGAAAGCTGATTACTCCACGTGACCCACCTGCTGTACCGACCAACCTTCAGTGGTGGTACAAGCCTGAGCTACATTGTGTATATCATTCCGGTGCTCCCGTACATGATGCGGAGAATTGTTATCCCCTGAAGACCAATGTTCAAGACCTTGTTAGAAGCGTGATTTTGTTTTTCGAGGACGTAGGTCTGAATGTAAAGAAGAACCCATTGCCCGAGCATGGGAAAGCTGCTTTGAACATGGTTCAGGGATGCCCTGGAAAGTACAAAGTCCTGTATGTCAGTCATCTCAGGCAATCGTTGGTCGAGATGCACAGACTGGTATGTGGATACAGTCATTATGAGCATGACCATGACAGATGTCGGGTGTGCACTGTCAATGAGAGAGGATGCCGCCAAGTCAGGAAGGACATCCAAGAGATGCTGGATCAGGGTGTGATCGAGATACTTTAGAATCATGATGAGGATGAAGTGAATGTTATATCCCCTATTTTCAGAATACCAGAACCTGTTGTTGTCAGATATGATGGCAGCAAAAAGAAGGTTTCTCCCTCTCTTATCATTAAGCCAACATGCCCTGTCCCGTACTCTTCGAACAAAGTAGTGCCATACAGATATAACGCAATTGTGTTAGAAGATGGGAAGAAGGTGTCGTTACCCTCCACTTCTGTTATGAGTATATCTGATGTCAGTAGTGTGACCTGCAGTGGTCGTGTTTTCTCGGCGCCGCCGAAACCCCAAGATGACATGAGAAGAGCTACAGTTGATAAATTTGCCAGCCCTGTGGGTACTTCTTCTTCAAATCCGGCACTTGCTGTGAAGGGTGTTGACCCTGCTATTGTTGTGAAAGCTCCTGTCCCTGTTGGCCAACATGGCATATTGAAAGAGGACCATGATGAGATGCTGAGGCTCATCAAGAGGAGCGAGTATAATGTTGTTGATAAGCTTCTTCAAACTCCATCAAAGATATTTGTACTGTCTTTGTTGATGAATTCTGAGCCACGCCGCGAAGCTTTACAGAGGGTGTTGAACGTGGCATACGTGGACCACGATGTCACAATAGAACAGTTTGATAGCATTGTTACAAACATAACTGCTTGTAACAATTTGAGCTTTTGTGATGTTGATCTTCCCGAGGAGGGAAAAGACCATAATTCGGCTCTACACATTTCCATGAACAGCAAGGATGATGCCTTGTCTAATGTGCTGGTAGACATAGGATTATCTCTTAATGTGTTGCCAAAATCCACTATGGCGAAAATTTCTTATCAGGGGCCTCCCATGAGGTAGAGTGGAGTGGTAGTCAAGGCTTTTGATGGATCGAGGAAAACTGTGATTGGCGAAGTTGAACTCCCAATCAAGATTGGACCTAGTGATTTCCAGATCACTTTTTAGGTCATGGATATCCACCCATCATATAGCTGCTTGCTTGGCATACCATGGATTCACGAGGTAGGCGCCGTGACATCCACCCTACACCAGAAGTTAAAATTCGTCAAGAATAAGAAGTTGGTGGTGATAGGGGGAGAGAAGGCTCTCTTGGTTAGCTATTTGTCTTCCTTTTCCTACATGGACCCTGAGGATGAGGTTAGGACTCCGTTCCAAGCCTTATCTATTGCTGAGCCTTCAAGGAAAGGACCTTCTTCATTTGCTTCCTACAATGATGCAAAGTTGGCCATTGAGCATGACGCAACTACTGGTTTAGGAAAAATGATTAAGCTGGAAGATAATAAATCTCGGGCTGGCATAGGGTATTCTTCAGGCATTTCCAATTAGCGTGGTTTGTTCCAGAGTGGAGGTTTCATCCACACTGTTGAAGACCAAGAGGTTGTTGCCATAGTGGAAGATGATGCAGAGGAAGATTCTGGCAACTTTGTCATCCTTGGAGGAATCTGCAATAATTGGGTCGTTGTTGATGTTCCAACAGTTGTCCATAAGTCCACGTAATGTGTTCACTTTTGTTTAAAAACCCTTCTTCCATGCCAAAAAGAGAAGTGATGACATTGTTGGTACATTAATACAATGATATTCATTCAATAATTACATGTTAAATGTTTGTTTTTCCAAATTATTTTCCCTTTTTGCTTTTTGCATGAAATTGGTGATCACTAAAAAACCCTAAAAAGAATAAAATCAATCTTTTCATCTGCATAATGATTTTCCTTGTTTGAAATCTGAAATCTCTTTTATATCCAAAATCATTATGCAGGTTGATCAAACCCATTAAACATAATGATCCAATACCATCTCCCAACTTTGATTTCCCTGTATTTGAGGCAGAAGAAGATGATGTTGAAGAGATTCCTGATGAGATTACCCATCTGCTTGAGCACGAAGAGAAGATCATTCAGCCGCATCTTGAGAATCTGGAAACAGTCAACTTAGGGTCTGAAGATTGTGTTCGTGAAGTGAAGATTGGGGCACTCCTGGAAGAGTCTGTGAATAAGGGGTTGATTGAGTTGCTAAGAGAATATGTCGACGTCTTTTCCTGGTCGTATGAAGACATGCCTGGTCTAGATACTAATATCGTGCAACATTTCCTGCCTTTAAAGCCTGAGTGTGTACCTGTGAAGCAGAAGCTCAGAAGAACTCATCCTGATATGGCAGTGAAGATTAAAGAAGAAGTTCAAAAGCAAATTGATGTGGGGTTTCTGGTGACTTCTACATATCCTCAATGGGTGACCAATATTGTGCCCGTGCCTAAGAAAGATGGAAAAGTCCGAATGTGTGTGGACTATCGAAACCCTAAACCCTAAACCCTAAACTCGAAAACGGAAGTTGAACATGTAGAGCACTTGTTGAAGCTTTTTCAGCGTTTGAGGAAGTACAAACTCCGCTTAAATCCGAACAAGTGTACATTTGGAGTCCGTTCCGGTAAGTTATTGGGCTTTATTGTCAATGAAAGAGGTATTGAGGTTGATCCTGCCAAGGTCAAAGCAATACAAGAGATGCCTGCACCCAAAACTGAGAAACAAGTCTGAGGTTTTCTTGGCCGCTTGAATTATATCTCCAGATTTATATCCCACATGATTGCCACATGTGCGCCTATATTCAAGCTCCTCCAGAAAGATCACCGTCATGATTGGACCGAGGATTTCGAAAAATCCTTTGACAATATCAAAGAGTATCTGTCAGAGCCTCCGATTCTGTCTCCGCCTGTGGAATGGAGACCGTTGATTATGTACTTGACTGTGCTTGAGGACTCCATGGGTTGTGTATTGGGTCAGCAAGATGAATCAGGGAAGAAAGAGTATGCTATATACTATCTGAGTAAGAAGTTCACTAATTGTGAGTCTCGGTACTCAATGCTTGAGAAAACATGATGTGTTTTGGCTTTGGGCCGCTAAGCGTTTACGCCAGTATATGTTGAATCATACGACTTGGTTGATATCCAAAATGGATCCAATCAAGTATATCTTTGAGATGCCTTCTTTAACTGGGAGGATTACCCGTTTGCAGATGTTGTTGTCTGAGTATGATATTGAGTATCGAGCTCAGAAAGCTATTAAAGGTAGTATCTTGGCTGACCACTTGGCATATCAACCAATTGAGAATTATCAGTCTGTTCAGTACGACTTCCCTGATGAGGAGATTTTATATTTGAAGATGAAAGAATGCGATGAGCCTACGCTCGATGAAGGGCCAGAGCCTGGTTCCCGATGGGGCATGGTGTTCGATGGCACTGTTAATCAATATGGAAATGGTATTGGGGCAGTGATTATTACTCCCCAGGGCACACATTTTCCTTTTACAGCAAGAATAACTTTCAAATGCACGAATAATATGGCGGAGTATGAGGCATGTATAATGGGTTTGGAAGAGTGTATTGACCTTAGGATCAAACATCTTGATGTTTATGGTGATTCGGCCCTTGTTGTTAATCGGATTAAGGGTGAATGGGAGACAAATCAGCCTGGCCTCATCCCATACAGAGATTATGCAAGGAGGATTTCAACTTTCTTCATTGAGGTTGACTTCCATCATATTCCTCGAGATGAGAATCAGATGGAAGATGCTCTTGCTACGCTTGCTTCGATGATTGTGGTGAAATTATGGAATGAAGTCCCCAATATAACTGTGATGCGCTTGGATAGACCAACTAATGTATTTGCAGTTGAAGAAGTGAAATATGATAAGCCATGGTATTTTGATATCAAGTGTTTTCCCTAAAGTCAGACTTACCCGCCTGGGGCATCTGTTAAAGATACGAAGACTTTGAGGAGATTGTCTGGCAGTTTCTACCTCAATGGCGATGTACTTTACAAGAGGAACTTTGACATGGTTTTGCTCAAATGCGTGGATAGACACGAAGCAGACCTATTGATGACTGAAGTCCATGAGGGTTCATTTGGTACTCATTCCAATAGACATGCTATGGCAAAGAAGATGTTGAGAGCAAGCTACTATTGGCGGACAATGGAGTCTGACTGCTGCAAATATGTGAAGAAATGCCACAAGTGTCAAATTTATGCGGATAAGATTCATATTCCCCCGACACTTCTGAATGTTATTTCCTCTCCATGGCCTTTCTCCATGTGGGGAATTGACATGATTGGCATGATAGAGCCAAAGGCGTCGAACGGTCACCGTTTTATTCTCGTAGCTATTGGTTACTTCACCAAGTGGGTTGAAGCGGAATCATATGCGAATGTGACCAGGCAGGTGGTTGTGAAGTTTATCAAGAATCAACTCATATGCCGTTATGGTGTGCCAGACAAGATCATTACTGATAATGGATCTAACTTGAACAACAAGATGATGAAAGAGCTGTGTAGTGAGTTCAAGATTGCACATCATAATTCTTCTCCTTGTAGACCCAAGATGAATGGGGTTGTTGAAGCTGCTAATAAGAACATCAAGAAGATTATCCAGAAGATGGTTGTTACGTACAAGGATTGGCATAAGATGTTGCCCTTTGCTTTGCATGGCTATCGTATATCTGCCCGCACTTCAACAGGGGCAACCCCTTTCTCTCTTGTATACCGCATGGAGGTTGTGCTCCCCGTGGAGGTTGAGATCCCATCAATGAGAGTCTTGATGGAAGCCAAGTTGACTGAGGCTGAATGGGTCCAGAGTCGTTATGACCAATTGAATTTAATTCAAGAGAAGAGATTGACTGCCATATGCCATGGTCAGTTGTATCAGTAAAGGATGAAGAAAGCTTTTGATAAGAAGGTCAAGCCTCGTGCGTTTCGAGAAGGTGACCTCGTGCTCAAGAAAGTCTTGTCTTTCGCGCCCGATTCCAGGGGCAAGTGGACTCCAAACTATGAAGGTCCATATGTTGTTAAGAGAGCCTTTTCAGGCGGTGCTTTGATACTTACAACTATGGATGGGGAGGATTTCACTCGTCCTGTAAATTCAGATGCAGTCAAGAAATACTTCGCCTAAAATAAAAACAGAATAGCTCGCTAAGTTGAAAACCCGAAAGGGCGGCTTAGGCAAAAATGAACGTCTCGGTGGATTGAAAACCCGAAAGGGCGGTCCAGGAAAAAGTTAGAGACATAAAAAAATGAATATATATATCCCGCTAGATTGAGTACCTCACCCTGGGGCAATCTAGGCAAAAATTAGGGAAATGGCAAGTAACTACATCCTGAAAAGACTTTGTTCTACAAGCTGTCATCTGTCAAGGATTCTCGCTCAATCGTTATCAACTGAAGCTTCAAATACATTGGATTCAAAGTTGGTGGAGAAATGGTGTCGCAACCCGAAAAATACGGTCTGCGAAAAAACAACCGGCGAGAAAAATGACAGAAGAGTCGCCACCGTGCGTTATTTATCCCAAAGGAGGGAAAGGAAACGCTCGAAGTAAACCTGGAGAAAGGAAAGGAAAAGACAAGGTCTCGCAACCAAATCTTGGGTTCGGGAGTCGATTATGCGAAGGGAAGGTATTAGCACCCCTACGCATCCGTAGTACTCTACGGGATCCACTCTTGTTGTTCTTGTCTAAAGGGTGTATGTTTATCTAATGTACTATTTACTAAAAGAAAGGGTCAAAGAAAATGACTCGCACGGATGTCGCATCCACTGCATACGTATCTCATCTGAATATGAGAATCAGAGTCTTCGTAGCTCGGGTACCTATGGGTTAAGGATAAGTGTGCTCGCTAAGACATCGCGTCTTATGCCTACGTATCTCATCGGGAATGAGAATCAGAGCAAAACGTAGTTCAAGCTAACTACGGGAACAAAGGTCTCGATTGCAACTAGGGCAAGAGAAAGGGAAGGTCTCGATCGCAACGAGGGCGAGAGAAAGGAAAGTCTCGATCGCAACGAGGGCGTGAGAAAGGATCGCAACGAGGGCGAAAGCAAACAAGGATTAGTTGTTAGTCGTTAGTCAAACTCGGCAAGACATCGCATCTTGTGCCTACGTATCTCATCTGAACATGAGAATCAGAGTTGCCGTAGTTCGGCTCACGCACGCCAAACAAAACAAGACACCAGCAGGCAAACATGGAGCCCGACTGCCAATCACTGGACTTACATCAGCATCCGAACCAAAACACACACAAAAGAAAAAAAGGTGCCCGGAGTGGTCTCGCACGACCACCTGCCTACATACCTCGTCTGGAACAAGGATCAGGGCGATGTAGTTCCCCTTAACAGGGGTTGCCATCTGAATATAGACTTACAAAGGAGGACACCAGTTGTGTCAAAGGAGAGTGGGCAATGTGTTCACGTCCTAGCAGTAGGTGTCGCAGCTCGCTGAATCGAGTCTTAGGCAGTTACCTCTTTGCAATAGGACGGACTACATGCCACAGGATCGGAGACGCTCGGAAAGGTCTAGAAGTGGGAAAGCTCTGCCCTAAAGTTGTCATGCAATATGTACTTAAGTGTTAGGATTTACAAATGGGAATATCTACCTAATGTTAGCATGCAAAGGAATATGGGAATCCTACCTATGTTATCATACAAAGGGTTCTATCTAATGGGTGCTACCCAATCGGAACAAGAGTTGACGAGTGGAGCAAGGAGAAGTGTTGGGGATAAAGGTAGATGGCGATGCATGAAGCAATCGACTTACAAGGTTGATGGCGATGCATAAAGCAGTCGACTTACAAGGTTGATGGCGATGCATAAAGCAATCGACTTACAAGGTTGATGGCGATGCATAAAGCAATCGACTTACAAAAGGGTGGATGAATACGTGCTGGTTCTGTTAGGTTTTGAAAAATGATTACTCGACGTTGGATCGAGGTTTTGGTCTTGTTTTGAAATGGTTATCGGGTGTTCATTTTATTTCTTGTATTAACAGATGAATAAAGAATGAAAGAATATTATACATTTCATGGGAGAGGGATACATTTGTTATGAATGGGGGTTGTCATGGCAATCAAACAATATATGCCTCATACATCATACACGTAGGCAATAGTTAATCAAACAAGTAAGATATAAACAAATATATAATCAAATCAAATAATCAAAGAATGAAATAATGAAACAATAAACAATGTATGAGTGTAAGTGCAAGGGAACCGGCTCATTGTAAGAAAGCCCAAGAGTAAGCTATGTGAGGTCGATGGCGATGCTCAAAAAGCAATCGACTTACAAGGGTGTAAAAATGGACTCGATATTAAATCGAGAAAGTATGATTTTTATAGTTTTAAAAAAGGCTTTGAATGAATGATGAAGTTAAAAGAAAACAAAGTTTGCATTATTAACAAATGAAACTATGAGTATAATTAATACAACATAAACATGGGAAAAAAAGAATGCTAAAGAAAGGAAATGTTACATATGGGTATTGAACCCACTACATAAGGGGAAATGAGACTCCTTCCCCTCCACCCGGCTACAGGTGGTCAGTAGTCACCTTAACAACGACTCAAAAATATAAACAAAGAAACACAAAAAATAAAAATAAAAATAAAAAAACTAGTAAAAGGCCAACATGGGCCATACGAGTTTGGGCTTGATGAATACCCAACAGTTTCTTGGACTGTTTTGGGTCGGGTCAAATGAGACCCGCTCCAGTCTGGCCCAAGATGAGGTGGCGACCGGAATTCCAAACAGCACCCTAGCCACGTGGCTGTTGGGTAACAAAACAGAGAGACAATTTGACCTTAATAATGGCTAGCTGTCGGCCATTCATGGGAAACAGCAAGGTGGGAAAACCGAAGGGACATCGAGTAAAGCAAATGTCACTAGTGTTGTTTCCAAGCAGCAGAGCCATTAATAATAATAACATTCAATCATAATAAAAACTAGGAAAAAAAAACAAAAGCAAAGGAACGGTGGTACTCGTCTCTCTCCCTCGAGAAGATCCAAACTTTTCACAAAAAGCAAAACCTCCCACAGTAAGAAAGCTCAACATAAAACAAGAAGAATCATGCATCTAACGACGATGAAGAAACAAAAGCTCAAATCGTAAATAAACATGAACACCTAATCTTCAGTCATCAATAATCAGGAATGAAACGTTTCCGGTCGAGATCAAATCGAAAATCAAAAGCATGAATTGGGAAGAGAAACTCACCAGTTACAACAAGGTAGACGGTGATTGGAAAGGGTAACATCGCCTGAATCTTTCTTCCAAATGTGCTTGGTTCTCTCCAAGGAACGCCGCCTCTAGGTTCTCAGAGTTTTTCGTTAGGGTTTTTTCCTCTCTCTTTTTTTTTAACAGTAGCCGCTCCTTCCATTCTCCTTTTTTCTTACTGATTCCCCCCGCTTTCTGATTAGGTTTTTTTCTTTTATATTCACCCTGTTTAGGGTTTTGAACAGGTTACTTAGATCAAAAGGGGTACCCTGCAAAATCCTTTAGGGTGCTCAGCTTGTTTGCCTCATTTCGGTACTTAATCTGGAAAAGGTAATACGATCCATGCGCTTTCTTCTTGAATTTGTCTTGATTCCCAATTTGGGAATTTTCTTGAAATTTTACTGCTTTATTGAGTTATTGTGATTTTTTACTGCAGCGAATTCTTAACAAGTCCACCTTGGGGTTCTGAACTACTAGAGGCCATCAATAGTTATCCCTTTCGAGTGGTTCATCCGAGCCTCCCTGAGCTTCCCATCAACATGGCCAGAGTATCCTTCCGCTGATCCAGCCACCAGCTTTGGTCTGCTATACAAAGAGAGTGATGAAGAGATTCTATAAAGGTTACTATTAGCAGAATCTAGAATGAGAAGCTCCCCATTATGTAAAACCTCAACAGCATAAGGCTCAATTCCAAGCTTGCTTCCATCAAACACAGTCTCCACATTGTAACCACTCTCAAATTTCATCATTGACTTGCTCAAAACCCCAGTTTTAGTGGTGGCTTTAAGAGACCAAACCCATTTGGTAAAAGCAGGGACAGCATTGGAGAGAAACCCGGAAAAAAGTTTTGCAGGTGAAGATGTAGATGGTGGAGCTGAGACTGAGAGTGATCCAGAGAGAAGGTGAAGAATGGGAGATAGTAACAGAAACTGCTTAGTCATTTTGGTGATGAAGATGGAGAAGGTGTAGTGGAGGTGGAAATAGCAACAATGGGGGTAATTGGTGAAAATGGTTCCATTCTGTTACCGTTTTTTCTGTTTCTGTTTTAGGTACCGGTAATAGATCCTCGTTTGCATCAGGTGGCTTTGTTCGAATCTCCTTGGCTTTATCAGCCCAATGAAGGGTGTTTTTGAGTTTCACCGAATGAAAGGGTACTTGGGCTTGTGTTTGCAATCATGACATTGTTGCAAGTTCCTCCTAATGCATCTTTTGAAAAGATTTGTCTTCTGCAATGAAAATTTCACCATAAGGATCATCTATCACTCCTTCATAGACCAATCTTTCGAGTATGCTCATGTAGGCTCTACTTGCACATTGTGTCATTTTCTCCAGCAACAACCTGACTGCATTGCTATTATGTCTTGCATTTTCAGATTTCTCATGCACATTTTGGATCTTTTGCAGATGCAGGTTTTAACGCTTCCATCTGATATCTAGTGGAATTCTGGCTAAGCGTACATTTCATGCAGTTCTCCTTTTGTTTGCAGCAGGTGTGGGAGTGCATAGTCAAGTTCAGGAACTTCACCAATAGCCCATTGCAGAAGCATTGTAATATCACCAATTGGAAGTTAACGGGAAGGAAGATACATCCTTCTTGCTTGTAATTTTTTTTTGGTAATTTCTTCACCATGGAGATCATAAGGACAGATTCCCCGGGATCCAAAAATGGCTGCCATTTTGAATCAAAGGAATCAATTGAAGCTAGCCTGGTTATTGAACCAGTTCCCTCTGAAGACGGTGCAGTGCCCTGTACAGAGAAAATGCGTCTTGAAAATGTGAAATATAGCCGCACAATGCCAGGATGATCCGATTGATCTAGCACTATGCGTTCCAACTTCACATATGCAGTTTTGTTCTCTTTCAAACACAACTTTTCTATTTCTGTATAATAACAGCATCTTTATGTCTCCGAAGCAAAACAACATATTCCTTTCCTGTTTTCTTTTTTACAGTAGAGTCATCAGCAGCTTTGTTAAGGTCAAACGATTGTATTGCTTTCTGAAAAAAAATAACAAGTTTATTGTGGATGTTAGAAAATGCCAAATGTAATGCTCTTCCTCAATCATGGGACTTGATCCCATACTAATGACAAGGTTCTGGATGCCAAGGAAAATGAACACTTCATCCAACTTCCATGGCTTCGTATAATTTTCAACATCTTGAATCTCCTGAGTAAGAATTTCTTTATTGATAACAAAATAGAAGTTTCACAAGTATCAAGCATGATGTTGGAGCTAAGTCACTTGCATATGATGAGCAAATCCATTATCAGTTGAAAACCCCCTAATACTTCAATGGATAAGTAAGGCAATATTGTGAGCCAAATGCATTCCTTGTTGAAAAGAAATGGTCAACTTCCCAGGTAGTACATGATATGATAATACTTAATTACTGATGCCAGCAACTCACAGGATAAGAAGCATCAGAAAACTAGTTGTGACAGCACTATGACTTCTGCAGCCGATAACAGTTGCATATTGGAGCTATGGGAGACCGGCAACCATCCTTAAACTTCCATCTGCCCACCAATGGTGCTTGACAGCCCTACATGCCAGTGCTTCAAACGCAAAGTAAACCCGCTCAGGCCCTCCCATTGCATGCTACAAGGAAATAGTTGTGTCCTGCTTAATAACTATACCTTAGGTTTGGCCTACTGCTATGTTCAAGCAATAAACATTGGTTTAGTAAGCTCAATCCAATTAATAAAACATAGCTTCGTGAAAAAAGACAAATGAAGTAGGGTCTCATCACACAGCATGCATGAGTTCAGTTTTGCTGTTCTCTCTTGAATTATTTATTAAAATCCATGCAAATAAAGGATGGCCTTCGGCCACTAGCTTGATTCCGACGATAACCAGGCTTGGTCCCTCTTAAAAAAAACTCACATGATAATAACTCTCCCTTAAAACATGGTGAACCACTGGAATCTCCTTGAATCAAATAATGTTCATCAAAGCTTTTCATGATTAATATTTTTGACCACATACTCTAATCCAAACACAATAATCCTTGAATTCCTTGATTACCACCGACGCGGAATGCGCCTACGTGTCCAAATATGTTAACGGTAGAACCTCGCCTTGAATGCGCACAACACAACAAGGTGCACCCATAACAGAAAAGGAGACCACTTGATGCTCATGAAAAAGGAGTACCATAGTAGCGGAACAAAATCATGAGGAGCAAATAATGAACGAAATAATGATATGAATATCAGGGTCAAAATCGGGGTGTGACAGCTGCCCCTATTTAAGCGTTTTCAACTAGAGAAATGTGAAGCAGTGTATTCTTCATATGATCAAAGTGGGAGATGGTTAAATACTAAGAAGACCCGGATTTTGATCCTGAATCCCTATGAAACAATGCCTGTCAGCATCGTCAAAGAAGCAATCTCGAAAGAAGAATCTGGCTGGTATGGTGAAAATCGGCCCGAGTACCGAAACAGAAAGTTGACCTGAATACCAAAATAAATGGTAACACAGGAATACCCATGGCCTGAACGCCGCACCTTAGTCTGAACACTAAGCATCGGAATATGAGAGTATCAATGTTGGTCTGATCACCGGAAATCCGGTCTGAACACCACTTTGATTTGAATATCGGAAAAACTGGCCTGAATGCCACTTTGGTCTGGATACCGGGGACTCTGGCCTGAATGCCACTTCGGTCTGGATACCGGGAACTTTGGCCTGAATGCCACTTCGGTCTGGATACCGGGAACTGGTCTGAACACCACAAGTTCTTCGTCCTGACTGTTGAGAACTTCTTCGATCTGGAAATCGGAAACTGGCCTGAATGCCACTTCGGTCTGGATACCGGGAACTGGCCTGAATGCCACTTCGGTCTGGATACCGGGAACTGGTCTGAACACCACAAGTTCTTCGTCCTGATTGTTGAGAACTTCTTCGATCTGGAAATCGGAAACTGGCCTGAATGCCACTTCGGTCTGGATACCGGGAAAACCGGCCTGAATGCCACAAGTTCTTCGTCCTGATTGTTGAGAACTTCTTCGATCTGGAAATCGAAAACTGGCCTGAATGCCACTTCGGTCTGGATACCGGGAAAACTGGTCTGAACACCACAAGTTCTTCGTCCTGATTGTTGAGAACTTCTTCGATCTGGAAATCGGAAACTGGCCTGAATGCCACTTCGGTCTGGATACCGGGAAAACTGGTCTGAACACCACAAGTTCTTCGTCCTGATTGTTGAGAACTTCTTCGATCTGGAAATCGGCAACTGGCCTGAATGCCACTTCGGTCTGGATACCGGGAACACTTCATGTCTACCAGCATCGGCGAAGATAACAAAACAGTGATACGTGAGCCGGCACGCATGGCAAAGACCTATGCTGGGGATAACAATCGAAAGATTGACCAAAGAGTGCATGAGATATATTATCTATAGCCGTCAAAACGTAGATAATACACTCGCATGGAAGATTATCCATAACCGGGTTGCAGGCTGTTAAATGAATAATCGACCGAAAAGAAAGGTATCAGGGTACCAGGACTAGGCATGCAAAAGATGACCAATCAAAAGAGGATAAAGTTGCTAACTCGGAGCAAATAACCAAAAGAAAAGGGGAAGACCCACTGGGGACAATACTGCTTGATCAGGGCAAGTATCCAGAGGGGAAAAGAATATCAATACCGCAAACTGGATACTGATAACTGCAAAGAGGGGATTACATCTACCGGTTTGTAGGCAGAAAACCACAGAAAGGTAACCAGTCATCGATAGGATGAGCACAAAGGGTTAACTCTGCCAATGGGATGAAAGTGGGATTTTACAACTACCAGCTAGTAGGTAGAAAACCACAAAGATAGGACTTACAACTACCGGTTCGTTGGTAGAAGCCACAAACAGTCTGCTGAGAGACCGAGCGAGAAAAAAGGATTTACAACTACCGGGTAGTAGGTAGAAGACCGCAAAATCCGCCAACAATCAGAATGAACCACAACGGTTACCTCTGCTAGGGGATGAAAGTGGGATTTTACAACTACCAGTTAGTAGGTAGAAAACCACAAAGATAGGACTTGCAACTACCGGTTCGTTGGTAGAAGCCACAAATTCTGCCGAGGATAAGATGAATGAGTGCCGGTTAATGAGCGACTATTCATTTATGCCCCAGGGAAGCACGGGCGACAGCCAACAGGAAGCCAGTTTAGGATCGATCCAAAAAGGCAGACTGAATCAGGACTCATCCTAATGAGGAAAGAACTCAATAGGGAAAACTCATCCCATTAGGGAGGGAACGGAAACAACCGTCATCCACGAGGATGTAACTCAGTGGGGAGCGTAGAAGGAAATGGTAGACACTTTCTGCTTAAGGGGTAGACTCTACATGGAGAGATCAGACACACCCACTTCTGCTAAGGGAAAGGACCCAAGCTTGCAAGATGCTGCCAACTTCGGGGAGTAACACTGCTGGGGATACCCACTCAACTAAGGAGTCACTTGTTGAAAACACCAACTTCTCAACCATGCTGATGAACCCAATTCTGAAGCCGATCCAATGGCGCGATGCTAAACTCTTTCCAACAACCCAATCTCGGCTGGTCACCACGGTCTAGGGCTAATGGACATGTTTGCAATGTTGATGCATGAGTTTTTTTTTGTTTTACACAATGCCCCATGATCCTGGAAATGCTATGCACTAATGATGCAATATGTTATGCTTATCTAAATGATGAATGCATAAACACACGTCTCCTCCAGAGACAACACCGGGGAACTCCAGGAACTGTGCTGAGGATCCTATAACCATGTCAACTTCCATCCTGCTGGGGAAAGACAAACCTTGCTGGGGATGCACTCCATCGAACCCGAACTGCTTGGAGATTACCCTGCTAGGGGAGGCAACCCATTCTTATCTCTACTAGGGATGATTTTCTCCGAACCCGATCCGCTTGGGGACCTCGCTGAGGGAAAACCATCAACACAAACCCAACTGGGAAGGCAGTAACCTTTAGGCTCGCTGAGGAGACACTGATCTCAAATCTGTTAGAAAGGATCTACTGGAGAGATCTGTATCAACAAATAGCAGGAGACAACCATCAACAGATACACGGCAACAGCTGCATCATGAGTATCTGAATGCTATGATTATGCATGCATGCATGATACCTAAAAATGTATGATGAATGCTGACAAAACAGACGTGCTCAACACACAGGTCCGGGAATCAACCATCCGGTACCACTCTTCCGGAGGGAAAACCAAAGTCACCAGAGAGACGAGAAAATCCACTAGAGACTGGGATATCAGGGAGCAACACCATCCTGCAGGGGAGGAAGCCCACCAGAGGCTTCCGGAGGGATCGTCGGTCACAACCGGAGAACAGAGCTCAGCATACTGGCGGACGCGCCACAACAACTCGTGCTGGAAATCAGAGATACTCAGAAGCAACCAGATATCTGATGAAGATAGATAGGCCTTAATAAAGCTCCTCATGCTAACAACTCCGCTGGGGATCTATCTGAGGACATGATGGAGTACTGGATGTCAATCCACCAAATACTGAATCTTCCAAGAATAGCACCCATGCTGGGGGAGGGAGGAAGACTGCTCTGCTGGAGAGAGGAAAGTTGAAGTCTTCAATAAATGCTCTGCCTAGGACTGCCCCACAAAAAGCGTCCAAACAGCAAACTTGCTAGGGATGCCCCACAATAGGGCTCAAACAGCACTCTACTGGGGATGCCCCACTATAGGTGCTAATAGGGACTTGGAAGAAAAAACTGCACTGCCGGGGACATGAAGATGAACAACTTCAACCAACACTACACTGGGCAATCTCGCTGAGGAGAAACCATGAGAGGTTCTACAGGGAAAAGATACAGTCATGCTCAAGATACGAACAATTGTCTTACCTGTTGGTAATCATACCGCCCTTGGGAGAGCACTGCGGATCTCCTAAGTATCCTTCCATCATTGTGAATGTTCACTTTGTTTAAGAACAATTTTTTTTTGTGAAAAATTTGTTTATTTTGAAAACAATGATACTTTATCAATTAAAACATGCAAAACATTTGTTGAGTTGAAACAAATAAGAGTGCAAATAAATGGATAAAAGCTCAAATTGATGTGATGGAATGGTAGTCTGCAAAGGGCAGGACTCCACAGATCTGTACAAGTTTGAAATCGGTGACATATATTGGAGAGGGCTACGTTGAACATAATGACCCTTACTCTACCATTCTGAATTTCGATGTATTCAGAGCTTCAGTCGACGACGCATCGAGGATTCCTGACGGATGACAGATATAGAACACGGTCTTGTCAAGATGCAGTTACTTGCCAAATCCCTAATTTTTGCCTAGATTGCCCCAGTGTGAGGTGATCAATCTAGCGGGATGCAAATTCCTTTTTTATTAAATGTCTCTAACTTTTGCCTGGATCGCCCTTTCGGGTTTTCAATCCACCGAGACGCTCCTTTTTGCCTAAGTCGCCCTTTGGGGTGTTCGACTTAGCGAGCTGTTTTGCTCTTTTTTTTTGTTTTAGGCGAAGTATTTCTTGACTGCATCTGGATTCACAGGACGAGTGAACTTCTTCATCCATTGTTGTAAGTGTCAAAGCACCGCCTGAAAAGGCTCCCTTGACAACATATGGACATTCATAGCTTGGAGTTCACTTGCCCCTGGAATCGGGCACGGAAGACAAGACTTTCTTGAGCACAAGGTCACCTTCTCGGAACACACGAGGCTTGACCTTCTTGTTGAATGCTTTTTCACTCTCTGCTGATATGACTGACCATGACACATGGCAGTTGATCTCTTCCTTTCAATCGTATTCACTTGGTCGTAGTGACTCTGAATCCATTCAGCATCAGTCAACTCGGGACTTTGAGGGTGCTATTTCTCTTTTATTTCTTTCTTTCTTTTTCTTTCTTTTGATTTGGATTTCTTTTGATTTTGCACCCTCCTCTTTTTTTTGTTTTTTTTTTTATGTGCCCCAGTTGGCTGTTCTGCTGATTCTCGAGATGCAGCTGAGTGATCTTCTTTTCTTGCTCAAGAAGCCGGGAAATCTCGTCAGGAATCCTTTCAACATCATCTTCTTCCGCTTCAAATACAGGGAATTCACAATTGGGAGATGACGTCAGATCATTGTGTTCAATGGGTTTAAGAAACAACCTGCATAATGATTTTGATATGAAAAGCTTTTTGGAAATCAAACAAGACAATCGTTATGCAGATGAAAAGATTGTTTTTATTCCTGTTTTTAGGGTTTTTTGTGATCACCAATTTCATGAAAAAAGTGAAAAAGGAAAACAATTGGAAAAAACAAATGTTTAACATGCATTTATTTGAATGAAAATATCATTGCACAAAATGTTGCCAACAATGTCATCACTTCTCCTTTTGGCATGGGAGAAGGGTTTTTAAACAAAGTGATTATTACTCTGACTTCTGAACAACTGTAGGAACACCCACAGTGACCCATTTGTGATAGATCCCACCAGGGATAACAACTGTCAGTATCCTTTGCATCAGCAACTTCTGCTTTTGAACAAACCTCTTCGTTGAAGACCTCAGAAGAATAACCATCACCAACCCGGGACTTGCCGTCTTCAAGCTTGATTAACACGGGGACCTAAGTCTTCAAAGCTCGGAATCCCTGACCTCACAAGGTCTTGAACCTTCATCTTTAGCTGGAAACAACTATCCACATCATGACCAGGAGCACCCGAATGATACACACAATGCTGTTCAGGCCTATACCACCACCGAGGGTTGACGGGTATAGCCGGCGGGTCTCTGGGAGTAATCAAGTTCCGCTCTATCAAAGAGGGATACAACTCTGCATAGGACATAGGGATCGGATCAAAAATGATCTTCTTCCTCTCATTACTCGTACTGGCTTGATTACCATTGGGAGGCCGATAAGTCTGCTGCTGAGGACGATGTTGTTGATGCTGATATTGCTGAGTTGGTCTTCTCTATTGTTGTTGAGTTTGAGTGGCTGGAATAGTCACAGCAGCAACTTGCCGATGCTGTCCTTTGTTCACACTCCTCCGACGGTGCACAACGTTTATTTCACCCTCTCCCCTTCTGGGTGCCCCAGAGGATGGCTTTTTAGAACTTGAAGGATTTGAAGAGCCAGGATGGCGAACCGGAGCAAGGGTTGCTCTGACATTAACAGTCTCTGTAGCAAGGGGCTGTCCACTGATTATAATACCCCTCAAATCTTCACCCACGGCATAGTTGTTGACGGGAATAGTGACAGCAGTAATTTGATAATTGACAGGGACCCTCTCTGGTGAAGCACGACTGGGCGGCAGAATCACAGCTTCCTGTCTCTGGGCTAAGGCACGCAGCTCCTCTTGCCCCTGAACAACTCCATGCATCATGGTCATGAACTGGGCCATGTTCTGCCCTCATCTCAGTCAACTCAGCTTGGACTTGATCCATACTCCTCTGATGATTCAATCTGGTTGCGGTGCGGACGATGATCAACAATCCCGTCTCAGTCAAAACCCAGAGTGAGAAGTCTCTCCCAAGCATGTCTGCAATGCAAGGATGATATGTGCATGATATGCATATGATGCGGATGCCATTTTATCATGAATGATCCTGAAAAGGATATGCACATGCGAGTTAACTTTTTTTCATGCATTATTATTTTTTTGGAAAATAAACATGCTATGATGCAAAGGATGGAGCCAAGACTGGCAGGTTGTGCATCTCGGCACACAGGATCCGAAGCTTCGGCTTGAACTCTGATCACAACCATCTGAAACCCAAAGTCAATCTGATCAACTGGCATCTGAACCCATGTCTGGAGAACTGAGCCACCATCTGAGTGAGCACCCACAGATTCAGCCCAGGGATCCGAAATAAACGGAACCCGCTGATAAACCACGGACAGAACTCCGGCGTCCCAGAAATAAACGTCCATAAATTTGGCTGAACCAAAGTCACCATCACAGCACCACTGGCAGAAACCGTATCTGTAGAGATCAAACCCTCCCCTCACAGGTAGACTCTAAGAACAGAAGTTTGTCAGCTTCAGCCCTTTAGTCGAGAATAATACGTTTACCACTGAAGGTTTGGCATTATTTCGGGATAAAAGACCTCCGCTGACTCCCCTCAACAGGATATCCTAAAGCAAGTTCCCAGTCTCGGGGTCCTCGGATTGAGCAGCGAGAATGCGCTCACCAGAGCTAACATAATCACGTCTCGGAGGAGAGGCCTCGACTGAGTTCTCGGGAAATGGTCACCAGAGTCGACGATTTCTAAAGGAATATTTGTCGTTATGGAACACCCATAGGACAAAATATATCCAACAGAAACCTCGTCTGGAATGTGGGTCTCATGAACGACTTAACGTAGCAACACACCACGCAAGCCTCATGACTATCCACTCTAACACCTATGTGTACACTCAAGCCTGGGTAGTGGGCTTATCTCTCATATAACATCCCCACCCTAACAAACCCAACAGAACCCACAGATACAACAAACATATGTACATGAATGCAATAAGATAAAGCAGGTAAACACGGAAAGTAAATAACTGTACAAAAGAATAAACACCCAACAAACAAGAAACCTACAAAAGCTAGGAGGGACTCGCTTAGGGAAACCGTGTCCCCAGCAGAGTCGCCAGCTGTCGCAACCCGAAAAATACGGTCTGCGAAAAAACAACCGGCGAGAAAAATGACAGAAGAGTCGCCACCGTGCGTTATTTATCCCAAAGGAGGGAAAGGAAACGCTCGAAGTAAACCTGGAGAAAGGAAAGGAAAAGACAAGGTCTCGCAACCAAATCTTGGGTTCGGGAGTCGATTATGCGAAGGGAAGGTATTAGCACCCCTACGCATCCGTAGTACTCTACGGGATCCACTCTTGTTGTTCTTGTCTAAAGGGTGTATGTTTATCTAATGTACTATTTACTAAAAGAAAGGGTCAAAGAAAATGACTCGCACGGATGTCGCATCCACTGCATACGTATCTCATCTGAATATGAGAATCAGAGTCTTCGTAGCTCGGGTACCTATGGGTTAAGGATAAGTGTGCTCGCTAAGACATCGCGTCTTATGCCTACGTATCTCATCGGGAATGAGAATCAGAGCAAAACGTAGTTCAAGCTAACTACGGGAACAAAGGTCTCGATTGCAACTAGGGCAAGAGAAAGGGAAGGTCTCGATCGCAACGAGGGCGAGAGAAAGGAAAGTCTCGATCGCAACGAGGGCGAGAGAAAGGATCGCAACGA
This sequence comes from Lathyrus oleraceus, assembly GCF_024323335.1. Classification (NCBI taxonomy): domain Eukaryota; kingdom Viridiplantae; phylum Streptophyta; class Magnoliopsida; order Fabales; family Fabaceae; genus Lathyrus; species Lathyrus oleraceus. The sequence continues at coordinate 213,274,308 of NC_066580.1, forward strand.
GGGCGAAAGCAAACAAGGATTAGTTGTTAGTCGTTAGTCAAACTCGGCAAGACATCGCATCTTGTGCCTACGTATCTCATCTGAACATGAGAATCAGAGTTGCCGTAGTTCGGCTCACGCACGCCAAACAAAACAAGACACCAGCAGGCAAACATGGAGCCCGACTGCCAATCACTGGACTTACATCAGCATCCGAACCAAAACACACACAAAAGAAAAAAAGGTGCCCGGAGTGGTCTCGCACGACCACCTGCCTACATACCTCGTCTGGAACAAGGATCAGGGCGATGTAGTTCCCCTTAACAGGGGTTGCCATCTGAATATGGACTTACAAAGGAGGACACTAGTTGTGTCAAAGGAGAGTGGGCAATGTGTTCACGTCCTAGCAGTAGGTGTCGCAGCTCGCTGAATCGAGTCTTAGGCAGTTACCTCTTTGCAATAGGACGGACTACATGCCACAGGATCGGAGACGCTCGGAAAGGTCTAGAAGTGGGGAAGCTCTGCCCTAAAGTTGTCATGCAATATGTACTTAAGTGTTAGGATTTACAAATGGGAATATCTACCTAATGTTAGCATGCAAAGGAATATGGGAATCCTACCTATGTTATCATACAAAGGGTTCTATCTAATGGGTGCTACCCAATCGGAACAAGAGTTGACGAGTGGAGCAAGGAGAAGTGTTGGGGATAAAGGTAGATGGCGATGCATGAAGCAATCGACTTACAAGGTTGATGGCGATGCATAAAGCAGTCGACTTACAAGGTTGATGGCGATGCATAAAGCAATCGACTTACAAGGTTGATGGCGATGCATAAAGCAATCGACTTACAAAAGGGTGGATGAATACGTGCTGGTTCTGTTAGGTTTTGAAAAATGATTACTCGACGTTGGATCGAGGTTTTGGTCTTGTTTTGAAATGGTTATCGGGTGTTCATTTTATTTCTTGTATTAACAGATGAATAAAGAATGAAAGAATATTATACATTTCATGGGAGAGGGATACATTTGTTATGAATGGGGGTTGTCATGGCAATCAAACAATATATGCCTCATACATCATACAAGTAGGCAACAGTTAATCAAACAAGTAAGATATAAACAAATATATAATCAAATCAAATAATCAAAGAATGAAATAATGAAACAATAAACAATGTATGAGTGTAAGTGCAAGGGAACCGACTCATTGTAAGAAAGCCCAAGAGTAAGCTATGTGAGGTCGATGGCGATGCTCAAAAAGCAATCGACTTACAAGGGTGTAAAAATGGACTCGATATTAAATCGAGAAAGTATGATTTTTATAGTTTTAAAAAAGGCTTTGAATGAATGATGAAGTTAAAAGAAAACAAAGTTTGCATTATTAACAAATGAAACTATGAGTATAATTAATACAACATAAACATGGGAAAAAAAGAATGCTAAAGAAAGGAAATGTTACATATGGGTATTGAACCCACTACATAAGGGGAAATGAGACTCCTTCCCCTCCACCCGGCTACAGGTGGTCAGTAGTCACCTTAACAACGACTCAAAAATATAAACAAAGAAACACAAAAAAAAAAATAAAAATAAAAAAACTAGTAAAAGGCCAACATGGGCCATACGAGTTTGGGCTTGATGAATACCCAACAGTTTCTTGGACTGTTTTGGGTCGGGTCAAATGAGACCCGCTCCAGTCTGGCCCAAGATGAGGTGGCGACCGGAATTCCAAACAGCACCCTAGCCACGTGGCTGTTGGGTAACAAAACAGAGAGACAATTTGACCTTAATAATGGCTAGCTGTCGGCCATTCATGGGAAACAGCAAGGTGGGAAAACCGAAGAGACATCGAGTAAAGCAAATGTCACTAGTGTTGTTTCCAAGCAGCAGAGCCATTAATAATAATAACATTCAATCATAATAAAAACTAGGAAAAAAAAACAAAAGCAAAGGAACGGTGGTACTCGTCTCTCTCCCTCGAGAAGATCCAAACTTTTCACAAAAAGCAAAACCTCCCACAGTAAGAAAGCTCAACATAAAACAAGAAGAATCATGCATCTAACGACGATGAAGAAACAGAAGCTCAAATCGTAAATAAACATGAACACCTAATCTTCAGTCATCAATAATCAGGAATGAAACGTTTCCGGTCGAGATCAAATCGAAAATCAAAAGCATGAATTGGGAAGAGAAACTCACCAGTTACAACAAGGTAGACGGTGATTGGAAAGGGTAACATCGCCTGAATCTTTCTTCCAAATGTGCTTGGTTCTCTCCAAGGAACGCCGCCTCTAGGTTCTCAGAGTTTTTCGTTAGGGTTTTTTCCTCTCTCTTTTTTTTTAACAGTAGCCGCTCCTTCCATTCTCCTTTTTTCTTACTGATTCCCCCCGCTTTCTGATTAGGTTTTTTTCTTTTTATATTCACCCTGTTTAGGGTTTTGAACAGGTTACTTAGATCAAAAGGGGTACCCTGCAAAATCCTTTAGGGTGCTCAGCTTGTTTGCCTCATTTCGGTACTTAATCTGGAAAAGGTAATACGATCCATGCGCTTTCTTCTTGAATTTGTCTTGATTCCCAATTTGGAAATTTTCTTGAAATTTTACTGCTTTATTGAGTTATTGTGATTTTTTACTGCAGCGAATTCTTAACAAGTCCACCTTGGGGTTCTGAACTACTAGAGGCCATCAATAGTTATCCCTTTCGAGTGGTTCATCCGAGCCTCCCTGAGCTTCCCATCAACATGGCCAGAGTATCCTTCCGCTGATCCAGCCACCAGCTTTGGTCTGCTATACAAAGAGAGTGATGAGGAGATTCTATAAAGGTTACTATTAGCAGAATCTAGAATGAGAAGCTCCCCATTATGTAAAACCTCAACAGCATAAGGCTCAATTCCAAGCTTGCTTCCATCAAACACAGTCTCCACATTGTAACCACTCTCAAATTTCATCATTGACTTGCTCAAAACCCCAGTTTTAGTGGTGGCTTTAAGAGACCAAACCCATTTGGTAAAAGCAGGGACAGCATTGGAGAGAAACCCGGAAAAAAGTTTTGCAGGTGAAGATGTAGATGGTGGAGCTGAGACTGAGAGTGATCCAGAGAGAAGGTGAAGAATGGGAGATAGTAACAGAAACTGCTTAGTCATTTTGGTGATGAAGATGGAGAAGGTGTAGTGGAGGTGGAAATAGCAACAATGGGGGTAATTGGTGAAAATGGTTCCATTCTGTTACCGTTTTTTCTGTTTCTGTTTTAGGTACCGGTAATAGATCCTCGTTTGCATCAGGTGGCTTTGTTCGAATCTCCTTGGCTTTATCAGCCCAATGAAGGGTGTTTTTGAGTTTCACCGAATGAAAGGGTACTTGGGCTTGTGTTTGCAATCATGACATTGTTGCAAGTTCCTCCTAATGCATCTTTTGAAAAGATTTGTCTTCTGCAATGAAAATTTCACCATAAGGATCATCTATCACTCCTTCATAGACCAATCTTTCGAGTATGCTCATGTAGGCTCTACTTGCACATTGTGTCATTTTCTCCAGCAACAACCTGACTGCATTGCTATTATGTCTTGCATTTTCAGATTTCTCATGCACATTTTGGATCTTTTGCAGATGCAGGTTTTAACGCTTTCATCTGATATCTAGTGGAATTCTGGCTAAGCGTACATTTCATGCAGTTCTCCTGTTGTTTGCAGCAGGTGTGGGAGTGCATAGTCAAGTTCAGGAACTTCACCAATAGCCCATTGCAGAAGCATTGTAATATCACCAATTGGAAGTTAACGGGAAGGAAGATACATCCTTCTTGCTTGTAATTTTTTTTTGGTAATTTCTTCACCATGGAGATCATAAGGACAGATTCCCCGGGATCCAAAAATGGCTGCCATTTTGAATCAAAGGAATCAATTGAAGCTAGCCTGGTTATTGAACCAGTTCCCTCTGAAGACGGTGCAGTGCCCTGTACAGAGAAAATGCGTCTTGAAAATGTGAAATATAGCCGCACAATGCCAGGATGATCCGATTGATCTAGCACTATGCGTTCCAACTTCACATATGCAGTTTTGTTCTCTTTCAAACACAACTTTTCTATTTCTGTATAATAACAGCATCTTTATGTCTCCGAAGCAAAACAACATATTCCTTTCCTGTTTTCTTTTTTACAGTAGAGTCATCAGCAGCTTTGTTAAGGTCAAACGATTGTATTGCTTTCTGAAAAAAAATAACAAGTTTATTGTGGATGTTAGAAAATGCCAAATGTAATGCTCTTCCTCAATCATGGGACTTGATCCCATACTAATGACAAGGTTCTGGATGCCAAGGAAAATGAACACTTCATCCAACTTCCATGGCTTCGTATAATTTTCAACATCTTGAATCTCCTGAGTAAGAATTTCTTTATTGATAACAAAATAGAAGTTTCACAAGTATCAAGCATGATGTTGGAGCTAAGTCACTTGCATATGATGAGCAAATCCATTATCAGTTGAAAACCCCCTAATACTTCAATGGATAAGTAAGGCAATATTGTGAGCCAAATGCATTCCTTGTTGAAAAGAAATGGTCAACTTCCCAGGTAGTACATGATATGATAATACTTAATTACTGATGCCAGCAACTCACAGGATAAGAAGCATCAGAAAACTAGTTGTGACAGCACTATGACTTCTGCAGCCGATAACAGTTGCATATTGGAGCTATGGGAGACCGGCAACCATCCTTAAACTTCCATCTGCCCACCAATGGTGCTTGACAGCCCTACATGCCAGTGCTTCAAACGCAAAGTAAACCCGCTCAGGCCCTCCCATTGCATGCTACAAGGAAATAGTTGTGTCCTGCTTAATAACTATACCTTAGGTTTGGCCTACTGCTATGTTCAAGCAATAAACATTGGTTTAGTAAGCTCAATCCAATTAATAAAACATAGCTTCGTGAAAAAAGACAAATGAAGTAGGGTCTCATCACACAGCATGCATGAGTTCAGTTTTGCTGTTCTCTCTTGAATTATTTATTAAAATCCATGCAAATAAAGGATGGCCTTCGGCCACTAGCTTGATTCCGACGATAACCAGGCTTGGTCCCTCTTAAAAAAAACTCACATGATAATAACTCTCCCTTAAAACATGGTGAACCACTGGAATCTCCTTGAATCAAATAATGTTCATCAAAGCTTTTCATGATTAATATTTTTGACCACATACTCTAATCCAAACACAATAATCCTTGAATTCCTTGATTACCACCGACGCGGAATGCGCCTACGTGTCCAAATATGTTAACGGTAGAACCTCGCCTTGAATGCGCACAACACAACAAGGTGCACCCATAACAGAAAAGGAGACCACTTGATGCTCATGAAAAAGGAGTACCATAGTAGCGGAACAAAATCATGAGGAGCAAATAATGAACGAAATAATGATATGAATATCAGGGTCAAAATCGGGGTGTGACAAATGGTCATTATGTTCAATGTAACCCTTTTTCCAATATATGTCACCAATTTTAAATTTGTAAAGATCCATGGAGTCTCGCCATTTGCGGACTACCATTCTATCAAATAAATTTGAGCCTTTATCCAATTCTTTGCATTCTTATTTGCCTCTGCTTAACAAATGTTTGCATGTTTTCATTGATAAATATCATTGTTTTAAACAAATAAAGTTTTTATAAACTGTTTTTAAAACAAAGTGAACATTCACAATGACTGAAAGGATAAATGGAATGTCCTCAGTGCTCTCCCGAGGATAGTACGATCTCCAAAAGGGTAAGACATTTGTTCATATTTCTGACATGTTTATATCCCCTACACCATCTTTCAGGTTGTCTCCTCAATGAGCGTAGAGAAGGGTGACACACCATCAAGACCCTAAAGAGTCTGGAGTTTTGGCCTTGATCTTTTGGGAGATGTGTATATCTCCATCCTCAGATCCCCAAGGAGTTTGAGTCTAGAATTTTTGTTTTATCAATTATAGGGTTGTCATCCCTTGTGTGGACTGACCTAAAATCCCTTATGGATTGATAAAAGTTGATATGCTATCTATTTTCAAGGAAGTCGATTTTTCCCTCGGCATAAATGAAAATCTCCCGCAGTGTGAGTAGGAATTCCCAGCATGAGTGTAAATCCCCAGCAGGTTGACTTGTATCTTCTCCCCAGCAGGTTCGCTCATAACTGATCCCCAGTAGGGTTGCTCACAGTAGACTTTCCCCAGTTGGATCACCTTTCAGTCTTCCCCAATGGAGTTGCCTGATCTGAGCCTGATATTTGTTTTCCCCTCCATATTGGAAAGCTTCCGATTAGAGCTGGTGGTGAAGATGTTTATTTCTTTCCCCAGAGGAGCACTGGTTCTTTCTCCTTGGCAGAGGTGTCTCTCTAGTAGATGAGGAGGAATGTTTTGGTTGTTAGAACTTCTGTTTGGTGGTTGTTCCCCACAGAGTTTCATATCAGTCCCTGATAAGTTCCCTAGTAGAGTTTCTTCTACGACGAATCTTATTCGTGTTGAGCTCCCCGGTAGAGTGTCCTCTATAACGGATCTTTTGTTTGTTCAGCAGCAAAACCCTGGCGATGACTCTGTAGCTTCCTCAGTAGTGTGATTTGATCCTTCTTCCGGTGGCAGAGATGTCTCCTCAACGGTTAGAAGAGAATGCTTGATTAATGTATTTTTGTTTGGTGGTTGTTCCCCACAAAATTTCATATTATTGCCTGATAAGATCCCCTGTAGAGTTCTTCTCTGACAGATCTTATCAATATCTCCGCAATATTCTCGAGAATTGTTGGAAGATCCTTGACAGTTGGCAGTTGTGACCTTTTGGCTGATCCCCAACAGCGGTCTCGGATCCCCAGCGGTGGTCTTTATCCCCGACAGCGACTCTGCTTGATCCCCAGCTCCAGTCTTCGCCTCCTGGCATTTAATGCTCCCCACCATAGTGGATTTCCTCCTGTGGGTCTGGCTTTTCTCTTTTGAGATGTTACACCGGATGTCTGTCCATTATTTCTTGGACCTGTTTGTGTTAGATATGACTGTTTGTCAGCATTAATCATACATAAACCAAGCATATAGATGCATAACTACAACATTCAGATATTCATGTTACATTATTTTCCATATACCTTTGCTTGTTATCTCCTGCTAGTGGTGAATGTTCTTCCCCAAGCAGATGATTGTGTCTGATCTCTCCATATAGAGTCAACCCCATAAGCAGAAAGTGTCCATATTTCTTTCTGTATTCCCGACTGAGTTATGTCCTCGTGGATGATTATTATTCCAGTTTCGTCCCTAATATGTATTGGGATGGAACTACTCCCCTGAGTTATATCCTCGTTGGGTTGAGTCTTGTTTTATTGTGTCTCTCTGGTTTGTCCCTAGATTGACTCCTTTTTGTTATTTACCCTGCAGTCCCCTGTGGTTCTGGTGATCAATTGCTCAATAAATAGTAATTGTTCATCTTCTCCCCAGTGGATTTTGTGGCCTTCTACCCAGTAACCGGTAGTTATAACTCCTATTTCTGTGGTTTTCTACCCAATAACCAGTAGATGTAATCCCCTTTTTGTTGGTTATCTTTATCCAATATTCGGTATTGATATTCCTTCATTATTTTGGATATACCACCTAGTAACCAGTGATATATCCTTGGGATCATTGCTTTCGTCAATGTATCCCCAGCGAGTCATCTTTCATTTCTCCTTTGTTTGGTAATGATTGTTTCTCCCCTCGATTGGTCTTCGGTTTATACCAAGTAATTGGTATCCCAATGTCCTTTCTTTTTGGTCGATTTATCCTTTATTAACCCAGTAACCGGATGTGGATAATTTTCCATGCGAGTATGTTATCTACGTTCTGACGGTAATAGATAATATATCTCATGCGCTCTTCAGTCGAAGCCTTTTTCTTCCCCAGTTGAGTAAGATTCGTATTTCCTTATGGAATCGAATGTCCATCCTGTAATCGAGTTTGCTTTTTCAGCCCTCCTTTCTGATGATGAGTGTCTTGGAAATGTTCCCAATTCATGCCTGGTTGGTCACCTATTATATGCCCAGTAATCGGTATCCCTAGTGTTCCTTCCTTCTGCTCCCTATTATGACTTTTTGTCCCCTGTGGAGTCAGATTTTCCTGAGTTGAAATATACCTTTTAGGTCTTCCTCAGATGTTTCGGATGATTGATATCTCTCACCCTTATACCAGTCTTAGATATTCTTTCTCCCAGAGCGTGTTGTTCTCTCACCCTTATACCGGTTTTTGATCACATGTCTCTTTTCGAGTTTATTACCCGGATGTTGGTAGTACCTCGTTTCGTTTTCCTCAGCTGAGTCCCCTTAGTGGATTTCCCCATCTGAGTCTGGATTTTTATCCGAAGTATCCCTTGTGGATAGTTTGCAGTATTGGCATATTCCCTAATACATGCATCTTTGCGTCAGCTCGAATCCTTCCATCGATTTATTTTCGTGGAATCCCTTCGTGTCTCCCAGCGAGTTTCAAGTCGTGACCTGCTCACACATTTTTACCCTTATTTATCCCCAGAGTCTTTGTCTCCCTAGTGAGTGTATTACTCCTTTGGATTTTCATTTTCTCCGTATTTCTTTTTCTTTGTGGCTATATATCCCCCACAGAGTATTAACTTTTACATACATACATTTGCATCATGAGGTCTCTTAGGGGCCAAAATTCGTCTCTTTGTTATTATTTAAGCCCATTCTACCTCGTCGAGACGAAGATTTTAACCTTCATATCTTCGACTAGAATGACCTTAAATAGGGGCATCTGTAAGACCCTAATTTTTACCCTAAGATCCCTCATGGCATCATATCATTGCTCATTGCATTTGCCTCAAGGATCATAGCATCTTGGCTCCTTAACCCTAGGGTTGGGACTTGTGTGAGTTGGTTTGGAACCACCAAGCATGCTTGAATTGTATATTATTGCTTTTCTTATTTTGTTTACTAACCAAAAGCACAAAAATATGTCACTAACTTGTTTGTTTTGAAGCTCAAGCAGTCATGTGATCCAAGGCTCCTAGGAGGCTCCTATGCTCATTGAAGTGGCCAGATGAGGATGAAAGCAAGCATGACAATGGTTCCCAAAGCCCTCAATCATCATATATGTCTCCAAAGCATCTCAATTTTCCAATTTGATCAAGATAAACCAAAGGGCTTGAGGCTTGTTTCCCAAGGAAACCCTAATTCAGCTAAGCATTGACTGTGCCTTGCTCATGAAGCAACCTCAACCTATGATCAAATTCAATCAAGGGAAGTTATTTAATTCATTATTTTATGCATATATTAGATTATGTGAGTATCCTCAATCATTCATTCATCAAGATTTGAAGTTTGGCCTTGAGAAGTTGACCAGTCAAGTCATTTGACTATTTTCAAATCCACTGAGACCTAACTTTTGATGTGTTTGTCAAATGAAGATGACCCAAAGATAAAAAATGTTCTTAAGAACCATATGAACACCTTTCATGTTCATCAAAAATACATTTGAAACTTTTAAGGTCATCATTCATCTCAAAACAATATAGGTCATTTTGACTGAAACCCTAATTTTGGGTCAACTTCCCAAGGACCTAACTCCTTCATTTTGTATAATTTTGAGGTGAGACTAATTTCACTGGAAATTTTGAGATGTTTACTTCAAATTTTATGTTGGACAAAATTTCATAATCCTAAAATAAACACATGTGATAATACAAAATATTATAGGTCACTTTGGACCAAAGCCATTGAATCTTGAAAAAGTCCAACTTCAAGTGCCCATAAATATCTCATAAAAAATCCAAATGATGCAAAATGTAAGTCCAAATTTATCATATTGAAAATATCTACAACTTTGATGTTGGAGGTTTTTCCATTTGAGGCTTTCATCATTAAAACAGAAGGGCTTGAAGTTGGTCACTTTTGACAAATTTTTCAAAGGCATGTTTTGTACCTCAAACTTCATGACTAGTTTTCATAAATTTCCAAACTCCAAATGGATTTTTCCCAACATAACTTTTATTCCGTATGTCAACACCTTTCCAACCATTACTCACATGACTATGTTTGGATTTGTTATGTATGATTTTCAAAGAGGGGAACATTTGTGACCATTTATGGAATTCATGATGAAACTTCATGCACAAGCATTTGCCACTCAAACCACACGTCCAAATCAATTCATTATGCTATCAAATTGCAAAACCAATAGCTTTTGGGCCTCACATGCGCTCGTACAGGCCCATGCATGGAGGACCCAAAGCTTCATGCACACAGATTCTTCACCTCTTGGCATCAGCTTCATCTATAAATAGCATGCCATGCTTCATTCATTTCTCATCCTTGAATCAACCTGAAGCTCTGCAGAAATTTAAACTCAACCATACTAGAGGAATTTTGATTTTATTTTCTCAAATTCAAACTTGAATTTCAACTTCCCTGGTTGATCTTCAGTTTATAATTCCTAAGCCTATCATCGTCATCATCTCAAGATCAAGCTGCAAGCAAGAATTTGGTTGGATCATGCTCATCAAAGCTGCAATTCAAAGGTTTATATCTCAACTGTTTTGATTCGAATCTCCTCATATATTATGCTTTTCTTGTGTTTGTTTGGTTCTCTGAAGTCCTCGTGTGAGAGGCAAGCCAATGGTGGCTTTAATTTCATAAATTGATGCATTTCAGATTAAACACCTAGATTTTACATCTCAGATTTCTCCTTCCATAGGGATCTTGAGAGAAATCCAAGGTTACAGGGATGATGTACATCACCCCAGCTTTAATTTGGTATAAGGCACGTGTAGTTTGGTTGAGGTTGCAAAATCTGCAACTGGTGGCCGGTTTCTGTTTGCTCACCGGAGAAGACGGTGGTTTCCACCACCGTCCCCACGTGGAACTCCCCTGGCCTTTTGATCCAACTGCCATGATCTTATCTGAGCCCTTGTTTCATTTGACTTGTTTTAAAACGTTTTGCAACGCGTTTGACTAATGTTCACCATGAGCGTGCATCTCTAAGCCAATGGATTGTCCACGTCAATTAATGAATGATGATCCAAGCGTTGTGGATTTTCCAGTTTTTTTAATTTCTGTTTTATTTTATTTTATTCCATTTATTTTCAAAAATTCATAACTCTTTTATTTGAAATCACAAAAATATGGGACCAATTGCAAAAATTTTCTTTTAAAATCTCCTTTCATAATCTGATTTTAGATTATTTTTGTGATTCCATTTAATATTTTTTGTGAATTGTTTTTTTTTAATAGATTTTAATTCATTTTAATTACTTTTTGATATTCAAAAATTCCAAAAAATATTTTCTTAACACATTTGGATCATGAAAAGTCTATGAAAATATTTTCATCAATTTCTTAATTGATTTGAGTTTTATTTGAGATTTTTAACTCATTTGTGTTATATTTTAATGCTTTTAATTGATTTTAAAATAGTTCCTATTTTCAAAAAATGTTGAGAAAATTTGTCAAATCTTGTTTGACCATGTTAGACTTATGATGATTCAATTGGACTTATCCAAGTTGATTTGAATTGAATTTTAAGTTTGACTTTACTTTGTTCGTTTTATTTTATGTATTATTTTACTTCTAAAAATTACCAAAAATATGTTTGACCTTTCTTGATTTCTAATCTTCATTTCACTTCTGTCTACCATTGATTGATGTTGATTCCATTCACGTTTGATCATTGTGTTTTGATTATGTCATTTGGATTCTCATTTTGTCCATTTCATTTTCTTCTTCATCTTCTGCTTTTTATTTTGGCCAATGAGTTAATGATTTATGGTTAGCCTTGACATATGAGATGCTTAACCTTCTTTTATCCAAATCAAATTCAACTTGATCAAAGATCAAGTGAATTGCTTTGAGTCCAAGATAGGTTGCTTCTTGGTCAAGAGAAAAATCTAAAATCCATACAAGGTCATTCTTCTTTTCTTTTGGCATGGCAAGTTGTAGGAGTTTGGCTTACTAGTCATGATCTCTAACTTGTGCTTATTTGCCTATAGTTTCATTGGCCGGCCTCAGATAGGTGTGACTACTACATTAGTCCACTTACGATTGCTTAACATAGCGCTAAATTGTCTTATGACACACTAACACTAACTACTAATTACTAACTTTTAATTCAAGCATTTAATTCTTGCAATTTAATTTCTTGCTCATTCATTCATATTATCTTTTCCCTTTGCTCACTTGAGCTCATGTTTATGTTTATGCCATTTTCTTTTTGCTCATTTGAGCACATTATTGTGTAAATATATTGTAGCTTTGTGTTTGTTTGGTCTTTGTTTGTGTGAATCCAATGCAAAAAGGATAAAGGACTTAGAATTAGGACTTCACCTATGCTTAATGGAGTTCAAAAGCAACTAGGCCTCATGCCTTTAGAATGCTAAAATTGATTGAAGAGCAACTAGGCCTCATGCCTTTAGAATGCTTAAATCTTGAAGTTGACTTAAAAAGGACCCATAATCTAAACTCTTTCTTTGTCCATTCCTCTTATTGAATTGTGAACTTTTTGATTGTTTGTTATTATGTGATAGGGATTTCAAACTTGAGATAGTAAGAAGGACCATTGTCATGAGTGTCCAAGTTAAGAGACACAAGTCCAATTGGAAGATCCTAGGAGCTTGATTGAATATTTGTTTGATTGCTTGAGTTAATTGCTAAGTCCAAAGGAAAGGAGCATCTTGAATCATCTTTATGATCTCAAGAAAGGAACTTCAAGGGTTTTATTCTCTTCTCTCGTCTTTGCATGTTTAGGACTATCCCTTCTCTTCTTCTCTCCACTCTAACCCAAGCCAAACTAATTTTGTGAAAACATTGACATTGTTTTCAAATTAGAAACCTAGGCCTTATGCCTTTGATTTTTCAAACTCTTTTCATTAATACTTATTTTGAATTGAATCTTAAGTCAACTTTGACTTCATTTTGTAAATACTTCTAATTTGTAAATACAACTCACTTCACGTTTTTTGTGTGGTTCCAATGGCCACCTTTGTTAAAACTTTTCATAAACATTAGCCATAGGTTTGAGTTATCATAGTGGTTGATGTAAACCTCACCTTATCCTTAGTGATTGGAATATAAGCCTTCCATACTTATTATAGGGTGGATCCCTCACTGGTATGTTGAAGCTCTCCTCACATGGTGGATTGTTGGTTTAGGTTGAGTTTTCTCCCTTTGATAACAAAAGACCTTAAGGCTTTTGACAAATCAATTCACCCATATTTTGAGATTTTTACCCCGAACTATGAGGTTTTGATCCTACCTTTGTGATGGTACGTAGGCAATGGGTTTATCCATTCAAACAACAAAATTGTAAAATATGTATATTCTTTTCTCATCTCCCAAATCTTGATTGCACAAGTCTTTTTCACAAATACCAACCTACAATACACTTTGCAAAAATGGATCCCTTAGAGTACTAAGGATGTTTTGGGTGCTTAAAACCTTCCCATTACATAACCAACCCCCTTACCCAGATCTCTGACATTTTTATTAGTTTTTGATTTGATAAAACTACTTGGTTTTTGTTCGCTTTCTAACCTTTCCTTTGGATAAATAGAAGTGCGGTGGCGACTCGAATTGTATGATTTACTTTTGGTTTAGTCAATAAATCTAAAGGTAACAAATACCCCGCTACATTACCTAGTAATCAGTAATGAATACACCTCTTTTTCCTCAGCGGGTCATCCTTAATATGTTTACCCTAACCGATAACGGATGTCCCTATGTTCGAGTGTGTTATCTTCTTACCTAGTAACCGGTAATAGATAATACATCTATTTTACTCCTGTGTTGAAGTTTTTCTTCCCCAGTAGAGTTTGGGTGCGTATTTCCTCAGTGAATTCCCCATCCCCTACAAATAACCTTATGCCCAGGCTGAGTCTTTCCATTGATTTATTTTCATGGAAAATACCTCGTATCTCCAGAAGTTTTCAAGTCGTAGCCTGGCTTACACATGTCATTTTATCCCTTAGAGTCTCTATCGCCTTAACGACTTTTCCTTACAGAATGCATTATGCTCCTTTGGACTTCCAGTCTCTCATGAATTCTTTTGCTCTTGTGGAAATGTATCCCCCACAAAGATCATCTTAACATTCATATCATATTCATCATGAGGTATCTTAGGGACCAAAATTTGTTTCTTGATGTTGTTATTTAAGTCCATTCCACTAACTTGATACGAAGATTTTAACCTTCACATCCTCAGTTAGAATGTCCTTAGATATGGGCAGCTATAAGACCCCAATTTTGACCCTAAGATCCCTCATGCTATCTCATCATTTGCATTGGCTTTGGGATCACACTTTGGTATCCTCTTTACCCCTCATTCATTGGGTTTGCATTGGGAGAGATCACCAAGCACATTTGATTGTATCATACTTTATTTTTCTTTTGTAGGTAGTGTGTGCATCCACCAATGGCTCATCAAGCTCACAACTAGGGGTTGAGACTCCAAGTGCAAAGAGATTAATCAAAAGATGGTTCACATTAGTTCTAAACATCATATATGGATCCCCATGTTCTTCATTTATTATTTTGATCAAGAATTCATCAAGAGTTTGAAGCTTGTTTGCCTTGGAAGCCCTAATTCACCTGGGTATCTTGTGTGACTTCCTCAATTAGTTTCTTCAAAAATTGGTCAAATATATCAAGGAAACTTCATTGTACATCATATTGTGCATATATGATTGTCCAAGAGTCCTAAAGATCAAGAGAACTTGAAGTTTGCAAGTTGGTTCAAGGTGGTTGACCAGAGAAAGTCAAGTAGTTAAAACTGGGGTTCCCTAGACCCTATCTTCTACAATTTTTGTCGTATGAAAATTATTCTTAGATAAAAATTAGTCCATATGAAATTCCAAACAACTTTCATGTTGACATTAAGAGCTATTTTTGTTTGGAAAATCATTTGTTATGGTGAAAGATTATAGGTCATTTTGTTTGTGCCCTAGTTAGGAGGTCAACTTCCAAGGACCATAACTTGCTCAATGTTTCTGAGATGAAGGCCATCCAAGTTTCATGATAAATTTCAGTATTTTCTCTCCAACTTTTATTCTTTGAGAAACTTCAAATTCAACTTGAAAGGGCATGTGCAAAGAGGAAATATTATAGGTCATTTTGGGCCATCGTCATTGAACAAGCAATTTTCCTCAACTTCTAAAATGCATAACTCCCTTATGAAAACTCCAAATGATGTCAAATTTATGACCAAATTGAATATGGACGAAAGATATACAACTTTGATGAAGGAACATTTTCCATTTGAAGCTCATAGAAAAAGTTATTCAAGGTCGAACAAGTGGTCATTTGACTTGGTACTTAGAAAATTTTCAAATATGTTTGATTTCTCAAACTTCCACCTCAAAATTCATCATGATACAAACTCCGAATAAAAATGTGTTCAACATAAAAGTTGTTCCCCTTGATGTCACCTTTCCATAAAGTCCAAGATCACTTCATTTGGATAAGATTTGAGGGATATGCGCATGGTTCCTTTCATAGGTTTGTTTTGGCAAGATTTGAATTCAATTGTCCATTTCCTTTTGCATGCTTACATGTTAATGCTGCAGGATCCATTGTGCATGAATTGGAATGTGATCACATCATGACTTGGGACCAAATCATTGTCCATGCATCCATGCACCAAAGTTGCTAAATTTTGGAAAAATTTCAAAGTGTGTGAAAAGCAACTTGATACCCTATAAATACATGGACATTGTGATCAGAAAGAGGATCCATGCTTGCCCAAGCTTTGAACCATGGCTTCCCTAACCTCCATTGAAGGACAAACTTGAAGATTTCACTTAAAATTGAGTTCCAAATCTCCTTCTGCTTTGAGATTGAAAATCTAAGAATCCAAGCCTCTCTCTGATCCCTTTCACTTCCTGCAAGCTTATAGTCGAGCCAAGGCCAATTGGAAGCAAGATCAAGCCAGATTCAAGCTACCCAAAGATGATTTTTCAGAATCTTTGAGCCTTTGATTCTCTCTCAATTCTTCACTATTATATTTGATTTTAGGTTGGCTGGAGTCCTACCAATGTAGGCTACAAGATTGAGTTTCTTTTAGGTCAAATCGAAGCAACTCAGATCATGAACCTCAAAATTCAAATCCATGTGTCGCAACCTGAAAAATACAGTGCGCGAAAAAAAACATCCGGCGAAAGAAAATGACAGAAGAGTCGCCACCGTGCGTTATTCATCCCAAAGGAGGGAAAGGAAACGCTCGAAGTAAACCTGAAAAAGGAAAGGACAAGACGGGGTCTCGCAACCAAATCTTGGGTTCGGGAGTCGGTTATGCGAAGGGAAGGTATTAGCACCCCTACGCATCCGTAGTACTCTACGGGATCCACTTTTGTAGTTTTCGTCTAAAGGGTGTGAGTTTATCTTGTGCTGTTTACCAAAAAAAAGAGGGTTAAATGACTCGCGCGGATGTCGCATCCACTGCATACGTATCTCATCTGAATATGAGAATCAGAGTCTTCGTAGCTCGGCTGACCTATGGGTTGGGGGATGTGTGCTCACTAAGACATCGCGTCTTATGCCTACGTATCTCATCTGGAATGAGAATCAGAGCAAGCCGTAGTTCGGCTAACTATGGGGTTGTGGATTGGGTTTTGGACGAACGACGTCACTACGCAATCTACCGGATGCTCGACCTTTGGAGACTTACTCGCCTGTAGTAGAAGGAGTAAACGTGTGTTATGGAGAAGAAAAATCAATGAAGGGTTTGTTTGCATTGTAGGAACGCGCATGCAAAAGGGTAATGAGGATAAGACCTCATAGCTCTTAACCCTGGACAAAGGAACCTGCATAAAGTAAACACAAAAACATTGCCTCCTATCGAGGTCTTCCAGCTAGGAAAGCAGTAAAATGCGGGAAAAATGTAAAAGTACCACGCAGATAAAGATCCGAAGTAACTGCAACTAGAGGAATGGGAAACCCTGAGATCCTTCCAAGCTAACATCATCAAAGAAAGTGGGTCAGTACAGGTAATCGGAATGAACCTCCAGGGGTTATCCCACAAATAAAGTGGGAAACCGCGCAAGTTATCCCTGCAAAAGTCATGTGAGCCCTCACAAAAACTCAACAAAAGGGTTAGTGAAACACCATAAGCATTTTTTTCATGGATAACAGTATGGTTTCAGAAACCTCAAACCCTGTGGCATACACTTCAAAAATCATGTGATTAAACATTCAAGGCATAGGTTTCACCCATTCATAATACATCACACATTTAAAACATTCAAATTGAAGGCGTAAAATAATGGGAATAGGGCAAACCTGATTGGAGAGCTTGATTGAAATTGAGTTGCACCCGTGAGGCCCTTCAGGGTTTGGAGGCTGCTCTGAGTTCTCTGTCAGGTTTCTCTTCAGGTTTTGTCCAGGGTTTTGTTCCTAGGAAACCTCAGAGTATTTTGCTTCTCTTCCTTTTTCTCAAGTGAAACCTTGATATTTATAGACTGAATTTCATGGTTTTGTGGGCTCAAATGAGAGAGACCCAAGTCCAAAATTTTTTATTATATTTTTTTTTTTATTATTATTATTTTTATTTATTTATTATTTTTGTAAAATATTATTATTATTATTATTTTTTTCGTTTTTTTTTTTATTATTATTATTTTTTTTTTACGGATCTAATTCTAATTGACATGATGAAATGCAATATGAAATGAATGCATGAATGAGGAGGGCAAATTTTGGGGTGTTACAGCTGCCCCTATTCAATCATCAGCTAAACCGAGTAGGATGAAAGCGAACAGCTTATCAGACAAACGGGGTGAGCTGTGATTGAATACCAAAGATAGACCGAAAATTTGCGCTCCGAGAACACCACAAAAACGCGGAAATACACCGTGCTGTTTATTTTCCTTCCGATCCTCTGGCTTAATCTGGAGTTTCGATCCTCTGGCTGGATATTAATTTTGATCCTCGGGCTGGATACGATTTTGATCTTCTGGCTAGATCTTCTTCGATCTTCTGGCTAGATCTCCTTCGTTTCGATTCTCTGGCTGAATCTATTTCCTTTGATTCTCTGGCTGAATCTACTTCGATCTTCTGGCTAGATCTGAATTGTTTCGATTCTCTGGCTGAATCTGTTTCCGGTCTTTGGGCTAGACCTGACTTCGATCTTCTGGCTAGATCTTCTTCGATCTTCTGGCTAGATCTCCTTTGTTTCGATTCTCTGCCTGAATCTACTTCCTTTGATTCTCTGGCTGAATCTACTTCGATCTTCTGGCTAGATCTGAATTGTTTCGATTCTCTGGCTGAATCTATTTCCTTTGATTCTCTGGCTGAATCTACTTCGATCTTCTGGCTAGATCTGAATTGTTTCGATTCTCTGGCTGAATCTATTTCCGGTCTTCGGGCTAGACCTGGATTGTTTTGATGATAAATTCCCATCATTAGGATCCCGCATCTGAGGCATGCGCTGGTTGACCCTCTTTTGAAATCTACACCCAACCTTCATATTAGATATGCAGCTTCGAGCATATTCCACTTTTGGGCTTCGTACATATTCTTCGGGCTAGAACATGTTGTAACGACTCCTCAATTAGACTTGCTGGGGAAATAAAGCTTGTAGGCGACTTCACTGGGGAATCTTCGAAATGACCCTCAGGCTGGATCATTGGAACACGATTCTCAGGCTGAATCTTCGAAGTGACCCTCAGGCTGGACCACTGGAACACGATTCTCAAGTTGAATCTTCGAAATGACCCTCAGGCTGGATCACTGGAAAACGATTCTCAGGCTGAATCTTCAAAATGACCCTCGGGCTGGATTATTGGAAAATGATTCTCAGGCTGAATCTTCAAAACGACCCTCAGGCTGGATCACTCACGCTTGATCCTCTGGCTGGATCTCATGACCTTGGTTGTAAAGTAATTCTTCAGTCTGCTTGGAAGAACCTGTTTATCAGCTTATGTGTATGCTTTACATGATATGCATGCAAATGCAAATGTTATGCATGGTGTAAAAAGAAATCTGCTTGGGGAAGCAAACTCCGGTAGGGAACAGATCGTTGTATCAATCCTTGAATGCTCTGTGGGGAATGATCCGTCTGCCGGGACCAATGAGCCACCAAAAATAAATTGGCTCCTTGAAAAGTTGACCTTGCGGGGGGAATATCAACTATGGAAACTTTTCTCGGCGAGGCTCTGTGAGGAGAGTCTATGGGGAAAACACTTCCTGGGGAAATGTCGTAGGAAACGGCCTTTGCTGGGGATATGAACTTGCTAATCGCCCTCAAGCTAGGGATTAACAAATCTGTTAAAAATAATCTGCTGGGGAATGAGATGAACACTGGGAACACCACCCTCTTGTCCTTTGGGTATGCAACCACTCCGCTGTTGCTAGGAAGATACAGTCTGACACTGTCAACTCCGCTCGGGATAGACAGTCTGGATACTGTCAACTCTGTTGGGAATAGACAGTCTGGATACTGTCAACTCTGTTGGGGAATATGCTCTGCTGAGGAGAGACTTTGTCAACCGCTTGGGGATGAGGATTCATGACTTGGCATCCGATTCCTGTGACCTGCAACCAAAAATACACGTATGCCTCAGGGGAATTACTCGGTTTGAATTCATCGTCCGGGATTAAGCACATTCAAAGCAATTTTAAATGTTTTCCTGTGCAAATCATCTGCAAAAGCCACCATTATGTTCATATGCAATATGTTTTATCAAAAATTCGGACATTTTTGCAAACAAACTGATAAATGAAAAAAAAAGAGGCTCTTTAACTGAATTATTCGACTCTTAATGGGGAGAAAACTTGTGCCAGGAATAGGCGAGGGTATCAGGAAGCTGATCCCTGAAAAGAGGTGATCGCTATAAAGAGAGAACTATCCTAATGACAACGGGGATACGGGGTCCCACTGAGTTTCGACTCTACTATGGCTCGTATGTCCTCAAGACGCTCCGCTCATCTTGCTTTCGGAAGTGGATGATTAGTCGATCTTTAACCTTCGAAGATTGCCGGATTGAATGCAACGGTGATATAACACAGGTGAACTCAGATCATAGTCATTCGCTTATTCCCTAACTTTTGCCTGGATCGCCCCCTTTTCGGGTTTTCAATCCATCGGGATACCCATTTTTGCCTGAGCCGCCCTTTTGGGTTTTCGACTCACCGGGTGTACTCTTTTTTTATATCCCTAATTTTTTCCCGAACCTCTTTATTCTCTTTTTTTTTTGGTTCGTCGGGATGCCCTTTTTTTGCCTGGACCATTCTTTTTACTTGTCCAGCGGGTCTATTTTACGCGAAGTATTTTTTTTAACTGCGTCTGAGTTAATAGGGGACGGGAATCCTTCGCCATCCATGGTTGTTAGCATCAAAACTCCGCCATAGAAAATCCTTTTAACCACGTACGGACCCTCATAGTTCGGTGTCCATTTGCCCCTGTGATCTGTGTTGGGAGGAAGAAATATTTTGAGCACCAATTCACCGACTTGATACCCCCGAGGGCGCACTTTCTGACCAAATGCTTTCTTCATTCGTCTCTGGCCGAGATACGTCAATTCTGGGTACGTAGTTCCAGCATAGCACCATTTCCCGTTGGTTTAATTGATGACCAAAGCTGAATCCCCGTATACATCCAGGGTTTTAATCTGTATATTGACGGCTTCCTCAAGTCTTAGGATACAAGCTTCGTATTCGGCTTCATTGTTGGTGCAGGGAAAAGTTATTCTGGCACCAAATGGCATATGAACCCCCTTCCGGTGTGATCAACACTATACCAACTCCGCGACCATTGACGTGGACCGCCCCATCAAACATCATAACCCATTTGGATTCAGGGTCAGGCCCCTCCTCCGGGAGTGGTTCCTCTCAATCTTTCGATTTGAGAAACATGATGTCCTCATCAGGAAAGTCAAACCTCATAGGTTGGTAATCATCAATCGGTTGCTCTGCAAGATAGTCTGACAAGACACTTCCCTTGATGGCTTTTTGTGAAGTGTATTGGATGTCATACTCTGTCAGTATCATTTGTCACCTAGTAACCTTTCCGGTAAGTGATGGCTTTTCAAAAATATACTTGACTGGATCCATTTTTGATATCAATAGAGTCGTGTGAGTCAACATATACTGTCTTAGTCGGCGAGCAGCCCATGCCAAAGCGCGGCAAGTTTTCTCGAGCAATGAATATCTTTGTTCACAGTCGGTAAACTTTTGCTAAGGTAGTATATTGCATGCTCTTTTCGACCTGACTCATCATGCTGACCGAGCACACAACCCATTGACCTTTCTAACACAGTCAAGTACATGATCAACGGTCTTTCCTCTCGGCATGTAGACTGGCCCCGATCTCTTTCTTGTCGTCTGCGGTACCAATGTTGACGGTCTCAATCACCTCCTGATAAGGTGTAATAGCTCGGTCCTCCTGTTTTAACAATCTGGCTAACCCTTCAGGCAATTCACAATCTTCCTCAACCCCTTCTTCGGCTTAATAGATAGGATTGTCGAAGTCATACTTGGCCATAGCAGTGTCGTTAGTAGTGAGATCCGAGTGGTCGGCTCTGCATGATGGAGGATCATGCTTTTCCTTAGAATGAGAGATTTTTTTTTGGAAAGAAAGAGAAAACGAAAAAAAGAAACATTGCCATTTTTTTTTTGTAAAAGTAAAAAAAACTGAAAGAAAGAGAACACAAAATTGTTTGCAAAAGCCGTCCTTTATTGATGATAAAAATAATTGCGAAACGTAACTAAATGGATGGCCCTACAAATGAGCCGTTACACCTTGGGCAAAGTGTAAGACTTTATTATGCATGTAATAAAGGAAAACAATAAAAATCACTCTTTCAGCAGAGTAACCCGGACGGTTTTTTCAGACGACCAATTGTCGAGCTTTTCTCCCGGGACACACGGGCGAATCCAGCTATCTAAGTCACAGTCGCTGTCAGCCTTGTCTTCATCTGCAGCATTGACGATGTGGGGAGAAACCAAACCCCCGCTGGAGAGAGTACCGGTTTCATTCTTCTGAGATCCCGGAGCATACCCCAATCCAAACTTGTCTTCTTTGATGACTGGCTCCACAAATTTGCCCCAGCCTTGGGCATTACCAGCTTTAACCACTTCGACAGCTTGCTTGTATGAAGAGATAGAAGTCCCGACCTTCTCAAACTCAGGTGAAAAGACAGCTTCGGGCGCGACCTCATTGATGTTTGTAGTTTCGAAGCCCTGACACAGCATCTCATGCATCTCGCCATCCATCTCTACATACTTAAATGTAGACAGGTGGCTAACAAAAATATCCTCTTCACCACATACAGTGACGATCTGACCTTCTAGTTCATATTTGAGCTTCTGGTGGAGGGTAGAAGTAACAGCACCGACAACATGAATCCAAGGCCGACCTAGCAGACAGCTGTAGGCAGGCTGGATATCCATCACATAAAAGGTGCTCTTGAACACCTGCGGTCCAATCTTAACTGGCAACTCAACTTCGCCAAAGACAGCTCTCTTAGAGCCATCAAAAGCCCTCACAACTAAGTTACTTGGCCTCAGGATGGTGTCATCGCAATCCAACTTCGTTAAGGCTTTCTTTGGAAGAACATTCAGAGAAGAGCCTGTATCAACCAAAACATGGGAAAGCATCACCCCTTTGCACTCCATTGTGATATGCAAGGCTTTATTGTGATTCCTGCCCTCAGGTGTCAGGTCATTATCGGTGAAACCTAGCCCCCGGATAGCGTTTACATTGGAAACTACCGACTCCAACTGGTTAACAGTTATCTCCGGTGGAACATAGGCCATATTCAGTACTTTCAACAAGGCTGCTCTGTGCGCCTCAGAGCACAGCAATAGTGAGAGAGTGGAGATCTTTAAGGGTGTCTGATTTAGATGGTCGACTACCTTGTAGTCACTTTTCTTGATAATCCTCATAAACTCATCCACTTCCTTCTCGAATGCGGTCTTAGGAGGATCTTCCCTAGTAGTAACCTCTTCGGTGGATACCTGTTTCCCTTTAGCCTTGGCAGCTGCCTCGGCTTCAGTATTCGCGCGTAATGTTGATGGTGCAAATAGGCGTCCACTGCGAGTGAAGCCACCAAGCCCTCCAACATTGTCTACAGCGGAGCTACCAATGTCAATGTCTTCTTCGTTAACTTTCTGCCCCTGGCAGTAGATATCAGCCCCATAGTGCCACGGGATAGCACTGTCTTTCTCATACGGAACTGGTCCTGGTACCGTGATGGTGATTGGACCAACCAAAGTCGGTTGAGGGTTGTCAGAGTAAATTGCGACTGGTGCTGAACTCTCGATGTTCACCGCTGCTGGTTCTGTACTTTCTGGGAAATCTATTGTTGTCGGAGCGAGTCTCTCGGGAACATATATTTCTTCAGGAGTGAAATAAAACGTCACCGTCGATACATCATTCTTCATTGGACGAGCCTGATCGAGCTGAAGACAACCTTCATCTATCAGCTGCTGAATACCCCTTCTCAAACTGTCACATCCGTTTTCGGCAGCTTGACAATTTCTGCATTCTTCCCCACAGCCCGGGAAAATCTGTCCTTTCAGAAGTCGGTCTTTAACCACCGATAGCGAAGTCTTCACCTTAGTCACATCAGAAACCAAATTCAAAGTTTCCCCACTATCAACAGCATTAATCCTCTGCCCGCCGTGAGCCGGCATCGGGTTCTGGATAACATTAGGCACCGGAGCAAAATTGATAGCCTGGGCATCTCTCAAATCTTGTACCTTTAACTGGAGAGCCTTGCAATTATCTGTAGTATGGCCAGGTGCGTTGGAGTGAAAAGCACATTTGGCGTTGACATCATAACCTCTAGGCAAATTATTGGGATCGATTGGTGGGGCCAGAGTTCTCAACGTAACCAGATTCATGTCAATCAGCTTGGGAAGTAATACTGAATAAGGCATTGGGATTGGCTCAATGACCCGGTTTGCCTGCCTTGGACGTTGTTGATAGTGTCTCTGCTGACCCGGATTACCTCCTTGTTGTTGATTGTTGTACCTGGGTTGTTGTTGCGGATGATATTGCGGTTGAGGAACAGGTGTTGGAATAGTGACTGCGGCCACTTGATCTTGATAATAATTAGGGCGTCCTTTACTCCTGCCTCTGCCGGCATACACAACGCTTGCCTCGCCTTCTTTTCTTCGCTGACCGTTACCAGCAAACGGTCTCTTGGGACCTGATGGGTTGGAAACACTATTGTCTTGAATTCGGCCCATCTTCAACAGACTCTCGATTCTTTCTCCAGCAATTACTATCTCTGCAAAGCTGATTGACGGGCAAGCAGCCAATCTCTCAATATAATTGCCTTGAAGAGTGTTCATGAACATGTCCGCCATCTCCCTTTCAGACATAGGGGGTTGGACGGACGCAGCAATCTGTCTCCAACGCTGAGCATATTCTCTAAAGGTCTCCTTGGCAGTCTGGGACATACCTTGCAACAAGGTCCGATTTGGAGCCATGTCCAAGTTGTATTGATATTGCTTGACAAAAGCCTCTGCCAAGTCTTTCCAGCTCTTGATGGTAGTACGAGACAAATGAGAATACCATTCACGAGAAGCTCCAGTTAGACTGTCTTCAAAATAGTACATCCACAACTTTTCATCTTCCGTGTGAGCTCCCAACCTTCCCAGATAAGATTGGAGATGAGTGCGTGGGCAAGAAGCCCCGTTGTATTTCTCAAAAGTAGGGGGTTTGAACTTGTGAGGAATCCTTACTCCCTGAACCAGAACAAGATTTGTGACATCAAAGCCTAAGGAATTTTGAGACTCCAAAGATTTGAGCTTCTCAGCAAGCTCATCCATACGGCGAGTGGTCTCGAGGGCCTCGTCGTGCAAAGAAAATTGATCACACTGATAATCTTCAGTAACGGGGCGCCCGTTAATCCGAATTACTTGATTCACATCGTACCTTCCGCCAATACCATTCCCAACATTCCCTGTGTTGCCAACATTACCCGGGTTTCCATCAGCATTTCCGTTACCCGCGTTACCAGTGTTCACAGGGTTATCAGCGTTCCTAGGGTTACCAGGGTTTCCCTCAGCATTTAGTATCTCCACCTCAGGCCTCGGTTGCCCAACCAGTTCCCTCAGCTTTTCTTGACCTGCTGCCATACCAGTCATCAATGTCATGAACTGATCCATCCTTTCACGCATATCAGCCAGCTCTTTCTGTACTTGGTCCATCGCTAGCTGTGGACGGTTTTCCTTTGTCGGGTACCTGTGGACTCGCTTGGGACCAATAACTGCCTGATACAGGGAACAAACATTAGACACTGCGGTGACACCTGCAAAACAAACAAGGGTTAGTATGCATGGTATGCGATGCACTGCTTATTCAATTTTAAGGCACCCTGCAAATGAATAAGCATGAGATGTTGGATGCAAATATGCAGATGATGTTATGCAATGCAAAGGCATGTCAATCAGAATTGATGGATCCGCTTGAACATCTGTCAGGTTGCACTGCCTGGAGAGAAATTCACTGAGGAATATAATACAAGACCAAAACTCTGCTCCAGAAAAACGGGTTGGTTGGAGGTTAAGGTTTCCTGAGTTTAGCCCACCCCTCACTGGTAGGTTCTAAGAACAGAAGTTCGTCAACTTCAGCCCTTCAGTCGCGAATAATACGTTTCCCACTGAGGGTTTGGCATTATTACGGGATAAAAGACCTCCACTGACTCCCCTCAACAGGACATCCTAAAGCAAGTTCCCAGTCTCGGGGTCCTCGGATTGATCAGCGAGAATGCGCCCACCAGAGCTAACATAATCACGTCTCGGAGGAGAGGCCTCGACTGAGTTCTTGGGAAATGGTCACCAGAGTCGACGATTTCTAAAGGAACACCATGTCGTTACGGAACATCCGTAGGACATAATATATCCAAAAGAAACCTCGTCTGGGTGTGGTTCTTCACGAACGACTTAACGTATCAACATGCCACGCAAGCCTCATGATCATCCACTCTAAAACCTGTGTGTACACTCAAGCCTGGGTAATGGGCTTATCTCTCATAAAACATCCCATCCCAACAAACAAACAAACAGATCCAATAGATACAACAGATGCATGCAAGCAGGTAAGCAAATAAATGTACAAAAGCATGAACACCCAATAAACAAGAAATCACACAAGCTAGGAGGGACTCGCTTAGGGAAGACGGACCAGCAAGAGGTCAACTTCTTAGTCCTCAGCAGAGTCGCCAGCTGTCGCAACCTGAAAAATACAGTGCGAGAAAAAAAACAACCGGCGAAAGAAAATGACAGAAGAGTCGCCACCGTGCGTTATTCATCCCAAAGGAGGGAAAGGAAACGCTCGAAGTAAACCTGAAAAAGGAAAGGACAAGACGGGGTCTCGCAACCAAATCTTGGGTTCGGGAGTCGGTTATGCGAAGGGAAGGTATTAGCACCCCTACGCATCCGTAGTACTCTACGGGATCCACTTTTGTAGTTTTCGTCTAAAGGGTGCGAGTTTATCTTGTGCTGTTTACCAAAAAAAAAGGGTTAAATGACTCGCGCGGATGTCGCATCCACTGCATACGTATCTCATCTGAATATGAGAATCAGAGTCTTCGCAGCTTGGCTGACCTATGGGTTGGGGGATGTGTGCTCGCTAAGACATCGCGTCTTATGCCTACGTATCTCATCTGGAATGAGAATCAGAGCAAGCTGTAGTTCGGCTAACTATGGGGTTGTGGATTGGGTTTTGGACGAACGACGTCACTACGCAATCTACCAGATGCTCGACCTTTGGAGACTTACTCGCCTGTAGTAGAAGGAGTAAATGTGTGTTATGGAGAAGAAAAATCAATGAAGGGTTTGTTTGCATTGTAGGAACGCGCATGCAAAAGGGTAATGAGGATAAGACCTCACAGCTCTTAACCCTGGACAAAGGAACCTGCATAAAGTAAACACAAAAACATTGCCTCCTATCGAGGTCTTCCAGCTAGGAAAGCAGTAAAATGCGGGAAAAATGTAAAAGTACCACGCGGATAAAGATCCGAAGCAACAGCAATTAGAGGAATGGGAAACCCTGAGATCCTTCCAAGCTAACATCATCAAAGAAAGTGGGTCAGTACAGGTAATCGGAATGAACCTCCAGGGGTTATCCCACAAATAAAGTGGGAAACCACGCAAGTTATCCTGCAAAAGTCATGTGAGCCCTCACAAAAACTCAACAAAAGGGTTAGTGAAACACCATAAGCATTTTTTTCATGGATAACAGTATGGTTTCAGAAACCTCAAACCCTGTGGCATACACTTCAGAAATCATGTGATTAAACATTCAAGGCATAAGTTTCACCCATTCAAATACATCACACATTCAAAACATTCAAATTGAAGGCGTAAAATAATGGGAATAGGGCAAACCTAATTGGAGAGCTTGATTGAAATTGAGTTGCACCCGTGAGGCCCTTCAGGGTTTGGAGGCTGCTCTGAGTTCTCTGTCAGGTTTCTCTTCAGGTTTTGTCCAGGGTTTTGTTCCAAGGAAACCTCAGAGTATTTTGCTTCTCTTCCTTTTTCTCAAGTGAAGCCTTGGTATTTATAGACTGAATTTCATGGTTTTGTGGGCTCAAATGAGAGAGACCCAAGTCCAAAATTTTTTATTATATTTTATTTATTTTTTTATTATTATTTTTCTTTATTAATTTTTTTGTCAAAAAATTATTATTATTTTTTTTTTCGTTTTATTTTTTCATTTTTTTTCATTTTTTTTCGTTTTTTTTTTTTTTTTTTTTTTCGTTTTTATTTTTTATTTTTTTTATTTTTTTTTTTACGGATCTAATTCTGATTGACATGATGAAATGCAATATGAAATGAATGCATGAATGAGGAGGGCAAATTTTGGGGTGTTACACCATGTATCTTTGAATATACTTGGAATTGGATGAAACGGAGGTCAGGTTCGAGCTCCTGAGCATTTTTCCTTTAAAACCATGTCCTTATATTTCATTTTTGTGATGGTTTGTGGTGGACCAGTCCGGTGAGGTCCACCGAAGAAGATGACCGGAGCTAGGGCTCCGGTGGTGCGTTGGCACCTTCCAAACAATCTGATCCTTTTAAAATGTTTTAATCTTGGCCCTTGGTTCTGATTACCATTGGTGTGGCGCATTGACTCAGGTCTTTGATAGAACGTGTGCGCTTGGTCATCAATTCTGCCACCTCAATTAATGAGGGAGATCTGATGACCCTTGTTTTTTTGTATTTTTTGAATTTCCATTTAATCCACTTATTTTATTTAATTCATATAAATTTCATTTTGAATCCAAAAAATATGGGACTTTCACCAAAAATCTTTGAATATTTTTCTCTTCCATATTTTGAATTAACATTATTTTTTGGATTAATTTTGGTATTTTTAATTAATTAAATGTTTTTGTGCATATTTTTAATTGTTTTAAATTACTTCTGACTTTCTAAAAATTGTGAATTTTTGTCTAAGGTCCTTTGACCTTGTTTGACCTAGGATAAATCCCTTGGCCATTTATTTGGTGTTTTGAAGGGATTTAAGGTTTTGTCCAAATGAAAATGCATTTTAATTCATTTTTAATGTGATTTTTTATTGATTGAATGTTTAAAAATTATGTTGAGCCATTTTTATGGTCTTGTGATGTTTGACTTTCTGTTTGGGCCTTGATCATGGTTGATTTGACTTTTATTTGATCAAAACCATTGGATTTAGGGGATTGATGGAATGTACATTTCATCTCCCAAAATGAATGTATTGTATTGATCAGATAAAATTCCTCTCATGATCAATTTGTGTTTCTATTTCCCCTTCCCTTTTAATCGTCATCCCTATTTTTCCCCATTCCCTTATTTGACCAATGAAATCTTTAATGTCTAAATGCTAAATGATTCATCAATGACCTTGTGTCAGATGAATCAATACAAGTTTGACTAAGATAGGTCTCTTCCGTTTTCTTTTAGTGCGTGGTATGTTTTAGGAGTTTGGTTCTTTGTACCAAATCTCTAACATGCATTAACACCTATATTTTTATTGCTCGGTCTCAGATAGTTGTGACTTCTACATAAGTCCAATTACGATTGCTTAACATAGAGCTAAATTTGACCCTTAAAGCATAGCATTCTAGTAAGTGAGATTGTAAGTCTCCCATTCTTCATGGAATTGTGTGGAGACTTGACTTTTTTTCCTTTCATGAGAGATAGTGGCATACTTGTTGAATTATCTAAGTTAGATCCCTTCTCATGGAAGGTGTCTTGGTTTAAGGATTCATACTTGTGAATGAATGATTGAGTGTTCTCCAAAGAATGACTTAATCAATTAAAATTCACCACTAACATTTGACTAACCATTGACTAACTCTTATTAAGTATGCGTTTACTTATCAAGTCAATATATGGCTCAAATGAGAAAAGTGAAAAGGACTTGATAAATAAACAAGTTACATTTCATATAACTTGTTTATTTATCAAGTCCTTTTCACTTTGCTCATTTGAGCCATATATTGAGATTGTATATATTGCTTTCTTGCATTTTGTTTTGTTTGTGGTCTTAGGACCTTAAAATACCCAATAACAACAAAAACCCTAAAAAACATTTGGTGGATTGTGGGGACTTGATCTGAACTTTTGGACTTAGAACTAGGCAACATTCCATGTGCTAAAGGACTTGGCCAATGCCAAATTCTGAGACTGAACTATCTTTGATAGTGACTTTCATCTGATGCAAGATTTTGGATCTCTTTGATTCATCTGCTACTCTGTCTTTGTGCTTAATTGTTATTTTGTTATTACCCATATCTGATGTTTTGTTCTAAGTTTATCAAGGAATATTTCATCTGATACATTGGAAGATAATGAAGACTGCTAGCTATTGGAATGCTTTCTTGGATATGGGTATCTTTATTTGATGCCTTGATCTTCATGATGTCTGGATATTGCTTATTGCTTATTTCTTGATCAAAGTCCAAAGGAAAATGCGTTTCTATATGACATTCTTGTCTGTTGGATGGCATCCCATTGGTCAGATCTTTTCAACTCTTAACTTTTAATTTTTTGCTTATGATAATCCCTTCATCTCCTCCTAGTTCTTTAATTTCAAAATCTCGTCCTGTTTTCAAAAACCATCTTTGCTTGTGATTTCAAACATAGACATGTTTTAACAATTAGAAACTTTGGTCTCATGCCAATGAATCTTCAAAACTTATTTCTTAATCAAATTTGTTAATGAACTTAACCATATTGACTTAAATTTCAAATGACAAAAAGAACTAACAACCCAATTCAAACATTTGGTTTTTTATGCCCTTTTCTTGTTAAACTTTTGTTAAAATTAATTCACCAACTTCTTTGAAATATTTACCACGAACTACGGGGTTTTGATCTCTCATTTGTATGTTGGTACGTAGGCATAAGACCGAAGGTCTTATCAAATACAAAAATATAATCAATGAATTATTTTCTCATCCCCACACTCTATATTTTATCAAACATCATTTATACCCAAAAAACATATGCACGCAAAAAAGGGCTCCCTCGGAGTACCTGGGACACTTTGGGTGCTAACACCTTCCCTCTGTGTAACCAACCCCCTTACCTGTAATCTCTGGCATTTTATTAGTTTTGATTTGAAAACTTCTTATCCTTGGGTTTTGTTCGTACTTTTCCCTTTTACTTTGGAAACAATAAAAGTGCGGTGGCAACTCTGGTTTTACTGACGTCAAGTTTATCCATAACTTGATTGTTATGAATTTACCGCTACATTATGCTAATGATGCGTGAAATGCAATGTTTTTTATTTTTAATTTCAAGGAACATATGAAGTCTTATTTGAAAATATAATAATAATCAACGATAATACTAATTCAATTGACCATAAAATATCTTTTTATTCATAAAATTAGGAAGGATTACACTGAGTATAATTTCAGAAACCAAAATACGAATACAAGAGAAAAGGAAACTATCATCCTAAGGATCCCTAACAACTACATGAGATGATTTGGCCAAGGGAGCATACTTCCTGTGGATGCATCGAATCTCTGACTCAAAGGACATCTTCATCTGAGCCTTTTCGAGGACAATCTGATCAATAATCTTCTTTCAAGTACCTGAAGGATTAGGCATACTAGAGGAAAATAAATCCTCTGGCTCTCTCTGTCTCTTCACTACACACTCCTCAAGGATCTCGATAAGTGTATCTTTGTCTTTCGACTCAATCTGCAACTCCTCATGCTTTCGGTTTAAAGCATAGAATCATTCTTCCCATAAGTCTCTTTCTTGCTTCATCTTGGCAAGTGAGTCTTCCAACTCCTCTATATCTTGGTTAGGGAGAGTTGATGGCTCAGCCACAACCATAGGCATAGGTCTTTTGTAAGCGTACAACATCTTGAGCTCCAAAGTTCTCTTCTTCACCCAAGTAGTGTAGGCTTCCAAAGGTACACTGTTGAATGGACCAAGCTCGAATCTTCCTTTCTTATGCATATTATGCCAAGAACACACCATTCTACTCTTCAAAAGTTGGGGATCTTTACCCTCCTGATAGAATAGACCCTCTAACTGAACGTTATTAGGTTTGTCTCTCAAGGGGAACCTAAGTTGACGACGAGCCAATGTAGGGTTGTAGTTATTCCTCCAATGATTTTACTAAGATGGTAAACATGGGGATAAGATTAGAGGAAGGAGTCCGTGAAGGACGTTTGTCCAAAGATGAAGCGTCAACAATCAATAAATATGGTGGTAGCTTCTCCAAAAAGAAGGAAGGAGAGACTAATGCAGTATTAGCTGGGAGGCAGAGGAGGCCTCATGTGAGGAAAAGTTCTCAATCCCGTCAGCATCAACACCAGGTGTCATCAGTAATCCCAGTTTTTTCCAACAACTCAACCAATCAATCAGTTCCAATCCAATAACAACATCAACAACAACTGCAACAACATACCAACTACAACAAAAACAATCATCAGCAGAACTATGAGAGGAAGAAGGTCTCTTTTGACCCTATTCCTATGACATATGCAGAGTGATCCTTGTTATTCGCAAGTGCATGAATTACGTCAAAGTAATATAAAATAATATTTATCCCACAGAGACCAATCGTCAATCTATCGGTTACTATCATTACGGTGTTTATCTAAGGCGGTATAAAAGAGATATTGGGTTTGCAAAATAACGGTAAGTAATAAATGCAGGTAAAGACAGGTTGAATGTATCTCACGTCAGTTAAGTGATGTTTCGATTATCTAAGGTGCGATAACCCCCGATGTGACGGATTACCGCTATTACAAATGATAAATATAGGCTTAGTGTTGTAAACTAAGTTGGATGATTTGAAAGTGAAATGGAATGAACTATTTATAGAGGATTTCAGCAGCTTGCAAAGACCATGGTGCCCTCCAACTTCTCCTTAGTGGGAACGTGATTTCCAAAGGTGGCACCCGTCATTCCTTCATGGCGCCCGCCATGTGTGTAAATGGGAAAGATCATGGGGACGTGGCGGTTACCTCCTAGTTGAGGGTTGATGACTCATGGCTCCTCCTATAGCGGTCGCCATGTGCAACGCCATGTGTGTAATTTTCGCTGAAAACCCCTAATTTTAGGTCCTTTTGCTTCGTTTCTTCGAAAAGAGTCTGAAAGTGCTAAATATCTAAAAACAAGATAAAATAGAGCATAATACAAACAAAATGATAATAAAGTCCTAATAAACATGTGAAGTCCGAGTCAAAAACACGGTGTATTTGTAGCGGGGTATTCGTTACCATTAGAGATATTGACTAAATCTAAGGTAAACCATACAAGTCGAGTCGCCACCGCACTTCTATTTATCCAAAGGAATAGTTAGAAAGCGAACAAAACCTAAAAGTTTTATCGAATCAAGAACTAGTAAAAATGTCAGAGATCTGGGTAAGGGGGTTGGTTATGCAATGGGAAGGTTTTAAGCATCCAAAATATCCTAGGTACTCCTAGGGAGCCCTTTTCATAAGTGTTGTTCTAGTCTAAAGGGTGTAGGTATATCAAAAGTACTATTTACTAAAAGGAAGGTTAAAAGAAAATGACTCGCAAGGATGTCGCATCCACTACCTACGTAACTCATCTGAGTATGAGAATTAGAGTCTTCGTAGCTCGTCTATCTATGGGTTAAAGAGAAGTGTGCTCGGTAAGACATCGCGTCTTATGCCTACGTATCTGATCTGGAATGAGAATCAGAGAAAAACGTAGTTCGGCTAACTAGGGGTTAAGGATTGCCATCTGAACATGGACTTACAAAAGAGGACACCAGTTATGATAAAGGAGGGTGGGCAGTGTGTTCAACGTCCTAGCAGTAGGTGTCGCAGATCGCTGAATCGAGTCTTAGGCGGTTACCTCTTTGCAATAGAACGGACTGACATGCCACAAGATCGGAGACGCACGGAAGGTCTAAAAGTGGGTAAGCTCTGCTCTAGAGTTGTCATGCAATATGGACCTATGTGTTAGAATTTACAAAGGGGAACATCTACCTAATGTTAGCATGCAAAGTATAGGGGAATTCTACCTATGTTATCATACAAAGGGTTCTACCTAATGGGTGCTACCTAAACGGAACAAGAGTCGACGGATGGAGCACGGAGAGGAGTTACGGATAAGGGTAGATGGCGATGCCGGAGGCAATCGACTTACAGGTAGATGGAGATGCCTGAGGAAATCGACTTACAAGAGGATGGATGAATGCGTGCTGGTTCTGTTAAGTTTTGAAAATGATTACTCGACGTTGGATCGAGCTTTTGATCTTATTTTGAAATGGTTATCGGATGTTCGTTTTAATTCTTGTATTAACAGGTGACTAAAGAAATAAAGAAATAAATATTATACACTTTATGGGAGAGGGGTACATCTGTTATGAATGGGGATTGTTCATGGCAAACAAACAATAAGAATATATGCCTCATACATCATACACGTAGGCAACAGTTATCAATCAGATCGGATAAATAAACAATATATAATCAAACCAAAGAATGAAATAATGGACCATTTAAACAATGCATGGGAGTATGAACATGTTAAATAATCAAGCAATAGAAAGCATGAATGAGAGAAACAAGTATAAAAGATAACAGATGAATCAAACAGATGAAAATATACACACGAAGTGTCCACTTAGTAATTTAATCAGGAAATGAGGTAAGGACCAAATAAAATCAAGGTAAAAGGCCTCTAATACATGGCATATGAGATGAACAAGGGAGGATAAAAAAATCTCTTGAATTGCCATAAGCAATTCCTAAGTCAAACATCGATCATAAAGAAGTCAACTGAAAATTCAAGTCAACTTAAAAAATAACAAATAAATAGCCAATTAATAAAAAAAATTATGAAAAAAACAAACTAAATAAGGTGGGGTCAGGACATGATCATCCCCAAAAAAGATTTTAAAAATAATGAAAATTGGCACGTGAATTAATTAAAACAAAACATAGGTCAAACCAAAAGTCAATTAATAAGACTAGGTTAGAAATAAATCAAGAATAAATATTAAATTAATCAAGAAAATTATGAAAAATTAAACTAAATAAGGTGGGGTCAGGACATCATCATCCCCCAAAAAGATTTTAAAAATATTGAAAATTGGTACGGGAATTAATTAAAATAAAACAGAAGTCAAATTAAAAGTCAACCAACCAAATTAGGTCAAAAATAAATCCAAAATAAATTGAAAATGTGAAGTAAAATTCCAAGAAAAGGTCAGGTTGATCATGAGACAGTTGTCAACCTTCATCCCAAAAATCAAATGCTAACAATAATTTTAAGTCATAAAAATAAAATCAATAAAAAAAAGTCTTAAAATGGACCATTTAGAATAAATAATTAAAACAAAATATTAATGTTTAAAAAATATGAAAATAAAAATTAATATAAATTAAATAAAACTTTAAGAAAAGTGAAAAAGATTTTTGGGTAATTTTATGGACGAAGAAAATATTTTAAATAAGAAAAAGAAATATGAAAATGGAAGGATTAATGGTGATGAACATGGTAACCAAGCGTAGATATATCAAAACATGGCCATGGAAGAGATGATTACCTAATGGAAAATAGAAGTGGAATGGAATCTGATATGTGACGAAGCTTTGCCTCCATGCCACGAAATTCTAATGCTTCTTTAGGGTTAGGGTTTCAGCTTCTTAAATAGGGTGAATGTATCTCTCAAACCATGGATCCAAATGAGATGATTCTAAAAGGATGTGAAAGAGGAGATGGCAAGGTAAAATTGTTGTGAAGAAATTATTTTCAAATAATGCCTTGAAGTGCAAGAAAACTGGCCAAGAAGTCTTGACAAATTTTGAAGATTTTGGACATAGAAATTTTTCTAAGTGTCCTAAAAAAATGTCTCACTTTGACTAAGCATAACTTTCTCAATTCTAATCCAAATGGAGCAAACTTTATATCTCTAATAAGCTTGGAAAAAGTGGAACACCTTTCATGTTGGAGAAAATTTCAAATGGAGCTTTTATATTGATGCAAAATGGGCTTAAAATGAGTGCAACGATCATGAAAACTTGCCCTAAAGGGAAAGTCAACTATTTCCAAATTAAGTAACTTTTCCAATTCCTGATTAAATGAATAATCCATGATCCAACCTTGATAGAATTTCACATGTAGGATCCCCTAGGCATGTATTTTGAGATTCCACTCTCAAAATGTCAGGAGTTGACTTTTCTGGCCCCACAGTTGACTTTTCCCAAACTGTCTGATTCTCGATTCCATTGATCATTTGAAGCACTTCTAGCTCAAATAAAGAGCTGATTTTTTGTATGTGGACCCTTGTGGACATATGGAGGGCCATGGAAAAGAGTTTCACCAAAAGAATCAGAAATAAACTGATTTTATATCAAACCCTAGTTTTAGGGCAAAATGATCAGGAACTGATTGCACTGATTGCCAATGGATCTTTCTGAGATAATTGTGAATCTTCCTAGGCCAAGATGCCTCTCTAATTATGACATGGATGAGCTCCTCTACTTCCAAACAAACATTGTCTGTTGCAGGTAGCCATGAAACCCTAATTTCTGATTAAATCCAGATGAACACTCTGATAGCTTTGAATTCTTCACTGATGAACTGAGGACCATAATAAGATACTTGGACCCCCCTGAGACCCTTGAGACTTGTATACATAGAAAATGAAGTCTAATTCTCAATCTTGCTTTGTGTGGGCTCCTTCTGTTAAGGAGTGATCGATCAAAACCTGATCTCCATGTCACTAATGCAATATGCAATGAGTATGACCTAATATGATGCTAATGAGGTGTAAAACATAATCCCATGCTTCCAGGAAAAATGAAGGGTAAATTTTGGGGTATTACAGCTGCCCTATTCAATCAACTAGAAACCCGAAAGGAAGATAGCAACAGCTTTCTCACTTTCGAGGTATCAAGTGATTGAATACGATAAAAGCCCGAAAATTTACACTGAAGTGAAAAAATGAAGTAACAATGCCTGTCAGAATCGACAAAGAGGTGGTCTTGAAAAAGAATCCGTTTGGTACGGTGAGAGTTGGTATGAACACCGAAACAAGGAATGTTAGCCTGAATATCAAAATAAATGGTAACACAGAAATAACCATGGCCTGAATGCCGCTCATCAACCTGAATACTGGAAATGACTTCGATCCGAGCATCGGACGATACTTGATTATCAAACATCGGTCTGAACACCGGGAAACGGCCTGAATGCCACTTCGGTCTGAATACCAGAAAACTGGCCTGAATGCCACAAGTTGCATCGACCTGAATGTCGGAAACTTCTTAGATCTGAACATCGGAAGATATTAGATTATCAAACATCGGCCTGAACACCGGGAAACTGGCTTGAGTGCCACTTCGGTCTGAATACCGGAAACTTGGCCTGAATGCCACAAGTTGCATCGACCTGAATGTCGCAAACTTCTTCCTTCTTCATCTGAACATCGGAAAACTGGCCTGAATGCCACTTCGGTCTGAATACTGGAAACTTGGCCTGAATGCCACAAGTTGCGTCGACCTGAACGTCGGAAACTTCTTCGATCTGAACATCGGAAAATTTGCCTGAATGCCACTTCGGTCTGAATACCGGAAACTTTCATGCCTGTCAACATCGGCAGAAATAGGGAAAATGATAATTGAGGCGGCGCGTGGGCCAACGACCCCTGCTGGGAATAATAAAGATAAGTCATGAACAATCTTTAGTCTGAGTACTGGAAACAACTTCTGGCTTATCACTTGGGATACCGAGAATGCCTTATGCTTTACATGCGTATGTTTGAATTTTTCAATGGCGTAATGCTCCATGAAAATGGAAATGCTACACAATTTGGGAGGATGCAATGCATTATGATTCTACATGCAGGGATGCGAAATGCTTGATTAGAGAGAACGCCAAGCTGACGCAAGGAATTCTGCTGGGGAAATGATCACAATCTTCTGGACCCTGGCAAGGCTGTTGGAGATGCACAACACAAAGAACTCTGTGGGGAAATGACCCGTCACACGGTGTTCTGGCAAATAAAAAAATACCGAGGCTCTGACTGGGGAGAGAATGGCACTGAAAACTTGTTGTTGAGGAAAGCGACAGTGGTTCTAGAAACCATAATCTGTGAGAGAGACGACTCAACAGGGGAAGCAAACACCGATACGGTACCGATATTTTTCTTCAAGGAAAGAGACCATGAGTCTAGCGTCGAGATCATCGATCTGGCATCAAACTCTGAGGAGCAGCCGCTTCTGTTGGGAAGATACAGTCTTGCACTGTCAACTCCACTGGAGATATACAGTCTAACACTGTCAACTCCGATGGGGATATATAGTCTGACACTGTCGACTCTACTGGTGAATGTATAATCTGAAACAAATGCTTGGGGAAGTATAGTAGTGAGAGCCTGCCGGGGATTGAAGAATCCAACGCTCGGACCAGCTCTGTAGGGATAAGATACAAAATTCCAACTGTTGATATAAAAACATCTGCGATCATTTGATGGGGACCTTAAGGAAATGCCCCGAGTGTACCTGTTCTGAATAGACGATCCAAAGCACTTAAAATTTGCAGCAATTTTCAATGTTTATTAAGCACGTACCTGTAAAGCTCTTATGAATCATGATGCAATGTTTATCAAAAATTCGGACGTCATTTTTGCAAACAAAACACTAAAATGAAAATGAACACAGAGATGTACTGAATAACATGATTTTATTGATTGAGTGGCCTCTGAATAGGTATTTACATCAGGAAGCAATCCCTGGAAATAGGTAATTGCACAACAGATAAAAACTAAAATTAATCTAATGGCAATGTGAAATGAATTTCTATCGGGTTCCAATTCTGCTATGATTCACTCGTCTTCAACATCCTCTAGATGATCGGCTTTCCGAAAAAGGTGATTGGACTGTTTCCTATCCTTCGGAAGTTTCCGGTTATCGACACGAGATGATATTCAGAACTACTCAGAACGCAGCCATTCACTTTATCCCTAACTTTTGCCTGGATTGGCCTTTCGGGTGTTCAATCCACCGAGATACCCATTTTTGCCTAAGTTTCCCTTTCAGGTTTTCAACTTACCGGGTGTACAATCTTTTCATTTTCTAATCCCTAACTTTTGCCTGAACCTTTTTCATTTTCTTGGTTCGCCGGGATGCCCATTTTTTTGCTTGGACTATTCTTTTTATCGTCCAGCGGGTCTATTTTATGCGAAGTATTTTTTAACTGCATCTGAGTTCACAGGGGAAGTGAAGTTTTCACCATCCATAGTTGTAAGCATTAAGGCTCCACCATCAAAAACCTTGGTGACATATACGGTCCATCATAGTTAGGAGTCCACTTGCCCCTGTGATCTGTATGAGGAGGAAGGATCCTTTTCAACACCAAATCTCCGAATTGGAAGCATCGAGGACGCACTTTCTGATCAAAGGCTTTCTTCATCCGACTCTGATACAACTGCCAATGACAAATGGCTGCCATTTGCTTCTCTTTGATAAGACTTAACTCATTGAACCTTGTCTGAATCCATTTAGCTTCGTCTAACTTGTCATCCAACATGACTCTTAGAGGAGGAATCTCCACTTCAACAGGTAGGACTGCTTCCATACCATACAGAAGGGAGTAAGGGGTTGCCCCGGTTGATGTACGTACTGAAGTACGGTACCCATGTAAGGCGAAGGGTAGCATCTCATGCCAATATCTGTACGTAACGACCATCTTCTGCACAATCTTCTTTATGTTCTTATTTGTTGCCTCAACAATACCGTTCATCTTAGGACGATAAGGGGAAGAGTTGTGATGTTGAATGTTGAAGTTCTTGCATAACTCCTTCATCATTTTGTTATTGAGGTTAGAACGATTATCAGTAATGATTCTTTCGGGAATCCCATAACGACAAATGATTTCTTTCTTGATGAATCGGGCAACCACATGTCTGGTGACCTTCGCAAATGACGCTGCTTCGACCCACTTGGTGAAATAGTCGATGGCAACAAGGATGAAGCGATGCCCATTGGAAGAAGTCGGCTCAATCTTTCCAATCATATCAATTTCCCACATAGCAAATGGCCACGAGGAAGACATCACATTTAGAGGATTTGGCGGCACATGCACCTTATCAGCATAAATCTAGCATTTATGACACTTCCGAGCATATTTGAAACAATCAGATTCCATGAGCATCCAGTAATAACCCGCTCTCAACAATTTCTTAGCCATTGCATGTCCGCCGGCATGAGTACCGAAGGAGCCATCATGAACTTCTTGCATTAACATGTCTGCTTCGTGTCTATCCACGCTTCTGAGCAAAACCATGTCGAAATTCCTCTTATACAGCACATCATCTTTGTTCAAGAAGAAACTACTTGCCAATCTTCTCAAAGTCTTTCTATCATTGTTGGATGCCCCTATAGGGTACTCTTGATTCTTCAGAAAGCACTTGATATCGTGGTACCAGGGCTTGTCATCAACTACCAGTTCAGCGGCAAACACATACGCGGCCATATCAAGGCGCATAACATCGATCTTGGGAGCATAGTTCCACCGAATCACCTTGATCATGGAGGACAGAGTAGCAAGAGCATCTGCCATCTGGTTCTCATCACGAGGTATATGATACAACCTTACTGTTGTGAAGAAAGTCAACAGTCTTCTCGTGTAGTCTCTCTAGGGGACCAAATTAGACTGGAGAGTATTCCAATCACCATTCACTTGATTGATTACTAGAGCTGAATCTCCGAAGATGTCCAGAGTCTTGATTCTCAAATCAATGGCTTGCTCAATACCCAAGATACAGGCCTCATACTCAACTTCATTATTGGTGCACTCAAAAGTCAGACGAGCGGTGAAAGGCATGTGGGCACCTTTCGGAATGGTAATGACAGCACCAATTCCACTTTATTTGGCATTGACGACCCCATTAAACATTAAAGTCCACTTTTCATCTGGATCAGATCCCTCCTCAACAGCTGGCTCTTCACAGTCTTTCATCTTGAGGAACATGATGTCTTCATCTCGAAAATCAAACTTCATTTGCTCATAATCATCAATCGGCTGCTGAGCAAGATAGTCTGACAGAATACTCCCTTTGATGGCTTTCTAGGATGTATACTGGATGTCGTACTCTGTCAGTGCCATTTGCCAACGAGTAACCCTTCCGGTGAGAGTTGGCTTCTCAAATATATACTAGACTGGATCCATTTTGGAGATCAGTAAGGTTGTGTGAGTCAGCATGTATTGTTTCAATCGCTTAGCAGCCCATGCAAGTGCACAACATGTCTTTTCAAGCATTGAGTATCTCGACTCGCAATCTGTGAATTTTTTACTCAGGTAGTAGATGGCATGCTCTTTCCTACCTGTCTCGTCGTGTTGACCGAGAACACAACCCATGGAATTATCAAGTACTGTCAAATACATAATCAGCGGTCTCCCTGGGACTGGAGGCATAAGGATTGGAGGATTCTGCAAATACTCTTTTATCTTCTCGAAAGCCCTTTGGCAATCATCATTCCACCTGATGGCCTGATCTTTTCTCAACAATTTGAATATTGGCTCACACGTGGCTGTTAGATGAGAGATGAACCTTGCAATGTAGTTCAACCTTCCTAAGAAACCACAGACTTGTTTTTCTGTTCTTGGCTCAGGCATTTCTTGTATCGCT
Source organism: Lathyrus oleraceus (assembly GCF_024323335.1). Lineage (NCBI taxonomy): Eukaryota > Viridiplantae > Streptophyta > Magnoliopsida > Fabales > Fabaceae > Lathyrus > Lathyrus oleraceus. Next base: position 213,315,333 of record NC_066580.1, read on the forward strand.
TTCACTTTGGACGGATCCACCTCAATCCCTTTTTCACTAACAATAAAACCCAACAGTTTTTCAGATCTCACCCCGAAAGTACACTTGTTCGGATTAAGCCTCAGCTTGAATTTCCTCAAACGCTCAAACAGTTTCTGCAAATTCACCAGATGTTCTTCTTCCGTCTGAGATTTGGCAATCATATCATCAACATAAACCTCGATTTCATGATGAATCATATCATGGAAAAGAGTTACCATAGCTCGTTGATATGTTGCCCCAGCATTTTTCAGACCAAACGGCATCACCTTGTAGCAGAAGGTGCCCCATGGGGTTATGAAAGTTGTCTTCTCCATGTCTTCTGGTGCCATCTTAATTTGATTATAGCCAGAAAAGCCATCCATGAAAGAGAATATCGAGAACTGAGCCGTGTTATCCACCAAAACATCGATGTGAGGTAATTGGAAATCATCTTAAGGACTAGCTTTGTTCAGAACCCGGTAGTCAACATATATCCATACCTTTCCATCCTTTTTAGGTACGGGAATGATATTTGCAACCCATGGCGGATAATTTGTAACTGCTAGAAACCCTGCATCCAACTGTTTTTGCACTTCTTCCTTTATCTTGACAACCATTTTTGGTCTTGTTCTTCTGAGCTTCTACTTAACCGGAGGACAACCCTCTTTGAGAGGCAAGCGGTGTACCACAATGTCTGTGTCCAGCCCTGGCATATCCTGATAAGATCAAGCGAAGATGTCAACATACTCTTGCAGCAATTCAATCAACCCCTTCTTCACATTGTCTTCAAAAGCAGCCCCTATCTTGATTTCTCTCTTGGCGTCCTCGGTACCGAGATTAATCACTTCAATAGACTCTTGATGCGGTTGAATGACCCTTTCCTCCTGTTTTAACAAACTGGCAAGTTCTTCAGGGAGTTCATAGTCTTCATCACCCTCTTCTTCTGCTTGAAAGATTGGATTTTCAAAGTCGAAGCGAGCCATAGAAGAACTGTTATCAATAGGATCTGGTGACGTGCATCTGCATGAGTGATGGTATGTGCTTATGAGTGTGAACAAGAAGTGGAAAATAAACAAAACATTGCCAAATGTGTATTTTATTTTTTATTTTTGATTTTTGAAAACTGCAAAAATAGAAAGACAGTGAACAAAATATTTGAATGCAAAAAGACGTCCTTTATTTATGATAAAAAATGCAGGTATCCACATAGATGAGCCCTACAATGAGTCATTACGCCTTGGGCGGAACGTAAGACTTGGATATGCATGAATAAACAAAGAAAATTACTCTTCAAGAAGAGTGACTTTGATAATCTCTTCAGAAGACCAATTACGGAGAACTTCACCCGGGACCTTTGGACGCACCCAGTTGTCAAATGCCGCAATCATTATCCCCATCTTCTTTGTTGATTCCTTCGGGTACCGTATCGGTGAATGCCTGAGTCAGCTATCCTGCTAGTGGAATACCAAACCAAATGAGAACACTGCGGCGGTACCTGTTATGCAAGACATGCTAATGAATATGCAAATGCAATGACATGTTTATCAATTCCAAAGGGTATTCTACCCCTTGATTCCAGTCTCACATCATATGAACAATATAAGAAAATCTCTTAGGAGAACCAGAAAACCCCAACTAGAATCAAGAAGAAGATATAAACCCCTAGGAATAGATAAACATGATGCATGCAATGCTTATGATTTAGTTTTTATATCAGAGGAACTTTAGAGTCTTATTTGCAAATTTTGGAAATATTAAACGTTTATCACATACGGAAATATCACGTCAATTAATATTTGGAAATGTTTTTACGCCAAAGAAGTACAGTCTTGGTAACCAAATATAATACAAGAGAGAAGGAAAATGAACATCCTATGGATCCCTAGAAGCAATAGTCCAAAGCCCTCGAGACCGGAAGATAAGCTGCACGAAGCCTCTTCACCTTCCTCTCATAGGCTGCCTCCATATGTGCCTTCTCTTTGGCGAGTCGATCATAATTCCTCTTCCAAAACATGGAAGACTGAGGAAGTAGAGAAGTCAATGCGTCATCAGGATCATCAATAACCTGGTGCTCAAGGAACTCTATCAAAGCATCCTTCTCTCTGATCTGCTGAAGCAACTCCTCTCGTTCACGGATCCAAGCACGCGAACGGTCTTCGTCTCTCAACTCCTCTACTCCTTCGCTAGGGAGGGTTGAAGGCCCAGCCACAACCAAAGGTGTGGGTCTTGGATACTCATAAGGCATGAGGTACTCGGAAGCTCTCCTCCTAACCCGAGAGGTGTAGGGTTCCAAAGCGATACAGTTTTTCGGACCTAGCTCCTTCCTTCCTTTCTTATGGATCTTGCGCCAAGCGCGGACCATCCTGCCCTTCAAGCCTTGGGGATCTTTACCCTCCTGAAAGAACAAACCCTCTAACAGAATGTTATTGGGTTTATCCCTTAGGGGGAACCCAAGCTGACGACGTGCCAAAATAGGGTTGTAGTTAATTCCACCGCATGTACCAAGAAGAGGTACATTGGAGAATTCACCACAAGAGTCGATAATCTGCACACCGTCATATACACGGTTGTACCAAAAGATATCCTCATTAGTGAGAGACATAAGTCTCGTGGACCACCGTAGACATCCTTTGTTCTCCTTGAAGGCGATCGTCTGAGGCAAGTGCGAAATAAACCACTTGTACAACAGAGGCAAACAACACACAATGGTACCACCGCCCTTTGCATTCCTCATATGCCAAGAGAAATAAGTGTCACCCAACAGAGTAGGAACGAGATTAACAGTAGAGAAAATCCTAATGGCGTTCACATCCACAAACTTGTCGATGTTGGGGAATAACACTAGCCCATAGATGAGAAGTACAAATATGGCCTCAAAGGCGTCCTCACTCATGGCCTTCCCAAACATAGTAGCTTGATCAATGAGGAAATCAGACGGGAGACCTTGAATTCCACCTTTGGTAGTCATATGACCATCAATAATAGATTCATCTATACGCAACAGATCAGCAATCTCTTGAGAAGAAGGAACTCTCTCCAAGCACTGAACGGCAACTGGTCTAGGATAGGTATGCCCACAAGATAGGCATACTCCTCAAGCATGGGCAAAAGCTGAAAATCCGGAAAAGTGAAGCAACGGTACAAGGGATCATAGAACTGCACCAATACACTCATTAGACCTTCATCCACTTGAGTAGGCAGAATAGACAGAAGCTTCCCATGACGATCCTTGAATTCCAAGGGATCTAATACATATGATGTCAAACTCATTAACTCTTTCAAGTCGGGTTGTCTGAAACTGTACTTCTTCGTATTCCTTCTTTGCTTATCCATGTCTGAAAATTTGCAAATAGACCTCTTAAGTTCCTTAAAAGATTTCTCATTGTTGATGATATGGATGTGTATGAATGCATGAATGCATGGATGCAACAATCACACTCAAGGATCAAGCAAATCTCACCACACAAAGGTCATGGGATGGATCAAGTCATCCTTAATATCAATCATCCATTTTGGTGGATTATGGTTTACACCTTATCAACACCCAAGTTCCATTGATATTAAGGATACACAAGAACAGATCAACCACGAATCAAGGGTTTGTTGCGAGTCGTGAGCATGGAGTCTTGGTTAAGAACCACCCAAAGGGAGTGTACTATGGTTAAACCTGACAATCATGTTCTACAAGAGGTTCCCATAGTCATCATCCCATATTTCGGATATTATCATATAAACGACTAGTCGTATTCCAAAAATATTCTCAAGAGAGACTCTTATGAGTGTAGTATCGCGTAACAATCGTATCAAATCTTACACTTGAACAATCTTCCCACTACGTCCTAAAAATAGGCCAAGATGGGCGTGGTAAACTAAGGTCCTTGGCTTCTAAGGCATATATTGGAAAGAGTAATGCCTAACCACGACTACTCGTGTGACATTATTGATCCCAACATAACCTCCACCAAGTGAATGGGCTTGCAAGTCAACTTGCTAAGGAATAACTCCACACAAGTCAACAAGACTATGCCATTCTCTTATCCTATGTGCACTCGAGTTCGGGTATAGAACTCATCTCACAAAGATCACCAAGCATACTAGGAATTAATATTCAAAAAATTCAATCATTACATACAATTCAGTAATCCTAAATTGCACAAAAATATGTCACAAAGCAATATACCATACAATACAACAAATATGAAAAGTAGGCAAAACCCACTAGGAAAATGATAGTCCTCAGCAGAGTCGCCACTTTTCTGTAGCGGGGTATTCGTTACCATTAGAGATATTGACTAAATCTAAGGTAAACCATACAAGTCGAGTCGCCACCGCACTTCTATTTATCCAAAGGAATGGTTAGACGGCAAAAACCTAAAAGTTTTATCGAATCAAAAACTAGTAAAAATATCAGAGATTTGGGTAAGGGATCCGGTAAATTGTGTAGTAAAAGTAGTAAAAATGTCAGAGATCCGGTAGATTGCGTAGTAACATCGTTCGCCCAAAACACAACCCTTACCCTCTTTTAGTAAATAGTACATTAGATAAACCCACACCCTTTAGACAAGAACCACAATAGTGGATCCCGTAGAGTACTACAGATGCGTAGGGGTGCTAATACCTTCCCTTCGCATAATCAACTCCCGAACCCAAGATTTGGTTGCGAGACCTTGTCTTTTCCTTTCCTTTTTTTTCAGGTTTACTTCGAGTGCTTCCTTTCCCTCCTTTGGGATAAATAATGCACGGTGGCGACTCTTCTGTCATTTGTTTTTTCGCCGGTTGTTTTTTTCGCAGGTTGCGATAGCTAGCGACTCTGCTGGGGACCCGGTTTCCCTAAGCGAGTCCCTCCTAGGTTTTGCAGGTTGTTTGTTTATTGGGTTTTTATTCTTTTGTACAGTTGTTTATTTTTCAGCACTTGTGTACATATCATTGTTGTGTCTGCTGGCTCTGTGGTTTGTTTGCTTGTTGTGGTGGGATGTTCTATGAGAGATAAGCCCATTACCCAGGCTTGAGCGTACACACAGGTTGTAGAGTGGATAGTCATGAGGCTTGCGTGGCGTGTTGCTACGTTAAGTCGTTCATGAAGACCCACACCCAGACGAGGTTTCTTTTGGATATATTCTTTCCTACGGGTGTTCCGTAACGGCATGATGTTCCTTTAGAAATCGTCGACTCTGGTGACCATTTCCCGAGAACTCAGTCGAGGCCTCTCCACTGAGACGCGTTTATGTTAGCTCTGGTGGGCGCATCTTCGCTGCTCAACCCGAGGACCCCAAGACTGGGAACTTGCTATTAGGATGCCTTGTTGAAGGGAGTCAATGGAGGTCTTTTATCTCGTAATAATGCCAAACCTTCAGTGGTAAACGTTTTATTCTTGACTGAAGGGCCGAAGTCGACAAACTTCTGTTCTTAGAACCTACCAGTGAGGGGCGGGCTAAATTCAGGAAACCTTAACCTCCAACCAACCCGGTTTTCTGGAGCAGAGCTTTGATCTCGTATTATATTACTCAATGGGTTTCTCTCCAGACAGTGCAACCTGACAGATGTTCAAGCGGATCCAGCGATCCTGATTGACATGCCACTACATTGCATAACATCATCCGCATATTTGCATCCAACATCTCATGCTTATTCATTTGCAGGGTATTCCTTTTTTAAGGGGGGTGCCTTAAAATTGAATAAGCAGTGCATTGCATACCATGCATACTAACCCTTGTTTGTTTTGCAGGTGTCACCGCAGTGTCTAATGTTTGTTCCCTGTATCAGGCATTATTGGTCCCAAGCGACTCCACAGGTACCCGACCAAGGAAAATCGTCCGCAACTAGCGATGGACCAAGTACAGAAAGAGCTGGCTGATATGCGTGAAAGGATGGATCAGTTCATGACATTGATCACTGGTATGGCAGAAGGCCTGGAAAAGCTGAAGGAATTGGTTGAGCAACCGAGGCCCGATCCATAGGTGGAAATACCAAATGCTGATGGAAACCCGGGTAACATTGGCAACACGGGGAATGTTGGAAATGGTATTGGTGGAAGGTACAATGTGAATCAAGGAATTCGGATTAACGGGCGCCCCGTTACTGAAGATTATCAGTATGATCAATTCTCTTTGCACGACGAAGCCCATTAGACCACACGCCGTATGGATGAGCTTGCTGAGAAGCTCAAATCTTTGGAGTCTCAAAATTCCTTAGGTTTTGATGTCACAAATCTTGGTCTGGTTCAGGGAGTAACGATTCCTCACAAGTTCAAACCCCCTACTTTTGAGAAATACAACGGGGCTTCTTGCCCACGCACTCATCTCCAATCTTATTTGGGAAGGTTGGGAGCTCACACGGAAGACGAAAAGTTGTGGATGTACTATTTTGAAGACAGTCTAACTGGAGCTTCTCGTGAATGGTATTCTCATTTGTCTCGTACTACCATCAAAAGCTAGAAAGACTTGGCAGAGGCTTTTGTCAAGCAATATCAATACAACTTGGACATAGTTCAAAATCGGACCTTGTTGCAAGGAATGTCTTAGACTGCCAAGGAGACCTTTAGAGAATATGCTCAGCGTTGGAGACAAATTGCTGCGTCCGTCCAACCCCCTATGTCTGAAAGGGAGATGGCGGACATGTTCATGAACACTCTTCAAGGCAATTATATTGAGAGGTTGGTTGCTTTCCCGTCAATCAGCTTTGCAGAGATAGTATTTTCTGGAGAAAGAATCGAGAGTCTGTTGAAGATGGGCCGAATTCAAGACAATAGTGCTTCCAGGAAACCGTTTGCTAGTAATGGTCAGCGAAGAAGAGAAGGCGAGACAAGCGTTGTGTATGCCGGCAGAGGCAGGGGCAGGGGACGCCCTAATTATTATCAAGATCAAGTGGCCGCAGTCACTATTCCAACACCTTCTCCTTAACAGCAACAACAACCGCAGTATCATCCGCAACAGCAACCCAGGTACAACAATCAACAACAAGGAGGTAATCCGGGTCAGCAGAGATACTATCAACAACGTCCATGGCAAACGGATCGGGTCATTGAGCCAATCCCAGTGCCTTATTCTGTGTTACTTCTCAAGCTGATTGACCTGAATCTGGTTACGTTAAGAAATCTGGCCCCACCAATAAATCCCAATAATTTGCCTAGAGGTTATGATATCAACGCTAGATGTGTTTTTCACTCCAACGCACCTGGCCATGCTATAGATAATTGCAAGGCTCTCCAGCTAAAGGTACAAGATTTGAGAGATGCCCAGGCTTTCAATTTTTCTCCGGTGCCTAATGTTATCCAAAACCCGATGCCAGCCCACGGCGGGAAGGGGATTAATGCTGTTGAAGTGGTTAAAGCTGGTAATGCCCAAGGCTGGGGCAAATTTGTGGAGCTAGTCATCAAATAAGATACGTTTAGATTGGGGTTTACTCCGGGGTCTCAGAAGAACGAAGCCGGTACTTTCTCCAGCGGGGGTTTGGTTTCTCCCCACATCGTCAATGCTGTAGATGAAGACAAGGCAGACAGCGACTGTGACTTAGATAGCTGGATTCGCCCGTATATCCCGGGAGAAAAGCTCAATAATTGGTCGTCCGAAAAAGTCGTCCGGGTTACTCTACAGAAAGAGTAATTTTTATTGTTTTCCTTTTATTACATGCATAATAAAGTCTTACACTTTTCCCAAGGTGTAATGACTCATCTGTAGGGCCATCCATTTAGTCGCATTTCGCAATTATTTTCATCATCAATAAAGGACAGCTTTTGCAAACAATTTTGTGTTCTCTTTCTTTCAATTATTTTTTTTACTTTTAGAAATGGCAATGTTTCTTTTTCGTTTTTCTTTCCAAAAATCTCGTAAAGTATGATCCTCCATCAAGCAGAGATGATCACCCGGATCTCACTGCTAACGACACTGCTATGGCCAAGTATGACTTCGACAATCCTATCTATCAAGCCGAAGAAGGGGTTGAGGAAGATTGTGAATTGCCTGAAGAGTTAGCCAAGTTGTTGGAACAGGAGGACCGAGCTATTACACCTTATCAGGGGGTGATTGAGACCGTCAACATTGGTACCGAGGACGACAAGAAAGAGATCAAGATCGGGGCCAGTCTACAGGCCAAAGTGAAGAAGGAATAGAGGTAGATCCTGCGAAAGTAAAAGCTATTCAAGAAATGCCTGCACCTAAAACCGAAAGAGAGATTCGTGGCTTCCTGGGTAGATTGAACTACATTTCAAGGTTCATATCTAATCTTACAGCCACGTGCGAGCCATTGTTCAAGGTGCTGAGAAAAGAGCAAGAGGTCAGGTGGAATGATGATTGTCAGAAAGCCTTTGAAAGAATAAAAGAGTATTTGCAGGAGCCCCCGATTCTAATGCCTCCAGTAGAGGGAAGACCGTTAATCATGTATTTGACTGTGTTAGAAAGGTCAATGGGTTGTGTGCTCGGTCAGCATGACGAGTCAGGTCGAAAAGAGCATGCAATATACTACCTTAGCAAAAGTTTACCGACTGTGAACAAAGATACTCACTGCTCAAGAAAACTTGTTGCGCTTTGGCATGGGCTGCTCGTCGACTAAGACAGTATATGTTGACTCACACGACTCTATTGATATCAAAGATGGATCCCGTCAAGTATATTTTTGAAAAGCCAACGCTTACCGGAAGGGTTGCTAGGTGGAAAATGATACTGACAGAGTATGACATCCAATACACTTCGCAAAAGGCCAATAAAGGAAGTGTCTTGTCAGACTATCTTGCAGAGAAACCGATTGATGATTACCAACCTATGAGGTTTGACTTTCCTGATGAGGACATCATGTTTCTCAAATCGAAAGATTGCGAGAAACCACTCCCGGAGGAGGGGCCCGGCCCTGAATCCAAATGGATTATGATGTTTGATGGGGCGGTCAACGTCAATAGTCGCGGAGTTGGTGAAGTGTTGATCATGCCAGAGGGAGTTCATATGCCATTTTGTGCCAGAATAACTTTTCCCTGCACCTACAATGAAGCCGAATACGAAGCTTGTATCCTAGGACTTGAGGAAGCCATCAACCTACGGATTAAAACCCTGAATGTTAAGCTGGACGAAGCAAAATGGGTCCGCTCCCGATACAATCAGCTAAGAGACTGGCAGCTATATGCCATGGCCAACTATATCATAGACGGATGAAGAGAGCGTTTGATCAGAAAGTGCGCCCTCGGGAGTATCAACTTGGTGACTTGGTACTCAAAAGAATTCTTCCTCCCAACACAGATCACAGGGGCAAATGGACACCGAACTATGAGGGTCCATACGTGGTTAAAAGGGTTTTCTCTGGCGGAGCTTTGATGCTAACAACCATGGATGGAAAAGACTTCCCATCCCCTGTCAACTCAGACACAGTTAAAAAATACTTCGCATAATTGACCCGCTGGACAAAATAAAAAGAGTCCAGGCAAAAAAGGGCATCCCGACGAACCAAAAAAACAGAATAAAGAGGTTCGGGCAAAAATTAGGGATATAAAAAAATAAAATAAAAAATGTACACCCGGTGAGTCGAAACCCCGAAAGGGCGGCTCATGCAAAAAAGGGTATCCCGGTGGATTGAAAACCCAAAAGGGCGGTCCACGCAAAAGAGGGAATAAGCGAATTACTGCGATCTGAGTTCATCCGTGTTATATCACCGTTTCATTCAATCCGGCAATCTTCGAAGGTTAAAGATCGACTAATCATCCACTTCAGAAAGCAAGATGAGCAGAGCGTCTTGAGGTCATACGAGCCATAGCAGAGTCGAAACTCAGTGGGACCCGTATCCACATTGCCATTAGGATAATTTCTTTTGTTCAATTTATATCGATCGCCTCTTTTCAGGGACCAGCTTCCTGATGTACTCGCCTATTCCTGGCACAAATTTTTTTCAACCAATAAAAGTCGAATAATTCAGTTAAAGAGCCTCTTTATTTTTCATTTATCAGTTTGTTTACAAAAGATGTATGAATTCTTGATTAAACATATTGCATCTGAACATAATGGTGGCTTTTGCAGATGATTTGCACAGGAAAACATTTAAAATTTCTTTGAATGTGCTTAATCCCGGACGGTGAATTCAAACCGAGTAATTCCCCCGGACATACGTGTGTGTTTGCAGGTCACAGGAACCGGATTCCAAGTCATGAATCCTCATCCCCAAGCAGTCGACAAAGTCTCTCCTCAGCAGAGCATGTCCCCAGTAGAGTTGCACCTTGTATCCCCAGCAACAGCGGAGTAGTTGCATACCCAACGGACAAGAGGGTGGTGTCCCCAATGTTCATCCCATTCCCCAGCAGATTTGTTTTGATCCTTAGCCTGAGGACGATTAGCAAGTTCATATCCCCAGCAAAGGTCGATTCCTACGACATTTCCCCAGGAGATGCTTTCCCCACAGACTCTCCTCACAGAGCCTCGCCAAACAAAGTTCTCATAGTTGATACTCCCCCCGCAAGGTCAACTTTTCAAAAAAAGAAGAAGCCGATTTATTTTCGGTGGCTCCCCGGTCCCGGCAGACAGATCACTCCCCACAGAGCATTCAAGGATTGATACAGCGATCCGTTCCCTACCAAAGTTTGCTTCCCCAAGCAGATTTCTTTTTTGCACCATGCATAACATTTTCATTTGCATGCATATCAAGCATACACATAAGCTGATAAATGGGTTCCTCAAAGCAGACTGAAGAATTACTTTACAACCAAAATCATGAGATTCAGCCAGAGAATCAAGTATGTGTGATCCAGCATGAGGGTCATTTCGAAGATTCAGCCTGAGAATTGTTTTCCAATGAGCCAACCTAAGGCTCAATTTGAAGACTCAGCCAGAGAGTCGCCTACAAGCGTTATTTCCCCAGCAAGCTAGCTAGAGGAGGAGATTGACGGCTCAACAAAAAATCAACCTACAAGAGGATCCAGCCCACGGATCGCATTTAAAAAAAAACAAAAAAAAAACCTAATTGAAGGTTCGTTACAACATGTTCTAGCCTGAAGAATATGTACGAAGTCCAAAAAGTGGAACATTCTCGAAGTTGCATATCTAACACGAAGATTGGGTGTAGATTTCGAAAGAGGGTCAACCAACGCATGCCTCAGATGCGAGATCCTGATGATGGGAATTTAATCATCAAAATAATCCAGATCTAGCCAGAAGATCGAAGTGGATCTAGCCAGAAGATCGAGAATAGATTCGGCCAGAGAATCAAAGATCGAAGTAGATCTAGCCAGAAGATCAAAGTCAGGTCTAGCCAAAAGATCGAAGATAGATTCAGCCAGAGAATCGAAGATCGAAGTCAGGTCTAGCCAGAAGATCGAAGATAGATTCAGCCAGAGAATCGAATCGAAGTATGATCTAGCTAGAAGATCGAAGATAGATTCAGCCAGAGAATTGAATCGAAGTATGATCTAGCCAGAAGATCGAGAATATATTCATCTAGAGAATCAAAGAGGATAGATTCAGCCAGAGAATCGAAACAAGGCAAATCTAGCCAGAAGACAAGATCGTATCCAGCCCGAGGATCAAATCGTATCCAGCCCGAGGATCAAAATCAATATCCAACCAGAGGACCAAATTGAGTATAAATTCAGTCAGAGGATCGAAACTCCAGATTAAGTCAGAAGACTGATTCAGATTCAGCTAGAGGATCGGAAGAAAAATAAACAGCGCAGTGTATTTCAGCATTTTTGTGGTGTTCTCAGAGCGCAAATTTTCGGTCTGTTTTTGGTATTCAATCACAGTTCACCCTGTTTGTCTGATAAGCTGTTCGCTTTCATCCTGCTCGGGTTAGCTGATGATTGAATAGAGGCAGTTATAACACCCCAAAATTTGCCCTCCTCATTCATGCATTCATTTTTAGGTCATTTAGTATTTCACATTGCATTTCATCATTATCAATCAGAATTAGATACATTGCATTTCATCATGTCAATCGGAATTAGCTCCAAGAAGCTTGAATATCATCCAAGACATTTTGTGGTTTCTATTTAGATGATCAATCAACACAAGGGAAAGACTTGAGTTACTTCCAACAGGTTCAAATAGGGTCTATTCCTCAGTCCAAGCAATAATCTCGAAGGAGCAAAAAGCAGAGCCTGAGCTGTCATGCTCGCTAGGCGAGCAACATCGTTCGCTTAGCGAAAGGAACTGTCATGCTCGCTAGGCGAGAAGATCCTTCGCTAGGCGAAACCCACGCGTTTTGAAATATAACAAAAAAGTTTTGGGCCTGAGTTTCCCTCTTTTGAGCCCACAAAGTCACGAAAATCAGGTTATAAATACTAAAGTTTCAGTGAAACAAAACCCGGGAGAAAGAAGAGAGATAAAAGGGGAGACGTAGGAACTAATCTGCAGTAGCCTCCAGACAGCTCTAAGAAGTTCACTCTGATGCACACTTTTTTGCCCCCATCTCACGCAAACCCTAACACTGCTTTGCAAACCCAACCGGGAAATTCAATTCCATTCGATCTCTCCAATCAGGTTTGCCCTATTCCTATTACCTTATGTTTTTAATTTGAATACTCTGAATGTATGAGGTATTATCGTGAGGTATTGCCCACGGGTTTAGATGTGCATGAATGTGTAGGACAATACCTTGAATGTTTTAATCACTTAATTTCTGAAATGGAGACCACAGGGTTTGGGGTTTCCGAGATCGAACTGTTATCAATGAAGAACCCAAAATCCGCAGGCGTTCGCTAAGCGACGCAGTAGCGATCGCAACAACAACTGTTTTTTATGTTTGCTCTAATCTGTTTTGTGTTTGGCATGGCATTGTTTTCTCCTGATTCCATCCCGTTACCCTAACCCATTTGTTGAGTTTTTGTGAGGGCTCACATACTCTTGCAGGGATAGCTTGCTTGGTATTCCACTTTATTTGTGGGGTGCCACCTGGAGGTTTATTCCGATTGCCTGTACTGACTCGCTTTCTTTGATGGTGCTAGCTTGAGAGATCTTCGGGTTTCTTATTTCGTTAGTCGCTATTACTTCGGATCTTTATCCGTGCGGTAGATCTCTTGATCCCTTTATCTTTCCCGCATTTTACCGCTTTCTTAGTTGGAAGACCTCGATAGGAGGCAATGTTTTCTTTTGTTTGTTTACTTTTGTGCCCAAAGACCTCCAAAAGGAGGCACCAGTGCTAAAGACCTCCACGAAGAGGCAATTGACGGATAAAAGGGATTAGTAATCAATCCCCCGTTATTCAGTGTGGTGTTCTTTATGCTCGAACTACGTGTCAAAGCTTCAGAACAAAAGCCCAAGATCTTTTATCCGGTCAGTCAGTGGAGAGGGTTCCACCTTTCTAAATCCCCACATTTTGTCATGAGCTCACCCTGTCCAGGGTTAAGAGCTATGAGGTCCTATCCTCATTACCCTTTTGATCTGCTCACCGTGACGTTCAATGTCAGTGGTTAAGAGCCCATTTGATTACCCTTCCATGGCTTGTTTGTCGAGGTTGATATGACCCCTCTTGACTAAAGCCTTACCCATGTATGTTTGAGCCCCCTTGTTGGCAGTTTATATTAAGATACATGTTTTGTGTGGTGTGATCGTCTCCCCGTAGGATTGTTAGGCTTCGTATAGTCTCCCGTTTGCATGTCATTTAAGGTAGCGCGGGTTCCTTCGTCTAGGACTACCTTTTTGCATGAGCATCCCTAGAACACCAACAACTCATTGATTTTTCTTCTCCTAAGAACACGTTTACTCCTTCTACTACAGGCGAGCAAGTCTCCAAAGGTCGAGCATCCGGTAGATTGCGTAGTAACATCGTTCACCCAAAACACTACCCTTACCCCGTAGTTAGCCGAACTACGTTTTGCTCTGATTCTCATTCCAGATGAGATACGTAGGCATAAGGCGCGATGTCTTACCGAGCACACTCCCCTTTAACCCATAGGTAGCTGAGCTCTGAAGACTCTGATTCTCATATTCAGATGAGATACGTATGCAGTGGATGCGACATTCGTGCGAGTCATTTTCTTTTGACCCCCTCTTTTAGTAAATAGTACATTAGATAAACCCACACCCTTTAGACAAGAACCACAAGAGTGGATCCCGTAGAGTACTACGGATGCGTAGGGGTGCTAATACCTTCCCTTCGCATAATCGAATCCCGAACTCAAGATTTGGTTGCGAGACTTTATCTTTTCCTTTCCTTTTTTTCCAGGTTTACTTCGAGCGTTTCCTTTCCCTCCTTTGCGATAAATAACGCACGGTGGCGACTCTTCTGTCATTTCTTTTTTCGCCGGTTGTTTTTTCGCAGGTTGCGACACCTACGTATCTCATCTGAGTTTGAGAATCAGAGTCTTCGTAGCTCGGCTACCTATGGGTTAAAGAGAAGTGTACTCGGTAAGATGTCGCGTCTTATGCCTACGTATCTCATCTGGAATGAGAATCAGAGCAAAACGTAGTTCGGCTGACTAGGTGTTAAGGATTGCCATCTGAACATGGACTTATAAAAGAGGACAACAGCTGTGTCAAAGGAGGGTGTACAGTGTGTTCAACGTCCTAGTAGTAGGTGTCGCAGCTCGCTGAATCGAGTCTTAGGCAATTACCTCTTTGCAATAGAACGGACTGATATGCCATAAGATCGGAGACGCACGGAAGGTCTAAAAGTGGGGAAGCTCAACTCTAGAGTTGTCATGCAATATGGACCTATGTGTTAGGATTTACAAAGGGGAACATCTACCTAATGTTATCATGCAAAGAACAGGGGAATTCTACCTATGTTATCATACAAAGGGTTCTACCTAATGGGTGCTACCTAAACGGAACAAGAGTCGACGGATGGAGCGCGGAGATGAGTTACGAATAAGGGTAGATGGCGATGCCGGAGGCAATCGACTTACAGGTAGATGGCGATGCCTGAGGCAATCGACTTACAAGAGGATGGATGAATGTGTGCTGGTTCTGTTAAGTTTTGAAAATGATTACTCGACGTTGGATCGAGCTTTCGATCTTATTTTGAAATGGTTATCGGATGTTCGTTTTAATTCTTGTATTAACAGGTGACTAAAGAAATAAAGAAATAAATATTATACACTTTATGGGAGAGGGGTACATTTGTTATGAATGAGGATTGTTCATGGCAAACAAACAATAAGAATATATGCCTCATACATCATACAAGTAGGCAACAGTTATCAATTAGATCAGATAAATAAACAATATATAATCAAACCAAAGAATCAAATAATGGAGCATTTAAACAATGCATGGGAGTATGAGCGTGTTAAATAATCAAGCAATAGAAAGCATGAATGAGAGAAACAAGTATAAAAGATAACGGATGAATCAAACAGATGAAAATATACACACGAAGGGTCCACAGAATAATTTAATCAGGAATAAGGTAAGGACCAAATAAAATCAAGGTAAAAGGCCTCTAATACATGGCATATGAGATGAACAAGGGAGGATCAAGAAATCTCTTCAATTTCCATAAGCAATCCCTAAAGAAGTCAACTGACAATTCAAGTCAATTTAAAAAATAACAAATAAATAGCAAATTAATCAAGAAAATTATGAAAAAAATAAACTAAATAAGGTGGGGTCAGGACATCATCATCCCCCAAAAAGATTTTAAAAATAATGAAAATTGGCACGTGAATTAATTAAAACAAAACATAGGTCAAACCAAAAGTCAATTAATAAGACTAGGTTAGAAATAAATCAAGAATAAATAGTAAATTAATCAAGAAAATTATGAAAAATTAAACTAAATAAGGTGGGGTCAGGACATCATCATCCCCCAAAACTATTTTTAAAATAATGAAAATTGGTATGTGAATTAATTAAAATAGAACAGAAGTCAAATTAAAAGTCAACCAACCAAACTAGGTCAAAAATAAATCCAAAATAAATTGAAAATGTGAAATAAAATTCCAAGAAAAGGTCAGGTTGACCATGAGACAGTTATCAACCTTCATCCCAAAAGTTAAATGCTAATAATAATTTTAAGTCATAAAAATAAAATCAATAAAAAAAGTGTGTTAAAATGGACCATTTAGAATAAATAATTAAAATAAAATATTAATATTAAAAAAATACAAAAATAAAAATTATATAAAATTAAATAAAACGTTAAGAAAAGTGAAAAATATGTTTTGGTAATTTTATGGATGAAGAAATTATTTTAAATAAGAAAAAGAAATATGAAAATGGAAGGATTAATGGTGATGAACATGGTAAGCAAGCGTAGATATATCAAAACATGACCATGGAAGAGATGATTACCTAATGGAAAATAGAAGTGGAATGGAATCTGATATGTGATAAAGCTTTGCCTCCTTGCCACGAAATTCTAATGTTCCTTTAGGGTTAGGGTTTCAGCTTCTTAAATAGAGTGGATTAGGTGTTCTCCTGGGCTTTTTAATAAGTGATTTATCCATAAGAATAAAAGTGTGAAGTGAGGTGTAAAATGTTGTTATTTTGGGCCAAACTTAAGTGAATGGATGTCCAATATATGGCCAAAAGAGGTAAAAAACGTGACTGGTTTGTGCAGCATGCTTAGAAAATCTGATTTGGCCAGCCAGGCCCAAAATCTGCCTAGAAAATCAAGTCATGGTGCCCACTTTAAATGAATGTATCTCTCAAACCATGGATCCAAATGAGATGATTCCAAAAGGATGTGAAAGAGGACATAGCAAGGTACAATTGTTGTGAAGAAAGTATTTTCAAATAATGCCTTGAAGTACAAGAAAACTGGCCAAGAAGTCTTGACAAATTTTGTAGATTTTGGACTTAGAAATTTTTCTAAGTGTCCTAAAACAATGTCTCACTTTGACTAAGCATAACTTTCTCAATTCTAATCCAAATGGAGAAAACTTTATATCTCTAGAAAGCTTGGAACAAGAGGAACAACTTTCATGTTGGAGAAATTTTCAAATGGAGCTTTTATCTTAATGCAAAATAGGCTTAAAGTGAGTGCAACGATCATGAAAACTTGCCCTAAAGGGAAAGACAACCATTTCCAAATTAAGTAACTTTTCCAATTCCTGATTAAATGATGAATCCATGATACAACCTTGATCGAATTTCACATGTAGGATCCCCTAGGCATGGATTTTGAGATTCCACTTTCAAAATGTCAGGAGTTGACTTTTCTGGCCCCACAATTGACTTTTCCCAAACTGTCTGATTCCCGATTCCATTGATTAATTGAAGCACTTCTAGCTCAAATAAAGAGCTGATTTTTTGTATGTAGGCCCTTATGGACATATGGAGGGCCATAGAAAAGAGTTTCACCCAAAGAATCAGAAATCAACTGATTTTATACCAAACCCTAGTTTTAGGGCAAAATGATCAGGAACTGATTGCACTGATTGCCAATGGATCTTTCTGAGATAATTGTGAATATTCCTAGGCCAAGATGCCTCTCTAATCATGACATGGATGAGCTCCTCTACTTCCAACCAAACATTTCCTATTGCAGGTAGCTATGAAACCCTAATTTCTGATTAAATCCAGATGAACACTCTGATGGCTTTGAATCCTTCACTGATGAACTGAGGACCATAATAAGATACTTGGACCCCCCTGAGACCCTTGAGACTTTTATACTTAGAAAATGAAGTCAAATTCTCAATCTTGCTTAGTGTGGGCTCCTTCTGTTAAGGAGTGATCGATCAAAACCTGATCTCCATGTCACTAATGCAATATGCAATGAGTATGACCTAATATGATGCTAATGAAGTGTAAAACATAATCCCATGCTTCTAGGAAAAATGAATCGTAAATTTTTGGGTATTACAGTAATTCAGTGTGATCAAATTCTCCCACACTTAAACCTTTGCTTGTCCTCAAGAAAAATTCTTTATAGTTTATGCAAGAAAAACAGTATCAAATAGAGTTAATTCAAGGCGAAAAGACTTATAAGTTCATTCGAGGAATGTATCGATAGGTACTAACGAATTGAACTAAGGATATTGTAGTGACACTTCCCGCAAATGCGGTCGTAGGCTTCGTTCCTATACAAATCAATCCACATTACCCCACCATACCTAAGCCTTCTTTTCGTTTTCTTAAAGTCCTTTTCATTCAGGTGCCATCACATTAAGCCCGTTATCCGTACATACTCATAGTAAAGTGATCGGTTAGTGATTATTATCTTAAGCGTGGGGCTCTGGTACATAAGTTGGTATAACCCTTTTATTCAACCTAATTTGCAGTTGTGGGGGATTGGATCGTAATCCACCCTACCAAGTTCAGCACCAGATACCTCTGAACCAACCAACAAATAGGCTTATTTATATATTTCTTTTTCTTTTTTCTTCTGCATGTTTCGCAAATGTCCTTATTTTGCTAGGTTAAATGACCCTGTGAGACTCACCTAGCCCGGATTTTCATATGACTTGAGAACAAAGTAGGAATATTTGTGATCATTCACTTATTTTCATCGGTCCCCTACGTAGAGCATGCTTAAGCCGGAGCTGACTGCAAGGATAAACTACTTAAGGACTTATTTGGAACAAAAATTAGGGCTACAACATATGGGGTATCGGGATCGACTCTTATAATCATGAAGCCTAAGGTGTTAAGACAATGCCGATTTTTAGAAAAAGTTTTCCCAAGTCTTTTACATCCTGTTATAAACCTGTCTTATAGCCTGAATATTCAAGATGTACTGTTTTCTTTGCTCAATTTTTTTTTTGCTAAGGTTAAAGAAATGGGAGAAATACGGATACACTACACAAATGACTCGTCAGACACATGTTATTTTATTGAAAGGGAAAAAGAAAACAACTAAAACATATAAAGCATTCTAAAAATAAAATAAAAGTGTAAAAAGCGATAAAAGTAAAGGAAAACGATAAAAAGCCATAAAAAAGAAGGAAATATAAAAAGCAATAAAATCTCCTCCCACACTTAAACCGAACATTGTCCCCAATGTTTCGATATGAGATAGGGTAGGAGTAACCTGGAAGAGAGAGAGAGAGAGAGAAAAAACTAGGGGTGAGCAGCGGTACCGTCACCGTCACCGCCCTGGTCAGGATGCCTGGGTCGACGACGTCTGGTTCGAGTACTAAGTCCTTCCTACAGCTGCTGAGAGCGACCTAGGAGAGATCCTTGGGGGATCTCGATAAGAGCGAAGTGACGCTCATTAGCCTGTCGTTGGCGTTGCTGCTCGTTAGTGATCGCAAGTAAGGACTCAGTGACAGTCCGATGTGCTTGCTCACTATGCTGCTGAGAAGCTACCATAAAACTCATATTATCTGTCAGTTGTTGGTTTATGGTATTCAAAAGGGTGTCACTCCTTTCCTCACGAGCCAGGTGCTCGCGCCACATCTCCTCGATGATGTAGAAACCGGGAGTGGTACCTGCAAAAGGGTTAGAGGAAGAAGGTGCATTGTGTGCAGGAATATCATGAGCAGGTGACTGGTCGCGCCGGTCATACTCATCATCGGTCCCTTGCCCATCCTCCATAGGAACGTTAGGTGGAAAAGGATCGGTAAAGGGTGGAGCATCAAGATCGTATGTTCAGTTCCTCGCATGTCGCACATTTGTATGCTGAAAGCAAGGTAGGACAACACTGGGTACAACTGCACCATGTATCATGAGGTTAAAACCACCTTCTCGCCGCACCTTGCATAATTTCATATCTTTCAAAAACTTTAAGTTAATGGTGCGGTGAGGGAGTGGTTCTAAGGTGGCTAACTCAGCGTGTAGATTTAACGCTCTAGCAATGGAGGTAATCAAACCATCGAAAGAGATGGTTCCTCCCTTTTTAAGGATGGAAGACATATGGGCCAACATGAAAGGAACATGATTGATCATGCGATTAGTGAGGCAACCCTGTAAAAACAACAACTCACGAGCATTTACATTGTTAGAATTCTCCCGACCAAATATGGTACATGCCAAAACGTATCTAAAAATACGTATGGCCGAGTTATGAATATTAGAAGCCAAACTTCCTTCAAAGGAAGTGACATTCACATTAGACAATCTATTACAAAAAGTAAATGCCTCGAGTGCCCATTCAGCATCCAAAGGCATCTCACAGATGGCACCCTCACCATAAGGCATTCCTAGAAAACTCACTAAAGCATCAGTAGTGTACTCATATTATACATTAAACATTCTAAGATAGACGGTACCTACCGTACTAGCAGTGTCGGGGTAAACAGTGTAAATTAGGGAACTCAAAAATTCCCTAGTGAGCCTATCGTAGGTGGGTGCTTTACTAGCAAAAATATAGTGTAATCCTAAATCATCAAGCATGTGGAAAACACTATGGTATATGCCTAAAGTGTACAAACAGTCTTCGACGACATACCTGGTAGCGAGGATCTCCCGAGTTTGCAATTTTTGCAAAATCTTGTTTTGTCGCTCACCGGGCTTTCCTCCATGAAGAATAATGTTGTTGAACTCCATTCTAACCATTAATGGTGATTGTAGAGAAAAATGTGAATTTATAGGACGGAAATGAAAAATGGAGTTTAATGGGTTTTTGGTGGAGAAATGGAGAAGTGAAGTTTGAAAATGGTAATGTTTGTAGTCAAAATGATAAAGTTGGGAATTTTTTATGAACTTTGGTGGATTTGGGAGAAGAAGAAAATGGATTTGGAAAGGTTGAAGAAGGTAAAAATGGTGAAAAGAGAAATATGCCCGTTATGTCATAACGCCCGACATGAAGCCTATGGCGCCCGCCATGTCTTCGGATTTGGTTGGGCCGACTTTGCTCTTTGCTACTTGGGCCTTTGGCTTTTTGTCTTCATTTTTTTGTAAGGGGGTGCATATAGGTTTCTATGAATGTTGTTTTTTTATTTATTTAAGCTAGACAAAATAAAATAAAACGAAAAAAAAATAAAAAAAAATAAAATAATAAAGTAAAATAAAACAAAATAAAGCAAAATGGACATAAAAACATGATAATAATAATAATGCATATATATATATATATATATATATATATATGAAGAGTCAATAATAATTCACGAGTCCAGAGATCTTAGGAAAAATAAAGCAAGCATAATGTCATAGGAAACAATAAAAATAAGCATGAATAATAAATAACGGGAAAAATAAGGAAATTCAAATGGTATTTCTCGGTTCATGATGGCATCAATGCTCAGGGTATGGTGGAGTCTCCTCGACTTTGAATCCTCGAAGCTCTGCGATATGGCATCGGAGGTCGGCGATCTCATCATTCAGTATATCAGTTTTGGTGTCATGCGAGGCGACTGATACTTCGACCTGCAAAGCAACATCAACAAGCTCCTAGCGAAGCTAAGCTATCTCCATGCGATGCTTAACCAATTCAGATTGCATGCTCGGATTCTCGAGATTTGGATTGTTGGTGCGGACTTTGATTCTGATAGGTGCGATTTTCGGCTCGTCTACTGTCTCTCCCTGCCCTTATATGGCGTAGGCCCAGTTGGCCTGATCAATAACACAAGTCACCTGAGGGTCAGGTAAAGTGAAGTAGTGCATAGTCTCACCCTCGATTAATAGCCTATATTGATCCGGTTGGAAAGAAGATCTCCTCATGAGGCCACGGTCCAGATAGAAATCAATATCCATCAAGGTGTAGCTGCAATAAGACGTCAGGTGAGATAGTCTTCTATCAAGTCCGAGGGATGAGGCTATATGAGTCACCGTGCTTCCAACATGTATAGGGCTCGCAGCTGAGCGAGCATTAAGATATAGACTCTTGATCAGGAAAGCTCCACAATCTACTGGGCGTGACTGAGTGGTATAGTACATGAAGAAGATCTCTTCAGCACTCACATGTGTATCAGGGTCACCCTTCCCCAGAAAGGTGTGGGCAATGATCATCTGGAAGTATCTGAAAGTAGGGTTGTGAATCTTGTTGGAGATTTGGGTGGAAGGGTCAGGACTACCTCCACACGTAATATCACTCAAAAACTTCGTGATGTCTCGGCTCAGAAAATAGCTCATGGGGAGCTCAGATGAAGCATCATAGGCAGTCTGAAATTCAAGCAAGTCGCTGAAACGCTTGTGGTTGAAGGTGTATTCTGCCCCAAACAACCTGAAATTAATGTATCCTCCATCACTAGCGTGACCAACATAGGGCTCGTAGATAAGCGAGCTCAGGAACTCCAAAGTCAGGTTCTTGTAAGTCACATGCATAAGATCAGTATATTCATCCCACTTCAACTGATTGCACAAAAGCCTGACACTAGGCTCAATGCCTAATGTCTCCATGCATCTCGAGTCGGGATATCTGGTGGGCAGCATAGGTCACTGGGAAAGCATGGCGTAGCGCTGCTCTTGAACTGGGTCACAAAAGTTTACTCGCATATTATCGATATTCTCCATTCCTAATAAGTTAGATTAGAAACAGAGGACACCTGAAATCGCAAATATCATAATTGTTAGTCTCCACATAGATATACATATATATAAAACAAATAAAAATATAAATTGAAAATAGTAAAAGTAAAGTAAAAGAAATCATGGGTTGCCTCCCATGCAGCGCTTGTTTAACGTCGTTAGCTTGACGATTCAAACTTTATATGTTAGAGGTAGGAACTGGAGGGTCGATCAGAGTTTGGTCATGACATTCTGTGGGGATGTCACCTCCTTGGTATTGCTTCAGTCTTTGTCCATTTACCACAAACGGATTATAGGAGTTGTTCCGGATTTCAACTGCTCTAGATTTTAGGATTTTGGAACCCTGAAAGGGGCCTGTCCATCTCGAACGCAACTTACTTGGAAAAAGTCGTAATCTCGAATTGAAGAGGAGAACAGAGTCGCCTATATTGAATTCCTTTTTCACAATCCTTTTGTCGTGCCAAGCATTGGTTCTTTCTTTGTATATAACGACATTCTCGTAGGCGTTCTGGCGGAGTTCCTCCAATTTATGAATATCAAGGATTCGCTTCTTCCCAGATGCTAGGTAATCCATATTCAGGGTCTTAATGGCCCAATATGCCTTGTGCTTGAGTTCAAAAGGTAAGTGACATGACTTTTCGTAGACCAACTGGTATGGTGTAGTCCCAATAGGGGTTTTGTAAGCAGTTCTGTAAGCCCACAGTGCTTTTGTTAGGTTTTTAGACCAATCTTTTCTAGATATTGATACATTTTTCTCCAAGATCTGCTTAATCTCTCTGTTAGATACTTCCACTTGACCATTAGTCTGGGATGATATGGTGTTGCTACTCTGTGTTTTACTCCGTATTTCCTTAAGAGTTTATTAAATACCCTGGATATAAAATGTGATCCACCATCACTTATGACAAGTCGTGGTACTCCAAATCTGGGAAAGATATTATTCTTGAACATCTTGATGACTACTCTTGTGTCGTTGGTGGGTGCGGCTATAACTTCTATCCACTTGGACACATAGTCAACAGCTACCAAAATGTACTTGTTTCCCAACGAAGATGGAAAAGGTACCATGAAATCAATACCCTAAATGTCAAATAGTTCTACTTCTTGGATGTTCTTCAAAGGCATTTCGTCACGTCTTGAGATGTTTCTAGCGTGCTGGCACCGGTCACATCGGATAATATAAGCATGGACATCAGACCATAATGTCGGCCAATAAAGACCAACTTGAAGGATCTTAGCGTATGTCTTGGATGTGCTTGAATGTCCATCATAGGGTGAAGAGTGACAATGCTCTATGATGTTTCTGACTTCTTCTTCCGGGACGCAACGTCGAAATATTTTATCAGTTCCTCTTTTGAAAAGGAGTGGTTCGTCCCAATAGAAGTGTCTTATATCTTTAAAGAACTTCTTCTTCTGTTGATAGTTAAGGTCAGGTGGTATGATATCAGTGGTTAGATAGTTCACAAAATCAGCGTACCATGGTACTCTGCTCATTTCTGAAATTGTCCCAAGGTTGTCTCTATCAGGTTCAAGGGGAGCGGTATCTATCTTAGCTATCAGTCTATCATAGGTGAAGTCATCATTTATAGGTAAACGATCTGGCTTTAAATGCTCTAATCTGGAAAGATGGTCAGCAACTACGTTTTCTGTTCCTTTTTTGTCTCTAATATCTAAGTCGAATTCTTGTAGCAAAAGGATCCACCTGAGTAATCTAGGTTTTGCATCCTTTTTGCTTAGAAGGTAACAGATAGTTGCATGGTCTGTATAGACTATAATCTTAGATCCTACGAGATAAGACCTAAATTTATCAATTGCAAAAACTACAGCTAGGAGTTCCTTCTCTATTGTTGTATAATTTACTTGAGCGACATCTAGGGTTCTACTAGCATAATATATTATGTGTAGTTTCTTATCTTTTATTTTCCCTAAAACAACTCCTATAGCGAAATCACTAGCATCACACATTATTTCGAAGGCTTTAGTCCAATCCGGAGTTTGTAGAATGAGTGCTGAAATTAATGCTTGTTTTAAACGGTTAAAGGCTTCGATGCATTTTTCATCGAAAATAAATTTAATGTCTTTTATCAGAAGGCCAGTCAGAGGTTTTGTTATTTTAGAGAAGTCTTTTATGAAGCGTCGGTAGAAACTGGCGTGTCCAAGGAAACTACGGACTTCTCTGACAGTCTTATGAGGGTTAAGGTTCTCTATAACTTCTATCTTTGCTTTATCGAGCTCAATGCCTCTTTCAGATATTATATGCCCTAACATTATGCCTTCTTTGACCATAAAGTATCACTTCTCCCAGTTTAACACAAGGTTAACTTCTGCGCATCTCTCTAGGATTTTCTCAAGGTTAATAAGGCAGTCTTCAAAGTCTAATCCACACACCGAAAAGTCGTCCATAAATACTTCCATAATTCTGTTGAGATAATCTGCGAAGATTGACATCATACAACGTTGGAAAGTAGCTGGCGCATTACAGTCCAAACGACATTCGTCTGTAAGGAAACATTCCGTAAGGACAGGTAAAGGTTGTTATCTCTTGATCCTCGGGGTGTATGGGTATTTGGAAAAATCCAGAATATCCATCAAGCTTACAAAAGTAAGAGTGTCTGGAAAGACGCTCAAAAATTTGATCTATGAATGGACGGGGGAAATGGTCTTTCCTAGTTGCCTTATTGAGCTTCCTATAATCTATGCACATACGCCATCCGCCTTCTATGCGTTTAGCGACATGCTCGCCCTTCTCGTTCTACACGACTGTGATGCCTCCCTTCTTGGGTACCACATGTACAGGACTTACCCACTGTGATGCGTTAAGGACTTCCTTCTTCACCACCTCGCTCATTACAGGATTGATTCGTCTTTGATGTTCTCTAGAAGGTTTTGAATCCTCCTCTAGCGAGATCCTATGCACACACATGGATAGGCTAATACCTTTTAAATCAGAGATGTTGTACCCTAAGGCAGAGGGGTATCTTCTTAAAACATTCAAGAGTCGATTCGTCTCATCTTGATTTAAGGTGGCACTAACTATTATTGGGTGGTTCATTTCTTCATCCAAAAACTAATATCTTAGGTTCTTGGGTAGTTCCTTAAGTTCTTGAGCTGGTTTTTGAGAATTTGGTGAAAGGTCTGGCGTAATGTCCAAACATTTGTGAGGTTCCGTTTCCTCTAGCTCGTCATCCTTTTCATTTGGGTTTGAAAATGGTTCGATCTTAGGTTCTCCTTGATCAAATTCTCTTATGCACTCATCTATGATATCGATCGCATAACATGCGTCTCCTAGAATTGGTGCCATCAGGAATTTCAAAAGAATGACCTCGATCTTTTCATCCACTACTTCGAAGGTTAATTTTCCTCTTTTAACATCTATTATAGCTCCGGATGTTGATAAGAATGGTCTACCTAAAAGGATAGGGATGTCTTCATCTTCTTTGATATCCATGACCACAAAGTCTATTGGGATATAAAGTTAACCGATCCTAACTGGGATGTCTTCTAAAATGTCTACAGGATACTTAACAGACCTATCGGCTAATTGAAGGGACATCTTAGTTGGTTGCAATTCTCCTAGGTTTAACCTTTTACATACAGTTAAGGGCATTAAACTTACACTAACGCCTAAGTCTAGGAAAGCTTTGTCAATCACATGACTCCCTAAAATGCAAGGTATAGAAAAACTACCAGGGTCTTTCTCTTTCTTAGCAAGTTTATCCTTGGAAATAAAATTGCATTCCAAGGGTTTTGGATCTTCGAGCCTATGCTTGTTGGGTGATAGCTTCGGTGAAAGGAATCTCTACATGAAGCTTTTCTATTACTTTTATAAATTTTTGGTATTGGTTGTTGACTTTGGTTTGTTTAAGTCTTTGCGGATATGGGATTGGTGGTTTGTACGGGGGTGGTGGTTTGTAAGTTTTATCCTTGGCTTCACCTTCTTGATTGGTTTGTTTCTCGGGTTCCTCCAGTTCCTCTTCTTGGTTGGTAGGTATAGAAGTTTTGGACTCGCTCATCGTTGGGTTATGAGGCTCTTCGTAAGCGGTCCCACTTCGTAACGATATAGCGTTAGCTTGCCCTCGAGGGTTTGGTTGAGGTTGTCCAGGGAATTATCCTCCAGGTGTAGTTTGTGGGGCTTAGTTTTATGCTACCTGGGAGATCTGGGTTTCAAGCATCTTGTTGTGAGTGATTATCTGATCAACCTTGGTTCCTAATTGCGTTATAAGTTTGTTTACGTGAATGTTCTGGTTTAGGAATTCTTTATTTTGCTGAGTCTGGCCCGATATAAAACTCTCCATGATCTTCTCAAGGTTAGACTTCTGAGGCACAACTTGCATAGGTTGGTTTGGTTTTTGGGCTTGATAACCTAGCGGTCTCTGAGGTTCATGATTTTTGATAGGGTTCTGGTTTTTATAGGATAAATTCGGATGATTCTTCAATCCGGGGTTGTAAGTGTTTGAAAATGGGTTACCTTGGGCGTAATTCGCTTGGTCAGTGTTCAGGTCGTTCAAAAGGTTACACTCCGCTGAATCGTGTCCTTTAGATCCACAAAGTTTGCACTATGTGTGGACTACTGCTACGGTGTTAGTGTTTGTAGACATATGTTCGATCCTAAGGGCTAAAGCGTCCATTTTTGCCTGCATCATGTCTAGAGAGCTTATCTCATGTATTCCACCTTGGGTCTCCTTTTTCTCTATTGATGCTCGTTTAGTTCCCCACTGGTAATGGTTTTGGGCCATATCCTCAATTAGGTCACAAACTTCAGGGTAAGGTTTGTTCATCAGCGCGCCACGAGCGGCAGCGTCGATGCTCATCTTGGTGTTATAATGGAGTCCATTGTAGAAGGTATGAACGACCAGCCATTGTTCTAGGCCATGGTGTGGGCAGACTCTTAATAGCTCTTTATATTCTCTCCCAAGCTTCGAAAAGCGATTCTCCTTGGTTTTGAGCAAATCAAGTTATTTGGTTTCGAAGAACAACAGTCTTACTAGGGGGGAAATATATAGCAAGGAATATTCTCCTAAGGTCTTCCCATGTAGTTATTGAATTAGTTGGAAGTGAATCTAACCATGCACGTGCTCTATCCTTGAGGGAGAAAGGAAATAATCTTAAACGGATTGCATCGGGTGAAGTGCCATTAGATTTAAAGGTGTCAGCTAGTTGGATAAAAACTTTTAAATGTTGATTCAAGTTCTCAGTAGCGAGACCCGCGTATTGGTTTTTTTGCACTAATTGCAACAAAGACAGTTTTAGTTCAAAATTGTTAGCAGGAATAAGGTGGTTTACTATACTCGAACTAGGTTCCTCGTTAGAGGGTTGGGCGAATTCCTTAAGAGGTCTCCTATCGCGATTATCGGCCATAGCTTTCTTAATTCGGATGAGTAAGAGGCGTGTACGAGTATAACGTTCGGGTTCCGCTAAAGGATCTACTAAATTTCCGGTACTATGGGTTCTTCACATTTACCGACTAATAATGCCTTAGTCTAGACGGTGTAAAACCAAGGTACGTATTTTGACGAAGTTGGTCCCCGACAACGGCGCTAAAAACTTGATCGTTGTTATTCGTAAGTGCACGAATTATGTCAAAGTAATATAAAAGAATATCAATCCCACAGAGACCAATCGTCAATCTATCGATTACTATCGTTACAGTGTTTATCTAAGGCGGTATAAAAGAGATATTGGGTTTGCAAAATAATGGTAAATAATAAATGCAGGTAAAGACAGGTTGAATGTATCTCACGTCAGTTAAGTGATGTTCCGATTGTCTAAATAGAACTACTTATGAGGCAATATTTTCTATTCTTGAAAAGAATCCATTTAACAAGAACTATCGCTTTCCCGTATTCAGAACTGAGTTTACCCTTAAATTAAGGTCTTTTATTGTCACTCATAAAAGGTGCGTAGAACGCTAATGTAGTAAACTTATTTTTAAGAAATGAGACTCGTAAACTTAGTTGAAAAGTGATTTTGATTTGGAAAGTTTACCCAAGGAGTTTCCTGATTTTAAATCTATCAACGCGTCCGAAAACAGTTTCAAAAATATTTTTTCCTTAAAGTGATAAAAATCCCTAGTTAACTAAGCCAGGGTGCTTTCGCACTCCTTGAATAATTAAAACTAACCAAGTTTGTTTTAGAAAACTCAAGTTAAAAATCAAAACAACCTTTAAAGTATTTCTACATATTCAATATGTGAAACATTACTTTAACCACGATCCTTACATTCTAACCTTTAAAAGATTTAGCCAGACATGGTAACACAAATAAACGCAACGGTATTGATCATGATGAAAAGTTTGTTTTAGAATGTGAGGCGTAAAGAGCGAGTAAAGTGCGTAAAATAAATAAAGTAAAGCGAGTGAGGAAAATAAATAAAGTAAAGCGAGTGCGGAAAATAAATAAAGTAAAGCGAGTGCAGAAAATAAATAAAGTAAAGCGAGTGCGGAAAATAAATAAAGTAAAGAGAGTGCGGAAAATAAATAAATTAAAGTGAGTGCGGAAAATAAATAAAGTAAAGCGAAAGCGGAAAATAAATAAAGTAAAACGTAGACAGAAAGTAAATAAAATAAAAGCGTAAATAAGAATATGCTCCAAATGGAGGGCTTTAAATTTGGTACAAGAAAGATAAACCTCTGACTCTTGAAGCTAAAGACAACAACAACTCGATGTGACCCAACTCAATCTAACTAAGATGCGATAACCCCCCGATGTGACGGATTACTGCTATTACAAATGATAAATATAGGCTTAATGTTGTAAACTAAGTTGGATCATTTGAAAGTGAAATGGAATGAACTATTTATAGGGAATTTCAGCAGCTTGCAAAGACCATGGTGCCCTCCAACTTCTCCTTAGTGGGAACGTGACTTCCAAAGGTGGTGCCCGCCATCCCTTCATGGCGCCCGCCATGTGTGTAAATGGGAAAGATCATGGGGACATGGCGGCTACCTCCTAGTTGAGGGCTGATGGCTCATGGCTCCTCCTATAGCGGCCGCCATGTGCAACGCCATGTGTGTAATTTTCGCCAAATACAAACAAAATGATAATAAAGTCCTAATAAACAAAATGATAATAAAGTCCTAATAAACAAAATGATAATTTTCGCCGAATCCAAAAGAGTCTGAAAGTGCTAAATATCTGAAAACAAGATAAAAGAGAGCATAGTACAAACAAAATGATAATAAAGTTATAATAAACATGTGAGATCCGAGTCAAAAACACAGTGTAATTCATTGTGATCACAGAGCTATATCCTTCATTGGTAGTTAAGAATCTTATCCAGTCGAGGAACCCTCCACAAATTCCTGAGCCACTGCCATGGTGGTTCAAACCTGATCTTCATTGTTCTTTTCACCACGGGGGCCCTGGTCATGATATAGAGAATTGTTATCCACTAAAGTATGAAGTTTAGAAGCTTGTAAAAAGTGGTATGATGTTCTTTGAGGACAGAGTGTCTAATGTCAAAGCCAACTCGTTGCCTGCTCATGGTAATGCCTCAATGAATATGGTAGACGACTATCCAGAGAATTTCAGGGTGTTTTATATACGCTATATCAGAAGATCTTTGGTGGCAATGCATAAGAATATTTTCTTGGTTAGTGATTGTGAGCATGACCATGAGAGTTGTATGACCTGCCGTATGAACCCTTGCGGATGTGTAATTGTCAAGAGGGATATTAAGAGCTTAATGGATGAAGGTCTTATCCAAGTCTTCTAGTATCTCCATTGGGATAATGATGTGAATGTGATAGTTCCAATATTCAAGACCCCTGAGAGGGTAGTCATTCAGTATGATAGCAGCAACAATAATAATGTCAACAAATCAATATCATCGTTGGTTATACGGTTAACGGGCCCCGTCCCCTACTCATCCGATAAAGTCGTGCCATACCAGTATAATGCCACTATGATAGAAAATGGTCAAGAGGTTCCTCTTCCAGTTGTAGACTTGTAACACCCAAAAATTTGCCCTCCTCATTCATGCATTCGTTTTTAGGTCATTTAGCATTTCATATTGCCTTTCATCATGTCAATCAGAATCAGATCCAAGAAGCTTGAACATCGTCCAAGGCACTTTGTGGGTTTCTATTTAGATGATCAATCAACACAAGGGAATGACTTGAGTTACTTCCAACATGTCCAAATGAGGTCTAGTCATCAGTCAAAGCGCTAATCTTGAAGGAGCAAAAAGCAGAGCCTGAGCTGTCATGCTCGCTAGGCGAGCAGTGTGGTTCGCTTAGCGAAAGGAACTGTCATGCTCGCTAGGCGAAGCCCACGCGTTTTGAAATATAACAGAAAAGTTTTGGGCTTGAGTTGCCCTCTTTTGAGCCCACAAAGTCACGAAAATCAGGCTATAAATACTAGAGTTTCAGTGAAACAAAACGAGGCTATTCTATTCCTATTATCAGAGAGAGAAAGAACAAAGCTAACAGAGTTCAGAGCAACCTCCGGACACTGAAGGGAACTCATCTGCAAAGAACCTATTCTACCTCATATAAACCCTCAGACTGCTTTTCAAACCCAACTGGGCGATTCAATTCCGTTCGATCTCTCCAATCAGGTTTGCCCTATTCCCATTCCTCTATGCTTTCAATTTGAATGATCTGAATGTATGAGGTACTATCGTTAGGATTTGCAGGTGGGTTTAGATGTGCATGAATGTGTAGAACGATACCTTGAATATTTAATCACGTAATTTCTGAAATGGAGACCACAGGGTTTGGGGTTTCCGAGATCGGACTGTTATCAATGAAGAACCCAAAACCCGCAGGCGTTCGCTAGCATCTTCGCTAGGCGAGCCTGTAGCGAGGCTTCGCCAAGCGATGGAGTAGCGATCGCGACAGCGGTTGCTTTTCTGTTTGCTCTAATCTATTTTGTGTTTGCCATGACATTGTTTTTTCCAGATTCCATCCTGTTACCCTAACCTGTTTGTTGAGTTTTTATGAGGGCTCACATACTCTTGCAGGGATAGCTTGCTTGGTGTTCCACTTTATTTGTGGGATACCATCTGGAGGTTTATTCCGATTACCTGTATTGACTCACTTTCTTTGATGGTGCTAGCCTGGGGAGATCTCTGGGTTTCTTATTTCGTTAGTTGCTATTACTTCGGATCTTTATCCGTGCGGTAGACCTCTTAATCTCTTTATCTTTCCCGCCTTTTACCGCTTCCTTAGCTGGAAGACCTCGATAGGAGGCAATGTTTTGCGTGTTTACTTTATGCATGTTTGTGTTTTATGGTGTGATCGTCTCCCCGTAGGATTGCTAGGCTTCGTATAGTCTCCCGTTTGCATGTCTATCAAGGTAGCGCGGTTCCTTCGTCTAGGACTTCCTTTTTGCATAAGCATCCCTAAAACCCAAACCAACTCATTGATTTTTATTCTCCTAAGAACACATTTACTCCTTCTACTACAGGCGAGTAAGTCTCCAAAGGTCGAGCATCTGGTAGATTACGTAGTAACGTCGTTCGCCCAAAACCAACCCTTAACCCGTAGTTAGCCGAACTACGTTTTGCTCTGATTCTCATTCCAAATGAGATACGTAGGCATAAGACGCGATGTCTTAGCAAGCACACTCCCCTTTAACCCTTAGGTAGCCGAGCTACGAAGACTCTAATTCTCATATTCAGATGAGATACGTATGCAGTGGATGCGACATCTGTGCGAGTCATTTTTTTTTTACCATCTATTTTTAATAAATAGTACATTAGATAAACCCACACCCTTTAGAGAAGAACAACAAAAGTGGATCCCGTAGAGTACTACGGATGCGTAGGGGTGCTAATACCTTCCCTTCGCATAATCAACTCCCGAACCCAAGATTTGGTTGCGAGACCTTGTCTTTTCCTTTCCTTTTTCCAGGTTTACTTCGAGCGTTTCCTCCCCCCCCCCCTTTTGGGATAAATAACGCACGGTGGCGACTCTTCTGTCATTTCTTTTTTCGCGGTTGGTTTTTTCGCAGGATGCGACAGCTGGCGACTCTGCTGGGGAAGGGTTTCCTTAAACGAGTCCCTTCTAGCTTTTGTAGGTTGTTTATTTATTGGGTGTTTATTCTTTTATACATTTGTTTATTTTTCAGCACTTGTGTACATATCATTGCTTGTTCTGTTGGCTCTACCATTGGTTTGTTTGATGGGATGGGATGTTCTATGAGAGATAAGCCCATTACCCAGGCTGGAGTGTACACACAGGTTTTAAAATGGATAGTCATGATGCTTGCGTGGCATGTTGCTACGTTAAGTCGTTCATGAAGACCCACACCCAGACGAGGTTTCTTTTGGATATATTCTGTCCTATGGGTGTTCTATAACAACATGATGTTCCTCTAGAAATCGTCGACTCTGGTGACCATTTCCCGAGAACTCAGTCGAGGCCTCTCCTCCGAGACGCGTTTATGTTAGCTCTTGTGGGCGCATTCTCGCTGATCAATCCGAGGACCCCGAGGCTAGGAACTTGCTATTAGGATATCCTGTTGAGGGGAGTCAGTGGAGGTCTTTTATCCCGTAATAATGCCAAATCTTCAGTGGTAAACGTATTATTCGCGACTGAAGGGCTGAAGTTGACGAACTTCTGTTCTTAGAACCTACCAGTGAGGGGCGGGCTAAATTCAGGAAACCTTAACCTCCAACTAACCCGATTTTCTTGAGCAGAGTTCTGATCTTGTATTACATTCTTCAGTGGGTTTCTCTCCAGGCAGTGCAACCTGACAGATGTTCAAGCGGATCCAACAATCCTGATTGACATGCCTTTCCATTGTATAACATCATCTGCATATTTGCATCCAACATCTCATGCTTATTCATTTGCAGGGTATTCCTTTTTTAAGGGGGGTGCCTTAAAATTGAATAAGCAGTGCATCGCATACCATGCATACTAACCCTTGCTTGTTTTGCAGGTGTCACCGCAGTGTCTAATGTTTGTTCCCTGTCTCAGGCATTATTGGTCCCAAGCGAGTCCACAGGTACCCGACAAAGGAAAATCGTCCACAACTAGCAATGGACCAGGTACAAAAAGAGCTGGTTGATATGCGTGAAAGGATGGATCAGTTCATGACATTGATGACTGGTATGGCAGAAGGCCAGGAAAAGTTGAGGGAATTGGTGGAGCAACCGAGGCCCGATCCAGAGGTGGAGATACCAAATGCTGAGGGAAACCCTGGTAACCTTGGGAACGCTGATAACCCTGTGAACACTGGTAACGCGGGTAACGTGAATGCTGATGGAAACCCGGGTAATGTTGGCAACACGGGGAATGTTGGAAATGGTATTGGCGGAAGGT
This sequence comes from Lathyrus oleraceus, assembly GCF_024323335.1. Lineage (NCBI taxonomy): Eukaryota > Viridiplantae > Streptophyta > Magnoliopsida > Fabales > Fabaceae > Lathyrus > Lathyrus oleraceus. Next base: position 213,348,865 of record NC_066580.1, read on the forward strand.
ACAATGTGAATCAAGGAATTCGGATTAACGGGCGCCCCGTTACTGAAGATTATCAGTATGATCAATTCTCTTCGCACGACGAAGCTCACGAGACCACTCGCCGTATGGATGAGCTTGTTGAGAAGCTCAAATCTTTGGAGTCTCAACATTCCTTAGGTTTTGATGTCACAAATCTTGGTCTGGTTCAGGGAGTAAGGATCCCTCACATGTTCAAACCCCCTACTTTTGAGAAATACAACGGGGCTTCTTGCCCACGCACTCATCTCCAATCTTATTTGGGAAGGTTGGGAGCTCACACGGAAGATGAAAAGCTGTGGATGTACTACTTTGAAGACAGTCTAACTGGAGCTTCTCGTGAATGGTATTCTCATTTGTCTCGTACTACCATCAAGAGCTGGAAAGACTTGGCAGAGGCTTTTGTCAAGCAATATCAATACAACTTGGACTTGGCTCCAAATCGGACCTTATTGCAAGGAATGTCTCAGACTGCCAAGGAGACCTTTAGAGAATATGCTCAACGTTGGAGACAAATTGCTGCGTCCGTCCAACCCCCTATGTCTGAAAGGGAGATGGCGGACATGTTCATGAACACTCTTCAAGGCAATTATATTGAGAAGTTGGCTGCTTTCCCGTCAATCAGCTTTGCAGAGATAGTAATTGCTGGAGAAAGAATCGAGAGTCTGTTGAAGATGGGCCAAATTCAAGACAATAGTGCTTCCAAGAAACCATTTGTTGGTAACGGTCAGCGAAGAAGAGAAGGCGAGACAAGTGTTGTGTATGCCGGCAGAGGCAGGGGCAGAGGACGCCCTAATTATTATCAAGATCAAGTGGCCACAGTCACTATTCCTACACCTGCTCCTCAACAGTAACAACAGCCGCAGTATCATCCGCAACAGCAACCCAGGTACAACAATCAACAACAAGGAGGTAATCCGGGTCAGCAGAGACACTATCAACAACGTCCAAGGCAGACGGACTGGGTCATTGAGCCAATCCCAATGCCTTATTCTGTGTTACTCCCCAGGCTGATTGACCTGAATCTGGTTACGTTAAGAACTTTGGCCCCACCAATCGATCCCAATAATTTGCCTAGAGGTTATGATGTCAACGCCAGATGTGTTTTTCACTCCAACGCACCTGGCCATACTACAGATAATTGCAAGGCTCTCCAGCTAAAGGTACAAGATTTGAGAGATGCCCAGGCTATCAATTTTTCTCTGGTGCCTAATGTTATCCAAAACCCGATGCCAGCACACGGCGGGCAGAGGATTAATGCTATTGATAGTGGGGAAACTTTGGATTTGGTTTCTGATGTGACTAAAGTGAAGACTTCGCTATCGGTGGTTAAAGACCGACTCTTGAAAGGACAGATTTTCCCGGATTGTGGGGAAGAGTGCAGAAATTATCAAGCTGGCAAGAACGGATGTGATAGTTTGAGAAGGGGTATTCCGCAACTGATAGACGAAGGTTGTCTTCAGTTCGATCAAACCCGTCCAGCGAAGAATGATGTGTCAACAGTGACGATTTATTTCACTCCTGAGGAAATATATGTTCCCGAGAGACCCGCTCCGACAACAATATATTTCCCAGAAAGTACAAAACCAGCAACGGTGAACATCGAAAGTCCAACACCAGTTACAGTTTACTCTGACAGCCCTCAACCGGCTTTGGTTAGTCCGGTCACCATCACGGTACCAGGACCTGTTCCGTATGAGAAAGACAGTGCTATCCCGTGGCCCTATGGGGATGATATCTACTTCCAGGGGCGGAAAGTTAACGATGAAGACATTGACATTGGTAGCTCTGCTGTAGACAATGTTGGAGGGGTTGGTGGCTTCACTCGCAGTGGACGTCTATTTGCACCATCAACATTGCGCACGAATACTGAAGCTGAGGCAGCTGCCAAGGATAACGGAAAACAGTTAGCCACCGAAGAGGTTACTACTGAGGAAGCTCCTCCTAAGACCGCATTCGAAAAGGAAGTGGATGGGTTTATGAGGATTATAAAGAAAAGTGACTACAAGGTAGTCGACCAGCTAAATCAGACACCCTCAAAGATCTCCATTCTCTCATTATTGATGTGCTCTGAAGCGCACAGAGCAGCCTTGTTGAAAGTGCTGAATATGGCCTATGTTCCACCAGAGATAACTGTTAACCAGCTGGAGTCGGTAGTTTCAAATGTAAATGCTAGCCATGGGCTAGGTTTCACTGATTATGACTTGACATCTGAGGGTCGGAATCACAACAAAGCCTTACATATCACAATGGAATGCAGAGGGGTGGTGCTTTCCCATGTTTTGGTTGATACAAGCTCTTCTCTGAATGTTCTTTCAAAGAAAGCCTTAATGAAGTTGGATTGCGATGGCATCATCCTGAAGCCAAGCAATTTAGTGGTGAGGGCTTTTGATGGCTCTAAGAGATCTGTCTTTGGCGAAGTTGAGTTGCTGTAGCGGGGTATTCGTTACCATTAGAGATATTGACTAAATCCAAGGTAAATCATACAAGTCGAGTCGCCACCGCACTTCTATTTATCAAAAGGAATGGTTAGAAAGCGAACAAAAACCTAAAAGTTTTATCGAATCAAAAACTAGTAAAAATGTCAGAGATCTGGGTAAGGGGGTTGGTTATGCAATGGGAAGGTATTAGGCACCCAAAGCATCCTAGGTACTCCTGGGGAGCCCTTTTCACATTTGTTGCAAAGGTTGTTATTTTTTTTTGAAAATTTATTTGTGCAAACATGATTGAAGGGATGAGAAAAGCGTGCATGTTTATCTAATGTATTACTTACTAAAAGAAAGGTCAAAAGAAAATGACTCGCACGGATGTCGCATCCACTGCATACATATCTCATCTGAATCTGAGAATCAGAGTCTTCGTAGCTGGGCTACCTATGGGTTAAAGAGGAGTGTGCTCACTAAGACATCACGTCTTATGCCTACGTATCTCATCTGGGATGAAAATCAGAGCAAAACGTAGTTCGACCACCTATGGGGTAAGGGTTGAACGACGTTACTATGCAATCTACCGGATGCTCGACCTTTGGAGACTTACTCGCCTGTAGTAGAAGGAGATAACGTGTTCTTAGGAGAAGAAAAATCAATGAGTTTGGGGTGTTTAGGGATGCTCATGCAAAAAGGCAGTCCTAGATGAAGGAACCGCGCTACCTTAAATGACATGCCACGAGAGGGTGTATGAAACCTAAGAAATCGGTAACATGCAGGAAAAGTAAAGGGATCGAGAGATCTACCGTACGGATAAAGATCCGAAGTAACAGTAATTAGATAAATAAGAAACCCAAAGACTCTTCCAAGCTAAACACCATCAAAGAAAGCGAGTCAGTACAGGTAATCGGAATAAACCTCCAGGTGGTATCCCATAAATAAAGTGGAACACCAAGCAAGCTATCCCTGCAAGAGTATGTGAGCCCTCACAAAAACTCAATAAACAGGTTAGAGTAAGACGGAATTAGGAGAAAACAATGCCATAACAAACACAAAACAGGTTAGAGCAAACAGGATAGGGTAATCAAGAGTTGCCCCCAAATCAAAATGTAACCACATGAATCATGCCATTAAAATTGACAAAAAGCTCACAAAAAGCAACCAAGGGTAGGAGGCCTAAACCTCTTGTCAAAGACATGCATCAAAAGGGTATCAAATTCACTCATAATACCTCATACATTCAGAGCATTCAAATTAAAAGCATAAAGTAATGGGAATAAGGCAAACCTGACTGGAGAGATCGAATGAAATTGAATTGCCCGGTTGGGTTTGCAAAGCACTCTTAGAGTTTATATGAGAGGGAATTGGTTCTTTACCGATGAGTTCCCTTTCAGTCTCTAGAGGTTGCTCTGAACTCTGTTAGCTCTTCTCTCACTATCTTTTTCCCTGCCAAGGTAATAGGAATAGAAATGAATTTTGTTTCACTGAAATTCTGAATTTATAACCTGATTTTTGTGGACCTGTGGGCTCAAATGAGAGAGGCCCAAGTCCAAAAATTTCCTGTTATATTTTATTTATTTATTTATTTATTTATTTTTATTTATTTATTTATTTATTTATTTATTTATTTTCGTTTTCTTTTTTTCTTTTTTCGTTCTTTTTTTTTTAAACACGTGGGCTTCGCCTAGCGAGCATGACAGTTCAAGAAATTCCTCTAAGCGTAGGTGATTCTGGTGGCTTTTCTTGGGACTCGCTAGGCGACCCATTCTGCTCGCCTAGCGAGCATGACAGCTCATGAACAAACTTTTGCTCCTTCAAGATTAACGTTTTGACTGACGAATAGACCCCATTTGAACCTGTTGGAAGTATCTCAAGCCATTCCCTTGTGTTGACTGATCATCTAAATAGAACCCACAAAGTGTCTTGGATGATACTCAAGCTTCAAACAAAAGATGTTAGTGACACATTTTTATGCTTTTGGTTAGTAAACAAAAGTAAGAGAAACAATGATGTATAATTCAAGCATGCTTGGTAATCTCAAACCAATCACAAGGAGTCCCACCCAAAGGCAAAGGGAACCAAGATGCTAAAGATCCTTGAGGCAATGCAAATGCAATGTTATGATGCCATGAGGGATCTTAGGGTCAAAATTGGGGTCTTACAGATGCCCCTATTTAAGGTCATTCTAGCCGAAGAAGTGAAGCTTAAAATCTTCGTCTCGACGGGGTTGAATGGGCTTAAATAATAACAAAGAGATGAATTTTGGTCCCTAAGAGACCTCATGATGCAAATGTAGGTATGAAAAATGGTAGCACTCTGTGGAGATATGTGTCCACAAAAGCAAAGAAATCAGAAGCCACTGATAATCCATATGAGCAATTCACTCCATGGGACCAAGACCCTGGGGACTCTCCTGGGGATAGAAAAGGCATAAAAATACGCGAGAAGGTCACGACTCAAAGCGTGGGGAACATAATTCCAAAGGGAAAAGATCCAATGGAAAGACTCGAGCTGACTCGAAGATGCATGTATTGGGGAATATGCCAATACAGCAAAAAACTATCCACAGCGGATACTTCGGATAAAATCCGGATGAAAACAATCCACTAAGGGACTTCGCTGGAGATGTCCACAAGGACACTCCTGGGGAAGCAGCGGGACGAGGTATTACCGGTTACTGGGTAATAAGCTCAAGGAGACATGTGATTTGAACGCCAGGTATGAGGGTGAGAGATACAACATGCTCAGGAAGAGATGAATATCCAAGACCGGCATAAGGGTGAGATATCAAAACTTCAAAACGTCTGAGGAAAACCTAAAAGGTATACTTCAACTCAGGGATTCTGACTCCATAGGGGACAAAAAGTTATAATAGGGAGCAGAGAGGAAGGAACACCAGGGATACCGGTTACTAGGCATATAATAGGTGACCAACCAAGGCGTGAATTGGGGAATATTCCCAAAACACTCATCATCCAAAAGAGGGCTAAAAGCAAACTCGATTACAGGATGGATATTCGACTCCACAAAGGGGATACGAATCTTACTCAACTGGGGAAGAAAAAAAGGCTTCAGACCCGAGAGTGCATGAGATATACTATCTATTACCGTCAGAACATAGATAATATACTCGCATGGACGATTATCCACAACCGGTTACTGGGTTAATAAAGGATAAATCGACCGAAAAGAAAAGGCATCGGAATACCGAAACTAGGTATATAATGATGACCAATTCAGGGGAGGAACAATCGTTACCAACAACAACAAGGTAGACGAGAGATGACCCGCTGGGGATAAATTGCGTAATCAGGGCAATTATCCAAGCAGATGAGGGGATATCATCACCGAATATTGGATGAAGATAACTGTCACCAATTAAAGATGAGCAAAAATATTTACTCTGCAAAAAGGGAAGAAATAGGGTTTACAACTACCGGTATGAGGGTAGAGAAACACAGACTCCGCCGGGGATAATAATTACTAATTATTGAGCAATTATTCATTTACCATGGGGAAACAGGAAAAGAGTCTCAAGAGCCCAATCTAGGATCAAACTAGATAGGCACACCAAATCAAGACTTGTCCCGGTGAGGATATAACTCAATGGGGAAAACCATCCCAATATATGTGTTGGGAAGGAACAAAAACAATCAACATCCACGAGTGTAACACCTCAAAATTTTCCCTCCTCTCTTGGGACTAGCTTAGCATATTGCATTTCATCTTTTAGGACATTACGCATTACTTATTTGCATATCATGTGGAAACAATAAGCAAGTCATCCTCCTAGGTCTTTCTCAGAAGATGGAGAGGTTAAGAGATGCAAGCCTGAGGGTCTTATTGAATTGATCACTAGCCATCTGAGGGTTTGTGCTTCAATTAAGGTTTCTTGGTTCCTCAAGGAGATTGGGTATTATCTTGGTTGAAGTGGTACATCATCATCATCAAGGTTCATTATTCCTGATCAGATTCCTTGGGATTAGGGTTTTGACCTCTGGTCAACCCTAATCAGTTGCATTATACCAATCAGGGTTTTTCAAGGAGATGAGGTCTTTTATGAGATGGGGATCATCATATGATTTTATTGAGCTTGTATAAGCTAGGGTTTCATTTTGGTTCCATTTCATCAAGAGGTTGAGGCTCAAATTCATCTGTGCATGGCCAAGTCATCTATCAACTACAAAAGTCAACTGCATGGTCAACTGTTGGATTTGGAGGTGGGAAGTGATTAGAAATACTTCACTCATGTTCAAACAAGTATCATTTGACATTTCAAACATCAACATTGAAGAAAATAAAGTCAGGACAAAACTTTCCAAAAATAGTAAGTGACCTGTAATTTGAATTTGCCAAAAATGGAAAGGTTTTCAACTCAAGATTACATCATCAAGAAAGCTTCAAATGAAATTTTGTTGAACATGAAAGTTGTAGATCTTTCTCTCCCATTTCCAAAAAGTCCAAGATCATCAATTTCTCGTGTGCGGTTAAGGAGATATGATCAAAACTTGACAAAGTGAACATGGAACTTCAAATGAGCATAACCTCTCAACCAAAACTCCAATTCAAGTGGCTCTTTTTGCATTGTTCTTGTTTTAACCTCTAGTTTCCAAATTTTGCATTACATGGCATGAATTAAATTCACATAAATATTTGGAAATTCACTTGATTTTTGGAGGGAAAAATGGAATTTAAAATTTGTGCATCATTTGAACATGTGACCATCACCATTGACTCCAAAACAGCATTTTGAGTGAAATTGGATCAAAATTCGTACTGTTCACCATGCATTTTCATGCATAAGGGTGAAAAGCTCAATTTGCCAAAACACTCCATAATTCACTAATTCCATTAGCATTGCCTTAATCCTTTCCTAATCATGTTTAGCATTGCATATATAAGCCTATTCTCTAACTGTTTTTCACAATTCCCAATCTTAGATCTAGAATCACAAAATTCATCAAAATTCTCTCTCACTTTTTTCTTCAATTTTCTTCAAACAACTTGCATTTCTTTGGATCAATTCATCATCTGGAAGCATCATGGAGTAAGATTGAAGGAAGAACCAAGAGAAATCGTGCAGCATTGAAGCATATGAAGCTTGGAAGCAACAATGGCAAATTGAAATTCTGGTGGAATTAAGCACAATTAAGCTTCGATCCTCTTCCCAAACACTTGTACAAGCATCATAGAAGGACTGTTTGAGCATTGCCAGGCTTGAATCCATCAATTCCAATTCTGCACATCAAGAGGTCACAAATTCGATCTCTTTATTTCTTGAAATTGTTATGCTATTATTATAGATCTTTGTGAGATGATTAAACTGAGCTTTGAACCACTAAAATCCATGCTATATTGAACGAGTTATGGTGATTTGAAGTTTTGTGCATGAAACTTAATTGCTTCGATTCTCTTTGGATATGATGATTTAGACTTAGCCATGCCTTGATTTGTGTTCTACATTGAAGGATCTTCATGTTCATGTGTTTAATTTCATTTTTGGAGAATTTGTACTTGAGGTGGATGAACACCTACTGTTCACGCGCGTTCTGTTGAAGAAGATGAAATGCAGAGTTTAAGGCAACGGTTTTGGATCAGTTTTGGCAACAGGAAAAGTGTTCTCTTAGGTTTGCGCTAGGGCTGAAGCGTGATTGGCTGCATGAGAAGCCCATGCAGCGCGCCATTTGCATGTTTGAATTGGCTCCGGGTTCGATTCCCCGTTGTAGCCATTTTCCAAATGCCTTGCCTTATTTTTCCATTTCCCTCCATGATATTCATATGATATGCTTTATCATTTTTCATTTTTTCTTCATCTTCTAAAATCCATATCTAATTGAAAATTCATCCAAAAAATATGTGGTTTTTTTGCATTGTGTCACTTTTTTTGTCTAGTATTTTATGATCATTTTTCCATAAATTGTGCATGGCTGGAAATTGTTTTTGTGCTAGAAACTTGAACATGTGTCCATTTTGTACATTGCCTTGCCATATCCTTTGTAAAATGCTGGTTGTTTATCTAATGCTCGTGAAATTTTACATGTGGAAACTAGACATACTGCTTGACATTTTGGTTTTGAGTTTGCATTTTTATCAATTGCCATTTCTGTTTTATGATTTTTCTAAGAGAGGTGTGACAATTTGTGTCACACCTTGTGATGTTCAACTTGATTGATGCATTTACCATGCCAAATGAATTCCAAATGTCCTGATTTTTTGTATGATGCTTGATATGGATGTTGTGAATGCGCATGATTTTTGGTGAAATTTTTGGATTGTTTTCTGATTTAATGGAGATTTTTCATTCTGGATAGTCATATGAGAGCTTATGAATTGCCTTGATCTTCATTTGATTGGGAAATGCTTGTTCTTTATCCAATGGATGTGAAACTTTGCACACTATTTCTAGACATGTTAAAGGTTGTTTTGGCTTTGGTTTGAGGTTTTTACCATGTTTCATTTCTGTTTTAGGCCTATGCTCAGTTGGTGTGACATTTGGTGTCACACATGAGCTTGTTTGTGCTTGCCTTGACTTATGCAATTTGATTACCATGCCTAATGTTGTCCAAATGCTCTAATTTTTTGTGTGATGATCATGTTGTATGTTCTGTTTAACCATGAATTTTGCCAAGATTATTTGAAGCATTTTTGATTTAATGTGCATTTGTTTATTCTGATATCACAATGTGGTCACAACTTGCATACCTTGCCATGTTTGGTTCATGAAATGAATTTGGTAATTGATATTGAGATGAGACCTTTTGGATTGTGTTCTTGATTGAATGAAGTTGATTCATGTTAATTTTCATGTTCTATTTTGGATTTTATCTCCATCTTTGACCCTAGGCCTTGACCTAGTGGTTGGTTGCTTATGTTTGAGCTTTGATTTCAGGAGGAGCATTCAAGTTCCTTAGTTGTTGGTGCTCTATCACTTGAGCCTTTGATGTTTACTTTTGACTACTAACCTTGTGTGTTTTGTAGGGTTGTTAACTCATTTGAGTTTGACTTGTTGGCTTATGCCTTTGCTCATTGGGTTTGACTGTTTGATATTCATGATTGTCTGTCTGTTTGTACAGTTGAACTGATTTGTTTGATGTTTCCACAGGTACACAAGTTGCTTAAGTTCATTTTGAACTTTCTTTTGCTTGGTTGCTTAACCAGTGAGGTATAACTCTTTGACTTCATGTAGTCTGGAAGACCTGTCCTGTTACTTGGGCAGGCACCTGTCTGAAGCCCTCCTTAAGAGGCAATGCTTGTGTTTGTTTATTTTTGTGCCAAACAGGAAAAGTCCTCTTATGAGGCAATTGGCAGATAAAAGAGATGTGTAATCCATCTCCTGCTAGTCAGTGTGTCATCCACTTTGCTCACACCATGTGTTGACGCATTGTGGATATTAACCCAAGATCTCTGTTGTGTCAGTCATATGTGGAGAAGAGTTCCTACTTTCTGAACTCCCACACTTTCATTTGTTTGAAGCTCTCCCAGGCCAGGGATAAGAGCTGTGAGGTCTTACCCTCACTTTCCCATTTCATCTGCTTCACCCTAGCTCTCAATGTTAGGGTTAAGAGCTAACTACATCTGATTCCAATTGGCTTGTGTTTCACAGCCTAACCTTGTATGAGCCCAATTGATTTCATATAGTGTGCGTGCTTGCTTTTTGTGCTTGTATGTGTTTGCCTGTGCTGTTTAGGATAGCTTGCTGCCTGTGCAAGTTAGATAGAAACCTCAACCTAGGACCATGGTGGATTGCAGGATAACTATTAGGCTCGAGTCAGTCTCCCTTCTAGTTTGTCATTTCCCAGTCTCTGGTTAGGAGAAAGTTTCTCCCCTGTTAAGGGGAACTACGTTGCCCTGATCCTCATACCAGATGAGGTACGTAGGCAGGAGATAGTACGAGATCTCTCCGGGCACCCTTTTCCTTTTTTGTGTGTGTTTGCTTGACAACTAGCAGGCTCGAGTACTAGACTCCCTGTTAGCTTGTTTGTTCAACTTTTTTGTTTCTTTTGACGACTCAGCGTCCGGTTAACCTCTTGTTTTCTTGGAGTCTGGCGTAAGTCCAGCGATTGGCAGTTGGTTTCCTGTGTGTGTTTGTTGGTTCGGAGTCTGATGTAAGTCCAGTGATTAGCATTCGGTTTCCATGTTTGCCTGTTTGTGTGGAGTCTGACGTAAGCCCAGCGATTGGCAGTCAGTTTCTTGCGTGTGTTTTGTTTCGGCGTGCGTTAGCTGAACTACGGTAGCTCTGATTCTCATTCCAGATGAGATACGTAGGCATAGGATGCGATATCCTAGCGAGCCTATTCCCTCTTATTCCACCTGTGTCTTATTCCAGTGTGTGTGCATTCTTTGAGCATTGTTTAGCAACCTTTCTTCTATCCTTTTGAGCGTGGATCCCGTCGAGTACGACGGATGCGTAGGGGTGCTAATACCTTCCCTTCGCATAACCGACTCCCGATCCCATCTCTCTTTGGTCGCGAGACCATGTCTTTTCCAGGTTTACTTCGAGCGTTTCCTTTCCCTCTTTTGGGATAAATAACGCACGGTGGCGGCTCTGTTTGTTTTGTTTTTCCCGCCGGTTGTTTTTCGCGGATGCGACTCTGCTGGGGACTAAGAAGTTGACCTCTTGCTGGTCCATCTTCCCTAAGCGAGTCTCTCCTAGTGTTCTCTAGGATAATTTAGGTTGCTTGTGTTGCTCTATTTATTGCATTTATGATTATTATGTTGTATATATATTTGCATAAATGTTTGCATGCATCATACTATCATTGTGCTATCTTCTGTACAAGTGGTTTCTCTGATTTGGGGTGGGTGTTCTGAGTGGGGCTAAAACCCAGGCCCGAGTATACACCTAGGATTAGTGTGGTCTCACGTTTCCTCACTTGCTTTATCAACATGTTGTTGCGACGTGACATACCACAAGCCGGACGAGGTTCTTCTGAGTGAGCTCTTCCGGGTGGAGTATTCCACTTTGGTTGAGTTATCTCTTTAGGGCTGTCGACTTTGGTGACCGTGCTTTCCCGGGTCTTTGGTTTAGACGATCTTAAGAGAGCTGCAACGGCACACCCGAAAGGGCAAACCCGTTGAGTATCTTTGCCCGATGGTCGAGACCATTATCCGCCTTAGGATGACTTGATTAGAATTCACCTGTGAGGGGAGGGTTGATTCTTACAGATGCATGTTTTGGTGGTGACTTTGTTGGTGACTAATGGTTCAGCCGTTGATCAGAGTCCTATTTATAAGTCGGATTTATGGATATTTATTTCCGAGACGCCGGAGTTCTGTCCGTGGTATTTATCAATGGGGATCCGTTTATTTCAGGATTCCCTGGGCTGGTTCAGAGGGTCTTGTGGTTATCTGTTCAGAGGATCTCTGGTGATGATGGTGATGTATCATTCAGTTCCATTTATTTCGGAACCTTGAGTGGGATTTATGGTTATTCAGTCCCCCAGATGGTTATGATCAATTCAGAGGCCGTAACTCAGTGCAGTGGATGGCCATATGACTTGAGGATGACACAGTGACTCTTGCATTCATGCATCAGCATCATCCATATTTTGCATTCATCGGCATCTAACGCATGTCTATCCATACTTAGGGTATATTCTAGATTGAGATTCTGGTTGAGAGACATCCTGATGTCAGAATGTTATTGTCGAATTTTTTATCCGTCTCGATGAAGCCAGAATCAAAGGAAAGAGTGTTCCTCATACGGATAGACATTGCATTCATGCGTGAGTCATAATAACCTGTCTTCTGTTTTGCAGGTGTCAGTTTCTAACGTGTTTGGGTTTACTCAGGAATCATTGCCCGTGCACGCCGAATCATTCCCCTGCACGTAGCTCATCCGCACAGATACCCTACCAGGCGCAATAGATCCAAACTGATGGATACATCCAACGCAGACATTCTCGAGCTGAAAGAGAAGATGAGCGAGCTGATCAATGTTATGCAAGGGTTCGCCTTGGGGCAGAAGGCGTTGGTTGAGAAAGTAGAAAAGCTCGAGCGGGCTTCGGCTGCCAACAGTGGTAACAATCTTGAGGGGGTCTCCAACAATGGTCTTGGTGGTTTAAGGGATGGTGGTGATCCCAGGAGGAAGGTTGCTGATGTGGTAATTAATAACGCTGGAGGCTTTGGTTTCGCTGCGGGTGGTGGACCCGATAATATGGGCTATAGTGTGAAGGATAATCAGTTCCCCCCTTTCCTGGAAGCCTTGGAAGATAGAGAAGCGGATCAGTTCTCCATACTAAATGAACAGTTTGGCCAGTACGGTGTCCAACCGCCAAACAAGGAAATTCAGGTGCTAGCAGAGAAGATCAGGGCTCTGGAAAGCCATGCTACTCCGGGGGTTGTCAACGTGTCGAACATGGGGATGGTAGAGGGGATTGTGATTCCACAGAAGTTCAAAGCGCCTGCGTTTGATAAATACAATGGGAGTTCTTGCCCGGAAACTCATCTCCAGGCCTTTGTTCGGAAAATTTCTGCCTATACAACGGATCAGAAGCTCTGGATGTACTTTTTCCAAGACAGTCTGTCTGGCGGATCTCTTGAATGGTATACCAAGTTAAAGACTTCGGATATCAAGAGCTGGCAGGATCTCGGAGATGCGTTCTTTAAACAGTACCAGTTTAATGCTGACATGGCTCCTAGCCGTACCCAGTTGCAGGGTATGTCTCAGAAGCCGAATGAAGGGTTTAAAGAATACGCACAAAGATGGAGGGAGTTGGCTGCCAGAGTTCAACCTCCGCTGGTGGATCGGGAGATGTCTGATTTATTCATGGGTACCTTGCAGGGGGTTTTTGCTGAAAGGATGGTGGGTTGTCCCGTCACTGGCTTTGCGGACATAGTAGTGGCTGGTGAGAGAATTGAAAGTTGGCTGAGAATGGGGAAAATACAGGGAAATGCTCCGTCATCTGGAGTAAAGAAGCCATTTGGGAATGGTCAGCGCAAGAATGAGGGTGAATCGAGTGTTGTGTATGCCCAAAGGGGACACGGTAGGGATCGTTACGACCAGCACACTGCTGCGGTAACAATTCCTGCTGGTAATCAATCGGTACAACTGCAACGTCAGCCACCCCAACAGAGAGCACAGAGAGATGGGTATCAAGTGAGAGGAAAGGGGATTGATCGTCAATTTGATAGGCCACCCGTGACATATGCTTTATTGTTTAAAAAGTTGATGGATCTTGGGTTGGTTCAGCCGAGGACGATGGCTCCGGTAAGACCAGATCAGAGGCCTCCTAATTATGATGAGAACGCCAAGTGTGAATTCCATTCTGGTACACCAGGGCATAACATTGAGGGCTGTAGAGCTTTTAAGCATGTTGTCCAAGACTTGGTAGACTCCAAGGCCATCAATTTTGCACCATCTCCGAATGTTAATGCTAATCCCATGCCGGCACATGGTCAGGCAATGGTGGGGGCAATTGCTGAAAATTCAGGTCACGTCTGTGCGGTGGGTGAAGAGACTGACGGTGACTGCGAGCTCGATAGTTGGATAAAACCGTGCGTACCAGGGATGGAAGTCCAGAACTGGAAGGCTTAAAAGATCATCACTGTCACTCTGCGTGAAGAGTATTATTTCTGGTTTTTCAATACTGTTTGCATGGAAGCCATACGTTTTGCCCGAAACGTAATGGTCCATTGTAAGGGCCATCTCATGTGTTTCATTTTGCAACATTTTGCATCATTAATAAATGTATGTTTTTCAATTAAAAGCGGTGTTCCCTGTTTTTCATTTATTTTTGCAGTTTAAAAACAAAAATAAAAATGGCAATGTTTTCATTTTCCTTTTTGATTTGTCTCGTTCCGACTTCGAAAAATAATTCTCCTGATCTCATTGATAACAATTTGGTTACACCCTCATATGACTTCCACAATCCGATCTATCATGCCGAAGAAGAAGGCGAAGAAGATTGTGATCTGCTGGAAGATTAGCCAGGTTATTGAGACAAGAGGAGAAGGTGATTCGGCCACACGTGGAGCGAGTTGAGATCGTAAGTTTAGGCACCGCTGAGGTCAGAAAGGAGTGAAAATTGGGGCCGCTTCAGAGGCAAGTCGAGAGCAGAATGGTAGCCCTGTTGAAAGAACATGTGGATACCTTCGCCTGGTCTTATCAGGATAGGCCAGGGTCGGATGCCGATGTCGTTGTGCACAAACTACCATTGAGAGAAGACTGTCCTCTAGTGAAGCAGAACGTCGGTGCCACGTATCAGAGTGACTTTATTTCATGATATGATTCATTGTTGAATCAAATGCTATGTTGATGACATGATAGTAAAGTCCCAAACAGAAGAAGGGCATCAGGTGGATCTGGCCAAGTTGTTTGATCAGCTGAGACAACTCAGACTGAGGTTGAGTCCGAATCAGTACACTTGTGGAGTGCTGTCTGGTAAGTTGCCGAGGCTTATTGTGAATGAAAGAGGAATCGAGGTCGATCCTGCTTAAAAAAAAAAGAAAAAGAAAGAAAAGATATAAAAAAAGAAAAAAGTAATGCAAGAAATGCCTGAACCAAAAACAAAAAGAGAGATCAAACGGTCAGGTGGATAATGATTGCCCAAGGGCATTGAGAAATAAAATGAATAAGTTGCAGGAGCCTCCGATTCTGTTGCCTCCCTATGGAGAGAGACCGTAAACCCTATACTTGACAGCCCTCGAGGGGTCTATAAGGTGTGTACTGGGGCAGCATGACGAGTCTGGTCAAAAAGAGCATGCAATTTACCTTAGCAAAGAGTTTACCGACTGTGAAACAATACATTCACTGCTCGAGAAAACTTGATGTACTTTGGCATAGGCTGCTCGCCGATTGAGACAGTATATGCTGGTTCATCCCATTTTGTGGATTTCCAAGACGGATCTGATCAAGTACATGTTTGAAAATCGAGCATTGACCGGACGGGTTGCGAGAGGGCAAGTGATTTTGATTGAATATGATATCTAGTATACCTCTCAGAAGGGCGATAAAGGGGAGTGTATTGTCTGATTACCTCGCCCAACAACCCATTGAGGATTATCAACCGATGATGTTTGAGTTCCCTGATGAGGACATCGAGGTTCTCAAATCGAAAGGTTGTGAGGAACCGATCCCGGAGGAGGGGCCTGACCCTGAATCCGAACGGATTCTGATGTCTGATGGGGCCATTAACATGAATGGAAGCGGAGTTGGTGCTGCTTTTTGGTTACGCCAAAGAGATCCCACATTCCTTTTGTTGCCCGGATAACATTTGAATGCACCAACAATGGTGGCTGAGTACAAAGCTTGTATCTTGGGTATCGATCTTCGGTGCGTACGTCTACTAGGGGAAACGCCGCGCTCGCTCGTGTATGGAATAAAAGTGGTATTACTTACAGAAGCCTAGATCCCATTGTGGAGAGTCCTAATGGACGTGAAATTGCAAGAGGCTGAATGGGTAACGACTCGGTATGAAGAGTTGAGCCTGATTGAGGAAAAGAGGTTGGCGACTATTTGTCATGGGCAGTTATACCAGCAGAGGATGAAGCGTGCTTTTGACCGAAAGGTGCGACCTCGTGTATATCACATGGGTGATATGGTGCTGAAAAAGATCCTTCCTCCTCAGAACGATCGTAGGGGCAAGTGGACAGCCAATTATGAAGGTCCGTTTGTGGTCAAGAAGGTTTTCTCTGGCGGAGCCTTGTTGTTAACGACCATGGATGGCGAGGATTTTCCATCCCCTGTGAATGCGGACACAGTTTAAAAATACTTCGTGTAAAGAGACCCACTGGACGAAAAGAATAAAATAGTCCAGGCAAAAATGGGCATCCCGGCGAACCGGAAAAAAGGAAAAGGTTCAGGAAAAAGTTAGGGATAAAAAGAAAAAAACTGTACACCCGGCAAGTCGAAAACCTGAAAAGGCGGCTTGGGCAAAAAAGGGTATCCCGATGGACTGAAAACCCGAAAGAGCGGTCCAGGCAAAAGAGGGATTAAAACGAACAACTGCGTCTGGCATTTTCGTTTGCGCTTTGGTTAAGGCACCATGGATAATTCCCGACAGGGATCGGTCGGAAGCGTCTTGTTCAGAAGGCAGAAGATATGGAGAGTCTGAGGACATATGGGGTGTAACTGAGTTGGAACTCGATGAGATCACGGTTTCACATTGCCATTAGGATAGAGTTTTCCTTTTGTGCGCAATTACCTCTTTTCAGGAATTGCTTCCTTTGTATTGCTCGGTTATGAGCCACACCTTTTCAATCAATAAAATGCATATTCAGTCAAATAATTTTGTTTTTGTTTTCATAACCGCTTTGATTGCAAAAACATTTGTTTATTTTGATAAAGAATCTTTGCATTTAGAAACATGGAGATCCCTTCCAATGCATGTTTATAAGATTGAAAGCTTGAAATCTTATTCGGAAGGTTGAGTGACCTAGGTGTTGAAATCTTGGCACGCCTGGGGCACGTTTTTATCTAACGATCTCTTTTGCAGGAGCTGTTAGATATTTTCACTCACTTGCAGGTTGTGATGTGAAGCCTTTCTGACAAAAGATCCCCATGGAGTCCAATCAGGGACGAATGAATGGAGGAATGGTGAAAAGACGACGAAAGACGTACGACGATCCTGGATATTAATCAAGAAGACTCTTCAAAGTCTGAGGATTGGAAAGTTTGTATAAATCCAAGGAGTTCGATCTCCGTCAAGTACGTAGGAGGCGAGAATACAAGGTGATGAATCAGAAAAGTCCAGACGAGTCTGGGAGCTCTCAAAAGTGGAAGGCTGACACTGGATTTGGATGTTGAATACCAGGGCTCGACGAGTCGACGAGTGTTCTGTGCCAGAATTTCCGAGTCTTCCCTAGCAAGGTCGGGATGGTTATCTCCCCAGTAGATTTGAGATCGGTGTTTCCCCAGCAACCAGGCCTGAAGGTTGCTATTTCCCAGCATAGGTGTTTGTGGGTAGCTATTTCCCCTGGCAGGGCGGAGCTTGTTAATTCCCCAGCAAGTCAGAGACTGTTGTTTTCCCCGCAGAGTGCGGTGGTGGTTTCTACCCAGCGAAGTCCCCAAGCGGGTCGGATACAGAGGAGGTTATCCCTGGTGAGGGTGGCCTATTCCCCAGCAGCAGTGTTATTCCCTAGCAGGGTGGAGATTGGAGTGCTATCGAGTTCCTCAGCAGAGTGCCTCGAGCTCCCTAGGAGAGTCCCTTGAGGGGGATACTTTTTATGCATTCATCATGTAGATAAGCATAGCATATTGCATAGCTGATTGCGTAGCATTTCCATAATTATGGAGCATTACGCTAAAAAATATCATGCATCAGCATTGCAAGCGTAAGCTAGTCTCAAGCCGTGGTTATTGTTTGAGGGGTGGTTTCGTCAGAAGGTGAAGATGTTGCTCCGAAGAGTTTGGCATCATGATTTTAATCAACAGTATTCCCCAGTAGTGCGATATTGGAGGAAGGGTTTCTGTCGGGCGGAGACGGAAATGATAATCAAAGAAGTTTCGGGGTCCGAGAAAAGAATAAAAAGTAAAGAAAAGAGAAGGAGATAATCCCCAGCTAAGCGCAAAGTGTTCGTTGACTAGGGTTGAATAGAGAATAGCCGGCTCATGGCTTGTTATCCCCAGCATGGGTCGTTGGCACGCGTGCCGCCTCATTTATCACTATCCCTTATTTCTGCCGATGCTGACAGGCATGAGAAGTTTTCCGGTGTTCGGACCGAGGCGGGTATTTAGACCGATATGGCAGTCAGGCCAGTTTTCCGGTGTTCAGACCGAGGTGGCACTCAGGCCAGTTACCGATTTTCAGATCGAAGAAGTTTCCGACGATAAGGTCGAAGTACTTGTGGCATTCAAGCCAGTTTTCCGATTTCCAGATCGAAGAAGTTTCCGACGATCAGGTCGAAGTACTTGTGGCGTTCAGGCCAGTTTTCCGATGTTCAGATCGAAGAAGTTTCCGACGTTCAGGTCGAAGCACTTGTGGTATTCAGACCAGTTTCCGATTTTCAGATCGAAGAAGTTTCCGACATTCAGGTCGAAGCACTTGTGGTATTCAGACCAGTTTCCGATTTTCAGGTCGAAGAAGTTTCCGACGATCAGGTCGAAGTACTTGTGGCATTCAGGCCAGTTTTCTGATTTCCAGATCGAAGAAGTTTCCGACGTTCAGGTCAAAGTACTTGTGGCTCTCAGGCCAGTTTCCGATTTTCGGATCGAAGAAGTTTCCGACGTTCAGGTCGAAGAACTTGTGGCACTCAGGCCAGTTTCCGATTTTCAGATCGAAGAAGCTTCCGAAGTTCAGATCGATGCAGCTTGCGGCACTCAGGCCGGCTTTCCGGTATTTAGACCGAAGTGGCGTTCAGGCAAGTTGTTGGGCATTCAGGCCAATCTCTCGGTGTTCAGACCGATATCAACACTCTCATACTATGATGTTCAGTATTCAGACTGATGAGTGGCATTCAGGCCATGGTATTCCTGTGTTACCATTTATTTTGGTATCAAGGTCAACATGCTTTTTCGGTATTCAGGCCGACTTTCTCCGTATCAGACGGATTCTTCTTTCGAGGTTGCTTCTTTGCCGATTCTGACAGACATTGTTAATTATTTTCCCATCAGAGTGCAAATTGTTCGTCTGTTCTTGGTATTCAATCACTCTTCACCCTGATCATCTGAAAGCCGAGGCTATTCATATCGACAGGTTCATAGTGGATTGAATAGGGGCAGCTGTAACACCTCAAAATTTGCCCTCCTCTCTTGGGACTAGCTTAGCATATTGCATTTCATCTTTTAGGACATTAGGCATTACTTATTTGCATATCATGTGGAAACAATAAGCAAGTCATCCTCCTAGGTCTTTCTCAGAAGATGGAGAGGTTAAGAGATGCAAGCCTGAGGGTCTTATTGAATTGATCACTAGCCATCTGAGGGTTTGTGCTTCAATTAGGGTTTCTTGTTTCCTCAAGGAGATTGGATATTATCTTGGTTGAAGTGGTACATCATCATCATCAAGGTTCATTATTCCTGATCAGATTCCTTGGGATTAGGGTTTTGACCTCTGGTCAACCCTAATCAGTTGCATTATACCCATCAGGGTTTTTCAAGGAGATGAGGTCTTTTATGAGATGGGGATCATCATATGATTTTATTGAGCTTGTATAAGCTAGGGTTTCATTTTGGTGCCATTTCATCAAGAGGTTGAGGCTCAAATTCATCTGTGCATGGCCAAGTCATCTATCAACTGCAAAAGTCAACTGCATGGTCAACTGTTGGATTTGGAGGTGGGAAGTGATTAGAAATACTTCATTCATGTTCAAACAAGTCTCATTTGACATTTCAAACATCAACATTGAAGAAAATAAAGTCAGGACAAAACTTTCCAAAAATAGTAAGTGACCTGTAATTTGAATTTGCCAAAAATGGAAAGGTTTTCAACTCAAGATTACATCATCAAGAAAGCTTCAAATGAACTTTTGTTGAACATGAAAGTTGTAGATCTTTCTCTCCCATTTCCAAAAAGTCCAAGATCATCAATTTCTCGTATGTGGTTAAGGAGATATGATCAAAACTTGACAAAGTGAACATGGAACTTCAAATGAGCATAACCTCTCAACCAAAACTCCAATTCAAGTGGCTCTTTTTGCATTGTTCTTGTTTTAACCTCTAGTTTCCAAGTTTTGCATTACATGGCATGAATTACATTCACATAAATATGTGGAAATTCACTTGATTTTTGGAGGGAAAAATGGAATTTAAAATTTGTGCATCATTTGAACATGTGACCATCACCATTGACTCCAAAACAGCATTTTGAGTGAAATTTGATCAAAATTCGTACTGTTCACCATGCATTTTCATGCATAAGGGTGAAAAGCTCAATTTGCCAAAACACTTCATAATTCACTAATTCCATTAGCATTGCCTTAATCCTTTCCTAATCATGTTTAGCATTGCATATATAAGCCTAATCTCTAACTGTTTTTCACAATTCCCAATCTTAGATCTAGAATCACAAAATTCATCAAAATTCTCTCTCACTTTTTTCTTCAATTTTCTTCAAACAACTTGCATTTCTTTGGATTAATTCATCATCTGGAAGCATCATGGAGTAAGATTGAAGGAAGAACCAAGAGAAATCGTGCAGCATTGAAGCATATGAAGCTTGGAAGCAACAATGGCAAATTGAAATTCTGCTGGAATCAAGCACAATTAAGCTTCGATCCTCTTCCCAAACACTTGTACAAGCATCATAGAAGGACTGTTTGAGCATTGCCAGGCTTGAATCCATCAATTCCAATTCTGCACATCAAGAGGTCACAGATTCGATCTCTTTATTTCTTGAAATTGTTATGCTATTATTGTAGATCTTTGTGAGCTGATTAAACTGAGCTTTGAACCACTAAAATCCATGCTATATTGAACGAGTTATGGTGATTTGATGTTTTGTGCATGAAATTTAATTGCTTCGATTCTCTTTGGATATGATGATTTAGACTTAGCCATGCCTTGATTTGTGTTCTACATTGAAGGATCTTCATGTTCATGTGTTTAATTTCCATTTTTAGAGAGTTTGTTCTTGAGGTGGATGAACACCTACTGTTCACGCGCGTTCTGTTGAAGAAGATGAAATGCAGAGTTTAAGGCAACGGTTTTGGATCAGTTTTGGCAACAGGAAAAGTGTTCTCTTAGGTTTGCGCTAGGGCTGAAGCGTGATTGGCTGCATGAGAAGCCCATGCAGCGCGCCATTTGCATGTTTGAATTGGCTCCAGGTTCGATTCCCCGTTGTAGCCATTTTCCAAATGCCTTGCCTTATTTTTCCATTTCCCTCCATGATATTCATATGATATGCTTTATCATTTTTCATTTTTTCTTCATCTTCTAAAATCCATATCTAATTGAAAATTCATCCAAAAAATATGTGGTTTTTTTGCATTGTGTCACTTTTTTTGTCTAGTATTTTATGATCATTTTTCCATAAATTGTGCATGGCTGGAAATTGTTTTTGTGCTAGAAACTTGAACATGTGTCCATTTTGTACATTGCCTTTCCATTTCCTTTGTGAAATGCTGGTTGTTTATTCAATGCTCGTGAAATTTTACATGTGGAAACTAGACATCATGCTGGACATTTTGGTGTTGAGTTTGCATTTTTATCAATTGCCATTTCTGTTTTATGATTTTTCTAAGAGAGGTGTGACAATTTGTGTCACACCTTGTGATGTTCAACTTGATTGATGCATTTACCATGCCAAATGAATTCCAAATGTCCTGATTTTTTGTATGATGCTTGATACGGATGTTTTGAATGCTCCTGATTTTTGGTGGAATTTTTGGATTGGTTTCTGATTTATTGGAGATTTTTTATTCTAGATAGTCATATGAGAGCTTTTGAATTGCCTTGATCTTCATTTGATTGGGAAATGCTTGTTCTTTATCCAATGGATGTAAAACTTTGCACACTATTTCTAGACATGTTAAAGGTTATTTTGGCTTTGGTTTGAGGTTTTTACCATGTTTCATTTCTGTTTTAGGCCTATGCTCAGTTGGTGTGACATTTGGTGTCACACATGAGCTTGTTTGTGCTTGCCTTGACTTATGCAATTTGATTGCCATGCCTAATATTGTCCAAATGATCTAATTTTTTGTGTGATGATCATGTTGTATGTTCTGTTTACCCATGAACTTGGCCAAGAATATTTGAAGCATTTTTGATTTAATGTGCATTTGTTCATTCTGATATCACAATGTGGTCACAACTTGCATACCTTGCCATGTTTGGTTCATGAAATGAATTTGGTAATTGATATTGAGATGAAACCTTTTGGATTGTGTTCTTGATTAAATGAAGTTGATTCATGTTAATTTTCATGTTCTGTTTTGGATTTTATCTCCATCTTTGACCCTAGGCCTTGACCTAGTGGTTGGTTGCTTATGTTTGAGCTTTGATTTCAGGAGGAGCATTCAAGTTCCTTAGTTGTTGGTGCTCTATCACTTGAGCCTTTGGTGTTTACTTTTGACTACTAACCTTGTGTGTTTTGTAGGGTAGTTAACTCATTTGAGTTTGACTTGTTGGCTTATGCCTTTGCTCATTGGGTTTGACTGTTTGATATTCATGATTGTCTGTCTGTTTGTACAGTTGAACTGATTTGTTTGATGTTTCCACAGGTACATAAGTTGCTTAAGTTCATTTTGAACTTGCTTTTGCTTGGTTGCTTAACCAGTGAGGTATAACTCTTTGACTTCATGTAGTCTGGAAGACCTGTCCTGTTACTTGGGCAGGCACCTGTCTGAAGCCCTCCTTAAGAGGCAATGCTTGTGTTTGTTTATTTTTGTGCCAAACAGGAAAAGTCCTCTTATGAGGCAATTGGCAGATAAAAGAGATGTGTAATCCATCTCCTGCTAGTCAGTGTGTCATCCACTTTGCTCACACCATGTGTTGACGCATTGTGGATATTAACCCAAGATCTCTGTTGTGTCAGTCATATGTGGAGAAGAATTCCTACTTTCTGAACTCCCACACTTTCATTTGTTTGAAGCTCTCCCAGGCCAGGGATAAGAGCTGTGAGGTCTTACCCTCACTTTCCCATTTCATCTGCTTCACCCTAGCTCTCAATGTTAGGGTTAAGAGCTAACTACACCCGATTCCAGTTGGCTTGTGTTTCACAGCCTAACCTTGTATGAGCCCAATTGATTGCATATAGTGTGCGTGCTTTCTTTTTGTGCTTGTATGTGTTTGCCTGTGCTGTTTAGGATAGCTTACTGCCTGTGCAAGTTAGATAGAAACCTCAACCTAGGACCATGGTGGATTACATGATAACTATTAGGCTCGAGTCAGTCTCCCTTCTAGTTTGTCATTTCCCAGTCTCTGGTTAGGAGAAAGTTTCTCCCCTGTTAAGGGGAACTATGTTGCCCTGATCCTCATACCAGATGAGGTACGTAGGCAGGAGATCGTACGAGATCTCTCCGGGCACCCTTTTCCTTTTTTGTGTGTGTTTGCTTGACAACTAGCAGGCTCGAGTACCAGACTCCCTGTTAGCTTGTTTGTTCAACTTTTTTGTTGCTTTTGACGACTCAGCGTCCGGTTAACCTCTTGTTTTCTTGGAGTCTGGCGTAAGTCCAGCGATTGGCAGTTGGTTTCCTGTGTGTGTTTGTTGGTTCGGAGTCTGATGTAAGTCCAGTGATTGGCATTCGATTTCCATGTTTGCCTGTTTGTGTGGAGTCTGACGTAAGCCCAGCGATTGGCAGTCAGTTTCTTGCGTGTGTTTTGTTTCGGCGTGCGTTAGCTGAACTACGGTAGCTCTGATTCTCATTCCATATGAGATACGTAGGCATAGGATGCGATATCCTAGCGAGCTCATTCCCCTCTTATTCCACCTGTGTCTTATTCCAGTGTGTGTGCATTCTTTGAGCATTGTTTAGCAACCTTTCTTCTATCCTTTTGAGCGTGGATCCCGTCGAGTACGACGGATGCGTAGGGGTGCTAATACCTTCCCTTCGCATAACCGACTCCCGATCCCATCTCTCTTTGGTCGCGAGACCATGTCTTTTCCAGGTTTACTTCGAGCGTTTCCTTTCCCTCTTTTGGGATAAATAACGCACGGTGGCGGCTCTGTTTGTTTTGTTTTTTCCGCCGGTTGTTTTTCGCGGATGCGACAACGAGGATATAACCCGGTGGGGAATATGGAAGAAAGGATAGACGCTTTCTGCTTATGGAGCCGATCTATATGGAGAGATCAGACACACACATCTGCTCGGGGAAGTATATCACCAAATAACAGGAGACAACAAACAACGATATATGGCAAAGAATGCAACATGAATATCTGAATGTTATAATTATGCATGAATATGCGTGGTTTATGTATGATGTATGCTGACAGACAGACATATCTAACACAACCAGGTCCAGGAATCAACCACCCGGTACTACATCTCAAGAGAGAAAGCCAAGTTCACCAGGGAGTATCCAATCTACTGGGGATCAAAGATACCAGGAAGCAAAGAACTCTACAAGGGATGAATCATCAATCATTCCAGTTGGGGACGAGAGTTATCACAGACAAGGTCCACCACACCAACAACTCTTCTGGGCATCAATCCGAGGAGATAAAGGATTTATCGGGATCAACCACCAAATACCGCTCTTGCCCAAAGAGATCCAAGATGCTGAGGAAGAAAGATTGCTACTCTGCTGAAGGGAAGAGAGGTGACTCTCAACAAGCAATCCACTTGGTAGGATAAACCACAAGGGGTTCCGGAGGGAGGAGATATAGTCATGCCAGGAATATGGACAAAAATCTTACCCTGTTGGGGATCGTACCACCCTTGGGAGAGCACTGAGGATCTCCTAAGTATCCTTTCGTCATTGTGAATGTTCACTTTGTTTAAAAACAAATTAAAAAATTTGATCGTTTAAAACAATGATATTTTCTTAATCAAAACATGCAAAACATTTGTTGAATAGAAACAGATAAGAGTGCCAATAATGGGATAAAAGGCTCAAATTTATTTGATAGAATGGTAGTCTGCGAATGGCAAGACTCCATAGATCTTTACAAATTTGAAATTGGTGATATATATTGGAAAAGGGCTACATTGAACATAATGACCATTTCTCCACCAATTCTAATCCGATGTATTTGAAGCTTTGGTTGATAATGAGCCAGAATCTCTGACGGATGACAGTTGTAGAACAAAGTCTTGTCAGGATGCAGTTACTTGCCAAATCCCTAATTTTTGCCTAGATTGCCCCAGGATGAGGTACTCAATCTAGCGGGATACATATATCATTATTATATATCTTTTGTGTCTCTAACTTTTGCCTAGATCGCCCTTTCGGGTTTTCAACTTAGCGAGGTATTCAGTTTTTTTAGGCGAAGTATTTCTTGACTGCATCTGAATTCACAGGACGAGTGAAATCCTCCCCATCCATAGTTGTAAGTATCAAAGCACCGCCTGAAAAGGCTCTCTTAACAACATACGAACCCTCATAGTTTGGAGTCCACTTGCCCCTGGAATCGGGCGCGAAAGACAAGACTTTCTTGAGCACAAGGTCACCTTCTCGGAACACACGAGGCTTGATCTTCTTATCAAAAGCTTTCTTCATTCTCTGCTGATATAACTGATCATGGCACATAGCCGTCAATCTCTTCTCTTCGATCAAATTCAGCTGGTCATAACGACTCTGAACCCATTCAGCATCACTCAACTTGGCTTCCATAAAGACTCTCATTGATGGGATCTCCACCTCTACTGGGAGTACAGCCTCCGATCTTGACTTAGCAATCATATCGTCAACGTACACCTCAATCTCCTTATGCATCATGTCATGGAACAAGGTAGTCATAGCTCGTTGATACGTGGCTCCGGCGTTCTTCAAACCGGAGGGCATCACTCGATAACAGAATATTCCCCAAGGTGTGATGAATGTTGTCTTCTCCATATCCTCGGGTGCCATTTTAATCTGATTATATCCAGAAAATCCATCCATAAACGAGAAGACCTTGTATTTAGCTGTACTGTCTACCAACATATCAATATGTGGTAGAGGGAAATCATTTTTCGGACTAGCTTTATTCAAGTCTCTATAGTCCACACACATCCGGACTTTTCCATCTTTCTTAGGCACGGGTACAATATTGGCCACCCATTGAGGATATGTAGAAGTCACCAGAAACCCCGCATCGATTTGCTTCTGAACTTCCTCTTTGATCTTTACTGCCACATCAGGATGAGTTCTTCTGAGCTTCTGCTTCACAGGTACGCACTCAGGTTTTAAAGGTAGGAAATGTTACAAAATATCAATATCTAGACTAGGCATGTCTTCATATGACCAGGCAAAGACGTCAACATATTCTCGTAGCAACTTAATCAACCCCTTCTTAACAGATTCTTCCAGAAGTGCCCCAATCTTTACCTCTCGCACACAATCTTCAGACCCCAAGTTGACTGTTTCTAGATTCTCAAGATACGACTGAATGATCTTCTCTTCATGCTCAAGTAGCCGGGTGATCTCATTAGGAATCTCTTCAACATCATCTTCCTCTGCCTCAAATATAGGGAATTCAAAATTGGGAGATGGTGTTGGGTCATTATGTTCAATGGGTTTAGAAATCAACCTGCATAATGATTTTGGATATGAAAAGATTTAGAATTCAAACAAGGCAAATCATTATGCAGATGAAAAGATTGACTTTATTCCATTTTGAGGTTTTATGTGATCACCAATTTCATGCAAAAGCGAAAAGGGAAAATAAATGGAAAAACAAACATTTAACATGATTTTATTGAATGAAAACATCATTGTACTTATGCGCCAACAATGTCATCACTCCTCCTTTTGGCATGGGAGAAGGGTTTTAAAACAAAGTGATTATTACGTTGACTTATGGACAACTGTTGGAATATCCACAGCGACCCAATTGTTGCAGACCCCTCCAGGGATGATGAAATTGCCAGAATCCTTTGTATCTTCTTCTAAAACGGCAGCAGCCTCCTCATCTAGACCAGTGTGGATGAAACCTCCACTCTTGAATAACCCTTGCTTGTTGAAAGTACCAGAAGAAAAACCTATGCCAACCCGGGACTCGTTGTCTTCTAACTCAATCATTTTTCCTAAACCAAAGGTTGCACCACGCTCAATGGCCAGCTTTGCATATTTGTAGGAAGCAAATGAAGGAGTTCTCTTCTCAATAGGCTCAGCAATATATAAAGCTTGGAAAGGAGTTCCAATTTCAACCTCAGCATCTATATAAGAGAAGGAAGACAAATGGCTAACTAGGAGAGCCCTTTCTCCCCCTACCACCACCAGTTTCTTGTTTTTCACAAGTTTCAGCTTCTGGTGTACGGTGGACGTCACGACGCCTGCCTCTTGAATCCATGGTCTACCTAAGAGACAACTATACGATGGGTGAATGTCCATAACCTGGAAGGTAATCTGAAAATCACTTGGTCCAATCTTGATTGGGAGATCAACTTCCCCAATCACAGTTTTGCGAAACCCATCGAAAGCCTTCACAACTACTCCACTCTGCCTCATGGGAGGCCCTTGATATGATAGCTTTGAGAGAGTGGACTTTGGCAATACGTTCAATGATGACCCGGTGTCCACCAACACATTGAACATGTCGTCGTCTTTGCAATTCATAGATATGAGTAAAGCCAAGTTGTGGTCTCTTTCCTCCTCAGGGAGATCAGAGTCACAAAAACTCAGGTTGTTACAAGCAGTAATGTTTGCGACAATGCTATCGAATTGCTCCAAAGTGACATCGTGATCTACATATGCCACATCCAACACCTTCTGCAGAGCCTCTCGGTGTGGTTCTGAATTTAAGAGTAAGGATAACACAAATATTTTGGATGGCGTTTGTAGAAGTTGGTCTACAACCTTGTACTCGCTCCTTTTGATGAGTCTCAGCATCTCATCACAGTCTTCCTTCACATTTCCACTCGGGCCAACAAAAGTAGGAGTTTTCAATACGGAGGAGGGCTTAACAGCAAGTGCCGAATTCGGAGAATTCACAGCATTCCTGATCGGGCGTTCAACAAAATCAGCATTAATTTGAGGCTTTGGCAGTGCTGAAAATACACGGCCACTACGGGTCAAACCGCTAACATCGGCAATATTCACAACAAAAGAAGAGGGCAAGGACACCTCTTTCCCATTCTCTACTGCTACGGCATTGTACCGATAGGGAACTGCCTTTTCAGAAGAGTAAGGCACAGGACCAACAGGCTTAATGATCAGAGCGGGAGAAGCCTTCTGCTTGCTACCATTGTACTTAATGATAACAGGCTCGGGTATCCGGAACACTGGGGAGATCACGTTGATCTCAGGCTCATTTTCATCAACATTCTTGTTTTGAAGGATCTCAATGACTCCTTCGTCCAGCATTTCCTAAACATCCTTGCGCACCTGGCAACAACCCAATTGGTTAACAGAGCAGACTCGGCATCTATCATGGTCATGCTCATAATGACTGTAGTCACACAACAAACGATGCATCTGGACCAGAGACTGTTGAATATGACTGACATATTTGACCTTGTATTTTCCAGGTGTAAGACCCCAATTTTGTCCCTAAGATCCCTCATGGCATCATATCATATCATTCCATTGCCTCAAGGATCATTGGACACCTTGCTTCCTACCCTATGGGTGGGATCTTTTTTGAGAGTATTTCTTGATCACCAAGCATTGCTTGCATTTTTATATCATTGCTTTTCGTTTAATCGCTAACCAAAAATGTACAAAAATATGTCACTAACCATTTGTCTTGCAGCATAAGCAGTCAACAGGTCAAGGCATCAGGTGAATTCATGGTACAAAGAGCAGATGGTATTTTCATGAGAAATGAATCATGTGATCATCATATGGAGCTTATATGAGCTATAGGTTCATTTTGGACCAATTCCCCAAGTGGTTGAAGCTCAAATTCATCAGGACAATTTCAGGTCATCTAAGGGCCAATGCAGTCAACTGAAAAGTCAACTGTGAGTTTTGAGTGTGGGAATTGAGTTTCTTCATCCTATTCATGTCCAAATCATGCTTATTCATCATTCCAAAGATCAAGGTTGAAGAATTTGAGTTCAAGTCAAAAGTTTCCAAAATTGGAAAGTGACCTATATTTTCAACTTTCCAAAAATGGCAAGTTTTTGATCCAACTTCAACTCAACTTTCCATCATCAAGAAAGCTTCAAATGAAATTTTGTTCAACATGAAAGTTGAATATCTCTCTCTCCCATTTCAAAAAAGTCCTAGATCATGAGAATCTGAAGAATGGTTGAGGAGATATGAGCCAATCATTGCCAAGTGTACATGGAACTTCAAATGGCCATATCTTTTGATCCATAACTCCAAATTTGGTGGTTCTTTTTGCAATATTCTTCTCTTGACCTCTAATTTCCAAATCATGCATCACATTACATAAAATCTCATCACATTATCATTTGCATATCCATGCCTTTTTTGGAGGGAAATTGCAAAATTCAAAAATGGTGCATCATGAGAACTTTCTACCATTGCCATTGTGTTTAAAAAGTGATTTTAAGTGAAAATGATCAAGGAAATGGTACTGTTCACGTGGGATTAGTCCATGCACCATGCATTTTTGATTTTTTTCAAAACACCTTATTTTAATTAACCAAGTTAAGTATGGATTAGCAAGGTGATTAGGACTTCATATAAATACCTAAATCTAACTGAATTTGGGGGAGGTTAATCATTTTTCACCATTTCAAGATCCAAATTCTCTCTCCCTCCAAAATTTTCTCTCATTCATAATTCAAATTTTTTCCAAATAACATTGCAATTTCTTTCCGTATTCTTGTTCTCTGGCTTTGGTTGAATGCAGATCAAGTGTTAGATTGTTGAATTCGAGCAAAAATTATGCATAGCAAGCTCATGAAGGTGAAGATGGAAGTTCTGTTTTGAGCTAGATCCAGCACCTTTCAAGCTTCAATTTCTTCATCAAACATCATCACAAACATTATAGAGTGGATTTGGATCATTACAAGCTGTGGATCGTGTGAATTCAAGGATCTGCTCTTCAAGAGGTCAAGTTTCGAATCTCTTAATTTTGCAATTCACTGCCATATTCTTGTAGATCTATGCTTGCTGATGATTCTGAGCTAAATTTCATGGAAAATGATGCATTATTGAGTTAGTTATGTGTGATTCAAGTTTTGCATTCATAAATGTTTTTGCTCGATTCTCTCTTGTTATGATGAATTATGCTTAGCTATTGCTTGATCTGTGATCTCCATTGAAAGATCTTTGAAATGATATGCTTGTTTGGAATTTCTAGAAAATTTGTTCTTGATGTTGTTACTGTTCATCTTCTTCTTCGTGAAGAAGATGAAGATCTTCATGTTAGCGCCCACAGCGTCCGTTTTGCGTCCAGTTCTGGTTCTGTTAGGGTTTTTGCAAAACAGCGTCGTTTTGTGTATGGCGCGCGCTCCATTTTGAATGTTCACCGAGTTCGATTCCTGGCGTGCTACATTTTTCAAATGTGTTCATTATTTTATGCTTTCCCTCCTTATTTTCAATACTATGCTTCATTTGATTTTCATTTTTTATGTTATCTTCAAAAATTCATAACAAATTGAAAAATGATCCAAAAAATGCCTGGTTTTTTGCTACTTGTTCCTTAGAATGTCTAGTTTTTTATGATGATAATTGCTGAAGTTGTGCATGGCTGGATTTTTAATGGTGCTATAATCTTTGATCATATATGCTTGTGTGACCTTGCCTTGCTCTTTCTATTGTGAAATGCTTGATTTTAATCCAATGGACATGAAATTTTATATGATGATTCTAGACACATTGATGGATGTTTTAGGCTTGGTTTTGTATTTTTCCCATTTGCCATTTCTGTTTTATGCACATGTTTGCATGGTGTGACAATTTGTGTCACACCTTTGATCGTTCAACTTGTGCAATTTAATTCCCATGCCAATTGATCTTTGATGCTTCTGATTTTTTGTATGATGATCATGTTGGATGTGATGAATGCTCATGATTTTTTCCAGAATTATTTGAATCATTTCTGTTTTGATTTGGAATTTTCATTCATGATGATCATATATGAGCTTTGAAATTGTCTTTGCCTTCTCTTGCACATGAAATGCCTTTGCTTGATGATTTTGTTCTGGTCCTTTTTAGGACATGTTAATATGTGTTTGAAATTGCATTGTGTTGAATTTCAGCTCCTGTTTTGAATTTTTTCTTCACCTTTGACCCTAGGCTTTGACCTAGTGGTTTGTACTTACATGTGAGCTTTGAATTTCAGGTTCAAGCATCCAAATTCCATGGTTAATGTTGCTTCATCATTTGAATGTTAATATTTGCTTTTGATTGCTAACATTTGCTGTTTTGTAGGTTGATGACAAGTCACTTGAGTTTGCCCTATGGCTTATGTGTTGTACATTGGGATTGTCTGTTTGTTATTGACTGTTGTCTGTTTGTCTGAGTATTGTACTGATTTGTTTAGTTGTTTACACAGGTACCTAAGTTGCTTTAAGTTCATTTGAACTTTGCTTTGCTTTTGCTTGTGGTTGGCATACCACTTAGGTATAATCCCTTGATCTTCATGTAGTCTGGAAGACCTGCTGTTATTGGCAGGCACCTGTTTGAAGCCCTCCTTAAGAGGCCATGTTTTTGTTTGTTTAATTTTGTGCCAAGCAGGTAAAGTCCTCTTAAGAGGCAATTGGCAGATAAAAGGGATGTGCAATCCATCCCCTGCTATTCAGTTGTGTCATTCATCTTGCTCACACCATGTGTTGATGCATTGTGAATAAGAACCCAAGATCTTATAGAGTCAACCATAGGTGGAGAAGAGTTCCTTCATTCTGAACTCCCACACTTTCTATTGTTTAAAGCTCTCCCAGGCCAGGGATAAGAGCTATGAGGCATAACCCTCATCTCCATTTCATCTGATTCACCCTAACTCTCAATGTTAGGGTTAAGAGTTCAAAACACCCATGACAATAATGGTTTATTTGTCAAGGTCGATATGACCCCTTGACTAAAACCTAACCTTGATTGAGCCTATTGATTGTGTATAGTGTATGCTAATTGGTTGCTTGTTGGCTTGTTTGCCCATATGTGCATAATTGTTTGTGTGTGCCTTTGTGCATTTGTTTTCATTAATTGTATATCAGTTCATGATCATTGTTCATATTTTGTGACATCTTGTTTTGTCCATTGAGGAGTCAATTGTAAGTCCATTTATTGGCAGTTGTTTCCTGTGATCTGGTAGGAGTTGGAACTAAGACCATTGATTGGCATTCCATTTCCTTGGAGTCGAGTGTAAGACCATTTATTGGCAACTTGTTTCCTCTTGCTTATTGCATTTGTTTTCTTTGCTTTGTGAGACTAGTGTAAGTCCATTGATTGGCATCTGGTATCCATCTTTGTTTTGTGAGGCTGGTATAAATCCATTGATTGGTTTCTGGTATCCATGTTTTCTTTGAGCTTTTGTGAGATTGGTGTAAGTCCATTGATTGGCATCCGGTATCCATCTCTGTTTTGTGAGTCTGGTATAAGTCCATTGATTGGCATCTGGTTTCCATTTATTTTGGCTATCTCTGATACCATGTTTTACATTGCTTATCTACTTTGCTTGTTGCCTTTTCCAAAGGAATCACTTGGATCATCTGCATATGATTTCAAGAGGTGAACTCCTAAGAAGTTTTACTCCTCATTCCCACCTTTTGTTTCTTTAAACCTCCATTTTGCATGTTAACCCAAACCAAAAAACTTTGTGCAAACATTTTCACTTGTTTTCAAACTAGAAACCTAGGCCTTAAGCCTCTGATTTTCAAACTTCATTTTTCACAATACTTCTTCTGAATTGAATCTAATGTCAACTTTGACCATTTTTGTGAATACTTCTAATTGGTTAACTTCACTCACTCAATTTCTTTTGTGGCCCTTGTCCACTTCTTAATCAAGTTTTCATACATTAGCCATAGATCTCAATTATCTTAGTGGTTGATGTGAATCTCACCTTTTGTCCTTAGTGATCGAACTGTAAGACTTTCATACTAAAAACAGGGTTAACCCCTCTAGTATGTCGAAGCTATTCTCACATGGTGGACTTGTGGTTGTTCAGGTTGAGTTTTCTCCCTTTGATAATGAAAGACCTTAGGGCTTTTGTTTAAAATCAATCCACTCACTTTTTGTAAATCTTTTAGCCGAACTACGAGGTTTTGATCCTGTAAAGGTACGTAGGCAATGGTTATCCATCCAAACACAAAAATAACTAACTTGTATATTCTTCTCTCATCCCTTCAATCAATGTTTGCACAAAAATATTTCATAAACAAATAATTTTACCACAATTTGTGAAAAGGGTTCCCTAGGAGTACCTAGGATGCTTTGGGTGCCTAACACCTTCCCTTTGCATAATTACCCCCTTACCCAGATCTCTGACCTTTCATTAGTTTTCTATGTGTAAAACTTCTTAGGCTTTTGTTCGCTTTTTAGCCATTCCTTTGGATAAATAAAAGTGCGGTGGCGACTCTATCTTTGTATGCTTTGCTTTTGATTTAGTCAATAAATCATAAAGTGACGAATACACCGCTACACCAGGGCAACCCTGGACCATGTTGACAGATTTCCCATGTTCGGGCAATGGGTTCTTCTTCACATTAGGGCCTATGCCCTCAAAACATAGAATACCACACCTCACAAGGTCTTGAACCTTGATCTTCAAAGGGTAACAATTCTCTACGTCGTGGCCGGGAGCACCAAAATGGTAAACACAATGTAACTCAGGCTTATACCACCACTGGGGGTTAGCAGGTATAGCCGGTGGGTCTCTCGGAGTAATCAGCTTCCTTTCTATCAAAGAGGGATATAACTTTGCGTACGTCATAGGAATAGGATCGAAGGTGACCCTTTTCCTCTCGTAACTCGTGCTGGTTTGATTACTGTTTCGAGGCTGGTAGGCCTGCTGCTGCGGTCAGTGCTGTGGTTACTGATATTGCGGATGTGGTTGCTGATTGTTACTATGTTGCTGATACTGTTGATTGTCTCTGAAAACAGGTGCTATATGAGCCACCTGGTGCTGGTTACTGGCGGGACGCATAGTCTTCCTCCTCACAGAGGGCTTCTTGGTTTCTCATGGGAGATCACAGCATGTGCCTCTCCATCTTTCTTCTTTGCAAATGCCCCATAACTTTTGGCAGAAGAGCCTTCTTCTCTGGTTAACCGTCCTTCACGGACCCCTTCTTCTAGACGTATCCCCATATTCACCATCTCGGTGAAGTCAGAAGGAGCGCTAGCAATCATCCGCTCATAATAAAAAGAACTTAAAGTCTTCAAAAAGATCTTAGTCATCTCTTTCTCTTCTAGCGGAGGCACGATCTGTGCTGCCACCTCTTGCCACCTCTGGGCGTACTCCTTAAATGTTTCTTTATCATTCTGGGACAAAGCTCTCAATTGATCTCTATCGGGAGCCATATCCATGTTGTACTTGTACTGCTTGATGAAAGCTTCACCGAGATCATTGAAGGATCGGATGTTCGCGCTGTCTAAACCCATGTACCAACGCAAAGCGGCACCGGACAGACTGTCCTGAAAGTAGTGGATGAGTAGTTGGTCATTATCGGTTTGAGTCGACATCTTCCTGGCATACATGACCAGATGGCTGAGAGGAAAAGTATTTCCTTTGTACTTTTCAAAATCAGGGACCTTGAATTTCACAGGGATCTTCACATTTGGAACCAAGCAGAGTTTGGCAGTAGACTTGCCGAAAAGATCCTTCCCTTTGAGAGTTTTCAATTCCTTGCGAAGCTCAAGAAATTGATCGTTCATAGCATCCATCTTCTCATAAACATTTGGACCCTCAGATGGCTCAGAATGATAGATGGTGTCGTCTACCCTGGGCAAAGTATGCACGATAGGAGGAGGAACGGCAAGGACCGGGCTAGATGCCGGCAGAGAAGCAAAGGTAGGAACAGGACCCTCAGGCATGAAATTGGGAGGCATCCCCCACGGGAACCCGGTTGGCATGGCTGTTGGAACAAAGTGTGCACTGGCAGCGGGCACAGTAGAGGAGACAATCTCGGAGATAACTGTCCTCTGGGGAGGAGTTGAAGGTGTCGGAAAAGACTGGCTCTGGGCAGCCATGAGTGACTTTATTAGGGCAGTCAATCTGGCCACTTCCTCTTTCAGCTCGCGCTTCTCTTGCTCTAAGTGATCCATCAGTCTTGAAATGTTGACTCTAGTGTAGTACCGGTGAGTCAGCTTGTCTTCAAAATAAATGAAGGACACAGAGTTAGACCACATGGCAAGGGACCGGAAACAAAACCTGCTTATGCATATGATGCATGCAATGTTTGTGCATATGATTTGTTTTTTATTTCAAAGGAACTTTAGAGTTTTATTTGCAAATTCGGGAAATATTAAGCATTTTATCACATATGGAAATATCTCATCAAATAATATGAGGGAAAAGAAGTTTAGCATCGTCAATCATATACAAGAGAAAAGGAAAATAATCGTCTTATGGATCCCTAGAAACAATCATCTAAAGCTCGGGACACATGAAGATAAGATGCGCGAATCCTCTTCACCTCCCTTTCGTAGGCTGCCTCCATATCGGCCTTCTCTTTGGCGAGTCGATCATACCTCCTCTTCCAGAACTTAGAAGACTGAGGAAGTAGAGAAGTCCATACATCATCAGGGTCATCAATAACCTGATGCTCAAGAAACTCAATCAACGCATCCTTCTCCTTAATCTGCTGAAGCAACTCTTCACGTTCACGGATCCAGGCATGTGAACGGTCTTCGTCTCTCAACTCCTCTACTCCTTGATTAGGGAGAGTTGAAGGCCCAGCCATAATCATAGGTGTAGGTCTCGGATACTCGTAAGGCATGAGATACTCAGACGCCCTCTTCCTAACCCAAACAGTGTAAGGCTCCAAAGCGATGCAATTTTTAGGACCCAACTCTTTCCTTCCTTTCTTATGAATCTTGCGCCAAGCGCGGACCATCCTAGCTTCCAAGCCTTGGGGATCTTTACCATCCTGAAAGAATACACCCTCTAACAGAATGTTATTGGGTTTATCCCTTAAGGGGAACCCAAGCTACCGATGTGCCAAAATAGGATTGTAGTTAATCCCACCACATGTACCAAGAAGAGGTACATTGGAGAATTCGCCACAAGAGTCAATATTCCGCACACCATCATACACATGGTTATACCAAGAGATATCATCATTAGTGAGAGACATAAGTCTCGTGGACCACCGTAGACATTCCTTGTTCTCCTTGAAAGCGACCGTCTGAGGTAAGTGAGAAATAAACCACTTATACAACAGAGGCAAACAACACACAATGGCGCCACCACCCTTTGCATTCCTCATATGCAAAGAGAAGTAGGTATCGCTCAACAGAGTTGGAACGAGATTAAGAGTAGAGAAGATCCTAATAGCGTTCACATCCACATACTTGTCGATGTTGGGGAACAATACCAATCCATAGATGAGAAGTACAAATATGGCTTCAAAGGCATTCTCACTCATGGCCTTCCCATATATAGTAGCTTGAGCAATGAGGAACTCAGAAGGGAGACCTTGAATTCCACCTTTGATAGTCATATGAGCACCAACCAGAGATTCATCTATGTGTAACATGTCAGCTATCTCTTGAGAAGTAGGAATACTCTCCAAGCCACTGAACGGCAACTGGTCTAGAATAGGTATACCCACAAGATAAGCATACTCCTCAAGGGTAGGCAAAAGCTAGAAATCCGAAAACGTGAAGCAACGGTACAAGGGATCATAAAACTGCACCAATACACTCACAATCCTTCATCCACCTGAGTAGTCAGAAGAGGAAGAAGCTTCCCGAAACGAGCCTTGAAACCCAAGGGATCTAATACATAAGATGTCAAATTCCTTAACCCTTTCAAGTCTGATTGTCTGAAACTGTACTTCTTTGTATTCCTTCTTTGTCTTTCCATGTCTGAAAATTTTGCAAATAGACCTCTTAAGTTCCTTGAAAATTTTCTCATTATTTTGATGATATGAATGCAAATGGGTGCATGAATGCATGAATGCAACAATCACACTCAAGGATCAAGCAAAGCACACCAAACAAAGGTCATGGGATGGATCATGTTATCCTTAATATCAACCATCCATTTTGGTGGATTATGGTTTACACCTTATCAACACCCAAGTTCCATTGATATTAAGGATTCATGAACGGATCAACCATGAATCAAGGGTTTGTTGTAAGTCACGAGCATGGAGTTAGGTTAAGAACCAGCCAAAAGGGAGTGTACTAGGGTTTAAACCTGCCAAACATGTTCTACAAGAGGTTCCCATAGTCATCATCCCATCTTTCGGATATTATTGGAGAAACGACTACTCGTATTCCGAAAATATTCTCAAGAGAGACTCTTATGAGTGTAGTATCACGTAACAATCGTATCAAATCTTAGACTTGAACGACCTTCGCACTACATCCTAAGCATAGGCCAAGATGGGCTTGGTAAACTAAGGTCCTTGGCTTCTAAGGTCTATATTGGAAAGAGTAATGTCTAACCACAACTTACTTGTGTGACATTATTGATCCCAACATAATCTCCACCAAGTGAATGGACTTGCAAGTCAACTTGCTAAGGAATAACTCCACACAAGTCAACAAGACTACGCCATTCTCCTATCCTAAGTGCACTCGAGTCCGGGTATAGAACTCATCTCACAAAGATCACCAAGCATACAAGGAATTAATATCAAGCAATTCAATCATTACATACAATATAGTAATCCCAAATTGCACAAAAATATGTCACAAAAAAATAAATAAATATACAATACAATACAACAAATTTGAAAAGTAGGCAAAACCCACTAGGATTTATCATTCTCCAGCAGAGTCGCCACTTTTCTGTAGCGGGGTATTCGTTACCATTACACATATTGACTAAATCCAAGGTAAATCATACAAGTCGAGTCGCCACCGCACTTCTATTTATCCAAAGGAATGGTTAGAAAGCGAACAAAAACCTAAAAATTTTATCGAATCAAAAACTAGTAAAAATGTCAGAGATCTGGGTAAGGGGGTTGGTTATGCAATGGGAAGGTATTAGGCACCCAAAGCATCCTAGGTACTCCTAGAGAGCCCTTTTCACATTTGTTGCAAAGGTTGTTGTTTTTTTTTTTTGAAAATTTATTTGTGCAAACATGATTGAAGGGATGAGAAAAGCGTGTATGTTTATCTAATGTATTACTTACTAAAAGAAGGGTCAAAAGAAAATGACTCGCATGAATGTCGCATCCACTGCATACGTATCTCATCTGAATCTGAGAATCAGAGTCTTTGTAGCTCGGCTACCTATGGGTTCAAGAGGAGTGTGCTCGCTAAGACATCGCGTCTTATGCCTACGTATCTCATCTGGGATGAAAATCAGAGCAAAACGTAGTTCGACCACCTATGGGGTAAGGGTTGAACGACGTTACTACGTAATCTACCGGATGCTCAACCTTTGGAGACTTACTCGCTTGTAGTAGAAGGAGATAACATCTTCTTAGGAGAAGAAAAATCAATGATTTTGGGGTGTTTAGGGATGCTCATGCAAAAAGGCAGTCCTAGATGAAGGAACCGCGCTACCTTAAATGACATGCCACGAGAGGCTGAATGAAACCTAAGAAATCGGTAACAGCAATTAGATAAATAAGAACCCCAAAGACTCTTCCAAGCTAAACACCATCAAAGAAAGCGAGTCAGTACAAGTAATCGGAATAAACCTCCAGGTGGTATCCCACAAATAAAGTGGAACACCAAGCAAGCTATCCCTGCAGGAGTATGTGAGCCCTCACAAAAACTCAACAAACAGGTTAGAGTAATATGATGGAATTAGGAGAAAACAATGCCATAACAAACACAAAACAGGTTAGAGCAAACAGGATAGGGTAATCAAGAGTTGCCCCCAATCAAAATGTAACGACATGAATCATGCCATTAAAATTCACAAAAATCTCACAAAAAGCAACCAAGGGTAGGAGGCTTAAACCTCTTGTCAAACACATGCATCAAAAGGGTATCAAATTCACCCATAATACCTCATACATTCAGAGCATTCAAATTAAAAGCATAAAGTAATGGGAATAAGGCACTCTTAGGGTTTACATGAGAGGGAATTGGTTCTTTGTCGATGAGTTCCCTTCAGTCTGTGGAGGTTGCTCTGAACTCTGTTAGCTCTTCTTTCACTATCTTTTTCCCTACCAGGGTAATAGGAATAGAAATTAGTTGTTTCACTGAAACTCTGAATTTATAACCTGATTTTTGTGGACCTGTGGGCTCAAATGAGAGAGGCCCAAGTCCAAAAATTTTCTGTTATATTTTATTTTTTTATTTTTTTATTTATTTTATTATTTTTTTTTCGTTTTTCGTTCTTTTTTTTAAACACGTGGGCTTCGCCTAGCGAGCATGACAGTTCAAGAAATTCCTCTGAGCGTAGGTGATTCTGGTGGCTTTTCTTGGGACTCGCTAGGCGACCCATTCTGCTCGCCTAGCGAGCATGACAACTCATAAAAAACTTTTGCTCCTTCAAGATTAACGTTTTGACTGACGAATAGACCCCATTTGAACCTGTTGGAAGTATCTCAAGCCATTCCCTTGTGTTGACTGATCATCGAAATAGAATCCACAAAGTGTCTTGGATGATACTCAAGCTTCTAACAAAAGATGTTAGTGACACATTTTTGTGCTTATGGTTAGTAAACAAAAATAAGAGAAACAATGATGTATAATTCAAGCATGCTTGGTGATCTCAAACCAATCACAAGGAGTCCCACCCAAAGGCAAAGGGAACCAAGATGCTAAAGATCCTTGAGGCAATGCAAATGCAATGTTATGATGCCATGAGGGATCTTAGGTTCAAAATTAGGATCTTACAGTTGCCAGTTAAGATTGGACCGCGGGTGTTCATGAGCACCTTTCATGTGATGGATATCCAGCCTGCCTATAGTTGTCTGCTAGGTCGGCCCTGGATTCATGCTGCCGGTGCTGTTACTTCTACTCTCCACCAGAAGCTCAAATATGGACTAGAAGGTCAGGTCGTCACTGTCTGTGGTGAAGAAGATATTTTTCTTAGCCACCTGTCTACATTTAAGTATGTGGAGATGGATGGCTAGATGCATGAAATCTTGTGTCAGGGCTTCGAAGCCATAAACATCAGTGAGGTCGCGCCCAAAGCTATCTTTTTACCTAAGTCCGAGAAGGCCGGGACTTCTATCTCTTCATACAAGCAAGTTGTTGAAGTGGTTAAAGCTGGTAATGCCCAAGGCTGGGGCAAATTTGTGGAGCCAGTCATCAAAGAAGACAAGTTTGGATTGGGGTTTACTCCGGGGTCTCAGAAGAACGAAGCCAGTACTTTCCCCAGTGGGGGTTTGGTTTCTTCCCACATCATCAATGCTGCAGATGAAGACAAGGCTGACAGCGACTGTGACTTAGATAGCTGGATTCGCCCGTGTGTCCCGGGAGAAAGGCTCAACAATTGGTCGTCTGAAAAAGTCGTCCGGGTTACTCTACTAAAGGAGTAATTTTTATTCTTTTCCTTTTATTACATGCATAATAAAGTCTTACACTTTGCCCAAGGTGTAATGACTCATCTGTAGGGCCATCCATTTAGTCACATTTCGCAATGATTTTCATCATCAATAAAGGACAGCTTTTGCAATCAATTTTGTGTTCTCTTTCTTTCAATTATTTTACTTTTACAAAAAACAATAAAAAATGGCAATGTTTCTTTTTCGTTTTTCTTTCCAAAAATCTCGTAAAGCATGATCCTGCATCAAGCAGAGATGATCACCCGGATCTCACTGCTAACAACACTGCTATGGCCAAGTATGACTTCGACAATCCTATCTATCAAGCCGAAGAAGAGGTTGAGGAAGATCGTGAATTCCCTGAAGAGTTAGCCAGGTTGTTGAAACAGGAGGACCAAGCTATTACACCTTATCAGGAGGTGATTGAGACCGTCAACATTGGTACCGAATTTCGACAAGAAAGAGATCAAGATTGGGGCCAGTCTACAGGCCAAAGTGAAGGAGGAATAGAGGTAGATCCTGCGAAAGTAAAAGCTATTCAAGAAATGCCTGCACCTAAAACAGAAAGAGAGGTTCGTGGCTTCCGGGGCAGATTGAACTACATTTCAAGGTTCATATCTAATCTTACAGCCACATGCGAGCCATTGTTCAAAATGCTGAGAAAAGAGCGAGATGCCGGGTGGAATGATGATTGTCAGAAAGCCTTTGAAAGAATAAAAGAGTATTTGTAGGAGCCCCCGATTCTAACGCCTCCAGTAGAGGGAAGACTGTTGATCATGTACTTGACTGTGTTAGAAAGGTCAATGGGTTGTGTGCTCGGTCAGCATGACGAGTCAGGTCAAAAAGAGCATGCAATATACTACCTTAGCAAAAAGTTTACCGACTGTGAACAAAGATACTCACTACTCGAGAAAACATGTTGCACTTTGGCATGGGCTGCTCGCCGACTAAGACAGCATATGTTGACTCACACGACTCTACTGATATCAAAGATGGATCCAATCAAGTATATTTTTGAAAGGCCAGCGCTTACCGGAAGGGTTGCTAGGTGGCAAATGATACTGACAGAGTATGACATCCAATACACTTTGCAAAAGGCCATCAAAGGAAGTGTCTTATCAGGCTATCTTGCAGAGCAACCGATTGATGATTACCAACCTATGAGGTTCGACTTTCCTGATGAGGACATCATGATTCTGAAATCGAAAGATTGCGAGGAACCACTCTCGGAGGAGGGGCCTGGCCCTGAATCCAAATGGATTATGATGTTTGATGGGGCGGTCAACGTCAATGGTCACGGAGTTGGTGCAGTGTTGATCACGCCGGAGGGGGTTCATATGCCATTTTGTGCTCGAATAATTTTTCCCTGCACCAACAATGTAGCCGAATACGAAGCTTGTATCATAGGACTTGAGGAAGCCATCAACCTACGGATTAAAACCCTGGATGTATACGGGGATTCAACTTTGGTTATCAATCAAACCAACGGGAAATGGTATACACATCAGCCTCATTTGGTTCTTTATAGAGACTACACGAGAAGATTGTTGAATTTCTTTACGACGGTGAAGCTGCATTAAGTTCCTCATGAAGAAAACCAATTTGTTGATGCTTTGGCTACCCTATCAACTCAAACGCAGTTAAAAAATACTTCGCATAATTGACCCGCTGGACAAAAGAAAAAGAGTCCAGGCAAAAAATAGGGCATCCCGAGGAACCAAAAAACAGAATAAAGAGGTTCGGGCAAAATTTAGGGATATAAAAAGAATAATGAAAAAAATGTACACCCGGTGAGTCGAAAACCCGAAAGGGCGGCTCAGGCAAAAAAGGGTATCCCGGTGGATTGAAAACCCAAAAGGGCGATCCAGGCAAAAGTTAGGGAATAAGCGAATGACTGCGATCTAAGTTCATCCGTGTTATATCACCGTTTCATTCAATCCGGCAATCTCCGAAGGTTAAAGATCGACTAATCATCCACTTCAGAAAGCAAGATGAGCAGAGCGTCTTGAGGTCATACGAGCCATAGTAGAGTCGAAACTCAGTGGGACCCGTATCCACATTGCCATTAGGATAATTTCTTTTGTTCAATTTATAGCGATCTCCTCTTTTCAGGGATCAGCTTCCTGAT
Organism: Lathyrus oleraceus; assembly: GCF_024323335.1. Taxonomy (NCBI): domain Eukaryota; kingdom Viridiplantae; phylum Streptophyta; class Magnoliopsida; order Fabales; family Fabaceae; genus Lathyrus; species Lathyrus oleraceus. Next base: position 213,391,432 of record NC_066580.1, read on the forward strand.
GTACTCGCCTATTCCTGGCACAAATTTTTCAACCGATAAAAGTCGAATAATTCAGTTAAAAAGCCTCTTTATTTTTCATTTATCAGTTTGTTTGCAAAAGATGTCTGAATTCTGGATTAAACATATTGCATCTGAACATAATGGTGGCTTTTGCAGATGATTTGCACAGGAAAACATTTAAATTGCTTTGAATGTGCTTAACCCCGGAAGGTGAATTCAAACCGAGTAAATCCCCCGGGACATACGTGTGTGATTGCAGGTCACAGGAACCGGACGCCAAGTCATGAATCCTCATCCCGAAGCGGTCGACAAAGTCTCTCCTCAGCAGAGCATGTCCCCCAGTAGAGTTGCACCTTGTATCCCCAGCAACAACGGAGTAGTTGCATACCCAACAGACAAGAGGGTGGTGTCCCCAGTGTTCATCTCATTCCCCAGCAGTTTATTTTTAACAGATTTATTTTGATCCTCAGCCGGAAGATGATTAGCAAGTTCATATCCCCAGCAAAGGTCGATTCCTACGACATTTCCCCAGGAGATGCTTTCCCTGCAGACTCTCCTCACAGAGCCTCGCCAAACAAAGTTCTCATAGTTGATACTCCCCCAGCAAGGTCAACTTTTCAGAAAAGAAGAAGCCAATTTATTTTCGGTGGCTCCCTGGTCCCGGCAGACGGATCACTCCCCACAGAGCATTCAAGGATTGATATAGCGATTCGTTCCCTACCGGAGTTTGCTTCCCCAAGAAGATTTCTTTTTGCACCATGCATAACATTTGCATTTGCATGCATATCAAGCATACACATAAGCTGATAAACAGGTTCTTCAAAGCAGACTGAAGAATTACTTTACAACCAAAATCATGAGATTCAGCCAGAGGATCCAATGCGTGTGATCCAGCATGAGGGTCATTTCGAAGATTCAGCCCGAGAATCGTTTTCCAAGGAGCCAGCCTAATGCTCAATTTGAAGACTCAGCCAGAGAGTCACCTACAAGCGTTACTTCCCCAGCAAGCCAGCTAGAGGAGTGGATTGACAGCTCAACAGAAAATCAACCTACAAGCGCATCCAGCCCGCGAATCGCAATTTAGAAAACAAAAGTCTAATTGAAGCATCGTTACAACCATGTTCTAGCCTGAAGAATATGTACGAAGCCCAAAAAGTGGAATATTCTCGAAGCTGCATATCTAACATGAAGATTGGGTGTAGATTTTGAAAGAGGGTCAACCAGCGCATGCCTCAGATGCGAGATCCAAATGATGGGAATTTTATCATCAAAATAATCCAGATCTAGCCAGAAGATCGAAGTCAGGTCTAGCCCAAAGACCGAGAATAGATTCAGCCAGAGAATCGGAAAAATCCAGATCTAGCCAGAAGATCGAAGTCAGGTCTAGCCTGAAGACCGAGAATAGATTCAGCCAGAGAATCGAAACTGAGAATAGATCTAGCCAGAAGATCGAAGTAGATCTAGCCAGAAGATCGAAGTCAGGTTTAGCCCGAAGACCGAAAATAGATTCAACCAGAGAATCAAAGAGAATAGATTCATCTAGAGAATCTAAACAAAGAAGATCTAGCCAGAAGATCGAAGTAGATCTAGCCCGAGGATCAAAATTGTATCCAGCCCGAGGATCAAAATCGTATTCAGCCCGAGGATCAAAATCGTATCCAGCCCGAGGATCAAAATCAATATCCAACCAGGGGACCAAATTGAGTATAGATTCAGCCAGAGGATTGAAACTCCAGATTAAGTCAAAAGACTGATTCAGATTCAGCCAGAGGATCGGAAGAAAAATAAACAGTGCGGTGTATTTCAGCATTTTTGTGGTGAACTCAGAGCGTAAATTTTCGGTCTGTTTTTGGTATTCAATCACAGCTCACCCTGTTTGTCTAATAAGCTGTTTGCTTTCATCCTGCTCGGGTTAGCTGATGATTGAATAGGGGCAGCTGTAACACCCCAAAATTTGCCCTCCTCATTCATGCATTCGTTTTTAGGTCATTTAGCATTTCATATTGCATTTCATCATGTCAATCAGAATCAGATCCAAGAAGCTTGAACATCGTCCAAGGCACTTTGTGGGTTTCTATTTAGATGATCAGTCAACACAAGGGAATGACTTGAGTTACTTCCAACATGTCCAAATGGGGTCTAGTCATCAGTCAAAGCGCTAATCTTGAAGGAGCAAAAAGCAGAGCCTGAGCTGTCATGCTCGCTAGGCGAGCAGCGTGGTTCACTTAGCGAAAGGAACTGTCATCCTCGCTAGGCGAGCAGATCCTTTGCTAGGCGAAGCCCACGCGTTTTGAAATATAACAGAAAAGTTTTGGGCTTGAGTTTCCCTCTTTTGAGCCCACAAAGTCACGAAATCAGGCTATAAATACTAGAGTTTCAGTGAAACAAAAGGAGGCTATTCTATTCCTATTATCAGAGAGAGAAAGAACAGAGATAACAGAGTTCAGAGCAACCTCCGGACACTGAAGGGAACTCATATGCAAAGAACCTATTCTACCTCATATAAACCCTCAGACTGCTTTGCAAACCCAACCGAGCGATTCAATTATGTTCGATCTCTCCAATCAGGTTTGCCCTATTCCCATTCCTCTATGCTTTCAATTTGAATGATCTGAATGTATGAGGTACTATCGTTAGGGTTTGCAGGTGGGTTTAGATGTGCATGAATGTGTTGAACGATACCTTGAATATTTAATCACGTAATTTCTGAAATGGGGACCACAGTGTTTGGGGTTTCCGAGATCAGACTGTTATCAATGAAGAACCCAAAACCCGCAGGCGTTCGCTAACCTCTTCGCTAGGAGACCCTGTAGCGAGGCTTCGCCAAGCCTTCGCCAAGCGACGCAGTAGCGATCGCGACAGCGGTTGCTTTTCTATTTGCTCTAATCTGTTTTGTGTTTGCCATGGCATTGTTTTCTCCTGATTCCATCCTGTTACCCTAACCTGTTTGTTGGGTTTTTGTGAGGGCACACATACTCTTGCAGGGATAGCTTGCTTGGTGTTCCATTTTATTTGTGGGATACCGTCTGGAGGTTTATTCCGATTACCTGTACTGACTCACTTTCTTTGATGGTGCTAGCTTGGGGAGATCTTTGGGTTTCTTATTTCGTTAGTTGTTATTACTTCGAATCTTTATCCGTGCGGTAAACCTCTTAATCTCTTTATCTTTCCCGCCTTTTACCGATTTCTTAGCTGGAAGACCTCGATAGGAGGCAATGCTTTGCATGTTTACTTTATGCATGTTTGTTTTGTATGGTGTGCTCGTCTCCCCGTAGGATTGCTAGGCTTCGTATAGTCTCCCGTTTGCATGTCTATCAAGGTAGCGCGGTTCCTTCGTCTAGGACTGCCTTTTTGCATAAGCATCCCTAAAACCCAAACCAACTCATTGATTTTTCTTCTCCTAAGAACATGTTTACTCCTTCTACTACAGGCGAGTAAGTCTCTAAAGGTCGAGCATCCGGTAGATTAAGTAGTAACGTCGTTCGCCCAAAACCAACCCTTAACCCGTAGTTAGCCGAACTACATTTTGCTCTGATTCTCATTCCAGATGAGATACGTAGGCATAAGACGCGATGTCTTAGCGAGCACACTCCCCTTTAACCCTTAGGTAGCCGAGCTACGAAGACTCTGATTTTCTTATTCAGATGAGATACGTATGCAGTGGATGCGACATCCGTGCGAGTCATTTTCTTTTGACCCTCTCTTTTTAATAAATAGTATATTTGATAAACCCACACCCTTTAGACAAGAACAACAAAAGTGGATCCCGTAGAGTACTACGGATGCGTAGGGGAGCTAATACCTTCCCTTCACATAATCGACTCGCGAACCCAAGATTTGGTTGCGAGACCTTGTCTTTACTTTCCTTTTTCCAGGTTTACTTCGAGCGTTTCCTTCCCCCCCCCCCCCCCCCTTTGGGATAAATAACGCACGGTGGCGACTCTTCTGTCAGTTCTTTTTTCGCCGCTTTTTTTTCCGCAGGTTGCGACAAGACTCAGTGGTAAATACTGCGGATATTGGAAGGTGACTCGTAGTGGTCGGGTGTTTAGTCTAATGTTTCCGAAAGCTGTAGAAGATGTGTCAGTAGGTAAGAAGGCAGAGATTCTTGCCGTTGATCTAGTTAGTGCTCTAATGTGTCAGTCTGGTGAACCCAGCAAATTGAAGACTAACGATGATGATGAGGTATTACGCCTGACAAAAATGAGTGAATTTAATGTCGTGGAGCAGCTTCTCCAAACATCGTTATAGATTTATGTGTTATCATTGCTAATGAATTCTAAGGCACACATAGAGGCCTTGTAGAAAGTGTTGGAACAAGCTTATGTAGAGCACGATGTTACTGTGGATTAATTTGACCACATTGTTTCCAACATCACTTCTTGTAACAACTTAAGTTCCTGTGACGAAGAACTTCCTGAGGAAGGCAGTAATCACAATTTGGCACTACATATTTTGATATATCACAAGGAGGGCGCTCTGTCCAATGTTTTGGTTGACATAGGTTCACTGTTGAATGTATTATTGAAGTCAACTCTATCAAAACTCTCCTATCAAGGCGCCCCGATGAGGTATAGTGGCGTTGTTGTTAAAGCGTTTGACGGTTCTCGTAAAACTGTCATTGGAGAAGTGGACCTTCTGGTTAAGATAGGTCCGAGTGATTTCCAAATTAATTTTCAAGTGATGGATATCCACCCGGCCTATAGCTGCTTATTGGGAAGACTGTGGATTCATGAAGCTGGAGTTGTGACGTCTACTCTACACCAAAAGCTGAAATTTGTGAAGAACGACAAGCTTGTCGTTGTTCGTGGAGAGAAGGCATTGTTGGTAAGTTGTTGGTAATCCATTTGTCATTCTTTACTTATGTTGATGCTGAGGAGGAAGTTGGAAAGCCGTTCCAAGCTTTGTCCATTGCTGATGAATTGAAGAAAGCTAGGGCACCCATGTCTTCTTTTAAAGATGCGCAAGAGGTTATTCAGGTTGGCAACATTGATAAGTGAGGTCGTGTTATGGAAGTCACTGAGAATAAGAATAGAGCGGGGTTGGGATTTCAGCTAGGGCCATTCAACGCCAATGTCAAGGTTATGCAACCAGTTTTCCGTAGTGGAGGGTTCGTTCACGAGGATGATCAACACTCAGCTGCAATTATTGAAGACAGTGATGAAGAGGAAGCTTGTGCTAACTTTGTGACACATGGTCAGACTTGCAACAATTGGATTGTTGATGATGTTCCCGTTGTTATGCGCCGTTCTAAGTAATTTGTTTTCATTTATTTTAAGAGAATCCTTCTTCTATGCCTAAGGGAGAAATGGACATTGTTGGGCATTTTCCTATCATCATCAATGAAATACAATTTTATTCATCCACATCTATGATGTTTTTATTTTTACTTTTCGCTTTTTCTAAAAATGGTAATGACAAAAAAAACATAAATAAATAATAATTCTTCCATCTGCATAATATGTTTGCACTCCACTTCTCTAAAATCAAAATATCAAATCATTATGCAGGTTGGTTCTCGAACCCATTGAATGTAATGATCCTACTCCCCCTCCAAACTTTGATTTCCATGAGTTTGAAGTTGAGGAAGAGATTGATGATGAAGAAGTATCTGATTAGTTATCCCATTTACTTGAGCACGAGGAGAAAGCAACTCAACCATCTGGAGAGCAGATTGAATTAGTCAACCTGGGTTCCGATGATGACTTGAAGGAAGTCAAGATTAGGTCTCAACTCTGTCCAGAAGCTAAGAAGGGGTTGATTAATCTTCTTCATGAATATTTTGATGTGTTTTCTTGGTCCTATCAATATATGACTGGTTTGGACTCTGAGATTGTGGAGTATAGATTGCCTTTGAAGCCAGAATGTCTGTCGGTCAAGCAGAAGTAGAGAAGAACTCATCCCGATATGGAAATGAAGATTAAAGAGGAAGTGTATAAGCAAATTGATGTTGGATTTCTTGTTACCTCTGAGTATCTGTAGTGGGTGGCCAATATTGTGCTTTTCCAAAGAAGGATGGAAAAGTACGTATGTGTGATGATTATAGAGAATTCAATAAAGTCAGTTTGAAAGATGATTTTCCTCTGCCGCACATTGATATGTTGGTAGATAATAAAGCTAAATTCAAAGTCTTTTCGTTTATGGACGGATTTTCCGGTTATAATCAAATCAAGATGGCACCTGAAGATATGGAGAAGACCACGTTCATTACACCTCGGGGAATATTCTGTTATAGAGTGATACCTTTCAGTTTTAAAGAATGTTGGTGCAACGTACTAGAGAGCTATGACCACTTTTTTTCATGATATGATGCATAAAGAGATTGAAGTATATGTTGATGATATGATTGCTAAATCAAGTAGTGAAGAAGTGCATGTTGAGCATTTGTTGAAGTTATTCCAGCGTTTTAGGAAATATAGACTCCACTTGAATCCTAATAAGTGTACTTTTGGTGTTCGTTCTGGTAAGTTGTTGGGCTTTATTGTCAGCGAGAAGGGTATTGAGGTTCATCCCACCAAGGTCTAAGCAATATAAGAGATGCCTGCGCCCAAAACTGAGAAGTAAGTCAGAGGTTTTCTCGGCCGCTTGAACTATATCTCAAGATTTATATCTCATATGACTGCCACATGTGCGACTATTTTCAAGCTTCTTTAGAAAGATCGATCTTGTAATTGGATCGAAGACCGCCAGAAAGCTTTTGACAGTATCAAAGATTATCTGCTTGAGCCTCTGATTTTGTCTCAGCCTGTTGAAGGAAGACCTTTAATCATGTATTTGACTATTCTTGAAGAGAGTATGGGTTGTGTTCTTAGTCAGTAAGATGAATCCAGAAAGAAAGAATATGCAAGTTACTACCTCAGTAAGAAGTTCACTGACTGTGAGACTCGGTACTCTATGCTTGAGAAAACATATTGTGCATTGGCTTGGGCTGCTAAGCGTCTGCGCTAGTATATGTTAAATCATACTACCTGGTTGATATCCAAAATGGATCGAATCAGGTACATTTTTGAGAAGCCTGCTTTAACTGGGAGGATTTCCCGTTGGCAGATGTTCTTATCTTAGTATGATATTGAATACTGATCTCAGAAAGCTATTAAAGGTAGTGTCTTGACTGACCATTTGGCTCACCAACCTATTGAAGATTATCAGTCAGCGCAATATGATTTTCCTGACGAAGAGATTTTGTAATTGAAGAGGAAAGATTGTGATGAACCATTGCTTGAAGAAGGGCCAAAACCTGGTTCCCGTTGGGGCATGGTATTTGATGGAGCTGTTAATTCGTATGGTAATAGCATTGAGGCAGTGATTATTACTCCTCACGACACTCATTTTTCATTTACAGCTAGATTGACCTTCATGTATACAAACAATATGACTGAGTTTGAAGCTTGCATTATGGGGCTTGAAGAAGCCATTGATCTCAGAATTAAATATCTTGATGTCTATGGAGATTCAGCTTTGGTAGTCAATCAGATCAAAGGTGAATGGGAGACGAATAAGCCCGGTTTGATACCGTACAGAGATTATGTGAGGAGAATATCAACTTTATTTACAAATGTTGAGTTTCTTCATATCCCTCGAGATGAAAACTGGATGGCAGATGCTCTTGCAACGTTGGCTTCTATGATTGTGGTGAATTTTTGGAATGAAGTTCCTAATTTGACTGTGATGTGTCTTGATAGGCCAGCCCATGTGTTTGCTGTTGAAGAAGTCAAAGATGAAAAGGCATGGTATTATGATATCAAATGTTTCCTCCAAGGTCAAATTTACCCGTCTGGGGCATCTTTGAAAGATAAGAAGACTTTGAGAAGATTAACTCCTAAATTTCATCTGAATGATGATGTCCTTTATAAGAGAAACTTCGATATGGTTTTGCTCAGATGCATGGATAGACACGAAGAAGACATGTGGATGAATGAACTCTATGAAGGTTCCTTTGGTACTCATTCCAATGGACATGCTACGGAAAAGAAGATGTTGAGAGCAGGTTACTATTGGATGCCAATAGAATCTAACTATTGCAAGTTTGTGAAAAGATGCCACAAGTGTCAAATTTATGCAAATAAGATTCATGTTCCTCCGACACTGTTAAATGTCATTTCCTCTCCCTGGCCCTTCTCCATGTGGGGAATTGATATGATAGGCATGATTGAGCCTAAAGCTTTAAATGAACATCGTTTCATTCTGGTGGCAATTGACTACTTCACAAAGTGGGTTGAAGCGACATCGTATGTGAATCTGACACGGCAAGTTGTTGTAAGGTTTATCAAGAATCAGATTATTTTCCGATATGGTTTGCCAAATAAGATCATTATTGGTAATGGATCTAACTTGATGGAAGCTAAGTTGATTGAGACTGAATGGTGCCAGACCAGATATGACCAGCTGAATTTGATTGAAGAGAAGAGATTGACTGCCATGTGTCATGGTCAGTTATATCAATAGGGAATGAAGAAATATTTTGATAAGAAGGTCAAGCCTCGTGTGTTCAGAGAAGGTGACCTCGTGCTCAAAAAGATTCTATCTTTCAAACCTGATGCTAGGGGTAAGTGGACTCCTAATTATGAAGGCCCATATGTTGTTAAGAGAGCCTTTTCAGGCGGTGCTTTGATTCTTAAAACTATGGATGGTGTAAAATTCACCCGTCCTTTGAATGCCAATGCAGTCAAGAAATACTTCGCCTAAAAAAGAAAAGAATAACTCGCTAAGTTAAAAACTCGAAAGGGCGGCTTAGGAAAAAATGAGAATCTCGGTGGGTTGAAAACCCAAAAGGGAGATTCAGGCAAAAATTAGAGACATAAAATAGAAAATTTGTCCCGTTAGATTGAGTAACCCACCTTGGGGTAATCTAGGAAAAAATTAGAGATTATGGCAAGTAACTGCATTCGACTGGTCCTAATCTTTGAGGAAGTTTTGAACAATCATTTGGTTCTGATTCGTCATTCTCAACCGAAGACAAGCGCAATGGATTTTGAAGTTGGTAGGGAGAGTAGTGATCATTATATTCAATGTATCCCTTTTCCATGTAAATTACCATTTTCACACTTTGTAAAGATCCATGGAGTCCCGCCATTTGCGGACTACCATTCTGTTAAATAAAGTTGAACTTTTATCCAATTATTTCTATTCTTATTTGTTTCTGTTTTAAAATTGGATTTTTATGATGATAATTTTGAAATAAATCAATGAATAATTATTTTTCTTAAAATAATAGAAACATTTCCTTTAAGAGTAATCAATTTCAATAAGGAACATCAACATCAATATCAAGGACGGTAAGTCTTGATGTATGAGACATTATTAGTCTTCCTCGAGCAATTGGTTTGGTGACTTTGTCCTCCCCAACAGTTCGTCTCGCATCCCTAGCATGGCTAATAAGTTTCTCCCCAAGCAGCCTATTGTCCCCGAATGAGCTGATTGATTGGTCCCCTTTGCAGTTCATCTTCCCCAGCTGAAGTGTTCATGTTTTGTATTCCTCAGAATGTGATTTCATGATTGAACCCTGGATATCTCGGAAACTTTATTTGGTCTCTAGATCCCCAATTGGATTTGTTTGTGTTGCATAGCCACGACAATTTCTCCCATGTGTGAGTCTTGATCTGGTTATCTTTGCCTTGGAATTGGTTTATTTCACAATCTCCAAGAAGAATCTGATGATTATTGAGAGTCTGGTGGTCTTTGTTCCGGAAGGTCCTGGTATCCCCAGCAATTTGCATGACTCCTCATTCAGAGTTCCACCTCTTGAATCCCTAGAGGAGTTTCGTCTTCTGATGGAAGTTCCCTCATTCCCGACAGTGCTTGGTTCTGAGCAGTATTGATTATGTCCCCTACAAGGTTGTCTCCCACTTGATATGGTGTTGACTTAAAAATCCCCCACAGTGTTGACTCCTTTTAGATCCTCAGCAAATCCATCTTTATCCTTCAGCAATGCTATCTTCCCCCATGAATTTTTCTGTGAATTAGTTGAAAGAATGTTCTCTTTGGCTCTCCCTAGCTAGAGTTGATTTTTATTTGGAGCTAGATGATTTATATTTCTCCCTAGCAGAATCTCCAGTGGTTGTTTCCATTTTGTTGAGATTAGACGAGTGTTTTGTAATGATGATTCAAATCTTCATTATTTGTATCCTTTGTGCTGGTTTTGTCAGCATAATCGTAATCATATACATGCATCTTCATGTATAAAACACAACATCAGATATTTCATTGTGCATTGTATTGCATTGATCTTTCTTCTGATCCCCTGCTTTGGTGATATTATTTCCCCATGCAGATTAAGTGTGTTTGTCCTCCTTCAATTGTAGAGTGTCATCCCCTTAAGCAAAAAGAGTTTATCCTTTCTCATTCCCCACTGAGTTGTTTCCTCGTGGATGATTATTATTTCAGTTTCCTCCTCAGTATCATCTGGATGGAACCATTCCCCTTGAGTTATATCCTCATTAGGTTGAGTCTTTGTTTGACCATTTATTTCTAGCTCTTACCTAGATAGATCTCTTGGCCCCTAAGAGTTTATTACCTTGTAACTGGTAATATTCTTCTTGGTGTTAAGTACTTTACCTTTACCCAGTAACTAGTAAAAGGTAATTTATCCCTTTGTTTCCCCAGTAGATTCGTTTTCACGTTTCCCCAGCAAGTTTATCCTGGATATGTTCATCCTAACCTCATTTTTATTCCACGGAGAGTATATCCTTGATATGTTCATTTTAACCGGTGACGGATTTTCTCCTCTTTGAGGTCTTCTACCCAGTAACTGGTAGGTATAAAATCCTATTTTTCCCTTTGAGTTTATCCTTGATATGATCACTTTAATCAGTGATGGATACTCTCTCTTTGGTATTCTACCTAGTAACCAATAGTCGTAATTCCTATTTTTTCCCCGACAGTTTATCCTTGACATGTTTACCTTAACCAGTAACACATATTCTTCTTCATTCGCCAGGTGGTCTATCCTTGATATGTTCATCCTAACCGATGATAAATATTCTTCCTTTGAGTTTATCCTTGATATGTCCATTTTAATCAGTGGCAGATACTCTCTCTTTGGTCTTCTACCCAGTAGCAGGTAGTTGTAAATCCTGTTTGATTTCCTTTCCCCAGTAGGTCGTTCTTACCCAGTAACCGATAATAAATGCGCCTTATTTTTCCTTAGCCAGTAATCCTTGATATTTTTACCCTAACCGGTAACGGATGTCCCCCTGTCAGACCCTATTATCTTCTTACCCAGTAACCGGTGGTAGATAATATGTCTCTTTTACTCCTGTGCTGATGTTTTTCTTCCCTAGTTGATTTTGAGTTCGTATTTCTTTATGAGATCGAATTCCCTTTTGGCTTGAGTATTTCGGTCTTGTTTTGATCTACTCTCGTTCCCAGCATATTCCTTTATTCCTAGTCCGAGTCGTTCCATTGATTTATTTTCATGGAAATCCCCTCGTGTCTCCCAACAATTTTTCAAGTTATAACATGGCATATGCATAAATTTTATTCCCCAGAGTCTATGTCTCCCTAGTGAGTTTTTCTTACGGAATGCATTGTGCTCCTGTGGACTTTTAGTCTCTCTGGATTCTTTTCCTTTGTGGCAATATATTCCCCACAGAGATTATTTTAACATTCATATAATATGCATCATGAGGTATCTTAGGGAGCAAAATTTGTTTCTTGATGTTGTTATTTAAGTCCATTCTATTAAGTTGATACAAAGATTTTAAACTTCACATCCTCAACTAGAATGTCCTTAAATAGTGGCAGCTGTAAGACCCAATTTTGACCCTAAGATCCCTCATGCTATCTCATCATTTGCATTGGCTTTGGGATCACACCTTGGCATCCTCCTTACCCCTCATTCATTGGGTTTGCATTGGGAGAGATCACTGAGAACATTTGATTGTATCATGCTTCATTTTCTTTTGTTTACTAACTAAAATACCAAAAATATGTCTATGTATAGCTTTGTTTCTTTTGTAGGAAGTGTGTGCATCCACTTATACCCATTCAAGCTCACAGCTAGTTAGGAGGTCAACTCCCAAGGACCATAACTTGCTCAATTTTTATGATATAAAGGCCAACCAAATTTCATGATCAATTTTAAGATGTATTCTCCAACTTTTATTCTTTGAGAAATGTAAAATTCAACATGTAAGGGTATGTGCCAAGAGGAAACATTATAGGTCCTTTTGGGCCATTACCATTGAACAAGCAATTTTCCTCAACTTTTAAAATGCATAACTCCCTCATGCCAAATCAAATAATGTAAAATCTGTGACCAAATTGACGAGGAATGAAAGAGATACAACTTTGGTGAAGAAACTATTTTCATTTGGAGCTCATAGCAAAAGTTATTCAAGGTGGAAAAAGTGGTCATTTGACTTTGTACTTCGAAAATTTTCAACTATGTTTGATTTCTCCAACTTCCACCTCAAAATTCATCATGATCCAAGCTCCAAGTGGAGAAGTGTTCAACATTAAAGTTGGTCCCCTTGATGTCAACTTTCTAAGTAATCTAAGATCACTCCATTTGGACAAGGATTAAAGGACTTGAACATGGGTGTAATGCATGGCCCTAATTGGAAAGTTCATGATCATTTTTTCAAATACACACTACATGGCTTCATGTTAAAGTCGCAACATCATTTGAAAGTAAATTTGGACTTGTTTACATCATTTTCATGGGCCTATCACACGCCCGTGCAAGCATGCACACTTGAATTGCTATTTTTGGCATTTGGGTGGAAGTGTGTGGAAATCAATTGCCATGGCTATAAATACGTTGCCCTTGTGATCAAAATAAGGACCCACATTGCCTAAGCTTTGAACTACATCTTCCCTAACCTCCATTGATAGGATAATCTTGAAGATTTCACTTCAAACCGAGCTTCAATTCCACTTCTATTTTGGGATTGAAACTCTAAGGATCCTAGCCTTTTGATCATCCCTTTCATCTCCCGCAATCAAGTAGAAGAAAGCCCAAGCCAATTAAGATCCAAATCGAGCTTCATCACTGCAAATAGAAGGTGAATTTAGTGAAACTTTCTCTCTTCAATTCTCTCTCAATTCTCCATTATTTCAAATAATTTTTAGTTGGCTAAAGTCCTACCAATATAGGTGTCGTGACCTAAAAAATAAGAAGATGCGAAAAAACAACCGGCGAGAAAAGAAAGACAGAAGAGTCGCCACCGTGCGTTATTTATCCCAAAGGAGGGAAAGGAAATGCTCGAAGAAAACCTGAAGAAAAAGGAAAGGAAAAGACAAGGTCTCGCAACCAAATCTTGGGTTCGGGAGTCGATTATGCGAAGGGAAGGTATTAGCACCCCTACGCATCCGTAGTACTCTACGGGATTCACTCTTGTTGTTCTTGTCTAGAGGGTGTGTGTATATCTAAGGTACTATTTATTAAAGGAAAGGGTCAAAAGAAAATGACTCACACGGATGTTGCATCCACTGCATACGTATCTCATCTGAATATGAGAATCAGAGTCTTCGTAGCTTGGCTACCTATGGGTTAAAGAGAAGTGTGCTCGCTAAGACATCACGTCTTATGCCTACGTATCTCATCTAGAATGAGAATTAGAGCAAAACATAGTTCAGCTAAACATAGTGCAACTTGGGCAAGAGAAAGGGAAGGTCTCGATCGCATCAAGGGCGAGAGAAAAGGAAGGTCTCGATCATGACGAGGGTGAGAGAAAAGAATCACAACGAGGGCGAAAGCAAACAAGGATTAGTTGTTAGTTATCAGTCAAAACTCGGCAAGACATCGCATCCCGTGCCTACGTATCTCATCTGAACATGAGAATCAGAGTCGTAATTCGACTAACTACAGGTGAAGGATTGCCATCTGAACATGGACTTACAAAGGAGGACACCAGTTGTGTCAAAGGAGAGTGGGCAATGTGTTCACGTCCTAACAGTAGGTGTCGCAACTCGCTGAATCGAGTCTTAGGCAGTTACCTCTTTGCAATAGGACGGACTGACATGCCACAAGATCGGAAACGCATGAAAGGTCTAAAAGTGGGGAAGCTCTGCCCTAGTGTTGTCATGCAATGTTGACCTATGTGTTAGGATTTACAAATGGGAATATCTACCTAATGTTAGCATGCAAAGAATAAGGGAATTCTACCTATGTTATCATACAAAAGAATAAGGGAATGCTACCTATGTTATCATACAAAAGGTTCTACCTAATGGGTCCTACCTAAACGGAACAAGAACCGACGAATGGAGCAAGGAGAGGAGTCACAGATAAGGGTAGATGGTGATGCACGAAGCAATCGACTTACAGGTAGATGGCGATGCCTGAAGCAATCGACTTACAAGAGAAATGGCGATACATGAAGCAATCGACTTACAAAAGTATGGATGAATACGTGCTGGTTCTGTTAAGTTTTGAAAATGATTACTCGACGTTGGGTCGAGGTTTTGATCTTGTTTTGAAATGGTTATCGGATGTTCGTTTTAATTCTTGTATTAACAGATGAATAAAGAATGAAAGAATAAATATTATACACTTCATGGGAGAAGGGTACATTTGTTATGAATGGGGATTGTTCATGGCAATCAAACAATAAGAATATATGTGCCTCATACATCATACAAGTAGGCAACAGTTAATCAAACAGATAAGATAAGAAAACATGTATATGATCAAATCAAATGAATCAAAGAATGATATAAAGGAGTATTAAACGATGCATGGGAGTATGAACATGTTAAACAATCAAACAATAGAAGCATGGATGAAAGAAACAAGTATAAAAAATATCAGATGAATCAGACAGATGAAACTATGCATACAAAGGATCAATGAATAGTTTAATCGGGAAATGATGCAAGGATCAAATAAAAACAAGGTGAAAGGCCTCTAATACATGGCATATGATATGAACAAGGGAGGATCAAAAGATCTCTTCGATTACCATAAGCAATTCCTAAGTCAAACATCAATCATAGAAAAGTCAATTGAAAAGTCAAGTCAACTTAAAAATCATCAAAAAAATAGTAAATTATTCAAGAAAATTATGCAAAATTAAACTAAGTAAGATGGGGTCAGGACATCATTATCCCCCAAAAAGGTTTTAAAAATAATGAAAATTAGTGTATAAATCAATTGAAATAAAACAGAAGTCAAATGAAAAGTCAACCAAACAAACTAGGTCAAAAATAAATCCAAAATAAATTAAAAATGGAAAATAAAATTCCAAGAAAAGGTCAGGTTGACCATGAGACATTGGTCAACCCTCATCCCAAAAATCAGAACCTAAAAATAATTCTAAGTCATGAAAATAAAATCTAGAAATAAATGTGTGTTAAAAAGATCCACTTGAAATAAATAATTAAAATAAAATATTAACATTAAATAAATATGAAAATAAAAATTAAATAAAATTATACAAAACATTAAGAACTGTGAAAAGTGATTTTTGGTATTTTTATGAATAAATAAAATATTTTTATTAATTACAAAACAAAACAGAAAATAAAAATGTGAATTAAAAGAATTAAAAAAATGAAAATGGAATGAGAATGGATTAATGGGCCAGGCGAGTGGTGTGTGAAGAGCAATTGATGCCCTAGGCCCGGTCCACATGATTTATCTGTGTGACACCAAAATAAAATGTACATTTAAAATAAACATGTCACTTGCATCGACCGGTCAAACTTGTTTTAAGTCACTAAATGACAAAACACGGTTGGACGGATGAGATTAAGAGACAAACGCGTGATCCAAGGGCTTTGCAGCGTGACACCTCATCGTCTCTTTCATGAAAACCAAACCCTAGGCCCATGCAGCTAAAACGCGTGAAAAAAGCAGCGTGTTCTTCCATTTTTCCACACAACAATGCTCATACTATAGTGTACCAAACGTCATGAAGTAAAAACCAAAGTTCTAGTATGGAACGAGTAGAACATCATGGTGCTTTGTTTCATTAAAAATAGTGACTTGAACATGAAGAAAAGTGGACAGGAAGGGGCCTCATGAACACGGATACAACAAAAATTCCACAACACAAACTCAAGCTTAATGAACATGCCTCATGTTGAGGGCTTCATAACCAAACATGGCATAGTATTAACATGGAAAATAAGCACGAAACAAGCATGGCATAATGGAAAAATAGCATGAAGTAAGCATGGTGAGCATCAATAACATGATGAGCAAGCATGAATATGGCCATGGAAGAGAGTGAGTAAAGGTTTACCTAGCGGATGCAAGGTCCATTGCCTCTTGGTATTGGAGAAGATGAGGTGCTTTGAAACTTCAAGAAACTTGTGAAAATGGAAAAGGAATGAAACTTGGTCTTTTTCCTCTTGCCTTGCTTAGCTCAAAATATAGCAGCCTCCCCTTTCAGATTAGGGTTTCAAAGCTTTAAATATGTAGGGTTTATCATTCTTAATGGGCTGAAATGCTTGGTTTTGGTTATGTGCAAAAATGTGCAAAAAGTGAGGTGGTGAAAGTAAGTTCTAATTTTGGAAAAACTTAAGTTAGTGGACAACAAAAGTACATGGCCAAATGAGGTAAAGAATGGGCTGGTCGATTTTGTGATCTGACTTGGTTGTCTTGTGCAGCATAAAAACAATCCAAATGGGTGACTTTGAGACTTTGTGTCTTGATGAATATGTGACCAAATGGCAAGGCAATGCAAACAGTAGGAAGAGTGCATCGAGCTTAACATCTTTCATGTTTAACACAAGTTGAAATGATGAGTGGAAAGAGGTGAAAATGGCCATAAAGTTCAGGTTTCATCATGCCAACAGGTTGGGCCAGTTTGACCTAAATGCTGCCTAAAAATTCAGTTCATGATGCCAACTTTAGATGAGTGCATCTCTCAAACCAATGATCCAAATGGGATGATTCCAAAAGGATGTGAAATAGGACATGGAAAGGTACAATTGTCATGAAGAAAGTATTTTCAAAAGATGCCTTGAAATGCAAGAAATCTGGCAAAGAAGTCTTGACAAATTTTGCAGATTTTGGACTTAGAAAATTTTCTAAGTGTCCTAAAATAATGTCTCACTTTGACCAAGCATAACTTTCTCAATTTCAATCCAAATGGGGCAAACTTTGTATATCTAGAAAGCTTGGAACAAGAGGAACAACTTTCTTATTGGAGAAAGTTTCAAATGGAGCTTGCATCTTCATGGAAAATGGGCTTAAAGTGGATGCAACAATCATGAAAACTTGCCCTAAATGGAAAGTCAACTATTTCCAAATTTAGTAACTTTTTCAACTCATGATTAAATGATGAATCCATGATCCAACCTTGATCAAATTTCACATGTAGGCTCCCTTAGGCATGAATTTTGAGATTCCACCTTCAAAATGTCAGGAGTTGACTTTTCTGGCCCCACAGTTGACTTTTCCCAAACTGTCTGATTCCCGATTCCACTGATCAATTGAAGCACCTCTGGCTCAAATAAAGAGTTGATTTTTTGTATGTAGACCCTTGTAGACATATGGAGGGCCATGAAAAAGAGTTTCACCCAAGGAATCAGAAATGATCGGGAACTAATTGCACTGATTGCCAATGGATCTTTCCGAGATAATTGTGAATCTTCCTAGGCCAAGATGCCTCTCTAATCATGACATGAATGAGCCCCCTCTACTTCCAACCAAACATTTCCTGTTGTAGGTAGCCATGAAACCATAGTTTCTGATTAAATCCATATGCACATTCTGAGAGCTCTGAATCCCCCACTGATGAACTAAGGACCATAACAAGACACTTGGACCTCTTTGAGGCCCTTGAGACTTGTATGCTTGGAGAATGAAGTCCAATTCTTAATCCTACTTTGTGTGGGCTCTGTAAGACCCTGATTTTTCCCCTAAGATCCCTAATGGCATCATAACATTGCATTGCATAGCCTCAAGGATCATTGAGCATCTTGGTTCCCTTTGCCTTTGGGTGGGACTCTTTGTGAGTGGTTTGAGATCACCAACCATGCTTGAATTGTATATCATTGATTTTCTCATTTTTTTTACTAACCAAAAGCACAAAAATATGTCACTAACATCTTTTGGTTGTAGCTTGAGCAATCACAAGGCCAAAAGCTTCAAGGAGGTCATTGGTACAAAGACATGGTCAGGAGGAGGAGGAAGCAAGCATGAAAATGGTTCCCAAAGCTCTCATCCATCAAATATTCCCCCCTAGTGTTTCAGCTCATCATTTTTTATCAAGGCAAGTCAAAGGATTTGAAGTTTGTTCCCCAGAGAAACCCTAATTCATTTGTGCATCACAATGCCTTGCTCATGAACCAACCTCAGTCCATGGTCAAATATAATCAAGGGGAGTTATTTAACTCATCATTTCATGCATATTTGAACTTATTTGAGTGTCCTCAATCATCAATTCATCAAGGTATGAGTCATGGACTTGAGAATTTCATCAGTCAATTCATCTGACTATTTTGAAATGCACTAAGACCTAACTTTTATGTGTTGGTCAAATGGAGATGGTTCCAAAAGAAAAAATGTTAGTAAGGACAATATGAACAACTTTCATGTTCATCAAAAATTTATTTGAACCTCGTAAGACCATTTTCCATTCCAATACATTATAGGTCATTTTGACTGAAACCCTAATTTTGGGTCAACTTCCCAATACATTATAGCTTATGATTTTGACTGAAACCCTAATGTTATGTTGAACAAAATTTCAAAATCTCAAAGGAAATACATGTGATAATGCAATACATTATAGGTCCTTTTGGGTCAAAGGCATTAAAAGTCAAAAAAGTTCAACTTCAAGTGCCCATAACTTCTTTATCAAAAATCCAAATGATGAAAAATTTAAGTCCATTTTGATTGCCTTGAAAAGATATACAACTTTGATGTTGGACGTTTTTCCATTTGGAGCTTGCATCATCAAAACAGAAGGGCTTGAAAGTTGGCCAATTTTAGAAACCTTGCCTTGACATGTTTTGCACATCACCCTTCAAGCTCAAATTTCACTAAATTCCAAGGCCCAAATGAAATTTTGATCAACATGAAATTTGTTCCTTATGCAATAAGCTTTCCAACCATTACTCATAAGCTTGCATTTTGATTTTGGACATGGCATTTTCGAAGGCTTCAATGTAATAGTGCATTTTATGAAAATCATTTCAATTCCCATGCATGATCCATTAATACACAATCTGCACGTCCAATTTGTACATGATGATGATCAGTTTCCAAAACCAACTGGAATTGGACCCTCCATGCGCCTGTACAGGCCCATGCATGGAGGCTCTTTCCATTCATGCAAATGTGAAATCATGCATTCAGCATTGCCTTGCCAATAAATACATTGCATATGAGCTTCATTTCACTAACCTGAAGGCGCCTGAACCTCTGCTGAATTGAATCCTCAACCACACTCAAAGGAACTCTCTCTTTTCTCTAAAAATTTCAGATCTAGAATTCAGTTTCCTCGACTGTTTTCTTTGATCTAAAAGTTCCTAGACCTCTTCACCTTGATCCATTGGACTTCTGTTTTGATAAAGCAAGCAAGGTTTCGTGCTCCATTCACCAGAACTCAAGCTTGCACTCCAACTAGTAATTTCCTCGATTCTCTTCATCCATGGACTTTTTTGCTTGGATCTACTGTTGGCCGAAGTCCTCTCAAAATAGAGGCATTTGATTTGTGCTTTCAATTTTGCAAAAACATGAAGTTCATGATGAACACCATCATACTTCCAGCTTTGATTTCTCCATTTATAGGGGTCTAGAGTGGAAGTGCATGGCATAGGAGTGATGTACATCACTTCCTCTTTCGATTGATATATAGATCACACGTTTTGGTTGCCTTTTTATTTTCTGCAACTTGGCCAGAATCTGGGAAGCTCGCCGGAGAAGATGAAGGCTCTGGTGGCTTCATCATGTCCAGTTTGAATCTGGACCGTTGGATGTGATCTCCAGATTCAATCATAGCCATTGCTTGTTATGACCTTTTATTCTTTATCATGTGGTGGCATTGACTGTGGTGTTTCGTGAGCGCGCACCCATGGATCCTTGGATCTGCCAACTCGATTAATGAGCTCAGATCCAAGGGCTCTCGTTTTGTTGCATTTTTCTAATTTCTATTTTTATTTTGTTTATTTCCTCTTATTTCAAAAAATTATATCTCTCTCATTTTAATTCCAAAAAATATAGGACCAATTGCATTATTTCCCAAATAAATTCTAGTTTCTATTTCTGATTTTTAATATTTTTTATTTCATCATTTGATATTTTTTGTGAATTTTCTCTTTTCTGGTTATTTTTAATTCAATTTAAATAGTTTTTGATATTCAAAAAATACAAAAATATTTTCCTAACCTATTTGAATGATGATGGATCTATGAAAAATATTCTCATCAATTTTTGAATTGATTTGAGATTTATTTGAGATTTTAGTTCAATTAGGTTATTTTTATTCATTTTTAATTCATAAAAAATAGTTTCTGACTTTTAAAAATGGTGAAATTTTTTGTCAAACTTTGTTTGACCTTGTTGAACTTGGGATAAATCACTTGGACCTTTCAAGGTTGATTTGAAGTGATTTTGAAGTTTGACCTTTCCATTTTATTTTAATTCAAGTTTATTTTAATATTAAAAAATGCCAAAAATATTTTATTCTTTTCTTGACTTCCAATCTTCATCTCACTTCTGTTTTTGATTGTTTGACCTTGACTTTCAATGTTATTGGTCAACATATGAGGATTGGTACATTTTATTCCATTTAATGCATTTTATTTTGTCATTTCCATTCTTCATCATTCATCTTCTTCTTCTTCTTCTTCTTTTCTTTTTTCTTTTTGATCAATGAGTTGAAGGTTGAGAAGTTAGCATTGATTAGGGAGATTTAACATTCTTTAATTCAAATCTAATTCATCTTGATCAATTGATCAAGTGAATGGCTTTGCATTAAGGATATGTTGTCTTCTAAATCATGCAAATGGCTTAAACCAATACAAGATCAATTCTCTTCTCCCTATTGGCATGGCAAGTTGTTGGGACTTGGTTCACTAATCAAGACTCCTAACTTGTGTTTGTTGCCTACATTATTATTGACCGGCCTCAGATAGTTGTGACTTCTACATAAGTCCAATTACGATTGCTTAACATAGCGCTAAATTTTGCCTTATGGCATACTAACTATTAACCACTAACAACTAACATTTACTTTTATGCAATTTACAATTCTTGCACATATTATTCATTTGCTTTTTCCTTTGCTCATTGGAGCACATGTTTATGTTAATGCCATTTGCCTTTTACCCACTTGGGTTTATAATTGTGTATATATCTTTTGTGCTTGTGTTTGTCTGTTTGTTGTGAACCACATACCAAGAATTGGACAATATGGACTTAGAATTTAGGACCTTACCTAAGAAAATGGAATTTGAAGAGCAACTAGGCATTGGGCCTTTAGAGTGCTATAAAAGTCAAAGAGCAACTATGCATTGGGCCTTTAGAGTGCTATAAAAATGGAAGAGAACTTTGAAAGGACTATCTTCTAAAACTCCCTCTTGTCCATTATTTGTTTGTTCATAGAAGTTTTTTATGTGTGTTTTCTTGTGTTAGGGGATTCCAACCTTGAGTAACTTTGAGGAACCATTACCATGAACATCCAAAGAGAAAGATACAAAAGCCATTGAAGGATTCCTAGAAGCATGACCTGTGTGTTGATTGCTTGAAATATTTGCTTGTGATTGCTTATTCCAGAGGATGGGAGCTACTTGGATCATCAATATGATCTCAAGAGAGGAACTCCTAGTGTGGTTCATTTTTCTATCCCTCACCTTTTTGTTTCACTTAAGACTTGGCCATTCTTCTTCTTCTCTCCACTCTAACCCAAGCCAAAACTTTTTGTGCAAACATTTCATTTGTTTTCAACATTAGAAACCTAAGCCTTATGCTTTGGATTTTCAAACCTCCTTTTCATAACACTTATTTTGAATTGAATCTCTAAGTCAACTTTGACCATTTTTGTACATACTTCTAATTGGTAAATATAACCCATTCAAATTTCTTTTGTGGTTCCAATGGCCACTTCTTAATCAAATTTTTCCATAACCTTTAGCTATTAGGTTTGAGTTATCTTTGTGGTAGATGTAATACTCACATTTGTCCTTAGTGATGGACAATGAGCCTTCCATGCTTATTATAGAGTTAACCCCTCACTAGCATGTTGAAGCTATCCTCACATGGTGGACTTATGGTTTTAGGTTGAGTTTTCTCCCTTTGATAACAAAAGACCTTAAGGCTTTTGGACCAATCAATCGACTCATTTGTTTTGAGATTTTTACCCCGAACTACGAGGTTTTGATCCTAATCTTTTTAAGATGGTACGTAGGCAATGGGTTTATCCATCCAAACACAAAATGTAAATAAACTTGTATATTCTTCTCTCATCTCTTCAATCATGTTTGCACAAACAAAATTTTCACAAAACAACAACCTTTGCAACAAGTATGAAAAGGGCTCCCTAGGAGTACCTAGGAAGTTTTGGGTGCCTAACACCTTCCCATTGCATAACCAACCCCCTTACCCAGATCTCTACTTCTTTTACTAGTTTTTGTTAAAACTTTTAGGTTTTTTGTTCGCTTTCTAACCATTCCTTTGGATAAATAGAAGTGCGGTGGCGACTCGACTTGTATGATTTACCTTGGATTTAGTCAATATTTCTAATGGTAACGAATACCCCGCTACAGGCTCCTTCTGTTAAGGAGTGATCAATCAAACCCCGATTTCTACGTCACTAATGCAGTATGCAATGAGTATGACCTAGTATGATGCTAATGGAATGTAAGACACAATCCCATGCTTCCAAGAAAAATGAAGGGTAAATTTTTGGGTATTACATCTGCCCCTATTCAATCAACTGGAGAACCGAAAGGAAGATAGCAACGGCTTTCGCACTTTCGAGGTATCATGGGATTGAATACAATAAAAAGCCCGAAAATTTACACTAAAGTGAAATGAAGTAACAATGCCTGTCAGAATCGACAAAGAGGTGGTTTTGATCTGAATATCAACAAAGAATCCTTCTTGAAGGGTGAGAGTCGGTCTGAACACCGAAAAAGAATGTTAGCCTGAATACCAAAATAAATGGTAACACAGAAATAACCATGGCCTGAATGCTGCTCATCAGTCTGAATACTGGATATGACTTCGATCTGAGCATCGGAAAATGTGAGATTATCAAACATCGGTCTGAACACCGGGAAACTGGCCTGAATGCCACAAGTTGCATCGACCTGAACGTCGGAAACTTCTTCGATCTGAACATCGGAAAATGGCCTGAATGCCACTTCGCTATGAATACCGGAAACCTGGCCTGAATGCCACTTCGGTCTGAACACCGGAAACTGGCCTGAATGCCACTTCGGTCTGAATACCGGAAAATTGGCGTGAGTGCCACTTCGGTATGAATACTGGAAAATTGGCCTGAGTGCCACTTCGGTCTAAATACCGGAAAATTGGCCTGAGTGCCACTTCGGTCTGAATACCGGAAAATATTCATGCCTGTCAGCGTCGGCAGAAATAAGGAGAATGATAATTGAGGCGGCACGTGGGCCAACGACACCTGCTGGGAATAATAAAGGAAGAGTCATGAACGACCCTCAGTCTAAATACTGGAAATAAACTTCTGGCTTATCACTTGGGAGGATGCAATGTGATATGATTCTACATGCAGGGATATGTAATGCTAGGTTAGAGAGAACGCCAAGCCGAGGCAAGGAATTTCGCTGGGGAGATGATCACAATCTTCTGAACCCTGGCAAGGCTGTTGGAGATAGACAGCACAATGAACTCTGTGGGGAAACGACCGGCCACGCGATGTTTTGGCAATAACAAAATACCGAGACTCTGACTGGGGAGAGAATGGCACTGGAAGCCTGATGCTGAGAAAAGTGATGGTTGTTCTAGCAACCATAATCTGCAAGGGAGACGACTCATCAGGGGAAGCAAACACCGATACGGTACCGAGATTCTACTTCAAGGAAAGAGAACACGGATCTGGTGTCGAGATCATCGATCCGGCATCGAACTCTGTAGAGCAGCCGCTTCTGCTGGGAAGATACAGTCTGGCACAATCAACTCTGCTGGGGATACACAGTCTGGCACTGTCAACTCTACTGGGGAGTGTATAGTCTGGAACACATTCTTGGGGAAGAACAGTAGTGAGAACCTGCTGGGGATTGAAGAATCCAATGCTCTGATCAGCTCTGTAGGGATAAGATACCAAATGTTGAAGCAAAACATCCGCAATCATCTGCTGGGAACTTCAAGGAAATGCCCCGAGTGTACCTGTTATGAATATACAATCCATAACACTTAAAATTTACAGCAATATTAAGTGTTCATTAAGCATGTACCTGTAAACCTTTTATGTTTCATGATGCAATGTTTATCAAAAATTCGGACGTCATTTTTGTAAACAAAACAGTAAAATGAAAACAAACACAAAGATATACTGAATAACATGACTTTATTGATCGAATGGCCTCTGAATAGGCATTTACATCAGGAAACAATCCCTGGAAAGAGGTAATTGCACAAAAGATAAAAACAGAAATTAATCTAATGGCAATGTGAAATGGATTTCTATCGGATTCCAATTCTGCTATGACTCGCTCGTCTTCAAGATCCTCCAGATGATCAGCTTTCTAAAAAAGGTGATTGGACTATTTCTTATCCTTTGAAAGTTTCCGGTCATTGACACGAGATGAGATTCAGAACTACTCAGAACGCAGTCATTCGCTTAATCCCTAACTTTTGCTTGGATCGCCCTTTCGGGTTTTCAATCCACTGGGATACCCATTTTTGCCTAAGTTGCCTTTTCAGGTTTTCAACTTACCGGGTGTACAATCTTTTCATTTTTAATCCCTAACTTTTTCCCAAACCCTTTTAATTTCTTGGTTCGCCGGGATGCCCATTTTTTGCCTAGACTATTCTTTTTATTGTCCAGCGGGTCTGTTTTATGCGAAGTATTTTTTAACTCCATATGAGTTCACAGGGGAAGTGAAGTCTTCACCATCCATAGTTGCAAGCATTAAGGCCCCACCATCAAAAATCTTGGTGACAATATATGGTCCATCATAAGTAGGAGTCCACTTGCCCCTGTGATCTGCCTGAGGAGGAAGGATCCTTTTCAACACCAAATCTCCGACTTGGAAACACCAAGGACGCACTTTCTGATCAAAGGCTCTCTTCATCCGACTCTGATACAACTGCCCATGAGAAATGGCTGCCATCCTCTTCTCTTTGATAAGACTCAACTCTTTGAACCTTGTTCAAATCCATTCAGCTTCGTCTAGCTTGATATCCAGCAGGACTCTTAGAGAAGGAATCTCCACTTCAACAGGTAGAAATGCTTCCATACCATACACGAGGGAGTAAGGGGTTGCCCCGATCGATGTACGTACTGAAATGCGGTACCCATGCAATGCGAAGGGTAGTATCTCATGCCAATCTCTGTACGTAACGACCATCTTCTGCACAATCTTCTTTATGTTCTTATTTGCTGCCTCAACATCACCGTTCATCTTAGGACGATAAGGGTAAGAATTATGATGTTGAATGTTGAAGTTCTCGCGCAGCTCCTTCATCATTTTGTTATTGAGATTGGAACCGTTATCAGTAATGATTCTTTCGGGAATCCCATAACGAAAAATGATTTCTTTCTTAATGAAACGGGCAACCACATGTCTGGTGACCTTCGCAAATGACGCTGCTTCGACCCACTTGGTGAAATAGCCGATGGCAACAAGGATGAAGCGATGCCCATTGGAAGCAGTCGTCTCACTCTTTCCAATCAATCAATGCCCCAGATAGCAAACAGCCATAGCGAAGACATCACATTCAGAGGATTTGGCGGCACATGCACCTTATCAGCATAAATCTGGCATTTATGACACTTCCGAGCATATTTAAAACAATCAAATACCATGGTCATCCAGTAATAACCCGCTCTCAACAATTTCGTAGCCATTGCATGTCCGCCGACATGAGTACCGAAGGAGCCTTCATGAACTTCCTGCATCAACATGTTCGCTTCGTGTCTATCCACGCATCTGAGCAAGACCATGTCGAAGTTCCTCTTATACAGCACATCGTCTTTGTTCAAGAAGAAATTGCCTGCCAATCTTCTCAAAGTCTTTCTATCATTGTTGAATGCCCCTGTAGGGTACTCTTGATTTTTCAGAAAGCACTTGATGTCGTGATACCAAGGCTTGTCATCGACTACCAGTTCAGCAGCAAACATATACGCGGCCCTATCAAGGCGCATAACATCGATCCTAGGAGCATAGTTCCACCTAATCACCTTGATCATGGAGGATAGAGTAGCAAGAGCATCTGCCATGTGGTTCTCATCACGAGGTATATGATATAGCTTTACTATTGTGAATAAGGTCAACAGTCTTCTCGTGTAATCTCTGTAGGGGACCAGATTAGGCTGGAGAGTATTCCAATCACCATTCACTTGATTGATCATTAGAGCTGAATCTCCGAAGATGTCCAGAATCTTGATTCTCAAATCAATGGCTTGCTCAATTCCCAAGATACATCCCTCATACTCAACTTCATTATTGGTGCACTCGAAAGTCAAACGAGCGGTGAAAGGCATGTGGGCACCTTTCGGAGTAGTAATTACAACACCAATTCCACTTCCTTTGGCATTGACGGCCCCATCAAACATCAAAGTACACTTTTCATCTGGATCAGGTCCCTCCTCAACAACTGGCTCCTCACAGTCTTTCATCTTGAGGAACATGATGTCTTCATCTGGAAAATCTAACTTCATTGGCTCATAGTCTTCAATCGGTTGTTGAGCAAGATAGTCTGACAGAATACTCCCCTTGATGGCTTTCTGGGATGTATACTGGATGTTGTACTCTGCCAGTACCATTTGCCAACGAGCAACCCTTCCGGTGAGAGCTGGCTTCTCTAATATATACTTGACTGGATCCATCTTGGAGATCAGTAAGGTTATGTGAGTCAGCATGTATTGTCTCAATCGCTTAGCAACCCATGCAAGTGCACAACATGTCTTCTCAAGCATTGAGTATCTCGTCTCGCAATCTGTGAATTTTTTACTCAGGTAGTAGATGGCCTGTTCTTTCCTACCTGTCTCGTCGTGTTGACGGAGAACACAACCCATGGAATTGTCAAGTACTGTCACATACATAATCAGCGGTCTCCCTGGGACTGGAGGCATGACGATTGGAGGATTCTGCAAATACTATTTTATCTTTTCAAAAGCCCTTTGACAATCATCATTCGACCTGATAGCCTGATCTTTTCTCAACAACTTGAATATTGGCTCACACGTGGCTGTTAGGTGAGAGATGAACCTTGCAATGTAGTTCAACCTCCCTAAGAAACCACGAACTTGTTTCTCTGTTCTTGGCTCAGGCATCTCTTGTATCGCTTTTACTTTGTCAAGATCCACCTCAATCCCTTTTCCACTAACAATAAAGCCTAGTAGCTTTCCAGATCTCACCTTGAAAGTACACTTGTTCGGATTAAGCCTCAACTTGAATTTCCTCAAACGCTCAAACAGTTTCCGCAGATTCACCAAATGTTCTTCTTCTGTCTGAGATTTGGCAATCATATCATCCACATAAACCTCGATTTCATGATGAATCATATCATGGAAAAGAGTTACCATAGCTCGTTGATATGTTGCTCCAGCGTTTTTCAGACCAAACGGCATCACCTTGTAGCAGAAGGTGCCCCATGGGATTATGAAAGTTGTCTTATCCATGTCTTCTGGTGCCATCTCAATTTGATTATAGCCAAAAAAGTCATCCATGAAGGAGAATACCGAGAACTGAGTCGTGTTATCCACTAAAACGTCGATGTGAGGTAATGAGAAATCATCTTTAGGACTAGCTCTGTTCAGATCCCGGTAGTCAACACACATCCGTACCTTTCCATCCTTCTTAGGTACGGGAACGATGTTTGCAACCCATGGCGGGTAATTGGTAACTGCTAGAAATCTTGCATCCAACTGTTTTTGCACTTCTTCCTTTATCTTGACAGCCATCTCTGGTCTTGTTCTTCTGAGCTTCTGCTTGACCGGAGGACAACCCTCTTTGAGAGGCAAACAGTGTACCACAATGTCTGTGTCAAGCCCTGGCATATCCTGATAAGACCAGGCGAAGACGTCAACATACTCTTGCAGCAATTCAATCAGCCCTTTCTTCACATCATCTTCCAAAGCAGCCCCTATCTTGATTTCTCTCTTGACGTCCTCGTTGCCAAGATTAATCACTTCAGTAGACTCTTGATGCGGTTAAATGATCCTTTTTTCCTGTTTTAACAACCTGGCAAGTTCTTCAGGGAGTTCACAGTCTTCATCACCCTCTTCTTCAGCTTGAAAGATCGGATTTTCAAAGTCGAAGTGAGCCATAGCAGAACTGTTATCAATAGGATCAGGTGACGTGCATCTGCATGAGTGATGGTATGTGCTTATGAGTGTGAAAAAATGAGTGAAAACTAAACAAAACATTGCCAAATATTTTTTTGATTTTTTTGAAAACTGCAAAAATTGAAAGACAGTGAACCAAATATTTGAATGCAAAAAGACGTCCTTTATTTATGATAAAAATGCAGGTATTCACATAGATGAGCCCTACAATGAGTCATTACGCCCTGGTCGGAACGTAAGACTTAGACATGCATGAACAAATAAAGGAAATTACTCTTCAAGAAGAGTGACTTGGATAATCTCTTCAGAAGACCAATTGTTGATGACTTCACCCGGGACCCTCAGACGCACCCAGTTGTCGATGTCGCAATCACTATCCCCATCTTCTTCGTTGATTGCAGAGATCTGGCCATACTGAATGATGCCAGCACTGGATAAAGTAATCGGCCCCTGACGAGTCTGAGGCGCTGAAGTTGTAGAAGTCAGAGCCGACTGATACCCATTCCCGAACTTGTCTATCTTCATCGGTAACTCCAACAGACGTCCCGAACCGGGGGCAACACCTGAATTCACCACAGCTTGTGCCTGCTTGAAGGACAAGATAGAGGCACCTACTTTAACCACTTCCACCGGAGCCGCATCCTTGACTTGAACCGCCTCGAAGGCCTGGCACAGGGTCTCATGAATTTCACCTTCCACCTCTACATACTTGAATGTAGACAGGTTACTGACCAGAATGTCCTCCTCCCCACAGACGGTGATAATTCTTCCGTTGACTGGGAACTTGATCTTCTGATGTAGAGTCGAGGAGACTGCCCCAGCATTGTGGATCCAAGGACGACCCAACAGGCAGCTATACGAAGGACTGATATCCATCACATAGAAGACGGTGTTAAAGGTTTGTGATCCGATCTGAATTGGCAATTCTACCTCCCCGAACACCGACCTCTTAGAACCATTGAAGGCTCTCACAACAAGATCTGAAGGCTTCAAGATCAAACCTTCTACTTCTAACCTTGATAGGGCTCTCTTGGGTAGCACATTGAGAGAGGAACCTGTATCCATAGAACATGAGATAACACAATGTCTTTGCATTCCATTGAGATGTGCAAATCCTTGTTATGATTACGTCCATCTGGTGTTAAGTCAGAATCAGTAAAACCCAACCCGTTGGTTGCATGAACATTTGCAACAATCCCTTCTAGTTGGTTCACAGGAGGAGTGAGAGAATAGATATCTTGGACGGCGTCTAAATCAGCTGATCGACTACCTTGTAGTCGCTTTTCTTTATAATTCTCAGAAGCTCGTCCACATCCTTCACAAAAGTAGGCTCTAAACCAGCCTGTGGTGCAGAGGTACCCTGATTCACAGCTTGCTTGCCTTTGGCTTTCGCTGCAGCCTCAATATTATCAACTTGGGTACCCTGATTCACAGCTTGCTTGCCTTTGCCTTTGGCTCGACCAACATTATCCACTGCGGGATCTTTTATTTCCACCTCAGATTCAGACTTCTGCACCTCTTCTACTTTCAGTGGTTGTTCCACTCCATGATCGTGCGTGTACACACTCCCCCCATATTACCAAGGAATGGCCTTTTCGCTGGTGAAAGGTAAAGGACCAGGGGTCGTGATAGTCATAGTGGATGGTCGCACTGGTGGCACCGGTTGTGCTTCTGGCATACTAATCTGAGCAGTTGGGTAGAAAATGGTGATAGTAGCAACATCACAGTCATACTCAGAAATCTCATTCATTGAAACAAAAGCATTCGAAACATCGGAATCAAGTTCAACAGATACATCAGAATTAAACACATTGTTTGGGATATCAGCAATAGCATTAGAAAAATTAAATACATTATCAGGAATTACACAATCAACAGGATCAACATTTGTGAACTCATCAGCAACATCTTCAAACACCTCTTCAGCAACCCCTTCAACAAACTCTTGGACAGACAAGTCTTCAACTTGGAGGATACCATTGTCAAGAAAGGCCTGGATACCCTGCTGTAGCTTCACACAACCTTTGCTATGTGTAGCACAGTCCAAACAACCATTCCCACAACCGGGGAAAACATCGCCCTTCAACAAGTAGTCTTTAACCTCCAACAGCGGAGTGTTCAACTTCAACACATCTTTGACGGAGTTGGCTTCCCCTTCGATCATATTAACGTTTGCACCACCATGCTGCGCCATGGGATTGTTTACGATATTGGGAGCCGGCGCAAAGTTAATGGCCTTTGAATCTATGAGGTCCTGAACTACGTGCTTAAAAGCTTTGCAGTTCTCAATATTGTGGCCAGGTGCCCCAGAGTGGAAATTACACCTAGCGTTGGCGTCATAACCCACTGGAAGCCTGCCAACGGGAGGAGCTAGAGTGCGTAACTGCATGAGTTATAATTGTTGAAGGCTAGAAAGCAACTGAGCGTACGACATTGGAAGAGTGTCGAAACGTCTGTCCATCGCCTTTTGCCTCTGCTGATAGGCGGGTCTGTTACCCGGTTGTTACAGGTACTGAGTTTGTTGACGTTGTGGCTGTTGTTGTTGCACTGGTGCTGCAGCCGGAATAGTCACGGCCACAATATACGGTTGTTGATGATAGTTCTGAAAACCGTTCCTTCTGATACCTCTGCTCTGATATGAAGACAAAGAATTGGCATCTCCCTCTCTCCGCTTCTGTCCTCCAATGAACGGCTTCTTCACCCCTGATGATGATCCAACCCCACTTTGGATCTTTCATGTCTTCAAATAGTTCTCCACCCTCTCACCGGTAGAGACTACATCAGCAAAGTTGGAGGCATTGCAACCCACCAGACGCTCCAAGTAAGATCCGGGCAGAGTGTTCATGAACATGTTGGCCATCTCCTTCTCCAACATAGGAGGCTGAACACGGGAAGCTGTCTCTCTCCAGCGTTGAGCATACTCTCTGAAGCACTCATTGCTCTTGAGAGACAGATTCTGGAGTTGGGTTCTGTCAGGCGCCATGTCTACGTTGTATTGATACTGCTTTACAAAGGCCTCAGCCAAGTCTCTCCAGCAGCGGATGTGGGCTCTGTCCAGCCTCATATACCATTCCAGGGATGCCCCAACTAGGTTGTCCTGGAAGAATTACATAAGCAGCTTCTCGTCATCGGAGTATGCAACCATCTTGCGGAAGTAGGCTTGCACATGAGTCGTTGGGCAAGAGTTGCCATTGTATTTGTCAAATACTGGAACTCTGAATTTCGGTGGCACCCTCACACCTGGGATCATCCCCAAATCAGCAACATCTACCCCCATAGCATTTTATCCTTCCACCGCCTTCGATCTCTCCTCCAATCTTCTAAACATTAGGTCCATGCCATGGCCCATGCCAAAGTCCTCCTGCATCAAGGTAAACTGATCCTCCTGATCATCATGAATGGGTTGTTGATCAGGGTTAGCACGTGGGATCGGGATAGGCCCAGTCCACTGGGTCCGTTAACTTCTCCAACTGGAGGATTAGTTACCGTCTCTGGTTGAGTAGTGGCGGGATTCCTCTGCATCATCTGTCTAAGCTCCTGTTGTCCTTGAGCCACCCCCTGAACCACATCCATAAACTGAGTCATGCGGATCCCCATCTCGGCGAGTTCTGCTTGTAGGCCCTCCATAGCTCTCTATTGATTCCTGCGGATACCGTACCGATGAATGCCTAAATCAGCTATCCTGCTAGTGGAACACCAAACAAAATGAGAACCACTACGGCGGTACCTGTTATGCAAGACATGCAAATGAATATGTAAATGCAATGACATGTTTATCAATTCCAAAGGGTATTCTACCCCCTTGATTCCAGTCTCACATCAGGTAAATAGTGCAAGAAGATCCAGTCGTGGATAAGCTTCTGAGATCGAGATGCAATAGAGTGAAATCCTTCATACAGATAAGTTCGAAGAGAAGGGCCTTAGCCAACAGTACATCAAAAGAGGATTCCCAAAACAAGCCTGTGGATCATCACTACAAAGCAACAGGTAATAATAGGAACAAAAAATCAAGAATCAGCCTCCTGTATACAACCCATAAGGACTGCTCCTAACTTCAGCCAGCAGTGCCATTGTGTCAGGATGATCTAGAGATTTTGTCAAACGCCGGATAAGCAGATTCCTCTTGTGAATAACCCCATCCAGTTTGTTGATGTGCTCTATGTAGTAATTCCCATCATCCTCTCCGAATACCTCTTTAAGTATGGACTTCTTCAAACCCGCCAGCACCTTGAGTTCTTCAATCTGTTCTTGAGCCTTATCGAGTTGATCCGTGATGTAACCATTGGTTGAACGGGGTCACAGAAGCTCATTGTTCTTCTCCTTCAGTAAAGTCTTCAATTTCTCCATCTGAACAGTTAGTTAGGCCACCATCTCCTCCTCTTTTGCCTTCCGAGAAGCTGAAAATGCATCACATTGCTCCTGCCACCCAGCTAACTTACCATGAGCATTCGTTAACTGCTGCTTGACTCGCCTCAACTCAGAACTGGATGACCCCAAGGCTTTGCCTGTCTTCCTGAAGGAGTCCACCTCCACTGCTAATTTCTTCTCTGCTTCCTCTTGGAAACTGACAGCTTCCCCCTTCTGATATTCTGCCTCATGGCCTAGACGCATACAGTCTCGCAATTTCACACTCAACTCCGAGTTTTCAGTTTGAAGTTCCTTCATGGCATTCTTCAATTTGTCATACTCCTCTCGACTCACCATTGTTGATTGCTCAGGAGTAGGTGGATACAAAGGTTCTTCAATAGGAAACGGCAGACCAAACTCTTCAACTCTTCCCTAAAGCCGATCTTCATACTGAGGGTAAGTCCTGCAATCTCCTTTTCCAAGCACAGTCCTTCCTCTCTTGATTACCTTGAGCCAGGCCTCAGATGTCTTATGGGATACAGCCAAATCAGATGAAGAATGGAAAAATATAGATTCCTCCACATCCTTTTCCAAAGGCGGAGATCTTAAAGCATATCCAAACTGTCTAACTGCTAGGGAAGGATTATAGTTGATACCTGTCATACGGTGAACTGACTTGGGGTGTTTTGCTTTTAATCGCAATGTCGCGGATAGCAAGAGTCGCCACCGACTTTTCTTTTATCCAATAAGGAAAGGTGGAAAAGAACAGGAAAGACCTCAATAGATTTTGGGTTCGGGAGGTACATTATACAAAGGGAAGGTATTAGCACCCTTTGTATCCATGGTTATCCATGGGCTCTTAATTGCTGGATCACTTATATTTTTGTCTGAAAAGTGTTGGTGAATTGTTTAGAAAATGTTTTGAAAAAGAGAATTTAACTTTGTAATGATTCTCGTATGAATGTATACAAAGTGGTTATCTCGTTTAGTTTTGAAAATGGTTTAGAAAAATATAACTCGGTAATGATTCTATTATGAATGTATACCAAGTGGTGATTTTCTAGGATTCGTAAAGTGTAAAGTGTGAGGGGTGGAAAATGTTTTAGGTTATGATCCAGCAACTGAGAGTTATACCTTCCTAAGGTCGTTATGGTCATTTCCAATCCTTATGAGGGTAAAACTGTCCTTACTATTGAGAAGTAAGTAATTTTATCCTTTGGATGTTTAAGGGTCATCGTAGGGTCATCGATTGGTCATTGAAGGCAACAGTTGTAAGGATACCTTAGCATTCGAAGGGACTGTAGCGGTGTATTCGTCGCTATATGATTTATTGATTAAACCATAAGCAAAGCATACAATGAAATTTCGAGTCGCCACCGCACTTTTATTTATCCAAAGGACTGGCTAAAAAGCGAACAAAAGCCTAAGAAGTTTTACACGTAGAAAACTAATAAAAAGATCAGAGAGTCTGGGTAAGGGGTAAATTACGCAATGGGAAGGTGTTAGGCACCCATCACGTCCTAGGTACTCCTAGGGAGCCCTTTTCACACTTGTTGTATAAAATTGTTATTTGTTATGACATAAGCATTGTGCAAACATGATTGGGATGATGAGAAAAGAATGTACATTTTTTATTGGGTTATTGGGTTTGAACGGATGAACCCGCTGCCTACGTACCTTCCATCAAAGGTAAGGATCAAAACGCCGTAGTTCGGCTGAAAGATTTCCAAAAGTTGGTGGATTCAATTTTAAACACAAGCACTGAGGCTTTTCATTATCAATGGGAGAAAACTCGACCAAAACCAACATCCACCATGCGAGGATAGCTTCGACGTACTAGAGGGGTTAGCCCTGTTTTCAGTACGGAAGTCTTACTGTCGACTCACTAAGGATAGGCAAGATTTACATCAACCACAATGATAATTGAAACCTATGGCTAATGCATGAAAAGATTAATAATGGACAAAGCCAAAACAAGTGAATGAGTGAAGTTAACTGATTGTGATTATGAAAATGGAGTCAAAGTATGATTAAGATTGATTCAAAAGAAGTATTATGAAAATGGAGTTTGAAAAAAAGTCAAGGACTTGGGGTCCAGGTTTTTAGTTAGAAAACATGAAGATGTTTGCACAACACTTATGTCAAATTTGAAAAGGAAAGTGTGAAAAAGTTTAGGACATAATGAATGATGAATGGATGAAGGTGGAAAGTAAAACTTCTTAGAAGGTTCACTTCTTGAAATCATATAGAAGATGATTCAAGTGTGTCCTTTGGAATAGCAATGGATAATAACAAACAAACAAAGAAGAAAGCAAAAGCGGATATCGGATGCCAATCACTGGGCTTATACCAATCTCCTAAAATAAAACTGGATATCAGATGCCACTCAATGGTCTTACACTAATCTCCTCAAAAGAAAACAAAGATGAAATATAGAAGTCAACTGCCAATCTATCTGGACTTAGGTCAACTCCACAGATGCTCATAGGAATACCAATGCCACATTACAGGGACTTACAATGGATCCTCACATACAAGAACAGAAGCAACACATGATCATAGGAAAGCAAATGCCAACTTACAGGGACTTATAATTGCAACCTCACAATCAAACAGACAAAACATCTTATGATCACAGGAAAGCAGATGCCAACTTACAGGGACTTATAACTGCAACCTCACATAAACAAACAAAAGCAAAACATGGATGTCAGATGCCAATCTGTCTGGGCTTACTCTAACCTCCACAGTATGATCCTAGGAATACAAATGCCAACTTGCAGGGACTTACAATTGCAACCTCACATACAATCAAATGCATCAAGCAAAGATAAGATGAGTGGCCAAGGTGATGGTCTTATACTCACTTCCATATCATAGGAGCAATGGCCAATGAATGGTCTTACAGTTGTCCTCAATGGGCAAACCACAATGATAAGTCACACAGACAAATGAGATGGTTATGCATTAATGAGCAATAAATGATGATGAGTGCATAAAGCATACAAGCAGACATGTGCATATGAGATAAGCAATCAATCAATGAAAATCAAACAGCACACTCTATATCCAAACAAGGAGGCTCATACAAGAGGGTTAGGCACTGAGGCCAACTGGAATAGGGTAAAAAGTTGCTCTTAACCTTGCCATTGAGAGGCTAAGGTGAAGCAGATGAAAGGAGATGAGGGGTGTGCCTCATTGCTCTTATCCCTGATCAGGGAGAGCATTTGAATATCAGAAGGTGTGGGAGTTCAGAAGGTAGGAACTCTCTCCACATTAGACTCTATAGATCTTGGGTATGGATCTCAATGCTACAACCATGTGATGGGAGTAAGGAGAAGACTCACAGAATAGTAGGGGATAGGTTACTTATCCCTTTGATCTACCAATTGCCTTACTTGAAGGACTTTTCCTGCTTGGGACGAAATTAAACACACACAAGCATTGCCTCTTAAGGAGGACTTCAGACAGTTTGCCTGGCCAAGTAACAGGCCAGGTCTTCTAGACTACATGAAGAAAGAGGGATTACCTCAAAGCAAATTGCTAAATAGCAAAGCAAAGCAAGTTCAAAGAACTTAAGCAACTAATGGTACCTGAAATAGTCAAACAAATCAGTATACAGTTCAACAGTCAAAGCAAAAGGAAACAGAATTAACAGTCAACAGATAGACAAGTGTGCAAAGCACAAGGCACAAGGCTTATGAGCCAAGCAACCTACAAAACAAAGAGGTTAGCACATGACAAACAATCAAGCTCAAACAAATTGGATTGTTCTCTTTGAAGCATTTGTGCTTAACCTGAAACAATGAGCTCAAACATAAGCAACAAGACCACTAGGACAAGCCTAGGGTCAAAATGAAATGAGAAAGTCAAAACAGCAAATGAAAGCCAACCAAAATCAAGTTTAAACATTTAATAAGCAAACTCAATTGGTCCCACATGCATATCATTCATCATCATGATTTCATAAACAAAAGAAGGCAAAGCATGGCAAATTGGTGCACATAGAAGTCAACAGAAAGACTTGCATCAAAAGTCAACTCAAACATTTTCAAAAATCACCAAATAATTCATGATCAATCTTAACAGCTAGCATGGTAAGCATGTAAAATTTCATCACAATTGGACAAGTGGAAGGCAGTCAATGAAAATCATGAAGTCAAAGCAAATTTCAATATGCTCAAAGAAGTCAACAGCAAGACTTAGCTCAAAACCAAACATAGTCAATTCCAAAAATTAGAAACTAATTCAGGGCCAATCACAATCCATAACAAAGCATGCATATGAAATTTCAGCTCAATTGGATCATGGGAAGATGGTCAATTAAAATCAGGAAGTCAAAACAATTTCAATCATGCCCAAAGAAGTCAAATATACATGTATCAACTTCAAAAAATCATAACTAAATGAAAACAGATGAGAAATGAATGGGATCAACACCAATGCAAAGCTTAAGATGTCTAGTATGCACATGTAAAATTTCAAGATCATCCAATAAAGTATGAGAATTTCACAAAGGAAATGGCAAGATGTATCACACAAGTCAACATTTTGGTCAAACAGGGGATAAAATCTCAAACAATTTGGAAATGCCATAATTAATTCCAGGAAAAATCACACATCAACTAGACATATAAGAGATGGCTCATGCAAAATGTCACATTAATTGGAGGTCAGGAAGCATGTCAACGAAAATCATGAAATTGCATATCATTGGTGTGACACAAATTATCACACCCTACTTCCAAAATTCATATCTCACAAACCACATATGATAAATTCAAAAACTCTACATCAAAACAAACATGAATGAGTGTAGATTAACCACAAAAATTTTCAGGGGCATTGGATACATCATCATCATTTCACAAAAGGATTGGCAAAAGGTATGAAATATGCATACATGTCAAGAAACCTAAAGCCATAAAAAATCCAGCCACACAAAAAATAATTAAAAATCGTGATAAAATAGTGGACATTCTCATGAACATGATGCAGAAAATTTCATGATTTTTGGATGTGAAATGAGTGAATTGTGAATTTTGGAAGTTGAGGTAACAATTGGAATAACATGAATACATAGCATGGTATGGCAAGTCAAAGGTGGTTGACCGAATGGCAATTCAGTAAATATAACCCTCACTTATCTAAACACTGTGTACAGGCAAAGGCAAGGAAATGTTCTGATTGGTTATCACCAATAGAACAGTAACATGGGCCAATCGATGTTCATGTTTTCTGGGTTCAAAACCCTTAGGGTTTATGCAACAGCAACCCAACTTCATGCAACCAACACACAAAACGAAATTCATACAAAATGCATCAGCAGCAAGGCAGTGGAAATGGTGATATCATGGAACAAAAACAACAGCAAACAAACACATTCATGCAAATTTCTGGAAACTGGCTCTAGGGTTTCAACAGCATAGCTTCATCATCTCTAACAACAAACTCGATTCCAGATTTTTCAGAAACACAAATTGAATATACACTCATGGTCAGCAAGCAACATAGAACAAGAATGTAATATCCATTTTCACCAAATCATTTCAAGCGAAGCAAATCGAGCACAATCATGTTTGGTCACAAAAATGTAAATCCAGATTTCTTACAGCACAATTAACCAATTCAAATGAGACAAGTTGCAATGGATTCAGCATTAAAAGATCTATCTAAAGCAGCTCATAATTTGGTAAATGAAGAAGGTCGAGCACTTACTTGAATTTGAAGCAAATGGAGAATCAGTGGTTCTTTTGAGGATACAAGTGCAAACAGATGTTCCTTATGCTGTGGAATGATGGATACTTGAGGTAGGTTAGCTTAATGATGCCTGGAAACTTCCAAATCTCGATTCACCATTGAAGATCCATGAAGAAACAGAGCTCGAAAATGGCTGTGCAGTGGTGGTTTGATGCTTCAAAAGAACCCCAAATGATGGCTAGGTGATGAAGGAAGCAAGAGTAGCTCGTGGTCTTTTGAAATTTTGAGCAGAATTTGCAAGGATATGAAAATGGAAGTGTGAGAGAAGAGAGAGTTTTCTGGTTGTTATGGCTGCTGCTAGGTTTTGTTTTGACAGAAAATTCCCTTATATATGTCTGTTTAAGCTTGGCTAATGATGTGCTAACAAAGATTAACTTAAATGAAGAGATTTTGCCATTTTGCTAATTTTCCAACATATGCATATGTATGGTTCTGCACGAATTGGGCCTCAAGCAAGTTTCAAATGACATCTAAAACAGATCCCAAATGGCCAAAGTGAGTGAAAACCCTTAATTCAAAAAGTCAACTTTTGGTCAAACTTGAATTTAAATGAAACAAGTCCAAAAATGCCATTTTGATCCATAGATTTTTGGTACATGAAATTTATATTTTTGGAAAGAGGAGATGAAATGTGGTTTGTAGGAAAAAACCCCACCAAAATTGGCCTTGTGGTTCATGAGATATGGCCCTTTGAAGTTCACAAAATTTTGAAATTGAATTGATCATATCTTGACAACCATGCATGGGAATTGAGAGTTCTTGGACTTTTTGAAAATGGGAGAACAAGATCTTCAACTTTCATGTTGGGCAAAAATTCATTTGAAGCTTGTATCATGATGTAAGTTTAAGATCAAGAAGTTTCCATTTTTGGCAGTTGAAATTACAGGTCCACTTTCTATTTTGGGAAATTTCTGATTTTGCTCCAAATTCTTCCATGATGAGGTTTGGCATGATACATGAGGCTTGTATGGACATGAATGAGCTCCTTCAAATCAATTCCATCCATCAAATCACTGATTAAATCCATAGTTGACCAAGTTTGACTGTCTGTTGACTTTTCTAGGGTTTTGCATGATTGAACCACTTCTGATGAATTCCAAACCCTGATTCTTTGAGGACTTGATTCCAAATGATGTCACAAGACATATGAACTCTTGATTATTGATCATGGTGCCCACATTCTGCAAGAATGGCCACCATCCATTGCTTTGACTGACTGTGACTGATTTTGACCTAATTGCTGATGATTGCTTCAACTGCAAGCAACAAGGTTAAACTGACAATATTTTTGTACTTTTTTTGGTGATAAACATATGAAAAGCAAAGATATACAAATGCAAGGCATGCTTGGTGATCAAGAAACAACTCACAAGGCAACCTACCCACTAGGAGGGAAGCTAGGGCATGCAATGATCCTGGAGGCCATGATATGATATGATATGGGCCATGAGGGATCTTAGGGCCAAAATTGGGGTCTTACAGATGCCCCTATTTAAGGTCATTCTAGCCGGAGAAGTGAAGTTTAGAAATCTTCATCTCGACGCGGTAGAATGGGCTTAAATAACAGTAATGAGACAAATTTTGGTCCCTAAGAGACCTCATGATGCAAATGTATGCATGCAAAAGACACAAATTCTGTGGGGAGTATGATTCACACAGAAGAAAAGACGATCCATCGGAGTAGTACACTCACCAGGAACAGAGACTCTAACAAGACTCTAGTTGGGGATACACAAGACTGACACAGCGTGAACGAGACACGACTCTGATTAGGAAATAACAGAAAACAGACTGGAGAACTCACTGGGGAGTGAAGAACTCACACTGGGGAAAAGAATTCCAAAGGAAAATAAATCCATTGGAGAGACACAAGATGACTCCTGGGGAGAAACAAAAGAAAACTTCACTGAGGAAGCACCAAAGAAATGAGATGTTACCGGTATAAGGGTAACAAACTCAGGAAAGTCTGACTCCACAGGGGGACCGAGGTCATAATAGGGAGCAGAAAGGAGGGAACACCAAGGATACCGGTTAATGGGTATATAATAGGTGACCGACCAAAGCGTGAATTGGATTTCACTTCCAATACACTCATCATCCTGAAGAGAGCTAGAAAAGCAAACTTGTTTATAGGATGGATATTCGATTCTACAAAGAATACGAATCTTGCTCTGAGGGGAAAACAATCAAAAGATTAATCCAAGAGTGCATGAGACATATTATTCATTACCGGCAGACCGTGAATAATACACTCGCATGGTAAGAAACACCAGGGATACCGGTTACTGGGTATATAATAGGTGATCTACCGAAAACGTGAATTGGATTTCACTTCCAAAACACTCATCATCCAAAACACAAACTGGTTAAAGGATGGATATTCGATTCTACAAAGAATACGAATCTTGCTCAGCTGGGGAAAATCGACAAAGGATTCCAACTAAAGAGCGCATGAGACATATTATTCATTACCGGCAGACCGTGAATAATACACTCGCATGGCAAGAAACACCAGGGATACCGGTTACTGGGTATATAATAGGTGATCTACCGAAAACGTGAATTGGATTTCACTTCCAAAACACTCATCATCCGAAAGGAGGGCTTGAAAAAGCAAATCGACTTACAGGATGGGCATTCGAATCCACAACGGGAAAACGAATCTTACTCGACTGGGGACACAAACCCAAAGAGTGCATGAGATATAATATCCATTACCGGCAGACCGTGGATAA
This sequence comes from Lathyrus oleraceus, assembly GCF_024323335.1. NCBI lineage: Eukaryota > Viridiplantae > Streptophyta > Magnoliopsida > Fabales > Fabaceae > Lathyrus > Lathyrus oleraceus. The sequence goes on from NC_066580.1 coordinate 213,432,659, forward strand.
GATACTCGCATGAGATATATTATCTATTACCGTCAGAACGTAGATAATAAACTCGCATGGTAAGAAACACCAGAGATACCGGTTACTGGGTATATAATAGGTGATCTACCGAAACGTGAATTGGATTTCACTTCCAAAACACTCATCATCCAAAACACAAACTGGTTAAAGGATGGACATTCGATTCTACAAAGAATGCGAATCTTGCTCAGTTGGGGAAAATCAACAAAGGATTCCAACTAAAGAGCGCATGAGATATATTATTCATTACCGGCAGACCGTGAATAATATACTCGAAAGGAAAAGACACCAGGGATACCGAAGTATATAATAGGTGACTAACCAAAAAGAGAGACAATCGATACCAAGCATCCGGGTAAACGAAAGACAACTCAAAGGGATAAATTGCAAGCATCCGGCAATTATCCGACAACAAAGAAATATTCGACTCCGCAGAGGGAAAATAACGAATCTTACTCGACCGGGGAAACGCAAAAGGCTTCGACTGAAGAGTGCATGAGATATACTATTCATTACCGGCAGACCGTGAATAATATACTCGAAAAGGAAGATTATCCACAACCAGTTACTGGGTTAATAAAGGATAAATCAACCGAAAAGAAAGGCATCGGGATACCAAACTAGGTATATAATGATAACCAATCAAAGGGAGCAACAGACATTACCAACAAAAGGGTAAATGAAAGGCGATCTGCTGAGGATAAATTGCAAGCATCCGACAATTATCCACAGGGACTAGCTGGGGATACATTGGTATACAACCAATGATCCGGGGAACAAATCACTAGTAAACGGTGAAAGGACCCACTGGGGACAAAATTGCTAGCATACGGCAATTATCCACAAAAGACTTGCTAGGGATATAAGTGTTGATCTGAGCAACTTATCCAAGCAAAGGAAAATCAACATCAAGAACTAGATGAAGATAACCACGAAATTAGGGTTCACATCTACCGAATACGGGGTAGAAGACCAAAAACTCCGCGTGGGGATAGAACAAATCACAAATCCGCACGGGAAACCAAAATAGGGTTTATAACAAACCGCAAACTGCTGGAGAGCAGGAAAATAGGATTTACAACTACCGGGTGTTAGGTAGAAAACCAAAAACTCTGGCTGGGGAATAAAAGGTGTATAACCACAAATTCTGTCAAGAAAGCCAGGAAAAATAGGACTTATAACTACCGGTATGAGGGTAGAGGCCCAAAACATTCCGCTGGGGAACAACCCACTGGGGAGCACAAGACATTTGACAAATAGCCAATTCGGGAATGATCCGGAAAGACAGACTGAATCAAGACATGTCCTACTGAGGATGTAACTCAAATAGGAAAATCCATCCCAATATATGTGTTGGGAGGACACAGAAGAAACCGTCATCCACGAGGATATATCTCAGTGGGGAACTGCAGAAGGAAAGACAACATCTTCTGCTTATGGGCTGACTCTATATGGAGAGATTTTAAACACCCAACATCTGCTTGGGGAGATCTGTAAAGAGATCTATATCACCCGTGCAGGAGACACGACAAACAAAAGATATATGGCAAAAAATGCAACATGAATATCTGAATGTTTATGAATATGCATGAATATGCGTGATTTGTGTTTGATGAATGTTGACAAAACAGACGATTCTAACACAAACAGGTTCAGGAATCAAACGTCCGGTATTATACTTCCAGGGGGAAAACCAGCTGGAGAGCCAATCTGCGGAGATCTACATGCTGAGAAGCAAAGATCTGCGAGCACTGCTGAAGAAGCAGAGGATCAGAGATATCAGGAACCAACCCAATCAGGGTACAGAAAGTCACAACGGGCAAAACAGCCACTAAGACGAATCTGTTGGGAACAAGAGAAAACCCAAGATATCTGCAAGGGGATCCCAGTGTCAACTGAGAAACACAAAGGTGCATAAGCACGAACTGCTGTAGAAGCAAATCCACATAACTCCACTGGGGAACAACCCACTGAGGGAGAATGATATCATCCAAATAGAATCTAACTACATAAGCAACTCTACTGGGGAAAAACTGTCGGCTACTTTCTTGGGGAACAAACCACTGAGGGAGGACAGATCAAACAAGTAGATTCTGCAACGAACCACTCCACTTGGGGAGAATACACATAGCAAACTGATCACAACAAGTAGATTCTACAATATAAGCCACTCTACTGGGGATCACAGACAGTCAGGAAATCAATCCGTTCTCTGGATGTTAGAGCCATCATTCGACCGTACTAGGGATTGAAGGAGTATTCAATAGGCAAAGCTGCCACAACAAACACTCTGCAGAGAAAGCTGAGGAAAAGATGGATGAAATACTGGGATGGCAACCCAAATCAACCACTGAATAGGAAAATAAATCCTGCTCTGCTGAAGAGAAAAACTCTGATGGAGAGATAGCAACAATTCCACAGACGACTTCGCCGGGGAGAAGGTAAAGTACCGGGTATCAAACCACTGTCTTACCGAGTCTTCAAAAAGAAGGCGATCGTGCTGAGGAAACAGACAATTCCGCTGGCAATTGCACTGGGAAGAGTGATAACAACTCTGCTCGCGACTCCGATAGGGATATTAATAACAGCTCTACTCGTGACTGCGAGGGGAATATCAATCAACAGTTATACTCATGACTGCGCTGAGGAGACAAATAAAGTCTGGGGCAGACGACCCACTAGAGAAAGTGACGGGGCACCAAGATGACAAACAATCAACCACCGATACTTCTATAAGAAAAGCACCCATGCTGGGGAAGATTGCTGCTGGAGAAAACGAAGTCTTCAACAACACCCTGCTTGCGACTATACTAGGGAACAACCCCACCCACAACTTTGTTTGAGGAACAACCCCAACAAAGGTCTGGAGAAAGAAGATACAACCAAACCAGGAATATGAACGAATGTCTTACCTGTTGGAGATCATGCCACCCTCGGGAGAGCACTGAGATATTCTTGAGTATCCTTTCGATATTGTGAATGTTCACTTTGTTTGAAACAATATTTTTGAAAATTTTATTTGTTTAAAACAATGACATTTTATCAATTTAAAACATGCAAAACATTTGTTGAATTGAAACAAATAAGAATGCAAATGATTGGATAAAAAGCTCAAACTGATTTGATAGAATGGTAGTCTGCAAATGGCAAGACTTCATAGATTTATACAAATTTGAAATCAGTGATATATATTGGAAGAGGGCTACATTGAACATAATGATCCTTTCTCTACCAATTTGAATCTCGATGTATCCGAAGCTTCAGTTGACGACGAATCGAGAATCCTCTGACGAAATGACGACTGGTGAACCAGAAAATCTTGTCAGGATGCAGTTACTTGCCAAATCCCTAATTTTTGCCTAGATTGCCCCAGAGTGAGGTACTCAATCTAGCGGGATGCAAATATTCTCTCTTTTTTCAAGTCTCTGATTTTTGCCTGAATTACCCTTGCGGGTTCTCCACCGAGACGCTCATTTTTGCCTAAGCCGCCCTTTCGGGTATTCAACTTAGCGAGCTATTCTGTTTTTTCATTCTCTTTTTTCATTTGCATATACTTTTTTTTAGGCAAAGTATCTCTTAACTGCATCTGAATTCACAGGACGAGTGAAATCCTCCCCATCCATTGTTGTAAGCATTAAAGCACCGCCTGAAAAGGCTCTCTTAACAACATATGGACCCTCGTAGTTTGGAGTCCACTTGCCCCTGGAATCGGGCGCGAAAGACAAAACTTTCTTGAGCACGAGGTCACCTTCTCGGAACACACGAGGCTTGACCTTCTTATCGAATGCTTTCTTCGTTCTCTGCTGATATAACTGACCATGGCACATGGCAGTCAATCGCTTCTCTTCGATCAAATTCAACTGGTCATAACGACTCTGAATCCATTCAGCATCAGTCAACTAGGGACTTGAGGGTATAATTTTCTTTTTTCCTTTGGAAAAATTTTGAAAAAAAATTTTCCTGATTTTTTTGATTTTTTCATCTTTTACCCTCTTCTCTTTTCTTTTTTTTTTTTTTTTTTTTTTTGTTTTTTTTTGTTTTGATTGCATTTGCAATGCCCTAGTTTGACTGGTTTGCTGATTCTCATGATACAGCTGAATGAGCTTCTTTCGGTACTCAAGAAGGCGGGTAATCTCATCAGGAATCCCCTTCAACATCATCTTCCTCCGCCTCAGATACAAGGACTTCAAGATTGGGAGATGGCGTTGGATCATTATGTTCAATGGGTTTTAGGATCAACCTGCATAATGATTTTGGATAATGAAAAGCTTTTGAATTTTAAACAAACAAATCATTTATGCAGATGAAAAATGTTGTTTTATTGTTTTTCAGGGTTTTTTGTGATCACTGATTTCATGCAAAAGCAAAAAGTGAAAACAAATGGAAAAACAAATGTTTAGCAATGCATTAATTGAATGAAAACATCATTGTATATATGCTTTGCCAACAATGTCATCACTTCTCCTTTTGGCATGGGAGAAGGGTTTTAAACAAAATGAACAATTACTTTGATCTATGGATAACTGTAGGAACATCTACAGCGACCCAATTGTGGCAGACACCACCAGGAATGATGAAATTGTTCAGATCTTCTGCATCTTCTTCCAAGATAGCAGCAGCTTCTTCTGCAGGTTGATCGTTATGGATGAATCCTCCATCCGTGAACAGACCTTGCTCATTGCATGCCCCAGAACAATAGCCAATGCCAGCCCGGGATTTAATCCATCGAAAACATTCTGTCTGGAAAATATCTCCTTTGAATTCACAATTCTCTTGCTCAAGATGATCCATCAATCTGGCAAAATCGGCTCTGGTATAGTACCGGCGAAGCGCGTCTTCAAACTAAATGAAGATCGCAGGGTCAGACCACAGGACGGGAGACCGAAACAAAACACCTGCTTATGCAAATGATGCATGAAGTGTTTATGCATATGCTTGTTTTTATATCAAAGGAACCCGAGGGTTTTATTTGCAAACTTTGAAATATTTAAGCATTTTGATCATACACGAGAACATCTCATCAGATATATCAGGTGAAAAATTTTTCCCGGTTTTTTCATGTTTTGAAATTTTTTTGCAAATAAACTCCTTTAAGTTCCTTGAAAGTTTTCTTTTTCTGATGACATGAAGTGCAGATGAATGCATGAATGTATGAATGCAACAAGCACACTCAAGGATCAAGCAAAGCACACCAGACAAAGGTCGTGGGAAAGCTCTATGTATCCCTAATATCAATCATCCATTTTGGTGGATCTAGGCTTTCACCTTATCGACACCCAAGTTCCATTGATATTAACAGTACATGAACCGGTTCAAACATCCCTAATATCAACCAGCCGCTTTGATGGATTTTAGGTTTTACACCTGATCCGGGATCCATTGATATTAACAATGTTTAAACGACTCAACCACGAATCACGGGTTGTTGAGAGTCACGAGCATGGAGTCTCGGTTAAGAACCACCCAAAGGGAGTGTACTAGGGTTTAAACCTGCCAGACATGTTCTATCAGAGGTTCCCATAATCATCGTTCCATCTTTCGAATATTATCGGAGGAACGAATACTCGTATTCCAAGAATATTCTCAAGAGAAACTCTCATGAGTGTAGTATCGCGTGACAATCGCATCAGAACTTACATCTGAACGACCTCCGCACTACGGTCCTAAAAATAGGCCAAGATGGGTTTGGTAAACTAAGGTCCTTGGCTTCTGCGGCACATGATTGAAAGAATAATGCCTAACCACAAATAACTTGCGTGACATTATTAATCCAACATGACCTCCACCAAGTGAATGGGCTCGCAAGTCAACTGGCTAAGGAATACTCCACACCAGTCAACAAGACTATGCCATTCTCCTATCCTAGAGTGCACTCGAGTTCGGGTACAGAACTCATCTCACAGATCACCAAAGCAAACAGCAATTGTATATCAAGCAATTCACACATTACAATCAATACAGTGATCCCAAATTGTACAAAAATATGTCAAATAACAGATAACAATATAGCACAACAAGGGTGAAAAGTAGGCAATACCACCAAGGATCGAATCTTTCCCCAGCAGAGTCGCCACTTTTCTGTAGCGGTGTATTCGTCGCTATATGATTTATTGATTAAACCATAAGCAAAGCATACAATGAAATTTCGAGTCGCCACCGCACTTTTATTTATCCAAAGGACTGGCTAAAAAGCGAACAAAAGCCTAAGAAGTTTTACACGTAGAAAACTAATAAAAAGATCAGAGAGTCTGGGTAAGGGGTAAATTACGCAATGGGAAGGTGTTAGGCACCCATCACGTCCTAGGTACTCCTAGGGAGCCCTTTTCACACTTGTTGTATAAAATTGTTATTTGTTATGACATAAGCATTGTGCAAACATGATTGGGATGATGAGAAAAGAATGTACATTTTTTATTGGGTTATTGGGTTTGAACGGATGAACCCGCTGCCTACGTACCTTCCATCAAAGGTAAGGATCAAAACGCCGTAGTTCGGCTGAAAGATTTCCAAAAGTTGGTGGATTCAATTTTAAAACAAGCACTGAGGCTTTTCATTATCAATGGGAGAAAACTCGACCAAAACCAACAACCACCATGCGAGGATAGCTTCGACGTACTAGAGGGGTTAGCCCTGTTTTCAGTACGGAAGTCTTACTGTCGACTCACTAAGGATAGGCAAGATTTACATCAACCACAATGATAATTGAAACCTATGGCTAATGCATGAAAAGATTAATAATGGACAAAGCCAAAACAAGTGAATGAGTGAAGTTAACTGATTGTGATTATGAAAATGGAGTCAAAGTATGATTAAGATTGATTCAAAAGAAGTATTATGAAAATGGAGTTTGAAAAAAAGTCAAGGACTTGGGGTCCAGGTTTTTAGTTAGAAAACATGAAGATGTTTGCACAACACTTATGTCAAATTTGAAAAGGAAAGTGTGAAAAAGTTTAAGACATAATGAATGATGAATGGATGAAGGTGGAAAGTAAAACTTCTTAGAAGGTTCACTTCTTGAAATCATATAGAAGATGATTCAAGTGTGTCCTTTGGAATAGCAATGGATAATAACAAACAAACAAAGAAGAAAGCAAAAGCGGATATCGGATGCCAATCACTGGGCTTATACCAATCTCCTAAAATAAAACTGGATATCAGATGCCACTCAATGGTCTTACACTAATCTCCTCAAAAGAAAACAAAGATGAAATATAGAAGTCAACTGCCAATCTATTTGGACTTAGGTCAACTCCACAGATGCTCATAGGAATACCAATGCCACATTACAGGGACTTACAATGGATCCTCACATACAAGAACAGAAGCAACACATGATCATAGGAAAGCAAATGCCAACTTACAGGGACTTATAATTGCAACCTCACAATCAAACAGACAAAACATCTTATGATCACAGGAAAGCAGATGCCAACTTACAGGGACTTATAACTGCAACCTCACATAAACAAACAAAAGCAAAACATGGATGTCAGATGCCAATCTGTCTGGGCTTACTCTAACCTCCACAGTATGATCCTAGGAATACAAATGCCAACTTGCAGGGACTTACAGTTGTATCCTCACATACAAACAAACAAAGCAACATGTGATCATAGGACAGCAAATGCCAACTTGCAGGGACTTACAATTGCAACCTCACATACAATCAAATGCATCAAGCAAAGATAAGATGAGTGGCCAAGGTGATGGTCTTATACTCACTTCCATATCATAGGAGCAATGGCCAATGAATGGTCTTACAATTGTCCTCAATGGGCAAACCACAATGATAAGTCACACAGACAAATGAGATGGTTATGCATTAATGAGCAATAAATGATGATGAGTGCATAAAGCATACAAGCAGACATGTGCATATGAGATAAGCAATCAATCAATGAAAATCAAACAGCACACTCTATATCCAAACAAGGAGGCTCATACAAGAGGGTTAGGCACTGAGGCCAACTGGAATAGGGTAAAAAGTTGCTCTTAACCTTGCCATTGAGAGGCTAAGGTGAAGCAGATGAAAGGAGATGAGGGGTGTGCCTCATTGCTCTTATCCCTGATCAGGGAGAGCATTTGAATATCAGAAGGTGTGGGAGTTCAGAAGGTAGGAACTCTCTCCACATTAGACTCTATAGATCTTGGGTATGGATCTCAATGCTACAACCATGTGATGGGAGCAAGGAGAAGACTCACAGAATAGTAGGGGATAGGTTACTTATCCCTTTGATCTACCAATTGCCTTACTTGAAGGACTTTTCCTGCTTGGGACAAAATTAAACACACACAAGCATTGCCTCTTAAGGAGGACTTCAGACAGTTTGCCTGGCCAAGTAACAGGCCAGGTCTTCCAGACTACATGAAGAAAGAGGGATTACCTCAAAGCAAATTGCTAAATAGCAAAGCAAAGCAAGTTCAAAGAACTTAAGCAACTAATGGTACCTGAAATAGTAAAACAAATCAGTATACAGTTCAACAGTCAAAGCAAAAGGAAACAGAATTAACAGTCAACAGATAGACAAGTGTGCAAAGCACAAGGCACAAGGCTTATGAGCCAAGCAACCTACAAAACAAAGAGGTTAGCACATGACAAACAATCAAGCTCAAACAAATTGGATTGTTCTCTTTGAAGCATTTGTGCTTAACCTGAAACAATGAGCTCAAACATAAGCAACAAGACCACTAGGACAAGCCTAGGGTCAAAATGAAATGAGAAAGTCAAAACAGCAAATGAAAGCCAACCAAAATCAAGTTTAAACATTTAAGAAGCAAACTCAATTGGTCCCACATGCATATCATTCATCATCATGATTTCAGAGACAAAAGAAGGCAAAGCATGGCAAATTGGTGCACATAGAAGTCAACAGAAAGACTTGCATCAAAAGTCAACTCAAACATTTTCAAAAATCACCAAATAATTCATGATCAATCTTAACAGCTAGCATGGTAAGCATGTAAAATTTCATCACAATTGGACAAGTGGAAGGCAGTCAATGAAAATCATGAAGTCAAAGAAAATTTCAATATGCTCAAAGAAGTCAACAGCAAGACTTAGCTCAAAACCAAACATAGTCAATTCCAAAAATTAGCAAATAATTCAGGGCCAATCACAATCCATAACAAAGCATGCATATGAAATTTCAGCTCAATTGGATCATGGGAAGATGGTCAATTAAAATCAGGAAGTCAAAACAATTTCAATCATGCCCAAAGAAGTCAAATATACATGTATCAAATTCAAAAAATCATAACTAAATGAAAACACATGAGAAATGAATGGGATCAACACCAATGCAAAGCTTAAGATGTCTAGTATGCACATGTAAAATTTCAAGATCATCCAATAAAGTAAGAGAATTTCACAAAGGAAATGGCAAGATGTATCACACAAGTCAACATTTTGGTCAAACAGGGGATAAAATCTCAAACAATTTGGAAATGCCATAATTAATTCCAGGAACAATCACACATCAACTAGACATATAAGAGATGGCTCATGCAAAATTTCACATTAATTGGAGGTCAGGAAGCATGTCAACAAAAATCATGAAATTGCATATCATTGGTGTGACACAAATTGTCACACCCTACTTCCAAAATTCATATCTCACAAACCACATATGATAAATTCAAAAACTCTATATCAAAACAAACATGAATGAGTGTAGATTAACCACAACAAATTTCAGGGGCATTGGATACATCATCATCATTTCACAAAAGGATTGGCAAAAGGTATGAAATATGCATACATGTCAAGAAACCTAAAGCCATAAAAAATCCAGCCACACAAAAAATAATTAAAAATCTTGATAAAATAGTGGACATTCTCATGAACATGATGCAGAAAATTTCATGATTTTTGGATGTGAAATGAGTGAATTGTGAATTTTGGAAGTTGAGGTAACAATTGGAATAACATGAATACATAGCATGGTATGGCAAGTCAAAGGTGGTTGACCGAATGGCAATTCAGTAAATATAACCCTCACTTATCTAAACGCTGCGTACAGGCAAAGGCAAGGAAATGTTCTGATTGGTTATCACCAATAGAACAGTAACATGGGCCAATCGATGTTCATGTTTTCTGGGTTCAAAACCCTTAGGGTTTATGCAACAGCAACCCAACTTCATGCAACCAACACACAAAACGAAATTCATACAAAATGCATCAGCAGCAAGGCAGTGGAAATGGTGATATCATGCAACAAAAACAACAGCAAACAAACACATTCATGCAAATTTCTAGAAACTGGCTCTAGGGTTTCAACAGCATAGCTTCATCATCTCTAACAACAAACTCGATTCCAGATTTTTCAGAAACACAAATTGAATATACACTCATGGTCAGCAAGCAACATAGAACAAGAATGTAATATCCATTTTCACCAAATCATTTCAAGCGAAGCAAATCGAGCACAATCATGTTTGGTCACAAAAATGTAAATCCAGATTTCTTACAGCACAATTAACCAATTCAAATGAGACAAGTTGCAATGGATTCAGCATTAAAAGATCTATCTAAAGCAGCTCATAATTTGGTAAATGAAGAAGGTCGAGCACTTACTTGAATTTGAAGCAAATGGAGAATCAGTGGTTCTTTTGATGATACAAGTGCAAACAGATGTTCCTTATGTTGTGGAATGATGGATACTTGAGGTAGGTTAGCTTAATGATGCCTGGAAACTTCCAAATCTCGATTCACCATTGAAGATCCATGAAGAAACAGAGCTCGAAAATGGCTGTGCAGTGGTGGTTTGATGCTTCAAAAGAACCCCAAATGATGGCTAGGTGATGAAGGAAGCAAGAGTAGCTCGTGGTCTTTTGAAATTTTGAGCAGAATTTGCAAGGATATGAAAATGGAAGTGTGAGAGAAGAGAGAGTTTTCTGGTTGTTATGGCTGCTGCTAGGTTTTGTTTTGACAGAAAATTCCCTTATATATGTCTGTTTAAGCTTGGCTAATGATGTGCTAACAAAGATTAACTTAAATGAAGAGATTTTGCCATTTTGCTAATTTTCCAACATATGCATATGTATGGTTCTGCACGAATTGGGCCTCAAGCAAGTTTCAAATGACATCTAAAACAGATCCCAAATGGCCAAAGTGAGTGAAAACCCTTAATTCAAAAAGTCAACTTTTGGTCAAACTTGAATTTAAATGAAACAAGTCCAAAAATGCCATTTTGATCCATAGATTTTTGGTACATGAAATTTATATTTTTGGAAAGAGGAGATGAAATGTGGTTTGTAGGAAAAAACCCCACCAAAATTGGCCTTGTGGTTCATGAGATATGGCCCTTTGAAGTTCACAAATTTTTGAAATTGAATTGATCATATCTTGACAACCATGCATGGGAATTGAGAGTTCTTGGACTTTTTGAAAATGGGAGAACAAGATCTTCAACTTTCATGTTGGGCAAAAATTCATTTGAAGCTTGTATCATGATGTAAGTTTAAGATCAAGAAGTTTCCATTTTTGGCAGTTGAAATTACAGGTCCACTTTCTATTTTGGGAAATTTCTGATTTTGCTCCAAATTCTTCCATGATGAGGTTTGGCATGATACATGAGGCTTGTATGGACATGAATGAGCTCCTTCAAATCAATTCCATCCATCAAATCACTGATTAAATCCATAGTTGACCAAGTTTGACTGTCTGTTGACTTTTCTAGGGTTTTGCATGATTGAACCACTTCTGATGAATTCCAAACCCTGATTCTTTGAGGACTTGATTCCAAATGATGTCACAAGACATATGAACTCTTGATTATTGATCATGGTGCCCACATTCTGCAAGAATGGCCACCATCCATTGCTTTGATTGACTGTGACTGATTTTGACCTAATTGCTGATGATTGCTTCAACTGCAAGCAACAAGGTTAAACTGACAATATTTTTGTACTTTTTTTGGTGATAAACATATGAAAAGCAAAGATATACAAATGCAAGGCATGCTTGGTGATCAAGAAACAACTCACAAGGCAACCTACCCACTAGGAGGGAAGCTAGGGCATGCAATGATCCTGGAGGCCATGATATGATATGATATGGGCCATGAGGGATCTTAGGGCCAAAATTGGGGTCTTACAGGGACTATCATCATTTAACCGTAGGCTACACCGAAGGGTCGTCGAGGGACAAAATCGTATTTTCGAAGGCAACATCCGAGGGACCATGATTTATTTTATGATGATTTAACCGAAGGGTCTTTGCTAAGTGTATCCCTACACTCACGGGACATGACCGTTATACCGTAATATCGTAAGGCAAAAGAGAGGTCCAAGATCACATATTTAAAGACCAGATTTTAAAGTCAATTAGGTAATTAGGATAAGCCTCCACATTAAAATCAATACATTAAAATTAATACATTAAAATTAATACATTAAAATTAATTATTTAAAATTAATTAGGTAATTTAGGGTGAAAATCCACAAGGGTATCCCATAAATAAAGTGGAATACTTAGCCTGCCGTTTCTTCGGGAATATGCAAACCCTTACAAAATTCAGCAAACGGGTTAAAACACCGAAATAAAGTGCAATTGAAAATTGCACCACAAAATGAACACAACAGTCATAAAAATCAGGCCAAATAATGCAGAACTGTAATAAATCTTGGTTAGATAAACATAAGGCAGAACATAAAAGAAACAAAACAGCCACTGTCTCGTTCGCCCCGGCTTCGCCTAGCGAAGGCTTAGCGAGTGCTCGCTTCAGGCTCGCTTAGTGATGTGCTAGCGAGCGGCCACGGGTTTTGAATTTCAGAACAGTACAATCTCAACCTGCTGCATGGCTTATGGCATCCAACATATAATTACATGGTTCAACATTCACAATATCCAGGCACACTTAAATTCACATGCAAAACTTCCAATATGTTTATGAATTCAAATATAATATCACATGCAAGTTAAGAACATAAAGCGGTATCACATGCAAATTAAGAAAATAAAGCGATAATAGTAATGTAAACCTGTTTGCAACTAGCTGCTATGTTGAAGAGACTGATCACTTTTGGTATCGGGTGGAGTTGGACGGCGGCAACGGCGGTGCGGATGAGCGGCTTTCAGGGTTTCCTTACTCGGAATCCTTCAAGTTGATCTCTAGGGTTTCTATGCCAGGGTTCCGTCCGTCTTCCTCCGTTTCTCGTCCCCTTTTTCATTACTGAAGTGCTGGTATTTATAATGCTCTTTTCCATGACCTAATGGGCTCGGAGTGAAGCCCGAAATTTTTTGTTGTCTGTCAGCTTCGCTAGGCGAGCTGGTAGCGAACGCGTAGCGAACGTTCGCTAGGCGAGCGTGTAGCGAACGTAACGTTCGCTAGGCGAGCGCGTAGCGAACAGGCCAGTTTGGGCCATTTTCTGGATTGGGCCATTCGTAAGCTGGGCCTTGGTTCCTTTAAGAGCAGTGTCATAAAAATGAGTCGGAATGCCTTGAAAAATGTCTTGAAATATTAATGGGCAAATTTTGGGGTATGACAGCTGCCCCTGTTCAATATTCTTGAACCGAGAGAGTAGAATGGTATGTGCCGTTCGTGGTCTGGAGGTGAAAGATTATTGAACACTAGAATGCCCCAAAAATTTGCACTTGCCAATTAGTCTTGGTGGAGATGGGCTTAAAGATGCCATCCAGGTAGTTTGATGTGGAGATTTCCAGATTGTGTCGTACGTTAGACAATGTCTGAAGACATGGATGTCATACTGGGTCATACGCTAGACCGTATAGTGAATCATCCATCATGCTGTTGACTTCGCTGGGGAGTCAGAGTATGCTATATGCTGCTGGGGATAAGGGATCAGAATGGATCATACACTGGACCATATCTGAGTATCAGAGTGAGCTGTTCCTTAGGCGGATGACTTTGATGGGGATGAAAGATCAGAACGGATCGTACGCTAGATCGGTTCTGAGTTGCAGAATGAGCCGTCCGTTAGGCTGAATCTGCTTGAAGAGGGAGTAGTCGTATACTAGACTACCATTCAGAAATGTACCTGTCCGAAGGTAGCATCTGAGTAAGGGGGTAGCCGTATACCAGACTACCATTCAGGAATGTACCTGTCCGAAGGTAGCACCTGAGTAAGGGAGTAGCCGTATACCAGACTACCATTCAGAAATGTACCTGTCCGAAGGTAGCATCTGAGTAAGGGAGTAGCCGTATACCAGACTACCATTCAGGAATGTACCTGTCCGAAGGTAGCACCAGAGTAAGGGAGTAGCCGTATACCAGACTACCATTCAGGAATGTACCTGTCCGAAGGTAGCACCTGAGTAAGAGAGTAGCCGTATACCAGACTACCATTCAGAAATGTACCTGTCCGAAGGTAGCATCTGAGCAAGGGAGTAGCCGTATACCAGACTACCATTCAGGAATGTACCTGTCCGAAGGTAGCACCTGAGCAAGGGAGTAGCCGTATACCAGACTACCATTCAGGAATGTACCTGTCCGAAGGTAGCACCTGAGTAAGGGAGTAGCCGTATACCAGACTACCATTCAGAAATGTACCTGTCCGAAGGTAGCATCTGAGCAAGGGATGAAGGTCTAACTTGGTCGTACATTAGACTGTATTTGAGCAGCATCTGGTCTAACTTGGTCGTACACTAGACTGTATTCGAGTTGAAGAAGGTCAGAATGGATCGTACGCTAGATCGTACCTGAGTTGTTGAAGGTCATATGTTGAGCTGAATCAGAGTGAACCGTACGTTAGGCTGTATCTGATAGTATTTGTATATGTTGTATTTGCAATAATTTACTGGGGATGGGCTTATAGATGCCATCGTTAGGAGGATGTCAGAAGGAATGGTGACATGGAGTATATCTGAAAGATGTAGTTGAATCCTGAATGTAATTGATAAAGATGTCCGTCTGAATGGACCTTTGCTTTGATTGTATCAGGAGGATAATTAACCTGAAAAATAAAGTTAGCTTCATGCCATGTCATGATGCATGAGATGCAAATGTTGTATGTATGCGGGTGCTGTGAAATGATGTAATGAGTGAATTATGCGTCTGGAATAAATGAGAGCATTGTATGATGTAATGCATATGATGCGGAATGAAATTGTATGTAGGTATGTGATGTGAAATGATGCAATGAATGCACTATGCGTCTGAAACGTTCTTCCAGGGAACTCTACTGGGGAGATAAGTCTCAGTCTGCTGGTCGGAGACATTAGTATTGATGACCCGGTCTCGGCTGGGGGATACTTGATTTCTGTCTGACGATGGAAACACTCAACAGAGCCTGGCTGGGGGTGGAAGAGATGACTAGTCTGTCTGGTGATGCCAACCTCTTCTGGGGAATAATTGGCGTTGCCGGGGAATCGAATTAGCAACGGATTCATTGGAAAGCATGGTTAGACCTTCTCCTCGATCCTGAAGTCGTGTAGTAATTGATATTTCTATTTTAGGCATGCAATTTTTTTTTGTAAACCTTGATCATATTCAAATGCATAAATCAATTCGAATTAAATCAATGGACGTTTACGCAAACAAAACAGAAAAGTAAAAATGAAATCATCTTTTTTGGAACCAAAATTATATTGATTTGAAAGAGGGCCTATAAACAGGCAACTTGTGTACAAGGAGACAGAAATCCTAGTAAGAGGAAATTGTCAGGCAAACAAAGAGAAAGCTATGCAGAAAAAGTCCTATCGATTCTAATTCCACTACTGTCATTATGTCTTCAAGCATCTCATCTCCTGCTGTCGGATAGAAGTGATTGGCTTGTTCGGTCCCTTGAAACTTGGTTGAAGCAGACAGAGAACGGGACATAGTCGTACGCTTTAATCCCTAATTTTTTGCCTGGACCGCCTTTTCGGGTTTTCAGTCCACCGGGATACCCCTTCTTGCCCAAGCCGCCCTTTCAGGTTTTCGACTTGCCGGGTATACGTCTTTATATATTTATCCCTAATTTTTGCCCGAACCTTTTTGGTTCGCCGGGATGCCCTTACTTTTGCCTAGGTACGTCGACCTAGCGGGTCTCTGTTAGGCGTAGTATTTTTTAACTATGTCCGCGTTCACAGGATGTGGGCAGTCTTCGCCATCCATTGTAGCAAGCACCATGGCTCCACCGGAGAATACCTTTTTAACCACAAATGGCCCTTCGTATGTGGGAGTCCATTTGCCCCTGGGATCACCTTGTGGTAGAATGATACGCTTGATAATTAAGTCGCCGATTTGGTACACTCGTCTCTTGACTCTTTTGTTAAATGCTTGGGTCATGCGCTTCTGATATATCTGCCCGTGACAAACAGCCGCAAGTCTCTTCTCGTCAATCAAGTTTATCTGATCGAGTCGAGTCTGGATCCATTCATCTTCATCTAAGCCCGCCTCTTTCATGATTCTTAGAGAGGGAATCTGGACTTCCACTGGTAAAACGACTTCCGTTCCATAGACTAAAGAGAAAGGAGTTGCCCCTGTCGAAGTGCGTACTGAAGTGCGATAACCATGGAGAGCAAACGGTAACATCTCATGCCAGTCTTTGTACGTTACTGTCATCTTCTATACGATCCTCTTGATGTTCTTATTAGCGGCCTCTACGGCGCCATTCATCTTTGGCCGGTACGGAGAAGAGTTATGGTGTTTAATTTTGAACTGCGCGCAGAGTTCAGTAATCATCTTGTTGTTCAAATTAGTACCATTATCAGTGATGATTCTTTCAGGGACGCCGTATCGACAAATAAGGCTATTCTTGATGAACCGTGCCACCGCATTCTTGGTGACAGAAGCGAATGAGGCCGCCTCTACCCACTTTGTAAAGTAATCAATAGCGACAAGGATGAAGCGATGTCCATTAGAAGCCGTGGGTTTAATCTCTCCAATCATATCGATGCCCCACATTGCAAAGGGCCAAGGTGCTGTCAACACGTTTAATGGAGCAGGAGGCACATGTACTTTGTCCGCATAGATCTGGCACTTGTGACAGGTTTTGGAGTGATGGTGGCAATCAGCTTCCATGGTAGACCAATAATACCCTGATCTCAGAATCTTCTTGGCCATCGTATGTCCACTAGAATGAGTCCCAAAAATACCGTCATGCATGTCTTCCATAATCCTTTCTGCTTCCTTTTTATCCACACAGCGAAGCAGAGTCGAGTCGAGATTACGTTTGTATAACACTCCGTTACTCAGAAAGAATTTAGCGGAGAATTTCCTCAGGAATTTTTTGTCATTGACGGATGCCCCTTCAGGGTATTCCTGGTCTTCTAAGTATCTTTTTACGTCATGGAACCAAGGTTTCTCCTGTACCCTCTCAGTGTTAAGTTCATAACAGTATGCTGGTTCATCTAACCGTCCAATGGTAATCATGGGAGCTTCGCTGCCCCATCTGACTCTGAACATAGATGACATGGTAGCTAATGCGTCTGCCAACTGATTCTCTTCTCGTGGGATATGTTCGAATGTAATCTCTTCAAAGTATGGGATCAACGTCATCACCCGTTCTCGGTAAGGGATGAGATTCGGGTGCTTAGTGTCCCATTCTCCTTTGATCTGACTGATTACTAATGCTGAGTCTCCGTACACACTCAAAAACTTGATTCGCCAATCTATAGCAGCTTTGAGTCCAAAATACATGCTTCATACTCAGCCATATTATTGGTACAATGAAAACATAGTCTAGCTGTGAAAGGCGTATGGTAACCCTCGGGAGAAATGAGTACAACCCCAACACCATGGCCCAATGCATTAGAAGATCCATCGAAAACCATAGTCCATCGGGATCCCAGTTTGGGTCCTTCATCCGGTTTAGGTTTTTCATCATCAGTAACAAGCATGACATCCTCATCCGGGAACTTAAAATTCATAGATTGATAATCGTCCACCGCTTGATGGGCCAAATGCTCAGCGAGCACGCTTCCTTTGATTGCTTTCTGGGTAGTATACTGGATATCGTACTCTGTTAAGATCATCTGCCATCTCGCTATCCTCCCGGAGAGGGCAGGCTTCTCGAACATGTGTTTGATGGGATCCATCCTAGAAATCAACAAAGTGGTCTGATTCAACATATACTGTCTTAGTCGGCGAGCAGCCGAGGCCAAAGCACAGCAAGTTCTCTCGAGCAGTGAGTATCTTGTTTCACAGTCGGTAAACTTTTTGCTCAGGTAGTATATGGCATGCTCTTTTCGACCAGACTCGTCATGTTGCCCCAATACGCACCCCATTGAATTTTCTAACACGGTCAAATACATGATTAGAGGTCTTCCTTCAACTGGTGGTATCAGGATCGGAGGTTCCTGGAGGTACTTCTTGATTTTGTCAAAAGCTTCTTGGCATTCGTCATTCCATATCATTTCTTGATTTTTCCTCAGTAATTTGAAGATGGGTTTGCAGGTAGCGGTCAAGTGGGAGATAAATCGAGCAATGTAGTTCAAGCGCCCCAAGAAACCTCTGACCTCTTTCTCCGTACAGGGAACTGGCATTTCTTGAATAGCCCTCACTTTAGCTGGGTCAACCTCAATTCCTTTACCACTGACAACAAAGCCCAGGAGTTTACCGGATCTTACTCCAAAAGTGCATTTGCTCGGATTCAATCTCAACTTGTACTTCTTCAACCTCTCGAACAGTTTGCATAAATGATCGAGATGTTCTTCTTTAGTATGAGATCTAGCTATCATGTCATCCACATATACTTCTATTTCATGATGGATCATATCATGGAACAAAACCACCATAGCACGCTGGTACGTTGCCCCGGCGTTCTTTAGACCGAATGGCATTACTTTGTAACAGAAAGTGCCCCATTGCGTCACAGACGTAGTTTTCTCCATGTCCTCAGGTGCCATCTTAATCTGATTATAACCCGAGAATCCATCCATGAATGAGAATACTTTGTGTTGAGCAGTGTTATCTACCAGGACATCGATGTGCGGGAGTGGAAAGTCGTCTTTGGGACTCGCTTTATTCAAATCTCTGTAATCCACGCACATTCGTACCTTACCATCCTTCTTTGGCACTGGTACCACATTAGCAACCCATTGGGGATAAGAAGTAACGGCTAGAAAACCGGCATTGAACTGTTTCATAACCTCGGCTTTGATTTTCTCAGACATTTCAGGACGCATGCGGCGAACCTTTTGCTTGACAGGACGGCAGTCTTCCCTCGTTGGCAGTCGATGCACTACTATGTCAGTATCCAATCCCGGCATGTCTTCATAAGACCAAGCGAAAATCTCTACATAGTCACGTAACATCTGAACCAATCTTTCTTTGACACTATTTTCCAAACCTGCTCCTATTTTGACTTCTTTTTTGTCCACTTCAGTACCTAGATTTACGATTTCGAGTGACTCTTCATGCGGCTGTATAGTCCTTTCCTCTTGTAGTAGCAATCTGGCAAGTTCTCCAGGTACTTCACAATCTTCCTCATTTCCATCCTCGGCTTGGTAGATCGGATTTTCAAAGTCATAATGAACAGTAGTAGAACTATTGTCAACAGGATCCAGAGTGGGTATGGATCTGCAATTTGTTACGTGAGTGTGTGTAAGAAAACATAGCTTGTTTGGAAGATGACAGAAAAGACAAAGAGCGCAATATTTGAATGTAAAAAGTCCATTGATTTATTGAATATGAATATGCTTATGAAATGACAAAACCCTTAACAAATTAGCTATTGTGCCCCGGGCGTAGACACAATGCTTTTAAGAAGTTCAATTGAAAAATTAAAGATTTGCAATACTAAATGGACAATAACAATTACTCCTGACTAAAGGAGATCGGGATAGTGTCTTCAGCCTTCCAATTGTTGAGTCTGTCACCAATTGTTGGGTAGATCTAGCTATCCCAGTCACAATCACTGTCAGCATCTTCTATAGCATTGATTTGATCTTTGACCATCTTTTCAGAGCTAAATCCCAGACCAGATTTATCAGACTTGTAGGGTATGTCAATCAGTCGACCCCAGCCAGCACAGTCACCTTCTTCAACCACAGCTTGAGCGTCCTTCAGGGAAACCATGTCAGGAGGAGCACGAATAACCTCGGGCACAAGGGGAGTTGGCTTGAGGACAGGATTGGTCGGAGGAACTACTTCAAATGACTGACAAGGAGTCTCAATGAATTCACCACTCATCTCGACGTATCTGAAGGTATGCACACTACTGACAATGTACTCTTCTTCTCCACACACGGTGACAATTTTGCCCTCTGTGGGATACCTCAGCTTTTGATGGAGAGACGAAGCTACAGCACCTGACCCATGAATCCAAGGGCGTCCCAGTAAGCAGGAATAGGCAGGACGAATGTTCATAACATGGAAGGTAGTGTTGAAGACTAGAGGTCCTATCTTGATAGGAAGGACTACTTCGCCATGGACAACACTCTTCGCACCATCATAAGCACGTACCACAATGTCACTAGGTTTCAGTTCAATGCTTTTACAATCCAGCTTATCCAGCACAGCTGTCGGCAACACATTCAAGGAAGAGCCATTATCGATCAACACATGAGACAAAGTGATTCCCCTACACTCAATGGAGATATGCAGGGCTCTACTGTGATTCTTTCCTGCTGGTGTCAGATCAGCGTCGGAAAAGCCTAGGCCATTGTCAACAGCCAAGTGAGCAACATAATGTTCAAACTGATCGACAGATGTCTCCTGAGGTACATGGGCATTCTTCAGGAATTTTATCAAGGCCCTGGCATGAGATTCGGAAGATAACAACAAGGACAACATCGAGATTTTGGAAGGAGTGTGCCCCAACTGTTCTACCACATCAAAATCACTCTTGCGAATGATTTTCAGCACTTCTTCCATTTCTTGTCTGGCAATATCTTCGGGAGTAACTTCGATCGGTATCTCTGACTGGGAAGGATTGACTGGCTCCTTTCCTCGAGCTTCAGGAATCGGGGGTGAGATTTCTGGAGAGAAGATCCTTCCGCTTCGAGTAACTTTACTAGTCCCAACAATGTCATTAGGATTAGCAGAATTACCAACTTGCTTTACGCCATGGGCATAAACATCCCCTCCATAATTCCACGGAACGGCTTTGCTTGAAGAATATGGTACTGGGCCAGGTGCAGTAATGATCAGGGGGGCTACCCTGGGCTCAACGATAATCTTCACAGGTACTCTGGGAGCAGTAATCTTCACTGGAACTTTGGACCTTGCAATCACAGATACTTCTTCAATAGGGTTTTCCGCCTTAGAGACCCTTTCAAAGAGAATTGTACGATCGTCCATCAGCTGTTGAATACCATTCTTCAATTTCAAACAGTTTTCGGGCCGGAGTATGCAGAGATTGCAATCTTCAGTACAACCTGGAAATAAACCAGCTTGCAATAAATTCCTCTTTATGACCGGGAGAGGAGATGTTAAGTCCGCTACAGTAGTGATGAGAGGATTGTCATCGAGAGCATTAACAGCCTTGTCATGATTAGGCATAGGAGCAGTGATGACATTAGGAGTCTCCGGAGGCTCGAACTCAATTTCCCCAGCGTCGATCATGTCCTGAATTTTATTCTTTAACAGCCAACAATCGTTTGTATCGTGCCCGGGGCTATCGGAGTGATATGCACACCTGGCATTGGGATTATAACGAGGCGACGCAGTGTTGACATTTGCAGGAGGACCTCTGAGTGTGATTAAGTTCGCCTTTAGCATACTTTGCAGTGCTTGTGCTAAGGTCATATTAAGCTTGGTAAAATGCCTTCTCGGCCTGTCTTGTCTTTGCTGGAAGTTTTGAGTTGGCGGGGCTGCGATTGTCACTGCTCCCACGGCATGGTCACCATTTTTCTTATTATGATTCTTCTGACCGTACACAACATTTGACTCATTCTTCCCATGATAGGACTTTTTACTGCTTGTAGAAGTAGCTGCCTGTAACTTTCCACTTCGAATGCCGCTCTCCACCCGTTCACCTGTCAATATAAGTTCAGTGAAACCGGATGAAGAACTCCCCAGTAGGTGGCTGTAGAATGGGCCAGTCAGGGTACCCATGAACAGGTCTACTAATTCTCGGTCAGTCATAGGGGGTTTGACCCTGCCGGCCAAATCTCTCCATTTCTGAGCATACTCTTTGAAGCTTTCTTTAGATCCCATGGCCATATTCTGCAACTGTAGCCGAGTAGGCGCTAGCTCAGAATTATACTGGTACTGCTCATAGAAAGCTGTTGCTAAATCAGTCCAGGTGCGGATGTCAGAGCTCTCGAGCTGATAATACCATTCCAACTGAGTGCCAGACAGACTTTCTTGGAAGAAGTGGATCCACAGTTTCTTATCAGTGGTATGCGGCTGAATCTTTCTCACATAAGCCCTTAAATGCATCTGAGGACAGGATGCACCATCGTACTTAGTGAAAGTTGGGATTTTGAATTTGCGGGGAATGGTCACATCGGAGACCAGACCCAAGCTTTCGAAGTCCAGACCGGGCGTCTTCTGACCTTCCATAGCTAGCATACGTTCTTCCAGCAACTTGTACTTATCATCTCTTGGAGAGTACTGTTCATTCTCATAATCTTCATTGACGTCCTCAGGGTTGAAGAGATCAACATTCTCATCTTCGGAATCTGTCTCTGCCCTTTAAGCCTTCTTCCCGGGTTAATGTAACTCACAGGTTTCTTGTCTCTCTTTTTCTCGATCAAGAGAGCCTTCAGTTCCTTCTTCCCCCTGGATAAGTTCAAGATCATCTTCTGGAGTTGAGCATTCTGAGCCTGGAGATCTCTGACAATTTGTTCGAGGTCCATTTTTCTGTTTGGGAGGAAAACCGTGAGAACATTGATCCCTTAGAATACCTGTTATGCGATGTTATGTTATGCCATGCAATGTATGAAATGTTTTCAATGCTTAAAGTCCTTGAAATGGTTAGTACAATGCCATGATGTTATGATGTTACGATGTTATGATGTTATGAGGTTAAATAAATAACAAGCACAAGCAAGTCACACAACCATCATTCCTAGGTCTTAAGGCTTGCATGAGTTCCATAGGTAAGTACCCTCCCCACTGAAGTTTGGTTGGTTCAACCTGTCCTAGAATAGTAACCGGGTTCTAAAAGGATCTCCAATCATTGACTTTCCTTTAAGTCCACTTCAGTGCAACACCAAGTGGTTGACCGAAGCTTCCCTAAAGTCCAATCTCAAGGAGTGTAGTATCGAGTCTCAACCAAGCCCCAGTCGGAACCGAAGTCAGTTAGCTCACTACTTTCTAATGGCCAGGATGAGTCAATTAGGGTTCTAAAGGTCTGGTTAATGCTTTGATGACACCACGCGGAAGCCAAATTTTTCCTCAAATAACATGAGGACCATCAGGACAACCAAAGTGTCACATTAACCGTAGCCATCATTTTAACCATTCCAGTATACGCCGGATAGTCGCGATGATCTATTGCTACTTACCTAAGGTACACTAGATCCGGGTGTAGGATCTTTCACTCAAGAATGCCCAAGCAATCCCTTAAAAGTAAATCAAACAATTCAAATAAGTGATCTTGTTTTAAGGTAACCTCTCTTTTTAAGTATCCCCAGCAGAGTCGCCAGTTCTGTCATACGTGAACTGACTTGGGGTGTTTTGCTTTTAATCGCAATGTCGCGGATAGCAAGAGTCGCCACCGACTTTTCTTTTATCCAATAAGGAAAGGTGGAAAAGAACAGGAAAGACCTCAATAGATTTTGGGTTCGGGAGGTACATTATACAAAGGGAAGGTATTAGCACCCTTTGTATCCATGGTTATCCATGGGCTCTTAATTGCTGGATCACTTATATTTTTGTCTGAAAAGTGTTGGTGAATTGTTTAGAAAATGTTTTGAAAAAGAGAATTTAACTTTGTAATGATTCTCGTATGAATGTATACAAAGTGGTTATCTCGTTTAGTTTTGAAAATGGTTTAGAAATATATAACTCGGTAATGATTCTAGTATGAATGTATACCAAGTGGTGATTTTCTAGGATTCGTAAAGTGTAAAGTGTGAGGGGTGGAAAATGTTTTAGGTTATGATCCAGCAACTGAGAGTTATACCTTCCTAAGGTCGT
This sequence comes from Lathyrus oleraceus, assembly GCF_024323335.1. Taxonomy (NCBI): domain Eukaryota; kingdom Viridiplantae; phylum Streptophyta; class Magnoliopsida; order Fabales; family Fabaceae; genus Lathyrus; species Lathyrus oleraceus. The sequence goes on from NC_066580.1 coordinate 213,456,652, forward strand.
TATGGTCATTTCCAATCCTTATGAGGGTAAAACTGTCCTTACTATTGAGAAGTAAGTAATTTTATCCTTTGGATGTTTAAGGGTCATCGTAGGGTCATCGATTGGTCATTGAAGGCAACAGTTGTAAGGATACCTTAGCATTCGAAGGGACTATCATCATTTAACCGTAGGCTACACCGAAGGGTCGTCGAGGGACAAAATCGTATTTTCGAAGGCAACATCCGAGGGACCATGATTTATTTTATGATGATTTAACCGAAGGGTCTTTGCTAAGTGTATCCCTACACTCTCGGGACATGACCGTTATACCGTAATATCGTAAGGCAAAAGAGAGGTCCAAGATCACATATTTAAAGACCAGATTTTAAAGTCAATTAGGTAATTAGGATAAGCCTCCACATTAAAATCAATACATTAAAATTAATACATTAAAATTAATACATTAAAATTAATACATTAAAATTAATTATTTAAAATTAATTAGGTAATTTAGGGTGAAAATCCACAAGGGTATCCCACAAATAAAGTGGAATACTTAGCCGGCCGTTTCTTCGGGAATATGCAAACCCTTACAAAATTCAGCAAACGGGTTAAAACACCGAAATAAAGTGCAATTGAAAATTGCACCACAAAATGAACACAACAGTCATAAAAATCAGGCCAAATAATGCAGAACTGTAATAAATCTTGGTTAGATAAACATAAGGCAGAACATAAAAGAAACAAAACAGCCACTGTCTCGTTCGCCCCGGCTTCGCCTAGCGAAGGCTTAGCGAGTGCTCGCTTCAGGCTCGCTTAGCGATGTGCTAGCGAGCGGCCACGGGTTTTGAATTTCAGAACAGTACAATCTCAACCTGCTGCATGGCTTATGGCATCCAACATATAATTACATGGTTCAACATTCACAATATCCAGGCACACTTAAATTCACATGCAAAACTTCCAATATGTTTATGAATTCAAATATAATATCACATGCAAGTTAAGAACATAAAGCGGTATCACATGCAAATTAAGAAAATAAAGCGATAATAGTAATGTAAACCTGTTTGCAACTAGCTGCTATGTTGAAGAGACTGATCACTTTTGGTATCGGGTGGAGTTGGACGGCGGCAACGGCGGTGCGGATGAGCGGCTTTCAGGGTTTCCTTACTCGGAATCCTTCAAGTTGATCTCTAGGGTTTCTATGCCAGGGTTCCGTCCGTCTTCCTCCGTTTCTCGTCCCCTTTTTCATTACTGAAGTGCTGGTATTTATAATGCTCTTTTCCATGACCTAATGGGCTCGGAGTGAAGCCCGAAATTTTTTGTTGTCTGTCAGCTTCGCTAGGCGAGCTGGTAGCGAACGCGTAGCGAACGTTCGCTAGGCGAGCGTGTAGCGAACGTAACGTTCGCTAGGCGAGCGCGTAGCGAACAAGCCAGTTTGGGCCATTTTCTGGATTGGGCCATTCGTAAGCTGGGCCTTGGTTCCTTTAAGAGCAGTGTCATAAAAATGAGTCGGAATGCCTTGAAAAATGTCTTGAAATATTAATGGGCAAATTTTGGGGTATGACAATACCTCTTCTTCTTCCTACTAACGGTACATTCGGGAAGTTCCCACAACTGTGAACACTATCCTCCCGAAGCAAGGTCTGGTCTGACCACCAAGAAATATCTTTAGCTCTTATCCCCATTAGTCTCTTCGACCAACTCAACGAGTCCTTGAGATCAACGAACGCTCCTGACTTGGGTAGGTGGGAACTGAACCACTTATAAAACAAAGGTGCACAACAATTCACCACTCCTCCTTTCCTATTCTCGTTCCTGTGATGCACTGAATAAAAGAAATCTCCTAGCAAGGTCGGCACCGGATTTCCCAACACGAAGAGGCGTATTGTGTCTACGTCCACAAATTTTGCAACATTAGGGAACAGGACAATCCCATACACACAAAGAGCCAACACCGTATTGAAACCCCTCTGATCACCATCTTCAAGCTTCTTCTCGGATTCTCCCACTAAGAAACTCAAATGAAAACCACTGACTCCTCCCTTCTGAAACATATTAGACTTCAAGACTGACTTCCCCAAATATGTGGCCGAAGCAACCATGCTGAGATCGGGCAGGAACTCGGAAATGTAGAATAGCAACTGCGGCTTGATAGGCACTCTGAGAAAACTAGCAACCTCCTCCAAAGTAGGGACCAAAATATAATCCGGGAATGTGAAACACCTCAATGGAGGGTCATAGAACTGCAACAGTGTAAAGAGAGCATCATGTTGATCTTTGGAGAGAACCGTGACGAAATCTAGAATCAAACTGTAATCCTTCCGGAATCCTTCTAGAGAATCATGATCCATTAACTTCATCAGCTGCTGAATGGGATCCAAACAAACCACAGGAAACATGTAGGCGACGTATCTCTTTCTACCAATGTCCATCTTAGGAGAACCAGAAAACCCCGACCGGAATCAAGAAGAAGATATAAACCCCTAGTAATATATAAACATGTGTTAAATGATGTGAATGCAAAATGATGTGATGCAATGCAGTGACATGGAAATCAGGATTGTTGTATCTGCTTAAACATCTGTCAGGTTGCATTGTCTGGAGAGAAACCCACTGAGGAATATAATACAAGATCAAAGCTCTGCTCCAGGAAACCGGGTTGGTTGAAGGTTAAGGTTTCCTGAATTTAGCCCGCCCCTCACTGTTAGGTTCTAAGAACAGAAGTTCGTCAGCTTCAGCCCTTCAGTCGAGAATAATATGTTAACCACTGAAGGTTTGGCATTATTACGGGATAAAAGACCTCCACTCACTCCCCTCTACAGGACATCCTAAAGCAAGTTCCCAACCTCGGGGTCCTCGGATTGATCAACGAGAATGCGCCCACCAGAGCTAGCTTAAACGCGTCTCGGAGGAGAGGCCTCGACTGAGTTCTCGGGAAATGGTCACCAGAGTCGACGATTTCTAAAGGAACATCTGTCGTTATGGAACACCCATAGGACAGGATGTATCCAAAAGAAACCTCGTCTGCGTGTGGGTCTCATTGTAACACCTCAAAATTTGCCCTCCTCTCTTGGGACTAGCTTAGCATATTGCATATCATTTTGTAGGTCATTAGGCATTGCATATTTGCATATCATATGGCAACATTGAGCAAGTCATCTTCCTAAGTCTTGATCAGAAGATAAAGAGGTTAAGATGCAAGATAAGGTTTCATGGACTGATCATTAATCATCTGAGGATGTGTGATTCAAATTAGGGTTTCTTGGTTGTCAAGGAGGGTTGAGCTTTATCTTGGTTAAAATGGTACATCATCATCATCATGGTTTTATCATCACCAAGAGATTCCTTATGCTTGATCAGATACCTTGAGATTAGGGTTTTGACCACTCGTCAACCCTAATTAGTTGTATTGGGCCAGTCAGGGCTTGTGAAGGAGATGAGGTTTTCAAGGGATATGGGGATCATCATATGGTTTTATTGAGCTTATGGAAGCTATGGTTTCATCATTGAGCCATTTCATCAGGAGTTTGAAGCTCAAGTTGATAAATGCACAGCCAATTCATCTATCAGTCAGAAAAGTCAACCAAAGGTCAACTGATGGATTTGGAGGAGGGAGAGGGTTAGAGACACTTTATTCATGTCTAAACAAGTTTCATTTGACATTTCAAACATCAAGAATGAAGAAAATAAAGTCAGATGGAAACTTTCCAAAAATGGAAAGTGACTTGTAATTCAAAACTGCCAAAAATGGAAAGGTTTTCACCTCAAAATTACATGTCCAAAAATGCTTCAACTGAAATCTTGTTCAACATGAAAGTTGTATATCTTACTCTCACCTTTCCAAAAAGTCTAAGAACATGAATTTCGCATTGGTGGTTGGCAAGTTATGGATTGATCATTGTCCAAAAAAAGTTGAATTTCAAAGTGGCATAACTTTTGATTCACAAGGCCAAATGGAGTGAGGTTTCTTTGAGCAAAATACTTTTGATGTCCTCTATCCAAAACAAGCATTACATGTCATGAAAACTCATCACACAAAAAGTCCATTTTTCAAGTGGACCAATTTTGAAAAAGGGAGGGAAAAAGTGCATTTTGCAAAATAAGCATTATTTTCACATGATTCCACTTGCAACAGTTCATAAATACCATTTGAAACTTGCTGCAACTAGAAATTTCTACTGTTACATTGGTTTTGCATAAGTGAGGGTGGATTGGCTAATTACCATTTAGCATAAAAGTGCATTTTCACTAATCACTCACATTTGGCTAAACTTGATTAACAAAATGGATTAGTGCATCATATAAATGGTTAATCATAACAGAAAATCAGATTAACATTCATTCATCTCAGATCTAGATCCAAGATTGCACAATTCTCTCAACTTTTCATCTTCACTTTTTTGCATTTTTCTTCAAAAACCTTGCTTAGATCTTCGTTGATTCATCATCTACATGTATTTTGGAAGCTAATTGGAACAAGATTTCATCATTTCCAAGCCAATTCGTGGACTGTTGCATCAAGCTTCAACAATGGCAAATTGAATTTCTGAGCAAATCAAGCACTATTGAGCCAAGGCCTTGCATTCATTCATCTTCTACATCATCATAGAGATTTTGTTTTGCACCTACAAGGTCTGAAACGCGCGAATTCATCACTGTGCTCCAAAGAAGGTCAGATTTCGATCTTAATAATTCTTGAAATTGATTGATGATTTGGATAGATCTTTCTTAGTAAATCATTCTGCAATTTGTTTCACTAAATTTGGTTGAGAAATGAGAGAGTTATGTTGCTTTGAACTTTCATGCATGAACATGTTTGCATTCGAATTTCTTAAATCATGAGGAATTAGGTTAAATTAATTTGAGATTGTGAATGTACGTGGAAAGACCTTTCCATTGATATAAAGTTTGTGTGATTTGGTGGAGATTTGTTCTTGGACCTATGAATGTATGAAGAACATGAAGAACATTCAAAAAAAAATCCAGAAAGTGCATTTTGGTCCAAATTTCGCTTACTGTTCATGCTTTAAGGTGTTTGGGCGCCACTTTTTCAAACAGGAACACGCTTCGATCCCGCTGGAGTGCAATTCCACCTTTTGCCTTGCCATTTAATTTCCATATGCTTACATGATTCACAAGCCTCCATTTCATGTTTTTTTATTTTTTCCATTACTTCCAAAATTCATAACTTACAAACCACTTGTCCAAATTGAACGAAATTTTTTCCACCATGGTCCTAGTAATTTCTAGTATTGTTTTGTGATTTTTAATGAAATTGTGCACATGTGGATTTCTGTTTTGGCTAGGATTTATATGGACATGTCCTTTGTTGCACCATGCTTACTCTTTTGATCATGAAATTTTGATGCCTAAGTAGAAATTCTTGAAATTTTGCATGAATAATCTAGACTCATTCCTGGTAATTTTGGTATATGGTTTGTGATTTTTACGTTCCTGGATTGAGAGATATGACATGATCTTTAGAGGTGTGACAATTTGTGTCACACCATGTTTTGCTGAACTTCATGAATTTCATTACCATGCCATATGAATTTGAAATGAGCTGAAATTTGGCATGTTGATACTTAGGGATGTTAGGTTTACATGTGAAGTTTTCTGGAATTTTTGGATGTGTTTCCAATTTGATTGAGAATTTCCTTTCTGTTTGACCAAATGTGGAATTTTTGTGAGTCATGTTCTTAAACGTTTTGTGAAATTCTGGATATGCATTGGATGGACTTGAAATTTTGTGGAGTGATTATAGACACATTAAAGTTTGTCATGGTTTTGGTTTGGTGCATTTATCCTGTTCCTACACTGTTTTATGCTTGCTTGAAGTGGATACATGATATTGTGCCTTGTTTGGACTTGTATGAGCATGATTTGGTTTGATGAATTTAATTGACTTGCTTCCCTTGGTCCAAATAACTTGAAATTTGGTATGATTGTCATGTAATGAATGCTGTTTAGTTGTGAATTTTTTGGGGATTTATTGAATTGTTTTGTATTGAGTTTGAATTGATTCATTCTGTTTGGTCCAATGAGGTTCTAAATTGCATGCTTTGTACTATTTACTTCATGAAATGATAATGATTGATGATTTGAACATAAGACCAATTGGATTGGATTCTTAATTGATTGAACTTGATTTTTGATACTTTTCATGTTCTGTTTTGAATTTTTGATCCCTATTGGACCCTAGGCTTTGTCCTAGGGTTATGCTTCTCATGTTTGGATTGTGTTTTCAGGACAAAAGGCAAATGGCATGGAGGAATTAATGAACTTGGCTTGAGTTGTTTCTTTTGATTGATGTTGATTAACATTAAGTTTGTTTTGTAGGTGGTTTCTAATTCATTTGTGTTGAGCATTGGCTTATGCTTTGCTTGATGCATTGCTTGTGTACAGTTAACTGTGTAATCATTAACTTGTCTGTTTAACTGTTTGAGCTGTGTACTGATCATGCTAGATTGATTTCAGGTACCTTAGTTGCTATAGTTCATTGTGAACTTGCTTGTGTTGCTGCTTGGTTTGTTTAAACCAATTGAGGTAGAATCACTAACTCCATGTAGTCTGGAAGACCTGGCCTGTTACTTGGCCAGGCACCTGTCTGAAGTCCTCCTTAAGAGGCGATGTTTGTGCTTGTTTATTTTTGTCCCCAAGCAGGAAAAGACCTTTGTTAAGGCAATTGGAAGACACAAGAGGTGTGTAGTCCACCTCCTGCTATTCTGTTGAGTCGTCCCTTGGCTCACATCACATGTTGATGCCTTGTGGACCCTAACCCAAGATCCATGTACAGTTGTACAGTTGAGTCAGTGTCATAAGTGTAGAAGGGTTCCCACTTTCTGGACCCACACTTCTTTGTCTGAAGCTCTCCCTGGCCAGGGATAAGAGCTGTGAGGCACACCCCTCACTCCCATTTCATCTGGCTTCACCTTGACTCTCAATGTCAAGGTTAAGAGCTAACATCACCCTGACACAGTTGTGTTGCTTTTGCAACTTAACCCTTGATTGAGCCCATCTTGTCTGGATATAGTGTGTGCTAATTGCGAATGTTTGCTTTGTTCTGATTATGTTTGCATGCTTTGCTTTTCCTGTTTAGGATTAGCTTGCTGCCTATGCAAGTTAGGATAGAAACCATGACATAGGGCAATGATGCATGATAACATCTAGGCTCGAGTCCAGCTCCCTAGTAGTGTGTCTCCCTTTCTATCTGGTTAGGTGAGAATTTCTTTCCCGTTCAGGGGAACTACGTTGCCCTGATCCTCATACCAGATGAGGTACGTAGGCAGAAGGTCGTGCGAGATCTCTCCGGGCAAACTCTTTTTCCTTTTTGTGTGTGTTTGCTTGACAGTTGCTAGGCTCGAGTTCCCGACTCCTTAGTAGCTTGTTGCTTGTTTGTTCTTGTGTGTGTCAGGATATGGATGTAAGACCAGCGATTGGCTGTCCGTATCCTGAGTGTGTTTGTTTGGTTCGGAAGCCGATGTAAGTCCAGCGATTGGCGTTCGGGTTCCAAGTTTGCCTGTGTTTGTGTGTGTTTTGTTTGGCGTGCGTGAGCCGAACTACGGTAGCTCTGATTCTCGTTCCAGACGAGATACGTAGGCATAGGATGCGATATCCTAGCGAGCCCTCTCCTCTTTTCCCCCTCTGTGTTGTCTTCAGTGTGTGTGTGTGATGTTTGTTTTAGCAACCTTTTTCTATCGTTTGAGCGTGGATCCCGTCGAGTACGACGGATGCGTAGGGGTGCTAATACCTTTCCTTCGCATAACCGACTCCCGATCCCATTCTCTTTGGTCGCGAGACCATGCTTTTTCCAGGTTTACTCTGAGCGTTTCCTTTCCCTCTTTTGGGATAAATAACGCATGGTGGCGGCTCTGTGTTGTTTTGTTTCAGCCTGCCGGTTGTTTTTCGCGGATGCGACAACTGGCGACTCTGCTGGGACTAGAAGTTGACCTATTGATGGTCCATCTTCCCTAAGCGAGTCTCTCCTAGCGTTATAGGATAGTTTAGGTTGCTTGTGTTGCTATTTATTGCATTTATTATTCTGTTGTGTAAATATTTGCATAAATATTTGCATGCATCATACTATCATGTTGATGTCCTCTGTGCAGGTGGTTCCTCTGTTTTGGGGTGGGTGTTCTGAGTGGGGCTAAAACCCAGGCCCGAGTATACACCTAGGATTAGTGTGGTCTCATGTTGCCTCCTTCATGTTAGGTCAACATGTGATTGGCAACCTGATGTACCACAAGCCGGACGAGGTTCTTTTGAGGGTGCTCTTCCTTTGTGGGGTACTCCACTCTGGTTGAGTCACCTCATCTGAGCTATTGACTCTGGTGATCGATCATTTCCCGGATCTTTGGTTTAGACGATCTTAAGGGAGCTACAATGGCACACCCGAAAGGGCAAACCCATTGAGTATCTCTGCCCGATTGTCGAGACTATTATCCGCCTTGGGATAACCTGATTAGAATTTACCTGTGAGGGGAGGGTGTTTCTTACAGATGCATGTTTAGATGGTGACTTTGATGGTGACTTTTGGTTCCGTTGATCAGAGTCCTATTTATAAGTCGAATTTAGGGACATCTCTTTCTGAGACGCCGGAATGCCGTCCGTGATATTTATCAGTGGTGATCCGTTTATTTCAGGATTCCCCGGGCCGATTCAGTGATTTGTTATGGGTATCTGCTCAGAGTTTTGTCTGACGATGATGATGATGATGTACCTTTCAGTTCCGTTTATTTCGGAACTCCCTTGAGTTGGATTTGTGGTTACATGTTCCCTTAGATGGTTGTGATCGGTTCAGAGGTCAGGGCTGTGATTAGGGCAACAGATGATCAGAGGACTTGGAGGATGGCAATGCATTGCATTCATACATCTGCATCATTCCCGTTTTGCATTCATCTGCACCTAACCTATGTCTAGCCATATGGGGAGTATTATTGATTGAGAATCTGGTTGAGAGATATCTTAAATGTCAGAGTGTGGATGTGAAAATGTCATCTGTCTCGATGAAACCAGAATCAAAGGACAGAAGCTTCCTCGTATGGATAGGCGTTGCATTCATGCATATTAACGTGTTTTTATTTTGCAGGTATCAGTTCTAACGGGCTTGGTTGTTTCAGGAATCATTGCTCGTGCTCGTAGAGTTGTACCTTTGCGCTCAACACGTCCTCACAGATACTTCACCAGACGCAACACTCCCAGACTGATGGATCTCCTTAATTTAGACATCCTCGAGCTGAAAGATAAGATGAGCGAACTGATCAACATCATGCAAGGGTTTGCAGTTGGTCAGAAGGCGCTGGCTGACAAAGTTGAGAAGCTCGAGCGGGCTTCTGCTGCCAATAGTGGTGTTAACTTGGATGGTGTCTCCAACCAGGGGCTGGGTGGTTCCAAAGATGGTGGAAAGAGGACGACTGTGAGGATAGTAAATAATGTTGCCGGCTTTGGTGCTGCCACTGGTGGTCAACCTGGTCCGATGGGCCATAACATGAAAGACAGTCTATTCCCACCATTCTTCGGGGTTGATGATGATAGGGAGGAAGACAGGGAGGCTGATCAGTTCTCTATGCACAATGAACCGTTTGGTCAGTACGGTGCCCAACCACAGAATAAGGAGATCCAATTGCTGGCTGAAAAGATCAGAGCTTTGGAAAGTTATGCCACTCCCGGGGTTGTAAACATGTCGAATATGGGGTTGGTTGAGGGGATTGTGATCCCATAGAAGTTCAAGGCGCCCTCATTTGACAAATATAATGGGAGTTCCTGCCCGGAAACTCATCTGCAAGCCTTTGTCCGTAAGATCTCTGCGTATACAACAGATCAGAAGCTCTGGAAGTACTTCTTCCAAGACAGTCTGTCTGGAGGATCCTTGGAGTGGTACACCAAGCTTAAGTCGTCTAATATCAAGAGCTGGCAAGATCTTGGGGACGCATTCTTTAAACAATATCAGTTCAATGCTGATATGGCTCATGGTCGTACCTAGCTGCAGGGTATGTCTCAGAAGAATAACGAGGGGATTAAAGAATACGCTCAGAGGTGGAGGGAATTGGCTGCCAGAGTTCAACCTCCGCTGGTGGATCGGGAGATGTCTGATCTGTTCATGGGTACCCTGCAGGGGGTTTTTGCTGAAAGGATGGTGGGTTGTCCAGTGACAAACTTCGGAGACATTGTGGTGGCTGGGGAGAGAATCGAAAGTTGGCTAAGAATGGGGAAGATCCAGGGTGGTAATGCTTCGTCATCAGGATCGAAGAAGCCCTTCGGAAATGGCCAAAGGAAGAATGAGGGTGAATCGAGTGTTGTGTATGCCCAGAGAGGACACGGTAGGGATCGTTACTACCAGCACACTGCTGCAGTAACTACTCCTGCTGGTAATCAGTCAGTACGACAGCAACATCAGCCACCTCAGCAGAGAGCACAGAGAGATGGCTACCAAGTGAGAGGAAAGGGGATTGATCGCCATTTTTGATAAGCCGCCCGTGACATATGCTATTCTGTTCAAGAAGTTGATGGGTTTGGGGTTGGTTCAGCCAAGGACGATGGTTCCGTTGAGATCAGATCAGAGGCCTCCTAATTATGATGAGAACGCCCAGTGTGAATTCCATTCGAGAACACCCGGACATCACATTGAGGATTGCAAAGCTTTTAAGAATGTGGTCTAGGACTTGGTGGATTCTAAAGCCATCAATTTTGCGCTGATGTCGGATGTTAATACTAACCCTGTGCCGATGCAGGGCCATATGGGGGTGAATGTGATGTCCAAAGACGAGAGGAAAATGGGTGAAACGAACGGGGATCAGTTAAAGATTCCAATGTCTGTGGTTCAGAAGCATCCAAGGAAGAGTGGAGCTTTCCCTCGTGTTGATGATTGTTGTGCGGCCGTCGCCATAAAGGGGTGTATTGTGATTGGGGAAACGATCCAGAGAATGATGAAAGTAGAAATGGACGATGCAAGATGTAAAGCACCCAGTCTGGCAGTTGAAACCGTCAAGGTGGAGGACGCCATTGGTGTTAAGAAAGAGAAAAAGCCGTCCATTTCTTCTTATAAACAGGCAGTGGAAGTGGTGAGAAATGTAGGGATCCCAGGCTGGGGAAAGATCATAGGCATTATGGTGAAGGCGGATATGTTCTGGGTTGGCTATCAGCCAGATCAAGAATCGTCTAGACAAAACAGAGGACGCCGTCCACCGTTCACATTTGTTAGTGCTGGAATGCTAGATCCAGGTCACGCCTATACAGTGGGTGAAGAGATTGACAGTGACTGCGAGCTGGAGTCGTGGATAAAATCGTGCGTACCAGGGAACTGGAAGGCTAAAAAGATCAGCACTGTCACTCATCCTGAAGAGTAATATTTCTGTTTCTCAATACTGTTTGCATGAAAGCCTTATGTGTTGCCCGACACGTAATGGTTCATTGTAAGGGCCCCCTCATGTTTCATTTTGCAACATTTTGCATCATAAATAAATGGATGTTTTTCAATTAAAAGCGGTGTTCCCTGTTTTTCATTTATTTTTACAGTTTAAAAAAATAAAACAAAATAAAAATGGCAATGTTTATTTTCATTTTTCTTTCTTTTTGATTTGTCTCGTTTCGACTTCGAAAAGTAATTCTCCGGATCTCATTGATAACAATTTGGTTACACCTCATATGACTTCGACAATCCGATCTATCATGCTGAAGGAGAAGGCGAAGAAGATTGTGATCTGCTGGAATTAGCCAGGTTGTTTAAACAAGAGGAGAAGGTGATTCAGCCGCATGAGGAGCGATTGAGATCGTGAACTTGGGTACCGCCGAGGTCAGAAAGGAAATGAAAATTGGGGCCGCTTCAGAGGCAAGTCGAGAGAAGAATGGTAGCCCTGTTGAAAGAGCATGTGGATGCCCTCGCCTGGTCATGTCAGGATATGCCAGGGTCGGATACCGATGTCATTGCGCACAAGCTATCATGGAGAGAAGACTGTTCTCTAGAGAAGCAGAACGCCAGTGCTACTTATCAGAGAGCCATGGTGACTTTGTTTCATGATATGATTCATCATGAAATTGAATGATAGATGACATGATGGCAAAGTCCCAAACAGAAGAGGGGCATCTGGCAGACCGGGGCAAGTCGTTTGACCGGTTGAGACAATTCAAACTGAGGTTGAATTCAGATAAGTGCACTGTCAGAGTGCGGGCCGGTAAGCAGCTGGGGATTTATTGTAAGTAAGAGAGGAATCGAGGTTGATCCTGCTTTAAAAAAGAAAAAAAGTAATACAAGAAATGCCTGAACCGAGAATGGAAAGAGAGGTTCGTGGTCTCCTGGGTAGATTGAACTACATGTCATGGTTCATATCTCACCTAACAGCCACGTGCGAACCAACATTCGAGCTGAAAAAAAAAGATCAAACGGTCAGGTGGAATAATGATTGCCAAGGGGCATTGAGAAATAAAGGAATGAGTTGCGGGAGCCTCCGATTCTAACGTCTTCCTGTGGAGGGACGACCATCAATTCTGTATTTGACGGCCTTCGAGGGGTCTACGAGGTGTATTGGGTCAGCATGACGAGTCTTGTCGAAAAGAGCATGCAATTTACCTTAGCAAAAAGTTTACCGACTGTGAAACAATACATTCACTGTTCGAGAAAACTTGATGTACTTTGGCATATGCTGCTCGCCGACTGAGACAGTATATGCTGGTTCATACCACTTTGTGGATTTCGAGATGGATCTGATCAAGTACATGTTTGAAGAGCCAGCAATGATCGGACGGGTTGGGAAAGGGCAAATGATTTGGATTGAATACGATATTCAGTATACCTCCCAGAAAGCAATTGAGGGGAGTGTATTGTCTGATTACCTCGCCCTATAACCTATTGAGGATTATCAACCGAGGAAGTTTGAGTTCCCTGATGAGGACATCTCGAGGTGCTCAAATCGAAAGATTGTGAGGAACCGATCCCGGAGGAGGGGCCTGACCCTGAATTCGAACGGATTCTGATGTCTGATGGGGCCATTAACATGAATGGAAACGGAGTTTGTGCTGCTTTGTTTATGCCAAAGAGGTCCCCACATTCCTTGTGCTGCCTGACTAGCATTTGAATGCACCGACGGTGTGATTGAGTATGAAGCTGGTATCCTGGGTATCGAACCTCGGTGCGTGCATCTACTGGGGCAATGCTTTCTCACTTGTGTATGGGGATGGAAGCCGTGTTACCGGTTGAGGTCCAAATTCCCTCTCTGAGAGTCTTGATGGACGTGAAATTGGAAAAGGCGGAATGGGTAAGGACTCGGTATGAAGAGTTGAGCCTGATTGAGGAAAAGAGGCTGGCAGCCATCTGTCATGGGCAGTTATACCAGCAACGGATGAAGCGTGCTTTTGACCTAAAGGTACGACCTCGGGTATATCACGTGGGTGATATGGTGCTGAAAAGGATCCTTCCTCCTCAGAACGATCGTAGGGGCAAATGGACACCCAATTATGAAGGTCCATTCGTGGTCAAGAAGGTTTTCTCTGGAGGAGCCTTGTTGTTAACGACCATGGATGGCGAAGATTTTCCATCCCCTGTGAATGCGGACGCAGTTAAAAAATACTTCGTGTAAAGACACCCGCTGGACGAAAAGAATAAAATAGTCCAGGCAAAAATGGGCATCCCGGCGAACCAAAAACAAAAAGAAAAGGTTCGGGCAAAAATTAGGGATATAAAAAGAAAAATTGTACACCCGGCAAGTCGAAAACCTGAAAAGGCGACTTGGGCAAAAATGGGTATCCCGGTGGACTGAAAACCCGAAAGGGCGGTCCAGGCAAAAGAGGGATTGAAACGAACAACTGCGTCTGGCATGATCGTTTGCACTTTGGATAAAGCATCATGGATAATACCCGGTGGGGATCAATCAGAATCGTCTTGTTCAGAAGGCAGAAAGCACGGAGAGTCTGAGGACATATGGGGTGTAACCGAGTTGGAACTCGATGAGATCGCGGTTTCACATTGCCATTAGGATAAATTTTTCCTTTTGTGCGCAATTACCTCTTTTCAGGAATTGCTTCCTTTGTATTGCTCAATATGAGTCGCACTTTTTCAATTAATAAAATGCATATTCAGTCAAATAATTTTGTTTTTGTTTTTCATTACCGCTTTGATTGCAAAAACATCCAATTGTTTGTGATAAAGAATTTTGCATTTTTAGACATACAGGTCCCTTCCAATGCGTGCTTATAAGATTGAAAGCTTGAAATCTTATTTGGAAGGCTGAGTGGCCCAAGTGTTGAAATCTTGACACGCCTGGGGCACGGTTTTATCTAATGATCTCTTTTGCAGGTACTGTTAGATATTCTCACTTACTTGGAGGTTGTGATGTGGAAGCTTTTGACAAAACAATCCCCGCGGAGTCCAGTCAGGGACGAACGAATAGAAGAACGGTGAAAAGGAGACGACGAGACGTACGACGATCCTTGAGAATTAATCAAGAAGACTCTTCAAAGTCAGAAGATTGAAAAGTTTGTATAAATCCCAGGAGTTCGTTCTCCGTCGAGCGCGGAACAGTGGGGAATACAAGATGATGGAGCAGAAAAGGTCCAGATGAGTCTGGGAGTTCTCAAAATTGGAAAGCTGACACTGGAGTTGGACATTGGATACCAAAGTTCGAAGAGTCGAAGGATGTTCAGTACCAGACTCTCCTCATCTCCCTAAGCAGAGTTGTGAGGACTATTTCCCCAGCAAATTCAAGGTCTGTGGCTTCCCTAGCAGGGTCAGGATGGTTATCCCCAGCTGGTTTCAGATCGATGCTTCCCCAGTCGCTAGGCCTGAAGGTTTCAATTTCCCCAGCGCAAGTATCTGTGTGCGGTGGTTTCTCAAGCAGAGTCGGGATTTATATCCCCAGCAAGTCAAAAAACCGTTGTGTCCCCACATAGTGCATTGGTGATTTCTTCCCCAGTGAAGTCCCCAAACGGATCGGGTGCAGAGGGGATTATTCAGCAAGGGTTTCCTTTTCCCAGCAGCAGTGTTATTCCCCAGCAGGGTGGAGATTGGAGTGTTGGCGAGTTCCTCAGCAGAGTGCCTCGAGCTCCTCAGAAGAGTCCCTTGAGGGGGATGCTTTTTTTTATACATTCATCATGTAGATAAGCATAGCATATTGCATAATGAATCGCGTAGCATTTCCATAGTTATGGAGCATTGCGCTAAAAATCATCATGCATCACCGTTGCAAGCATCAATTAGTCTCAAGCCGAGGTTGGCGTTTGAGATTTGTGTTTCGCCAGTGGGTGAAGGTGTTACTCAAGCCGTGGTTACTGTTTGAGAGGTGGTTTCGTTGGTTGGAAGATCAACATCAGCATTGCAAGCATAAGTTAACCCCAAGCCGTGGTTACCATCCAAGAATGGGTTTTTGCCGGTCAGTGAAGTTGATACTCTGAGGAGTTTGGCCTCGTGACGTTGGGTCATCGGTATTCCCCAGTAGCGTGTTACTGGAGGAGATTTCTGTCGTGCGAGATAGAAATTTGAAGATGTTACTCTGAGGAGTTTGGCATCGTGACGTCAGGTTAGCAGTGTTCCCCAGTAGTGCGATACTGGAGGAAACTTTTCCGTCGGACAGAGATGGAAATGTTACGCGATCAGCGCGACTCGAGCCGTGGTTACCGCTTGAGATTTGGTTATGCCAGATGGTGAAGGTGTCACTCTGAGGAGTTCAGCATCGTGATTTTGGAGCAACAGTATTTCCCAGTTAGTCCCCGGCAAGCGTCTGCCTGGTTTTTACATATGTGGATGTCATCCTTACGATACCAGTAAGTGTCGTGTCGATCCCCGTCTGGTCGAGCTTTCTTTGGTGTCCAGTAAACATCATTGTTCGATGTCCAGTAAACGTCGAGTTTCCTCCCAGTCATCAGTATATGTCTGGTCAAGCTTTCTTTGGTGTCAAGTAAACATCATTGTTTGATGTCCAGTAAACGTCGAGTTTCCTCCCAGTCATCAGTATATGTCTGGTCGAGCTTTCTTTGGTGTCAAGTAAACATCATTGTTCGAGGTCCAGTAAACGTCGAGTTTCCTCCCAGTCATCAGTAAATGTCAGGTCGAGTTTTCTTTGGTGTCAAGTAAACATCATTGTTCGATGTCCAGTAAACGTCGAGTTTCCTCCCAGTCATCAGTATATGTCTGGTCGAGCTTTCTTTGGTGTCAAGTAAACATCATTGTTCGATGTCCAGTAAACGTCGAGTTTCCTCCCAGTCATCAGTAAGTGTCTGGTCGAGTTTTCTTTGGTGTCAGTAAACATCATTGTTCGATGTCCAGTAAACGTCGAGTTTCTTCCCAGTCATTAGTCAGTGTCTGGTTGAAGGTGTTACTCTGAGGAGTTTAGCATCATGATGTCGGATCAGCAATGTTCCCCAGTAGTGCGATACTGGAGGAAATTTTTCCGTCGGACAGAGATGGAAATAAAATCAAAGGACGTTACGCGATCAGCACGACAATTGGGGTTCAAATGGAGAAAGGGAAATGTTGAGGCATTTTCTGGAGATCGGGGTTCAATTGGAGAAAAGGAAGTGTTGAGGCATTTTCTGGAGATCGGGGTTCAAATAGAGATTGGAGTTGAAGATTATATTCGGGATGAGGTCCGCAGGATTATCTTCTGTTCATGTGTCACCTTAGACTTTGGCTAAGGCCAATGGAGGTCGTTATGGGTGTCTTCTGAGGAAGAGATGCACATGTTACCTTCCTTTTGTGAAGGTATACCCTCTGATATGTCGCCATCAGAGTGGTGTTTGGTGTTATTTCCGATGTTGCCAGCGGAATTATCACAAGAAAGCGGAGAACGGGGTTCAAATGGAGAAAGGGAAATGTTGAGGCATTTTCTGGAGAGCGGGGTTCAAATGGAGAAAGGGAAATGTTGAGGCATTTTCTGGAGAATGGGGTTCACAATGGCGATCACAAGTTATCGTCAGGCGACTGGGGTTCAAAGGGAAAATGGGGTTCATTATTTTGGCAAACAAGATGTCGGGGTTCAAATGCGGTGATCCGGGATAAGTCGCGCGAAAGAAAAATTTCGGGGTTCAAGAAAACGAAAAGAGAGAAAATTTTCGGGGTTCAAGAAAAACAAAAAGAGATCATAATCCCCAGCAGATATGTGGTGTCCAGGCCATGGTTATCTATGTGATTCCGACATTCTGTTTCGGTAATCAGGCCGACTGTCTCCGTACCAGACGGATTTTTCTTCAAGATTGTTTCTTTGCCGATTCTGACTGGCATTGTTAATTAGTTTCCCATCAGAGTGCAAATTGTTCGTCTGTTCTTGGTATTCAATCACTCTTCATCCTGATCATCTGAAAGCCGAGGCTATTCATATCGACAGGTTCAAAGTGGATTGAATAGGGGCAGTTGTAACACCTCAAAATTTGCCCTCCTCTCTTGGGACTAGCTTAGCATATTTCATATCATTTTGTAGGTCATTAGGCATTGCATATTTGCATATCATATGGCAACATTGAGCAAGTCATCTTCCTAAGTCTTGATCAGAAGATAAAGAGGTTAAGATGCAAGCTAAGGTTTCATGGACTGATCATTAATCATCTGAGGATGTGTGATTCAAATTAGGGTTTCTTGGTTGTCAAGGAGGGTTGAGATTTATCTTGGTTAAAATGGTACATCATCATCATCCTGGTTTTATCATCACCAAGAGATTCCTTATGCTTGATCAGATACCTTGAGATTAGGGTTTTGACCACTAGTCAACCCTAATCAGTTGTATTGGGCCAGTCAGGGCTTGTGAAGGAGATGAGGTTTTCAAGGGATATGGGGATCATCATATGGTTTTATTGAGCTTATGGAAGCTAGGGTGTCATCATTGAGCCATTTCATCAGGAGTTTGAAGCTCAAGTTGATCAATGCACAGCCAATACATCTATCAGTCAGAAAAGTCAACCAAAGGTCAACTGATGGATTTGGAGGAGGGAGAGGGTTAGAGACACTTCATTCATGTCTAAACAAGTTTCATTTGACATTTCAAACATCAAGAATGAAGAAAATAAAGTCAGATGGAAACTTTCCAAAAATGGAAAGTGACTTGTAATTCAAAACTGCAAAAAATGGAAAGCTTTTCACCTCAAAATTACATGTCTAAAAATGCTTCAAATGAAATTTTGTTCAACATGAAAGTTGTATATCTTGCTCTCACCTTTCAAAAACGTCCAAGAACATGAATTTCTCATTTGTGGTTGGCAAGTTATGGATTGATCATTGTCCAAAAAAAGTTGAATTTCAAAGTGGCATAACTTTTGATTCACAAGGCCAAATGGAGTGAGGTTTCTTTGAGCAAAATTCTTTTGATGTCCTCTATCCAAAACAAGCATTACATGTCATGAAAACTCATCACACAAAAAGTCCATTTTTCAAGTGGACCAATTTTGAAAAAGGGAGGGAAAAAGTGCATTTTGCAAAATAAGCATTATTTTCACATGATTCCACTTGCAACAGTTCATAAATACCATGCTAGATTGATTTCAGGTACCTTAGTTGCTATAGTTCATTGTGAACTTGCTTGTGCTGCTGCTTGGTTTGTTTAAACCAATTGAGGTAGAATCACTAACTCCATGTAGTCTGGAAGACCTGGCCTGTTACTTGGCCAGGCACCTGTCTGAAGTCCTCCTTAAGAGGCGATGTTTGTGCTTGTTTATTTTTGTCCCCAAGCAGGAAAAGACCTTTGTTAAGGCAATTGGCAGACACAAGAGGTGTGTAGTCCACCTCCTGCTATTCTGTTGAGTCGTCCCTTGGCTCACATCACATGTTGATGCCTTGTGGACCCTAACCCAAGATCCATGTACAGTTGTACAGTTGAGTCAGTGTCATAAGTGTAGAAGGGTTCCCACTTTCTGGACCCACACTTCTTTGTCTGAAGCTCTCCCTGGCCAGGGATAAGAGCTGTGAGGCACACCCCTCACTCCCATTTCATCTGGCTTCACCTTGACTCTCAATGTCAAGGTTAAGAGCTAACATCACCCTGACACAGTTGTGTTGCTTTTGCAACTTAACCCTTGATTGAGCCCACCTTGTCTGGATATAGTGTGTGCTAATTGCGAATGTTTGCTTTGTTCTGATTATGTTTGCATGCTTTGCTTTGCCTGTTTAGGATTAGCTTGCTGCCTGTGCAAGTTAGGATAGAAACCATGACATAGGGCAATGATGCATGATAACATCTAGGCTCGAGTCCAGCTCCCTAGTAGTGTGTCTCCCTTTGTATCTGGTTAGGTGAGAATTTCTTTCCCGTTCAGGGGAACTACGTTGCCCTGATCCTCATACCAGATGAGGTACGTAGGCAGGAGGTCGTGCGAGATCTCTCCGGGCAAACTCTTTTTCCTTTTTGTGTGTGTTTGCTTGACAATTGCTAGGCTCGAGTTCCCGACTCCTTAGTAGCTTGTTGCTTGTTTGTTCTTGTGTGTGTCAGGATATGGATGTAAGACCAGCGATTGGTTGTCCGTATCCTGAGTGTGTTTGTTTGGTTCGGAAGCCGATGTAAGTCCAGCGATTGGCGTTCGGGTTCCAAGTTTGCCTGTGTTTGTGTGTGTTTTGTTTGGCGTGCGTGAGCCGAACTACGGTAGCTCTGATTCTCGTTCCAGACGAGATACGTAGGCATAGAATGCGATATCCTAGCGAGCCCTCTCCTCTTTTCCCCCTCTGTGTTGTCTTCAGTGTGTGTGTGTGATGTTTGTTTTAGCAACCTTTTTCTATCGTTTGAGCGTGGATCCCGTCGAGTACGACGGATGCGTAGGGGTGCTAATACCTTCCCTTCGCATAACTGACTCCCGATCCCATTCTCTTTGGTCGCGAGACCATGCTTTTTCCAGGTTTACTCTGAGCGTTTCCTTTCCCTCTTTTGGGATAAATAACGCACGGTGGCGGCTCTGTGTTGTTTTGTTTCAGCCCGCCGGTTGTTTTTCGCGGATGCGACACTCATGACCGACTTAACGTAGCAACATGCCACGCAAGCCTCATGACTATCCACTCTAAAACCTGTATGTATGCTCAAGCCTGGGTAGTGGGCTTATCTCTCATAAAACATCCCACCCCAACAAACAACCAACCCACAGAACCCACAGATACAACGAACATATGTACATGAATGCAATAAGGTAAAGTAGGTAAATGCTGAAAAATAAATAACTGTACAAAAGAATAAACACCCAACAAACAAGAAACCTACAAAAGCTAGGAGGGACTCGCTTAGGGAAACCGGTCCCCAGCAGAGTCGCCAGCTGTCGCGACCTAAAAAATAAGAAGATGCGAAAAAACAACCGACGAGAAAAGAAAGACAGAAGAGTCGCCACCGTGCGTTATTTATCCCAAAAGAGGGAAAGGAAACGCTCGAAGAAAACCTGAAGAAAAAGGAAAGGAAAAGACAAGGTCTCGCAACCAAATCTTGGGTTCGGGAGTCGATTATGCGAAGGGAAGGTATTAGCACCCCTACGCATTCGTAGTACTCTACGGGATCCACTCTTGTTGTTCTTGTCTAGAGGGTGTGTGTATATCTAAGGTACTATTTACTAAAGGAAAGGGTCAAAAGAAAATGACTCGCACGGATGTCGCATCCACTGTATACGTATCTCATCTGAATATGAGAATCAGAGTCTTCGTAGCTCGGCTACCTATGGGTTAAAGAGAAGTGTGCTCGCTAAGACATCGCGTCTTATACCTACGTATCTCATTTGGAATGAGAATCAGAGCAAAACGTAGTTCAGCTAAACTACGGGAACAAAGGTCTCGATTGCAACTAGGGCAAGAGAAAGGGAAGGTCTCGATCGCAACGAGGGCGAGAGAAAAGGAAGGTCTCGATTGCGACGAGGGCGAGAGAAAAGAATCGCAATGAGGGCGAAAGCAAACAAGGATTAGTTGTTAGTTGTCAGTCAAAACTCGGCAAGACATCGCATCTCGTGCCTACGTATCTCATCTGAACATGAGAATCAAATTTGCCGTAGTTCGACTAACTACGGGTGAAGGATTGCCATCTGAACATGGACTTACAAAGGAGGACACCAGTTGTGTCAAAGGAGAGTGGGCAATGTGTTCACGTCCTAGCAGTAGGTGTCGCAACTCGCTGAATCGAGTCTTAGACAGTTACCTCTTTGCAATAGGACGGACTGACATGCCACAAGATCGGAGATGCACGGAAGGTCTAAAAGTGGGGAAGCTCTGCCCTAGAGTTGTCATGCAATATGGACCTATGTGTTAGGATTTAGAAATGGGAATATCTACCTAATGTTAGCATGCAAAGAATAAGGGAATTCTACCTATGTTATCATATAAAAGAATAAGGGAATGCTACCTATGTTATCATACAAAGGGTTCTACCTTAATGGGTGCTACCTAAACGGAACAAGAACCGACGAATGGAGCAAGGAGAGGAGTCACAGATAAGGGTAGATGGCGATGCAAGAAGCAATCGACTTACAGGTAGATGGCGATGCCTGAAGCAATCGACTTACAAGAGAAATGGCGATGCATGAAGCAATCGACTTACAAAAGAATGGATGAATATGTGTTGGTTCTGTTAAGTTTTGAAAATGATTACTCGACGTTGGGTCGAGGTTTTGATCTTGTTTTGAAATGGTTATCGAATGTTCGTTTTAATTCTTGTATTAACAGATGAATAAAGAATGAAAGAATAAACATTATACACTTCATGGGAGAGGGGTACATTTGTTATGAATGGTAATTGTTCATGGCAATCAAACAATAAGAATATATGTGCCTCATACATCATACAAGTAGGCAACAGTTAGTCAAACAGATAAGATAAGAAAACATGTATATGATCGAATCAAATGAATCAAAGAATGATATAAAGGAGTATTAAACAATGCATGGGAGTATGAACATGTTAAACAATCAAACAATAGAAGCATGGATGAAAGAAGCAAGTATAAAAAATATCAGATGAATCAGACAGATGAAACTATGCATACAAAGGATCAATGAATAGTTTAATCGGGAAATGATGCAAGGATCAAATAAAAACAAGGTGAAAGGCCTCTAATACATGGCATATGAGATGAAAAAGGGAGGATCAAAAGATCTCTTCGATTGCCATAAGCAATCCCTAAGTCAAACATCAATCATAGAAAAGTCAACTGAAAAGTCAAGTCAATTTAAAAATTATCAAATAAATAGTAAATTAATCAAGAAAATTATGAAAAATTAAACTAAGTAAGGTGGGGTCAGGACATCATCATCCCCCAAAAAGGTTTTAAAAATAATGAAAATTAGTGTATAAATTAATTGAAATAAAACAGAAGTCAAATGAAAAGTCAACCAAACAAAGTAGGTCAAAAATAAATCCAAAATAAATTAAAAATGGCAAATAAAATTCCAAGAAAAGGTCAGGTTGACCATGAGACATTGGTCAACCCTCATCCCAAAAATCAGAACCTAAAAATAATTCTAAGCCATGAAAATAAAATCAAGAAATAAATGTGTGTTAAAAAGATCCACTTGAAATAAATAATTAAAATAAAATATTAACATTAAATAAATATGAAAATAAAAATTAAATAAAATTAAACAAAACATTAAGAAATGTGAAAAGTATTTTTTGGTATTTTTATGAATAAATAAAATATTTTTATTAATTACAAAACAAAACAAAAAATAAATATGTGAATTAAAAGAATTAAAAAAATGAAAATGGATTAATGGGCCAGGCGAGTGGTGTGTGAAGAGCAATTGATGCGCCAGGCCCGGTCCACATGATTTATCAGTGTGACACAAAAATAAAATGTACATTTAAAATAAACATGTCACTTGCATCGACCGGTCAAACTTGTTTTAAGTCACTAAATGACAAAACACGGTTGGACGGATGAGATTAAAAGACAAACGCGTGATCCAAGGGATTTGCAGCGTGACACCTCATCGTCTCTTTCATGCAAACCAAACCCTAGGCCCATGCAGCTAAAACGCGTGAAAAACACAGCGTGTTCTTCCATTTTTCGACACAACAATGCTCATACTATAGTGTACCAAACGTCATGAAGTAAAAACCAAAGTTCTAGTATGGAACGAGTAGAACATCATGGTGCTTTGTTTCGTTAAAAATAGTGACATGAACATGAAGAAAAGAGGGCCTCATGAACAAGGATACAACAAAAATTCCACAACACAAACTCAAGCTTAATGAACATGCCTCATGTTGAGGGCTTCATAACTAAACATGGCATAGTATTAACATTGAAAATAAGCACGAAACAAGCATGGCATAATGGAAAAATAGCATGAAGTAAGCATGGTGAGCATGGATAACATGATGAGCAAGCATGAATATGGCCATGGAAGAGAGTGAGTAAAGGTTTACCTAGTGGATGCAAGGTCCACTGCCTCTTGGTATTGGAGAAGATGGAAGGAAAATGAGGTGCTTTGAAACTTCAAGAAACTTATGAAAATGGAAAAGGAATGAAACTTGGTCTTTTTCCTCTTGCCTTGCTTAGCTCGAAATATAGCAGCCTCCCCTTTCAGATTAGGGTTTCAAAGCTTTAAATATGTAGGGTTTATCATTCTTAATGGGATGAAATGCTTGGTTTTGGTTATGTGCAAAAATGTGCAAAAAGTGAGGTGGTGAAAGTAAGTTCTAATTTTGGAAAAACTTAAGTTAGTGGACAATAAAAGTACATGGCCAAATGAGGTAAAGAATGGGCTGGTCGATTTTGTGGTCTGACTTGGTTGTCTTGTGCAGCATAAAAATAATCCAAATGGGTGACTTTGAGACTTTGTATCTTGATGAATATGAGACTTTGAATTAAGCAATAATCAACAAGCAATTAGTAATATCAGACATCATGAAGATCAATGCATCAAATAAATATAGCCTAATTCAAGCAAGCAAATCCATAGCTAGCAGTCTTCTTTGTCTTCTCATGTATTAGATGAAATACTCCTTGATCAACTCAGAATAAGACATTAGACACAAGATTAAAATAACAGTTGGCATCAAGGCAATGTCGCAGATGACTTCAAATAAATCCCAAGACTTGCATCAGATGAAGGCTCAGTTCACAATAACTTGGTCTCAGAATGTTGGCATTGGCTAAGTCCTCTTTGCATAGGGAATGTTTCCTGATCCTAAGTCCAAAAGTTTAGACAAGATCAACAGTCCACCAAACATTTTTAGGGTTTTTGTTGTTTATTAATTATTTTAAGGTCCTAGACCACAAACAAAATCAAAATGCACAAACAAATATATACAATCATAAGATATGGCTCAAATGAGTAAAGTGAAAATGGATAAACATAAATAAGTTAAATGAAACGTAAATGGCAATGAATGATAAATGATTAGAAATTAAATTGCATAAAGTAAAGGAATTGAAAGTAAAGCAATATTAATAAGAGTTAGTCAAATGTTAATTGAATGTTAGTAGTGCTTTGCTTTTTAATTGATTAAGTCATTCTTTAGAGAACACTCAACCATCTATTCACAAGTATGAATCCTTGAACCAAGACATCTTTCATAGGAAGGAAAAAAGGTCAAGTTTCAACATAATTCAATGAAAGATTGGAGACTTACAATCTCACTTACTAGAATGTTATGCCTTTAGGGTCAAATTTAACTCTATGTTAAGCAATCGTAATTGGACTTATGTAGAAGTCACAACTATCTGAGGTCGGGCAATAAATTTTTTGGTGTTAATGCATGCTAGAGATTTGGTATGATGAACCAAACTCCTAAAACATACCAGACACTAAAAGAAAAGATTAAGAGGGATGAACCTATCTCATCCATACTTGTATTGGTTCATCTGACACAAGGTCATTGATGAACCAATTAGCCTTAGGATACTTGAGATTTCATTGGTCAATGAAATGAGTGTGAAAGAATAGGAATTAAGATGAAGGGGGAGGGGAGTGAGAGAAACACAAATTGGTCATGGGAGGAATTTTATCAAATTAAAATCATTCATTCATTTTGGGAGATGAAATGTACATTTCATCAATCCCCTAAATCCAATGATTTTAATCCAACAAAAGTCAAATAAACTTTGACCAAGGCCCAAACAAATAGTCAAACATCACAAGACCATAAAATGGCTCAACATAAATTTTAGACAATTAATCAATTAAAAATCAATTTAAAAATGCATTAAATTTCAATTTAGTTTGGTCAAAACCTAAAATCTCTTCAAAACACCAAATAAATGGCCAAGAGATTTATCCTAGGTCAACTAAGGTCTAAGGACCTTAGAAATTTTTTTCATGATTTTTAAAAAGTCATAAGTATTTTTAAACAATTAAAAATATGCATAAAAATATTTAATTCATGAAAAATATCAAAATTAATCCAAAAAATCATTTTAATTCATAAAATAAAAGAGGAAAATATTTAAAGATTTTTTATGAAAGTCCCAGATTTTTTGGATTAAAAATGAAATTATTATGAATTAAACAAAATAAAGCAATTAAATGAAAAATCAGAAAATATAGAAAAATAAGGGCCATAAGATCTCCCTCATTAATTGAGGTGGCAAATCTGATGGCCAAGCGTACGCTTCACACCATACACCTCAATCAATGCGTCATAGGGATGGTAATCACAAGGAGCGGCCAGGATTAGAACATTTGAACAAGATCTGATAGTCATGAGGTGTGCCAACACACAACTGGAGCTAGGGATTCGACCTTCTTCTCTGGTGGACCTCACAGGAATGGTCCACCACCAACCACCATAGAAATGAAAAACAAAGACATGGATTTAAAGAAAAAATGCTCCGAAGCTCGAATTCAGCCTCAATTTTCTCCAATTCCAAGTATATAAAAAGGTATAGGGATTTGAATTTTGAGGATCATGAACTGAGTTGCTTCGATTTGACCTCAAAGCAACTCAATCTTCTTTCCTACATTAGTAGGACTTCAGCCAACCAAAAATCACAAAGAATAGTGAAGAATTGAGGGAGAATCGAAGAGATGAAAATTCTGAAAAATTACCTTCGAGGGAGCTTCAACCTTGCTTGATCTTGATCCCAATTGTGCTTGGTTTGGTTTCAGAAGCTTGTAGGAAGTGATTAAGATCAGAAAATGGCTTGGACTCTTGGAGTTTCAATCTCAAAATAGAATGAGGTTTGAAGCTCTATTTTCAAATGAAGGGTTGTATTTATAGCCAATGTGATTCATTTCCACACACTTCCAAATTTTGCCAAATTTAGCAATTTTCATTGCATGCTTGTGTGGGTGTGTGATAGGCTTATAAAGTGATGTATTTAGGTCCAAAATTTATTGAGAGTCATGGTAAAATCATGTTATGTGCCCATGCATTTGAGTTTGAAATGTGAAGGTGAAAATCATCCAATTGGCCCCTTGGAAAGAACCCATGTGCAAGTCCTTTTGTTCTTTGGCCAAATGAGCTGATATTAGACTTTTTGGAAAGGTGAAATCAAGGGAAACATCTTTTATGTTGAACACTTTTCCATTTGAAGCTTGGACCATGATGAATTTTGTGGTGGAAGGTAGGAAAATCAAACATGTTTGAAAATTTTCTAAGTACCAAGTCAAATGTTCACTTCTTCCACATTGAATAACTTTTGATATGGACTTCAAATGGAAAACGTTCCTTCATAAAAGTTATAGATATTTAAAACATAATCAATTTGGTCATAAATGTGACCTCATTTGGATTTGGCATGAATGAGTTATGCATTTTAGAAGTTGAGGAAAATCACTTGTTCAATGGTAATGGCCCAAAATGACCTATAATGTTTCCTCTTGGCACATGGATTTGAAAGTTGAATTTGAACTTATTCAAAACATAAATGTTGAAAAGGGCATCTTGAATTTGATCATGAAACTTGAATGTCTTTTGTAACACCCCGATAATAATAAAATAATTATTTAAATTGAGTTAATAATTTATTTATTAATTTAATTAAATAATTGGAAATTTTATTATTATTATTATTATTGGATTATTATTATTATTATTATTTGGAAAATATATAAGTTGGAAATAAGAGAAAAGAGTTCATTTTTGGAAAATAAGGTTTTACGTGAAAAGCAGAAAGCGATCGTGAAAGAGGAAAGGGCAAAGAGACAGAGCAAGGGCTGAAGGTTGAAGAGAGAAGAGTTTGGAGCTTAAAGATTCGTCGATTAACTCAGGTAAGGGGGGTTTATCGTCGATTAATGGGTATTTTGGGATAATATGTCATGGGTAGTGATAAGCCGTTAATTTGACCCTAATTGGGATTTGTAAATGTTGAAATGTTGTTGGATGAACTGTGCTGAAAGTTGAAATTAAATCGGTATTTGTGTGAGTAATGTTTTCCCGATCGTATAGCTGTTTACGGAATCGGAATCGGAGGTCCGGAAGTCTTCCAACGGCGGAATTCTGCATTCTGCCGTGTGTTAGCGCAGGAATTGTTGTTTGGTCTGCGTTAACCGGTTAACCCAGGGTATTAACCGGTTAACACTGTTTTGAAATGTGAAAATATTGAGTTTTGCCTGCGTTAACCGGTTAACCCAGGGCGTTAACCGGTTAACACTGTTGCGTTTTGCCAGAAAGTGAGTTTTGCCTGCGTTAACCGGTTAACCCAGGGCGTTAACCGGTTAACACTGTTGCAGAGTGAAAAATTATTGTTTTTAAATGTGGTGTACCTAATTGAGGGTTGGCCTATGTTGCCTATGGTGTAATAGGGATAAATTCCCGCTGTTTTGAGCAGTATATGCAATATTGAAAATGTACTAATATTGTGATTGTTGTTTGGCATAATCTGACATGCTTATGTGATGAAAGATTGATGATGTATAATGATGTACACGATGCTGTGAATGTATATATTATGCATGTATGTGTGAATGGACTGTTGTATGGCTCAGAGTGTGAGCATATGTTTATTCTTGAATTATTGTTGATGTTGCATTGCTAGATGATTAGCATGCATGGCATAGCCTTCGGGGCTGTAGCTAGTTCCCATAGTGAGGAATTAGTGAGTGAACCATTGTGGGTTTGTTGTTGATGTTTGCATACTAGATGATTAGTGTGCATAGTCTAGCCCTCGGGGCTGTAGCTAATTCCCATGGTGAGGAATTAGTGAGTGAGTCACTAGGTCTCAAATGAGTGGGACTAGTGAGCTTAGTAGCCGTATCTGGAGGGATCGGTGAGCTTGAACTATATGTTCAAGAATAGTCGGTACCGCATGTGTAGAGTCTCATTGCATAAAAATATGTATGGCGTATAATATGAATGGATGTGTTCCAATATTATACGTGTGTTGTGTTGTTGTTAAGTATGATTTGAGATTATACTGGTATTGTATATTGATGTTGAGTATGATGTTTAAGCCAATGAGCTATTACTAAATGTGTATTGCAATTAGGGTGATTGATGTGTTAATTACTTGGCATTACATGTTGTTTTATAATGCTTATTATATTGATTGAGGAACTCACCCTTACAACTATTTTTCAGGTAACGAGAAATGAGTTGAGTAGAAGCAAATGCTTGGAGTCTAGTGTAGTCTCCCTAGTGGGTCATGCTCTGATAGATGTAACATCGGGCGGGAACACTTTGATTATTATTGTTGTTGTGGTTGAACTAAATTACATGTGATGTTACATGTTTTGCATGATTGAGTTGATCTCTATCCGCTGCGTAATTGTGCAAATACTTTATATTTAAATTAAATAAAAGAGCATGATTGTTATATTGTTTAAATGGTGTGGAATGTTTGTGTGACACCCTTGGTGCACTATTACTCTGATTATATGTTTATTATTTTAATTAATTTTTGGGGTATTTTAGAAGGGTGTTACATTAGTGGTATCAGAGCATAGTCGGTCGTGTCGAGTCGTAATTATTCTGTTTTCCCTGTACGGGATAGGAGTTGTGTAACCCTATCAGTACTTATTGTTTTAGTTTGTTGGGTTTTCAGAATAGAGATGGCTGGAAGAGGCAGAGATGATGCTGCGATTGCTGAGGCTCTGGGTATGCTGGCTGGAGTACTTGGAGGGAATCCAAATGTTGTAGGAATGGGAGCTGCTCGTCAACTGAGTGAGTTCCAGAAGAACAATCCTCCAATGTTCAAGGGAGCATACAATCCAGATGGTGCTCAGAAGTGGTTGAAGGAGATCGAGAGGATCTTCAGAGTAACTGAGTGTGCTGATAACCAGAAGGTCAGGTTCGGTACACATATGCTGTCAGAGGAAGCTGATGATTGGTGGGTTGCTACCCGCACTGAGTTGGAATCTGCTGGGAATACTGAGATCACTTGGGCTATGTTCAGGGAAAGGTTCCTGAGAAAGTATTTTCCAGAAGATGTCAGAGGAAAGAAAGAGATAGAGTTTTTGGAATTGAAGCAGGGTAACAGGTCGGTTACTGAGTATGCTGCGAAGTTCACCGAGCTGTCAAAGTACTATACTCCCTATAATGAGGCTGCTGGAGAATTTTCGAAATGTGTGAAGTTTGAGAACGGGTTGCGTCCTGAGATCAAACAAGCTATTGGATATCAGAGGATCAGGGTGTTTTCTGACTTGGTTGACTGTTGCAGAATTTTCGAACAGGATTCCAAGGCTAGAGCAGAGAGCTATCAGCAGAGGGTTGATAGGAAGGGTAAGAATCAGATGGATCGTGGAAAACCGTATGCAGCTGGCAAAGGTTTTCAGAAGCAGAGTGGCATGAAGAGGCCTAGTGGGGGAGACTCTAGTGCTCCTGCTAAGTGTTATAGATGTGGTCGGGCTGGACATCGTGTTCATGAGTGTACCAGTGCTGAGATGAAGTGTTTCAAGTGTGGGAAAGGTGGTCACTTGGCTGCAGAGTGCCGATTGAAGACTGTAACTTGTTTCAACTGTGGAGAGTTGGGTCATATCAGTCCCCAGTGTCCTAAGCCGAAGAAGGAGAATCAGTCAGGAGGCAAGGTTTTTGCTCTATCAGGTTCTGAGACTTCTGCAGATGATCGTTTGATCAGAGGTACGTGTTATATTAATGGCTTTCCTCTTATAGCTATTATTGACACAGGTGCTACTCATTCTTTTATATCTGTGGATTGTGCTGTGAAGCTTAAATTAGAGATATCTGAGATGCGTGGAAGTATGGTGATTGATACTCCTGCAAAGGGTTCAGTGACTACTACTTCGGTTTGTTTGAGTTGTCCTTTGAATATTTTTGGTAGAGATTTTGGGATAGACCTTCTGTGTCTTCCATTAGTGCAGATTGACGTTATCTTGGGTATGAACTGGTTGGTGTTTAACCGAGTTTATATCAACTGTTTTGATAAGACGGTGATATTTCCTGAGACTGAGGAAGGGCAGAGTCTGTTTCTATCAGCCAGGCAGGTGAATGAGGAAGTGGCAGATGGGGCAGAGTTGTTTATGCTGTTGGCAACTTTAGAGGCTAAAGATAAACTAGTGATTCGTGATCTAGCAGTGGTGTGTGATTTTCCTGATGTGTTTCCGGAAGAAGTGAATGAGTTACCGCCAGAGCGTGAAGTTGAGTTCTCGATTGAATTGGTACCTGGTACTAGACCGATATCGATGGCTCCGTACCGTATGTCTGCTGTTGAGTTAGCTGAATTGAAAAGTCAGTTGGAAGATTTGTTGGATAAGAAGTTTATTCGTCCAAGTGTGTCACCGTGGGGTGCACCAGTGTTGTTGGTTAAGAAGAAGGAAGGTACTATGAGGTTGTGTGTGGACTACAGGCAACTGAATAAAGTGACGATCAAGAATCGGTATCCTTTGCCGAGGATTGATGATTTGATGGATCAGTTGGTTGGTGCGAGTGTGTTCAGCAAGATAGATTTGAGATCTGGGTATCATCAGATACGTGTGAAAACTGAGGATATTCAGAAGACTGCTTTCAGAACGAGGTATGGACATTATGAGTATTCTGTAATGCCTTTTGGTGTGACTAATGCGCCTGGAGTATTTATGGAGTACATGAATAGGATTTTCCATCCGTACTTGGATCAGTTTGTTGTGGTGTTTATCGATGACATTTTGGTGTATTCGAAATCTGAAGAAGAGCATGCTGAGCATTTGAGAGTGGTTTTAGGAGTGCTGCGAGAAAAGCAGTTATTTGCTAAACTGTCTAAGTGTGAATTTTGGTTAGAAGAAGTTAGTTTTCTTGGTCATGTGATTTCAAGAGGTGGTGTTGCTGTTGATCCTTCTAAGATAGAAGCGGTATCTAAGTGGGAAGCTCCGAAGTCTGTTGCTGAGATTCGAAGTTTCCTTGGTTTGGCTGGTTATTATAGGAAGTTCATGGAGGGATTTTCTAAGTTGGCGTTACCGTTGACGATGTTGACTAGAAAGGGACAAGCGTTTGTTTGGGACTCAAAATGTGAAGAAGGTTTCCAAGAGTTAAAGAGAAGGTTGACTACTGCTCCTATTTTGACGTTACCGAGTTCGTCGGAACCATTTGAAGTTTACTGTGATGCTTCATTGTTGGGTTTGGGTGGTGTATTGATGCAGAATAAGCAGGTTATAGCTTATGCTTCGAGACAGCTGAGGGTTCATGAAAGGAACTATCCGACGCACGATTTAGAGTTGGCAGCTGTAGTGTTTGTTTTGAAGTTGTGGAGGCATTACTTGTATGGATCAAGATTTGAGGTTTTCAGTGACCATAAGAGTTTAAAGTATTTGTTTGATCAGAAAGAGCTGAATATGAGACAGAGGAGATGGTTAGAGTTTCTGAAGGATTATGATTTTGGGTTGAATTACCATCCGGGTAAAGCAAATGTAGTGGTTGATGCATTGAGTCGGAAATCATTACATATGTCTATGTTAATGGTTAAGGAATTGGATTTAATTGAGCAGTTTAGAGACTTGAGTTTGGTGTGTGAGAGTACTCACAACAGTGTTAAATTGGGAATGTTGAAGTTAACGAGTGGTATTCTGGAGGAGATCAGAGAGGGTCAGAAATCCGATATGCATTTGGTTGATAAGTTGACTTTAGTGAATCAAGGTCGAGGTGGTGAATTCAGAGTTGATGAGAATGGTGTTTTGAAATTTGGTAGTCGGGTGTGTATTCCGAATGTTATTGAGCTTAAGAAGAGTATTCTTGAGGAAGGACATCGTAGTGGCCTGAGTATTCATCCTGGAGCTACGAAGATGTATCATGATTTGAAGAAGTTATTTTGGTGGCCGGGAATGAAAAGAGAAATTGCGAGTTTTGTTTATTCTTGTTTGACTTGTCAGAAGTCAAAGATTGAGCATCAGAAGCCGTCTGGACTAATGCAACCGTCGGCTATTCCAGAGTGGAAGTGGGATAGTATCAGTATGGATTTTGTTTCGGGTTTACCGAGGACAAGTAGGAATTTTGAAGCTATTTGGGTGATTGTTGACAGGTTGACAAAATCGGCTCATTTCATTCCGATCAGAATGGATTATCCGTTAGAGAGATTAGCCGAGTTGTATATTGAGAAGGTTGTAAGTTTGCATGGTATTCCGTCGAGTATTGTTTCGGACAGAGATCCTAGATTTACATCGAAGTTCTGGGAAGGTTTGCAGAGGGCTTTGGGAACTAAGCTGAGATTGAGTTCTGCATATCATCCGCAGACTGATGGTCAGACTGAGAGGACGATTCAGTCACTGGAGGATCTTTTAAGAGCTTGTGTTTTAGAAAAAGGAGGTGCTTGGGATTGTTATTTGCCTTTGATTGAGTTCACCTACAACAATAGTTTTCATTCGAGCATTGGTATGGCACCGTTTGAAGCTTTGTATGGTAGGAGATGTCGGACACCTTTATGTTGGTATGAGTCCGGTGAGAGTGCTGTGGTTGGACCGGAGATTGTTCAACAAACTACGGAAAAGATTAAGATGATTCAGGAGAAGATGAGAATTGCTCAGAGTCGTCAGAAGAGTTATCATGATAAGAGGAGGAAGTCACTTGAGTTCCAAGAGGGAGATCATGTGTTTCTTCGTGTTACTCCGATAACTGGTGTTGGTCGAGCTTTGAAGTCGAAGAAGTTGACACCTCGATTTATTGGTCCTTATCAGATTTTGGAGAGGATAGGAGAAGTAGCCTATCGTATCGCCTTACCGCCGTCGCTTGCAAATTTGCATGAGGTTTTTCATGTGTCTCAGTTGAGGAGGTACATTCATGATCCGTCGCATGTAGTCCAAGTAGATGATGTACAGGTGAGAGATAACCTGACTGTTGAAACATCACCTATGAGGATCGAGGATCGAGAGTTGAAGCAGTTGCGGGGTAAAGAGATTGCCTTGGTGAAGGTAGCTTGGGGAGGACCAGCAGGTGGCAATGTGACTTGGGAACTTGAGAGTAAGATGAAGGAGTCTTACCCAGAGTTGTTCGCTTGAGGTATGTTTTCGAGGACGAAAACTCTTTTAGTGGGGGAGAGTTGTAACACCCCGATAATAATAAAATAATTATTTAAATTGAGTTAATAATTTATTTATTAATTTAATTAAATAATTGGAAATTTATTATTATTATTATTATTGGATTATTATTATTATTATTATTTGGAAAATATATAAGTTGGAATAAGAGAAAAAGAGTTCATTTTTGGAAAATAAGGTTTTACGTGAAAAGCAGAAAGCGATCGTGAAAGAGGAAAGGGCAAAGAGACAGAGCAAGGGCTGAAGGTTGAAGAGAGAAGAGTTTGGAGCTTAAAGATTCGTCGATTAACTCAGGTAAGGGGGGTTTATCGTCGATTAATGGGTATTTTGGGATAATATGTCATGGGTAGTGATAAGCCGTTAATTTGACCCTAATTGGGATTTGTAAATGTTGAAATGTTGTTGGATGAACTGTGCTGAAAGTTGAAATTAAATCGGTATTTGTGTGAGTAATGTTTTCCCGATCGTATAGCTGTTTACGGAATCGGAATCGGAGGTCCGGAAGTCTTCCAACGGCGGAATTCTGCATTCTGCCGTGTGTTAGCGCAGGAATTGTTGTTTGGTCTGCGTTAACCGGTTAACCCAGGGTGTTAACCGGTTAACACTGTTTTGAAATGTGAAAATATTGAGTTTTGCCTGCGTTAACCGGTTAACCCAGGGCGTTAACCGGTTAACACTGTTGCGTTTTGCCAGAAAGTGAGTTTTGCCTGCGTTAACCGGTTAACCCAGGGCGTTAACCGGTTAACACTGTTGCAGAGTGAAAAATTATTGTTTTTAAATGTGGTGTACCTAATTGAGGGTTGGCCTATGTTGCCTATGGTGTAATAGGGATAAATTCCCGCTGTTTTGAGCAGTATATGCAATATTGAAAATGTACTAATATTGTGATTGTTGTTTGGCATAATCTGACATGCTTATGTGATGAAAGATTGATGATGTATAATGATGTACACGATGCTGTGAATGTATATATTATGCATGTATGTGTGAATGGACTGTTGTATGGCTCAGAGTGTGAGCATATGTTTATTCTTGAATTATT
This sequence comes from Lathyrus oleraceus, assembly GCF_024323335.1. Lineage (NCBI taxonomy): Eukaryota > Viridiplantae > Streptophyta > Magnoliopsida > Fabales > Fabaceae > Lathyrus > Lathyrus oleraceus. The sequence goes on from NC_066580.1 coordinate 213,490,956, forward strand.
GTTGATGTTGCATTGCTAGATGATTAGCATGCATGGCATAGCCTTCGGGGCTGTAGCTAGTTCCCATAGTGAGGAATTAGTGAGTGAACCATTGTGGGTTTGTTGTTGATGTTTGCATACTAGATGATTAGTGTGCATAGTCTAGCCCTCGGGGCTGTAGCTAATTCCCATGGTGAGGAATTAGTGAGTGAGTCACTAGGTCTCAAATGAGTGGGACTAGTGAGCTTAGTAGCCGTATCTGGAGGGATCGGTGAGCTTGAACTATATGTTCAAGAATAGTCGGTACCGCATGTGTAGAGTCTCATTGCATAAAAATATGTATGGCGTATAATATGAATGGATGTGTTCCAATATTATACGTGTGTTGTGTTGTTAAAGTATGATTTGAGATTGAATACTGGTATTGTATATTGATGTTGAGTATGATGTTTAAGCCAATGAGCTATTACTAAATGTGTATTGCAATTAGGGTGATTGATGTGTTAATTACTTGGCATTACATGTTGTTTTATAATGCTTATTATATTGAGTGAGGAACGCACCCTTACAACTATTTTTCAATGGTAACGAGAAATGAGTTGAGTAGAAGCAATGGCTTGGAGTCTAGTGTAGTCTTCCTAGTGGGTCATGCTCTGATAGATGTAACATCGGGCGGGAACACTTTGATTATTATTGTTGTTGTGGTTGAACTAAATTACATGTGATGTTACATGTTTTGCATGATTGAGTTGATCTCTATCCGCTGCGTAATTGTGCAAATACTTTATATTTAAATTAAATAAAAGAGCATGATTGTTATATTGTTTAAATGGTGTGGAATGTTTGTGTGACACCCTTGGTGCACTATTACTCTGATTATATGTTTATTATTTTAATTAATTTTTGGGGGTATTTTAGAAGGGTGTTACATTAGTGGTATCAGAGCATAGTCGGTCGTGTCGAGTCGTAATTATTCTGTTTTCCCTGTACGGGATAGGAGTTGTGTAACCCTATCAGTACTTATTGTTTTAGTTTGTTGGGTTTTCAGAATAGAGATGGCTGGAAGAGGCTGAGATGATGCTGCGATTGCTGAGGCTCTGGGTATGCTGGCTGGAGTACTTGGAGGGAATCCAAATGTTGTAGGAATGGGAGCTGCTCGTCAACTGAGTGAGTTCCAGAAGAACAATCCTCCAATGTTCAAGGGAGCATACAATCCAGATGGTGCTCAGAAGTGGTTGAAGGAGATCGAGAGGATCTTCAGAGTAACTGAGTGTGCTGATAACCAGAAGGTCAGGTTCGGTACACATATGCTGTCAGAGGAAGCTGATGATTGGTGGGTTGCTACCCGCACTGAGTTGGAATCTGCTGGGAATACTGAGATCACTTGGGCTATGTTCAGGGAAAGGTTCCTGAGAAAGTATTTTCCAGAAGATGTCAGAGGAAAGAAAGAGATAGAGTTTTTGGAATTGAAGCAGGGTAACAGGTCGGTTACTGAGTATGCTGCGAAGTTCACCGAGCTGTCAAAGTACTATACTCCCTATAATGAGGCTGCTGGAGAATTTTCGAAATGTGTGAAGTTTGAGAACGGGTTGCGTCCTGAGATCAAACAAGCTATTGGATATCAGAGGATCAGGGTGTTTTCTGACTTGGTTGACTGTTGCAGAATTTTCGAACAGGATTCCAAGGCTAGAGCAGAGAGCTATCAGCAGAGGGTTGATAGGAAGGGTAAGAATCAGATGGATCGTGGAAAACCGTATGCAGCTGGCAAAGGTTTTCAGAAGCAGAGTGGCATGAAGAGGCCTAGTGGGGGAGACTCTAGTGCTCCTGCTAAGTGTTATAGATGTGGTCGGGCTGGACATCGTGTTCATGAGTGTACCAGTGCTGAGATGAAGTGTTTCAAGTGTGGGAAAGGTGGTCACTTGGCTGCAGAGTGCCGATTGAAGACTGTAACTTGTTTCAACTGTGGAGAGTTGGGTCATATCAGTCCCCAGTGTCCTAAGCCGAAGAAGGAGAATCAGTCAGGAGGCAAGGTTTTTGCTCTATCAGGTTCTGAGACTTCTGCAGATGATCGTTTGATCAGAGGTACGTGTTATATTAATGGCTTTCCTCTTATAGCTATTATTGACACAGGTGCTACTCATTCTTTTATATCTGTGGATTGTGCTGTGAAGCTTAAATTAGAGATATCTGAGATGCGTGGAAGTATGGTGATTGATACTCCTGCAAAGGGTTCAGTGACTACTACTTCGGTTTGTTTGAGTTGTCCTTTGAATATTTTTGGTAGAGATTTTGGGATAGACCTTCTGTGTCTTCCATTAGTGCAGATTGACGTTATCTTGGGTATGAACTGGTTGGTGTTTAACCGAGTTTATATCAACTGTTTTGATAAGACGGTGATATTTCCTGAGACTGAGGAAGGGCAGAGTCTGTTTCTATCAGCCAGGCAGGTGAATGAGGAAGTGGCAGATGGGGCAGAGTTGTTTATGCTGTTGGCAACTTTAGAGGCTAAACATAAACTAGTGATTCGTGATCTAGCAGTGGTGTGTGATTTTCCTGATGTGTTTCCGGAAGAAGTGAATGAGTTACCGCCAGAGCGTGAAGTTGAGTTCTCGATTGAATTGGTACCTGGTACTAGACCGATATCGATGGCTCCGTACCGTATGTCTGCTGTTGAGTTAGCTGAATTGAAAAGTCAGTTGGAAGATTTGTTGGATAAGAAGTTTATTCGTCCAAGTGTGTCACCGTGGGGTGCACCAGTGTTGTTGGTTAAGAAGAAGGAAGGTACTATGAGGTTGTGTGTGGACTACAGGCAACTGAATAAAGTGACGATCAAGAATCGGTATCCTTTGCCGAGGATTGATGATTTGATGGATCAGTTGGTTGGTGCGAGTGTGTTCAGCAAGATAGATTTGAGATCTGGGTATCATCAGATACGTGTGAAAACTGAGGATATTCAGAAGACTGCTTTCAGAACGAGGTATGGACATTATGAGTATTCTGTAATGCCTTTTGGTGTGACTAATGCGCCTGGAGTATTTATGGAGTACATGAATAGGATTTTCCATCCGTACTTGGATCAGTTTCTTGTGGTGTTTATCGATGACATTTTGGTGTATTCGAAATCTGAAGAAGAGCATGCTGAGCATTTGAGAGTGGTTTTAGGAGTGCTGCGAGAAAAGCAGTTATTTGCTAAACTGTCTAAGTGTGAATTTTGGTTAGAAGAAGTTAGTTTTCTTGGTCATGTGATTTCAAGAGGTGGTGTTGCTGTTGATCCTTCTAAGATAGAAGCGGTATCTAAGTGGGAAGCTCCGAAGTCTGTTGCTGAGATTCAAAGTTTCCTTGGTTTGGCTGGTTATTATAGGAAGTTCATGGAGGGATTTTCTAAGTTGGCGTTACCGTTGACGATGTTGACTAGAAAGGGACAAGCGTTTGTTTGGGACTCAAAATGTGAAGAAGGTTTCCAAGAGTTAAAGAGAAGGTTGACTACTGCTCCTATTTTGACGTTACCGAGTTCGTCGGAACCATTTGAAGTTTACTGTGATGCTTCATTGTTGGGTTTGGGTGGTGTGTTGATGCAGAATAAGCAGGTTATAGCTTATGCTTCGAGACAGCTGAGGGTTCATGAAAGGAACTATCCGACGCACGATTTAGAGTTGGCAGCTGTAGTGTTGTTTTGAAGTTGTGGAGGCATTACTTGTATGGATCAAGATTTGAGGTTTTCAGTGACCATAAGAGTTTAAAGTATTTGTTTGATCAGAAAGAGCTGAATATGAGACAGAGGAGATGGTTAGAGTTTCTGAAGGATTATGATTTTGGTTGAATTACCATCCGGGTAAAGCAAATGTAGTGGTTGATGCATTGAGTCGGAAATCATTACATATGTCTATGTTAATGGTTAAGGAATTGGATTTAATTGAGCAGTTTAGAGACTTGAGTTTGGTGTGTGAGAGTACTCACAACAGTGTTAAATTGGGAATGTTGAAGTTAACGAGTGGTATTCTGGAGGAGATCAGAGAGGGTCAGAAATCCGATATGCATTTGGTTGATAAGTTGACTTTAGTGAATCAAGGTCGAGGTGGTGAATTCAGAGTTGATGAGAATGGTGTTTTGAAATTTGGTAGTCGGGTGTGTATTCCGAATGTTATTGAGCTTAAGAAGAGTATTCTTGAGGAAGGACATCGTAGTGGCCTGAGTATTCATCCTGGAGCTACGAAGATGTATCATGATTTGAAGAAGTTATTTTGGTGGCCGGGAATGAAAAGAGAAATTGCGAGTTTTGTTTATTCTTGTTTGACTTGTCAGAAGTCAAAGATTGAGCATCAGAAGCCGTCTGGACTAATGCAACCGTTGGCTATTCCAGAGTGGAAGTGGGATAGTATCAGTATGGATTTTGTTTCGGGTTTACCGAGGACAAGTAGGAATTTTGAAGCTATTTGGGTGATTGTTGACAGGTTGACAAAATCGGCTCATTTCATTCCGATCAGAATGGATTATCCGTTAGAGAGATTAGCCGAGTTGTATATTGAGAAGGTTGTAAGTTTGCATGGTATTCCGTCGAGTATTGTTTCGGACAGAGATCCTAGATTTACATCGAAGTTCTGGGAAGGTTTGCAGAGGGCTTTGGGAACTAAGCTGAGATTGAGTTCTGCATATCATCCGCAGACTGATGGTCAGACTGAGAGGACGATTCAGTCACTGGAGGATCTTTTGAGAGCTTGTGTTTTAGAAAAAGGAGGTGCTTGGGATTGTTATTTGCCTTTGATTGAGTTCACCTACAACAATAGTTTTCATTCGAGCATTGGTATGGCACCGTTTGAAGCTTTGTATGGTAGGAGATGTCGGACACCTTTATGTTGGTATGAGTCCGGTGAGAGTGCTGTGGTTGGACCGGAGATTGTTCAACAAACTACGGAAAAGATTAAGATGATTCAGGAGAAGATGAGAATTGCTCAGAGTCGTCAGAAGAGTTATCATGATAAGAGGAGGAAGTCACTTGAGTTCCAAGAGGGAGATCATGTGTTTCTTCGTGTTACTCCGATAACTGGTGTTGGTCGAGCTTTGAAGTCGAAGAAGTTGACACCTCGATTTATTGGTCCTTATCAGATTTTGGAGAGGATAGGAGAAGTAGCCTATCGTATCGCCTTACCGCCGTCGCTTGCAAATTTGCATGAGGTTTTTCATGTGTCTCAGTTGAGGAGGTACATTCATGATCCGTCGCATGTAGTCCAAGTAGATGATGTACAGGTGAGAGATAACCTGACTGTTGAAACATCACCTATGAGGATCGAGGATCGAGAGTTGAAGCAGTTGCGGGGTAAAGAGATTGCCTTGGTGAAGGTAGCTTGGGGAGGACCAGCAGGTGGCAATGTGACTTGGGAACTTGAGAGTAAGATGAAGGAGTCTTACCCAGAGTTGTTCGCTTGAGGTATGTTTTCGAGGACGAAAACTCTTTTAGTGGGGGATGAATATGTATATGTTTGATGATTAGGCTGACAAAATTATCATAAAGGATACAAATATCATAAATTTAAATCACCACTACAACACTCGACTAATCTCAACAAGATGGAAACACCAACTGGAGAAAGATGCTAGGGATGAACACCAATCATTTGGCTTTGAATAACTCAATCCTGGCTGGGGAAGGAGAAAATATCTGCTGAGGATCTGAATTGTCAACTCTACAAGGAATCTTAGGTCAACACCATATTTAATGGGGGGACAACCTCGCAGGGGACCAAAATCAAAGATTACTTGAGACCAAACATTGTCGGGAATTAGAGATCTTCGATATCTGAATATGGACTCAGCCGGGGAATACATGAGATAAAACTCTGCACGGGGTCTGATCCAATTTGCTGAGGATGTAAGCATACAACCCAACTGGTGAATGATGGTTTGCGAAAGGGACTGACCACCAATTCAACTCCACTAGCGATAAATGATGAATCATTGGGAATTATCAATAAGCCGACTGCTTAGGGAAGACCAATGAGGCTCCGCATTGTCAAGACTTACCTGTGCTCAGACTGTTGTTGATATTCCTTATTGAAATCGATTGCTTTTAAAGTAATTGCTTTTATTATTTAAGAAAAAATTATTTTATTTATTCATTTATTTCAATATTATCATCATGAAAATTCAATTTTATTTAGCTGAAATAAATAAGAGTAGAAACAATTGGATAAAAAGCTCAACTTTATTTAATAGAATGGTAATTTGTAAATGACAAGACTCCATAGATCTTTACAAAAGTTGAAAATCATAATTTACATGGAAAAGGGCTACATTGAATATAATTATCACTACTCTTCCTACCAACTTCAATCTCCGTTGTGCTCTTCGCTTCGGTTGAGAATGATGAATCAGAACCAAATAACTTCCTCAAAACTGCTCCAATAACTAGTGTAAGACCCCAATTTTGATCCTAAGATCCCTCATGTTATTCTAATCATGTGCATTAGCATTGGGATCACACCTTGGCACCCTCCTTACCCCTCATTCATTGGGTTTGCATTGGGAGAGATCACCAAGCACCATTTGATTTTATCATACTTCATTTTTCTTTATTTATAACCAAAATACCAAAAATATGTCATTGTATAGCTTAACTCTTTTGTAGGTAGTGCACATGCTCATCTATGCTCTATCAAGCTCACATCTAGGGTTTAAGACCCTCATTGCAAGGAGCTCAATCAAGAATTGGTTTACTATGGCTCTAAGTATCCTATATGAATCCCCATGATCTTCACATGTTATTTTGATCAAGAAACCATCAAGAGTTTGGAATTGGTTTTCCTTGGAAACCCTAATTCATCTGGGTATCTTATGTGACTTCCTCAATAAGTTTCTTCATCAATTGATCAAATATTCCAAGTGATACTTCACATTACATAATCTTATGCATATATGGTCCTCCATGGTTCCCAAAAGTCAAGAGAATGTCAAGCTAGCAAGTTTGTTCATGGTGGTTGACTAGAGGAATTCAACTAGTCAAAACTGGGGTTCCCTAGACCCTATCTCCTACAATTAGTGTCCTATGAAAATTATTCCAAGATCAAAGTTACTTTATATGACATTACAACTAACTTCCATGTTAACGTTAAGAGCTAGGTTTGCTTGGAAAGGCATTTTTTATGGTGAAAGATTATAGGTCATTTTGTCTAACCCTAATTTGGAGGTCAACTTCCCAAGACCATAACTTGCTCAATTGTTATGAGATGAAAGCCATTCAAGTTGCATGATCAAATTCAACATGTCTACTTCAACTTTTATGTTTGGAGGAAGTGAAAATTCAACTTTTAAATGCATGTGATATAAGGAAACATTATAGGTCATTTTGGGCCAATACCATCGAACAAGTGATTTTCCTCAAATTCTAAAATGCATAACTCTTTCATGTTAAATCCAAATTAGGTCAAATTTGTGACCCCTTTGAATTAATTTTATAGAGCTACAACTTTGATGAAGGAACATTTCTCATTTGAAGTCCATAGAAAACGTTACTCAAGGTGAAAGAAGTGAACATATGGCTTGGTACTTAGATTTTTTTTTTGATATGTTTGATTTTCCAAACTTCCACTTCAAAATTCATCATGATCCAAGATTCAAATAAAAAAGTGTTCAAAATTAAAGTTGTTCCTCTTGATCTAACCTTTCCAAAAAGTCCAAATTCATTCCATTTGGAGAAAGAATGAATAACTTGCGCATGGCTTAAAGTTGAAGGACCATTTGGAAGATTTGAAGTTCCACTTTCCATTCACGAATGCATGGCCTTTCCACATGACTTAAGCATTGCTTACACTCATTTTTGGATCTAAATGCATCATTACATGGGCCTATCGCACACCCATGCATCCATGCAAAGGATATTGATATTTTTGGAATTTTGAAAGAAGTGTGCAATTATCAATCACTTGGCCTATAAATAGAGCCCCTCTTCCTCAGAATTATGGATGCTGGCGCGCAAGCTTTGAATCAGTAACCCTAAACCCTCACGTTCAAAGGATAAGCTTGGTGATTTTCATTAAAAATCGAGTTTGAATCTCTCAACTGTTTTGAGATTGAAACTCAAAGAGTCCATCACTTTTCTTGATCCATTTCCACTCCATCAAGAATTTGAAGTAAGGCCAAGCACAATTGAGAGCAAGATTGTGTCCATGTGAACCTACATTGAAGGTGATTTTCAGAATTTTTCATCTCTTCGATTCTTACTCAACTCTCCACTATTCTTGTTGATTTTTGGTTGTCTGAAGTCCTGCCAATGTAGGCAACAAGATTGAGTTGCTTAGAGGTCAAATCGAAGCAACTCAGATCATGATCCTCAAAATTCAACTCCCTGTATCTTTCTATATACTTGGAGTTAGGTAAAATTGAGGCCAGATTCGAGCTCCTGAGCATTTTTACTTTAAATTCATGTCCTCCTTTTTTATTTTGGTGATGGTTGAAGGTGGACCAATCTGGTGAGGTCCACCGGAGAAGAAGACCAGAGCTCTGGCTCTAATGGTGTGTTGGCATGCTTCTGAATCACATGATCCTTCTATTTTGTTTTAATCTCGGGTGTCCAAAGTGATTATCACACGTGTGGAACACTTGAATTTGTGTATGGTGGAACGTGCACTCAGATCCACTTGATCTGCCACCTCAATTAATGAGGGAGATCAAGTGGTCCACGTTTTTTTGTAATTGACTTATTTTCATTAATTCATATTAATCCAAAAAATATGGGACTTTCATTGTAATTGACTTATTTTCATTAATTCATATTAATTTTAATATTGATCCAAAAAATATGGGACTTTCACCATAAATTCTCAAATATTTTTATCTTTCATTTTCTGAATTAAAATCATTTTTTGGATCAATATTAATATTTTTCATGATTTAGTTGTTTTTGTGCATATCTTTAATTGTTTAAAAATACTTTTAAGTTTCCAAAAATTATGAATTTTTTTCTCCAAGGTCCTTTGACCTTGTTTGACATATGATAAATCTCTTGGCCATTTATTTTGTGTTTTGAAGAGGTTTTAGGAATTTGATCAACCATATTTTAATTTAATGCATTTTTAATTGATTTTTAATTGTTTAATTGTAAATAAATTGTGTTGAGCTATTTTTGTTGACTTGTTGAGTTTGACTATTGTTGTTGGGCCTTGGTCAAGATTGATTTGACTTTGTTGGATTAAAATAATTAGTTTTAGGGGATTGATGAAATGTACATTTCATCTCCCAAAATGAATGAATGATTTTAATTTGATAAAAGTCCTCTCATGACCAATTTGAGATTATTTCATTTCCCCTCCCTCTTCATTTTTGATCCCTTTTTATCCCATGCATTTCATTGACCTATGATATCTCTACATCCTTAGGCTAATTGGTTCATAAACCAATATAAGTATGGATGAGATTGGGTCCACCCTTTTGCTATTGTCTTTTAAGTGTGGTATGTTTTAGGAGTATGGTTCATAATACCATATCTCTAACATGCATTAACACTAAAATTTCTATTGCCCGAACTCAAATAGTTGTGACTTCTACATAAGTCCAATAACGATTGCTTAACATAGCGCTAAATTTTGACTCAAAAGCATAACATTCTAGTAAGTGAGATTGTAAGTCTCCCCCCTTTCATGGTATTGTGTGGAAACTTGGCCCTTTTTCCTTCCTTTGGAAGATGTCTTGGTTCAAGGATTCATGCTTGTGAATAAAGGGTTGAGTGTTCTCCAAAGAATGACTTAAACAATTTAAAAGAAAAAGCAATACTAACTTCTAACCAACTAACATTTGACTAACTTTTAATTTCAAGTCATTTACTTTATGCACTTTAAATTCAAGTCTTTATCATTTGCCATTATTCATACCATTTAACTTGTTTACTTTAAATGTCATTTTCACTTTGCTCACTTGAGCCATATCTTGTGATTATATTGTGATCATATATGCTTGCTTTTGTATTTTTGTTTGTAATTTGTGGTCTTTTGACCTTAATGTACATAATAACAACAAAAACCCTAAAAAAGATTTGTGTGGACTGTTGGATTTGATTTGAGACATTGGACTTAGAATTAGGCAACATTCCTTATGCAAAAAGGACTTGGCCAATGCCAACTTTTCTGAAGCCAGTCATTGTGAATTGAAGTTTCATCTGAAGCAAGTATTGAGATCCCTTTTGAGTTCATCTGCAACATGGTCTTGAGGAAATTTTTATTTTAAACCTGTGTCTATTGCTTTATTCCGAGTTATTCAAGGATTATTTCATCTGATACATGGGGAAGATTATGAAGAAGACTATGGAGTTGCATGCTTGGATGTGGCTATCTTTATTTGATGTCTTGCTCTTCATCTTGCTATGTGTATTGTTATTGCTTGATTCTAAAAGTCCAAGGGAAAATTGGGTTTCTATGTGACATTCTTGTCTATTGGATTGCATCCCATTGGTCGGATCTTTTCAACTCTTAACTTTTAAATTTTTGCTTAGGATTAGTCTCTTCATCTCCTCCCACTTCTTTAATTTCAAATCTCTCCCCCCTTTTCAAAATCTTCTTTGCTTGTGATTTCTAAACCTAGACATTATTGCAAATTAGAAACTTTGGCCTTATGCCATTGCATTTTCAAACTCTTTTTCTTAATCAAATGTGTAAATGAACTTAACCATACTTGACTTAAAATTTCAAAATACAAAAAGAACTAACACTCATTCAAACTCTTTTAGGCCTTTTGTGCCTCTTTCAAACTTAATTTTTCGTTAAAAGCAATCCATTGACTTTGAAATTGTTACCACGAACTACGAGGTTTTGATCCCTCATTTTATGTTGGTACGTAGGCACAAGTCCGAAGGTCTTGTCAAACACAAAAATATAATTAATGAATTATTTTCTCATCCACACACTCTATTTATTACAAACATCATTTTATACCAAAACACATGTACACACAAAAAATGGCTCCCTCGGAGTACCTAGGACACTTTGGGTACTAACACCTTCCCTCTGTGTAACCAACCCCCTTACCTGTAATCTCTGGAATTTTATTAGTTTTGATTTGAAAACTTCTTATCTTTGGGTTTTGTTCGTACTTTTCCCTTTTCCCTTAGAAACAATAAAAGCACGGTGACGACTCTGGTTTTATTAACGTTAAGTTTATCCATAGCTTAATGGTCATGAATTTACCGCTACAACTAGGACCAACCGAATGCAATTACTTGCCATAACCTCTAATTTTTGCCTAGATTGCCCCAAGGCAGGGTACTCAATCTACCGAAATGAATTTTCTATTTTTATGTCTCTAACGTTTGCCTGGATCGCCCTTGCGGGTTTTCAATCCACTGAGACACTCATTTTTTCCTAAGCCTCCCTTTCGGGTTTTTAACTTAGCGAGTTGTTCTTTTATTTTTAGGTGAAGTATTTCTTGACTGCATCGGCGTTCACATGACAAGTGAACTCTTCACCATCCATAATTGTGAGAATCAAAGCACCGCCTAAAAAGGCTCTCTTAACAATATATGAGCCTTCATAATTAGGAGTCCATTTTCCCTTAGCATCAGGTTTGAAAGAAAAAATCTTCTTGAGGACAAGGTCACCTTCTTTGAACACATGAGGCCTAACCTTCTTATCAAAAGCTTTCTTCATTCTCTGCTGATATAACTAACCATGACCCATGGCAATAAATCTCTTCTCTTCAATTAAATTCAACTAGTTATATTTGGTCTGACACCATTTAGGTTCAGTCAACTTGGCTTCCATCAAGACACGCAATGATGGGATCTCAACCTCCACGGGGAGCATGGCTTCCATACCATACAAAAGTGAGAAAGGGGTCTCCCCTGTTGAAGTGCGGATGGATGTACGGTACCCATGCAAAGAAAATGGGAGAATTTCATGCCAATCTTTATATGTGACAACCATTTTCTAAATGATCTTCTTGATGTTCTTATTTTCAGCTTCAACAGCCCCATTCATCTTCGGTCTGTAGGAAGAAGAATTATGATGTGTAGTCTTGAAGTCTTTGCAAAGAGATTCCACCATATTATTGTTCAAGTTCGATCTATTATCAGTAATGATCTTACTCGGCACACCATAACAGCATATAATCTGATTCTTGATAAACCTTACAACAAATTGCTTGGTTACATTTGCATATGATGCCGCTTCAACCCACTTTGTGAAATAGTCAATAGCCACCAGAATGAAACGATGTCCGTTCGAAGCTTTGGGCTCAATCAGGCCAATCGTGTCAATTCCCCACATGGAGAAGGGCCATGGAGAGGAAATGACGTTCAATAGTGTCGGGGGAACATGAATCTTATCTGTATAAATTTGACACTTATGACATTTCTTCACAAACTTGCAGCAGTCATATTCCATTGTCAGCCAATAGTAACCTGCTCTCAACATCTTCTTAGCCATAGCATGTCCATTGGAATGGGTACCAAAGGAACCTTCATGGACTTCAGTCATCAATAAGTCTGCTGCATGTCTATCCATGCATCTAAGCAAAACCATATCGAAGTTTCTCTTGTAAAGCACATCACCATTCAGGTAGAAGTTTCCAGCTAATCTTCTCATAGTCTTCTTATCTTTCAAGGATGCCCTAAACGGGTAAATCTGAATTTGGAAGAAACATTTAATATCAAAATACCATGGCTTCTCATATTTAGCTTTTTCAACAGCAAACACATGGGTTGGCCTATCAAGACGCATCACAGTCAAATTGGGAACTTCATTCCAAAACTTCACCATAATCATTGAAGCCAACGTTGCAAGAGTATCTGCCATCCAGTTTTCGTCTCGAGGGATATGATGAAACTCTAGCTTTGTAAAGAAAGTTGAAATCCTCCTCGCATAATCTCTATATGGTATCAAACCGGGTGGATTCGTCTCCCATCCACCTTTGATCTGATTCACAACCAAAGCTGAATCTCCATAGACGTCAAGATATTTGATTCTGAGATCAATGGCCTCTTCAAGCCCCATAATGAAAGCTTCATACTCAGGCATATTGTATGTACACTTGAAAGTTAATGTAGTTGTAAACAGAAAATGAGTGCCTTGAGGAGTAATAATCACTGCCCCAATGCCATTACCATATGAATTATCATCTTCATCAAATACCATGCCCCAACAGGAACCAGGTTCTGGCCCTTCCTCAAGCAATGGTTCATCACAATCTTTCATCTTCAAGTACAAAATCTCTTCGTCAGGAAAATCATACTGCACTGACTGGTAATCTTCAATAGGTTGGTGAGCCAAATGGTCAACCAAGACACTACCTTTGATCTCTTTTTGAGATCGGTATTCAATATCATACTTAGATAACAACATCTGCCAATGGGCAATTCTCCTAGTTAAAGTAGGCTTGTCGAAAATGTACTTGATTGGATCCATTTTGGATATCAACCAAGTACTACGATTCAACATATACTGGCGCAGACGGTTAGCAACCCAAGTCAATGCGCAACATGTCTTTTCAAGCATAAAATATCGAGTCTCACAGTCGGTGAACTTCTTATTGAGGTAGTAAATTGCATATTATTTCTTTCCATATTCATCTTACTGACCAAGAACACAACCCATACTCTCTTCAAGCACAGTCGAGTACATGATAAAGGGTCTTCCTTCAATAGATGGAGACAGAATCGAAGGCTCAAGCAGATACTCTTTGATACTGTCAAAAGCTTTATGGCAATCTTCGTTCCAATCACAAGACTGATCTTTCTGAAGAAGCTTGAATATAGGCGCACACATGGTAGTCATATGCGATATAAATCTTGAGATATAATTCAAGCGGCCGAGAAAACCTCTGACTTGCTTCTCAGTTTTGGGCGCATGCATTTCTTATATTTCTTTGACCTTGGCAGGATCAACTTCAATACCCTTCTCACTGACGATAAAGCCCAACAACTTACCAGAACGTACACCAAATGTACACTTACTAGGATTCAAGTGGAGTTTGTATTTCCTCAAACGCTGGAATAACATCAACAAATGCTCAACATGTTCGTCTTCATCACTTGATTTGGCAATCATATCATCAACATAAACTTCAATTTCTTTATGCATCATATCATGAAAAAGAGTGGTCATAGATCTCTGGTATGTTGCACCAACATTCTTTAAACCAAAAGGCAACACTCTATAACAGAATGTTCCCCAGGGTGTAATGAATATGGTCTTCTCCATATCTTCAGGTGCCATCTTGATTTGATTATACTCGGAAAATACGTCCATAAACGAAAAGACTTTGAATTTAGCTGTATTATCTACCAACATGTCAATGTGTGGCAGATGAAAATCATCTTTCGGACTAGCTTTGTTCAAATCTCTATAATCAACACACATGTGGACTTTTCCATCTTTCTTAGGATCAGGTACAATATTGGCCACCCACTGTGGATATTCGGAGGTAATAAGAAAACCATCATCAATCTTCTTCTGCACTTCCAATTTGATCTTAACTGTCATATCGGGATGAGTTCTCCTCAACTTCTGCTTGACCGGCGGGCATTTTGGCTTCAACGACAATCTATCCTCCACAATCTCAGAATCCAAACCAGGCATGTCTTGATAGGACCAAGCAAACACATCAAAATACTCTCGAAGAAGATCAATCAACCCCTTCTTAGCCTCTGGACACAGTTGAGACCCAATCTTGACTTCCTTCACATCATCTTTAGAACCCAAGTTGACTAGTTCAATCTGCTCTTCGAACAGCTGGATGGATTTTCCCTTATGCTAAAGTAAACGAGATAACTCTTCAGATGCTTCATCATCGGTTTCTTCCTCATCCTCAAACACAGGGAAATCAAAGTTTGGTGAGGGAGTAGGATCATTGTATTCAACGGGTTTGAGAACCAACCTACATAATGATTTGATATTATGATTTTAGAGAAGTGAATTGTGACAAAATTTTATGCAGATGGAAGATTATTATTTATTTCTATTTTTTTATGATTACCATTTTCAGAAAAAGCAAAAAGAAAAAATTATAACATCATAGATGTGGATGAATAAAATTGTATTTTATTGATGATAATTGAAATGACCAACAATGTTCTCTTCTCCCTTAGGCATAGGAGAAAGATTTTTCTTAAAATGAAAAATAAATTACTTAGATTGATGAATAACAGTAGAAACATCAACAACAACCCAATTGTTGCAAGTCTGGTCATGTGTCACAAAGTTTGTGCAAGCTTCATCTTCATCATCACCGTCCTCAATCACAGCAGCTGAGTGTTGATCATTCCCATGAATGAACGCTCCACTGCAGAGAAACTCGGTTGCACATCTTCAATTTTGACGTTGAACGACCCTTGTTGAAATCCCAATCCGGCCATATTCTTATTCTCAACAATCTCTATCATTCGGCCCCACTTATCAATGCTGCCAGCCTCAATAGCCTTATGAGCTTCCTTTAAAGAAGACATGGGTGCCCTAGTTTTCTTTACTTCATCAGCAATAGACAAGGCTTGGAAAAGGATGAAAAATGGCTCACTAATAATGCCTTCTGTCCACCAACAACAACAAGCTTGTCGTTCTTCTCAAATTTAAGCTTCTGATGTAGAGTAGACATCACTGCTCCAACTTCATGAATCCATGGCCTTCCCAATAAGCAGCTATATGTCGGGTGGATATCCATTACTTGGAATGTAATTTGGAAATCACTAAAACCTATCTTAACTGGAAGGTCTACTTCACCAATGATGGTTTTACGAGAACCATCAAACGCTTTGACAATCACACCATTTTACCTCATTGGGGCGCCTTGGTAAGAAAGCTTGGACAAAGTTGACTTTGGAAGCACGTTCAGAGATGACCCAGTGTCAACAAACACATTGGACATAGCGTCCTCCTTGCAGTTCATTGAAATATGGAGTGCCAAATTGTGATTTCTACCTTCCTCAGGAAGCTTTTCATCACAAAAACTCAAATTATTGCAAGAAGTGATGTTAGCAACAATGTGGTCAAACTAATCCACAGTAACATCATGCTCAACGTAGGATTGTTCTAGCACTTTCTACAATGCCTCCCTATGCGCTTCAGAATTCATCAACAAGGAAAACATGGAGATTTTTGACGGGGTTTGAAGCAGCTGCTCCACCATATTAAACTCACTTCTCTTTATCAATTTTAACACTTCGTCATCATCGTTAGCCTTCAGTTTACGGGTCACCTTTGCAATATCAACAATATTCACCATGGAATTTGCGACTAGTAAAGGAACCTCTTGACCAATCTCCAACATTGTGGTGTTATATTGATAAGGCACATCTTTATCAGATGCATACGGAACAAGGCACACTAACCGTATAACCAATGCTGATACCGATCTATTAACATTATTGTTATTTCTGCTATCAACTGGATAACTACCCGCTCAGGGGTCTTAAACAAGGGTACATTCACATTTACATCATTTACATCTCTCAATTGACAAATTTGGATAAGTCCTTCATCCATCAACCTCTGAATATCCCTATTGACAATAACACATCCACGAGGGTTCACACTGCATATCACACAACCATCATGGTCATGCTCACAGTCACTGACCAAACAAATATCCTTATGAATTGCCACCAAAGATTGTCTGATATGACGAACATCATAAACCTTGTACTCACCAGGATAACCATCTACCATGTTGACAAAAGCATTACCATGAGCAGGAAACTGATTAGCTTTCACATTGGGTGCTCAATCCTCGAAGGACACCATCATACTCTTCACAAGCTTTTGTACCTCATACTTCAATGGATATCAGTTCTCTATGTCACGGCCATGGGCTCCCTGGTGAAAGGCACAACAAAGTTCGGGTTTGAACCACCATGGATGTGGCTCAGGAATTTGTGGAGGATTTCTGGGTTGAATAAGGTTCTTGAGAACAAAAGATGGATACAATTCTGCATAGGACATAAGAATAGGGTCAAAGGAGACCTTCTTCCTCTCAAAATTTTGTTGTTGATTATTTTTGTTGTTATAGTTAATTCTTTGTTGTGGTTGTTGTTGACATGGTTGTTGTTGAATTGGAACTGATTGATTATAATTATTGGAAAATACAAGAATCAATGATGAAACTTTATGTTGATGTTGGTGAGGTTATGAAATCTTTCTGACATGAGGCCTCCTCTGCCTCCCCACAGTTACTGAATTAGTTTCTCCCTCCTTCTTCTTGGAGAAGCTACCCCCATATTTCTTGCTAGATGATGCTTCTTCTTTAGACAGACGTCCTTCACGGACTCCCTCTTCTAACCGCATCCCCATATTTACCATTTCGGTAAAGTCATTGGGGGAACTGGAAATCATACATTCATAGTCAAATGAACTTAGTGTCTTCAAGAAGATCTTCTTCATCTCTTTCTCTTCCAATGGTGGGCTTATCTAGGGAGCAAGTTCCCTTCGCCTCTGAGCACACTCTTTGAATGTCTCCTTATCTTTCTGAGACATAGACCTCAACTAGTCTCTATCATGCGCCATATCAACATTGTATTTGTACTGCTTAACAAAGGCTTCACCCAAGTCATTGAAAGTATGGACACTTGCATTGTCTAACCCCATATACCATCTCAAAGCAGCACCAGTTAAACTGTCTTGGAAATAGTGAATTAGCAACTGATCATTATCATTTTGAGTAGACATCTTTCTCGCATACATCACAAGGTGGCTTAGCGGATAAGTGTTTCCCTTATACTTTTTGAACTTAATCGGGATTTTCACATTAGGCACTAGGCAGAGCTCAGAAGCATTCATCCCAAACAAATCCTTTCCTCTTAGAGTCTTCAACTCTTTGTGCAGCTCAAGGAACTGGTCCTTCATCTCATCTATTTTGTCATATACATCTGGGCCCTCAGATGGCTCAGAATGGTAGATGGTATCCTTAACACGAGGCAAAGTATGAACGTCTGGAGGTGGCACTATCATGACCGTGCTAGATGCCGGCAGAGAAACAATAGTGGGTGCATACCCTTCAGACATAAAGTTGGATGACATTCCCCAAGGGAATCCACCAGGCATGGAAGGACCGAATTGGCTGGCAGCAATAGGAACAATTGAGGTAGCAACCTCAGAAATGACAGTCCTCTGGTGAGGAGTTGTAGGAGTTGGTGAAGACTGATTTTGGACAGCAAGAACAGACTTCATCATAGCAGTTAACCATGAAATTTCATCCTTCAGCTCTCTATTCTCTTGCTCTAAGTGCTCCATGATCTTTGGTTGATTAGCGCGAGTGTTGTATCGGTGAGTGAGCTTGGTTGAAGCATATAAGAATAACCAATAAGACATCTGGCGAAAGAAAACCTATTATGCAAATGATGTATGAAATGCAATGTTTTTGTTTATTTCAAGGAACATATGAAGTTCTATTTGCAAATATTAAATAATAACAATAGTAACAATTTGATTGACCATAAAATCTCTTTTTATTCATAAAATTTTGAAGGATTACACTGAGTACAATTTCAGAAACCAAAATACAAATACAAGAGAAAAAGGAAACTAATCATCCTAAGGACCCCTTAGCAATTGTGTTAGATGATCTGGATGCGGGCGTGTACTTCCTATGAATGCGTCGAATCTCAGACTCAAAGGATGTCTTCATCTGAGCTTTCTCAAGGACAAGATGATCAACAATCTTCTTCCAAGCACCAGGAGGTTGAGGCATACTAGAGGAAGGTAGACCCTCTGACTCGCTCTGTCTCTTCACCACTCGGTCTTCAAGAAGTTCAATAAGTGCGTCTTTTTCCTTTGACTCAAGCTGCAACTCTTCATGCTTTCGGCTCAAAGCATGGAACCACTCTTCCCACATATCTCTTTCTTGCTTCATCTTGGTGAGTGCGTCTTCCAACTTCTCTATATATTGGTTAGGGAGAGTTTATGGCTCAGCCACAACCAAATACATAGGTCTTTCACAAGCATATGTCATCTTTAATTCCAAAGCTCTATTCTTCACCCAAATAGTGTAAGCTTCCAAAGCCACACAGTTGCATGGACCAAGCTCGAATCTTCCCTTCCTATGCACACTATGCCAAACATGTATCATCTTCTACTTAAAATGTTGGGGATCTTTACCCTCTTGATAGAAAAGACCTTCTAACTGAGTGTTATTAGGTTTGTCTCTCAAGGGGAACCCAAGTTGACGACGAGCCAAAGTAGGGTTATAGTTGATTCCTCCTTGTGTACCAATGAGAGGCACATTAGAGAATTCTCCACAATTGTTGATAATATCCAAGATTACAGGGGTGATGTACATCACCCCAACTTCATTTTGGTATAAGGATCATGCATTTTGGTTGAGGTTTGAAAACCTGCAACTGGTGGCCGAAAACAGTTAGCTCACCGGAGAAGATGATGGTTTCTACCACCGTCCCCACGTGGAACCTCCTGGGCCTTTAGATCTTATGTGCATGATCTAATCTCAGCCTTTTTTTTATTTGACTTTTTTAAATACATTGTGTCACGCGTTGGACTTGAGAACATGATGGAAGCGCGCCTCTGAGCCTTTGATGTTGTCCACATCATTTAATGAAATGGATCGTGCGCTCCCTGATTTTCCATATTTTTCTAATTTCTGTTTTATTTTCTTTTATTCCATTTATTTTCAAAAATTCATAACTATTTTATTTGGAATCACAAAAATATGAGACCAATTACAAAAAAAATCTTTTAAAATCTAGTTTCAAAATCTGATTTTTTTTTTTTGTGATTCCATTTAATATTTTTTGTGAATTATTTTGTTTTTAATAGTTTTTAATACATTTTAAATACTTTTTGATATCCAAAAATCCCAAAAATATTTTCCTAACACATATGGATCATGATAAGTCTATGAAAAATATTCTCATCAATTTCTTAATTGATTTGAGATTTATTTGAGATTTTAGTTCATTTGTGTTATTTTGCTTGATTTTTTAATTGTTTTAAAATAGTTTCTGTTTTCAAAAAATGTTGAGAAAATTTGTCAACCCTTGTTTGACCATGTTAGACTTATGATGATTCAATTGGACTTATACAAGTTGATTTGAATTGAATTTGAAGTTTGACCATATTTTGTTCATTTTATTTTATGTATTATTTTAATTTCAAAAAATACCAAAAATATGTTTGACCTTTCTTGACTTCTAATATTCATTTCACTTCTGTTTACCATGGATTGATGTTGATTTCATTCACATTTGATTATTGTGTTTTGATTATGACATTTGATTTCTCATTTTGTCCATTTCATTTCATCTTCATCTTCATCTTCTTCTTTTTCTTTTGGCCAATGAGTTAATGATTTGTGGTTAGCCTTGACATATGAGAGGCTTAACCTTCTTTGATCCAAATCAAACTCAACTTGATCAAAGATCAAGTGAGTTGCTTTGTGTCCAAGATAGGTTGCTTCTTGGTCAAGCAAAAAACCTAAAATCCATACAAGGCCTTCATTCTTTTCTTTTGGCATGGCAAGTTGTAGGAGCTTGGCTTACTAGTCATGATCTCTAACTTTTGTTTATTTGCCTATAGTTTTATTGACCGACCTTAGATAGGTGTGACTACTACATTAGTCCAGTTACAATTGCTTAACATAGCGCTAAATTGTCTTATGACACACTAACACTAACCACTAATTACTAACTTTAATTCAAGCATTTAATTCTTGCAATTTACTTTAATGCAATTTAATTTCTTGCTCATTTATTCATATTGCCTTTTCCCTTTGCTCATTTGAGCTCATATTTTATATTTATGCTATTTGCCTTTTGCTCACTTGAGCATATTATTGTGTAAATATATTGTGGCTTTGTGGTTGTTTTGTGATTGTTTGTGTGAACCCAATGCAAAAAGGAGAAAGGACTTAGAATTAGGACCTTACCTATGCTTAATAGAGTTCAAGAGCAACTAGGCCTCATGCCTTTAGAATGCTTAATCTTGAAAGTTGACTTGAAAGGACCCCTAATCTAAACTCATTCTTTGTCCATTCCTCTTATTGCATTGTGAACCTTTTGATTGTTTGTTATTGTGTGATAGGGATTCCAAACTTGAGATAGTAAGAAGGACCATTGTCATGAGTAGCCAAGTTAAGAAAGACAAGCCAAATGGAGATCCTAGGAGCTTGAATGTTTAATTGTTTTGATTGCTTGTTGCTTGCTAAGTCAAAAGGAAAGGAGCATCTTGAATCATCTTTATGATCTCAAGAAAGGAACTCCAAGGGTTTTATCTCTCCTCTCATCTTTGCATGTTTAGGACTAGCCTTTCTCTTCTCTCCACTCTAACCCAAGCCAAACTCATTTTGTGCAAACATTGACATTGTTTTCAAATTAGAAACCTATGCCTTATGCCTTTCATTTTTTTTCAAACTCTTTTCATTAATACTTATGTTGAATGAACCTTAACTCAACTTTGACTTCATTTTGTGAATACTTCTAATTTGGAAATACAAATCACTTCAAGTGATTTTTGTGGTTCCAATGGCTACCTTTGTTAAAATGTTTCATAAACATTAGCCATGGGTTTGAGTTATCATAGTGGTTGAGTAAACCTCA
Organism: Lathyrus oleraceus; assembly: GCF_024323335.1. Taxonomy (NCBI): domain Eukaryota; kingdom Viridiplantae; phylum Streptophyta; class Magnoliopsida; order Fabales; family Fabaceae; genus Lathyrus; species Lathyrus oleraceus. Next base: position 213,512,449 of record NC_066580.1, read on the forward strand.
CCGTATCCTTAGTGATTGGACTATAAGTCAACCATACTTATTATAGGGTGGATCCTTCACTAGTATGTTGAAGCTCTCCTCACATGGTGGATTGTTGGTTTAGGTTGAGTTTTCTCCCTTTGATAACAAAAGACCTTAAGGCTTTTGATCAAATCAATTCACCCATATTTTTGAGATTTTTACCCCGAACTACGAGGTTTTGATCCTACCTTTGTGATGGTACGTAGGCAATGGGTTCGTCCATTCAAACAACAAGATTGTAAATAATTTGTATATTCTTTTCTCATCTCCCCAATCTTGTTTGCAAAAATCTTTTCACAAATACCAACCTACAATACACTTTGCAAAAAGGGCTCCCTTAGAGTACTAAGGATGTTTTGGGTGATTAATGCCTTCCCATTGCATAACCAACCCCCTTACCTAGATCTCTGACATTTTTATTAGTTTTTGATTTGATAAAAATTCTTGGTTTTTGTTCTCTTTCTACCCTTTCCTTTGGAGAAATAGAAGTGCGGTGGCGACTCGAATTGTATGATTTACTTTTGATTTAGTCAATAAATCTAAAGGTAACGAATACCCCGCTACAGAAAAGTGGCGACTCTGCTGGGGATGCTTATCATCTCTTCCCTAGTGGGTTTAGCCTACTTTTTGCCTTTGTTGTATTGTATGTTTATATTTATTTGTGACATATTTTTGTGCAAATTTGGGATGACTGTATTGTTTGTAATGTATGAATTGCTTGATATATCAATTGCTTGTGTGCTTGGTGGTCTCTTGTGATATGAGTTCTATACCCGAACTACGAGGTTTTGATCATACCTTTGTGATGGTACGTAGGCAATGGGTTCATCCATTCAAACAACAAAATTGTAAATAATTTGTATATTCTTTTCTCATCTCCCCAATCTTGTTTGCACAAATCTTTTCACAAATACCAACCTACAATACACTTTGCAAAAAGGGCTCCCTTAGAGTACTAAGGATGTTTTGGGTGCTTAAAACCTTCCCATTGCATAACCAACCCCCTTACCCAGATCTCTGATATTTTTATTAGTTTTTGATTTGATAAAACTTCTTGGTTTTTGTTCGCTTTCTAACCTTTCCTTTGGATAAATAGAAGTGCGGTGGCGAATCGAATTGTATGATTTACTTTTTATTTAGTCAATAAATCTAGAGGTAACGAATACCCCGCTACAGAAAAGTGGCGACTCTGCTGGGGATGCTTATCATCTCTTCCCTAGTGGGCTACTTTTTGCCTTTGTTGTATTGTATGTTTATATTTATTTGTGACATACTTTTGTGCAAATTTGGGATGACTGTATTGTTTGTAATGTATGAATTGCTTGATATATCAATTGCTTGTGTGCTTGGTGGTCTCTTGTGAGATGAGTTCTATACCCGAACTACGAGGTTTTGATCCTACCTTTGTGATGGTACGTAAGCAATGGGTTCATCCATTCAAACAACAAAATTGTAAATAATTTGTATATTCTTTTCTCATCTCCCCAATCTTGTTTGCACAAATCTTTTCACAAATACCAAACTACAATACACTTTGCAAAAAGGGCTTCCTTAGAGTACTTAGGATGTTTTGGGTGCTTAAAACCTTCCCATTGCATAACCAACCCCCTTACCCAGATCTCTGACATTTTTATTAGTTTTTGATTTGTTAAAACTTCTTGGTTTTTGTTCGCTTTCTAACCTTTCCTTTGGATAAATAGAAGTGCGGTGGCGACTCGAATTGTATGATTTACTTTTGATTTAGTCAATAAATCTAAAGGTAACGAATACCCCGCTACAGAAAATTAACCTTGCTCGATCTTGATCCCAATTGTACTTGGCTTGGTTTCAGAAGCTTGTAGGAATTGATTAAGATTAGAAAATGGCTTGGACTCTTGGAGTTTCAATCTCAAAACAGAATGAGATTTGAAGCCAGAATTTAAAATGAAAACCTTCAAGATTATTCTTTAATGGTGAGGGCTTGGGCACGAGGTCCTCAATTCTGGGCATGAAGGGTTGCATTTATAGCCAATGTGATTCATTTCCACACAATTCCAAATTTTTCCAAATTTAGCAATTTTCATTGCATGCTTGCATGGGCGTGTGATAGGCCCATTAAGTGATGTATTCAGGTCCAAAATTACTTGAGAATCATCCAATTGGTCCCTTGGAAAGAACCCATGAGCAAGTCATTCATTCTTTAGCCAAATGAGGTGATCTTGGACTTATGGGAAAGGTAAGATTAAGGGGAACAACTCTCATGTTGAACACTTTTCCATTTGAAACTTGGATCATGATGAATTTTGAGGTGGAAGTTTGTCAAACATGTTTGAAAATTTTCTAAGTACCAAGTCAAGTGTTCACTTCTTCCACCTTGAATAACTTTTGATATGGACTTCAAATGGAAAAAGCTCCTTCATAAAAGTTGTATCTTTTTAAAACATCTTAAATTTGGTCACAAATTTGACCTCATTTGGATTTGGAATGAAAGAGTTATGTATTTTAGAAGTTGAGGAAAATCACTTGTTCAATGGTAATGGCCCAAAATGACCTATAATGTTTCCTCTTGGCACATGCATTTGTAAGTTGAATTTGAACTTATTACAAAGATAAAAGTTTAAAAGGACATCTTGGATTTGATCATGAAACTTTAATGGCTTTCATCTCATAAGAATTTAGCAGGTGATGGAATTTGGAAGTTGACCTCCTGAATAGGGTTCAGACAAAATGACCTATAATCTTTCACCATTAAAAAATGACTTTCCAGGCAAAACTAGCTCTTAACTTAAACATGAACGTTGTTTGAAATGTCATTATGAGTAAACTTACTACCTAGTTTTGACCAGTTGGCTTTCTCTGGTCAACCACCATGAAGCAACTTACTACCTACAAAAGCGACAAACTATACATTGACATATTTTCGTGTTATGGTTAGTAAAAAAAGAAAAATAAGTATGATACAATCAAATATGCTTGGTAATCTCTCTTATTGCAAACCCAATGAATGAGGGGTAAGGAGGATGCCAAGGTGTGATCCCAAAGCCAATGCAAATGATGAGATAGCATGAGGGATCTTAGGGTCAAAATTGGGTTCTTACAAATATTACATTTCTCAAAGAAGTAAAGTTGGAGAAGACATATTGAAATTGATCATGAAACTTGGATGACCTTCATATCACACAAATTGAGCAAGTTATGGTCCTTGGAATTTGACCTTCTAACTAGGGCACAGACAAAATGTCATATAATATTTCACCATAAAAAATGACTTTCGAAGAAAAATTAGCTCTTGATGCCAACATGAGAGTTATTTGGAATGTCATAGGAGATAGGGTCTAGGGAACCCTAGTTTTGACTAGTTGACTTTCTCTAATCAACTTCCTTGAACCAACTTGCAAACCTGAAGTTCTATTGATATTTGGGACTCATGGAGGACAATATATGCTTTAGATGATGTTTAATTAAGTATCCATTGATATATTTGACCAATTGGTGGAGAAACTTGTCGAGGTAGTCATACTAGATACTCAGATGAGTTAGGGTTTCCAAGGCAAACAAGCTTTAAACTCTTGATGAATTCTTGATCCAATCGACAAATGAAGAACACGGGGATCCATATATGATGTTTAGAACCAATGTGAACCTTTCCTTGACTGATCTCTTTGCATTGGGGGTCTCAAACCCTAGTTGTGAGCTTGATGAGGCACATGTGGACACACACTACCTACAAAAGAAACAAAGTTACACATATACATATTTTTGGTATTTTGGTTAGTAAACAAAAGAAAATAAAGTATGATACATTAAAACAGTGCTTGGTGATCTCTCCCAATGCAAACCCAATTACTGAGAGGTAAGGAGGATGCCAAGTTGTGATCCCAAAGCCAATGCAAATGATGAGATAACATGAGGGATCTTAGGGTCAAAATTGGGGTCTTACACTTGGTAGTCAAGAATCTTATCCATTCGAGGAACCTTCCACAAATTCCAAAGCCACTGCCATGGTGGGTCAAACCTAATCTTCGTTTTGCTTTTCACCAAGGAGCCCCTAGTCATGATATAGAAAACAGTTATCCCTTGAAGTAGGAAGTTTAGAAGCTGGTTAAAAGTGGTATGGTGTCCTTTGAGGACAGAGCGCCGAATGTCAAAGCCAATCCATTTCCTCCTCATGGATACACCTTTGTAAGTATAGTGGACGGCTGTCCCGGTGAATTCAGAGTATATGAAGTCCGTCACATCCGAGGATCGTTGGTGGCAATTCATAAGGATATATGCTTGGTCAATGAGTGTGAACATGACCATGACAGTTGTGTAATTTGCAGCATAAATCCTCGAGGGTGTGTGATTGTCAAGAGAGATATTCAAAGGCTGATGGATGAAGGTCTTATTCAAATCAACCAGTCCCGGAATTTTGGAAATGATGTGAATCTGATAGTACCCCTATTCAAAATCCCTGAGTGAGTAGTTATTCAATTTGATAGCAACAACAACAATAATGTCAACAGATCGGTATCGCTGTTAGTTATACGGTTAGCGGGCCCCGTCCCCTACTCATCTGATAAAGATGTGCCATACAAGTATAATGCCACCATGATTGAGAATGGTCAAAAGGTTCCTCTTCCTGTTGCACATTCAATGGTGAATATCGTTGACATAGTGAAGGTGACCCATAGTGATCATGTGTTCATTCTAGTGTTTCTGAAAGTTGAGGAAGATGTGTCCGTAGGTAAGAAGGCAGATATTTCTGCAGTTGATCCGATTAATGCTCCAACGTGTTAGTATGGTGAATCCAGCAAGTTGAAGACTAATGATGATGATGAAGTGATGCGCCTGATTAAGAGTAGTGAATTCAACATTGTGGATCAGTTGCTCCAAACACCATCAAAAATCTTTGTGCTGTCATTATTGATGAATTCTGAGGCACACAAGGAAACTTTGCAGAGAGTGTTGGAACAAGCTTACATGAAACACGATGTTATTGTGGATCAGTTTGACTACATTGTTGCCATAATTACTTCCTGTAATAATATGAGCTTTTGCAACGAAGAACTTCCTAAGGAAGGAAGAAATTATAATTTGGCGCTTCACATTTCAATTAATTATAAGGAGGACGCTTTGTCCAATGTGCTAGTTGACACTGGTTCATCATTGGATGTGTTTCCGAAGTCAACTCTAGCAAGACTTTCATATCAAGGCACCCCGATGAGGTACAATGGCGTAGTTTTTAAAACATTTGATGGTTCTCGGAAAATCGTCATTGGAGAAGTGGAACTTCCGGTTAAGATAGGTCAGAGTGATTTTCAATTTGATTTTCAGGTAATGGATATTCACCCGGCCTATAGCTGTTTATTGGGAAGGTGTAATACCCCAAAATTTACCCTTCAATTTGTCTTGGGAGCATAGGGTTATGTTTCACACTTCATTAACATCATACTAGGTCATACTCATTGCATACTGCAATAGTGACATGGAAATCAGGTTTAGATTGATCATTCCTTAACAGAAGGGGCCCACACAAAGAAAGATTGAGAATTGGACTTCATTTTCTAAGCATACAAGTCTCAAGGGCCTCAGGGGGCTCCAGGTGTCTTATTGTGGTCCTTAGTTCATCAATGGAGGATTTAGAGCTCTCAGAGTGTGCATATGGATTTAATCAAAAATTAGGGTTTCATGGCTACCTGCAACAGAAGATGTTTGGTTGGAAGTAGAGGGGCTCATCCATGTCATGGTTGGAGAGGCATCTTGGCCTAGGAAGACTCACAATTGTCTCAGAAAGATCATTTGGCAAGCAGTGCAATCAGTTCTCGATCATTTTTGTCCTAAAACTAGGGTTTGGTATAAAATCAGTTTATTTATGATTCTTTGGGTGAAACTCTTTTCCATGGCGTTCCACATGTCCATAAGGGTCTACATACAAAAAATCAGCTCTTTATTTGAGCTAGAAGTGCTTCAATTGATCAATGGAATCGGGAATCAGACAGTTTAGGAAAAGTCAACCGTGGGGCCAGAAAAGTTAACTTCTGGCCTTTTGAGAGTGGAATCTCAAAATCCATGCCTAAGGGAGCCTACATGTGAAATTTGATCAAGGTTGGATCATGGATTCATCATTTAATCAGGAATTGGAAAAGTTACTTAATTTGGAAATGGTTGACTTTCCATTTAGGGCAAGTTTTCATGATTGTTGCACTCACTTTGAGCACATTTTCCATCAAGATAAAAGCTCTATTTGAAACTTTCTCCAACATGAAAGTTGTTCCTCTTGTTCCAAGCTTTCTAGAAATATAAACTTTTCTCAATTTGGATTAAAATTGAGAAAGTTATGCTTAGTAAAAATGACACTTATTTTTAGGACACTTGGAAAAATTTCTAAGTCTCAAAATCTTCAAAGTTTGTCAAGACTTCTTGGCCAGATTTCTTGCACTTCAAGGCATCATTTGAAAATGTTTTCTTCCCAACTATTGTACATTGCCATGTTCTCTTTCACCTCCTTTTGGAATCATCTCATTTGGATCCATGGTTTAAGAGATGCATTCACCCAAAGTGGGCATCATGACTTGAATTTCTAGGCAGCATGTTAGGCCAAACTGGCCCAACCATTTTGGCATGGTGAAACCTGAACTTGAGGCCCATTTTTCACCCTCTTCCACTCCTTATTTCCACTCATGCTCAACATGAAAGATGCTATGCTCCATGAGATCTTTCCACTGTTTGCATCATCTCATCATTTGGTAGCTTGTTCATCAAGTTACATAGTCACAAAGTCATCACCTTGGAGTTTTCCCTTGCTAGCCAAACCAGACAAACCAGGCTGCAAAACCGACCAACCCATGTTCTATTTCCTCATTTGGCCATGCATCTCATTTCCACTCACTTAACCTTTGCCAAAATAAGTAACCTTCTAATACCACCTCACATTGCAACCAAATGCACATTTTGCACATAACCAAATAAGTCATTTTTTAAGCCCATTAAGGACATTTAAACCCATTATATTTAAGCACTAAAACCCTAATCTGAAGGCAGGGTTGAAAACTTTCGAGCAAAGCAAGCAAAGGCAAGTTTCAAGATCTGTTTTCATTCCTCTTCCATTTCACAAAGTTCTTGAAGTTGCATCACCAAGAGAGCAACACCTTTCCTCTTCCATCTTCTCCAATACCAAGAGGCAGTGGACCAAGCTTCCACTAGGTACTTTTACTACTCTATTTCCATGACTATTGATTTGCTCATTTCATGCTTGTTCATTACTGTTTGCTATGCTTACCATGCTCATCATGTTTACCATGCCATTACCATGTTTGCTTCATGCTGATTATCAAGATTAACCATGTGCCTATGCCTGTTTCTGAAGCCCTCAACATGAGGCATTGTCATTGATTTTGAGTTGTTGCTGTTGATTTTAGGTTCATATCCGTGTTCATGTGGTTAACTTGTGGTCAATTTCTCTCCATGTTTAAGCCACCATTTAGCCTAAAACAAGATACCATGTTATTCTACTCATTCCATACTTGAGTTTTGGTTTTTATTTCGTGCCATTTGGTGAATCATGGTGGTTGCATTTTGTTGTTGAAGATGAAGAAAATCCATTGCATGTTATCGTGTGTTATTATGCAAGGCGCTAGGGTTTTAGCTTTAGTGGGGAAGACGACCACGTGTCGTCTTATGAACCACTAGATCAAGCGCTCGTGTCTTAATCTGGACCATCCATGCTGTTTTTGTCCTTTAGTGACTTAAACCAGCGTGACCGATTGATAAAGGTTTACATAGTTATTTTATTAAAACGTTATTTTCCTCATGTCACGCCTGATTAATAATTCGCATGGACTGGGCCTTTCCACTGTGCGCTTTCCACACCCCCACGTTTTTGGCCCACTAGCGCTCATTTCATTTCCCAGTTCAATTTAATTACTAGCGCACCCCCTTCCATTTTCATTTTCTTTTTTATTTCAACTTTAATTTCTATTTTGATTTTTATTATTTTAAAATAATTTCTTTGTCCATAAAATCCCAAAAAAATATTTTCCATATTCCTAATTGTCTTATTTAATTTTATTTAATTTTCATTTTCGTATTTATTTAATATTAATATTTTATTTTAATTATTAATTATAAATGGTTCATATTAGCATACATTTTTTATTGATTTTTATTTTCATGACTTAAAATTATTTTTAGATTCTGATTTTTGGGATGAGGGTTGACCACTGTCCCATGGTCAACCTGACCTTTTCTTGGATTTTTATTTCCCCATTTTCTATTTATTTGATAATTGTTTTGGCTGGTTGACCTTTAGTTTGACTTCTGCCTTATTTCAATTAATTCACTTACCAATTTTCATTATTTTTAAAATCTTTTTGGGGGATGATGATGTCCTCACCCCACCTCATATAGTTTAATTTTTCATAGTTTTATTGACTAATTTACTATTTATTCTTGATTTATTTGGTTGGTTGACTATTAATTTGACTTATGCCTTGTTTCAATTAATTTACATACCAATTCTCATTATTTTAAAAATGTTTTTGGGGGATGATGATGTCCTGACCCCACCTTATTTACTTTAATTTTTCATAATTTTCTTGATTAATTTGCTATTTATTTGATAATTTTTAAGTTGACTCGAATTTTCAGTTGACTTTTCTATGATTGATGTTTGACTTAGGGATTGCTTATGGCAATTGAAGAGATCTTTTGATCCTCCCTTGTTCATCTCATATGCCATGTATTAGAGGCCTTTCATCTTGATTTTATTTGGTCCTTACCTCATTTCCCGATTAAATTATTAAGTGATCCTTTGTGTGCATAGTTTCATATGTCTGATTCATCTGTCATTTGTTATACTTGCTTCTTTCATCCATGCATACTATTGCTTGATTGTTTAACATGTTCATACCTCCCATACATTGTTTAGTGTTTCATTATTTCATTCTTTGATCATTTGATTTGATTATATACATGTTTTCTTATCTTATCTGTTTGATTAATTGTTGCCTACTTGTATGATGTATGAGGCATATATTCTTATTGTTTAATTGCCATAAACCATCCCCGTTCATAACAAATGTACCCCTCTCCCATGAGTTGTATAATGTTCATTCCTTCATTCTTTATTCATCTGTTAATACAAGAACTAAAACGAACATCCGATAATCATTTTAAAACAAGATCAAGAGCTCGATCCAACGTTGAGTAATCATTTTCAAAACTTAACAGAACCAACACGTATTCATCCATCCTTTTGTAAGTCGATTGCTTCATGCATCGCCATTTCTCTTGTAAGTCGATTTTTTCAGGCATCGCCATCTACCTCCTGTAAGTCGATTGCTTCATGCATCGCCATCTACCCTTATCCTCTCCTTGCTCTATACGTCGACTCTTGTTCCGTTTAGGTAGCACCCATTAGGTAGAACCCTTTGTACGATAACATAGGTAGAATTCCCTTATTCTTTGCATGCTAACATTACGTAGATGTTCGCCTTTGTAAATCCTAACACATAGGTCTACATTGCATGACAACTCTAGGGCAGAGCTTCCCCACTTTTAGACCTTCTGTGCGTCTCCGATCTTGTGGCATGTCAGTCCGTTCTATTGCAAAGAGGTAACTGCCTAAGACTCGATTCAGCGAGCTGCGACACCTACTCTTAGGACGTTGAACACATTGCCCACTTTCCTTTGACACAGTTGGTGTCCTCTTTTGTAAGTCCATGTTCAGATGGCAATCCTTAACCCCTAGTTAGTCGAACTACGACAACTCTGATTCTCATTTTAGATGAGATACGTAGGCACGAGATGCGATGTCTTGCCGAGTTTTTGACTGACGACTAACAACTAATCCTTGGTTACTCTCGCCCTTGTTTCGATTCTTTTCTCTCGCCCTCATTGCGATCTTGACCTTCCCTTTCTCTTGCCCTAGTTGCAATCGAGACCCTTGTTCCCGTAATTAGCCGAACTACGTTTTGCTTTGATTCTCATTCTAGATGAGATACGTAGGTATAAGACGTGATGTCTTAGCGAGCACACTTCTCTTTCACCCATAGGTAGCCGAGCTACGAAGACTCTGATTCTCATACTCATATGAGATACGTAGGCAGTGGATGCGACATCTTTGCGAGTCATTTTCTTTTGACCTTCCTTTTAGTAAATAGTAGCTTAGATATACCCACACCCTTTAGACTAGAACAACAAGAGTGGATCCCGTAGAGTACTACGGATGCGTAGGGGTGCTAATACCTTCCCTTCGCATAATCGACTCCCGAACCCAAGATTTAGTTGCGAGACCTTGTCTTTTCCTTCTCTTCAGGATTTCTTTGATCGTTTCCTTTCCCTCCTTTGGGATAAATAACGAACGGTGGCAACTCTTCTGTTTCTTTTCTTTCGCCGGTCGTTTCGTTTCGCATTTAGGTTGCGACAGCTGGCGACACTGCTGGGGACCTTGGTTTCCCTATGCGACTCCCTCCTAGCTTTTGTAGGTTTCTTGTTTGTTGGGTGTTTATTCTTTTGTACAGTTATTTACTTTCAGCATTTATCTGCTTTATCTTATTGTATTGGGTACATATGATTGTTGTATTTGCTGTTGGGTTGGTTGTTTGTTCGGATGGGTTGTTCTATGAGAGATAAGCCCACTACCCAGGCTTGAGCATACACACAGGTTTTAGAGTTAATAGTCATGAGGCTTGCGTAGCATGTTGCTACATTAAGTCGTTCATGAAGACCCACACCCAGATAAGGTTTCTTTTGGATATGTTCTGTCCTATGGGTGTTCCATAACGACAGATGTTCCTCTAGAAATCGTCGACTCTGGTGAACATTTCCTAAGGATTCAGTTGAGGCCTCTCCTCCGAGACGTGATTATGTTAGCTCTGGTGGGCGCATTCTCGTTGCTCAATCCGAGGACCCCGAGGCTGGGAACTTGCTTCTAGGATGTCCAGTTGAGGGGAGTCAGTGGAGGTCTTTTGTCTCGTAATAATACCAAACCTTTAGTGGTAAACGTATTATTCGATTGAAGGTCAAGAAGCTGACGAACTTCTGTTCTTAGAACCTACCAGTGAGGGGCAGGCTAAATTCAGGAAACTTTAACCTTCAACTAACCCGGTTTTCTGGAGCAGAGCTTTGATCTCGCATTATATTCCTCAGTGGGTTTCTCTTCAGAAAGTGTGACCTGACAGTTGTTCAAGCAAATACAGCAATCCTGATTCCCATGTCACTGCATTGCATCACATCATTTTGCATTCACATTATTTAACACATATTTATCTATTTCTAGGGGTTTATATCTTCTTCTTGATTCTGGTCGGGGTTTTCTGATTCTCCTAAGATGGATATTGGCAGAAAGAGACATGTCGCCTACAAATTTCCTGTGGTTTGTCTGGATCCCATTCAGCAGCTGATGAAGTTAATGGATCATGATTCTCTAGAAGGATTCCGGAAGGATTATGGTTTGATTCTAAGTTTCATCACGGTTCTCTCCAAATATCAACACGATGCTCTCTTTACACTGCTGCAATTCTATGACCCTCCCTTGAGGTGTTTTACATTCACGGATTACATCTTGGTCCTACTTTGGAGGAGGTTGCCAGTTTTCTCAGAGTTCCTATCAAGTCACAGTTGCTATTCTACAGTTCCGAATTTCTACCCGATCTCAGCATAGTTGTTTCAGCCACATATTCGGGGAAGTCAGTCTTGAAGTCTAATATGTGTCAGAAAGGAGGAGTCAGTGGTTTTCATTTGAGTTTCTTAGCGGGAGAGGCCAAGAAGAAGCTTGAAGAGGGTGATCAGAGAGGTTTCAATGCTGTGTTGGCTCTTTGCGTATATGGGATTGTCCTGTTCCCTAATGTTGCAAAGTTTGTGGACGTAGACGCAATACGCCTCTTTATGTTGGGAAATCCAGTGCCGACCTTGTTGGGAGATTTATTTTATTCAGTGCATCACCAGAATGAGAATAGAAGGGGAGGATTGGTGAATTGTTGTGCACCCTTGTTTCATAAGTGGCTTAGTTCTCACCTACCCAAGTCAGGAGCGTTTGTTGACTTCCAGGACTCGTTGAGTTGGTTGAAGAGGTTGATGGGGATAAGAGCTAAAGATATTTCTTGGTGGTCTGACCAGAACTTGCTTCGGGCGAATATTATTCACAGTTGCGGGAACTTCCCGAATGTACCGTTGGTAGGAAGAAGAGGAGGAATCAACTATAATCCTTCTCTATCACTCAGACAGTTTGGATATGTTTTAAGAACTCCGCATTTGGAAAGGATGTGGAAGAATCTCTGTTTTTCCATTCTTCATATGATTCGACTTTATCCCATAAGGCTGCTGAGGCCTGGCTCAAGGTGATCAAGAGAGGAAGGACTGTGCTAGGAAAAGGAGATTGCAGGGCTTATCCTCAGTATGAAGATTGGCTTCAGAGAAGAGTCGAAGAGTTTGGTCTGCCATTTCCTATTGAAGAACCTTTGTATCCACCTAATCCTGAGCAGTCAATAACGGTGAGCCGAGAGGAGTATGACAAATTGAAGAATGCCATGGAGGAACTTCAAACTGAAAACTCGGAGTTGAGTGTGAAGTTGCAAGACTTTATGCGTCTATACCATGAGGCAGAGTATCAGAAGGGGGAAGTTGTCAGATTGCAAAAGGAAACAGAGAAGAAACTGGCTGTGGAGGTGAACTTCTTCAGGAAAACTGACAAAGCCTTAGGGTCATCCAGTTCTTAGTTGAGGCGAGTCAAGCAACAATTAACAGATGCCCATGGTAAGTTAGCCGGGTGGCAAGAGCAATGGGATGCATTTTCAACTTCTCGGAAGGCAAAAGAGGAGGAGATGGTAGCTCGATTGACTGGTCAGATGGAGAAATTGAAGACATTGCTGAAGGAGGAGATTAATGAGCTCCTGTGTGCCCGTACAACCAATGGTTACATCACAGATCAACTCGGAAAGGCTCAAGAATAAATTGAAGAACTCAAGGTGCTGGCGGGTTTGAAGAACTCCAGACTTGAAGAGGTATTCAGAGAGGATGATGGGAATTACTACATAGAGCACATAAACGAACTAGATGGGATTATTCACAAGAGGAATTTGCTTATCCGGCATTTGACAGAATCTCCAGATCATCCCGACACGGTGGCACTGCTGGATGAAGTGAGGAGCAGTCCTTATGGGTTGTATACAAGAGGCTGATTCCTGATTTTTGTTCCTCTTTTGCTTGTTGTGTTTCTTTGTTGCTTTGTAGTGATGATCCACAGGCTTGTTATGGAGATCCTCTTTTGATGTATTGTTGGCTAAGGCCCTTCTTCTTGAACTCATTTGTATGACGATTTCTCTTTATTGCATCTTGATCTCAAAAGCTTATCCACGACTCGATCTTCTTGCACTATTTACCTAATGTGAGACTGGAATCAAAGGGGTAGAGTACCCTTTGGAATTGATAAACATGTCATTGCATTTACATATTCATTTGCATGTCTTGCATAACAGGTACCGCCGCAGTGGTTCTCATTTTGTTTGGTGTTCCACTAGCAAGATAGCTGATTCAGGCATTCACCGGTACGGTACTAGAAGAAATCAACAGAGAGCAATGGAAGGCCTACAAGCAGAGCTCCCCGAGATGAGAATTCGCATGAACCAATTCATGGATGTGGTTCAAGGAGTGGCTAAAGGACAGCAGGAGCTTAGACAGATGATACAAAGGAATCCCGCCACTACTCAACCAGAGATGGTGATTGATCCTCCAGCTGGAGAGGTTAACGGACCTAGTGGACTGGGGCCTATCCCGATCCCACGTGCCAACCCTAATCAACAACCCATCCATGATGATCAGGAGGATCAGTTCACCTTGTTGCAGGAGGACTTTGGCATGGGTCATGGCATGGACCCCATGTTTAGAAGATTGGAGGAGAGGCTGAAGGCTGTGGAAGGGCAGAATGCTCTCGGAGTAGATGTTGCTGATTTGGGGCTGGTCCCAGGCGTGAGAGTTCCGCCAAAATTCAGAGTTCCGATATTTGATAAATACAATGGCAACTATTGCCCGAAGACTCATGTGCAAGCCTACTTCCGCAAGATGGTTGCATACTCCGATGACGAGAAGCTGCTCATGTACTTCTTCCAGGATAGTCTAGCTGGGGCATCTTTGGAATGGTATATGAGGCTGGACAGAGCCCATATTCGCTGCTGGAGAGACTTGGCTAAGGCCTTTGTAAAGCAGTATCAGTACAACACGGACATGGCGCTTGACAGAACTCAACTCTAGAATCTGTCTCTCAAGAGCAATGAATGCTTCAGAGAATACGCTCAACGCTGGAGAGAGACGGCTTCCCGTGTTCAGCCTATGATGTTGGAGAAGGAGATGGCCAACATGTTCATGAACACTCTGCCCGGATCTTACTTAGAGTGTCTGGTTGGTTGCAACGCCTCCAATTTTGCTGATGTAGTCTCTACCGGTGAGAGGGTGGAGAACTATTTGAAGACATGTAAGATCCAGAATGGAGTTGGATCATCATCAGGGGCGAAGAAGCCGTTTATAGGAGGGAAGAAGAGGAGAGAAGGGGATGTTAATGCTGTGTCTTCTTATCAGAATAGGGGTATCCGGAGGAACAACTTCCAGAATTACCATCAGCCGCCTTATGTTGCAGCTGTGACCATTCCGGCTGCAGCACCAGTGCAACAACAACAACCACAACGTCACGAAAATCAACACCAACAGCAACAGGGTAACTGACCCGCCTATCAACAGAGGCAAAAGATGATGGACAGGTGTTTCGACACTCTTCCGATGTCGTACGCTCGGTTGCTTCCTTGCCTTCAACAATTACAACTTGTGCAGTTACGCACTTTGGCTCCTCCTGTTGGCAGGCTTCCAGTGGGTTATGATGCCAACGCTAGGTGTAATTTCCACTCTGGGGCACCTGGCCACAATATTGAGAATTGCAAAGCTTTTAAGCACATGGTTTAGGACCTTATCGACTCGAAGGCCATTAACTTTGCGCCGGCTCCTAATGTTGTCAACAATCCCATGCCGCAGCATGGTGGTGCAAATGTTAACGTGGTGGAAGAAGAAGTCAAGTCCGTCAAGGATGTGTTGAGGTTGAAGATTCCGCTGTTGGAGATTAAAGACTACTTGCTGAAGGCCGATGTTTTCCCCGGTTGTGGGAGCGGTTGTTTGGGTTGTGCTGCACTTAGCGGAGGTTGTTTGAAGCTGCAACAAGGTATCCAGGCCTTGCTTGACAATGGTATCCTCCAAGCTGAAGACTTATCTGCCCGGGAGTCTATTGAAGGGGTTGTGGAAGAGGTGTTTGAAGATGCCGTTGAAGAATTTCCGAATGTTATTTCTGATGATATTGTAATTCCTGATAATGTATTTAATTTTTCTAATGTTGTTGCTGATATCCCAAACATTATGGTTGATTCTGATGTACTTATTGAACTTGATTCCGATGTTTCAGATGCTTGTTTTTCAATGAATAAGATTTCTGAGTATGACTGTGATGTTGCCACTATCATAATTTTCTACCCAACTGCTCAGATCAGTGTGCCGGAAGCGCAAGCAGTACCACCAGTGCGACCGCATCAATCCACTATGACCATCACGACCCCTGGTCCTTTACCTTTCAACAGCGAAAGGGCCATTCCGTGGCATTATGGGAGGAGTGTGTACACGCATGATCATGGAGTGGGGCAGCCACTGGAGATAGAAGAGGTGCAGGATCAGAAGCCTGAATCTGAAGTGGAAATAAAAGATCCCGCAGTGGACAATGTTGATGGGATCGGGCGATTCACCAGAAGTGGTAGATTGTTCTCACCACCGGTTACCCAAACTGATAGTGCTGATGCCGCGGCGAAGACCAAAGGCAAGCAAGTTGTGAATGAGGGTACCTCTACACCACATGCTGGTTCTGAGCCTGCTTTTACGAAGGATGTGGACAAGCTTTTGAGAATCATAAAGAAAAGCGATTACAAGGTAGTCGATCAGTTGATTCAGACGCCGTCCAAGATATCTATTCTCTCACTCCTGCTGTGTTCGGAGGCAAACAGGGAGGCACTTTTGAAGGTCCTTAATGCTGCACATGTGCCTCAGGAGATCTTAGTAAACCAACTAGAAGGGATCATTGCAAATTTTCATGCAAGCAACGGGTTGGGTTTTACTGATTCTGACTTAACACTAGCTAGACGCAATCATAACAAGGCTTTGCACATTTCGATGGAATGCAAAGACACTGTGTTATCTCATCTTCTGGTGGATACATGTTCCTCTCTCAATGTGCTACCCAAGAGAGCCCTGTCAAGGTTAGAAGTAGAAGGTTTGATGTTGAAGCCTTCCGATCTCGTTGTGAGAGCCTTCGATGGTTCTAAGAGGTCGGTATTTGGAGAGGTAGAATTGCCAATTCAGATCGGATCACAAACCTTCAACACCGTCTTCTATGTGATGGATATCAGTCCTTCATATAGCTGCTTGCTGGGTCGTCCTTGGATCCACAATGCTGGGGCAGTCTCCTCAACCTTGCATCAGAAGATAAAATTCTCGGTCAACGGAAGAATTATCACTGTCTGTGGTGAGGAGGACATTTTGGTTAGCAACTTGTCTACATTCAAGTATGTAGAGGTAGAAGGTGAAATTCATGAGACCCTGTGTCAGGCCTTTGAGGCAGTTCAAGTCAAGGATGCAGCTCCAGTGGAAGAGGTTAAAGCAGGTGCCTCCATCTCGTCCTTCAAGCAGGCACAAGCCGTGGTAAATTCAGGTGTTGCTCCCGGTTGGGGACGTCTGTTGGATTTACCTATAAAGGAAGACAAGTTTGGGATTGGGTTTCAACCAGCTCTGACTTCTACAACTTCAACGCCTCAGACTCGTCAGGGGACGATTACTTTCTCTAGTGCTGGCATCATTCAGTATGGCCACATTTCTGCAATCAACGAAGAAGATGGGGATAATGATTGCGACATTGACAACTGGGTGCGTCCGAGGATCCCGGGTGAAGTCATCAACAACTGGTCTTCTGAAGAGATTATCCAAGTCACTCTTCTTGAAGAGTAATTTTCTTTGTTTATTCATGCATATCCAAGTCTTACGTTCCGCCCAGGGCGTAATGACTCATTGTAGGGCTCATCTATGTGAATACCTGCATTTTTTATCATAAATGAAGGACGTCTTTTTGCATTCAAATGTTTTGTTCACTGTCTTTCTATTTTTGCAGTTTTCAAAATTCAAAAATCAAAAAAATATATTTGGCAATGTTTTTGTCTAGTTTTCACTTCTTGTTCACACTCATAAGCATATACCATCACTCATGCAGATGCACGTCACCAGAGCCTATTGATAATAGTTCTGCTATGGCTCGCTTCGACTTTGAAAATCCAATCTTTCAAGCTGAAGAAGAGGGTGATGAAGACTGTGAACTCCCTGAAGAACTTGCCAGGTTGTTAAAACAGGAGGAAAGGGTCATTCAACCGCATCAAGAATCTGTTGAAGTGATTAATCTTGGCACCGAGGACGTCAAGAAAGAAATCAAGATAGGGGATGCTTTGGAAGATGATGTGAAGAAGGGGTTGATTGAATTGCTGCAAGAGTATGTCGACATCTTCGCTTGGTCTTATCAGGATATGCCAGGGCTTGACACAGACATTGTGGTACACTGTTTTCCTCTCAAAGAGGATTGTCCTCCGGTCAAGCAGAAGCTCAGAAGAACAAGACCAGAGATGGCTGTCAAAATAAAGGAAGAAGTGCAAAAAGAGTTGGATGCAAGGTTTCTAGCAGTTACAAATTATCCGCCATGGGTTGCAAATATCGTTCCAGTACCTAAAAAGGATGGAAAGGTACGGATGTGTGTTGACTACCGGGATCTGAATAGAGCTAGTCCTAAAGATGATTTCCCATTACCTCACATCGACGTTTTGGTAGATAACACGACTCAGTTCTCGGTATTCTCCTTCATGGATGGCTTCTCTAGCTATAATCAAATTAAGATGGCACCAGAAGACATGGAGAAGACAACTTTCATAACCCCATGGGGCACCTTCTGCTACAAGGTGATGCCGTTTGGTCTGAAAAATATTGGGGCACATATCAACGAGCTATGGTGACTCTTTTCCATGATATGATTCATCATGAAATCGAGGTTTATGTTGATGATATGATTGCCAAATCTCAGACGAAAGAAGAGAATTTGGTGAATCTGCAGAAACTGTTTGAGCGTTTGAGGAAATTCAAGCTGAGGCTTAATCCGAACAAGTGCACTTTTGGGGTGAGATCTGGAAAACTGTTGGATTTTATTGTTAGCGAAAAGGGGATTGATGTGGATCCTGTTAAAGTGAAAGCGATACAAGAAATGCATGAGCCAAGAACAGAGAAACAAGTCCGTGGTTTCCTAGGGAGGTTGAACTACATTGCAGGGTTCATCTCACACTTGACAACCACGTGTGAGCCAATATTCAAATTGTTGAGAAAAGATCAGGCTATCAGGTGGAATGATGATTTCCAAAGGGCTTTCGAGAAGATAAAAGAGTATTTGCAAAATCCTCCAATCCTTATGCCTCCAGTCCCAGGGAGACCGCTGATTATGTATTTGACAGTACTTGATAATTCCATGGGTTGTGTTCTTGGTCAACACGACGAGACAGGTAGGAAAGAGCATGCCATCTACTACCTGAGTAAGAAATTTACAGATTGCAAGTCGAGATACTCAATGCTTGAAAAGACATGTTGTGCACTTGCATGGGCTGCCAAGCGATTGAGACAATATATGATGACTCACACAACCTTACTGATCTCCAAGATGGATCCAATCAAGTATATATTTGAGAAGCCAACTCTCACCGGAAGGGTTGCACGTTGGCAAATGGTACTGACAGAGTACGACATTCAGTATACATCCTAGAAAGCCATCAAAGGGAGTATTCTGTCAGACTATCTTGCTCAGCAGCCGATTGATGACTATGAGCCGATGAAGTTTGATTTTCCGGATGAAGGCATCATGTTCCTCAAGATGAAAGACTGTGAAGAGCTAGTTGTTAAGGAGGGACCTGATCCAGATGAAAAGTGGACTTTAATGTTTGATGGGGCCGTCAATGCCAAAGGAAGTGGAATTGGTGGTGTCATTACCATTCCGAAAGGTGCCCACATGCCTTTCACCGCTCGTCTGGCTTTTGAGTGCACCAATAATGAAGCTGAGTATGAGGCCTGTATCTTAGGTATTGAGCAAGCCATTGATTTGAGAATCAAGACTCTGGACATCTTCGGAGATTAAGCTCTAGTGATCAATCAAGTGAATGGTGATTGGAATACTCTCCAGTCTAATCTACTCCCCTACAGAGATTACACGAGAAGGTTGTTGACTTTCTTCACAACAGTAAAGCTGTATCATATACCTCGTGATGAGAACCAGATGGCAAATGCTCTTGCTACTCTATCCTCCATGATCAAAGTGACTCGGTGGAACTATGCTCCCAGGATCGATGTTATGCGCCTTGATAGGGCCGCGCATGTGTTTGCTGCTGAACTGGTAGTCGATGACAAACCCTGGTATCACGACATCAAGTGCTTTCTGAAGAATCAAGAGTACCCTGCAGGGGCATCCAACAATGATAGAAAGACTTTGAGAAGATTGGAAGGCAGTTTCTTCTTTAACAAAGATGATGTGCTATATAAGAGGAACTTCGACATGGTCTTGCTCAGATGCGTGGATAGACACGAAGCGGACATGTTAATGCAGGAAGTTCGTGAAGGCTCCTTCGGTACTCATGCCGGCGGACATGCAATGGCTACGAAATATTTGAGAGCGGGTTATTACTGGATGACCATGGAATCTAATTGGTTCAAATATGCTCGGAAGTGTCATAAATGCCAGATGTATGCTGATAAGGTGCATGTGCCGCCAAATCCTCTGAATGTGATGTCTTCGCCGTGGCCGTTTGCTATGTGGGGCATTGATATGATTGGAAAGATTGTGTCGACTGCTTCCAATGGGCATCGCTTCATCCTTGTTGCCATCGACTATTTCACCAAGTGGGTCGAAGCAGCGTCATTTGCGAAGGTCACTAGACATGTGGTTGCCCGATTCATCAAGAAAGAAATCATTTGTGGTTCTGGGATTCCCTAAAGAATCATCACTGATAATGGTTCTAATCTCAATAACAAAATGATGAAGGAGTTGTGCAAGAACTTCAACATTCAACATCACAATTCTTCCCCTTATCGTCCTAAGATGAACGGTGTTGTTGAGGCAGCAAACAAGAACATAAAGAAGATTGTGCAGAAGATGGTCGTTACGTACAGAGATTGGCATGAGATGCTACCCTTCGCCTTGCATGGGTGCCGTACATCAGTACGTACATCGACCAGGGCAACCCTTTATCCCTGGTGTATGGTATAGAAGCAGTCCTACCTGTTGAAGTGGAGATTCCTTCTCTAAGAGTCCTGCTGGATGTCAAGTTAGATGAAGCTGAATGGATTCAGACAAGGTTCAATGAGTTGAGTCTTATCGAAGAGAAGCGAATGGCAGCCATTTTTCATGGGCAGTTGTATCAAAGTCGGATGAAGAGAGCCTTTGATCAGAAAGTGCGTCCACGGTGCTTCCAAGTCGGAGATTTGGTGTTGAAAAGGATCATTCCTCCTCAGAAAGATCACAGGGGCAAGTGGACTCCTAACTATGAAGGACCATATATTGTCACCAAGATTTTTGATGGTGGAGCCTTAATGCTTGCAACTATGGATGGTGAAGAATTCACTTCCCCTGTGAACTCAGACGCAGTTAAAAAATACTTCGCATAAAATAGACCCGCTGGACAGTAAAAAGATTAGTCCAGGCAAAATGGGCATCCCGGCGAACCAAGAAAATGAAAGAGGTTCGGGCAAAAGTTAGGGACTAAAAATGAAAAGATTGTACACTCGGTAAGTTAAAAACCTAAAAAGGCAACTTAGGCAAAAATGGGTATCCCGGTGGATTGAAAACCCGAAAGGGCGATCTAGGAAAAAGTTAGGGATTAAGCGAATGACTGTGTTCTGAGTAGTTTTGAATCTCATATCGTGTCGATAACTGGAAACTTTCGAAGAATAGGAAATAGTCCAATCACTTTTTTCAGAAAGCTGACCATCTGAAGGATCTTGAAGACGAGCGAGTCATAGCAGAATTGGAACCCGATGGAAATCCATCTCACATTTCTCTTAGATTAATTGTTATTTTTATCTTTTGTCCGATTACCTCTTTCCAAGGATTGCTTCCTGATGTAAATGCCTATTCAGAGGCCATTCAATCAATAAAATCATGTTATTCAGTATATCTCTGTGTTCATTTTCATTTTTACTGTTTTGTTTGCAAAAATGACGTCCGAATTTTTGATAAACATTGCATCATGAAACATAAGAGCTTTACAGGTACATGCTTAATAAACATTTAAAATTGCTATAAATTTTTAGTGCTTTGGATCTTCTATTTAGAACAGGTGCACTCGCGGCATTTCCTTAAGGTTCCCAGCAGATGATTGTGGATGTTGTTTTGCTTCAACAGTTGGAGTTTGGCATCTTATCCCTGCAAAGTTGGTCCAAGCATTGGTTTCTTCAATCCCCAGCAGGTTCTCGCTACTGTACTTCCCCGAGCATGTGCTTCAGACTATACACTCCCCAGTAGAGCCGATAATGTCAGACTGTGTATCCCCAACGGAATTGACAGTGTCAGACTGTATCTTCCCAGCAGAAGCAGCTGCTCCTTAGAGTTTTGATGTCAGATCGATGATCTCAACGCTAAATTCATGGTCTCTTTTCTTGAAGCAGAATTTTGGTACTATATCGGTGTTTGCTTCCCCTGCTGAGTCTCTCTCTCGCAGATTATGGTTGCCAGAACCACTGTCGCTTTCCTCAGCAGCAAGTTTTCAGAGTCATTCTCTCCCCAATCAGAGTCTCGGTATTTTGTTATTGCCAGAACACCGCGTGGCTGGTCATTTCCCCACAGAGTTCATTGTGTTGTGTATCTCCAACAACATTTCCTGGGTCTAGAAGATTGTGGTCATTTCCCTAGTAGAATTCCCTGCCTCGGCTTGGCGTTCTTTCTAACCTAGCATTTCGCATCCCTGCATGTAGAATCATATTGCATTGCATCCTCCCAAATCGCGTAGCATTTCCATTTTCATGGAGCATTACGCCATTGAAAAATTCAAATATACGCATGTAAAGCATAAAACATTCTGGGTATCCCAAGTGATAAACCAGAAGTTTGTTTCCAGTACTCAGACTGAAGGTCATTCATGACTTATACTTATACTATACCCAGCAGGGGTTGTTGGCCCACGTGCCGCCTTAATTATCATTTTCCCTATTTCTTCTGATGCTGACAGGCATGAACGTTTTCCGGTATTCAGACAGAAGTGACATTCAGGCCAATTTTCCAATGTTCAGATCGAAGAAGTTTCCGACGTTCAGGTCGATGTAACTTGTGGCATTCAAGCCAGTTTTCCGGTTTTCAGACTGAAGTGGCATTCAAACCAATTTTCCGATGTCCAGATCGAAGAAGGTTCCGACGTTCAGGTCGACGCAACTTGTGGCATTCAGGCTAGTTTCCGGTATTCATACCGAAGTGGTATTCAGGCCAATTTTCCAGTATTCAGACCGAAGTGGCATTCAGGCCAATTTTCCGGTGTTCAGATCGAAGTGGCATTCAGGCCAGTTTTCTGATGATCAGATCGAAGAAGTTTCCGACGCTCAGGTCGATGCAACTTGTGGCATTCAGGCCAATTTCCGATATTCAGACCGAAGTGGCATTCAGGCCAGTTTTCCGATGTTCAAATCGAAGAAGTTTCTGACGTTCAGGTCGATGCAACGCGTGGCATTCAGGCCAATTTTCCAATGTTCAGATCGAAGAAGTTTCCGACGTTCAGGTCGATGTAACTTGTGGCATTCAGGCCAGTTTTCCGGTTTTCAGACAGAAGTGGCATTCAGGCCAATTTTCCGATGTTCTGATCGAAGAAGGTTCCGACGTTCAGGTCGACGCAACTTGTGGCATTCAAGCCAGTTTCCGGTATTCATACCGAAGTGGTATTCAGGCCAATTTTCCAGTATTCAGACCGAAGTGGCATTCAGGCCAATTTTCCGGTGTTCAGATCGAAGTGGCATTCAGGCCAGTTTTCTGATGATCAGATCGAAGAAGTTTCCGACGCTCAGGTCGATGCAACTTGTGGCATTCAGGCCAATTTCCGATATTCAGACCGAAGTGGCATTCAGGCCAGTTTTCCGATGTTCAGATCGAAGAAGTTTCTGACGTTCAGGTCTGTGCAACGTGTGGCATTCAAGCCAATTTTCCAATGTTCAGATCGAAGAAGTTTCCGACGTTCAGGTCGATGTAACTTGTGGCATTCAGGCCAGTTTTCCGGTTTTCAGACTGAAGTGGCATTCAGGCCAATTTTCCGATGTTCAGATCGAAGAAGGTTCCGACGTTCAGGTCGACGCAATTTGGGGCGTTCAGGCCAGTTTCCGGTATTCAGACCGAAGTGGTATTCAGGCCAATTTTTCAGTATTCAGACCAAAGTGGCATTCAGGCCAATTTTCCGGTGTTCAGATCGAAGTGGCATTCAGGCCAGTTTTCCAATGATCAGATTGAAGAAGTTTCCGACGTTCAGGTCGATGCAACATGTGGCATTCAGGCCAATTTTCCAATGTTCAGATCGAAGAAGTTTCCGACGTTCAGGTCGATGTAACTTGTGGCATTCAGGCCAGTTTTCCGGTTTTCAGACTGAAGTGGCATTCAGACCAATTTTCCGATGTTCAGATCGAAGAAGGTTCCGACATTCAGGTCGACGCAACTTGTGCCATTCAGGCCAGTTTCCGGTATTCATACCGAAGTGGTATTCAGGCCAATTTTCCAATATTCAGACCGAAGTGGCATTCAGGCCAATTTTCCGGTGTTCAGATCAAAGTGGCATTCAGGCCAGTTTTCTGATGATCAGATCGAAGAAGTTTCCGACGCTCAGGTCGATGCAACTTGTGGCATTCAGGCCAATTTCCGATATTCAGACCGAACTGGCATTCAGGCCAGTTTTCCGATGTTCAGATCGAAGAAGTTTCTGACGTTCAGGTCGATGCAACGTGTGGCATTCAGGCCAATTTTCCAATGTTCAGATCGAAGAAGTTTCCGACGTTCAGGTCGATGTAACTTGTGGCATTCAGGCCAGTTTTCCGGTTTTCAGACTGAAGTGGCATTCAGGCCAATTTTCCGATGTTCAGATCGAAAAAGGTTCCGACGTTCAGGTCGACGCAACTTGTTGCATTCAGGCCAGTTTCCGGTATTCATACCGAAGTGGTATTCAGGCCAATATTCCAGTATTCAGACTGAAGTGGCATTCAGGCCTATTTTCCGGTGTTCAGGTCGAAGTGGCATTCAGGCCAGTTTTCTGATGATCAGATCGAAGAAATTTCCGACGCTCAGGTCGATGCAACTTGTGGCATTCAGGCCAATTTCCGATATTCAGACCGAAGTGGCATTCAGGCCAGTTTTCCGATGTTCAGATCGAAGAAGTTTCTGACGTTCAGGTCGATGCAACGTGTGGCATTCAGGCCAATTTTCCAATGTTCAGATCGAAGAAGTTTCCGACGTTCAGGTCGATGTAACTTGTGGCATTCAGGACAGTTTTCCGGTTTTCAGACTGAAGTGGCATTCAGGCCAATTTTCCGATGTTCAGATCGAAGAAGGTTCCGACGTTCAGGTCGACGCAACTTGTGGCATTCAGGCCAGTTTCCGGTTTTTAGACTGAAGTGGCATTCAGGCCAATTTTCCTATGTTCAGATCGAAGAAGGTTCCGACGTTCAGGTCGACGCAATTTGTGGCGTTCAGGCCAGTTTCCGTTATTCAGACCGAAGTGGTATTCAGGCCAATTTTCCAGTATTCAGGCCAAAGTGGCATTCAGGCCAATTTTCCGGTGTTCAGATCGAAGTGGCATTCATGCCAGTTTTCCAATGATCAGATTGAAGAAGTTTCCGACGTTCAGGTCGATGCAACGTGTGGCATTAAGGCCAATTTTCCAATGTTCAGATCGAAGAAGTTTCCGACGTTCAGGTCGATGTAACTTGTGGCATTCAGGCCAGTTTTCCGGTATTCATACCGAAGTGGTATTCAGGCCAATTTTCCAGTATTCAGACCGAAGTGGCATTCAGGCCAATTTTCCGGTGTTCAGATCGAAGTGGCATTCAGGCCAGTTTTCTGATGATCAGATCGAAGAAGTTTCCGACGCTCAGGTCGATGCAACTTGTGGCATTAAGGCCAATTTCCGATATTCAGACCGAACTGGCATTCAGGCCAGTTTTCCGATGTTCAGATCGAAGAAGTTTCTGACGTTCAGGTCGATGCAACGTGTGGCATTCAGGCCAATTTTCCAATGTTCAGATCGAAGAAGTTTCCGACGTTCAGGTCGATGTAACTTGTGGCATTCAGGCCAGTTTTCCGGTTTTCAGACTGAAGTGGCATTCAGGCCAATTTTCCGATGTTCAGATCGAAAAAAGGTTCCAATGTTCAGGTCGACGCAATTTGTGGCGTTCAGGCCAGTTTCCGGTATTCAGACCGAAGTGGTATTCAGGCCAATTTTGCAGTATTCAGACCAAAGTGGCATTCAGGCCAATTTTCCGGTGTTCAGATCGAAGTGGCATTCAGGCCAGTTTTCCAATGATCAGATTGAAGAAGTTTCCGACGTTCACGTCGATGCAACTTGTGGCATTCAGGCCAATTTTCCAATGTTCAGATCGAAGAAGTTTCCGAGGTTCAGGTCGATGTAACTTGTGGCATTCAGGCCAATTTCCGATATTCAGACCGAACTGGCATTCAGGCCAGTTTTCCGATGTTCAGATCGAAGAAGTTTCTGACGTTCAGGTCGATGCAACGTGTGGCATTCAGGCCAATTTTCCAATGTTCAGATCGAAGAAGTTTCCGACGTTCAGGTCGATGTAACTTGTGGCATTCAGGCCAGTTTTCCGGTTTTCAGACTGAAGTGGCATTCAGGCCAATTTTCCGATGTTCAGATCGAAGAAGGTTCCGACGTTCAGGTCGACGCAACTTGTGGCATTCAGGCCAGTTTCCGGTTTTTAGACTGAAGTGGCATTCAGGCCAATTTTCCTATGTTCAGATCGAAGAAGGTTCCGACGTTCAGGTCGACGCAATTTGTGGCGTTCAGGCCAGTTTCCGGTATTCAGACCGAAGTGGTATTCAGGCCAATTTTCCAGTATTCAGGCCAAAGTGGCATTCAGGCCAATTTTCCGGTGTTCAGATCGAAGTGGCATTCAGGCCAGTTTTCCAATGATCAGATTGAAGAAGTTTCCGACGTTCAGGTCGATGCAACGTGTGGGATTAAGGCCAATTTTCCAATGTTTAGATCGAAGAAGTTTCCGACGTTCAGGTCGATGTAACTTGTGGCATTCAGGCCAGTTTTCCGGTTTTCAGACTGAAGTGGCATTCAGACCAATTTTCCGATGTTCAGATCGAAGAAGGTTCCGACGTTCAGGTCGACGCAACTTGTGGCATTCAGGCCAGTTTCCGGTATTCATACCGAAGTGGTATTCAGGCCAATTTTCCAGTATTCAGACCGAAGTGGCATTCAGGCCAATTTTCCGGTGTTCAGATCGAAGTGGCATTCAGGCCAGTTTTCTGATGATCAGATCGAAGAAGTTTCCGACGCTCAGGTCGATGCAACTTGTGGCATTAAGGCCAATTTCCAATATTCAGACCGAACTGGCATTCAGGCCAGTTTTCCGATGTTCAGATCGAAGAAGTTTCTGACGTTCAGGTCGATGCAACGTGTGGCATTCAGGCCAATTTTCCAATGTTCAGATCGAAGAAGTTTCCGACGTTCAGGTCGATGTAACTTGTGGCATTCAGGCCAGTTTTCCGGTTTTCAGACTGAAGTGGCATTCAGGCCATTTTTCCGATGTTCAGATCGAAAAAGGTTCCAATGTTCAGGTCGACGCAATTTGTGGCGTTCAGGCCAGTTTCCGGTATTCAGACCGAAGTGGTATTCAGGCCAATTTTGAAGTATTCAGACCAAAGTGGCATTCATGCCAATTTTCCGGTGTTCAGATCGAAGTGGCATTCAGGCCAGTTTTCCAATGATCAGATTGAAGAAGTTTCCGACGTTCACGTCGATGCAACTTGTGGCATTCAGGCCAATTTTCCAATGTTCAGATCGAAGAAGTTTCCGACGTTCAGGTCGATGTAACTTGTGGCATTCAGGCCAATTTCCGATATTCAGACCGAACTGGCATTCAGGCCAGTTTTCCGATGTTCAGATCGAAGAAGTTTCTGACGTTCAGGTCGATGCAACGTGTGGCATTCAGGCCAATTTTCCAATGTTCAGATCGAAGAAGTTTCCGACGTTCAGGTCGATGTAACTTGTGGCATTCAGGCCAGTTTTCCGGTTTTCAGACTGAAGTGGCATTCAGGCCAATTTTCCGAGATTCAGATCGAAGAAGGTTCCGACGTTCAGGTCGACGCAACTTGTTGCATTCAGGCCAGTTTCCGGTATTCATACCGAAGTGGTATTCAGGCCAATTTTCCAGTATTCAGACCGAAGTGGCATTCAGGCCAATTTTCCGGTGTTCAGGTCGAAGTGGCATTCAGGCCAGTTTTCTGATGATCAGATCGAAGAAGTTTCCGACGCTCAGGTCGATGCAACTTGTGGCATTCAGGCCAATTTCCGATATTCAGACCGAAGTGGCATTCAAGCCAGTTTTCCGATGTTCAGATCGAAGAAGTTTCTGACGTTCAGGTCGATGCAACGTGTGGCATTCAGGCCAATTTTCCAATGTTCAGATCGAAGAAGTTTCCGACGTTCAGGTTGATGTAACTTGTGGCATTCAGGCCAGTTTTCCGGTTTTCAGACTGAAGTGGCATTCAGGCCAATTTTCCGATGTTCAGATCGAAGAAGGTTCCGACGTTCAGGTCGACGCAACTTGTGGCATTCAGGCCAGTTTCCGGTTTTTAGACTGAAGTGGCATTCAGGCCAATTTTCCTATGTTCAGATCGAAGAAGGTTCCGACGTTCAGGTCGACGCAATTTGTGGCGTTCAGGCCAGTTTCCGGTATTCAGACCGAAGTGGTATTCAGGCCAATTTTCCAGTATTCAGTAAGGCTAATTTTCCAATGTTCAGATCGAAGAAGTTTCCGACGTTCAGGTCGATGTAACTTGTGGCATTCAGGCCAGTTTTCTGGTTTTCAGACTGAAGTGGCATTCAGGCCAATTTTCCGAGATTCAGATAGAAGAAGGTTCCGACGTTCAGGTCGACGCAACTTGTTGCATTCAGGCCAGTTTCCGGTATTCATACCGAAGTGGTATTCAGGCCAATTTTCCAGTATTCAGACCGAAGTGGCATTCAGGCCAATTTTCCGGTGTTCAGGTCGAAGTGGCATTCAGGCCAGTTTTCTGATGATCAGATCGAAGAAGTTTCCGACGCTCAGGTCGATGCAACTTGTGGCATTCAGGCCAATTTCCGATATTCAGACCGAAGTGGCATTCAAGCCAGTTTTCCGATGTTCAGATCGAAGAAGTTTCTGACGTTCAGGTCGATGCAACGTGTGGCATTCAGGCCAATTTTCCAATGTTCAGATCGAAGAAGTTTCCGACGTTCAGGTTGATGTAACTTGTGGCATTCAGGCCAGTTTTCCGGTTTTCAGACTGAAGTGGCATTCAGGCCAATTTTCCGTTGTTCAGATCGAAGAAGGTTCCGACGTTCAGGTCGACGCAACTTGTGGCATTCAGGCCAGTTTCCGGTTTTTAGACTGAAGTGGCATTCAGGCCAATTTTCCTATGTTCAGATCGAAGAAGGTTCCGACGTTCAGGTCGACGCAATTTGTGGCGTTCAGGCCAGTTTCCGGTATTTAGACCGAAGTGGTATTCAGGCCAATTTTCCAGTATTCAGGCCAAAGTGGCATTCAGGCCAATTTTCCGGTGTTCAGATCGAAGTGGCATTCAGGCCAGTTTTCCAATGATCAGATTGAAGAAGTTTCCGACGTTCAGGTCGATGCAACGTGTGGCATTAAGGCCAATTTTCCAATGTTCAGATCGAAGAAGTTTCCGACGTTCAGGTCGATGTAACTTGTGGCATTCAGGCCAGTTTTCCGGTTTTCAGACTGAAGTGGCATTCAGACCAATTTTCCGATGTTCAGATCGAAGAAGGTTCCGACGTTCAGGTCGACGCAACTTGTGGCATTCAGGCCAGTTTCCGGTATTCATACCGAAGTGGTATTCAGGCCAATTTTCCAGTATTCAGACCGAAGTGGCATTCAGGCCAATTTTCCGGTGTTCAGATCGAAGTGGCATTCAGGCCAGTTTTCTGATGATCAGATCGAAGAAGTTTCCGACGCTCAGGTCGATGCAACTTGTGGCATTCAGGCCAATTTCCGATATTCAGACCGAAGTGGCATTCAAGCCAGTTTTCCGATGTTCAGATCGAAGAAGTTTCTGACGTTCAGGTCGATGCAACGTGTGGCATTCAGGCCAATCTTCCAATGTTCAGATCGAAGAAGTTTCCGACGTTCAGGTCGATGTAACTTGTGGCATTTAGGCCAGTTTTACGGTTTTGAGACTGAAATGGCATTCAGGCCAATTTTCCGATGTTCAGATCGAAAAAAGGTTCCAATGTTCAGGTCGACGCAATTTGTGGCGTTCAGGCCAGTTTCCGGTATTCAGACCGAAGTGGTATTCAGGCCAATTTTGCAGTATTCAGACCAAAGTGGCATTCAGGCCAATTTTCCGGTGTTCAGATCGAAGTGGCATTCAGGCCAGTTTTCCAATGATCAGATTGAAGAAGTTTCCGACGTTCACGTCGATGCAACTTGTGGCATTCAGGCCAATTTTCCAATGTTCAGATCGAAGAAGTTTCCGACGTTCAGGTCGATGTAACTTGTGGCATTCAGGCCAATTTCCGATATTCAGACCGAACTGGCATTCAGGCCAGTTTTCCGATGTTCAGATCGAAGAAGTTTCTGACGTTCAGGTCGATGCAACGTGTGGCATTCAGGCCAATTTTCCAATGTTCAGATCGAAGAAGTTTCCGACGTTCAGGTCGATGTAACTTGTGGCATTCAGGCCAGTTTTCCGGTTTTCAGACTGAAGTGGCATTCAGGCCAATTTTCCGATGTTCAGATCGAAGAAGGTTCCGACGTTCAGGTCGACGCAACTTGTGGCATTCAGGCCAGTTTCCGGTATTCAGACTGAAGTGGTTTTCAGGCCAATTTTCTAGTATTCAGACCGAAGTGGCATTCAGGCCAATTTTCCGGTGTTCAGATCGAAGTGGCATTCAGGCCAGTTTTCCGATGATCAGATCGAAGAAGTTTCCGACGCTCAGGTCGATGCAACTTGTAGCATTCAGGCCAATTTCCGATATTCAGACCGAAGTGGCATTCAGGCCAGTTTTCCGATGTTCAGATCGAAGAAGTTTCTGACGTTCAGGTCGATGCAACGTGTGGCATTCAGGCCAATTTTCCAATGTTCAGATCGAAGAAGTTTCCGACGTTCAGGTCGATGTAACTTGTGGCATTCAGGCCAGTTTTCCGGTTTTCAGACTGAAGTGGCATTCAGGCCAATTTTCCGATGTTCAGATCGAAGAAGGTTCCGACATTCAGGTCGACGCAACTTGTTGCATTCAGGCCAGTTTCCGGTATTCATACCGAAGTGCTATTCAGGCCAATTTTCAAGTATTCAGACCGAAGTGGCATTCAGGCCAATTTTCCAGTATTCAGGCCAAAGTGGCATTCAGGCCAATTTTCTGATGATCAGATCGAAGAAGTTTCCGACGCTCAGGTCGATGCAACTTGTGGCATTCAGGCCAATTTCCGATATTCAGACCGAAGTGGCATTCAGGCCAGTTTTCCAATGTTCAGATCGAAGAAGTTTCCGACGCTCAGGTCGATGCAACTTGTGGCATTCAGGCCAGTTTTCCGGTTTTCAGACTGAAGTGGCATTCAGGCCAATTTTCCGATGTTCAGATCGAAGAAGGTTCCGACGTTCAGGTCGACGCAATTTGGGGCGTTCAGGCCAGTTTCCGGTATTCAGACCGAAGTGGCATTCAGGCCAGTTTTCCGATGTCCAGATCGAAGAAGTTTCTGACGTTCAGGTCGATGCAACGTGTGGCATTCAGGCCAATTTTCCAATGTTCAGATCGAAGAAGTTTCCGACGTTCAGGTCGATGTAACTTGTGGCATTCAGGCCAGTTTTCCGGTTTTCAGACTGAAGTGGCATTCAGGCCAATTTTCCGATGTTCAGATCGAAGAAGGTTCCGACGTTCAGGTCGACGCAATTTGTGGCGTTCAGGCCAGTTTCCGGTATTCAGACCGAAGTGGTATTCAGACCAATTTTCCAGTATTCAGACCAAAGTGGCATTCAGGCCAATTTTCCGGTGTTCAGATCGAAGTGGCATTCAGGCCAGTTTTCCAATGATCAGATTGAAGAAGTTTCCGACGTTCAGGTCGATGCAACGTGTGGCATTCAGGCCAATTTTCCAATGTTCAGATCGAAGAAGTTTCC
The DNA here is from genome assembly GCF_024323335.1 of Lathyrus oleraceus. NCBI lineage: Eukaryota > Viridiplantae > Streptophyta > Magnoliopsida > Fabales > Fabaceae > Lathyrus > Lathyrus oleraceus. Next base: position 213,543,908 of record NC_066580.1, read on the forward strand.
GACGTTCAGGTCGATGTAACTTGTGGCATTCAGGCCAGTTTTCCAGTTTTCAGACTGAAGTGGCATTCAGACCAATTTTCCGATGTTCAGATCGAAGAAGGTTCCGACATTCAGGTCGACGCAACTTGTGCCATTCAGGCCAGTTTCCGGTATTCATACCGAAGTGGTATTCAGGCCAATTTTCCAGTATTCAGACCGAAGTGGCATTCAGGCCAATTTTTCGGTGTTCAGATCGAAGTGGCATTCAGGCCAGTTTTCTGATGATCAGATCGAAGAAGTTTCCGACGCTCAGGTCGATGCAACTTGTGGCATTCAGGCCAATTTCCGATATTCAGACCGAACTGGCATTCAGGCCAGTTTTCCGATGTTCAGATCGAAGAAGTTTCTGACGTTCAGGTCGATGCAACGTGTGGCATTCAGGCCAATTTTCCAATGTTCAGATCGAAGAAGTTTCCGACGTTCAGGTCGATGTAACTTGTGGCATTCAGGCCAGTTTTCCGGTTTTCAGACTGAAGTGGCATTCAGGCCAATTTTCCGATGTTCAGATCGAAGAAGGTTCCGACATTCAGGTCGACGCAACTTGTTGCATTCAGGCCAGTTTCCGGTATTCATACCGAAGTGCTATTCAGGCCAATTTTCCAGTATTCAGACCGAAGTGGCATTCAGGCCAATTTTCCGGTGTTCAGGTCGAAGTGGCTTTCAGGCCAGTTTTCTGATGATCAGATCGAAGAAGTTTCCGACGCTCAGGTCGATGCAACTTGTGGCATTCAGGCCAATTTCCGATATTCAGACCGAAGTGGCATTCAGGCCAGTTTTCCGATGTTCATATCGAAGAAGCTTCTGACGTTCAGGTCGATGCAACGTGTGGCATTCAGGCCAATTTTCCAATGTTCAGATCGAAGAAGTTTCCGACGTTCAGGTCGATGTAACTTGTGGCATTCAGGCCAGTTTTCCGGTTTTCAGACTGAAGTGGCATTCAGGCCAATTTTCCGATGTTCAGATCGAAGAAGGTTCCGACGTTCAGGTCGACGCCACTTGTGGCATTCAGGCCAGTTTCCGGTATTCAGACTGAAGTGGTTTTCAGGCCAATTTTCTAGTATTCAGACCGAAGTGGCATTCAGGCCAATTTTCCGGTGTTCAGATCGAAGTGGCATTCAGGCCAGTTTTCCGATGATCAGATCGAAGAAGTTTCCGACGCTCAGGTCGATGCAACTTGTAGCATTCAGGCCAATTTCCGATATTCAGACCGAAGTGGCATTCAGGCCAGTTTTCCGATGTTCAGATCGAAGAAGTTTCTGACGTTCAGGTCGATGCAACGTGTGGCATTCAGGCCAATTTTCCAATGTTCAGATCGAAGAAGTTTCCGACGTTCAGGTCGATGTAACTTGTGGCATTCAGGCCATTTTTCCGGTTTTCAGACTGAAGTGGCATTCAGGCCAATTTTCCGATGTTCAGATCGAAGAAGGTTCCGACGTTCAGGTCGACGCAATTGTGACGTTCAGGCCAGTTTCCGGTATTCAGACCGAAGTGGTATTCAGGCCAATTTTCCAGTATTCAGACCAAAGTGGCATTCAGGCCAATTTTCCGGTGTTCAGATCGAAGTGGCATTCAGGCCAGTTTTCCAATGATCAGATTGAAGAAGTTTCCGACATTCAGGTCGATGCAACGTGTGGCATTCAGGCCAATTTTCCAATGTTCAGATCGAAGAAGTTTCCGACGTTCAGGTCGATGTAACTTGTGGCATTCAAGCCAGTTTTCCGGTTTTCAGACTGAAGTGGCATTCAGACCAATTTTCCGATGTTCAGATCGAAGAAGGTTCCGACATTCAGGTCGACGCAACTTGTGCCATTCAGGCCAGTTTCCGGTATTCATACCGAAGTGGTATTCAGGCCAATTTTCCAGTATTCAGACCGAAGTGGCATTCAGGCCAATTTTCCGGTGTTCAGATCGAAGTGGCATTCAGGCCAGTTTTCTGATGATCAGATCGAAGAAGTTTCCGACGCTCAGGTCGATGCAACTTGTGGCATTCAGGCCAATTTCCGATATTCAGACCGAACTGGCATTCAGGCCAGTTTTCCGATGTTCAGATCGAAGAAGTTTCTGACGTTCAGGTCGATGCAACGTGTGGCATTCAGGCCAATTTTCCAATGTTCAGATCGAAGAAGTTTCCGACGTTCAGGTCGATGTAACTTGTGGCATTCAGGCCAGTTTTCCGGTTTTCAGACTGAAGTGGCATTCAGGCCAATTTTCCGATGTTCAGATCGAAGAAGGTTCCGACGTTCAGGTCGACGCCACTTGTGGCATTCAGGCCAGTTTCCGGTATTCAGACTGAAGTGGTTTTCAGGCCAATTTTCTAGTATTCAGACCGAAGTGGCATTCAGGCCAATTTTCCGGTGTTCAGATCGAAGTGGCATTCAGGCCAGTTTTCCGATGATCAGATCGAAGAAGTTTCCGACGCTCAGGTCGATGCAACTTGTAGCATTCAGGCCAATTTCCGATATTCAGACCGAAGTGGCATTCAGGCCAGTTTTCCGATGTTCAGATCGAAGAAGTTTCTGACGTTCAGGTCGATGCAACGTGTGGCATTCAGGCCAATTTTCCAATGTTCAGATCGAAGAAGTTTCCGACGTTCAGGTCGATGTAACTTGTGGCATTCAGGCCATTTTCCGGTTTTCAGACTGAAGTGGCATTCAGGCCAATTTTCCGATGTTCAGATCGAAGAAGGTTCCGACGTTCAGGTCGACGCAATTTGTGACGTTCAGGCCAGTTTCCGGTATTCAGACCGAAGTGGTATTCAGGCCAATTTTCCAGTATTCAGACCAAAGTGGCATTCAGGCCAATTTTCCGGTGTTCAGATCGAAGTGGCATTCAGGCCAGTTTTCCAATGATCAGATTGAAGAAGTTTCCGACATTCAGGTCGATGCAACGTGTGGCATTCAGGCCAATTTTCCAATGTTCAGATCGAAGAAGTTTCCGACGTTCAGGTCGATGTAACTTGTGGCATTCAAGCCAGTTTTCCGGTTTTCAGACTGAAGTGGCATTCAGACCAATTTTCCGATGTTCAGATCGAAGAAGGTTCCGACATTCAGGTCGACGCAACTTGTGCCATTCAGGCCAGTTTCCGGTATTCATACCGAAGTGGTATTCAGGCCAATTTTCCAGTATTCAGACCGAAGTGGCATTCAGGCCAATTTTCCGGTGTTCAGATCGAAGTGGCATTCAGGCCAGTTTTCTGATGATCAGATCGAAGAAGTTTCCGACGCTCAGGTCGATGCAACTTGTGGCATTCAGGCCAATTTCCGATATTCAGACCGAACTGGCATTCAGGCCAGTTTTCCGATGTTCAGATCGAAGAAGTTTCTGACGTTCAGGTCGATGCAACGTGTGGCATTCAGGCCAATTTTCCAATGTTCAGATCGAAGATGTTTCCGACGTTCAGGTCGATGTAACTTGTGGCATTCAGGCCAGTTTTCCGGTTTTCAGACTGAAGTGGCATTCAGGCCAATTTTCCGATGTTCAGATCGAAGAAGGTTCCGACGTTCAGGTCGACGCCACTTGTGGCATTCAGGCCAGTTTCCGGTATTCAGACTGAAGTGGTTTTCAGGCCAATTTTCTAGTATTCAGACCGAAGTGGCATTCAGGCCAATTTTCCGGTGTTCAGATCGAAGTGGCATTCAGGCCAGTTTTCTGATGATCAGATCGAAGAAGTTTCCGACGCTCAGGTCGATGCAACTTGTGGCATTCAGGCCAATTTCCGATATTCAGACCGAAGTGGCATTCAGGCCAGTTTTCCGATGTTCAGATCGAAGAAGTTTCTGACGTTCAGGTCGATGCAACGTGTGGCATTCAGGCCAATTTTCCAATGTTCAGATCGAAGAAGTTTCCGACGTTCAGGTCGATGTAACTTGTGGCATTCAGGCCATTTTTCCGGTTTTCAGACTGAAGTGGCATTCAGGCCAATTTTCCGATGTTCAGATCGAAGAAGGTTCCGACGTTCAGGTCGACGCAATTTGTGACGTTCAGGCCAGTTTCCGGTATTCAGACCGAAGTGGTATTCAGGCCAATTTTCCAGTATTCAGACCAAAGTGGCATTCAGGCCAATTTTCCGGTGTTCAGATCGAAGTGGCATTCAGGCCAGTTTTCCAATGATCAGATTGAAGAAGTTTCCGACATTCAGGTCGATGCAACGTGTGGCATTCAGGCCAATTTTCCAATGTTCAGATCGAAGAAGTTTCCGACGTTCAGGTCGATGTAACTTGTGGCATTCAGCCAGTTTTCCGGTTTTCAGACTGAAGTGGCATTCAGACCAATTTTCCGATGTTCAGATCGAAGAAGGTTCCGACATTCAGGTCGACGCAACTTGTGCCATTCAGGCCAGTTTCCGGTATTCATACCGAAGTGGTATTCAGGCCAATTTTCCAGTATTCAGACCGAAGTGGCATTCAGGCCATTTTCCGGTGTTCAGATCGAAGTGGCATTCAGGCCAGTTTTCTGATGATCAGATCGAAGAAGTTTCCGACGCTCAGGTCGATGCAACTTGTGGCATTCAGGCCAATTTCCGATATTCAGACCGAACTGGCATTCAGGCCAGTTTTCCGATGTTCAGATCGAAGAAGTTTCTGACGTTCAGGTCGATGCAACGTGTGGCATTCAGGCCAATTTTCCAATGTTCAGATCGAAGAAGTTTCCGACGTTCAGGTCGATGTAACTTGTGGCATTCAGGCCAGTTTTCCGGTTTTCAGACTGAAGTGGCATTCAGGCCAATTTTCCGATGTTCAGATCGAAGAAGGTTCCGACATTCAGGTCGACGCAACTTGTTGCATTCAGGCCAGTTTCCAATATTCATACCGAAGTGCTATTCAGGCCAATTTTCCAGTATTCAGACCGAAGTGACATTCAGGCCAATTTTCCGGTGTTCAGGTCGAAGTGGCATTCAGGCCAGTTTTCTGATGATCAGATCGAAGAAGTTTCCGACGCTCAGGTCGATGCAACTTGTGGCATTCAGGCCAATTTTCCGGTGTTCAGATCGAAGTGGCATTCAGGCCAGTTTTCCGATGTTCAGATCGAAGAAGTTTCCGACATTCAGGTCGATGCAACGTGTGGCATTCAGGCCAATTTTCCAATGTTCAGATCGAAGAAGTTTCCGACGTTCAGGTCGATGTAACTTGTGGCATTCAGGCCAGTTTTCCGGTTTTCAGACTGAAGTGGCATTCAGGCCAATTTTCCGATGTTCAGATCGAAGAAGGTTCCGACATTCAGGTCGACGCAACTTGTGGCATTCAGGCCAGTTTCCGGTATTCAGACTGAAGTGGTTTTCAGGCCAATTTTCTAGTATTCAGACCGAAGTGGCATTCAGGCCAATTTTCCGGTGTTCAGATCGAAGTGGCATTCAGGCCAGTTTTCCGATGATCAGATCGAAGAAGTTTCCGACGCTCAGGTCGATGCAACTTGTAGCATTCAGGCCAATTTCCGATATTCAGACCGAAGTGGCATTCAGGCCAGTTTTCCAATGTTCAGATCGAAGAAGTTTCTGACGTTCAGGTCGATGCAACGTGTGGCATTCAGGCCAATTTTCCAATGTTCAGATCGAAGAAGTTTCCGACGTTCAGGTCGATGTAACTTGTGGCATTCAGGCCAGTTTTCCGGTTTTCAGACTGAAGTGGCATTCAGGCCAATTTTCCGATGTTCAGATCGAAGAAGGTTCCGACGTTCAGGTCGACGCCACTTGTGGCATTCAGGCCAGTTTCCGGTATTCAGACTGAAGTGGTTTTCAGGCCAATTTTCTAGTATTCAGACCGAAGTGGCATTCAGGCCAATTTTCCGGTGTTCAGATCGAAGTGGCATTCAGGCCAGTTTTCCGATGATCAGATCGAAGAAGTTTCCGACGCTCAGGTCGATGCAACTTGTAGCATTCAGGCCAATTTCCGATATTCAGACCGAAGTGGCATTCAGGCCAGTTTTCCGATGTTCAGATCGAAGAAGTTTCTGACGTTCAGGTCGATGCAACGTGTGGCATTCAGGCCAATTTTCCAATGTTCAGATCGAAGAAGTTTCCGACGTTCAGGTCGATGTAACTTGTGGCATTCAGGCCATTTTTCCGTTTTCAGACTGAAGTGGCATTCAGGCCAATTTTCCGATGTTCAGATCGAAGAAGGTTCCGACGTTCAGGTCGACGCAATTTGTGGCGTTCAGGCCAGTTTCCGGTATTCAGACCGAAGTGGTATTCAGGCCAATTTTCCAGTATTCAGACCAAAGTCGCATTCAGGCCAATTTTCCGGTGTTCAGATCGAAGTGGCATTCAGGCCAGTTTTCCAATGATCAGATTGAAGAAGTTTCCGACATTCAGGTCGATGCAACGTGTGGCATTCAGGCCAATTTTCCAATGTTCAGATCGAAGAAGTTTCCGACGTTCAGGTCGATGTAACTTGTGGCATTCAGGCCAGTTTTCCGTTTTTCAGACTGAAGTGGCATTCAGACCAATTTTCCGATGTTCAGATCGAAGAAGGTTCCGACATTCAGGTCGACGCAACTTGTGCCATTCAGGCCAGTTTCCGGTATTCATACCGAAGTGGTATTCAGGCCAATTTTCCAGTATTCAGACCGAAGTGGCATTCAGGCCAATTTTCCGGTGTTCAGATCGAAGTGGCATTCAGGCCAGTTTTCTGATGATCAGATCGAAGAAGTTTCCGACGCTCAGGTCGATGCAACTTGTGGCATTCAGGCCAATTTCCGATATTCAGACCGAACTGGCATTCAGGCCAGTTTTCCGATGTTCAGATCGAAGAAGTTTCTGACGTTCAGGTCGATGCAACGTGTGGCATTCAGGCCAATTTTCCAATGTTCAGATCGAAGAAGTTTCCGACGTTCAGGTCGATGTAACTTGTGGCATTCAGGCCAGTTTTCCGTTTTTCAGACTGAAGTGGCATTCAGGCCAATTTTCCGATGTTCAGATCGAAGAAGGTTCCGACATTCAGGTCGACGCAACTTGTTGCATTCAGGCCAGTTTCCAATATTCATACCGAAGTGCTATTCAGGCCAATTTTCCAGTATTCAGACCGAAGTGACATTCAGGCCAATTTCCGGTGTTCAGGTCGAAGTGGCATTCAGGCCAGTTTTCTGATGATCAGATCGAAGAAGTTTCCGACGCTCAGGTCGATGCAACTTGTGGCATTCAGGCCAATTTTCCGGTGTTCAGATCGAAGTGGCATTCAGGCCAGTTTTCCGATGTTCAGATCGAAGAAGTTTCCGACATTCAGGTCGATGCAACGTGTGGCATTCAGGCCAATTTTCCAATGTTCAGATCGAAGAAGTTTCCGACGTTCAGGTCGATGTAACTTGTGGCATTCAGGCCAGTTTTCCGGTTTTCAGACTGAAGTGGCATTCAGGCCAATTTTCCGATGTTCAGATCGAAGAAGGTTCCGACATTCAGGTCGACGCAACTTGTGGCATTCAGGCCAGTTTCCGGTATTCAGACTGAAGTGGTTTTCAGGCCAATTTTCTAGTATTCAGACCGAAGTGGCATTCAGGCCAATTTTCCGGTGTTCAGATCGAAGTGGCATTCAGGCCAGTTTTCCGATGATCAGATCGAAGAAGTTTCCGACGCTCAGGTCGATGCAACTTGTAGCATTCAGGCCAATTTCCGATATTCAGACCGAAGTGGCATTCAGGCCAGTTTTCCAATGTTCAGATCGAAGAAGTTTCTGACGTTCAGGTCGATGCAACGTGTGGCATTCAGGCCAATTTTCCAATGTTCAGATCGAAGAAGTTTCCGACGTTCAGGTCGATGTAACTTGTGGCATTCAGGCCAGTTTTCCGGTTTTCAGACTGAAGTGGCATTCAGGCCAATTTTCCGATGTTCAGATCGAAGAAGGTTCCGACGTTCAGGTCGACGCCACTTGTGGCATTCAGGCCAGTTTCCGGTATTCAGACTGAAGTGGTTTTCAGGCCAATTTTCTAGTATTCAGACCGAAGTGGCATTCAGGCCAATTTTCCGGTGTTCAGATCGAAGTGGCATTCAGGCCAGTTTTCCGATGATCAGATCGAAGAAGTTTCCGACGCTCAGGTCGATGCAACTTGTAGCATTCAGGCCAATTTCCGATATTCAGACCGAAGTGGCATTCAGGCCAGTTTTCCGATGTTCAGATCGAAGAAGTTTCTGACGTTCAGGTCGATGCAACGTGTGGCATTCAGGCCAATTTCCAATGTTCAGATCGAAGAAGTTTCCGACGTTCAGGTCGATGTAACTTGTGGCATTCAGGCCATTTTTCCGGTTTTCAGACTGAAGTGGCATTCAGGCCAATTTTCCGATGTTCAGATCGAAGAAGGTTCCGACGTTCAGGTCGACGCAATTTGTGGCGTTCAGGCCAGTTTCCGGTATTCAGACCGAAGTGGTATTCAGGCCAATTTTCCAGTATTCAGACCAAAGTCGCATTCAGGCCAATTTTCCGGTGTTCAGATCGAAGTGGCATTCAGGCCAGTTTTCCAATGATCAGATTGAAGAAGTTTCCGACATTCAGGTCGATGCAACGTGTGGCATTCAGGCCAATTTTCCAATGTTCAGATCGAAGAAGTTTCCGACGTTCAGGTCGATGTAACTTGTGGCATTCAGGCCAGTTTTCCCGGTTTTCAGACTGAAGTGGCATTCAGACCAATTTTCCGATGTTCAGATCGAAGAAGGTTCCGACATTCAGGTCGACGCAACTTGTGCCATTCAGGCCAGTTTCCGGTATTCATACCGAAGTGGTATTCAGGCCAATTTTCCAGTATTCAGACCGAAGTGGCATTCAGGCCAATTTTCCGGTGTTCAGATCGAAGTGGCATTCAGGCCAGTTTTCTGATGATCAGATCGAAGAAGTTTCCGACGCTCAGGTCGATGCAACTTGTGGCATTCAGGCCAATTTCCGATATTCAGACCGAAGTGGCATTCAGGCCAGTTTTCCGATGTTCAGATCGAAGAAGTTTCTGACGTTCAGGTCGATGCAACGTGTGGCATTCAGGCCAATTTTCCAATGTTCAGATCGAAGAAGTTTCCGACGTTCAGGTCGATGTAACTTGTGGCATTCAGGCCAGTTTTCCGGTTTTCAGACTGAAGTGGCATTCAGGCCAATTTTCCGATGTTCAGATCGAAGAAGGTTCCGACATTCAAGTCGACGCAACTTGTGCCATTCAGGCCAGTTTCCGGTATTCATACCGAAGTGGTATTCAGGCCAATTTTCCAGTATTCAGACCGAAGTGGCATTCAGGCCAATTTTCCGGTGTTCAGATCGAAGTGGCATTCAGGCCAGTTTTCTGATGATCAGATCGAAGAAGTTTCCGACGCTCAGGTCGATGCAACTTGTGGCATTCAGGCCAATTTCCGATATTCAGACCGAAGTGGCATTCAGGCCAGTTTTCCGATGTTCAGATCGAAGAAGTTTCTGACGTTCAGGTCGATGCAACGTGTGGCATTCAGGCCAATTTTCCAATGTTTAGATCGAAGAAGTTTCCGACGTTCAGGTCGATGTAACTTGTGGCATTCAGGCCAGTTTTCCGGTTTTCAGACTGAAGTGGCATTCAGGCCAATTTTCCGATGTTCAGATCGAAGAAGGTTCCGACATTCAGGTCGACGCAACTTGTTGCATTCAGGCCAGTTTCCGGTATTCATACCGAAGTGCTATTCAGGCCAATTTTCCAGTATTCAGACCGAAGTGGCATTCAGGCCATTTTCCGGTGTTCAGGTCGAAGTGGCATTCAGGCCAGTTTTCTGATGATCAGATCGAAGAAGTTTCCGACGCTCAGGTCGATGCAACTTGTGGCATTCAGGCCAATTTCCGATATTCAGACCGAAGTGGCATTCAGGCCAGTTTTCCGATGTTCAGATCGAAGAAGTTTCTGACGTTCAGGTCGATGCAACGTGTGGCATTCAGGCCAATTTTCCAATGTTCAGATCGAAGAAGTTTCCGACGTTCAGGTCGATGTAACTTGTGGCATTCAGGCCAGTTTTCCGTTTTCAGACTGAAGTGGCATTCAGGCCAATTTTCGATGTTCAGATCGAAGAAGGTTCCGACATTCAGGTCGACGCAACTTGTGGCATTCAGGCCAGTTTCCGGTATTCAGACTGAAGTGGTTTTCAGGCCAATTTTCTAGTATTCAGACCGAAGTGGCATTCAGGCCAATTTTCCGGTGTTCAGATCGAAGTGGCATTCAGGCCAGTTTTCCGATGATCAGATCGAAGAAGTTTCCGACGCTCAGGTCGATGCAACTTGTAGCATTCAGGCCAATTTCCGATATTCAGACCGAAGTGGCATTCAGGCCAGTTTTCCAATGTTCAGATCGAAGAAGTTTCTGACGTTCAGGTCGATGCAACGTGTGGCATTCAGGCCAATTTTCCAATGTTCAGATCGAAGAAGTTTCCGACGTTCAGGTCGATGTAACTTGTGGCATTCAGGCCAGTTTTCCGGTTTTCAGACTGAAGTGGCATTCAGGCCAATTTTCCGATGTTCAGATCGAAGAAGGTTCCGACGTTCAGGTCGACGCCACTTGTGGCATTCACGCCAGTTTCCGGTATTCAGACTGAAGTGGTTTTCAGGCCAATTTTCTAGTATTCAGACCGAAGTGGCATTCAGGCCATTTTTCCGGTGTTCAGATCGAAGTGGCATTCAGGCCAGTTTTCCGATGATCAGATCGAAGAAGTTTCCGACGCTCAGGTCGATGCAACTTGTAGCATTCAGGCCAATTTCCGATATTCAGACCGAAGTGGCATTCAGGCCAGTTTTCCGATGTTCAGATCGAAGAAGTTTCTGACGTTCAGGTCGATGCAACGTGTGGCATTCAGGCCAATTTTCCAATGTTCAGATCGAAGAAGTTTCCGACGTTCAGGTCGATGTAACTTGTGGCATTCAGGCCATTTTTCCGGTTTTCAGACTGAAGTGGCATTCAGGCCAATTTTCCGATGTTCAGATCGAAGAAGGTTCCGACGTTCAGGTCGACGCAATTTGTGGCGTTCAGGCCAGTTTCCGGTATTCAGACCGAAGTGGTATTCAGGCCAATTTTCCAGTATTCAGACCAAAGTGGTATTCAGGCCAATTTCCGGTGTTCAGATCGAAGTGGCATTCAGGCCAGTTTTCCAATGATCAGATTGAAGAAGTTTCCGACATTCAGGTCGATGCAACGTGTGGCATTCAGGCCAATTTTCCAATGTTCAGATCGAAGAAGTTTCCGACGTTCAGGTCGATGTAACTTGTGGCATTCAGGCCAGTTTTCCGGTTTTCAGACTGAAGTGGCATTCAGACCAATTTTCCGATGTTCAGATCGAAGAAGGTTCCGACATTCAGGTCGACGCAACTTGTGCCATTCAGGCCAGTTTCCGGTATTCATACCGAAGTGGTATTCAGGCCAATTTTCCAGTATTCAGACCGAAGTGGCATTCAGGCCAATTTTCCGGTGTTCAGATCGAAGTGGCATTCAGGCCAGTTTTCTGATGATCAGATCGAAGAAGTTTCCGACGCTCAGGTCGATGCAACTTGTGGCATTCAGGCCAATTTCCGATATTCAGACCGAACTGGCATTCAGGCCAGTTTTCCGATGTTCAGATCGAAGAAGTTTCTGACGTTCAGGTCGATGCAACGTGTGGCATTCAGGCCAATTTTCCAATGTTCAGATCGAAGAAGTTTCCGACGTTCAGGTCGATGTAACTTGTGGCATTCAGGCCAGTTTTCCGGTTTTCAGACTGAAGTGGCATTCAGGCCAATTTTCCGATGTTCAGATCGAAGAAGGTTCCGACATTCAGGTCGACGCAACTTGTTGCATTCAGGCCAGTTTCCGGTATTCATACCGAAGTGCTATTCAGGCCAATTTTCCAGTATTCAGACCGAAGTGGCATTCAGGCCAATTTTCCGGTGTTCAGGTCGAAGTGGCATTCAGGCCAGTTTTCTGATGATCAGATCGAAGAAGTTTCCGACGCTCAGATCGATGCAACTTGTGGCATTCAGGCCAATTTCCGATATTCAGACCGAAGTGGCATTCAGGCCAGTTTTCCGATGTTCAGATCGAAGAAGTTTCTGACGTTCAGGTCGATGCAACGTGTGGCATTCAGGCCAATTTTCCAATGTTCAGATCGAAGAAGTTTCCGACGTTCAGGTCGATGTAACTTGTGGCATTCAGGCCAGTTTTCCGGTTTTCAGACTGAAGTGGCATTCAGGCCAATTTTCCGATGTTCAGATCGAAGAAGGTTCCGACATTCAGGTCGACGCAACTTGTGGCATTCAGGCCAGTTTCCGGTATTCAGACTGAAGTGGTTTTCAGGCCAATTTTCTAGTATTCAGACCGAAGTGGCATTCAGGCCAATTTTCCGGTGTTCAGATCGAAGTGGCATTCAGGCCAGTTTTCCGATGATCAGATCGAAGAAGTTTCCGACGCTCAGGTCGATGCAACTTGTAGCATTCAGGCCAATTTCCGATATTCAGACCGAAGTGGCATTCAGGCCAGTTTTCCAATGTTCAGATCGAAGAAGTTTCTGACGTTCAGGTCGATGCAACGTGTGCCATTCAGGCCAATTTTCCAATGTTCAGATCGAAGAAGTTTCCGACGTTCAGGTCGATGTAACTTGTGGCATTCAGGCCAGTTTTCCGGTTTTCAGACTGAAGTGGCATTCAGGCCAATTTTCCGATGTTCAGATCGAAGAAGGTTCCGACGTTCAGGTCGACGCCACTTGTGGCATTCAGGCCAGTTTCCGGTATTCAGACTGAAGTGGTTTTCAGGCCAATTTTCTAGTATTCAGACCGAAGTGGCATTCAGGCCAATTTTCCGGTGTTCAGATCGAAGTGGCATTCAGGCCAGTTTTCCGATGATCAGATCGAAGAAGTTTCCGACGCTCAGGTCGATGCAACTTGTAGCATTCAGGCCAATTTCCGATATTCAGACCGAAGTGGCATTCAGGCCAGTTTTCCGATGTTCAGATCGAAGAAGTTTCTGACGTTCAGGTCGATGCAACGTGTGGCATTCAGGCCAATTTTCCAATGTTCAGATCGAAGAAGTTTCCGACGTTCAGGTCGATGTAACTTGTGGCATTCAGGCCATTTTCCGGTTTTCAGACTGAAGTGGCATTCAGGCCAATTTTCCGATGTTCAGATCGAAGAAGGTTCCGACGTTCAGGTCGACGCAATTTGTGGCGTTCAGGCCAGTTTCCGGTATTCAGACCGAAGTGGTATTCAGGCCAATTTTCCAGTATTCAGACCAAAGTGGCATTCAGGCCAATTTTCCGGTGTTCAGATCGAAGTGGCATTCAGGCCAGTTTTCCAATGATCAGATTGAAGAAGTTTCCGACATTCAGGTCGATGCAACGTGTGGCATTCAGGCCAATTTTCCAATGTTCAGATCGAAGAAGTTTCCGACGTTCAGGTCGATGTAACTTGTGGCATTCAGGGCAGTTTTCCGGTTTTCAGACTGAAGTGGCATTCAGACCAATTTTCCCATGTTCAGATCGAAGAAGGTTCCGACATTCAGGTCGACGCAACTTGTGCCATTCAGGCCAGTTTCCGGTATTCATACCGAAGTGGTATTCAGGCCAATTTTCCAGTATTCAGACCGAAGTGGCATTCAGGCCAATTTTCCGGTGTTCAGATCGAAGTGGCATTCAGGCCAGTTTTCTGATGATCAGATCGAAGAAGTTTCCGACGCTCAGGTCGATGCAACTTGTGGCATTCAGGCCAATTTCCGATATTCAGACCGAACTGGCATTCAGGCCAGTTTTCCGATGTTCAGATCGAAGAAGTTTCTGACGTTCAGGTCGATGCAACGTGTGGCATTCAGGCCAATTTTCCAATGTTCAGATCGAAGAAGTTTCCGACGTTCAGGTCGATGTAACTTGTGGCATTCAGGCCAGTTTTCCGGTTTTCAGACTGAAGTGGCATTCAGGCCAATTTTCCGATGTTCAGATCGAAGAAGGTTCCGACATTCAGGTCGACGCAACTTGTTGCATTCAGGCCAGTTTCCGGTATTCATACCGAAGTGCTATTCAGGCCAATTTTCCAGTATTCAGACCGAAGTGGCATTCAGGCCAATTTTCCGGTGTTCAGGTCGAAGTGGCAATCAGGCCAGTTTTCTGATGATCAGATCGAAGAAGTTTCCGACGCTCAGGTCGATGCAACTTGTGGCATTCAGGCCAATTTCCGATATTCAGACCGAAGTGGCAGTCAGGCCAGTTTTCCGATGTTCAGATCGAAGAAGTTTCTGACGTTCAGGTCGATGCAACGTGTGGCATTCAGGCCAATTTTCCAATGTTCAGATCGAAGAAGTTTCCGACGTTCAGGTCGATGTAACTTGTGGCATTCAGGCCAGTTTTCCGATTTTCAGACTGAAGTGGCATTCAGGCCATTTTTCCGATGTTCAGATCGAAGAAGGTTCCGACATTCAGGTCGACGCAACTTGTGGCATTCAGGCCAGTTTCCGGTATTCAGACTGAAGTGGTTTTCAGGCCAATTTTCTAGTATTCAAACCGAAGTGGCATTCAGGCCAATTTTCCGGTGTTCAGATCGAAGTGGCATTCAGGCCAGTTTTCCGATGATCAGATCGAAGAAGTTTCCGACGCTCAGGTCGATGCAACTTGTAGCATTCAGGCCAATTTCCGATATTCAGACCGAAGTGGCATTCAGGCCAGTTTTCCAATGTTCAGATCGAAGAAGTTTCTGACGTTCAGGTCGATGTAACGTGTGGCATTCAGGCCAATTTTCCAATGTTCAGATCGAAGAAGTTTCCGACGTTCAGGTCGATGTAACTTGTGGCATTCAGGCCAGTTTTCCGGTTTTCAGACTGAAGTGGCATTCAGGCCAATTTTCCGATGTTCAGATCGAAGAAGGTTCCGACGTTCAGGTCGACGCAATTTGTGGCGTTCAGGCCAGTTTCCGGTATTCAGACCGAAGTGGTATTCAGGCCAATTTTCCAGTATTCAGACCAAAGTGGCATTCAGGCCAATTTTCCGGTGTTCAGATCGAAGTGGCATTCAGGCCAGTTTTCCAATGATCAGATTGAAGAAGTTTCCGACGTTCAGGTCGATGCAACGTGTGGCATTCAGGCCAATTTTCCAATGTTCAGATCGAAGAAGTTTCTGACGTTCAGGTCGATGTAACGTGTGGCATCAGGCCCAATTTTCCAATGTTCAGATCGAAGAAGTTTCCGACGTTCAGGTCGATGTAACTTGTGGCATTCAGGCCAGTTTTCCGGTTTTCAGACTGAAGTGGCATTCAGGCCAATTTTCCGATGTTCAGATCGAAGAAGGTTCCGACGTTCAGGTCGACGCCACTTGTGGCATTCAGGCCAGTTTCCGGTATTCAGACTGAAGTGGTTTTCAGGCCAATTTTCTAGTATTCAGACCGAAGTGGCATTCAGGCCAATTTTCCGGTGTTCAGATCGAAGTGGCATTCAGGCCAGTTTTCCGATGATCAGATCGAAGAAGTTTCCGACGCTCAGGTCGATGCAACTTGTAGCATTCAGGCCAATTTCCGATATTCAGACCGAAGTGGCATTCAGGCCAGTTTTTCGATGTTCAGATCGAAGAAGTTTCCGACGTTCAGGTCGATGCAACGTGTGGCATTCAGGCCAATTTTCCAATGTTCAGATCGAAGAAGTTTCCGACGTTCAGGTCGATGTAACTTGTGGCATTCAGGCCATTTTTCCGGTTTTCAGACTTAAGTGGCATTCAGGCCAATTTTCCGATGTTCAGATCGAAGAAGGTTCCGACGTTCAGGTCGACGCAATTGTGGCGTTCAGGCCAGTTTCCGGTATTCAGACCGAAGTGGTATTCAGGCCAATTTTCCAGTATTCAGACCAAAGTGGCATTCAGGCCAATTTTCCGGTGTTCAGATCGAAGTGGCATTCAGGCCAGTTTTCCAATGATCAGATTGAAGAAGTTTCCGACGTTCAGGTCGATGCAACGTGTGGCATTCAGGCCAATTTTCCAATGTTCAGATCGAAGAAGTTTCTGACGTTCAGGTCGATGTAACGTGTGGCATCAGGCCCAATTTTCCAATGTTCAGATCGAAGAAGTTTCCGACGTTCAGGTCGATGTAACTTGTGGCATTCAGGCCAGTTTTCCGGTTTTCAGACTGAAGTGGCATTCAGGCCAATTTTCCGATGTTCAGATCGAAGAAGGTTCCGACGTTCAGGTCGACGCCACTTGTGGCATTCAGGCCAGTTTCCGGTATTCAGACTGAAGTGGTTTTCAGGCCAATTTTCTAGTATTCAGACCGAAGTGGCATTCAGGCCAATTTTCCGGTGTTCAGATCGAAGTGGCATTCAGGCCAGTTTTCCGATGATCAGATCGAAGAAGTTTCCGACGCTCAGGTCGATGCAACTTGTAGCATTCAGGCCAATTTCCGATATTCAGACCGAAGTGGCATTCAGGCCAGTTTTCCGATGTTCAGATCGAAGAAGTTTCTGACGTTCAGGTCGATGCAACGTGTGGCATTCAGGCCAATTTTCCAATGTTCAGATCGAAGAAGTTTCCGACGTTCAGGTCGATGTAACTTGTGGCATTCAGGCCATTTTTCCGGTTTTCAGACTGAAGTGGCATTCAGGCCAATTTTCCGATGTTCAGATCGAAGAAGGTTCCGACGTTCAGGTCGACGCAATTTGTGGCGTTCAGGCCAGTTTCCGGTATTCAGACCGAAGTGGTATTCAGGCCAATTTTCCAGTATTCAGACCAAAGTGTATTCAGGCCAATTTTCCGGTGTTCAGATCGAAGTGGCATTCAGGCCAGTTTTCCAATGATCAGATTGAAGAAGTTTCCGACATTCAGGTCGATGCAACGTGTGGCATTCAGGCCAATTTTCCAATGTTCAGATCGAAGAAGTTTCCGACGTTCAGGTCGATGTAACTTGTGGCATTCAGGCCAGTTTTCCGGTTTTCAGACTGAAGTGGCATTCAGACCAATTTTCCGATGTTCAGATCGAAGAAGGTTCCGACATTCAGGTCGACGCAACTTGTGCCATTCAGGCCAGTTTCCGGTATTCATACCGAAGTGGTATTCAGGCTAATTTTCCAGTATTCAGACCGAAGTGGCATTCAGGCCAATTTTCCGGTGTTCAGATCGAAGTGGCATTCAGGCCAGTTTTCTGATGATCAGATCGAAGAAGTTTCCGACGCTCAGGTCGATGCAACTTGTGGCATTCAGGCCAATTTCCGATATTCAGACCGAACTGGCATTCAGGCCAGTTTTCCGATGTTCAGATCGAAGAAGTTTCTGACGTTCAGGTCGATGCAACGTGTGGCATTCAGGCCAATTTTCCAATGTTCAGATCGAAGAAGTTTCCGACGTTCAGGTCGATGTAACTTGTGGCATTCAGGCCAGTTTTCCGGTTTTCAGACTGAAGTGGCATTCAGGCCAATTTTCCGATGTTCAGATCGAAGAAGGTTCCGACATTCAGGTCGACGCAACTTGTTGCATTCAGGCCAGTTTCCGGTATTCATACCGAAGTGCTATTCAGGCCAATTTTCCAGTATTCAGACCGAAGTGGCATTCAGGCCAATTTTCCGGTGTTCAGGTCGAAGTGGCATTCAGGCCAGTTTTCTGATGATCAGATCGAAGAAGTTTCCGACGCTCAGATCGATGCAACTTGTGGCATTCAGGCCAATTTCCGATATTCAGACCGAAGTGGCATTCAGGCCAGTTTTCCGATGTTCAGATCGAAGAAGTTTCTGACGTTCAGGTCGATGCAACGTGTGGCATTCAGGCCAATTTTCCAATGTTCAGATCGAAGAAGTTTCCGACGTTCAGGTCGATGTAACTTGTGGCATTCAGGCCAGTTTTCCGGTTTTCAGACTGAAGTGGCATTCAGGCCAATTTTCCGATGTTCAGATCGAAGAAGGTTCCGACATTCAGGTCGACGCAACTTGTGGCATTCAGGCCAGTTTCCGGTATTCAGACTGAAGTGGTTTTCAGGCCAATTTTCTAGTATTCAGACCGAAGTGGCATTCAGGCCAATTTTCCGGTGTTCAGATCGAAGTGGCATTCAGGCCAGTTTTCCGATGATCAGATCGAAGAAGTTTCCGACGCTCAGGTCAATGCAACTTGTAGCATTCAGGCCAATTTCCGATATTCAGACCGAAGTGGCATTCAGGCCAGTTTTCCAATGTTCAGATCGAAGAAGTTTCTGACGTTCAGGTCGATGCAACGTGTGGCATTCAGGCCAATTTTCCAATGTTCAGATCGAAGAAGTTTCCGACGTTCAGGTCGATGTAACTTGTGGCATTCAGGCCAGTTTTCCGGTTTTCAGACTGAAGTGGCATTCAGGCCAATTTTCCGATGTTCAGATCGAAGAAGGTTCCGACGTTCAGGTCGACGCCACTTGTGGCATTCAGGCCAGTTTCCGGTATTCAGACTGAAGTGGTTTTCAGGCCAATTTTCTAGTATTCAGACCGAAGTGGCATTCAGGCCAATTTTCCGGTGTTCAGATCGAAGTGGCATTCAGGCCAGTTTTCCGATGATCAGATCGAAGAAGTTTCCGACGCTCAGGTCGATGCAACTTGTAGCATTCAGGCCAATTTCCGATATTCAGACCGAAGTGGCATTCAGGCCAGTTTTCCGATGTTCAGATCGAAGAAGTTTCTGACGTTCAGGTCGATGCAACGTGTGGCATTCAGGCCAATTTTCCAATGTTCAGATCGAAGAAGTTTCCGACGTTCAGGTCGATGTAACTTGTGGCATTCAGGCCATTTTTCCGGTTTTCAGACTGAAGTGGCATTCAGGCCAATTTTCCGATGTTCAGATCGAAGAAGGTTCCGACGTTCAGGTCGACGCAATTTGTGGCGTTCAGGCCAGTTTCCGGTATTCAGACCGAAGTGGTATTCAGGCCAATTTTCCAGTATTCAGACCAAAGTGGCATTCAGGCCAATTTTCCGGTGTTCAGATCGAAGTGGCATTCAGGCCAGTTTTCCAATGATCAGATTGAAGAAGTTTCCGACATTCAGGTCGATGCAACGTGTGGCATTCAGGCCAATTTTCCAATGTTCAGATCGAAGAAGTTTCCGACGTTCAGGTCGATGTAACTTGTGGCATTCAGGCCAGTTTTCCGGTTTTCAGACTGAAGTGGCATTCAGACCAATTTTCCGATGTTCAGATCGAAGAAGGTTCCGACATTCAGGTCGACGCAACTTGTGCCATTCAGGCCAGTTTCCGGTATTCATACCGAAGTGGTATTCAGGCCAATTTTCCAGTATTCAGACCGAAGTGGCATTCAGGCCAATTTTCCGGTGTTCAGATCGAAGTGGCATTCAGGCCAGTTTTCTGATGATCAGATCGAAGAAGTTTCCGACGCTCAGGTCGATGCAACTTGTGGCATTCAGGCCAATTTCCGATATTCAGACCGAACTGGCATTCAGGCCAGTTTTCCGATGTTCAGATCGAAGAAGTTTCTGACGTTCAGGTCGATGCAACGTGTGGCATTCAGGCCAATTTTCCAATGTTCAGATCGAAGAAGTTTCCGACGTTCAGGTCGATGTAACTTGTGGCATTCAGGCCAGTTTTCCGGTTTTCAGACTGAAGTGGCATTCAGGCCAATTTTCCGATGTTCAGATCGAAGAAGGTTCCGACATTCAGGTCGACGCAACTTGTTGCATTCAGGCCAGTTTCCGGTATTCATACCGAAGTGCTATTCAGGCCAATTTTCCAGTATTCAGACCGAAGTGGCATTCAGGCCAATTTTCCGGTGTTCAGGTCGAAGTGGCAATCAGGCCAGTTTTCTGATGATCAGATCGAAGAAGTTTCCGACGCTCAGGTCGATGCAACTTGTGGCATTCAGGCCAATTTCCGATATTCAGACCGAAGTGGCAGTCAGGCCAGTTTTCCGATGTTCAGATCGAAGAAGTTTCTGACGTTCAGGTCGATGCAACGTGTGGCATTCAGGCCAATTTTCCAATGTTCAGATCGAAGAAGTTTCCGACGTTCAGGTCGATGTAACTTGTGGCATTCAGGCCAGTTTTCCGATTTTCAGACTGAAGTGGCATTCAGGCCATTTTTCCGATGTTCAGATCGAAGAAGGTTCCGACATTCAGGTCGACGCAACTTGTGGCATTCAGGCCAGTTTCCGGTATTCAGACTGAAGTGGTTTTCAGGCCAATTTTCTAGTATTCAAACCGAAGTGGCATTCAGGCCAATTTCCGGTGTTCAGATCGAAGTGGCATTCAGGCCAGTTTTCCGATGATCAGATCGAAGAAGTTTCCGACGCTCAGGTCGATGCAACTTGTAGCATTCAGGCCAATTTCCGATATTCAGACCGAAGTGGCATTCAGGCCAGTTTTCCAATGTTCAGATCGAAGAAGTTTCTGACGTTCAGGTCGATGTAACGTGTGGCATTCAGGCCAATTTTCCAATGTTCAGATCGAAGAAGTTTCCGACGTTCAGGTCGATGTAACTTGTGGCATTCAGGCCAGTTTTCCCGGTTTTCAGACTGAAGTGGCATTCAGGCCAATTTTCCGATGTTCAGATCGAAGAAGGTTCCGACGTTCAGGTCGACGCAATTTGTGGCGTTCAGGCCAGTTTCCAGTATTCAGACCGAAGTGGTATTCAGGCCAATTTTCCAGTATTCAGACCAAAGTGGCATTCAGGCCAATTTTCCGGTGTTCAGATCGAAGTGGCATTCAGGCCAGTTTTCCAATGATCAGATTGAAGAAGTTTCCGACGTTCAGGTCGATGCAACGTGTGGCATTCAGGCCAATTTTCCAATGTTCAGATCGAAGAAGTTTCCGACGTTCAGGTCGATGTAACTTGTGGCATTCAGGCCATTTTTCCGGTTTTCAGACTTAAGTGGCATTCAGGCTAATTTTCCGATGTTCAGATCGAAGAAGGTTCCGACGTTCAGGTCGACGCAATTTGTGGCGTTCAGGCCAGTTTCCGGTATTCAGACCGAAGTGGTATTCAGGCCAATTTTCCAGTATTCAGACCAAAGTGGCATTCAGGCCAATTTTCCGGTGTTCAGATCGAAGTGGCATTCAGGCCAGTTTTCCAATGATCAGATTGAAGAAGTTTCCGACATTCAGGTCGATGCAACGTGTGGCATTCAGGCCAATTTTCCAATGTTCAGATCGAAGAAGTTTCCGACGTTCAGGTCGATGTAACTTGTGGCATTCAGGCCAGTTTCCCGTTTTTCAGACTGAAGTGGCATTCAGACCAATTTTCCGATGTTCAGATCGAAGAAGGTTCCGACATTCAGGTCGACGCAACTTGTGCCATTCAGGCCAGTTTCCGGTATTCATACCGAAGTGGTATTCAGGCCAATTTTCCAGTATTCAGACCGAAGTGGCATTCAGGCCAATTTTCCGGTGTTCAGATCGAAGTGGCATTCAGGCCAGTTTTCTGATGATCAGATCGAAGAAGTTTCCGACGCTCAGGTCGATGCAACTTGTGGCATTCAGGCCAATTTCCGATATTCAGACCGAACTGGCATTCAGGCCAGTTTTCCGATGTTCAGATCGAAGAAGTTTCTGACGTTCAGGTCGATGCAACGTGTGGCATTCAGGCCAATTTTCCAATGTTCAGATCGAAGAAGTTTCCGACGTTCAGGTCGATGTAACTTGTGGCATTCAGGCCAGTTTTCCGGTTTTCAGACTGAAGTGGCATTCAGGCCAATTTTCCGATGTTCAGATCGAAGAAGGTTCCGACATTCAGGTCGACGCAACTTGTTGCATTCAGGCCAGTTTCCGGTATTCATACCGAAGTGCTATTCAGGCCAATTTTCCAGTATTCAGACCGAAGTGGCATTCAGGCCAATTTTCCGGTGTTCAGGTCGAAGTGGCATTCAGGCCAGTTTTCTGATGATCAGATCGAAGAAGTTTCCGACGCTCAGGTCGATGCAACTTGTGGCATTCAGGCCAATTTCCGATATTCAGACCGAAGTGGCATTCAGGCCAGTTTTCCGATGTTCAGATCGAAGAAGTTTCTGACGTTCAGGTCGATGCAACGTGTGGCATTCAGGCCAATTTTCCAATGTTCAGATCGAAGAAGTTTCCGACGTTCAGGTCGATGTAACTTGTGGCATTCAGGCCAGTTTTCCGATTTTCAGACTGAAGTGGCATTCAGGCCAATTTTCCGATGTTCAGATCGAAGAAGGTTCCGACATTCAGGTCGACGCAACTTGTGGCATTCAGGCCAGTTTCCGGTATTCAGACTGAAGTGGTTTTCAGGCCAATTTTCTAGTATTCAAACCGAAGTGGCATTCAGGCCAATTTTCCGGTGTTCAGATCGAAGTGGCATTCAGGCCAGTTTTCCGATGATCAGATCGAAGAAGTTTCTGACGCTCAGGTCGATGCAACTTGTAGCATTCAGGCCAATTTCCGATATTCAGACCGAAGTGGCATTCAGGCCAGTTTTCCAATGTTCAGATCGAAGAAGTTTCTGACGTTCAGGTCGATGCAACGTGTGGCATTCAGGCCAATTTTCCAATGTTCAGATCGAAGAAGTTTCCGACGTTCAGGTCGATGTAACTTGTGGCATTCAGGCCAGTTTTCCGGTTTTCAGACTGAAGTGGCATTCAGGCCAATTTTCCGATGTTCAGATCGAAGAAGGTTCCGACGTTCAGGTCGACGCAATTTGTGGCGTTCAGGCCAGTTTCCGGTATTCAGACCGAAGTGGTATTCAGGCCAATTTTCCAGTATTCAGACCAAAGTGGCATTCAGGCCAATTTTCCGGTGTTCAGATCGAAGTGGCATTCAGGCCAGTTTTCCAATGATCAGGTTGAAGAAGTTTCCGACGTTCAGGTCGATGCAACGTGTGGCATTCAGGCCAATTTTCCAATGTTCAGATCGAAGAAGTTTCCGACGTTCAGGTCGATGTAACTTGTGGCATTCAGGCCATTTTTCCGGTTTTCAGACTGAAGTGGCATTCAGACCAATTTTCCGATGTTCAGATCGAAGAAGGTTCCGACATTCAGGTCGACGCAACTTGTGCCATTCAGGCCAGTTTCCGGTATTCATACCGAAGTGGTATTCAGGCCAATTTTCCAGTATTCAGACCGAAGTGGCATTCAGGCCAATTTTCCGGTGTTCAGATCGAAGTGGCATTCAGGCCAGTTTTCTGATGATCAGATCGAAGAAGTTTCCGACGCTCAGGTCGATGCAACTTG
This sequence comes from Lathyrus oleraceus, assembly GCF_024323335.1. NCBI lineage: Eukaryota > Viridiplantae > Streptophyta > Magnoliopsida > Fabales > Fabaceae > Lathyrus > Lathyrus oleraceus. The sequence goes on from NC_066580.1 coordinate 213,566,998, forward strand.
TGGCATTCAGGCCAATTTCCGATATTCAGACCGAACTGGCATTCAGGCCAGTTTTCCGATGTTCAGATCGAAGAAGTTTCTGACGTTCAGGTCGATGCAACGTGTGGCATTCAGGCCAATTTTCCAATGTTCAGATCGAAGAAGTTTCCGACGTTCAGGTCGATGTAACTTGTGGCATTCAGGCCATTTTCCGGTTTTCAGACTGAAGTGGCATTCAGGCCATTTTTCCGATGTTCAGATCGAAGAAGGTTCCGACGTTCAGGTCGACGCAATTTGTGGCGTTCAGGCCAATTTCCGGTATTCAGACCGAAGTGGTATTCAGGCCAATTTTCCAGTATTCAGACCAAAGTGGCATTCAGGCCAATTTTCCGTGTTCAGATCGAAGTGGCATTCAGGCCAGTTTTCCATGATCAGATTGAAGAAGTTTCCGACGTTCAGGTCGATGCAACGTGTGGCATTCAGGCCAATTTTCCAATGTTCAGATCGAAGAAGTTTCCGACGTTCAGGTCGATGTAACTTGTGGCATTCAGGCAATTTTCCGGTTTTCAGACTGAAGTGGCATTCAGACCAATTTTCCGATGTTCAGATCGAAGAAGGTTCCGACGTTCAGGTCGACGCAATTTGTGGCGTTCAGGCCAGTTTCCGGTATTCAGACCGAAGTGGTATTCAGGCCAATTTTCCAGTATTCAGACCGAAGTGGCATTCAGGCCAATTTTCCGGTGTTCAGATCGAAGTGGCATTCAGGCCAGTTTTCTGATGATCAGATCGAAGAAGTTTCCGACGCTCAGGTCGATGCAACTTGTGGCATTCAGGCCAATTTCCGATATTCAGACCGAACTGGCATTCAGGCCAGTTTTCCGATGTTCAGATCGAAGAAGTTTCTGACGTTCAGGTCGATGCAACGTGTGGCATTCAGGCCAATTTTCCAATGTTCAGATCGAAGAAGTTTCCGACGTTCAGGTCGATGTAACTTGTGGCATTCAGGCCAGTTTTCCGATTTTCAGACTGAAGTGGCATTCAGGCCAATTTTCCGATGTTCAGATCGAAGAAGGTTCCGACATTCAGGTCGACGCAACTTGTGGCATTCAGGCCAGTTTCCGGTATTCAGACTGAAGTGGTTTTCAGGCCAATTTTCTAGTATTCAAACCGAAGTGGCATTCAGGCCAATTTTCCGGTGTTCAGATCGAAGTGGCATTCAGGCCAGTTTTCCGATGATCAGATCGAAGAAGTTTCTGACGCTCAGGTCGATGCAACTTGTAGCATTCAGGCCAATTTCCGATATTCAGACCGAAGTGGCATTCAGGCCAGTTTTCCAATGTTCAGATCGAAGAAGTTTCTGACGTTCAGGTCGATGCAACGTGTGGCATTCAGGCCAATTTTCCAATGTTCAGATCGAAGAAGTTTCCGACGTTCAGGTCGATGTAACTTGTGGCATTCAGGCCAGTTTTCCGGTTTTCAGACTGAAGTGGCATTCAGGCCAATTTTCCGATGTTCAGATCGAAGAAGGTTCCGACGTTCAGGTCGACGCAATTTGTGGCGTTCAGGCCAGTTTCCGGTATTCAGACCGAAGTGGTATTCAGGCCAATTTTCCAGTATTCAGACCAAAGTGGCATTCAGGCCAATTTTCCGGTGTTCAGATCGAAGTGGCATTCAGGCCAGTTTTCCAATGATCAGATTGAAGAAGTTTCCGACGTTCAGGTCGATGCAACGTGTGGCATTCAGGCCAATTTTCCAATGTTCAGATCGAAGAAGTTTCCGACGTTCAGGTCGATGTAACTTGTGGCATTCAGGCCAATTTTCCGGTTTTCAGACTGAAGTGGCATTCAGACCAATTTTCCGATGTTCAGATCGAAGAAGGTTCCGACGTTCAGGTCGACGCAATTGTGGCGTTCAGGCCAGTTTCCGGTATTCAGACCGAAGTGGTATTCAGGCCATTTTCCAGTATTCAGACCGAAGTGGCATTCAGGCCAATTTTCCGGTGTTCAGATCGAAGTGGCATTCAGGCCAGTTTTCTGATGATCAGATCGAAGAAGTTTCCGACGCTCAGGTCGATGCAACTTGTGGCATTCAGGCCAATTTCCGATATTCAGACCGAACTGGCATTCAGGCCAGTTTTCCGATGTTCAGATCGAAGAAGTTTCTGACGTTCAGGTCGATGCAACGTGTGGCATTCAGGCCAATTTTCCAATGTTCAGATCGAAGAAGTTTCCGACGTTCAGGTCGATGTAACTTGTGGCATTCAGGCCAGTTTTCCGGTTTTCAGACTGAAGTGGCATTCAGGCCAATTTTCCGATGTTCAGATCGAAGAAGGTTCCGACGTTCAGGTCGACGCAATTTGTGGCGTTCAGGCCAATTTCCGGTATTCAGACCGAAGTGGTATTCAGGCCAATTTTCCAGTATTCAGACCAAAGTGGCATTCAGGCCAATTTTCCGGTGTTCAGATCGAAGTGGCATTCAGGCCAGTTTTTCCATGATCAGATTGAAGAAGTTTCCGACGTTCAGGTCGATGCAACGTGTGGCATTCAGGCCAATTTCCAATGTTCAGATCGAAGAAGTTTCCGACGTTCAGGTCGATGTAACTTGTGGCATTCAGGCCAATTTTCCGGTTTTCAGACTGAAGTGGCATTCAGACCAATTTTCCGATGTTCAGATCGAAGAAGGTTCCGACGTTCAGGTCGACGCAATTTGTGGCGTTCAGGCCAGTTTCCGGTATTCAGACCGAAGTGGTATTCAGGCCAATTTTCCAGTATTCAGACCGAAGTGGCATTCAGGCCAATTTTCCGGTGTTCAGATCGAAGTGGCATTCAGGCCAGTTTTCTGATGATCAGATCGAAGAAGTTTCCGACGCTCAGGTCGATGCAACTTGTGGCATTCAGGCCAATTTCCGATATTCAGACCGAACTGGCATTCAGGCCAGTTTTCCGATGTTCAGATCGAAGAAGTTTCTGACGTTCAGGTCGATGCAACGTGTGGCATTCAGGCCAATTTTCCAATGTTCAGATCGAAGAAGTTTCCGACGTTCAGGTCGATGTAACTTGTGGCATTCAGGCCAGTTTTCCGATTTTCAGACTGAAGTGGCATTCAGGCCAATTTTCCGATGTTCAGATCGAAGAAGGTTCCGACATTCAGGTCGACGCAACTTGTGGCATTCAGGCCAGTTTCCGGTATTCAGACTGAAGTGGTTTTCAGGCCAATTTTCTAGTATTCAACCGAAGTGGCATTCAGGCCAATTTTCCGGTGTTCAGATCGAAGTGGCATTCAGGCCAGTTTTCCGATGATCAGATCGAAGAAGTTTCTGACGCTCAGGTCGATGCAACTTGTAGCATTCAGGCCAATTTCCGATATTCAGACCGAAGTGGCATTCAGGCCAGTTTTCCAATGTTCAGATCGAAGAAGTTTCTGACGTTCAGGTCGATGCAACGTGTGGCATTCAGGCCAATTTTCCAATGTTCAGATCGAAGAAGTTTCCGACGTTCAGGTCGATGTAACTTGTGGCATTCAGGCCAGTTTTCCGGTTTTCAGACTGAAGTGGCATTCAGGCCAATTTTCCGATGTTCAGATCGAAGAAGGTTCCGACGTTCAGGTCGACGCAATTTGTGGCGTTCAGGCCAGTTTCCGGTATTCAGACCGAAGTGGTATTCAGGCCAATTTTCCAGTATTCAGACCAAAGTGGCATTCAGGCCAATTTTCCGGTGTTCAGATCGAAGTGGCATTCAGGCCAGTTTTCCAATGATCAGATTGAAGAAGTTTCCGACGTTCAGGTCGATGCAACGTGTGGCATTCAGGCCAATTTTCCAATGTTCAGATCGAAGAAGTTTCCGACGTTCAGGTCGATGTAACTTGTGGCATTCAGGCCAATTTTCCGGTTTTCAGACTGAAGTGGCATTCAGACCAATTTTCCGATGTTCAGATCGAAGAAGGTTCCGACGTTCAGGTCGACGCAATTTGTGGCGTTCAGGCCAGTTTCCGGTATTCAGACCGAAGTGGTATTCAGGCCAATTTTCCAGTATTCAGACCGAAGTGGCATTCAGGCCAATTTTCCGGTGTTCAGATCGAAGTGGCATTCAGGCCAGTTTTCTGATGATCAGATCGAAGAAGTTTCCGACGCTCAGGTCGATGCAACTTGTGGCATTCAGGCCAATTTCCGATATTCAGACCGAACTGGCATTCAGGCCAGTTTTCCGATGTTCAGATCGAAGAAGTTTCTGACGTTCAGGTCGATGCAACGTGTGGCATTCAGGCCAATTTTCCAATGTTCAGATCGAAGAAGTTTCCGACGTTCAGGTCGATGTAACTTGTGGCATTCAGGCCAGTTTTCCGGTTTTCAGACTGAAGTGGCATTCAGGCCAATTTTCCGATGTTCAGATCGAAGAAGGTTCCGACATTCAGGTCGACGCAACTTGTTGCATTCAGGCCAGTTTCCGGTATTCATACCGAAGTGCTATTCAGGCCAATTTTCCAGTATTCAGACCGAAGTGGCATTCAGGCCAATTTTCCGGTGTTCAGGTCGAAGTGGCAATCAGGCCAGTTTTCTGATGATCAGATCGAAGAAGTTTCCGACGCTCAGGTCGATGCAACTTGTGGCATTCAGGCCAATTTCCGATATTCAGACCGAAGTGGCAGTCAGGCCAGTTTTCCGATGTTCAGATCGAAGAAGTTTCTGACGTTCAGGTCGATGCAACGTGTGGCATTCAGGCCAATTTTCCAATGTTCAGATCGAAGAAGTTTCCGACGTTCAGGTCGATGTAACTTGTGGCATTCAGGCCAGTTTTCCGATTTTCAGACTGAAGTGGCATTCAGGCCATTTTTCCGATGTTCAGATCGAAGAAGGTTCCGACATTCAGGTCGACGCAACTTGTGGCATTCAGGCCAGTTTCCGGTATTCAGACTGAAGTGGTTTTCAGGCCAATTTTCTAGTATTCAAACCGAAGTGGCATTCAGGCCAATTTTCCGGTGTTCAGATCGAAGTGGCATTCATGCCAGTTTTCCGATGATCAGATCGAAGAAGTTTCCGACGCTCAGGTCGATGCAACTTGTAGCATTCAGGCCAATTTCCGATATTCAGACCGAAGTGGCATTCAGGCCAGTTTTCCAATGTTCAGATCGAAGAAGTTTCTGACGTTCAGGTCGATGTAACGTGTGGCATTCAGGCCATTTTCCAATGTTCAGATCGAAGAAGTTTCCGACGTTCAGGTCGATGTAACTTGTGGCATTCAGGCCAGTTTTCCGGTTTTCAGACTGAAGTGGCATTCAGGCCAATTTTCCGATGTTCAGATCGAAGAAGGTTCCGACGTTCAGGTCGACGCAATTTGTGGCGTTCAGGCCAGTTTCCGGTATTCAGACCGAAGTGGTATTCAGGCCAATTTTCCAGTATTCAGACCAAAGTGGCATTCAGGCCAATTTTCCGGTGTTCAGATCGAAGTGGCATTCAGGCCAGTTTTCCAATGATCAGATTGAAGAAGTTTCCGACGTTCAGGTCGATGCAACGTGTGGCATTCAGGCCAATTTTCCAATGTTCAGATCGAAGAAGTTTCCGACGTTCAGGTCGATGTAACTTGTGGCATTCAGGCCATTTTCCGGTTTTCAGACTTAAGTGGCATTCAGGCCAATTTTCCGATGTTCAGATCGAAGAAGGTTCCGACGTTCAGGTCGACGCAATTTGTGGCGTTCAGGCCAGTTTCCGGTATTCAGACCGAAGTGGTATTCAGGCCAATTTTCCAGTATTCAGACCAAAGTGGCATTCAGGCCAATTTTCCGGTGTTCAGATCGAAGTGGCATTCAGGCCAGTTTTCCAATGATCAGATTGAAGAAGTTTCCGACATTCAGGTCGATGCAACGTGTGGCATTCAGGCCAATTTTCCAATGTTCAGATCGAAGAAGTTTCCGACGTTCAGGTCGATGTAACTTGTGGCATTCAGGCCAGTTTTCCGGTTTTCAGACTGAAGTGGCATTCAGACCAATTTTCCGATGTTCAGATCGAAGAAGGTTCCGACATTCAGGTCGACGCAACTTGTGCCATTCAGGCCAGTTTCCGGTATTCATACCGAAGTGGTATTCAGGCCAATTTTCCAGTATTCAGACCGAAGTGGCATTCAGGCCAATTTTCCGGTGTTCAGATCGAAGTGGCATTCAGGCCAGTTTTCTGATGATCAGATCGAAGAAGTTTCCGACGCTCAGGTCGATGCAACTTGTGGCATTCAGGCCAATTTCCGATATTCAGACCGAACTGGCATTCAGGCCAGTTTTCCGATGTTCAGATCGAAGAAGTTTCTGACGTTCAGGTCGATGCAACGTGTGGCATTCAGGCCAATTTTCCAATGTTCAGATCGAAGAAGTTTCCGACGTTCAGGTCGATGTAACTTGTGGCATTCAGGCCAGTTTTCCGGTTTTCAGACTGAAGTGGCATTCAGGCCAATTTTCCGATGTTCAGATCGAAGAAGGTTCCGACATTCAGGTCGACGCAACTTGTTGCATTCAGGCCAGTTTCCGGTATTCATACCGAAGTGCTATTCAGGCCAATTTTCCAGTATTCAGACCGAAGTGGCATTCAGGCCAATTTTCCGGTGTTCAGGTCGAAGTGGCATTCAGGCCAGTTTTCTGATGATCAGATCGAAGAAGTTTCCGACGCTCAGGTCGATGCAACTTGTGGCATTCAGGCCAATTTCCGATATTCAGACCGAAGTGGCATTCAGGCCAGTTTTCCGATGTTCAGATCGAAGAAGTTTCTGACGTTCAGGTCGATGCAACGTGTGGCATTCAGGCCAATTTTCCAATGTTCAGATCGAAGAAGTTTCCGACGTTCAGGTCGATGTAACTTGTGGCATTCAGGCCAGTTTTCCGATTTTCAGACTGAAGTGGCATTCAGGCCAATTTTCCGATGTTCAGATCGAAGAAGGTTCCGACATTCAGGTCGACGCAACTTGTGGCATTCAGGCCAGTTTCCGGTATTCAGACTGAAGTGGTTTTCAGGCCAATTTTCTAGTATTCAAACCGAAGTGGCATTCAGGCCAATTTTCCGGTGTTCAGATCGAAGTGGCATTCAGGCCAGTTTTCCGATGATCAGATCGAAGAAGTTTCTGACGCTCAGGTCGATGCAACTTGTAGCATTCAGGCCAATTTCCGATATTCAGACCGAAGTGGCATTCAGGCCAGTTTTCCAATGTTCAGATCGAAGAAGTTTCTGACGTTCAGGTCGATGCAACGTGTGGCATTCAGGCCAATTTTCCAATGTTCAGATCGAAGAAGTTTCCGACGTTCAGGTCGATGTAACTTGTGGCATTCAGGCCAGTTTTCCGTTTTCAGACTGAAGTGGCATTCAGGCCAATTTTCCGATGTTCAGATCGAAGAAGGTTCCGACGTTCAGGTCGACGCAATTTGTGGCGTTCAGGCCAGTTTCCGGTATTCAGACCGAAGTGGTATTCAGGCCAATTTTCCAGTATTCAGACCAAAGTGGCATTCAGGCCAATTTTCCGGTGTTCAGATCGAAGTGGCATTCAGGCCAGTTTTCCAATGATCAGATTGAAGAAGTTTCCGACGTTCAGGTCGATGCAACGTGTGGCATTCAGGCCAATTTTCCAATGTTCAGATCGAAGAAGTTTCCGACGTTCAGGTCGATGTAACTTGTGGCATTCAGGCCAATTTTCCGGTTTTCAGACTGAAGTGGCATTCAGACCAATTTTCCGATGTTCAGATCGAAGAAGGTTCCGACATTCAGGTCGACGCAACTTGTGCCATTCAGGCCAGTTTCCGGTATTCATACCGAAGTGGTATTCAGGCCAATTTTCCAGTATTCAGACCGAAGTGGCATTCAGGCCAATTTTCCGGTGTTCAGATCGAAGTGGCATTCAGGCCAGTTTTCTGATGATCAGATCGAAGAAGTTTCCGACGCTCAAGTCGATGCAACTTGTAGCATTTAGGCCAATTTCCGATATTCAGACCGAACTGGCATTCAGGCCAGTTTTCCGATGTTCAGATCGAAGAAGTTTCTGACGTTCAGGTCGATGCAACGTGTGGCATTCAAGCCAATTTTCCAATGTTCAGATCGAAGAAGTTTCCGACGTTCAGGTCGATGTAACTTGTGGCATTCAGGCCAGTTTTCCGGTTTTCAGACTGAAGTGGCATTCAGGCCAATTTTCCGATGTTCAGATCGAAGAAGGTTCCGACGTTCAGGTCGACGCAACTTGTTGCATTCAGGCCAGTTTCCGGTATTCATACCGAAGTGGTATTCAGGCCAATTTTCCAGTATTCAGACCGAAGTGGCATTCAGGCCAATTTCCGGTGTTCAGGTCGAAGTGGCATTCAGGCCAGTTTTCTGATGATCAGATCGAAGAAGTTTCCGACGCTCAGGTCGATGCAACTTGTGGCATTCAGTCCAATTTCCGATATTCAGACCGAAGTGGCATTCAGGCCAGTTTTCCGATGTTCAGATCGAAGAAGTTTCTGACGTTCAGGTCGATGCAACGTGTGGCATTCAGGCCAATTTTCCAATGTTCAGATCGAAGAAGTTTCCGACGTTCAGGTCGATGTAACTTGTGGCATTCAGGCCAGTTTTCCGGTTTTCAGACTGAAGTGGCATTCAGGCCAATTTTCCGATGTTCAGATCGAAGAAGGTTCCGACGTTCAGGTCGACGCAACTTGTGGCATTCAGGCCAGTTTCTGGTTTTTAGACTGAAGTGGCATTCAGGCCAATTTTCCGATGTTCAGATCGAAGAAGGTTCCGACGTTCAGGTCGACGCAATTTGTGGCGTTCAGGCCAGTTTCCGGTATTCAGACCGAATTGGTATTCAGGCCAATTTTCCAGTATTCAGGCCAAAGTGGCATTCAGGCCAATTTTCCGGTGTTCAGATCGAAGTGGCATTCAAGCCAGTTTTCCAATGATCAGATTGAAGAAGTTTCCGACGTTCAGGTCGATGTAACTTGTGGCATTCAGGCCAGTTTTCCGGTTTTCAGACTGAAGTGGCATTCAGGCCAATTTTCCGATGTTCAGATCGAAGAAGGTTCCGACGTTCAGGTCGACGCAACTTGTGGCATTCAGGCTAGTTTCTGGTTTTTAGACTGAAGTGGCATTCAGGCCAATTTTCCGATGTTCAGATCGAAGAAGGTTCCGACGTTCAGGTCGACGCAATTTGTGGCGTTCAGGCCAGTTTCCGGTATTCAGACCGAATTGGTATTCAGGCCAATTTTCCAGTATTCAGGCCAAAGTGGCATTCAGGCCAATTTTCCGGTGTTCAGATCGAAGTGGCATTCAGCCTGTTTTCCAATGATCAGATTGAAGAAGTTTCCGACGTTCAGGTCGATGCAACGTGTGGCATTAAGGCCAATTTTCCAATGTTCAGATCGAAGAAGTTTCCGACGTTCAGGTCGATGTAACTTGTGGCATTCAGGCCAGTTTTCCGGTTTTCAGACTGAAGTGGCATTCAGACCAATTTTCCGATGTTCAGATCGAAGAAGGTTCCGACGTTCAGGTCGACGCAACTTGTGGCATTCAGGCCAGTTTCCGGTATTCATACCGAAGTGGTATTCAGGCCAATTTTCCAGTATTCAGACCGAAGTGGCATTCAGGCCAATTTTCCGGTGTTCAGATCGAAGTGGCATTCAGGCCAGTTTTCTGATGATCAGATCGAAGAAGTTTCCGACGCTCAGGTCGATGCAACTTGTGGCATTAAGGCCAATTTCCAATATTCAGACCGAACTGGCATTCAGGCCAGTTTTCCGATGTTCAGATCGAAGAAGTTTCTGACGTTCAGGTCGATGCAACGTGTGGCATTCAGGCCAATTTTCCAATGTTCAGATCGAAGAAGTTTCCGACGTTCAGGTCGATGTAACTTGTGGCATTCAGGCCAGTTTTCCGGTTTTCAGACTGAAGTGGCATTCAGGCCAATTTTCCGATGTTCAGATCGAAAAAAGGTTCCAATGTTCAGGTCGACGCAATTGGTGGCGTTCAGGCCAGTTTCCGGTATTCAGACCGAAGTGGTATTCAGGCCAATTTTGCAGTATTCAGACCAAAGTGGCATTCAGGCCAATTTTCCGGTGTTCAGATCGAAGTGGCATTCAGGCCAGTTTTCCAATGATCAGATTGAAGAAGTTTCCGACGTTCACGTCGATGCAACTTGTGGCATTCACGCCAATTTTCCAATGTTCAGATCGAAGAAGTTTCCGACGTTCAGGTCGATGTAACTTGTGGCATTCAGGCCAGTTTTCCGGTTTTCAGACTGAAGTGGCATTCAGACCAGTTTTCCGATGTTCAGATCGAAGAAGGTTCCGACGTTCAGGTCGACGCAACTTGTGGCATTCAGGCCAGTTTCCGGTATTCAGACCGAAGTGGCATTCAGGCCAATTTTCCGGTGTTCAGATCGAAGTGGCATTCAGGCCAGTTTTCTGATGATCATATCGAAGAAGTTTCCGACGCTCGGGTCGATGCAACTTGTGGCATTCAGGCCAATTTCCGATATTCAGACCGAAGTGGCATTCAGGCCAGTTTTTCGATGTTCAGATCGAAGAAGTTTCTGACGTTCAGGTCGATGCAACGCGTGGCATTCAGGCCAATTTTCCAATGTTCAGATCGAAGAAGTTTTCGACGTTCAGGTCGATGTAACTTGAGGCATTCAGGCCAGTTTTCCCGTTTTCAGACTGAAGTGGCATTCAGGCCAATTTTCCGATGTTCAGATCGAAGAAGGTTCCGACGTTCAGGTCGACGCAACTTGTGGCATTCAGGCCAGTTTCCGTATTCATACCGAAGTGGTATTCAGGCCAATTTTCCAGTATTCAGACCGAAGTGGCATTTAGGCCAATTTTTCCGGTGTTCAGATCGATGTGGCATTCAGGCCAGTTTTCTGATGATCAGATCGAAGAAGTTTCCGACGCTCAGTCGCGATGCAACTTGTGGCATTCAGGCTAATTTCCGGTATTCAGACCGAAGTGGCATTTAGGCCAGTTTTCCGATGTTCAGATCGAAGAAGTTTCTGACGTTCAGGTCGATGCAACGTGTGGCATTCAGGCCAATTTCCAATGTTCAGATCGAAGAAGTTTCCAACGTTCATGTCTATGTAACTTGTGGCATTCAGGCCAGTTTTCCGGTTTTCAGACTGAAGTGGCATTCAGGCTAATTTTCCGATGTTCAGATCGAAGAAGGTTCCGACGTTCAGGTCGATGTAACTTGTGGCATTCAGGCCAGTTTCCGGTATTCAGACTGAAGTGGCATTCAGGCCAATTTTCCGATGTTCAGAACGAAGAAGGTTCCGACGTTCAGGTCGACGCAACTTGTGGCATTCAGGCCAGTTTCCGGTTTTTAGACTGAAGTGGCATTCAGGCCAATTTTCCGATGTTCAGATCGAAGAAGGTTCCGACGTTCAGGTCGACGCAATTTGTGGCGTTCAGGCCAGTTTCCGGTTTTTAGACTGAAGTGGCATTCAGGCCAGTTTTCTGATGATCAGATCGAAGAAGTTTCCGACGCTCAGGTCGATGCAACTTGTGGCATTCAGGCCAATTTCCGATATTCAGACCGAACTGGCATTCAGGCCAGTTTTCCGATGTTCAGATCGAAGAAGTTTCTGACGTTCAGGTCGATGCAACGTGTGGCATTCAGGCCATTTTCCAATGTTCAGATCGAAGATTTTCCGACGTTCAGGTCGATGTAACTTGTGGCATTCAGGCAGTTTTTCGGTTTTCAGACTGAAGTGGCATTCAGGCCAATTTTCCGATGTTCAGATCGAAAAAAGTTCCAATGTTCAGGTCGACGCAATTTGTGGCGTTCAGGCCAGTTTCCGGTATTCAGACCGAAGTGGTATTCAGGCCAATTTTGCAGTATTCAGACCAAAGTGGCATTCAGGCCAATTTTCCGGTGTTCAGATCGAAGTGGCATTCAGGCCAGTTTTCCAATGATCAGATTGAAGAAGTTTCCGACGTTCACGTCGATACAACTTGTGGCATTCAGGCCAATTTTCCAATGTTCAGATCGAAGAAGTTTCCGACGTTCAGGTCGATGTAACTTGTGGCATTCAGGCCAGTTTTTCGGTTTTCAGACTGAAGTGGCATTCAGACCAGTTTTCCGATGTTCAGATCGAAGAAGGTTTCGACGTTCAGGTCGACGCACCTTGTGGCATTCAGGCCAGTTTCCGGTATTCATACCGAAGTTGTATTCAGGCCAATTTTCCAGTATTCAGACCGAAGTGGCATTCAGGCCAATTTTCCGGTGTTCAGATCGAAGTGGCATTCAGGCCAGTTTTCTCATGATCATATCGAAGAAGTTTCCGACGCTCGGGTCGATGCAACTTGTGGCATTCAGGCCAATTTCCGATATTCAGACGGAAGTGGCATTCAGGCCAGTTTTTCGATGTTCAGATCGAAGAAGTTTCTGACGTTCAGGTCGATGCACCGTGTGGCATTCAGGCCAATTTTCCAATGTTCAGATCGAAGAAGTTTCCGACGTTCAGGTCGATGTAACTTGTGGCATTCAGGCCAGTTTTCCGGTTTTCAGACTGAAGTGGCATTCAGGCCAATTTTCCGATGTTCAGATCGAAGAAGGTTCCGACATTCAGGTCGACGCAACTTGTTGCATTGAGGCCAGTTTCCGGTATTCATACCGAAGTGCTATTCAGGCCAATTTTCCAGTATTCAGACCGAAGTGGCATTCAGGCCAATTTTCCGGTGTTCAGGTCGATGTGGCATTCAGGCCAGTTTTCTGATGATCAGATCGAAGAAGTTTCCGACGCTCAGGTCGATGCAACTTGTGGCATTCAGGCCAATTTCCGATATTCAGACCGAAGTGGCATTCAGGCCAGTTTTCCGATGTTCAGATCGAAGAAGTTTCTGACGTTCAGGTCGATGCAACGTGTGGCATTCAGGCCAATTTTCCAATGTTCAGATCGAAGAAGTTTCCGACGTTCAGGTCGATGTAACTTGTGGCATTCAGGCCAGTTTTCCGATTTTCAGACTGAAGTGGCATTCAGGCCAATTTTTCCGATGTTCAGATCGAAGAAGGTTCCGACATTCAGGTCGACGCAACTTGTGGCATTCAGGCCAGTTTCCGGTATTCAGACTGAAGTGGTTTTCAGGCCAATTTTCTAGTATTCAAACCGAAGTGGCATTCAGGCCAATTTTCCGGTGTTCAGATCGAAGTGGCATTCAGGCCAGTTTTCCGATGATCAGATCGAAGAAGTTTCCGACGCTCAGGTCGATGCAACTTGTAGCATTCAGGCCAATTTCCGATATTCAGACCGAAGTGGCATTCAGGCCAGTTTTCCAATGTTCAGATCGAAGAAGTTTCTGACGTTCAGGTCGATGCAACGTGTGGCATTCAGGCCAATTTTCCAATGTTCAGATCGAAGAAGTTTCCGACGTTCAGGTCGATGTAACTTGTGGCATTCAGGCCAGTTTTCCGGTTTTCAGACTGAAGTGGCATTCAGGCCAATTTTCCGATGTTCAGATCGAAGATGGTTCCGACGTTCAGGTCGACGCAATTTGTTGCATTCAGGCCAGTTTCCGGTATTCATACCGAAGTGGTATTCAGGCCAATTTTCCAGTATTCAGACCAAAGTGGCATTCAGGCCAATTTTCCGGTGTTCAGATCGAAGTGGCATTCAGGCCAGTTTTCCAATGATCAGATTGAAGAAGTTTCCGACGTTCAGGTCGATGCAACGTGTGGCATTCAGGCCAATTTTCCAATGTTCAGATCGAAGAAGTTTCCGACGTTCAGGTCGATGTAACTTGTGGCATTCAGGCCAATTTTCCGGTTTTCAGACTGAAGTGGCATTCAGACCAATTTTCCGATGTTCAGATCGAAGAAGGTTCCGACATTCAGGTCGACGCAACTTGTGCCATTCAGGCCAGTTTCCGGTATTCATACCGAAGTGGTATTCAGGCCAATTTTCCAGTATTCAGACCGAAGTGGCATTCAGGCCAATTTTCCGTGTTTCAGATCGAAGTGGCATTCAGGCCAGTTTTCTGATGATCAGATCGAAGAAGTTTCCGACGCTCAAGTCGATGCAACTTGTGGCATTCAGGCCAATTTCCGATATTCAGACCGAACTGGCATTCAGGCCAGTTTTCCGATGTTCAGATCGAAGAAGTTTCTGACGTTCAGGTCGATGCAACGTGTGGCATTCAGGCCAATTTTCCAATGTTCAGATCGAAGAAGTTTCCGACGTTCAGGTCGATGTAACTTGTGGCATTCAGGCCAGTTTTCCGGTTTTCAGACTGAAGTGGCATTCAGGCCAATTTTCCGATGTTCAGATCGAAGAAGGTTCCGACGTTCAGGTCGACGCAACTTGTTGCATTCAGGCCAGTTTCCGGTATTCATACCGAAGTGGTATTCAGGCCAATTTTCCAGTATTCAGACCGAAGTGGCATTCAGGCCAATTTTCCGGTGTTCAGGTCGAAGTGGCATTCAGGCCAGTTTTCTGATGATCAGATCGAAGAAGTTTCCGACGCTCAGGTCGATGCAACTTGTGGCATTCAGTCCAATTTCCGATATTCAGACCGAAGTGGCATTCAGGCCAGTTTTCCGATGTTCAGATCGAAGAAGTTTCTGACGTTCAGGTCGATGCAACGTGTGGCATTCAGGCCAATTTTCCAATGTTCAGATCGAAGAAGTTTCCGACGTTCAGGTCGATGTAACTTGTGGCATTCAGGCCAGTTTTCCGGTTTTCAGACTGAAGTGGCATTCAGGCCAATTTTCCGATGTTCAGATCGAAGAAGGTTCCGACGTTCAGGTCGACGCAACTTGTGGCATTCAGGCCAGTTTCTGGTTTTTAGACTGAAGTGGCATTCAGGCCAATTTTCCGATGTTCAGATCGAAGAAGGTTCCGACGTTCAGGTCGACGCAATTTGTGGCGTTCAGGCCAGTTTCCGGTATTCAGACCGAATTGGTATTCAGGCCAATTTTCCAGTATTCAGGCCAAAGTGGCATTCAGGCCAATTTTCCGGTGTTCAGATCGAAGTGGCATTCAAGCCAGTTTTCCAATGATCAGATTGAAGAAGTTTCCGACGTTCAGGTCGATGTAACTTGTGGCATTCAGGCCAGTTTTCCGGTTTTCAGACTGAAGTGGCATTCAGGCCAATTTTCCGATGTTCAGATCGAAGAAGGTTCCGACGTTCAGGTCGACGCAACTTGTGGCATTCAGGCTAGTTTCTGGTTTTTAGACTGAAGTGGCATTCAGGCCAATTTTCCGATGTTCAGATCGAAGAAGGTTCCGACGTTCAGGTCGACGCAATTTGTGGCGTTCAGGCCAGTTTCCGGTATTCAGACCGAATTGGTATTCAGGCCAATTTTCCAGTATTCAGGCCAAAGTGGCATTCAGGCCAATTTTCCGGTGTTCAGATCGAAGTGGCATTCAAGCCAGTTTTCCAATGATCAGATTGAAGAAGTTTCCGACGTTCAAGTCGATGCAACGTGTGGCATTAAGGCCAATTTTCCAATGTTCAGATCGAAGAAGTTTCCGACGTTCAGGTCGATGTAACTTGTGGCATTCAGGCCAGTTTTCCGGTTTTCAGACTGAAGTGGCATTCAGACCAATTTTCCGATGTTCAGATCGAAGAAGGTTCCGACGTTCAGGTCGACGCAACTTGTGGCATTCAGGCCAGTTTCCGGTATTCATACCGAAGTGGTATTCAGGCCAATTTTCCAGTATTCAGACCGAAGTGGCATTCAGGCCAATTTTTCGGTGTTCAGATCGAAGTGGCATTCAGGCCAGTTTTCTGATGATCAGATCGAAGAAGTTTCCGACGCTCAGGTCGATGCAACTTGTGGCATTAAGGCCAATTTCCAATATTCAGACCGAACTGGCATTCAGGCCAGTTTTCCGATGTTCAGATCGAAGAAGTTTCTGACGTTCAGGTCGATGCAACGTGTGGCATTCAGGCCAATTTTCCAATGTTCAGATCGAAGAAGTTTCCGACGTTCAGGTCGATGTAACTTGTGGCATTCAGGCCAGTTTTCCGGTTTTCAGACTGAAGTGGCATTCAGGCCAATTTTCCGATGTTCAGATCGAAAAAAGGTTCCAATGTTCAGGTCGACGCAATTTGTGGCGTTCAGGCCAGTTTCCGGTATTCAGACCGAAGTGGTATTCAGGCCAATTTTGCAGTATTCAGACCAAAGTGGCATTCAGGCCAATTTTCCGGTGTTCAGATCGAAGTGGCATTCAGGCCAGTTTTCCAATGATCAGATTGAAGAAGTTTCCGACGTTCACGTCGATGCAACTTGTGGCATTCACGCCAATTTTCCAATGTTCAGATCGAAGAAGTTTCCGACGTTCAGGTCGATGTAACTTGTGGCATTCAGGCCAGTTTCCGGTATTCAGACCGAAGTGGCATTCAGGCCAATTTTCCGGTGTTCAGATCGAAGTGGCATTCAGGCCAGTTTTCTGATGATCATATCGAAGAAGTTTCCGACGCTCGGGTCGATGCAACTTGTGGCATTCAGGCCAATTTCCGATATTCAGACCGAAGTGGCATTCAGGCCAGTTTTTCGATGTTCAGATCGAAGAAGTTTCTGACGTTCAGGTCGATGCAACGCGTGGCATTCAGGCCAATTTTCCAATGTTCAGATCGAAGAAGTTTTCGACGTTCAGGTCGATGTAACTTGAGGCATTCAGGCCAGTTTTCCGGTTTTCAGACTGAAGTGGCATTCAGGCCAATTTTCCGATGTTCAGATCGAAGAAGGTTCTGACGTTCAGGTCGACGCAACTTGTGGCATTCAGACCAGTTTCCGGTATTCATACCGAAGTGGTATTCAGGCCAATTTTCCAGTATTCAGACCGAAGTGGCATTTAGGCCAATTTTCCGGTGTTCAGATCGATGTGGCATTCAGGCCAGTTTTCTGATGATCAGATCGAAGAAGTTTCCGACGCTCAGGTCGATGCAACTTGTGGCATTCAGGCTAATTTCCGGTATTCAGACCGAAGTGGCATTTAGGCCAGTTTTCCGATGTTCAGATCGAAGAAGTTTCTGACGTTCAGGTCGATGCAACGTGTGGCATTCAGGCCAATTTTCCAATGTTCAGATCGAAGAAGTTTCCAACGTTCAGGTCTATGTAACTTGTGGCATTCAGGCCAGTTTTCCGGTTTTCAGACTGAAGTGGCATTCAGGCTAATTTTCCGATGTTCAGATCGAAGAAGGTTCCGACGTTCAGGTCGATGTAACTTGTGGCATTCAGGCCAGTTTTCCGGTATTCAGACTGAAGTGGCATTCAGGCCAATTTTCCGATGTTCAGAACGAAGAAGGTTCCGACGTTCAGGTCGACGCAACTTGTGGCATTCAGGCCAGTTTCCGGTTTTTAGACTGAAGTGGCATTCAGGCCAATTTTCCGATGTTCAGATCGAAGAAGGTTCCGACGTTCAGGTCGACGCAATTTGTGGCGTTCAGGCCAGTTTCCGGTTTTTAGACTGAAGTGGCATTCAGGCCAGTTTTCTGATGATCAGATCGAAGAAGTTTCCGACGCTCAGGTCGATGCAACTTGTGGCATTCAGGCCAATTTCCGATATTCAGACCAAACTGGCATTCAGGCCAGTTTTCCGATGTTCAGATCGAAGAAGTTTCTGACGTTCAGGTCGATGCAACGTGTGGCATTCAGGCCAATTTTCCAATGTTCAGATCGAAGAAGTTTCCGACGTTCAGGTCGATGTAACTTGTGGCATTCAGGCCAGTTTTCCGGTTTTCAGACTGAAGTGGCATTCAGGCCAATTTTCCGATGTTCAGATCGAAAAAAGGTTCCAATGTTCAGGTCGACGCAATTTGTGGCGTTCAGGCCAGTTTCCGGTATTCAGACCGAAGTGGTATTCAGGCCAATTTTGCAGTATTCAGACCAAAGTGGCATTCAGGCCAATTTTCCGGTGTTCAGATCGAAGTGGCATTCAGGCCAGTTTTCCAATGATCAGATTGAAGAAGTTTCCGACGTTCACGTCGATACAACTTGTGGCATTCAGGCCAATTTTCCAATGTTCAGATCGAAGAAGTTTCCGACGTTCAGGTCGATGTAACTTGTGGCATTCAGGCCAGTTTTCCGGTTTTCAGACTGAAGTGGCATTCAGACCAATTTTCCAATGTTCAGATCGAAGAAGGTTTCGACGTTCAGGTCGACGCAACTTGTGGCATTCAGGCCAGTTTCCGGTATTCATACCGAAGTTGTATTCAGGCCAATTTTCCAGTATTCAGACCGAAGTGGCATTCAGGCCAATTTTCCGGTGTTCAGATCGAAGTGGCATTCAGGCCAGTTTTCTCATGATCATATCGAAGAAGTTTCCGACGCTCGGGTCGATGCAACTTGTGGCATTCAGGCCAATTTCCGTTATTCAGACGGAAGTGGCATTCAGGCCAGTTTTTCGATGTTCAGATCGAAGAAGTTTCTGACGTTCAGGTCGATGCAACGCGTGGCATTCAAGCCAATTTTCCAATGTTCAGATCGAAGAAGTTTTCGACGTTCAGGTCGATGTAACTTGTGGCATTCAGGCCAGTTTTCCGGTTTTCAGACTGAAGTGGCATTCAGGTCAATTTTCCGATGTTCAGATCGAAGAAGGTTCCGACGTTCAGGTCGACGCAACTTGTGGCATTCAGGCCAGTTTCCGGTATTCATACCGAAGTGGTATTCAGGCCAATTTTCCAATATTCAGACCGAAGTGGCATTTAGGCCAATTTTCCGGTGTTCAGATCGATGTGGCATTCAGGCCAGTTTTCTGATGATCAGATCGAAGAAGTTTCCGACGCTCAGGTCGATGCAACTTGTGGCATTCAGGCCAGTTTTCCGATGTTCCGATCGAAGAAGGTTCCGACGTTCAGGTCGACGCAACTTGTGGCATTCAGGCCAGTTTCCGGTATTCATACCGAAGTGGTATTCAGGCCAATTTTCCAGTATTCAGACCGAAGTGGCATTTAGGCCAATTTTCCGGTATTCAGACCGAAGTGGCATTTAGGCCAGTTTTCCGATGTTCAGATCGAAGAAGTTTCTGACATTCAGGTCGATGCAACGTGTGGCATTCAGGCCAATTTTCCAATGTTCAGATCGAAGAAGTTTCCAACGTTCAGGTCTATGTAACTTGTGGCATTCAGGCCAGTTTTCCGGTTTTCAGACTGAAGTGGCATTCAGGCTAATTTTCCGATGTTCAGATCGAAGAAGGTTCCGACGTTCAGGTCGATGTAACTTGTGGCATTCAGGCCAGTTTTCCGGTATTCAGACTGAAGTGGCATTCAGGCCAATTTTCCGATGTTCAGAACGAAGAAGGTTCCGACGTTCAGGTCGACGCAACTTGTGGCATTCAGGCCAGTTTCCGGTTTTTAGACTGAAGTGGCATTCAGGCCAATTTTCCGATGTTTAGATCGAAGAAGGTTTCGACGTTCAGGTCGACGCAACTTGTGGCATTCAGGCCAGTTTCCGGTATTCATACCGAAGTTGTATTTAGGCCAATTTTCCAGTATTCAGACCGAAGTGGCATTCAGGCCAATTTTCCGGTGTTCAGATCGAAGTGGCATTCAGGCCAGTTTTCTGATGATCATATCGAAGAAGTTTCCGACGCTCGGGTCGATGCAACTTGTGGCATTCAGGCCCATTTCCGATATTCAGACGGAAGTGGCATTCAGGCCAGTTTTTCGATGTTCAGATCGAAGAAGTTTCTGACGTTCAGGTCGATGCAACGCGTGGCATTCAAGCCAATTTTCCAATGTTCAGATCGAAGAAGTTTTCGACGTTCAGGTCGATGTAACTTGTGGCATTCAGGCCAGTTTTCCGGTTTTCAGACTGAAGTGGCATTCAGGCCAATTTTCCGATGTTCAGATCGAAGAAGGTTCCGACGTTCAGGTCGACGCAACTTAGGGCATTCAGGCCAGTTTCCGTTATTCATACCGAAGTGGTATTCAGGCCAATTTTCCAGTATTCAGACCGAAGTGGCATTTAGGCCAATTTTCCGGTGTTCAGATCGATGTGGCATTCAGGCCAGTTTTCTGATGATCAGATCGAAGAAGTTTCCGACGCTCAGGTCGATGCAACTTGTGGCATTCAGGCCAGTTTTCCGATGTTCAGATCGAAGAAGGTTCCGACGTTCAGGTCGACGCAACTTGTGGCATTCAGGCCAGTTTCCGGTATTCATACCGAAGTGGTATTCAGGCCAATTTTCCAGTATTCAGACCGAAGTGGCATTTAGGCCAATTTTCCGGTATTCAGACCGAAGTGGCATTTAGGCCAGTTTTCCGATGTTCAGATCGAAGAAGTTTCTGACGTTCAGGTCGATGCAACGTGTGGCATTCAGGCCAATTTTCCAATGTTCAGATCGAAGAAGTTTCCAACGATCAGGTCTATGTAACTTGTGGCATTCAGGCCAGTTTTCCGGTTTTCAGACTGAAGTGGCATTCAGGCTATTTTCCGATGTTCAGATCGAAGAAGGTTCCGACGTTCAGGTCGATGTAACTTGTGGCATTCAGGCCAGTTTTCCGGTATTCAGACTGAAGTGGCATTCAGGCCAATTTTCCGATGTTCAGAACGAAGAAGGTTCCGACGTTCAGGTCGACGCAACTTGTGGCATTCAGGCCAGTTTCCGGTTTTTTAGACTGAAGTGGCATTCAGGCCAATTTTCCGATGTTCAGATCGAAGAAGGTTCCGACGTTCAGGTCGACGCAATTTGTGGCGTTCAGGCCAGTTTCCGGTTTTTAGACTGAAGTGGCATTCAGGCCAGTTTTCTGATGATCAGATCGAAGAAGTTTCCGACGCTCAGGTCGATGCAACTTGTGGCATTCAGGCCAATTTCCGATATTCAGACCGAACTGGCATTCAGGCCAGTTTTCCGATGTTCAGATCGAAGAAGTTTCTGACGTTCAGGTCGATGCAACGTGTGGCATTCAGGCCAATTTTCCAATTTTCAGATCGAAGAAGTTTCCGACGTTCAGGTCGATGTAACTTGTGGCATTCAGGCCAGTTTTCCGGTTGTCAGACTGAAGTGGCATTCAGGCCAATTTTCCGATGTTCAGATCGAAAAAAGGTTCCAATGTTCAGGTCGACGCAATTTGTGGCGTTCAGGCCAGTTTCCGGTATTCAGACCGAAGTGGTATTCAGGCCAATTTTGCAGTATTCAGACCAAAGTGGCATTCAGGCCAATTTTCCGGTGTTCAGATCGAAGTGGCATTCAGGCCAGTTTTCCAATGATCAGATTGAAGAAGTTTCCGACGTTCACGTCGATACAACTTGTGGCATTCAGGCCAATTTTCCAATGTTCAGATCGAAGAAGTTTCCGACGTTCAGGTCGATGTAACTTGTGGCATTCAGGCCAGTTTTCCGGTTTTCAGACTGAAGTGGCATTCAGACCAGTTTTCCGATGTTCAGATCGAAAAAGGTTTCGACGTTCAGGTCGACGCAACTTGTGGCATTCAGGCCAGTTTCCATTATTCATACCGAAGTTGTATTCAGGCCAATTTTCCAGTATTCAGACCGAAGTGGCATTCAGGCCAATTTTCCGGTGTTCAGATCGAAGTGGCATTCAGGCCAGTTTTCTGATGATCATATCGAAGAAGTTTCCGACGCTCGGGTCGATGCAACTTGTGGCATTCAGGCCAATTTCCGATATTCAGACGGAAGTGGCATTCAGGCCAGTTTTTCGATGTTCAGATCGAAGAAGTTTCTGACGTTCAGGTCGATGCAACGCGTGGCATTCAAGCCAATTTTCCAATGTTCAGATCGAAGAAGTTTTCGACGTTCAGGTCGATGTAACTTGTGGCATTCAGGCCAGTTTTCCGGTTTTCAGACTGAAGTGGCATTCAGGCCAATTTTCCGATGTTCAGATCGAAGAAGGTTCCGATGTTCAGGTCGACGCAACTTGTGGCATTCAGACCAGTTTCCGGTATTCATACCGAAGTGGTATTCAGGCCAATTTTCCAGTATTCAGACCGAAGTGGCATTTAGGCCAATTTTCCGGTGTTCAGATCGATGTGGCATTCAGGCCAGTTTTCTGATGATCAGATCGAAGAAGTTTCCGACGCTCAGGTCGATGCAACTTGTGGCATTCAGGCCAGTTTTCCGATGTTCAGATCGAAGAAGGTTCCGACGTTCAGGTCGACGCAACTTGTGGCATTCAGGCCAGTTTCCGGTATTCATACCGAAGTGGTATTCAGGCCAATTTTCCAGTATTCAGACCGAAGTGGCATTTAGGCCAATTTTCCGGTATTCAGACCGAAGTGGCATTTAGGCCAGTTTTCCGATGTTCAGATCGAAGAAGTTTCTGACGTTCAGGTCGATGCAACGTGTGGCATTCAGGCCAATTTTCCAATGTTCAGATCGAAGAAGTTTCCAACGTTCAGGTCTATGTAACTTGTGGCATTCAGGCCAGTTTTCCGGTTTTCAGACTGAAGTGGCATTCAGGCTAATTTTCCGATGTTCAGATCGAAGAAGGTTCCGACGTTCAGGTCGATGTAACTTGTGGCATTCAGGCCAGTTTTCCGGTATTCAGACTGAAGTGGCATTCAGGCCAATTTTCCGATGTTCAGAACGAAGAAGGTTCCGACGTTCAGGTCGACGCAACTTGTGGCATTCAGGCCAGTTTCCGGTTTTTAGACTGAAGTGGCATTCAGGCCAATTTTCCGATGTTCAGATCGAAGAAGGTTCCGACGTTCAGGTCGACACAATTTGTGGCGTTCAGGCCAGTTTCCGGTTTTTAGACTGAAGTGGCATTCAGGCCAGTTTTCTGATGATCAGATCGAAGAAGTTTTCGACGCTCAGGTCGATGCAACTTGTGGCATTCAGGCCAATTTCCGATATTCAGACTGAAGTGGCATTCAGGCCAGTTTTCCGATGTTCAGGTCGAAGAAGTTTCTGACGTTCAGGTCGATGCAACGTGTGGCATTCAGGCCAATTTTTCAATGTTCAGTTCGAAGAAGGTTCCGACGTTCAGATCGACGCAACTTGTGGCATTCAGGCCAGTTTCCAGTTTTTAGACTGAAGTGGCATTCAGGCCAATTTTCCGATGTTCAGATCGAAGAAGGTTCCGACGTTCAGGTCAACGCAATTTGTGGCGTTCAGGCCAGTTTCTGGTATTCAGACCGAAGTGGTATTCAGGCCAATTTTCCAGTATTCAGGCCAAAGTGGCATTCAGGCCAATTTTCCAGTGTTCAGATCGAAGTGGCATTCAGGCCAGTTTTCTGATGATCAGATCGAAGAAGTTTCCGACGCTCAGGTCGATGCAACTTGTGGCATTCAGGCCAATTTCCGATATTCAGATCGAAGTGGCATTCAGGCCAGTTTTCCGATGTTCAGATCGAAGAAGTTTCTGACGTTCAGGTCGATGCAACGTGTGGCATTCAGGCCAATTTTCCAATGTTCAGATCGAAGAAGTTTCCGACGTTCAGGTCGATGTAACTTGTGGCATTCAGGCCAGTTTTCCAGTTTTCAGACTGAAGTGGCATTCAGGCCAATTTTCCGATGTTTAGATCGAAGAAGGTTCCGACGTTCAGGTCGACGCAACTTGTGGCATTCATGCCAATTTCCGGTATTCATACCGAAGTGGTATTCAGGCCAATTTTCCAGTATTCAGACCGAAGTGGCATTCAGGCCAATTTTTCGGTGTTCAGATCGAAGTGGCATTCAGGCCAGTTTTCTGATGATCAGATCGAAGAAGTTTCCGACGCTCAGGTCGATGCAACTTGTGGCATTCAGGCCAATTTCCGATATTCAGACCGAAGTGGCATTCAGGCCAGTTTTCCGATGTTCAAGTCGAAGAAGTTTCTGACGTTCAGGTCGATGCAACGTGCGGCATTCAGGCCAATTTTCCAATGTTCAGATCGAAGAAGTTTCCGACGTTCAGGTCGATGTAACTTGTGGCATTCAGGCCAGTTTTCCGGTTTTAAGACTGAAGTGGCATTCAGGCCAATTTTCCGATGTTCAGATCGGAGAAGGTTCCGACGTTCAGGTCGACGCAACTTGTGGCATTCAGGCCAGTTTCCGGTATTCAGACTGAACTGGTATTCAGGCCAATTTTCCAATATTCAGACCGAAATGGCATTCAGGCCAATTTTCCGGTGTTCAGATCGAAGTGGCATTCAGGCCAGTTTTCCGATGATCAGATCGAAGAAGTTTCCGACGTTCAGGTCGATGTAACTTGTGGCATTCAGGCCAGTTTCCGATATTCAGACCGAAGTGGCATTCAGGCCAGTTTTCCGATGTTCAGATCGAAGAAGTTTCTGACGTTCAGGTCGATGCAACGTGTGGCATTCAGGCCAATTTTCCAATGTTCAGATCGAAGAAGTTTCCGACGTTTAGGTCGATGTAACTTGTGGCATTCAGGCCAGTTTTCCGGTTTTCAGACTGAAGTGGCATTCAGGCCAATTTTCCGATGTTCAGATCGAAGAAGGTTCCAATGTTCAGGTCGACGCAATTTGTGGCGTTCAGGCCAGTTTCCGGTATTCAGACTGAAGTGGTATTCAGGCCAATTTTCCAGTATTCAGACCAAAGTGGCATTCAGGCCAATTTTCCGGTGTTCAGATCGAAGTGGCATTCAGGCCTGTTTTCCAATGATCAGATTGAAGAAGTTTCCGACGTTCAGGTCGATGTAACTTGTGGCATTCAGGCCAGTTTTCCGATGTTCAGATCGAAGAAGTTTCTGACGTTCAGGTCGATGCAACTTGTGGCATTCAGGCCAGTTTTTCCGGTATTCAGACCGAAGTGTCATTCGGGCCAGTTTTCCGGTGTTCAGACCGATGTTTGATGATCCATTATCTTCCGATGCTTATATCGAATTCATTTCCAGTATTCAGACTGACGAGCGGCATTCAAGCCATGGTTATTTCTGTGTTACCATTTATTTTGGTATTCAGGCTAACATTCTTTCTTTTTCGGTGTTAAAACCGACTCTCACCGTACCAGACGGATTCTTTTTTTTTTCAAGACCACTTCTTTGCCGATTTTGACAGGCATTATAACTTCAATCTTCACTTCAATGCAAATTTTCGGGCTTTTATTGTATTCAATCCCTTGATACCTCGAAAGTGCGAAAGCCGTTGCTATCTTCCTTTCGGGTCTCTAGTTGATTGAATAGGGGCAGCTGTAATACCCCAAAATTTACCCTTCAATTTGTCTTGGGAGCATAGGGTTATGTTTCACACTTCATTAGCATCATACTAGGTCATACTCATTGCATACTGCATTAGTGACATGGAAATCAGGTTTAGATTGATCATTCCTTAATAGAAGGGGGCCACACAAAGCAAGATTGAGAATTGGACTTCATTTTCTAAGAATACAAGTCTCAAGGGTCTCAGGGGGCTCCAGGTGTCTTATTGTGGTCCTTAGTTCATCAGTGGAGGATTTAGAGCTCTCAGAGTGTGCATATGGATTTAATCAGAAATTAGGTTTTCATGGCTACCTGCAACAGGCGATGTTTGGTTGGAAGTAAAGGGGCTCATCCATGTCAGGATTGGAGAGGCATCTTGGCCTAGGAAGACTCACAATTGTCTCAGAAAGATCCATTGGCAAGCAGTGCAATAAGTTCCCGATCATTTTTGCCCTAAAACTAGGGTTTGGTATAAAATCAGTTTATTCTGATTCTTTGGGTGAAACTCTTTTCCATGGTCCTCCACATGCCCGTAAGGGTCTACATACAAAAAATCAGCTCTTTATTTGAGTTAGAAGTGCTTCAATTGATCAATGGAATCTGGAATCACACAGTTTAGGAAAAGTCAACTGTGGGGCCAGAAAAGTCAACTCCTGACATTTTGAGAGTGGAATCTCAAAATCCATGCCTAAGGGAGCCTACATGTGAAATTTGATCAAGGTTGGATCATGGATTCATCATTTAATCAGGAATTGGAAAAGTTACTTAATTTGGAAATGGTTGACTTTCCATTTAGGGCAAGTTTTCATGATTGTTGCACTCACTTTGAGCCCATTTTCCATCAAGATAAAAGCTCTATTTGAAAATTTCTCGAACGTGAAAGTTGTTCCTCTTGTTCCAAGCTTTCTAGAAATATAAACTTTTCTCCATTTGGATTAAAATTGAGAAAGTTATGCTTAGTATAAGTGAGACTTATTTTTAGGACACTTAGAAAAATTTCTAAGTCTCAAAATCTTCAAAGTTTGTCAAGACTTCTTGGCCAGATTTCTTGCACTTCAAGGCATCATTTGAAAATGTTTTCTTCACAACAATTGTACCTTGCCATGTTCTCTTTCACCTCCTTTTGGAATCATCTCATTTGGATCCATGGTTTGAGAGATACATTCACCCAAAGTGGGCATCATGACTTGAATTTCTAGGCAGCATGTTAGGCCAAACTGGCCCAACCATTTTGGCATGGTGAAACCTGAACTTGAGGCCCATTTTTCACCCTCTTCCACTCCTTATTTCCACTCATGCTCAACATGAAAGATGCTATGCTCCATGAGATATTTCCATTGTTTGCATCATCTCATTATTTGGTAGCTTGTTCATCAAGTTACATAGTCACAAAGTCATCACCTTGGAGTTTTCCCTTGCTAGCCAAACCAGGCTGCAAAACCGACCAGCCCATGTTCTATTTCCTCATTTGGCCATGCATCTGATTTCCACTCACTTAACCTTTGCCAATATAAGTAACCTTCTAATACCACCTCACATTGCAACCAAAATTCACATTTTGCACATAACCAAATAAGTCATTTTTTAAGCCCATTAAGGACATTTAAACCCATCATATTTAAGCACTAAAACCCTAATTTGAAGGCAGGGCTGAAAACTTTCGAGCAAAGCAAGCAAAGACAAGTTTCAAGATCTGTTTTCATTCCTCTTCCATTTCACAAAGTTCTTGAAGTTGCAGCACCAAGAGTGCAGCACCTTTCCTCTTCCATCTTCTCCAATACCAAAAGGCAGTAGACCAAGCTTCCACTAGGTACCTTTACTACTCCATTTCCATGACTATTGCTTTGCTCATTTCATGCTTGTTCATTACTGTTTGCTATGCTTACCATGCTTAACATGTTTACCATGCCATTACCATGCTTGCTTCATGCTGATTTTCATGATTAACCATGTGCCTATGCCTGTTTCTGAAGCCCTCAACATGAGGCATTGTCATTGATTTTGAGTTGTTCTTGTTGATTTTATGTTCATATCCGTGTTCATGTGGTCAACTTGTGGTCAATTTCTCTCCATGTTTAAGCCACCATTTAGCCTAAAATAAGATACCATGTTATTCTACTCATTCCATACTTGAGTTTTGGTTTTTATTTCGTGCCATTTGGTGAATCATGGTGGTTGCATTTTGTTGTTGAAGATGAAGAAAATCCACTGCATGTTATCGTGTGTTATTATGCAAGGCGGTAGGGTTTCAGCTTTAGTGGGGAAGACGACCACGTGTCGTCTTATGAACCACTAGATCAAGCGCTCGTGTCTTAATCTGGACCATCCATGCTGTTTTTGTCCTTTAGTGACTTAAACCAGCGTGACCGATTGATAAAGGTTTACATAGTTATTTTATTAAAACGTTATTTTCCTCATGTCACGCCTGATTAATAATTCGCATGGACTGGGCCTTTCCACTGTGCGCTTTCCACACCCCCACGTTTTTGGCCCAGTAGCGCTCAGTTCATTTCCCAGTTCAATTTAATTACTAGCGCACCCCCTTCCATTTTCATTTTCTTTTTTATTTCAACTTTAATTTCTATTTTGATTTTTATTATTTTAAAATACTTTCTTTGTCCATAAAATCCCCAAAAAATATTTTCCATATTCCTTGTTGTCTTAGTTAATTTATTTAATTTTCATTTTCGTATTTATTTAATGTTAATATTTTATTTTAATTATTAATTCTAAATGGTTAATATTAGCATACATTTTTTATTGATTTTTATTTTCATGACTTAAACTTATTTTTAGATTCTGATTTTTGGGATGAGGGTTGACCACTGTCCCATGGTCAACCTGACCTTTTCTTGGATTTTTATTTCACCATATTCTATTTATTTGATAATTGTTTTGGTTGGTTGACCTTTAGCTTGACTGCTGCCTTATTTCAATTAATTTACTTACAAATTTTCATTATTTTTAAAATCTTTTTGGGGGATGATGATGTCCTGACCCCACCTCATTTAGTTTAATTTTTCATAATTTTTTTCACTAATTTACTATTTATTCTTGATTTATTTGGTTGGTTGACTTTTAATTTGACTTATGCCTGTAAGACCCCAATTTTTGCCCTAAGATCCCTCATGGCATCATATCATATCATATCATTGCCTCAAGGATCATTGTGCACCTTGCCTCCTTTCTTGTGGGTGGGTTATCTTGAGTGTGGTTCTTGATCACCAAGCATGTATTGCATTTGTATATCATTGCTTTTCATATGTTTACTAATCAAAAAGTACAAAAATATTGTCATCTAACCATGTTACTTGCAGCTGAAGCAATCAACAGTCAATCAGTCACAGGCAAGTCATTGAGCCATATATGGTGGCCATTCTAAAGAATTTGGGCACCATTGATCATTCACAAGATCTCATGTGAGTTGTGACATCATTTGGAATCAAGATCTCAAGTGTTGGAGGCTTGGAATTCATCAAAGCATGGCTCAGTCAACCAAAACCCTAGCAAAGTCAATTGTGGTCAACTATGCATAAAATCAGGGATTTGATGGTGGGAGATGGTTTGAAAGATCTCATTCATGTCCATACAAGCCTCATATAACATGTCAAAGATCATCATTGAAGAATTGGAGGTCAGACAAGAAGTTTCCAAAAATAGTAAGGACCTGTAATTTTCAACTGCCAAAAATGGAAAGGTCCTCTCCTCAACTTTACATGTCCAAGAATGCTTCAAATGAAATTTTGCCCAACATGAAAGTTGAAGATCTTGCTCTCACCTTTCCAAAATGTCCAAGAACATCCATTTCTAATTTGTGGTTGGCAAGTTATGATCAAATCATTTTCAAGAAAAGTTGAACTTCAAGGAGGCATAACTCTTGAACCATTTGGCCAAATTGAGTGAGGTTTCTTTGAGAAAATTTCATTTGACATAAGCTATCATAATCCATCATCACATTTCATCAAAAATCATCACATAAAAAGTCCATTTTTCAAGTGAACCAATTTAAATTTTGGTGGGAAAAAAGGTGATTTTGAAAAATACACATGGTTTTCACTCCAAACCAATGCCAATCACTTCAAAACAGAAATTTGGACTTGCTGAAAGAGGAATTTCACTGTTCCATTGGTTCCATTTGAAAAAGGGCATTTTTGCCAAATTGCATAACAAGCTTCATTTCACTAATCCATTCCATTTGTTGCTAATCATGTTTACCAAGTGGATTAACAGGTGGTATTTAAAGCTAATCATAACAGAAAATCGAAATCAACAATTCATTCTCTCAGATCCAAACTCAAATTCACCAAAAATCTCTCAAATTCTCTCAATTTTCTCAAACTTTTTTCTCACTTTGATCATCGAATTTCATCATACTTTTTGCTTTGTTCTTGTGTTAATCATCTTCTACAGGTTTTGTTGAAGATCTGTTTGAAGCAAAAGTGGGAGAATCTTGAAGAACCTCGACTGTTGAACCTTGAAGATGCACATGGCAGTTGGAGATTTCTTCATAACCGAGCATTGTTGAGCTACATACTTGACTTCATTCATCTTCTGCATCAGCATAGAAGATCTGTTTTCATCATCCAGGCCTTGAGGAGCTCGAATCCAGCTGCTGCATCTTCATAAGGTGAGAATTCGATCGTGACAATACTTAAAATCTTGATATGGCTTTTGTAGATCCTAGTTCATAGATCACACTGCAAGTTGAATCGTGAATTTTCGTTGAGATTTGAGCAAGATATCTTGATTTGAAGTTTACATGTTGAAACTTATTTCTAGCGAATCTTTTGCCATGCATAAAATTAGAACAAATTAATGTGATATTGTTGATCTATGTTGAATGCTGATTCGATCCATATAAATTTTGTGGATTTCTGTGAGATTTTGTTCTTGATCATGATGAACAACATGAAGATGATGATGAATGTTTGAATTTCATTTCCAGAACTTGTTTCAATCCGTTTGGCTGTAGTTTTGCATGGATTTTGTGTTTTCCTCGCCATGAGCCAATTGCCGCGCGCCACGTCCTTTAATGAAACGAAGCGTTTCATCAATTGCGCGCCTCATTTGAATTAACCAGGGGATCGATTCCCCGCTCCATACAAATTCAATTTGCCTTGTTGCATTTTCTTTCATATGTGCTTATCATGTTCATGCCTTTCACACCTTTTTTTATTTTTCTTCCACAATCAAAAAATCATAACTCATTCATTAATAATCCAATTCACATGAAATTTTTTCTACCATGATCTTTATGATGTCCTTTATTTTTTGATGATTTTTAATAAATTTGTGCACGTGTAGAAAAAATAAATGCCTAGGGTTTGTTTTCACATGTCATTTCTTGCACAATGCTTGCTATTTCTTTCATGAAATCATGATGCTTAATTGGAAATTCTTGAAATTTTACATGTGTGATCTAGACTCATTCCTGGTCATTTTGGTATGTAGTTTGCTATTTTTTAGTTCCTGGATTGTGAGATATGATGTGATCGTCGGAGGTGTGACAATGTATCTCACACCATTTCTTGTTCATGTTCTTGATTTTATTTTCCATGCTTATGCTATGCCAATTGTTCTAGATCTTTGCATGTTTATACCTATGGATGTTAAGTTTGCTTGTGATTTTTTCTGGAATTTTTGGAATGCATTTTCTATTTTTTTGAGAATTTTCCCTCTGTTTGACCAATTGTGAACATTTTGTGAGTCATGATCGTATAAGTTTTGTGAAATTCTCATGCATTATCATATGGACCTAAAATTTTACACATGCATTATAGACATCTTGAAGTTTTCCATGGTTTTGGTTTCACTCATTTATCTTATGTCATTTCTGTTTTATGCTTGCATGAACTTGATGTATGATTTGGTGCCTTGTATGAGCTTGTTTGAACATGCTTTGACTTGTTGATTTTCATTGACCTACTTCCACTTATCCAAATGACATAATTTTTGGTGTGTTACTGATTGAATGTGTTCTGTTTAAGCATGATTTTTCTTAGAATTTATTGAGTCATTGTTGATTTGATATGCTTGTGTTCATTCTGTTTGCTCCAATGTGTTTCAATTTGCATAGTTTGACATGATTTGCTTATGAAATGGAATTGGTGCATAGTTTTGATATGAGACCAATTGGACTTTGTCCTAATTTGATTAATCTTGATTTTAGTTAATTTTTAGGTTCTGTTTTAAATTTTTTCCCTATCTTGGACCCTAGGCTTTGGCCTAAGGGTTTACCTCTCATGTTTGAAGTTTTGTTTCAGGTTGCACATGCAAGTTACACAATTGATGATGCCTCGTCTTGAGAGCATTTGATATTTTCTTTTGATCACTAATGTGTGTTTTGTAGGTTGAAGTTGATTCAATTGGGATTGACTTGTGGCTTTTGCCTTTGCCTATTTTGGTTGTTTGTTGCATTAACCGTTGGTTGTTTGTCTGTATAGCATACTGATTTGTTTGATGTTTCTACAGGTACATTTAGTTGCTATAGTTCATTGTGAACTTGCTTGCTTTGCTTGATAGCTTAAGCATTGAGGTATAGCATCTCTTCTTCATGTAGTCTGGAAGACCTGGCCTGTTACTTGGCCAGGCACCTGTCTGAAGTCCTCCTTAAGAGGCAATGTTTGTGATTGTTTACTTTTGTCCCCAAGCAGGAAAAGCCCTCATATGAGGCAATTGGTAGATAGAAGAGATATGTAGCCTATCTCCTACTATTCTGTGTGTCTTCCCATTGCTCACATTACATGTTTGTCGCATTGTGGATCTTAACCCAAGATCTATCGAGTCAATAACTTGTGGAGAGAGTTCCAACTTTCTGAACTCCCACACCTTCTGATATTCAACACTCTCTCTGACCAGAGATAAGAGCAATGAGGCGCACCCCTCATATCCTTTCATCTGCTTCACCTTAACCCTCAATGTTAAGGTTAAGAGCAACACTTACCCCATTCCAGTTGACTTTAAAGTCTAACCCTTGCTTGAGCTTAATTGTTTGGTTATAGTGTGTGCTAAATGACTTTGTTTGATTGATTGCTTGGTGCATCTGTACATGTTTGCTTGTTTGCCTTTGTGCATTTATCATCATTAATTGTTCATTATTGCATGATCATCATTTCATATCTTTGTGATCCATCTTTGGTTTACCCATTGAGGACAACTGTAAGTCCATTCATTGGCCATTATTCCTATGATTTGGAAGGGATAGAGTGTAAGACCATGTCATTTGGCCACTCATGTCCATTGCCTAGTGCTTGTTTGTTTGTTGTATGTGAGGATGCAAGTGTAAGACCATGTTGTTGGCTTTTGTATTCCTATGATCATCTGTTGGAGATTAGAGTAAGTCCAGATCGATTGGCATCTGACATCCACATTTTGTTTTATTTTGAGGAGATTAGAATAAGTCCAGACAGATTGGCATATGATATCCAGGTTTTGTATTTGCTTTAGGAGGTTGGAATAAGTCCATTTATTGGCCTCTGACATCCTTGTTTGTTTTAGGAGACTGGTGTAAATCCATCTATTGGTATCCGGTATCCACCTTTGTTGTGAGATTGGTATAAGCCCAGCAATTGGCCTCCGGTATCACCTTGCTTTTATTTGTTATTGCTCATTTGCCTATTCCTAAGGACACACTTGAATCATCTTCTATATGATCTCAAGAGGTGAACCTTTCTGAGAAGTTTTACACTCCGTTCTCCACACCCTCTTTGTCCTAAACCTTTTCACACTTTGCTTTCAAACTTTGACATTATTGTGCAAACATTTTCATGTCTTTTCAAATTAGAAACCTGGACCCTAAGTCCTTGATTTTCAAACTCCATTTCATAACACTTCTTTGAATCAATCCTAATCATATCTTGACCATATTTTGTGAATACTCATAATCGATTAACTTCACTCATTCAATTGTTTTTTGGCTTTGTCCATTGTTAATATTTTTTCACACATTAGCCATAGGTTTCAATTACCATAGCGGTTGATGTAAATCTTACCTTATCCTTAGTGAGTTGATTGTAAGCCTTCCATACTTATTATAGGGTTAACCCCTCACTAGTATGTTGAAGCCGTCCTCGCATGGTGGATTGTTGATTCAGGTTGAGTTTTCTCTCATTGGTAATGAAAAGCCTTAGTGCTTGTGTTTTAAAATGAATTCACTAACTTTTGGAAATCTTTTAGCCGAACTACGGCGTTTTGATCCTTACCTTTCATGGAAGGTACGTAGGCAACGGGTTCATCCGTTCAAACACAAAAACAATAAAAATTGTATATTCTTTTCTCACTATCCCATTCATGTTTGCACAATAATATTTTCA
This sequence comes from Lathyrus oleraceus, assembly GCF_024323335.1. Lineage (NCBI taxonomy): Eukaryota > Viridiplantae > Streptophyta > Magnoliopsida > Fabales > Fabaceae > Lathyrus > Lathyrus oleraceus. The sequence continues at coordinate 213,600,323 of NC_066580.1, forward strand.
AAACAAATAACATTTTCATACAACAATTGTGAAAAGGGCTCCCTAGGAGTACCTAGGACGTTTTGGGTGCCTAACACCTTCCCAGTGCGTAATTTACCCCTTACCCAGATTCTCTGATCTTTTCATTAGTTTTCTATGTGTAAAACTTCTTAGGCTTTTGTTCGCTTTTTATCCATTCCTTAGGATAAATAAAAGTGCGGTGGCGACTCGATTCTTTGTATGCTTTGCTTTTGATTTAGTCAATAAATCATAAAGTGACGAATACACCGCTACAATGCCTTGTTTGAATTAATTTACATACCAGTTCTCATTATTTTAAAAATCTTTTTGGGGGATGATGATGTCCTGACCCCACCTTATATAGTTTAATTTTTCATAATTTTCTTGATTAATTTGCTGTTTATTTGATAATTTTTAAGTTGACTCGAATCTTCAGTTGACTTTTCTATGATTGATGTTTGACTTAGGGATTGCTTATGGCAATTGAAGAGATCTTTTGATCCTCCCATGTTCATCTCATATGCCATGTATTAGAGGACTTTCATCTTGATTTTATTTGGTCCTTACCTCATTTCTCGATTAAATTATTCAGTGATCCTTTGTGTGCATAGTTTCATCTGTCTGATTCATTTGTCTTTTGTTATACTTGCTTCTTTCATCCATGCATACTATTGCTTGATTGTTTAACATGTTCATACCTCCCATACATTATTTAATGTTTCATTATTTCATTCTTGGATCATTTGATTTGATTATATACATGTTTGCTTATCTTATCTGTTTGATTAATTGTTGCCTACTTGTATGATGTATGAGATATATATTCTTATTGTTTAATTGCCATGAACCATCCCCGTTCATAACAAATGTACCCCTCTCACATGAGTTGTATAATGTTTATTCCTTCATTCTTTATTCATCTGTTAATACAAGAACTAAAACGAACATCCGATAATCATTTCAAAACAAGATCAAGAGCTCGATCCAACGTCGAGTAATCATTTTCAAAACTTAACAGAACCAACACATATTCATCCATCCTTTTGTAAGTCGATTGCTTCATGCATCTCCATTTCTCTTGTAAGTCGATTGCTTCATGCATCGTCATCTACCCTTATCCTCTCCTTGCTCCATACGTCGACTCTTATTCCGTTTAGGTAGCACCCATTAGGTAGAACCCTTTGTACGATAACACAGGTAGAATTCCCTTATTCTTTGCATGCTAACATTAGGTAGATGTTCCCCTTTGTAAATCCTAACACATAGGTCCACATTGCATGACAACTCTAAGGCAGAGCTTCCCCACTTTTAGACCTTCCGTGCGTCTCCGATCTTGTGGCATGTCAGTCCGTTCTATTGCAAAGAGGTAACTTCCTAAGACTCGATTCAGCAAGCTGCGACACCTACTACTAGGATGTTGAACACATTGCCCACTTTCCTTTGACACAGCTGGTGTCCTCTTTTGTAAGTCCATGTTCAGATGGCAATCCTTAACCCCTAGTTAGTCGAACTACGACAACTCTGATTCTCATTTCAGATGAGATACGTAGGCACGAGATGCGATGTCTTGCCGAGTTTTTGACTGACGACTAACAACTAATCCTTGGTTACTCTCGCCCTTGTTGCGATTCTTTTCTCTCTCCCTCGTTGCGATCGAGACCTTCCCTTTCTCTTGCCCTAGTTGCAATCGAGAGGAGAAAAAGCATTATTGGTAAGCCATTTGTCATCCTTTACTAATGTAGATGTTGAAGAGGAGGTTGGAACTTCGTTCCAAGCTTTATCTATTGCTGATGAATTGAAGACTGAGGCACCCATGTCTTCTTTAAAGGATGCCAAAGAGGTTGTTCAAACGGGTAGCACTGACAGATGGGGTCGCGTTGTGGAAGTCATTGAGAACAAGAATAGAGCAGGACTAGGATTTCAGCAAGGGCCATTTAATGCCAATGTCAAGGTTATGTAACCAGTTTTCCGCAGGGGAGGGTTCATTCATAAGGATGATCAACACTCAACCGCCATTATTGAAGACGGTGATGAAGATGAAGTTTGTGACAACTTTGTAACACACAACCTGACTTGCAACAACTGGATTGCTATTAATGTTTCTGTTATTATGCACCATTCAAAGTAATTTGTTTTTATTACTTTAAGAAAAATACTTCTCCTATGCCTAAGGCAGAAGTGAAATATTCTTGGGCATTTTTCTTATTATCATCAATAAAGTACAATTTTATTCATTCACATCTATGATGTTTTATTTTTAATTTTTGCTTTTTCTGAAAATGGTAATCATAAAAAACATAAATAAATAATAATCTTTCCATCTGCATAATATTTGTTTGCACTCCATTTCTCTAAAATCAAAATATTAAATCATTATGCAGGTTGGTTCTCAAACCCGTTAAATGTAATGATCCTAGTCCCTCTCAAACTTTGATTTCCTTGTGTTTGAAGCCGAGGAAGAGAATGATGATGAAGAAGTGTCTGATGAGTTATCCCGTTTCTTAAGCACTAGGGAAAATCCATTTAGCTGTTTGAATAGCAGATTGAATTAGTTAACTTGGGTTCCGATGATGATGTGAAGGAAGTCAAGATTGGGTCTCAACTGTGTCCAGAAGCTAAGAAGGGGTTAATTGATCTTCGTGAATATTCTGATGTGTTTTCTTGGTCCTATCAAGATATGTCTGGTTTGGATTCTGAGATTGTGGAGCATAGATTACCTTTGAAGCCAGAATGCCCGTTGGTCAAGCAGAAGTTGAGAAGAACTCGTCCTGATATGGCAGTGAAAATTAAGGAGGAAGTGCAGAATTAGATTGATGTTGGTTTCCTTATTATCTTCGGGTATCCGCATTGGATGGCCAATATTGTTCCTGTTCCAAAGAAAGATGGAAAAGTCTGTATGTGTGTTGATTATAGAGATTTCATTAAAGCCAGTCTGAGAGATGATTTTCCTCTGCCACATATTAATATATTGGTAGATAATACAACTAAATTCAAAGTCTTTTCATCTATGGACGGATTTTCTAGTTATAATAAAATAAAAATGGCTCCCGAAGATATGGAGAAGACCACATTCATTACACCCTAGGGAACATTCTGTTATAGAGTGATGTCTTTCGGTCTAAAGAATGTTGGTGCAACGTACCAGAGAGCTATGACCACTCTTTTTCATGATACGATGCATAAAGAGAACGAAGTGTATGCTGATGATATGATTGCTAAATTAAGTGATGAAGAAGAGCATGTTGAGCATTTGTTGAAGTTATTCCAATCATCGAGGAAGTATAAACTATGCTTCAATCCCAATAAATGTACTTTTGGTGTTTACACTGGTAAGTTGTTGGGATTTATTTTCAGCGAGAATGGTATTGAAGTTGATCCGGCATAGGTCAAAGCAATACAAGAGATACCTGCGCCTAAAACTCAGAAGCAAGCCATAGGTTTTCTCGATCGCTTGAACTATATCTCTAGATTTATATCGCACATGACTTCCACATGTGAACCTATACTCAAGCTCCTTCGGAAAGATCAGTCTTGTGATTGGACCGAAGATTTCCAAAAAGCTTTAGATAGTATCAAAGATTATCTGCTTGAGCCTCTGATTCTGTCTCTGCCTGTTGAAGGAAGACCTCTGATTATGTATTTGATTGTGCTTGATGATAGTATGGGTTATGTTTTTGGTCAGCAAGATGAATCTGGGAAGAAATAATATGCAATTTACTAACTCAGTAAGAAGTTCACCGACTCTGAGACTCGGTATTCTATGCTTGAGAAGACATGTTGTGCATTGGCTTAGGTTGCTAAGCGTCTACGCCAGTATATGTTGAATCATACTACTTGGTTGATATCCAAAATGGATCCAATCAAATACAATTTTGAGAAGTCTGCTTTAACTAGGAGGATCGGTCGTTGGTAGATGTTGTTATCTGAGTATAATATTGAATACCAATCTCAAAAAGCTATTAAAGGTAGTGTCTTGGCTGACCATTTAGCTCACCAACCTATTAAAGATTATCAGTCAGCGCAGTACGATTTTCCTGACGAAGAGATTTTGTACTTGAAGAAGGGCCAGAACCTGGTTCCTATTGGGGCATGGTATTTGATGGAGTTGTTAATTCGTATGGTAATGGCATTGGGGCAGTGATTATTACTCCTCAAGGCATTCATTTTCCGTTTACAGCTAGATTGACCTTTAAATGTACAAAAAATATGACTGAATATGAAGCTTGCATTATGGGGTTTGAAGAGGCCATTGATCTCAGAATTAAATATCTTGATGTCTGCGGAGATTCAGCTTTGGTTGTGAATCATATCAAAGGTGAATGGGAGACAAATTAACCCGGTTTGATACCATACCGAGATTATGCGAGGAGATTTCAACTTTCTTTACAAAGGTTGAGTTTGATCATATTCCTCGAGATGAAAACCGGATGACAGATGCTCTTGCAACGTTGGCTTCCATGATTGTGGTGAATTTTTGGAATGAAGTTCCTAATTTGACCGTGATGCATCTTGATAGGCCAACTCATGTATTTGCTGTTGAAGAAGTCAAAGATGAAAAGCCATGGTATTTTGATATTAAATGTTTCCTCCAAAGTCAGATCTACCCGTCTGGGGCATCTTTGAAAGATAAGAAGACTTTAAGAATATTAGCCGACAACTTCTATCTAAATGATGATGTGCTTTATAAAAAAAAATCCGGTATGGTTTTTCTCAGATGTGTGGATAGGCACAAAGCAGACCTGTTGATGGCAGAAGTCCATAAAGGTTCCTTTGATACTCATCCCAATGGACATGCTATGGCAAAAAAGATGTTGAGAGCAGGTCATTATTGGCTGACAATGGAATCTGACTGTTGCAAGTTGGTGAAGAAATGCCACAAGTGTCAAATTTATGCAGATAAAATTCATGTTCCTCCTACACTTTTGAACGTCATTTCCTCCCCATGTCCCTTCTCCATGTGGGGAATTGATATGATTGGCATGATTGAGCCAAAGCTTCGAACGAACATCATTTCATTCTGGTGGCTATTGACTACTTCACAAAGTGGGTTGAAGCGGCATCATATGCAAATGTGACCAAGCAAGTTGTTGTAAGGTTTATCAAGAATCAAATTATAGTTTGTTATGGTGTGCCAAGTAAGATCATTACTGATAATGGATCGAACTTGAATAATAATATGGTGAAAGCTCTTTGCAAAGACTTCAAAATTGCACATCATAATTCTTCTTCCTATAGACCCAAAATGAACGGGGTTGTTGAAGCTACAAACAAGAACATCAAGAAGATCATTCAGAATATGGTTGTAACATACAAGGATTGGCATGAGATGCTCCCATTTGCTTTGCATGGGTACTGTACATCCATCCTCACTTCAACAGGGGCAACCCCTTTCTCTCTTGTTTATGTCATGGATGTTGTGCTCCTCGTAGAGGTTGAGATCCCATCATTGTGTGTTTTGATGGAAGCCAAGATGACTGAAGTTGAATGGTGTCAGACCAGATATGACCAGCTAAATTTGATTAAAGATAAAAGATTGACTGCCATGTGTCATGGTCAGTTATATCAGCAGAGAATGAAGAAAGCTTTTAATAAGAAGGTCAAGCCTCGTGTGTTCAGAGAAGGTGACCTCGTGCTCAAGAAGATTCTATCTTTCAAACCTGATGCTAGGGGAAAATGGAATCCTAATTATCAAGGCCCATATGTTGTTAAGAAATCCTTTTTAGGTGGTGCTTTGATTCTTACAACTATGGATGGTGAAGAGTTCACGCGTCTTGTGAATGCCGATGCAGTCAAGAAATAATTCTCCTAAAAAAATAAAAGAACAACTCGCTAAGTTGAAAACCCGAAAGGGCGGCTTAGGAAAAAATGAGCGTCTCGGTGGATTGAAAACCCGAAAGGGCGGCCCAGGCAAAATTTAGAGAACTAAATATAAAATTTATCCCGGTAGATTCAGTACCCCACCCTGGGGAAATCTAGGAAAAATAAGGGATTATGGCAAGTAAATGCATTCGGCTGGTCCTGACCTTTGAAGCAGTTTTGAGCAGTCATTTGGTTCTGATTCATCATTCTCAACCAAAGACAAGCACATTAGATTTTGAAGTTGGTAGGGAGAGTAGTGATCATTGTATTCAATGTAGTCCTTTTCCATGTAAATTACCATTTTTAAACTTTGTAAATATCCATGGAGTCCCGCCATTTGCGGACTACCATTCTATTAAATAAAGTTGAGATTTTATCCAATTATTTGTTATTCTTACTTGTTTCTGTTTTAAAATTGAAATTTTATGATGATAATTCGAAATAAATAAATCTATGAACAATAAATTTTCTTAAAATAATAAGGCATTTACTCTAAGAATAATCAAGGCATTTACTCTATGAACAACAATCTAAGAACGGTAAAGTCTTGATGTGTGAAGCATTATTGTTTTCCCCAACTAGTTAGTTGGTGTTTTACCTCCTCATCAGTTCGTCATTCATCCTCAACATGGTTGATATGTTTCTCCCCTAACAATTTATCATCCCCAATAGAGTTAGTGGGTATCATCCCCAGCTGAGTTGATGATTTGTTCCCTTTACAATCCATCTTTCCCCAACTGAGGTATTCATGCTTTTGCATTTCCCAGTTTGTGACTTGAAGAATGAACCATGGATGTCTTGGAACCATTTTTGGCCTCTAGATCCCCAACACGTTTATTGGCATGTTGTGTAGCGGTGACCGTTTCTCCTCTGCGTGAGCCTTGATCCGTTTGTTCATTTTAGTGCCTTGGAATTGGTTTATTTCGCAATCTCCAAGAAGAATCTGATGATTATTGAAGAAGTTTTGTGGTCTTTGATTTTTTCTGGAAGATCATTGTATCCCCAGTAAAGCTCTATAAAGATGTTTTTGGATGGAATCCCCAGTAGAGCATATGTTTCTTCTCACTTAGAGTTTTATCTCTTGACTGTAACATAAGACCCCGACGAACTTCCATCTCCTATTAGAAGCTCTTCCCTTGGAAGTGCTTGGTTTTGAGCAATATTATTGATGTCCCCTGTAAGGTTGTCTCCCATTTGATATGGTGTTGACTTAAAATTCCCTGCAACGTCGACTTGTTAGGATCCTCAGCAGATCCTTCTTTATCCTTAGCATGATTGGTTAATATTTTTCAGTGGTGCTTTCTTCCCGCCGTGGAGTCTGCCACATTTGCTTGGATGCATGTTCTCTATGTCTTTCCCCAGCCATAATTGAATTTATTTTGAGATAGATAATTTATTTTCATCCCTAGCAGATTCTCCATATGGTGTTCCCATGTTGTTGAGATTAGCCGAGTATCCAGTTGTGATGATCCAAATCTATGTTATTTGTATCCTATGTGCTCGCTCGTCAGCATAATCACATACATACACATGCATATACATGCATAAAAACACAACATCAAATATTTCATTGTGCATTTTATCAAATTTATTTTTATTCTGATCCTCTGCTTTGGTGATATTATTTCCCCATCCAGATTCCGTGTGTCTGTCCTCCTTCAGTTGTAGTGTGTCAGTCCCTTTAAGCAGAAAAGTTTATCTTTTCTCCTTCCCACTGAGTTATTACCTCATAGATGATTGTCATTTTAATGTCCTCCCCAGTGCTTTACCGGGATGGAACCACATCCCTTGAGTTATATCCTCATTGGGTTGAGTGTTTGTTTGAATGTTTCTTTCTAGTTCTTACCTAGATAGATCTTTTGGTCCCTGAGAGTTTATTACCCAGTGACTGGTAATATTCTTCTTGTTGATGAGTACTTTACCTGTGCCCAGTAACCGGTAAAAGGTAATTTACTTCTTTATTTTTCTCTAGCGAATTTGTTCTCACGTTTCCCCAACAAGTCTATCCTTGATACGTTCATCCTAATCAGTGACAAATATTCTTCTTATATGGTTTTCTACCCAATAAAAAGGTAGTCGTAATCCCTATTATTCCCCAAAGAGTCTATCCTTGATATGTTCACTTTAACTGGTGATGAATTTTCTATTTCTTTGGTATTCTACCCAGTAGCCGGTAGTTGTAATTCCTATTTGCGGTCTTCTACCTAGTAAATGGTAGATATAAATCCTACTCTTCCCTCTAAGTCTATCCTTGATATGTTCATCTTAACCAATGATGGATATTCTCTCTCTTTGGTCTTCTATACTTACTGATAGTTGTAAACCCTATTTTTCTCGGAAGTTTATCCTTGATATGCTTATCTTAATCGATGACGAATATTCTTCCTTTGACTTTATCCTCGATATATTCATCTTAATCGGTGACAAATACTCTCTCTTTGGTCTTCTTCCCAGTAACAGGTAGTTGTGATTCCTATTTGATTTGTTTTTCACAGTAGGTAATTCTTACCCAGTAACCGATAATGAATGTGCCTCATTTTCCTCAGTGAGACATCCTTGATATGTTTACCCTAACCGGAAATGGATGTCCCTCTGTTCGAGTATATTAACTTCTTACCCAGTAATCGGTAGTAAATAATATATCTCCTTTTACTCTTATGTTGAAGTTTTTCTTCCCTAGTTGTGTTTGGTTTCGTATTTCTTTGAGAAATTGAATCCCCTTTTACGTGAATATTTCATCCTCGTTCTGATTTACACATTTCCCCAGCGGGTGTTTCTTGCTGTACTGGTGTTATCCCAATACATACAAATTTTCTTTTTCCCTGACCGAGTATTTCCACTGATTTATTTTCGTGGAAAATCCTCTCGTGTGTCCTAGGAGTTTCCAAGTCGTACCTAGCCTACGCATGAATTTTATACCCGGAGTCTCTTTCTCCTCGGTGAGCTTTCCTTATGGAATGCATAATGCTCCTATGGACTTTCAGTCTCTCTGGAATCTTTTCCTTTGTGGCAGTATATTCCTCACAAAGATTATTTTAACATTCATATCATATGCATCATAAGGTCTCTGAGGGACCAAAATTTGTTTCTTGATGTTGTTATTTGAGTCCATTATGAGTTGATACAAATATTTTAACCATCACACCCTCAGCTAGAATGTCCTTAAATAGGGGCAGCTGTAAGACCCTAATTTTGACCCTAAGATCCCTCATGTTATCTCATCATTTGCATTGGCTTTGGGATCACACCTTGGCATCCTCGTTACCCCTCAGTCATTGGGTATGCATTGGGAGAGATCAGCAAACACATTTGATTGTATCATACTCTATTATCTTTTGTTTACTAACCAAAATACCAAAAATATGTCTAATGTATCTTTGTTTCTTTTGTAGGTAGTGTGTGCATCCATTTGTGCCCTATCAAGCTGACATATAGGGTTTTAGACCCTCAATGCAAGGAAATAAATCAAGGAAAGGTTCATAATGGTTCTAAGCATTATATATGGATCCCCATGTTCTTTAATTGTCATTTTGATCAAGAATTCATCAAGAGTTTGAAGCTTGTTTGCCTTGGAAGCCCTAATTCATCTTGGTATCTTGTGTGACTTCCTCAGTAAGTTTCCTCATAAATTGATCAAATATTTCAAGGGATACTTCATTGAACATCATCTCAAGCATATATGATCTTCCATGAGCCCCAAAAATCAATAGAACTTCAAGTTTGCAAGATGGTTCAAAGTAGTTGACCAGAGAAAGTCAACTGGTCAAAACTGGAGTTTCCTAGACCTTATCTCCTATAATTTTTGTAATATGAAAATCACTCCAATATAAAGGTTACTCTTTATGACATTCCAAACATCTTTCATGTTTGCATCAAGAGCTAATTTTTCTTGGAAAGCCATTTTTATGGTGAAATATTATAGGTCATTTTGTTTGTGCCTAGTTAGAAGGTCAACTTCCAAGGACCATAACTTGCTCAATTTGTATTATATTAAGGATATCCAAGTGTCATGATCAATTTAAAAATGACTTCTCCAACTTTTCTTCTTTGATAAATGTCAAATTCAACTTTCAAGAGCATGTGCCAAGAGGAAACATTATAGGTCATTTTGGGTCATTACCATTGAACAAGCATTTTTCCTCAACTTCTAAAATCCATAACTCCCTCATGCCAAATATAAATGATGTTAAATTTGTGACCAAATTAAAGAGGAATGGAAGAGATACAACATTGGTGAAGAAACCATTTTTATTTGGAACTCATAGCAGAAGTTATTCAAGGTGGAAGAAGTGGTAATTTGACTTTGTACTTAGAAAATTTTCAACCATGTTTGATTTATCCAACTTCCATCTCAAAATTCATCCTTATCCAAGATCCAAATGTAAAAGTGTTCAACATCAAAGTTGTTCCCTTGATTTCACCTTTCGAAATCATCCAAGATCACTTCATTTGGACAAGAATTGAGGGACTTGCGCATGGTTCCTTTGTTGGGCTTGTTTTGGCAACTTTTGCACTCAAGTGTGACTTCATTTTGCATGCTTCGATGTAATGACTTCATCATCAATTGAATGCGAATTATAAGTGGAATGCATCATTTATTGCACCTAATTCTATGCCCATGCATCCATGCACAACATTGCTATTTTTTGCCAAATTTTGAAATGGTGCAAAACTGAATTCCATAGCCTATAAATACAAGTGCATTGGCCTTAAATTGACACAGACACCTTGCCCAAGCCTTGCCAAGCAAACTCATAACCCTACTCAATAGAATTCCTTGAATATTTCATTGAAATCGAGTTCTTGATTCAACTTCTGTTTGTGAACAAGAACTCCAAGGATTCATAGCTATTTTCATCTCAATTGATCACTACAAGAAAGAGGAGGAATAACCAATTGGAATTGCATCAAGATCCAACCAAATCACTACATCTTGAAGGTGATTTTTCCAAAACTTTAAGCCTTTGATTCTCTCTCAATTCTCCACTATTCAATTTGCTTATTGGTTTTTGTAGCGGTAAATTCATGACCATCAAGCTATGGATAAACTAAACGTCAATAAAACCAGAGTCGCCACCTCCCTTTTATTGTTTCCAAAGGAAAAGGGAAAAGTACGAACAAAACCCAAAGATAAGAAGTTTTCAAATCAAAATTAATAAAATGCTAGAGATTACAAGTAAGGGGGTTGGTTACACAGAGGGAAGGTGTTAGCACTCAAAGTGTTATAGGTACTCCTAGGGAGCCCTTTTTTATGTGTACATATGTTTTTGGTATAAAAGATGTTTGAGAAAATTGAGTGTGGGGATGAGAAAAGAATTCATTGATTATGTTTTTTTGTTTGACAAGACCATTGGACTTGTCCCTAAGTACCAACATAAAAATGAGGGATCAAAACATCGTAGTTCGTGGTAAAAATTTCAAAGTTAGTGAATTGCTTTTAACAAAAGGTTTAATAAGAAAAAGGCACAAAAGGCCCAAAAGATGAATGAAGTTGTTAGTTCATTTTGTCTTTGTAGCGGTAAATTCATGACCATCAAGGTATGGATAAGCTTAACGTCAATAAAACCAGAGTCGCCACCGCGCTTTTATTGTATCCAAAGGAAAAGGGAAAAGTACGAACAAAACCCCAAGATAAGAAGTTTTCAAATAAAAACTAATAAAATGCCAGAGATTACATGTAAGGGGGTTGGTTACAGAGAGGGAAGGTGTTAGCACCCAAAGTGTCATAGGTACTCATAGGGAGCCCTTTTCTATGTGTGTATGTGTTTTGGTATGAAATGATGTTTGCAATAAATAGAGTATGGGGATGAGAACAGAATTCATTAATTATATTTTTGTGTTTGACAAGACCTTCAGACTTGTGCCTACGTACCAACATAAAAATAAGGGATCAAAACCTCGTAGTTCGTGGTATCAATTTCAAAGTGAGTGAATTGCTTTTAACAAAGATTTAAATTTAAAAAGAGGTAAAAAGGGCCTAAAAGAATTTGAATGAGTGTTAGTTCTTTTTGTCTTTTGAAATTTTAAGTCAATATGGTTAAGTTCATTTACAAGTTTGATTAAAAAAGAGTGTAAAAATTCAATGGCATAAGGACAAAGTTTCTAATTTGTAATAAAGTCTAAGTTTAGAAATCACAAGCAAAGAAGATTTTGAAAAGGGGGAGAGATTTGAAATTTAAGAAATGGGAGGAGATGAAGAGACTAATCCTAAGCAAAAATTTAAAAGTTAAGAGTTGAAAAGATATGACCAATGGAATGCAATCTAATAGACAAGAATGTCATATAGAAATCCATTTTTTTTACTTTAAATCAAGTAATATCAATAATCAAGTAGCAAAATTAAGAACAAGTCATCAAATAAAGATAGCCACATCCAAGCTAGCGACTTCATAGTCTTCTTCTTAATCTTCCCATGTATCAGATGACATACTCCTTGAATGGCTCAGAATAAGGCATTAGACATAGGTTCAAAGTAACATTTGAATCAAGACCATGTATCATATGAACTCAAGTGGATCCCAATACTTGTATCAGATGAGAGCTCAAATCACAATAACTTAGTCTCAGAAAAGTTGGCATTGGCCAAGTCCTTTTTCATATGGAATGTTGCCTAATTCTAAGTCCAAAGCTCAGATCAAATCCAACAGTCCACACAAACATTTTTTTAGGGTTTTTGTTGTTTATTAGGTATTTTAGGGTCCTAAGACCACAAACACAAGCAAGATACACAAACAAATATATACAATCACAATATAAGGCTCAAATGAGCAAAGTGAAAATGGCATAAACATAAACAAGTTAAATGATATGTAAAATGGCAAATGAAATGCTAAATGACTTGAATTTAAATTTCATAAAGTAAATGACTTGAAATTAAAAGCAATAATAATAAATGTTAGTCAAATGTTAGTTGATTAGATGTTAGTGAGGTTTTTGCTTTTCCATTGATTAAGTCATTCTTTGGAAAACACTCAACCCTCTATTCACAAGCATGGATCCTTGAACCAACACATCTTCCAAAGGAAGGAAAAAAGACCAAGTTTCCACACAATACCATGAAAGGGGGGAGACTTACAATCTCACTTACTAGAATGTTATGCCTTTTGGGTCAAAATTTAGCGCTATGTTAAGCAATCGTAATTAGACTTATGTAGAAGTCACAATTATCTGCGGTCGGGCAATAAAAATCTTAGTGTTAATGCATGTTAGAGATATGGTATAATGAACCATACTCCTAAAATATACCACACATAAAAATAAAATGATCAAAGGATGGACCTAATCTCATCCATACTTGCATTAGTTCATCTAACATGAAGTTATTGATGAACCAATTAACCTTAGGATATTGAGACTTCATTGGTCAATGAAAGGAATGGGATAGAATGGAATTTAAGATGAAGAGGGAGGGAAGATAAGACAAACACAAATTTTTCATGGGAGGAATTTTATCAAATTAAAATCATTCATTCATTTTGGGAGATGGAATGTACATTTCATCAATCCCCTAAATCCAATGATTTTAATCCAACAAAAGTCAAATCAACTTTGACCAAGGCCTAAACACATAGTCAAACTTCACAAGTAAATCAAAATAGCTCAACATAATTTCTACATAATTAATCAATTAAAAATCAAATTAAAATGCATTTAAATGAAATTTTATTTGATCAAAAACCTAAAACCTCTTCAAAACACCAAATAAATGGCCAAGAGATTTATCCTAGGTCAAACAAGGTCAAAGGGCCTTCGTCAAAAAAATTCATTATTTTTGAAAAGTCAGAAGTATTTTTAAACAATTAAAAATATGCACACAAAAAATTAATTCATGAAAAACATCAAAATTAATCTAAAAAATAATTTTAATTCAGAAAATGAAAGAGAAAAATATTTAGTTTTTTTTTGTGAAAGTCCCATATTTTTTGGATTAAAAATGAAATTGATATGAATTAATTAAAAATTAAATTGATATGAATTAATTAAAAACAATGGATTAAATGACATAATCAGAAATTCAAAAAAAGGAGAGCCATCTGATCTCCCCCCTTAGTTGAGGTGACATATCAAATGGTTGGAAACGCGCGTTCCATCAATGCTTCAGTCAACTATCCCACACGCGTGGTAATCAATTTGATTGGATGAGATTAGAAGCTATGGACCATATCAGATGGTTGGAACATTGTCAATACACCACCCAAGCCCTAGCTTCGGTCATCTTCTCCAATGAGGACCACCAGACTGGTCCAAGCTCAACTCAAAGAAAAATGAAAAGTGAATACACTAATTTGAAGGAAAAATGCTCAGGAGCACGAATCTGGCCTCAATTTTGTCCAATTCCAAGTATATAAAAAGATACAAGGATTCGAATTTTGAGGATCATGAACTGAGTTGCTTCGATTTGACCTCAAAGCAACTCAATCTTCTGCCTACATTGATAGGACTTCAAATAACCAAAAATCAACAAGAATAGTGAAGAATTGAGGGAGAATCGAAGAGATGAAAATTCTGAAAATTTACCTTCAATGGAGCTTCAGACTGGCACGATCTTGCTTTCAATTATACTTGGTCTTGCTTCAGATGCTTGATGGAAGTGAAATGGATCAAAGAAAGGGATATACTCTTGGAGTTTCAATCACAAAACAGATGGAGAATTGAAACTCGATTTTCAAAGAAAATCTTTAATCTATCTTTCAATGGTGAGGGTTTGAGGTTGCAAGTTCAAAGCTTGGGCATGAGGTTCTCAATTCTGAGCAATGAGGGTCTTATTTATAGGCCATGACATTGATTTTTGCACACTTCCAAATTTGGCAAAATTTTGAAATTCTCCTTTGCATTGTTGCATGGGCGCATGCTAGGCCCATGAGATGATGTGATCTAATCCATAATTGAATCTACACCATGCTTAAATCATGTTAGAATTCCATGCAAATGTGTGTGAAAAATGGAAGTTGATATTATCCAAATGGTCCCTTAACTTACACCCATGCGCAAGTCCTTCATACTTTGGCCAAATTAGATGATCTTGGACTTTTTGGAAAGGTGAGATCAAGGGTAACAACTTTCATGTTTAAATCGTTTTCATTTGAAGCCAGGATAATAATTAATTTTGAGGTGGAAGTTTGGGAAATCAAACATATTTGAAATTTTTCTAAGTCCCAAGTCAAATGTTCACTTCTTTCACCTTGAATAACTTTTTCTATGGACTTCAAATGAGAAAGGTTCCTTCATTAAAGTTGTACCTATTTCAAACCTATTCAATTTGGTAACAAATTTGACCTTATTTGGATTTGGAATGAAGGAGTTATGCATTTTAGAAGTTGAGGAAAATCACTTGTTCAATGGTAGTGGCCCAAAATGACCTGTAATGTTTCCTCTTGGCCCATGCATTTGCATGTCAAATTTGCACTTCCTCCAAACATAAAAGTTTAAGAAGACATATTGAATTTAATCACTCAATTTTAAATGGCTTCCATCGCATAAAAAATGAGCAAATTATGGTCTTGGGAAGTTGACCTCTAAACTAGGGTTCAAACAAAATGACCTATAATATTTGACCATAAAAATGACTTTCCAAGCAAAACTAGCTCTTGACCTAAACATTAAAGTTGTTTGTAATATAATTTTGAGTAACTTTTCTCTTGGAATAAGTTTCATATGACAAAAATTGTAGGAGATAGGGTCTAGGGAACCCCAATTTTGACCAGTTGACTTTCTTTGATCAACCACCATGAACCATCTTGCTAGCTTGATATTCTCTTGACTTTTGGGACTCATGGAGGATAATATATGCATATGATTATGTAATGTAAAGTATCCCTTAAAATATTTGATCAATTGCTGAAGAAACTTGTTGAATAAGTCACACAAGATACCCAGATGAATTAGGGTTTCCAAGGCAAACCAACTCCAAACTCTTGACGATTTCTTGATGAAAATAAGATGTGAAGATAATGGGGGTCCATATATTATGCTTAGACTTAATGTGAATCATTTATTGATTGTTCTCCTTCTATTGAGGGTCTCAAACCCTAGATATATGCTTGATAGAGCATAGGTGAACACACACTACCTACAAAAGCAACAAACTATACATTGACATATTTTTGGTATTTTTGTTAGTAAACAAAGAAAAATGAAGTATGATACAGTCAAATGCGCTTGGTGACCTCTCCCAATGTAAACCCAATGAATGGAGGTGTAAAGAGGATGCCATGGTGTGATCCTAATTCCAATACATATGATGAGATAACATGAGGGATCTTAGGGTCAAAATTGGGGTCTTACAGTCTTTTGAAATTTTAAGTCAATTTGGTTAAGTTTGTTTACAAGGTTGATTTAAGAAAAAGATTTGAAAATTCATTGGCATAAGGCGAAAGTTTCTAATCATTTAAACAAAGTCTAAGTTTGAAATCATAAGCAAATAAGGTTTTTGAAAAAAGGGAGAGATTTTGAAATTTAAGAAGTGGGAGGAGATGAAGAGGCTATCCTAAGCATAAATTTAAAAGTTAAGAGTTGGAAAGATCTGAGCAATGGGATGCAATCCACTAGACAAGAATGTCATATAGAAACCCATATTCCCTTGGACTTTTACAAGAAACAAGCAATAAACAAATAATTAATATCCAGACTATATTAGGATCAAGGCATCAAATAAATATAGCCACGTCCAAACAAGGAATCCCATAAGCTAGCAGTCTTCTTTGTCTTCTCATGTATCAGATGAAATATTCCTTGATTAACTCAAAGCAAAGCATCAGACATAAGGTCAAAATAACAATTAACACAAAGACAGATTAACAGATGAATTCAAACAAGATTCAAGACTTGCATCAGATAAAGGCTCAATTTAGAATAGCTTGGTCTCAAAATGTTTGCATTGGCCAAGTCCTTTTTGCATAGGGAATGCTGCCTAGTTCTAAGCCCAAGAGTTCAGATCAAGATCAACAGTCCACCATACATTTTTTAGTATTTTTATTGTTATTAAGTATTTTAAGGTCCTAAGAGCATAAACAAAACCAAATGCAAAAACAATATATATAATCACAAGATATGGCCCAAACGAGCAAAGTGAAAATGACATAAACATAAACAAGTTAAATGAAATGTAAATGGCAATGAATGATAAATGACTGAAATTTAAATTGCATAAAGTAAATGACTTGAAAGTAAAGCAATATTAACAAGAATTAGTCAAATGTTAGTCAAAGGTTAATGGTGTTTTTTAATTGATTAAGTCATTATTTGGAGAACACTCAACCATTCTTTCACAAGTATGAATTCTTAAACCAAGACATCTTCCATGAGAAGGGCTCCAACTTGGATAATTCAACAAGTATGCCACTAGCTCTCATGAAAGGAAAAAAAGTCAAGTTTCCACATAATACCATGAACAATGGGAGACTTACAATCTCACTTACTAGAATGTTATCCCATTAGGGTCAAATTTAGCTATATGTTAAGCAATCATAATTGGACTTATGTAGAAGTCACAACTATCTGAGGTCGGGGAATAAGAATTGAGGTGTTAATGCATGTTAGAAATTTGGTATGAAGAACCAAACTCCTAAAACATACAACACACTAAAGGAAAAGATCAAGAGGGAGGGACTTATCTCAGTCATACTTGTATTGGTTCATCTGACACAAGGTCTTTGATGAACCAATTAGCCTTAAGACAATAGAGATTTCATTGGTCAAATAAGGGAATGAGAAAGAATAGGGATGAAGATGAAGAGGGAGGGGAAGATAGAAACACAAATTGGTCATGGGAGGAGTTTCATCAAATCAAAACCATCCATTCATTTTGGGAGATGAAATGTACATTTCATCAATCCCCTAAATCCAATGGTTTTGATCCAACAAAAGTCAAATCAACCTTGACCAAGGCCCAAACAGAAAGTCAAACATCACAAGACCATAAAAATGGATCAACAATATTTTTAAGCATTTAATCAATTAAAAATCCAATTAAAAGTGAATTAAAATACATTTTAATTTGGTCAAAACCTAAAATCCCTTCAAAACACCAAATAAATGGCCAAGAGATTTATCCAGGGTCAGACAAGGTCAAAGCACCTTAGACAAAAAAATCCCTATTTTTTGAAAGTCAGAGGTATTTTTAAACAATTAAAAATATGCACAAAATCACTTAATTCATGAAAAATGTCAAAATTAATCCAAAAAATAATTTTAATTCCGAATATGAAAGAGAAAAATATTTAAATATTTTTGGTGAAACTCCCACATTTTTTGGATTAAAAATGAAATTAATATGAATAAAATAAAATAAAAGGATTAAATAAAAATTCAGAAAATAAAAAGAAACTAGAAAAAGCAAGGGCCGTCAGATCTCCCCCATTAATTGAGGTGGCAGATCTAATGCCACACGTGCACTTTCCGTGGTGGACACAAGTCAAAGTGATGTACACGTGGTAATTCAAACCAAAGGCCAAGATTAAAACATTCCAACATGATCAGATGGCCAGGAGGTGTGCCAACACACCACCGAAGCTAGGGCTCCGATCATCTTCTCCCGTGACCTCCATCGGACTGGTCCAACTTCATCTCAATGGAAGATGAAAAACAAGGACACTATTGTAAGAACAAAAATTGTTGTACAACAGATTCCATGATTTTGATGATAACAAAGGATGAAACCAAAAATGGCACCCTAACGAAAAGTTTCTAAGTGTGCAGGGTTCTAATGAAAGAAGGAAGAGATCTGATGACGTCATCAGATACAGAATCATATCAGATACAAATTATCAGAAGATCAGAAGCATCTGAAGTAGAAACACGCTCAAGAAGTTCTAACTCTGAGCCAAACAGGAGAATATCATAAGCATCTAAAGAAGAAGTGCACTCTAGAAGTTCTGACTCTGAACCACGGTATATCATTCCAGAAGCTCTAAGCGTCATCTGAAGACATCATCAGAACTCCTTAAGATAAACATCAGAAGCTCCGAATCAACACAGCAAGATTCCAAGATTCCCAGAGTCACGCAGACTTTGATAGTGGGTTTCCTAATTCAGAAAGAGTAACGTTAACTTCAAATTCAAATGGAAAGGAACTATATTTGGAAAGAAGTTATTCAGGGAGACAAAGTTGTTTTGGCAAGAAACAACAGAAGTCATGGCATTAATTCCTATTCAAGATAAATTATCTGCCATCAATTTCAACGGTCCTTTCACTCCTATATAAAGGACTGAAATCAACATTGAGAGGCGCGCAAGCATACACTGAAACATTCTTTCTCTCTCTCTCAATATTTCACAAAGCTTTTGCTTAGAACGTGAAACACTTTTGTTCTTACTGTTGTAATATTTGCTTATATTAGAAGCACTCTAGATTACATAGTCTTTTATCTATTGTTTTATTTCCTCAAGTGACTCTGCGCAGTCTGTATACTTGAGAGGACTAAGAGATCCTTCTCTTAGACGTTGGTTGTAAACAATCTTTCAAGATTAGTGGATTAAGTCCTTGTTGAAGGCGAAATCACCTTGGCCGGGTGGACTGGAGTAGCTTTGTGTTATAAGCGAACCAGTATAAATTCCTTGTGTGGTCTTTATTTTGAAAAAGGGCTTATTTTCCAAAACAATTCAAACCCCCCTTTCTTGTTTTTCTCACCTTCAATTGGTATCAGAGCTTCGGCTCTGTTATTGATTTTCTAATCAAACACTTAACAGTGTAGAGAGATCCAGAACGAGAAAAACTATGGCCCACACAAATGAATGAGACAGTTACAATGCTAAGCCTCCTGTTTTTGATGGAGAGAAATTCGACTACTGGAAAGATAGAATTGAAAGTTTCTTTCTGGGTTATGATGCTGACCTCTGGGACATTGTCACAGATGGATACACACCTCCAGTCTCAGAAAATGGAGTTGAAGTTCCCAGAAGTAAGATGTCAGAAGATCAGAAGCGTGTCTTCAAAATTCACCACAAGGCCAGAACCATACTTCTCAATGCTATATCTTACAACGAGTATGAAAAGATCACCAACAGAGAAACAGCCAAAGACATACTTGACTCTTTGAAGATGACTCATGAAGGAAACTCCCAAGTCAAAGAGACAAAGGCTCTGGCGCTTATCCAGAAACATGAAGCTTTCAAAATGGAAGATGACGAAGCCATAAAGGTAATGTTCTCTAGATTCCAAACTCTTATTGCAGGTCTCAAGGTTCTAGACAAAGGATACACAACTGCAGACCACGTCAAAAAGATAGTCAGAAGTTTGCCAAAGAAGTGGAGACCCATGGTCACTGCCCTGAAGCTGTCAAAGGATCTGAACAATATCAGTCTTGAAGAGCTTGTTAGTTCCCTCAGAAGCCATGAGATAGAACTAGAGGAAGATGAGCCTCAGAAAAAGAACAAGTCTGTAGCATTAAAGTCCAGATCTGAAAGACGCAAATCTGACAGAACCAAAGCTTTCCAGGCAGAAACTGAAGATGCTTATGACTTTGAACCAGAAGATTCTGATGATGAAAAAGAATTGTCACTCCTGACCAGAAGAGTTAAACAACTCTGGAAAAAGAGGAACAACAACTTCAGAAGACCAAGACCCAGAGGGGATCGATCAGAATCTACCTCAAAAGGTAAAACTAACAAAGATATTACTTGTTATGAATGTAAAGAAACAGGTCACTACAGGACTGAATGCCCCAAGATAAAGAAAGACAATCCCAGAAAAGAAAGTTTCAAGAAAAATACCTTCAGGACAAAGAAAGGACTAATGGCTACCTGGGATGATAGTGAATCTGGTTCATCAGAATTCGACTCTGATGAACAGGCCAATGTGGCATTTATGGCTACCACATCCAGAAGCAGCTCAGACGAAGAATCTGAAGAGGTATTTTCTGAACTCTCTCGATCTGATCTAGAATCATGCTTGTCAGAAACTCTTAGCTCATATCAGAAATTAAAACAAAAGTTTAAAAATATAAAAGGCTGTCTTGAAGCAAAATTTGAAGAATGTGGCAAACTTGAGATGACAATTCTAGCACGAGAAGATAAAATCAGATCTTTAACATTAGAAAGAGATGGAGCAAAAAGAAAATGTTTAGAATTGGAAGAAGCGTTGTCTCAAGCACCACAAACTTCAAATGCAATAATTTATAAATACGAAGAAGCCTTTCAAGAATTTCTGAAAAATGGGATAGGAAGGAGTGCTATGGCATCCATGATTTATGGAGTCAGTCAGAACAATAAAAAGGGAATTGGGTATGATCCTAAGGAAGATAAAACTTCTACTGGTGATCAACTTAAATCTCCATTTTCATATCACTATACGCACACACAAGAACAAAAATTTGAAAATGCTAGAAAACCCAAAGTTATAAGAAACTCTGGGAAAACTAATCAGAAAGGACCCAAGAGACTCTGGGTACCAAAAGATAAGATTGTTTATGTTACAGACATCCTATGCAGCAAAGTTCAGACACCAGTCATGGTACCTGGACTCTGGATGCTCGCGACACATGACGGGAAGAAAGCCTATGTTCCAAAGCCTGGAACTTAAAGACGCTGGATTCGTAGGCTTCAGAGGAGATCAGAAAGGAAGGATCAGAGGCTCCGGAACTATTGGTAATGGTACTCTTCCCTCTATATCTGATGTTCTTTACGTAGAAGGATTAATGCATAATTTGTTATCCATAAGTCAATTAAGTGATAACGGTTATGACGTGATCTTTAATCAAAAAACATGTAAAGCCATAAATCAAAACAATGGTTCAGTCCTATTCACAGGCAAGAGGAAAAACAACATTTATAAAATCAATCTTTCTGATTTAAAAGAACAAAATGTTAAATGTCTGATGTCTGTTCACGAAGAGCAATGGGTGTGGCATAGACGCTTGGGCCACATTAGCATGAGGAAACTTTCTCAGCTAAATAAACTCGAGTTAGTCAGAGGCCTACCTAAACTGAAGTTCTCTTCAGATGCTCTATGTGAGGCATGTCAGAATGAAAAATTTTCAAAAACGTCTTTCAAAAAGAAAAATGTTGTTTCTACCTCTAAGCCTCTGGAACTTCTCCACATTGACTTATTTGGTCCTGTGAAAACAGCATCAGTCAATGGAAAGAAGTATGGACTAGTCATTGTTGATGATTACAGTCGCTGGACATGGGTGAAATTTCTAAAGCACAAGAGTGAGTCTCACTCTGTATTCACCAGTTTCTGCTCCAAAGTGCAAAAAGAATTTGACTCTAAGATTATCAGAGTCAGAAGTGATCATGGTGGGGAATTTGAAAATAAATCCTTTGAGGAATTATTTGACTCTAATGGAATATCCCATGATTTCTCCTGCCCTAGAACTCCACAACAAAATGGAGTTGTAGAGAGGAAGAATAGGACACTCCAAGAGATGGCCAGAACTATGATCAATGAAACTAATATGGCAAAGCACTTTTGGGCCGAAGCTGTAAATACATCGTGTTACATTCAGAATAGAATCTCCATAAGACCTATTCTGGATAAGACTCCCTATGAACTGTGTAAAGGAAGGAAACCAAACATTTCATATTTTCATCCATTCGGATGTTCTTGCTTTATTTTAAACACTAAAGAACATCTGAACAAGTTTGATTCCAAAGCACAGAAAGGTATTATGTTAGGATACTCAGAACGCTCTAAAGGCTACAGAGTATACAACACAGAAACCAAAATTGTGGAAGAATGAATTCATGTCAGATTTAATGATAAGCTTGACCCTAAAAAGTCAAAGCTATTTGAAAATTTTGCAGATTTAGAAATCACTCTTGCAGGATCTGATAAAGCTCCAGAAGCAACTGTCACTCAGAACTCTGAGGAAATTAAATCCCCAGAAATCCCAAAGAGAGTTAAAAGTCGTATCAACGTATCTGAAGATTTGATTCTGGGCAACAAGGACGAACCTGTCAGAACCAGATCTACCTTCAGGACCTCTGAAGATACTCCCCTAGGACTAGTGTCTCTGATCGAGCCTACGTCCTGTGATGAAGCACTTCAAGATAACGACTGGGTTTCAGTCATGCAAGAAGAATTAGATCAATTCACAAAGAATGATGTCTGGGATCTTGTTCCAAAGCCCAGAGGCACTCACGTTATTGGAACCAGATGGGTATTCAGAAACAAGTTGAATGAGAAAGGAGAAGTCGTTAGAAACAAAGCTCGACTGGTAGCTCAAGGTTACAGTCAACAAGAAGGTATTGACTACAATGAAACCTTTGCTCCAGTCGCAAGGTTAGAATCTATTCGTCTTCTTGTCTCTTTTGCTATAAACCACTCTATCAAATTATATCAAATGGATGTCAAGAGCGCATTCCTTAATGGTTATATATCAGAAGAAGTGTATGTCAACCAACCTCCAGGTTTTGAAAATCCAAACTTTCCAGAACATGTTTTTAAACTTAAAAAATCTTTATATGGACTTAAACAAGCTCCCAGAGCTTGGTATGAACGTTTAAGTAATTTTCTTCTGGAACAGAATTTTATCAGAGGAAAAGTTGACTCCACACTCTTCTGTAAGAACCTTAACAATGATCTCATGATATGCCAGATATACGTTGATGATATTATTTTTGGTTCAGCTAACGCCTCTGTTTGTCAAGAATTCTCTGAGTTAATGCAGGCAGAATTTGAAATGAGCTTAATGCAAGAACTAAAGTTCTTTCTGGGAATTCAAATTAATCAAACTTTAGAAGTCACGTACGTTCATCAAAGCAAATACATTAAAGATGTTCTGAAGAAATTTGACATGGCTGACTGCAACTCTGCAAAAACTCCCATGCATCCAACATGCATTCTTGAAAAGGAAGAAGTAAGCAAAAAGGTTTGTCAGAAGCTCTATCGAGGTATGATAGGCTCTCTTCTCTATCTAACTGCTACTCGACCTGATATTCTCTTTAGTGTCTGTCTCTGTGCCAGATTCCAATCAGATCCTAGAGAAACTCACTTAACAGCAGTTAAGAGAATTCTCAAATATCTGAAAGGAACTCCTAACCTGGGCCTGATGTATGAGAAAACATCAGAGTATAGACTTTCGGGTTACTGTGATGCAGATTATGCAGGAGATAGACTGGAACGAAAAAGCACATCTGGAAATTGCCAGCTCCTAGGAAACAATCTGATATCCTGGGCCAGCAAGAGACAGTCAACCATCGCTCTATCCACTGCAGAAGCAGAATATATCTCAGCATCATTGTGCACAACTCAGATGCTCTGGATGAAAAATCAGTTAGAAGATCTGCAAATCTTCGAGAGTAACATTCCTATCTTCTGTGATAACACTGCTGCCATTTGTCTAAGTAAGAATCCCATTCTACACTCCAGAGCTAAGCACATTGAAATAAAACATCATTTTATCAGAGACTATGTTCAGAAAGGGATAGTAACATTGAAGTTCATTGATACAGATCATCAATGAGCAGATATATTTACTAAGCCTTTAGCTGAAGATAGATTTCTTTTTATCTTAGAAAATCTGAACATTCAAAATTGCCCTTAATAAATTGTGCCTCTCAAGATGTAAAATGAGACTCTGACATAAAAAAATG
The DNA here is from genome assembly GCF_024323335.1 of Lathyrus oleraceus. Taxonomy (NCBI): domain Eukaryota; kingdom Viridiplantae; phylum Streptophyta; class Magnoliopsida; order Fabales; family Fabaceae; genus Lathyrus; species Lathyrus oleraceus. Next base: position 213,624,713 of record NC_066580.1, read on the forward strand.
AGCTTCTGTCTCTGACTCTGATACTTCTACCAAGTTAAGAAGATATCTAAGTTAGAAATCTCCAGGAACCAATCCTTTGGTATTCCTGAAGATCAGATACATCAAACCACATGGAGTACTTAGCGTCTAACCTTGGAACTTCTAGACAGCTGTCCAGAAGAAATTCAAAGGCCAGACGTTTGAGATCTCCTCGAGCAGTCTGCATACTGTTGGGATTAGACATTCATTAATGAGCCATAATCATTTTTCCCCCAAGCGTGCTAACTTGGTTTTCGTGCTAACGCTGAATTGTGTGTCGTTTTGCATGTGTTTTTGTTTAGGGTATTTAAACACTCCTCTCACACTTCACACACTTTTCACTCTCACTCACTCTCAAACCTATTCTCTGAAGCATTTATGCAAGCAGTTCATCTTCAACTCATCTTCATCAACAATAGATGCTCAACAACAACAAGTTTCCAACTTTTCTCAGCAAATGGAATCAAGCACCACAGCCCAAAGCACAAACACTTCCACTCCAACAGTTACAGGCGTATCCATTACTCCAGTATACAAGGAACCCCATGTTCTTGATCGTGAGCCTCATATCAACCTGGCAACTCCCTTTGAGGGACTGGAAGTTTTATGTGAATCACTGGTAGACTTCAACAACATGAAGAGAAACGGAGTAGATCTTACTGAGGAACTCCGTCAACAAGGTTGGGAAAACTACTTCCAAAGGCTCTATGGCCCTGTTCACCCAAATCTCATCAAGGAATTCTGGAGATTTGCTGACGCTGATGATCATTTCATCGTCTCCTACGTGTTGGGGGTCAAGATAGTGATCACTGAAAAATCAATTGCTTCATTACTGAACATGGAGAAAACTGGAGGAAGAAGGATCTACGACATCAACCCCAGATCAAGGTACATTGCTCAGGTAATCAATCCCACCATATTCAAACTCAACACTGAAGGCAATCCATCAAAGAACAAAGAACTTCATCAGAACCTCAGAGTATGGCTCAAGATCATTCTGGGAACCATTCATCACCGCCCAGCATCAAACTCCTCTGACTACATCAATACAGATCAGAAGTGTATTCTGTATTGCATTCACAAGGGTTTGAAGCTCTGCCTCCCAGCACTACTCTTCAGGTATCTCAGAGACTCTGTACGGGAGACCAGAAACAACATGAAACCCAGAACCTACATCCCTCTGGGAAGACTTCTGTCTGATGTTTTCATCGAAAATGGGCTTGTAGATCATCTGGAGAAGAACAAGCTTATGGAAGATCTGGCGATCGATACTGGAAGGCCTCTGAACTCCAGAAATCTGAAGAGCATGGGAATTCTGAAGAAGATTCAATTCAAACCCACGCTGGACACCTCCTGGGACGCCTTGAAAAATCAGAGGAAGCTGTCACATAGTCTTGCAAGGTTCTACAAGAATGAACCCAGAGAAGCAATCCTTCACTATATGCAGCGTCTGAAGGATGAAGGAGTTGACATCTCTGACTTCAGACTGGACGATTGTCTAGATTCAGAAGAAGACTTCGTCAAGTTCAAAAGAGGTCCCTCTGAAAAGAAGTCTTCAAAGGCAAAGAAAGCAAGGCTAGGAGAAACTTCTGAAACAAGATCTCCAGCGCCTCTGCAAGTATCTACTGGTAAGTCTTCTCCCTCTATTCCCTCTGAACCTCCTGTGGCTTCCTCTAATCCTCTCCTAGCACCTATCTACACCACCTCTGAAACCCCACCTTCTACAACCAGAACCTCACAACCTCGACCTAAATTTAATCTTGCCCATACATCACTACCTCTATCCGAAGCTGAAGAACTCAATCAAACCACCTCTTCATCTTCAAACCCAGAATCACCCCCTTACCTTATCCTCTCCTCTGACCCAAAACCTTCTGACCCCGCTTCTCCCACTTTAGCCCACCTTTACTCTCTAAACCAAACCTCACAACAACCACAACAACCTCCACCTGAACCTGAAGTCACTTCACCACCCCTAGAACAAAAAACCAACAACCCTTCTGAAGCTCAACCCTCTGACATCACCCCCCAAAACACTTCCGCTGAACCTGAACCTCTAACATTAAACTTAAACCCTCCAAACTCTCCACCCCAAACAACTGAACCTGAACCTGAACATTCCATGCCTACCCTGGAGGAAGCCATAATGTTATTCGCAGGGGCTTCAGTACAAAAGGTCAAGTCTCTGACCATTAACTCTGGCATCAGTGATGATCCTGACTCTGTAAGGACACACTGGAACAGAGTCATTGGCTGGATGACTTCTGAGGCTTTCAAGCCGAAGCACATCTCTGAGTAAGTCAGAAACGACTTCATCAGAGATGCTGAGGCAAGACTACAGGAGAGACTTGCCAGAGAAGCTGAAGAAGAAGCAAGGAGAAAAGAAGAAGAGAGAGCCAGACAAGAAGAAATCCAAAGGGCAAAGGAAGCTGAAGCCAAAGCTCTGGCTGATGCTGCTGCCGCTGCTGAAGCTGAAGGACAAGCTGCTGCTGAAGCCGAAGCGAAGGCCGCTGCTGAAGCACAGAGTGCTCTGACTCAGGGGGAGTCCTCTTCTGTCATTCCCATGGTTCTCAAGACACTTGAAGAACTTCAGAAAGACCAGAAGGAACTCAGAGCCAGAATGGACAAACAGGATACCGTCAACGACAACATTCAGAACATGCTGGCTCAACTGCTTCAGAGGATGCCTCCTCCTCCGAATCCTTAGGCACTTAGGATCTTTTGCTTGTTGCTTTGCTTGTTTATGATATTTATTTGTTTTTCTTGCCATTGTCTCTGTTGCTCTTCTATCTGAATATAATATCTTTTTGATTATTTTGTTTAAGTCTTTTTGATTCTGACAAAAAGGGGGAGAAATCAAATATAGCTCTGATGAAATATTGCCTAATACCTTAAGCACTCTGCAACATATTTTTTCTTTAAAATAAATTCATCTAACATTGGACTTAAGAAATTGCAGATAGTATCGAAACTTCATTGCTTGGAAGCTCTGGTAAGAACTTCTGAACTCCCTAGCTCATCTCAGGGGGAGCTCCTGATCTGATATTTCCTGTTTCATCTGCTATTTAAAGTTTGTTTTGTCATCATCAAAAAGGGGGAGATTGTAAGAACAAAAATTTTTCTACAACAGATTCCATGATTTTGATGATAACAAAGGATGAAACCAAAATGGCACCCTAACGAAAAGTTTCTAAGTGTGCAGAGTTCTAAGGAAAGAAGGAAGAGATCTGATGACGTCATCAGATACAGAATCATATCAGATACAAATTATCAGAAGATCAGAAACATCTGAAGTAGAAACACGCTCAAGAAGTTCTAACTCTGAGCAAAACAACAGAATATCGGAAGCATCTAAAGAAGAAGTGCACTCTAGAAGTTCTGACTCTGAACCTCGGTATATCATTCCAGAAGCTCTCAGCGTCATCTGAAGACATCATCAGAACTCCTTAAGATAAACATCAGAAGCTCCGAATCAACACAGCAAGATTCCAAGATTCCCAGAGTCACGCAGACTTTGATAGTGGGTTTCCTAATTCAGAAAGAGTAACGTTAACTTCAAATTCAAATGGAAAGGAACTACATTTGGAAAGAAGTTATTCGGGGAGACAAAGTTATTTTGGCAAGAAACAACAGAAGTTATGGCATTAATTCCTATTCAAGACAAATTATCTGCCATCAATTTCAACGGTCCTTTCACTCCTATATAAAGGACGGATATCAACATTGAGAGGCGCGCAAGCATACACTAAAACATTCTCTCTCTCTCTCTCTCTCAATATTTCACAAAGCTTTTGCTTAGAACGTGAAACACTTTTGTTCTTACTGTTGTAATATTTGCTTATATTAGAAGCACTCTAAGATTACATAGTCTTTTATCTATTATTTTATTTCCTCAAGTGATTCTGCGCAGTCTGTATACTTGAGAGGACTAAGAGATCGTTCTCTTAGACGTTGGTTGTAAACAATCTTTCAAGATTAGTGGATTAAGTCCTTGTTGAAGGCGAAATCACCTTGGCCGGGTGGACTGGAGTAGCTTTGTGTTATAAGCGAACCAGTATAAATTCCTTGTGTGGTCTTTATTTTGAAAAAGCGCTTATTTTCCAAAACAATTCAAACCCCCCTTTCTTGTTTTTCTCACCTTCACAAATGAGGTATTACCGGTTACTGGGTAATAAGCTCAAGGAGACATGTGATCAAAACACCGGTATAAGGGTGAGAGAAAAACATGCTCGGGGAGAATGAATATCTAAGACCGGTATAAGGGTGAGAGATATCAATCATTTAAAACATCTGAGAAAAACCTAAAAAGGTATATTTCAACTCAGGGAAATCTGACTCCACAGGGGACAAAAGTCATAGTAGGGAGCAGAAGGAAGGAACACCAGGGATAACGGTTACTGGGCATATAATAGGTGACCAACCAGGCGTGAATTGGGGAATATTTCCAATACACTCATCATCCGAAAGGAGGGTTGAAAAAGCAAACCTGGTTACAGGATGGATATTCGATTCTATAAGGAAATACGAATCTTACTCGTCTAGGGAAGCAAAAGACATCGACTGAAGAGTGCATGAGATATATTATCTATTACCGTCAGAACGTAGATAACATACTCGCATGGAAGATTATCCACAACCAGTTACGGTGTTAATCAAGGATAAATCAACCGAAAAGAAAGGACATTGGGATACCGAATACTAGGTATAAAATGATGACCAAACAAGGGGAGAAACAATCATCACCAACAAAGGGTGAATGAGAGATGACTCACTGGGGATACATTGACGAACGCAATGATCCGGGAGATATATCACCGGTTACTGGGAGATATACTCAAAATAAAAGGAATATCAATCCCGAATATTGGATAAAGATAAACCATCAAAGAGGGGATTACATCTACCGGTTACTGGGTAGAAAAACCACAGAAGAGAGTAACCATCATCGGTTAGGATGAACAAAGTCAAGGTTAACTCTGCGAAGGGGATAAAATTGGGGTTTACGACTACCGATGTGAAGGCAGAGAACCACAGAAATAGGGCTTACAACTACCGGTTACCGGGTATAAGGTCACAGACTCCGCCGGGGAAAAGATGGACAATTACTGGTTACTGAGCAATCATTCATCTACACTACAGGGAAGTGCAGGGGACAAACAAAAGGAGTCAATCTAGGAACAAACTAGAGAGACACAATGAAACAAGACTCAACCCAATGAGGATATAACTCGGGGGAGTAATTCCATCCCAGTACATATTTTGGGAGGAAACTGAAATAACAATCATTCACGAGGCCATAACTCAGTGGGGAATGTGGAAAAAAGGATAGATACTTTATGCCTATGGGGCTGACTCTATATGGAGAGATCAGACACAAACATCTGCTTTGGGGAAATATAATATCACCAAATAGCAGGAAATAACAAACAAAGATATATGGCAAAGAATGCATCATGAATATCTGAATGTTGAGAATATGCATGTATATGTGTGGTTTATGTGTGATGAATGCTGACAAACAGACATATCTAACACAACCAGGTCCAGGGATTAATGAACAAGTATCTGGTACTACATCTCAAAGGAGAAAGCCAGACCCACTAGAGAACATCCAATCTAATAGGGGCAACAGATACCAGGAAACAAAGATCTCTGCAGGGAAAGGAGAACCAGTCACTCCAGTGGGAAGGAATCAACACGTCTTCCTCAGAAGTTCCCACGCCACTCTGCAATCAGGTAAAGTCTTAACTGGGGAACCGAACATGGATATGATCTATTGTAGAAAGCCATTCTATTGGGGAAATTATCCAGGGGAAGGATGAAACTCTGTGGGGAACAACCACCAATCAAAAAGTTCCAATACCAACACATTTCCTTGCACTGCTGGATAAATCATATCTGCCAAGGAGAAGGGAACATTACTCCGCTGGGAATTGAAAATAAACATTTTCAACACCTGCTCTACTCAGGATGAAAATAACAAACAGGCTCTGATCAGACAACTCCACTAGGGAAACACTGTTGATGACCATACTGAGGAGCAAATCTGCTGGAGATTAAAGTAGACAAGTCCACAGGGGAAAAGCTACAAACCAAACTTGATAAGAATTCCGCTCATGCTAGGGATTTCCTGCTCACTCCGACGGGGGGATTTCTGACTTGAAGTGAGGGATAACCAACTTCTTTGAAAAGGTAGCACGCTGTTTTATCAATCTACAAGGGATTTTAGGTCAATCCACGCAGGGGATGACAACCATATAATTGATAACACAAATGCTAAATCCAGCCTCACTAGGGAGCTAGAAGATTAGGACCAGACTTCCAAACTCTCTGGGGATTTGGTGGGGCTTAATTTCCTTCTGCACTTGCGGAGGACCTGTCTTACCCTTTTGGAGATCATACCATCCTTGGGAGAGCACTGAAGACGTGCCAAGTATCCTTTTTGTCATTGTGAATGTTCACTTTTTTTAGAAACAATTTATGAAAATTTAAAACATGGATATTTATCAATTAAAACATGCAAAACATTTGTTGAACAAAAACAAATAAGAGTGCAAAGAATTGGATAAAGGCTCAAATTTATTTGATGGAATGGTAGTCTGCAAATGGCAAGACTCCATGGATCTTTACAAATTTGAAATTGGTGATATATATTGGAAAAGGGCTACATTGAACATAATGACCATTTCTCCACCAACTCTGAATCCGATGTATTTGAAGCTTCAGTTGACGATGACTGAGCAAGAATCTTTGACAAATGATAGTTGTAGAACAAAGTCTTGTCAAGATGCAATTACTTGCCAAATCACTAATTTTTGTCTAGATTGCCCCGGGGTGAGGTACTCAATCCAGCGGGATATATATTCATTTTTTATGTCTCTAACTTTTGCCTGGACCGCCCTTTCGGGTTTTCAATCCACCCAGACGCTCATTTTTTGCCTAAGTCGCCCTTTCGGGTTTTCAACTTAGCGAGCTATTCTATTTTTATTTTTAGGTGAAGTATTTCTTGACTGCATCTGAATTCACAGGACGAGTGAAATCCTCTCCATCCATAGTTGTAAGTATCAAAGCACCGCCTGAAAAGGCTCTCTTAACAACATATGGACCTTCATAGTTTGGAGTCCACTTGACCCTGGAATCGGGCGCGAAAGACAAGACTTTCTTGACCACGAGGACACCTTCTCGGAACACACGAGGCTTGACCTTTTTATCAAAGGCTTTCTTCATCCTTTGCTGATATAACTGACCATGACACAGGGCAGTCAATCTCTTCTCTTCAATTAAGTTCAACTGGTCATAACAACTCTGAACCCATTCAGCATCAATCAAATTGGCTTCCATCAAGACTCTCATTGATGGGATCTCCACCTCTACTGGGAGCACATCCTCCATGCCATATACAAGGGAGAAATGGGTTGCCCCTGTTGAAGTGCGGACAGATGTACGATATCCATGCAAAGCAAATGGCAGCATCTCATGCCAATCTTTGTACGTAACAACCATCTTCTGGACAATCTTCTTGATATTTTTATTAGCAGCTTCAACAGCCCCATTCATCTTAGGTCTATAAGGAGAAGAATTATGATGTGTAATCTTGAACTCGCTACACAGCTCTTTCATCATCTTGTTGTTCAAGTTAGATCCATTATCAGTAATGATCTTATCTGGCACACCATAACGGCATATGAGTTGATTCTTGATAAACTTCACAACCACCTGCCTGGTCACGTTTGCGTATGACGCCGCTTCAACCCACTTGGTGAAGTAATCAATTACTACGAGAATGAACCTGTGACCGTTGGACGCTTTTGGCTCTATCATGCCAATCATGTCGATTCCGCACATAGAGAAAGGCCACGGTGATGAAATAACATTCAGAAGTGTCGGGGGAATATGAATCTTATCCGCATAAATCTGACACTTATGACATTTCTTCACATACTTGCAGTAGTCAGACTCCATTGTCAACCAATAGTAGCTTGCTCTCATCATCTTCCCGGCCATGGCATGTCCATTGGAATGAGTACCAAATGAACCCTCATGGACTTTAGTCATTAACAGGTCTGCTTCGTGTCTATCCACGCATCTAAGCAGAACCATGTCAAAATTCCTCTTATAAAGCACATCACCATTGAGGTAGAAACTGCCTGATAACCTCCTCAAAGTCTTTCTATCTTTCACAGATGCCCCAGGCGGGTAAATCTGACTCTGAAAAAAACATTTGATGTCATAATACCATGGCTTATCATCTTTTACTTCTTCAACTGCAAATACATGAGCTGGTCTATCCAAGCGCATCATAGTGATATTGGGAACCTCATTCCAGAGTCTCATCATGATCATTGAAGCAAGTGTAGCAAGTGGATCTGCCATCCGATTCTCATCTCGAGGAATATGATGGAAGTCAACCACAGTAAAGAATGTTGAAATCCTCCTCGCATAGTCTCTATATGAGATGAGGCCAAGCTGATTCGTCTCCCATTCACCCTTAATATGATTAACAACAAAGGCCGAATCACCATAAACATCGAGATGCTTAATCCTAAGATCAATACACTCTTCCAAACCCATAATACAGGCCTCATATTCCGCCATATTATTCGTGCATTTGAAAGTTAGCCTTGCTGTAAAAAGAAAATGTGTGCCCTGAGGAGTAATAATCACTGCCCCAATACCATTTCCATATTGATTCACAGTGCCATCAAACACCATGCTCCATCGGGAACCAGGCTCTGGCCCTTCATCAAGTGTAGGCTCATCACAATCTTTCATTTTCAATACAGAATCTCCTCATTAGGGAAATCATACTAAACTGACTAATAATCTTCAATTGGTTAATGTGCCAAGTGGTCAGCCAAGATACTACCTTTAATAGCTTTCTGAGCTCGATACTCAATATCATACTCAGACAACAGCATTTGCCAACGGGCGATCCTCCTAGTTAAAGCAGGCTTCTCAAAGATATACTTGATTGAATCCATCTTGGATATCAACCAAGTCGTATGATTCAACATATACTGGCGTAAGCGCTTAGCAGCCCAAGCCAAAGCACATCATGTTTTCTCAAGCATCGAGTATCGAGACTCACAATCAGTGAACTTCTTACTCAGATAGTAGATGGCATGTTCTTTCTTCCCTGATTCGTCTTGCTGACCAATGACACAACCCATTGAGTCTTCAAGAACTGTCAGATACATAATCAATGGTCTCCCTTCCACGGGCAGAGACATAATCGGAGGCTCGGACAGATACTCTTTGATACTGTCAAAGGCCTTCTGTCAATCCTCGGTCCAATCATGACGCGCTGATCTTTCCAGAGAAGCTTGAATATTGGCGCACATGTGGCAGTCATGTGTGATATAAATCTGGAAATATAATTCAAGCGGCCAAGAAAACCTCGGACTTGCTTCTCAGTCTTGGGCGCATGCATCTCTTGTATTGCTTTGACCTTTGCAGGATCCACCTCAATACCTCTTTCACTGACAATAAAGCCCAATAACTTTCCGGAACGGACTCCAAATGTACACTTGTTAGGATTCAGATGAACCTTATACTTCCTCAAACGCTGAAAAAGCTTCAACAAGTGCTCAACATGTTCAACCTCCATTTTTGACTTCGCAATCATATCATCAACATACACCTCAATCTCCTTGTGCATCATATCGTGAAACAAAGTAGTCATAGCTCGTTGATATGTGGCTCCGGCGTTCTTCAAATCGAAGGGCATCACTCGATAACAGAATGTTCCCCAAGGTGTGATGAATGTTGTCTTCTCCATATCCTCGGGTGCCATTTTAATCTAATTATATCTGGAAAATCCGTCCATAAACGAGAAGACATTGAATTTAGCTGTATTATCTACCAACATATCAATATGTGGTAGAGGAAAATCATCTTTTGGACTAGCTTTATTCAAGTCTCTATAGTCCACACACATGTGGACTTTTCCATCTTTTTTAGGCACGGGCACAATATTGGCCACCCATTGAGGATATGTAGAAGTCACCAGAAACCCCGCATCAATTTGCTTCTGAACTTCTTCTTTTATCTTCACTGCCATATCAGGATGAGTTCTTCTGAGCTTCTGCTTTACGGGCACGCACTCAGGCTTCAAAGGCAGGAAATGTTGCACGATATCAGTATCCAGACCAGGCATGTCTTCATATGACTAGGAAAAGACATCGACGTATTCTCGTAGCAACTCAATCAACCCCTTCTTAACAAACTCTTCAAGGAGTTCTCCAATCTTCACTTCATGAACACAATCCTCAGACCCCAAGTTGATTGTTTCCAGATTCTCAAGATGCGGCTGAATGATCTTCTCTTCGTGCTCAAGTAAACAGGTAATCTCATCAGGAATCTCTTCAACATCATCTTCTTCGGCCTCAAATACAGGGAACTCGAAGTTGGGAGATGATGTTGGATCATTATGTTCAATGGGTTTGATCAACCTGCATAATGATTTTGGATATAAAGAGATTTTAGAATTCAAACAAGGAAAATCATTATGCAGATGAAAAGATTGATTTTATTCTATTTTTTAAAGGTTTTATGTGATCACCAATTTCATGCAAAAAACAAAAGTGAAAATAATTGGAAAAAACAAACATTTAACATGAATTTATTGAATGAAATATCATTGTATTTATGAGCCAACAATGTCATCACTCCTCCTTTTGGCATGGGAGAAGGGTTTTTTAAACAAACATGAACATTACGTTGACTTATGGACGACTGTTGGAACATCAACGGCGACCCAATTATTGCAGACCCCTCTAGGGATGTCAAAGTTTCCAGAATCTTCCTCTGCATCCTCTTCCACAATAGCAGCAGCTTCCTCGTCTTGGACGGCGTGGATGAACCCACCACTCTGAAATAGCCCATGCTTGTTGAAAGTGCTAGAAGAATACCCTATGCCAGCCCGGGATTTATTGTCTTCTATCTTGATCATTTGTCCCAAACCAGTAGTTGTGCCATGCTCAATGGCCAACTTAGCATAATTGTAGAACGCAAATGAAGAAGTTTCTTTCTTAGAAGGCTCAACAATAGATAAAGCTTGGAACGGCGTTCCAACTTCATCCTCAGCATCTATGTAAGAAAAGGAAGACAGATGGCTAACCAGGAGAGCCTTCTCTCCCCCTACCACCACCAGCTTTTTGTTCTTGACAAATTTCAATTTCTGGTGTAGGGTGGACGTCACGGCGCCTGCCTCGTGAATCCATGGTCTGCCCAATAGACAACTATATGATGGGTGGATATCCATGACCTAAAAAGTGATTTGGAAATCACTTGGTCCAATCTTGACTGGGAGTTCAACCTCACCAATCACCGTTTTGCGGGATCCATCAAAAGCTTTTACCACTACTCCACTCTACCTCATGGGAGGCCCATGGTATGACAATCTAACCAGAGTGGATTTTGGCAACACATTCAGTGATGATCCAGTGTCTACCAGCACATTAGACATGGCATCATCCTTGCAGCTCATAGATATGTGAAGTGCCAAATTGTGGTCTCTTCCCTCTTCAGGGAGATCAACATCACGAAAACTAAGATTGTTACAAGCGTGATGTTTGCAACAATACTATCGAATTATTCTATTATGACGTCATGATCTACATACGCCACATCCAACACCTTCTGCAGAGCTTAACAGTGTGGTTTTGAGTTCATAAGCAAAGATAGCACAAAGATCTTTGATGGCGTTTGTAGAAGCTGATCTACAACATTGTATTCACTCCTCTTGATGAGCCTCAACATCTCATCACAGTCTTCTTTCATCGTGCCATTCTGGCCAGCAGAGACAGTAGTTCTTACAACAATGGCAGGTTTACTAGCAACAAGTGTCGGATTTGGAGCAATAACAGCATTCCCAACTAGGCACACAACATAATCAGCAATATCGGCCCTTCTGATGTCAGCCTGGGGTTTCGGCGGAGCCGAGAAAACGTGACCGCTACGGTTCAGGCCGCTGACATCAGTGATATTAACAACAGAAGTAGAGGGCAGGGGCACCTCCTTCCCATCTTCCAATGCCACAACATTGTAATGATAGGGGACAACCTTATTAGAAGAATATGGCACAGGGCCAGCTGATTTAATTATCAAAGAGGGAGAAGCCTTCTGTTTGCTGCCATCATATCGGATGACAATAGGCTCTGGGATCCGAAATACTGGTGATATCACATTGACTTCATCATCCACATCGCGATTCTAAAGTATTTCAATTACACCTTCATCCAGCATTTCTTGGATGTCTTTACGGACTTGGCGACATCCCCTCTGATTGACAGTGCAAACTTGGCATCTGTCACGGCCGTGCTCATAGTGATTGTATTCACACAACAGTCTATGCATCTCGACCAAAGATTGTCGAATATGGCTGACATATTTGACTTTATATTTACCAGGGCAGCCCTGGACCATGTTGACAGCAGATTTCCCATGCTCGGGCAATGGGTTCTTCTTAACATTGGGACCTACGTCCTCGAAACACAAGATACCACTTCTCACTAGGTCTTGAACCTTGGTCTTCAGCGGGTAACAATTTTTCCACGCCATGTCCGGGGGCACCGAAAGATAAACACAATGTAGCTCGGGCTTATACCACCACTGAGGGTTGGTGGGTATAGCCGGTGGGTCGCGTGGAGTAATCAGTTTCCTCTCTATCAAAGAGGGAGATAGCTCTGCGTAGGTCATTCGAATGGGATCAAAGGTGACCCTCTTCCTCTCATAGCTGGTACTAGTTCGATTATTGTTTCGAGGCTGGTAGGCCTGCTGTTGTTAACGGTGCTGTTGTTGTTGATATTGTTGATGTTGCTGTTGCTGGTTGTTATTGTGTTGACAGTGCTGATTTTCTCTAAAAACAGGTGCTATGTGAGCCACCTGATGCTGATTACCGGCGGGATGCACGGTCTTCCTCCTCACAGAGGGCCTTCTGGGTTTGACATGGGAGGTCACAACATATGCCTCGCCATCTTTCTTCTTTCCAAATGCCCTATATCGTTTGGCAGAAGAGCCTTATTCTCTAGTCAGGCGTCCTTCCCTGGCCCCTTCCTCCAAACGCATCCCCATGTTCACCATCTCGGTGAAATCAAAAGGAGCGCTGGAAATTATCCGCTCATAATAAAATGAGCTCAAGGTCTTCAGGAAGATCTTGGTCATTTCTTTCTCTTCCAGCGGAGGCACAATCTGTGCAGCTAGTTCTCGCCACCTCTGGGCGTACTCCTTGAAAGTTTCCTTGTCCTTCTAGGACATAGCCCTCAATTGATCCCTATCGGGAGCCATATCCATGTTATACTTGTATTTCTTGACGAAAGCTTCGCCAAGGTCATTGAAGGATCAAATGTTTGCGCTGTCCAAGCCCATATACCATCTCAGGGCAGCACCAGACAGGCTGTCCTGGAAATAATGAATAAGGAGCTGATCGTTGTCGGTTTGAGTCGACATCTTCCTCGCATATATAACCAGGTGGCTGAGAGGGAAAGTATTTCCCTTGTACTTTTCAAAGTCAGGTACCTTGAACTTTACAGGGATTTTAACATTTAGAACTAGGCAGAGTTCATCAGCAGACTTGCCAAAGAGGTCCTTTCCTCTAAGAGTTTTTAGTTCCTTACAGAGTTCAAGAAACTGATCATTCATTGCATCCATCTTTTCATATACACCTGGGCCCTCAGACGACTCAGAGTGGTAGATGGTGTCGTCTACCCTTGGCATAGTATGCACGACAGGAGGTGGAACGGCGAGGACCGGGCTAGATGCAGGCAGAGAAGCAAACGTGGGAGTAAGACCCTCATAAGCAAAGTTTGTGGGCATCCCCCAGGGAAACCCGACTGGCATATTAGTTGGTGCAAAGTGGGCGCTGGCCGCAGGCACTGTTGAAGAGGAAATCTCAGAGATGATTATCCTTTGAGGAGGAGTTGAAGGTGCCAGAGACGACTGACTTTGGGCGTCCATGAAAGACTCCATCAGGGCAGTCAGTCTAGCCACTTCCTCCTTGAGTTCTCGGTTCTCTTGCTCTAAGTTATCCATCAGTCTTGAAGTGTTGGCTCGAGTGTAGTACTGGTGAGTCAACTTGTCTTCAAAATAAATGAAGAACACAGAGTTATACCATTGAACAAGAAGCCTGGAGCAAAACCTGCTTATGCACATGATGCATGCAATGCTTGTGCATATGATTTATTTTAATCAGAGTAACTTTAGAGTCCTATTTTCAAATATTTGAAAATATTAATCATTTAGACATATATGAAAATATCGCATCAATAATATCTGGAACATATTTTTTACACCAAAGAAGTACAGTCTTGGTAACCAAATACAATACAAGAGAGAAGGAAAATGAACATCCTATGGAACCCTAGAAGCAATCATCTAAAGCTCTGGAGACTGGAAGATAAGCCGCCCGAAGCTTCTTCACCTCCCTCTCATAGGCTGCCTCCATATCCGCTTTCTCCTTGGCGAGTGGATCGTACTTCCTTTTCCAAAACTTGGAAGACTGAGGAATAAGAGAAGTCACCACATCATCAGGCTCATCGATAACCTGATGCTCAAGAAACTCTATCAATGCATCCTTAGCTCTAAGAGGCTGAAGTAACTCCTCTGGTTCACGGATCCAAGCACGTGAATGGTCTTCGTCTCTCAACTCCTCTACTCCTTGGTCAGGGAGGGTTGAAGGCCCAGCCACAACCAAATACGTAGGTCTCGGATACTCATAAGGCATAAGGTACTCAGAAGCTCTCCTCCTAACCCACGAGGTATAGGGTTCCAAAGCAATACAGTTCTTCGGACCAAGCTCTTTCCTTCCCTTCCTATGGATCTTACGCCAAGCGCGAACCATCCTGCTCTTCAAGCCTTGGGGATCTTTACCCTCCTGAAAGAATCCACCCTCTAACAGAATGTTATTAGGTTTATCCTTTAGGGGGAACCCAAGTTGACGACGTGCCAAAGTAGGGTTGTAATTAATCCCACCACATGTACCAAGAAGAGGTACATTGGAGAATTCACCACAAGAGTCGATAATCTGCACACCATCATATATACGGTTGTACCAAAAGATATCATCATTAGTGAGAGACATAAGTCTCGTGGACCACCGTAGACATCCTTTGTTCTCCTTGAAGGTGACCGTCTGCGGCAAGTGCGAAATAAACCACTTGTACAACAGAGGCAAACAGCACACAATGGTACCATCACCCTTTGCATTCCTCATATGCAAAGAGAAATAAGTGTCACCCAACAGAGTCGGAACGGGATTAAAAGTAGAGAAAATCCTAATAGCGTTCACATCCACAAACTTGTCGATGTTGGGAAATAACACTAGCCCATAGATGAGAAGTACAAATATGGCTTCAAAGGTGTCCTCACTCATGGCCTTCCCATACAAAGTAGCTTGAGCAATGAGGAACTCATAAGGGAGACCTTGAATTCCACCTTTGGTGGTCATATGAGCACCAACCATAGATTGATCTATATGCAACATATCAACTATCTCTTGAGAAGTAGGAACCCTCTCTAAGCCACTGAACGACAACTGATCTAGGATAGGTATTCCCACAAGATAGGCATACTCCTCAAGTGTAGGCAAAAGCTGGAAATCCAAAAATGTGAAGCAACGGTACAAGGGATCATAGAACTGCACCAATACACTCATCAGACCTTCATCCACTTGAGTAGCCAGAACAGATAGAAGCTTCCCATGACGAGCCTTGAAATCCAAGGGATCTAATACATAGGATGTCAAATTCCTTAGCTCTTGCAAGTCGGGTTGTCTGAAACTGTACTTCATCGTATTCCTTCTTTGTCTATCCATGTCTGAGAATTTGCAAATATACCTCTTAAGTTCCTTGAAAATTTTGTCATTATTGATGATATGGATGCAAATGGGTGCATGATTGCATGGATGCAACAATCACACTCAAGGATCAAGCAAAGCACACAACACAAAGGTCATGGGATGGATCAAGTCATCCTTAATATCAATCATCAATTTTGGTGGATTATGGTTTACAAGAACGGATCAACCATGAATCAAAGGTTTGTTGCAAGTCACGAGCATGGAGTCTCGGTTAAGAACCACCCAAAGGGAGTGTACTAGGGTTTAAACCTGCCAAACATGTTCTACAAGAGGTTCCCATAGTCATCATCCCATCTTTCGGATATCATCGGATAAACGACTACTCGTATTCCAAAAATATTCCCAAGAGAGACTCTTATGAGTGTAGTATCGCGTAACAATCGTATCAAATCTTACACTTGAACGACCTTCGCACTACGTCCTAAGAATAGGCCAAGATGGGCTTGGTAAACTAAGGTCCTCGGCTTCTAAGGTCTATATTGGAAAGAGTAATGCCTAACCACGACTACTCGTGTGACATTATTGATCCCAACATGACCTCCACCTAGTGAATGGGCTTGTAAGTCAACTTGCTAAGGAATAACTCCACATAAGTCAACAAGACTATGCCATTCTCCTATCCTAAATGCACTCGAGTTCGGGTATAGAACTCATCTCACAAGAGACCACCAAGCACACAAGCAATTAATATATCAAGCAATTCATACATTACATACAATACAGTAATCCCATATTGCACAAAAAATATGTCACAAAGAATAACATACAATACAATACAACAAATATGAAAAGTAGGCAAAACCCACTAGGCAAATCTCCCCAGCAGAGTCGCCACTTTTCTGTAGCGGGGTATTCGTTACCTTTAGATTTATTTATTAAATCAAAAGTAAACCATACAAGTCGAGTCGCCACCGCACTTCTATTTATCCAAAGGAAAGGTTAGAAAGCGAATAAAAACCGAGAAGTTTTATCGAATCAAAAACTAATAAAAATGTCAGAGATCGGGGTAAGGGGGTTGGTTATGCAATGGGAAGGTTTTAAGCATCCAAAACATCCTAGGTACTCCTAGGGAGCCCTTTTCACAATTGTTGTAAGGTTGGTATTTTGTGAAAATTTGTTTGTGCAAACATGATTGGGGAGATGAGAGAAGAATGTACAAATTAATTACAATTTTTGTGTTTGAATGGATAAACCCACTGCCTACGTACCATCTTAAAAAAGATTAGGATCAAAACCTCGTAGTTCGGGGTAAAAATCTCAAAACAAGTTGGTGAATCGATTGGTCCAAAAGCCTTAAGGTCTTTTGTTATCCAAGGGAGAAAACTCAACCTAAAAACCACAAATCCACCATGTGATGATAACTTCGACATGCTAGTGAGGGGTTAACCCTATAATAAGCATGGAAGATTCATTGTCCATCACTAAGGATATAGGTGAGTATTATATCTACCTCAAGGATAAGTCAAACCTAATAGCTAAAGGTTATGAAAATTTTTGATAAGAAAGTGGCCATTGAAACCACAAAAACATTTGAATGAGTTATATTTACCAATGAAAAGTATTTACAAAATATGGTCAAAGTTGACTTAAAGATTCAATTCAAAATAAGTGTTATGAAAGAAAGTTTGAAAATCAAAAGCATAATGCTTAGGTTTCTAACGTTTGAAAACAAGTGTTAACGTTTGCACAAAAAGTTTTGGCTTGGGTTAGAGTGGAGGGAAGAAGAAGAATGGCTAAGTCCTAAACATACAAGAGATGAAGGAAAAGAGATAAGACCACAAATAGAGTTGCCTTCTTGAGATCATATTGATGATCCAAGTAGCTCCCATCCTTTGGAATAAGCAAGCAAATAAGTGTATACTCAAGCAATCAATCAATCAAGCAAAGCTCTTGGGAATCTTCCAATGGCTCTTGTATCTCTCACTTTAGATGCACATGACAATGGTTCTTCACTTTGGCTCAAATAGGAATCCCTAGCACAAGAACACACATCAAAAGTTCCATAAAGTAAACCAATAATAGACAAGGGTGAGTTTAAAGATTTGACCCTTCTAATCCATCTTCAACATTAAGGCCTTTTTACTCCATTTTGCATATGGAATGTCCTAGAATCTAAGTCCTTTTTGTCCATTTGCATTTGAGTCACAACAATCAAAACAAAACACAAGCACAATAATATATACAAAATTATGTGCTCAAGTGAGCAAAAGGCAAATTGCATTAACATAAACATGTGCTCAAATGAGCAAAGGGCAAAAGCAAATGAATAATATGTACAAGAATAGTAAATTGCATGAATGTAAAGTGTAAGAATTAAATGTTAATGGTTAATGGTTAATGGTTAGTATTAGTGTTCCATAAGGAAATTTTGCGTTATGTTAAGCAATCGTAAATGGACTAATGTAGTAGTCACACCTATCTGAGGCCGATCAATAATGATGTAGGCAACAACACAAGTTAGAGATCTTGATTAATGAATCAAGCTCCTACAACTTGCCATGCCAAAAGAAGATGAGAAATGATCTTGTATTGATTTAGGTTCTTTGCTTGATTAGGAAGCAACCTATCCTTAATGCAAAGCCATTCATTTGATCTATGATCAAAATGAATTAGATTTGAATCAAGGAAGGTTAAACCTCCCATGTATCAAGGCTAACCACCAATCTTTAACTCATTGATCAAAAAACAAAAAGAAGAAGAAGAAGAAGATGAATAATAAAGTCCATTAATAGAAATCAAATGAAATAATCAACAAGCATTGACCAAAGATAGATGAGATCAATGTCAAACATTAGTAAACAGAAGAAATATGAAGATTACAAGTCAAGAAACAAATAAAATATTTTTGGTACTTTTCAAAAGTAAAATAATATTTGAATTAAAATAATAAAGAAAGTTCAAACTTCAAATTCACTTCAAATCAACTTTGAAAAGTCCAAGTGAATCATCCTAAGTTCAACAAGGTCAAGCAAAGTTTGACAAAAAATTTCAGCATTTTTAGAAGTCAGAAACTATTTTTTATCAATTAAAAATGCATAAAAATAACCTAATTGAATTAAAATCTCAAATAAATCTCAAATCAATTAATAAATTGATGAGAATATTTTTCATAGATCCATCATCATTCAAAGAGGTTGGGAAAATATTTTTGTATTTTTTGAATATCAAAAACTATTTAAAATGAATTAAAAATAACTAGAAAAAAGAAAATTCACAAAAAATATCAAATGATAAAATAAAAAATATTAAAAATCATTTTTAGAAACTAGAAATTAAAAGAAGAAAAATGCAATTGGTCTCACATTTTTTGGACCAATAATGAAGGAGATATGGTTTTTTGAAATGAAATAGACAAAAAGAAATAAAATAAAAATGAAATCAGAAATTAAAAAATGGCAAAAAATGTGAGGCGTTGGATTGAGCTCATTAATTGAGCTGGCGCATCATGTGGATCACAGCGCGCGCCTACCAAACACGTGAGTCAAACGAGTCACATGGAACATTAAAGAAAGTCATAACATGTAAGGGCTCAAACCTAATCTGGAAACGAGATCGTGTGGCCATGGTTTAATCTAGGAACCAGACGGTGGTGTACACCACCGTCTTCTCCGGCAAGACTTCCGGCGCAGGCCAGAAGTTGCAGAGATCAAAACTTCACCAAATGTCACGATCCATATATCAAATGAAAGATGGGGTGATGTACATCACCCCTGTACCAACCAATTCCACTCTAGACTTCCATGGAGAAAGAAATCAGAGGTTGAAATTTGGGGTGTTCAACTGAAACTTGATGGAATTTAAAAATTCAAAGCGCAAAACGATTGCCTCTATGGAGAGGACTTCAGACAACCCAACAAATGCAAAAAATAAGCTATATACAAGGAGATTCGAAGAAAATAAGTTCTGATGTAAACCTTTGAAATGAAGAGCTTGAGAGCACGATTCCTTGATGCTTTTGCTTGCAATGTAGTCTAGTGATGAAGATGAGCAAGGTTTAGGAACTATAGATCTGATAAAATCAATCAAGGCAATTGAAATTCAGATCTGAAAAATTTGAAAGAAAGAGTGAGTTCCTTTGAGTGTGGTTAAGGAGAGATTCTTGTAGCATAATAGGTGCCCTTAGGTTGTGAAATTATGAAGCCCTGAACCTTTATTTATAGCAAGTGGTGAAGGTATGCATGATCAAAGCATGTGCATGGATAGAAAGGGCCTTCATGCATGGGCCTGTACAGGCGCATGAAGGGCCGAATTCCACTTGGTTTGTCAAGCTGAAGTCACAATTAGATGAACTGGTCGTGCAAAATGGATGTAATCAGCTCATGCAATATGTTTTCAATTGGTTTCAAAAATGCACCAAATCTTTCTTCTCTTTGAAAATGGCATTTCCAAAAATGAAACATAACCTTATGGGTAATGGTTGGAAAGCTCTTGGCATGAGGTTCAATTGTCATGTTGACCAAAACTTCATTTGAAATTGGGAAATTGGTGAAAATTGATCATGAAGTGTGAGGTGCAAAACATGTACATGTGAAAATTTCAAAAATGGCCAAACTTTAAGCCCTTATGTTTCATTGATGCAAGCTCCAAATGACAAAACCTCCAACATCAAAGTTATAGATATTTTCACATAAACAAATTTGGACTTAAATGTTGCATCATTTCGATTTTTTATGAAGAAGTTATGGGCACATGAAGTTGGACTTTTTCACATTTCAATGCCTTTGGTCCAAACTGACCTATAATGTTTTGCATTATCACATGTATTTATTTTAGGATTATGAAAATTTGTTCAACATAACATATGAAGTAGACATCTTAAAATTTCCAATTCATTTAATCCCACCTCAAAATCATGAAAAATGAATGAGTTATGTTCTTGGGAAGTTGACCCAAAATTAGGGTTCAGTCAAAATGACCTATAATGTTTTGAAATGAATGATGACCTTCCAAGCTTCAAATGGATTTTTGATGAACATGAAAGTTGTTCATATGGTTCTTAAGAACAGTTTACATCTTGGGGTCATCTCCATTTGACAAACACATCAAAAGTTAGGTCTCAGTGCACTTCAAAACAGTCAGATGAATTGACTGATCAAGTTCTCAAGTCCAAACCTCATATTTTGATGAATTGATGATTGAGGATCCTCACATAAGCTCATATACGCATAAAGTAATGAATTAAAGAAACTTCCCTTGATTAAATTTGATCATAGGTTGAGGTTGCTTCATGAGCAAGGCACAGTTGAAGCATAATGAATTAGGGTTTCCTTGGGAAACAAGCCTCAAGCCCTTTGGTTTGCTTTGATCAAAATGATGAATTGAGATACTTGGGAGGCCTATTTGATAGATGAGAGCTTTTGGAACCATTGTCATGCTTGCTTTCATCTTCACCTAGCCATATCAATGAGCATAGAATCTCCTAGAAGCTTTGGATCATGTGACTGCTCAAGGTACAAACAAAAGATGTTAGTGACATATTTTTGCGCTTTTGGTTAGTAAACAAAATAATAAAAGCAATAATATACAATTCAAGCATGCTTGGTGATCTCAAACCAACTCACAAAAGTTCCCACCCTAGGGTTAAAGAGCCAAGATGCTATGATTCTTGAGGCAAATGCAAAGTGCAATGATATGATGCCATGAGGGATCTTAGGGTCAAAATTGGGGTCTTACAGGATGTGGCCATCTTTATTTGATGCCTTGCTTGATATTTCTATTTTCTTGTTGGTATTGCTTGATTCAAAGTCCAAAGGGTTAAGGAGCCAAGATGCTATAATCATAACATAATTTCTGAGGCTAACACATTCTAGATCTAGATCACATTTTTCCCTCCAATTTTTCTCTCAATCCAAATTCAAAAATTCTTCACATAACACATGATTTTTATTGCATAATCTTGTTCCTGGATCATCATATAGTAGGAATTGAGTGCTGGATTGAAAAATTTCATTAAGAATCAAGCAAATCGTGCATGAACACATGAACATGGAGCTTTGAGTTTCAGCTAGATCCAGACCAATTCAAGCATCAATTCGTGTGCAAAGCTTCATATCAAGGTTGGAGGAGGAGATTTGGAGCTGGAGAAGCCTTGAATCCACATTATCCATACATTGTTCTTCAAGAGGTCAGAAATTCGACCGTGTTAATTTCTTGTTTTATTGCCATAATATTGTAGTGCGTGTTCTCCTGATCATTCTGATATAAAATTCATTGAAAACGGTTGAGAATTGCATGAGATACGTTCGTTTAAAGTTTTGCCATGCAATTTTCTTTCCTTCGATTTGCATTTGTTAGTGAGAATTAGGTTTAATGGAGGTTAGATTCATGTTGTGCTTGAAGAGACGAGTCCATTGAGATAAGCTATGCAAAATTCTGCAAAAAAAATTATGAGTGTGTACTGTAGCTTCGTCGGACCAATGAAGAAGACGGTGGAAACCACCGTCCTCCACCGTGCATGAATAGTGTTTAGGGTTTCCTGGTTCGTTCATTGGAAATGCACTGTACGCGCGTTGTTAACCTTCCCATTGTTGGTTCGATTCTTGTTGTAAGCGTTTTGGATTTCCTTAATTCCCCAGTCCATGCTAAACGACTGTGTTTCATGCTAGCGCGCACCACCCTTCGATCCTTGGCTCTGAACATTTGTGAATTTAATTTTCATGAGCGCCTATATTTTCAAGCATACATGGTTCGATTCTTGCCTGTAGCATTTCTCCAATTTCCATTCAATAACATTTTCCAATTAGTTCACATTATCTTAATATTTTCTTCAACTTCAAAAAAATCATAACAAATGGAAAACAAGTCCAATTTAATCCAATCTTTTTGCTACATATTCCTTGAAGTGCGTATTATTTTATGATGTGATTTTTTGATTTTTATCATGTCTGGATTTTTGGAATGAGACTGATTGCTTGAACATGATGCATATGTGATATATTGTGCCAATTCTTTTGTGAAATGCTCATACATTGGCCAATTGATTTGAAATTTGGTATGCTGATTCCCAACATTTTGCATGATTTTTGAGGCTTGGTTGTGCATTTTTATCATTTTCCATCTCTGTTTTAGGCACATGGATGCATGGTGTGACAATGTGTGTCACACAATTTGATGTCATACTTGTTCATTTTCATTTCTAGGTCAATTGAGCTCTGTTGATTCTAATTTTTTACATGATGCCTGTGCTTGACATGTTGTATGCACATAAAAAATTTCATGATTGTTTGATTCATTTCTGTTTTAATATGGAATTGTTATTCTTGATGTTCAATTGTGTGCTTTGTAATTGCCTTTGCCATATCTTGCTCATAATATGACTTTGCCATTTGATTTAGGTTTGGT
The DNA here is from genome assembly GCF_024323335.1 of Lathyrus oleraceus. NCBI lineage: Eukaryota > Viridiplantae > Streptophyta > Magnoliopsida > Fabales > Fabaceae > Lathyrus > Lathyrus oleraceus. The sequence continues at coordinate 213,647,928 of NC_066580.1, forward strand.
CCTTTTTAGGAAATGTTCTTACTTGAATAAATATGCTTCATGTTGAATATTGGTTGCTGTTTTGACTTTTTGCTTTGCCTTTGACCCTAGTCTTGGACTAGTGGTTCGTACTCATCTTTTGAGCTTTGTATTTCAGGTTCAAGCTATTAGCTCTAGTGGTTGATGCAATCTCATGACTTGAGATGCAAATTTGCTTTGTCCAATAACCTTATTGTGTTGTAGGTGCCTTGGTGATGAACTCACTTGAGTAAACCCTTGTGCTCAACAAAGTTTCTCCAAAACTGGAAGATCAACAAAATGCAGTTACTTTCCAAAATCCCTAATTTTTGCATAAGTTACCCCAAGGTGGGGTACTCAACTTATCGGGAAAATTCTTTCTATTTATGTCTCTAACTTTTTCCTGGACCGCCCTTTCGAGTTTTCAATCCACCGAGACACTCATTTTTGCCTAAGCCTCCCTTTCGGGTTTTCAACTTAGCGAGCTGTTCTTTTTTCTTTTTTTAGGCGAAGTATTTCTTGACTGCATCCGCGTTCATAGGACTAGTGAACTCTTCACCATCCATAGTTGTAAGGATCAATGCATCGCCTGAAAAGACTCTCTTAACAATATATGGGCCTTCATAATTAGGAGTCCATTTTGTAAGACCCTAATTTTGGCCCTAAGATCCCTCATGGCATCATAACATGGCATTTGCATGGCCTCAAGGATCATAAGCATTTTGGCTCCTTACCTTTGGGTGGGATCTCTTTTGTGACTGGTTTGAGATCACCAAGCATGCTTGAATTGTATATTATTTCTTTTCTCATTTATTTCCTAACCAAAAGCACAAAAATATGTCACTAACATTTCTTGTTTGTAGCTTGAGCAATCACAAGGTCTAAGGCTTCTAGGAGATCCTTTGTGCAATGATATGGTTAAGAAAAGATGAAAGCAAGCATGGTAATGGTTCCCAGAGCTCCCATCTATCAAATATGACTCCCAAGTATCTCAATTCATCATTTTTGCTCAAGCAAATCAAAGGGTTTGAGGTGTGTTTCCCAAGGAAACCCTAATTCATCTGTTCATCAACTATGCCTTGCGCATGAAGCAACCTCAGCCCATGGTCAAATACAATCAAGGGAAGTTCTTTAATTCGCCATTTCATGCATATTTGAACTTATTTGAGTGTCCTCAATCATCAATTCATCAAGATATGAAGTTTGGACTTGAGAAGTTGATTAGTCAATTCATCTGACTATTTTGAAATACACTGAGACCTAACTTTTTATGTGTTGGTCAAATGGAGATGATCCCAAGAGAAACAAAAGTTCTTAAGAACAATATGAACAACTTTCATGTTCATCAAAAATTTATTTGAAGCTTGGAAGGTCATCATCCATTCCAAGACATTATAGGTCATTTTGACTAAAACCCTAATTTTGGGTCAACTTCCCAAGAACATAACGCATTCATTTTTCATGATTTTGGGATGCTACTTAATGCATTGGAAAGCTTATTGTGTCTACTTCAAATTTTATGTTGAGCGAAATTGCAAAATCTCAAAAGAAATACATGTGATAATGCAAAACATTATAGGTTACTTTGTGCCAAATGCATTGAAATGTGAAAAAGTCCAACTTCAAGTGCCCATAACGTCTTCATTAAAAAACCAAATCATGAAAAATTTAAGTCCAAATTGATTGTCTTGAAAAGATCTAAAACTATCATGTTGAAGATTTTATCATTTGGAGCTTGCATAATTGAGACAGAGGGGCTTGAACATTGGCCAAATTTGGAAACTTCACATGTGCATGTTTTGCACCCTACACTTCAAGCTCCAATTTCATTAATTTCCAAGGCCTAATTGGAGTTTTGATCAACATAGCATTTGTTCCTTATGCAGCAAGCTTTCTAACCATTACTCATAAGGTTGCATTTGGAGTTTGGAAGCATCATTTTCGAAGACATGAAGAATTAGGTGCATTTTTGAAAATTCATTTCAAACACATTGCATGAACCATTAACATTCAATATGCGTGTCCATTTCTCATTTGAGGATGTATAGAAATCAATTCCAATTAGAATTGGGCCCTCCATGCGCCTGTACAGGCCCATGCATGGAGCCCGTCTTCTCCCATGCACACGAGTTAGCTCATGCATTCAGCCATCTCCATCTATAAATACCATGCCATAGCTTCACAATTCTTTAACCTAAAGGCGCCTAAACCCCTGCTAAACTCAAAACCCAACCCTCACCAAAGGAACTTTTCATTTTCTTTCAAAAAAATTCAGATCTGGATTCAATTGCATCGTTTGATTTTTAAGATCCATAGTTCCTAAACCTTCTTCATTTGATCCATTGAAGCTTCTGTTTGCAAAAGGAACCAAAGAGAGTGACTCAATTCTTCACAATTCAAAGGTTTTGCTCAACTGCATTTTGCTTCGAAACAGCCTATACATTGCTCCATTTGCCTTGATTTTGTATGATCTGAAGTCCTCTGCATAGAGGCATCATTGTTGTGTTCTTAATTTTTGAAATCAATCAAGTTCAGTTGAACACCACCAAAGTTCCATCTCTGATTTCTCTCTTAATAGGGATCTAGAGTGGAATTGAGTGGCATAGGAGTGATGTACATCACTATAATTTTTGATCTTCATCGGAGCTAGCCGGAGAAGACGGTGGCGCTGGCCACCGTCTGGTCTCCAGATACAATCGTGGCCGTCCATGTTTATTTCCAGATCTAATCTCAGTTGTCCAAACTTATGACTTATTTTAATACATGCGTGTGGTTGCATTGACTTTGGAACACGTTGGATGCGCGCTTGTGGATGCTTGGATCTGCCAGCTCAATTAATGAGCTCAGATCCAAGGGCTCACGCTTTTCCATTTTTTTAATTCTGATTTTAATTTCTATTTTATTTTTTAATTCCATTTCATTTTCTAAATTTCATATCTCTTTTATTATTGGTCCAAAAATTATGTGATCAATTGCATTATTTCTCTTTTAATTTCTAGTTTCTAAAAATGATTTTTAATATTTTTTATTTTATCATTTGCTATTTTTTAGTAATTTTCTCTTTTCTGGTTATTTTTAATTCATTTTAAATAGTTTTTGATGTTCAATAAATACAAAAATATTTTCTCAACCTCTTTGAATGATGATAGATCTATGAAAAATATTCTCATCAATTTATTAATTGATTTGAGATTTTGGTTCAATTAGGTTATTTTTATGCATTTTTAATTGATTAAAAATAGTTCCTGACTTTTAAAAATGCTGAAATTTTTTGTCAAACTTTGTTTGACCTTGTTGAACTTGGGATAATTCACTTGGACTTTTCAAAGTTGATTTGAAGTGAGTTTGAAGTTTGACCTTTCTTTAATATTTTAATTCAAGTTTTATTTTAATATTAAAAAATGCCAAAAATATTTTGTTTATTTCTTGACTTCTAATATTCATTTTGCTTCTGTTTTCTATTGCTTGACCTTGATCTTCTCTATATTTGGTCAACACTTGTTGATTGATGCATATCATTTCATTTAATGCACTTTATTTCTTCATTTCTTTCTTCTTCTCCTCCTCCTTCTTTTTCTTTTTTTGATCAATGAGTTAAAGATTGATGGTTAGCATTGATTAGGGAGGTTTAATCTTCCTTGATTCAAATCTAATTCATCTTGATCATGGATCAAGTGAATGACTTTGCATTAAGGATAGATTGCTTTCTAAATCATGCAAAGAACCTAAATCAATACAAGATCATTTCTCATCTTCTTTTTGGCATGGCAAGTTGTTGGAGTTTGATTCACTAATCAAGACCTCTAACTTGTGTTGTTGCCTACATTATTATTGATCGGCCTCAGATAGTTGTGACTTCTACATAAGTCCAATTAGGATTGCTTAACATAGCGCTAAATTTGCCTTATGGCACACTAACTACTAACACTAACCATTAACCATTAACATTTACTTCTTGCTCTTTACATTTATGCAATTTACTATTCTTGTACATATTATCCATTTTCTTTTCCCCCTTTGCTCACTTGAGCACATGTTTATGATAATGCAATTTGCCTTTTGCTCACTTGAGCACATAATTGTGAATATATTATTGTGCTTGTGTTTTGTTTTGATTGTTATGGACCAAATGCAAAGAAATGGACAAATGGACTTAGTTTCTAGGATATTCCCTATGCAAAATTGGAGTAAAAGGACCTTAACATTGAAGATGGATTAGAAGGACCTAACCTCTAAACTCACTCTTGTCCATTCTTTATTTACTTCATAAGAACTTTTGATGTGTGTGCTTTTGTGCTAGGGGATCCTATGAGAATTCAACTTGAAGAACCATTGCCATGTTCATCCAAAGTGAAAGACACAAGAAGCATTGGGGATCTTCTAAGAACTTTGTTTGATTATGTTGATTGCTTGAGCTTACTATTATTATGCTTGCACATTCCAAAGGATGGGAGCTACTTGGATCATCAATATGATCTCAAGAGAGGAACTCCATTTGTGGTCTTGTTTCTTATCCCTTATCTCTTGTATGATTAGGACTTTAGCCATTTTTCTTCTTCCCTCCATTCTAACCCAAGCCAAAACCTTTGTGCAAATATTTAACACTTCTTTTCAAACATTAGAAACCTAAGCCTTATGCTTTTGATTTTCAAACTTTCTTTTCATAACACTTATTTTGAATTGAACTTTTAAATCAACTTTGACCATATTTTATACACACCTTTCATTGGTAAATATAACCCATTCAAATGTCTTTTTGGGGTTTCAATGGCCTATATCCTTAGTGATGGACAATGAGTCTTCCATACTTATTATAGGGTTAACCCCTCACTAACATGTTGAAGCTATCCTCACATGGTGGATTTGTGGTTTTAGGTTGAGTTTTCTCCCTTGGATAACAAAAGACCTTAAGGCTTTTGGACCAATTAATTCACCAACTTGTTTTGAGATTTTTACCCCGTACTACGAGGTTTTGATCCTAATCTTTTTTAAGATGGTACGTAGGCAATGGGTTTATCCATCCAAACACAAAATGTAAATAACTTGCAAATTCTCTTCTCATCTCTTCAATCATGTTTGCACAAACAAATTTTCACAAAATACTAACCTTACAACAAATGTGAAAAGGGCTCCCTAGGAGTATCTAGGATGTTTTGGGAGCTTAAAACCTTCCCATTGCATAACCAACCCTCTTACCCCGATCTGTGACATTTTTACTAGTTTTTGATTCGATAAAACATTTAGGTTTTTATTCGCTTTCTAACCATTCCTTTGGATAAATAGAAGTGCGGTGGCGACTCGACTTGTATGGTTTACCTTGGATTTAGTCAATATCTCTAATGGTAACGAATACCCTGCTACAGAAAAGTGGCGACTCTACTGGGGAGATTTGCCTAGTGGGTTTTGCCTACTTTTCATATTTGTTGTATTGTATTGTATATTGTTTTGTGACATATTTTTTGTGCAATTTGGGATTACTGTATTGTATGTAATGATTGAATTGCTTGAATATTTATTCCTTGTATGCTTGGTGATCTTTGTGAGATGAGTTCTATACCCGAACTCGAGTGCACTTAGGATAGGAGAATGGCATAGTCTTGTTGACTTGTGTGGAGTTATTCCTTAGCAAGTTGACTTGCAAGTCCATTCACTTGGTGGAGGTATGTTGGGATCAATAATGTCACACAAGTAGTTGTGGTTAGACATTACTCTTTCCAATATAGACCTTAGAAGCCAAGGACCTTAGTTTACCAAGCCCATCTTGGCATATTCTTAGGATGTAGTGCGGAAGTCGTTCAAGTGTAAGATTTGATACGATTGTTACGCGATACTACACTCATAAGAGTCTCTCTTAAGAATATTTTTGGAATACGCGTAGTCATTTATCCGATAATATCCGAAAGATGGGATGATGACTATGGGAACCTCTTGTAGAACATGTTTGCCAAGTTTAAACCCTAGTACGCTCCCTTTGGGTGGTTCTTAACCGAGACTCCATGCTCGTGACTTGAAACAAACCCTTGATTCATGGTTGATCCGTTCATGGGTCCTTAATATCAATGGAACTTGGGTGTTGATAAGGTGTAAACCATAACCACCCAAAATGGATTATTGATATTAAGGATGACATGATCCATCCCATGACCTTTGTTTGGTGTGCTTTGCTTGATGCTTGAGTGTGTTTGTTGCATTTATGCATTCATGCACCCATTTACATTCATATCATCAATAATGAGAAAATTTTCAAGGAACTTAAGAGGTCTATTTGCAAATTTTTAGACATGGAAAGACAAAGAAGGAATACAAAGAAGTACAGTTTCAGACAACCCGACTTGAAAGAGTTAAGGAATTTGACATCCTATGTACTAGATCCCTTGGGTTTCAAGGCTCGTTTTGGGAAGCTTCTATCTATTCTGACTACTCAAGTGGAAGAAGGATTGATGAGTGTACTGGTGCAGTTTTATGATCCCTTGTACCGTTGCTTCACATTTCCGGATTTTCAGCTTTTGCCCACGCTTGAGGAGTATGCTTACCTTGTGGGTATACCTATTTTAGACCAGTTTTCGTTCAATGGCTTAGAGAGTGTTCCTACTTCTCAAGAGATAGCTGATATATTGCATATAGATGAATCTCTGGTTGGTGCTCATATGACTACCAAATGTGGAATTCAAGGTCTCCCTTCTGAGTTCCTCATTGCTCAAGCTACTATGTATGGGAAGGCCATGAGTGAGGACGCCTTTGAGGCCATATTTGTACTTCTCATCTATGGGCTAGTGTTATTCCCCAACATCGACAAGTTTGTGGATGTGAACACTATTAGGATTTTCTTTACTCTTAATCCCGTTACGACTCTGTTGGATGATACTTACTTTTCTTTGCATATGAGGAATGCAAAGGGTGGTGGTACCATTGTGTGTTGTTTGCCTCTGTTGTACAAGTGGTTTATTTCGCACTTGCCGCAGATGGTCGCCTTCAACGAGAACAAAGGATGTCTACGGTGGTCCAGGAGACTCATGTCTCTCACTAATGATGATATCTTTTGGTACAACCGTGTGTATGATGGTGTGCAGATTATCAACTCTTATGGTGAACTCTCCAATGTGCCTCTTCTTGGTACATGTGGTGGGATTAACTACAACCCTATTTTGGCACGACGTCTGCTTGGGTTCCCCTTAAAGGATAAACCCAATAACATTCTATTAGAGGGTGTGTTCTTCCAGGAGGGTAAAGATCCCCAGGGCTTGGAGGACAGGATGGTCCGCGCTTGGCGCAAGATCCATAGGAAAGGGAGGAAGGAGTTGGGTCCGAAGAATTGCATCGCTTTGGAACCTTATACTTCTTGGGTTAGGTGGAGAGCTTTCGAACTCCTCATGCCTTACGAGTATCCGAGACCTACACCTTTGGTTGTGGCTGGGCCTTCAACCCTCCCTGACCAAGGAGTAGAGGAGTTGAGAGACGAAGACCGTTCACGTACTTGGATCCGTGAACGAGAGGAGTTGCTTCAGGAGATCAAGGAGAAGGATGCTTTGATAAAGTTCCTTGAGCATCAGGTTATTGATGATCCTGATGATGCATGGACTTCTCTACTTCCTCAGTCTTCCAAGTTTTGGAAAAGGAAGTACGATCGACTTGCCAAAGAAAAGGCAGATATGGAGGCAGCCTACGAGAGGGAGGTGAAGAGGCTTCGTGCATCTTATCTTCCTGTGTCCAGAGCTTTAGATGATTGTTTCTAGGGATCCATAGGATGTTCATCTTCCTTTTCTCTTGTTTTGTATTGGGTTTCCAAGACTGTACTTCTTTGGTGTAAAAATATTTCCAGATATTATTGATGAGATATTTCCATATGTGATAAATGCTTAATATTTCCAATACTTACAAATAGAACCCTAAAGTTCCTCTGATAAATAAAAACAAATCATTCGCACAAGCATTGCATGCATCACGTGCATAAGCAGGTTTTGCTCCAGGCTTCTTGTTCTATGGTCTAACTTTGTGTTCTTCATTTATTTTGAAGACAAGCTGACTCACCGGTACTACACCAGAGCCAACATTTCAAGACTAATGGATCATTTGGAACAAGAGAACCGCGAGCTGAAGGAGGAAGTGACCAGATTGACTGCTCTGATGGAGTCATTCATGGCTGCCCAGAGCCAGTCTTCTCCGACACCTTCAACTCCTCCCCAGAGGACAATCATCTCTGAGATTGTCTCTTCAACTATGCCTGTGGCCAGCGCACACTTTGCTCCAACGGCCATGCCAACCGGATTTCCATGGGGGATGCCTCCCAATTTCATGCCTGAGGGTCCCGTACCCACTTTTGCTTCTCTATCGACATCTAGCCCGGTCCTTGTTGTTCCTCCTCCTGTCGTGCATACTATGCCCAGAGTAGACGACACCATCTATCATTCTGAGTCGTCTGAGGGCCCAAATGTCTATGAGAAGATGGATTCTATGAACGATCAATTTCTTGAGCTCCACAAGGAATTGAAACCCTTCGAGGAAAGGATCTTTTTGGCAAGTCTGCTGCCGAACACTGCTTAGTTCCGAATGTGAAGATCCCTGTGAAGTTCAAGGTCCCTGACTTTGAAATGTACAAGGGAAATACTTTCCCTCTCAACCACCTGGTTATGTATGCCAGGAAGATGTCGACTCAGACCGACAACGACCAAATGCTCATCCACTACTTTCAGGACAGTTTGTCCGGTGCTGCCCTACGTTGGTATATGGGTTTGGATAGTGCGAACATCCGATCCTTCAATGACCTTGGCGAGGCCTTCGTCAAGCAATACAAGTATAATATGGATATGGCTCCTGATAGGGATCAATTGAGGGCCATATCCCAGAAGGACAAGGAAACATTCAAAGAGTACGCCCAGAGGTGGCGAGAGGTAGCAACACAGATCGTGCCCCCGTTAGAAGAGAAAGAGATGACCAAGATCTTTTTGAAGACCTTGAGTTCTTTTTACTATGAGCGGATGACTGCCAACACTCCTTCCGATTTCACCGAGATGGTGAACATGAGGATGCAACTGGAAGAAGGAGTCAGGGAAGGGCACCTGACCAGAGAAGAAGGCTCTTCTGCCAAACGTTATGGGACGTTTGCGAAGAAGAAAGATGGCGAGGCACATGCTGTGACCTCACATGCAGTAACCAGCACCAGGTGGCTCATATAGCACCTGTCTTTAGAGATAATCAGCAATTTCAGCATCACAATAGTAATCAGCAATAACCACCTCCACAATATACACAACAACAACACCGTCCTCAACAACAGGCCTACCAGCCTCGAAACAATAATCAAACCAGCACCAACTACGAGAGGAAGAGGGTCACCTTCGATCCTATTCCGATGACATATGCAGAGTTATATCCCTCCTTAATAGAGAGGAAGCTGATTAAACCACGAGACCCACTGGTTATACCTACTAACCCCCAGTGGTGGTATAAGCCTGAATTACATTGTGTTTATCATCCTGGTGCTCCCGGACATGACGTGGAAAATTGCTACCCTTTGAAGACCAAGGTTCAAGACCTTGTGAGATGTGGCATTCTGTGTTTCGAGGACGTAGGTCCTAATGTAAAGAATAACCCATTGCCCGAGCATGGGAAATCTGTCAACATGGTCCAAGGCTGCCCTGGCAAGTACAAAGTCAAATACGTCAGTCATATTCGACAATCTATGGTCGAGATGCATCGTTTGTTGTGTGATTATAGTCATTACGAGCACGACCACGATAGATGCCGAGTATGTTCTGTCAACCAAATAGGTTGTCGCCAGGTGCGCAAAGATGTTCAAGAAATGCTGGATGAGGGAGTCATTGAGATCCTTCAAAACAGAAATTTTGACGAAGATGTTGATGAAGTCAACGTAATTTCTCCAGTATTCCGAATCCCCGAGCCTGTTATCATCAAGTATGATGGTAGCAAGCAGAAGGTTTCTCCTGCTTTGACCATTAAGCCAGTCGGCCCTGTACCGTATTCTTACGAGAAGGTGGTCCCCTATCTCTACAATGCTGTAGCATTGGAGAATGGGAAAGAGGTGCCCCTGCCCTCTTCATCTGTTGTTAATATTACCGACGTCAGCGGCCTGGCCCGCAGCGGTCGTGTTTTCTCGGCTCCGCCAAAGCCGCAAGTTGATGCTCGAGGAATGATACCGCTGATTACGCTGAATGCTCGATTGGGAATGCTGTGAACGCTCTGAATCCGACACTTGTTGCTAAACGTACCTCTATGTTGAAAACTTCTGTCTCTGTTGGCCCGGGTGGCAATACGAAAGAAGACTGTGATGAGATGCTGAGGCACATCAAGAGAAGTGAGTACAACATTGTAGATCAACTTCTACAAACGCCATCCAAAATCTATGTATTATCCTTGCTGATGAATTCAGAACCACACCGAGAAGCTCTGCAGAAGGTGTTGGATGTGGCGTATATGGATCACGACGTCACGATTGAACAATTCGACAGTATTGTTGCAAACATTACCGCTTGTAGCAATTTAAGTTTTTGTGATGTTGATCTCCCCAAGGAGGGAAAAGACCAAAACCTGGAATTACACATATCTATGAGCTGCAAAGATGATGCCATGTCCAATGTGCTGGTGGACACCGGGTCATCATTGAATGTATTGCCAAATCCACTCTTGCAAAGTTATCATATCAGGGGCCTCCCATGAGGCAGAGTGGGGTAGTTGTGAATGCTTTCAATGGGTCTCGCAAAATTGTGATTGGAGAGGTTGATCTCCCAATCAAAATCGGACCAAGTGATTTCCAGATTACCTTCCAGGTTATGGACATTCACCCATCGTATAGCTGTCTCTTAGGCAGACCATGGGTTCACGAGGCAGGCGCCATGACCTCCACCCTACACCAAAAACTGAAGTTTGTGAAAAATAAGAAGCTGGTGGTGGTAGGGGGAGAAAAGGCTCTCCTGGTTAGCCATTTATCTTCCTTCTCTTACATAGATGCTGAGGATGAAGTTGGAACTCCGTTCCAAGCTTTATCTATTGATGAACCTGTTAAGAAGGGAACTTCTTCATTTGCTTCCTATAAAGATGCTAAGTTGGCCATTGAGCATGGTGCAACTGCTGGATTGGGGAAAATGATTAAGTTGGAAGACAACAAATCCCGGGTTGGCATAGGCTTTTCTTCTGGTGTCTTCAACAAGCAAGGGATGTTCAAGAGTGGTGGATTCATCCACACTGATCAAGATGAAGAGGCTGTTGCCATTCTGGAAGAGGATGAAGAGGATTCTGGCACCTTCATCATCCCTGGAGGGATCTGCAATAATCGGGTCGCTGTTGATATTCCAACAGTTATCCATAAGTCAAAGTAATGTTCATTGTGTTTGAAAACCCTTCTCCCATGCCAAAAGGAGAAGTGATGACATTGTTGGCGCATAAATACAATGATATTTTCATTCAATAAATTCATGTTAAATGTTTGTTTTCCCGATTATTTTTCCTTTTCGCTTTTTCATGAAATTGATGATCTTATAAAACCCTAAAAATAAGAATAAAATCAATCTTTGCATCTGCATAATGATTTGCCTTGTTTGAATTCTAAAATCTCTTTTATATCCAAAATCATTATGCAGGTTGATCAAACCCATTGAACATAATGATCCAACACCATCTCCCAACTTTGAATTCCCTGTATTCGAGGCGAAAGAGGATGATGTTAAAGAGATTCCTGACGAGATTACCCGTCTACTTAAGCATGAAGAGAAGATCATTTAGCCACATCTTGAGAATCTGGAAACAGTCAACTTGGGGTCTGAAGATTGTGTGCGAGAAGTGAAGATTGGGGCACTCCTGGAAGAGTCTGTTAAGAAGGGGTTGATCGAGTTGCTACGAGAATACGTCGACGTCTTTGCCTGGTCATATGAAGACATGCCTGGTCTAGATACAAATATTGTGCAACATTTCCTGCCTTTGAAGCCTGAGTGCGTGCCTGTGAAGCAGAAGCTCAGAAGAACTCATCCTGATATGGTAGTGAAAATCAAAGAAGAAGTTCAGAAGCAAATTGATGTGGGGTTTCTGGTGACTTCTACATATCCTCAATGGGTGGCCAATATTGTGCCCATGCCTAAGAAGGATGGAAAAGTCCGAATGTGTGTGGATTATAAAGACTTGAATAAAGCTAGTCCGAAAGATGATTTCCCTCTACCACATATTGATATGTTGGTAGATAATACAACTAAATTCAATGTCTTCTCATTTATGGACGGATTTTCTGGATATAATCAGATTAAAATAGCGCTCGAGGATATGGAGAAGACAATATTAATCACACCTTGGGGAACATTCTGTTATCGAGTGATGCCCTTCGGTTTGAAGAACGCCGAAGCCACGTATCAACGAGCTATGACTACCTTGTTTCATGATATGATGCACAAGGAGATCGAGGTATATTTTGATGATATGATTGCAAAGTCAAGAAGGGAAGTTGAACATGTAGAACACTTGTTGAAGCTTTTTCAGCGTTTGAGGAAGTATAGGCTTCGTCTGAATCCCAACAAGTGTACATTTGGAGTCCGTTCTAGCAAGTTATTGGGCTTTATTGTCAACGAAAAAGGTATTGAGGTTGATCCTGCAAAGGTCAAAGCAATACAAGAGATGCTTGCGCCCAAAACTGAAAAGCAAGTCCGAGGTTTTCTTGGCCGCTTGAATTATATTTCCAGATTTATATCCCACGTGACTGCCACATGTGCGCCAATATTCAAGCTCCTTCGGAAAGATCAGTCTCATGATTGGACCGAGGATTGCCAAAAAGCCTTTGACAGTATTAAAGAGTATTAGTCTGAGCCTCCGATTCTGTCTCCACCTGTGGAAGGGAAACCATTGATTATGTATCGGACAGTTCTTGAAGACTCAATGGGTTGTGTTCTTGGTCAGCAAGATGAGTCAGGAAAGAAAGAATATGCTATTTACTACCTGAGTAAGAAGTTCACTGATTGTGAGTCTCGATACTCAATGCTTGAGAAAACATGTTGTGCTTTGGCTTGGGCTGCTAAGCGCTTACGCTAGTATATGTTGAATCATACGACTTGGTTGATATCCAAAATGGATCCAATCAAGTATATCTTTGAGAAGCCTGCTTTAACTGGGAGGATTGCCCGTTGGCAGATGTTGTTATCTGAGTATGATATTGAGTATCGAGCTCAGAAGGCTATAAAGGGTAGTATCTTGGCTGACCATTTGGCACATCAACCAATTAAGGATTATCAGTCAGTTCAGTATGACTTCCCAGATGAGGAAATTTTGTATTTGAAAATGAAAGATTGCGATGAGCCTACGCTCGATGAAGGGCCAGAACCTTGTTCCAAATGGAGTATGGTGTTTGATGGCGCTATGAATCAATATGGAAATGGTATTGGGGCAGTAATTATTACTCCTCAGGACACACATTTTCCTTTCACAGTAAGGCTAACTTTCAAATGCACGAATAATATGGTGGAATATGAGGATTGTATTATGGGATTGGAAGAATGTATTGATTTTAGGATCAAGCATCTCGATGTTTATGGTGATTCGACCCTCGTTGTTAATCAGATTAAGGGTGAATGGGAGACGAATCAGCCTGGCCTCATCCCATATAGAGATTATGCGAGGAGGATTTCAACGTTCTTTACTGAGGTTGACTTCCATCATATTCCTCGAGATGAGAACTGGATGGCAGATGCCCTTGCTACACTTTCTTCAATGATTCTGGTTAGACTTTGGAATGAAGTGCCTAATATCACGGTGATGTGCATGGACAGACCAGCTCATATATTTGCAGTAGAGGAGGTGCAAGATGATAAGCCATGGTATTATGATATTAAGTGCTTTCTTCAGAGCCAGATTTACCCGCCTGGGGCATCTGTGAAAGATAGAAAGACTTTAAGAAGATTATTTGGCAGTTTCTACCTCGATGGCGATGTGCTTTACAAGAGGAACTTTGACATGGTTCTGCTCAGATGCGTGGATAGACACGAAGCAGGCCTGTTAATGACTGAGGTCCATGAGGGGTCATTTGGTACTCATTCTAATGGACATGCCATGGCTAGAAAGATGTTGAGAGCAGGCTACTATTGGCTGACAATGGAGTCTGATTGCTGCAAATATGTGAAGAAATGCCATAAGTGTCAGATTTATGCGGATAAGATTCATATTCCCCCAACACTTCTGAATGTGATTTCATCACCATGGTCTTTCTCCATGTGGGGAATTGACATGATTGGCATGATAGAGCCGAAAGCGTCCAACGGTCACAAACTTATTCTCGTAGCAATTGATTACTTCACCAAGTGGGTTGAAGCGACATCATATGCAAATGTGACCAGGCAGGTGGATGTGAAGTTTATCAAGAATCAACTCATATGCCGTTATGGTGTTCCAGATAAGATCATTACTGACAATGGATATAACCTGAACAACAAGATGATGAAAGAGTTGTGTAGCGAGTTCAAGATCGCACATCATAATTCTTCTCCTTACAGACCCAAGATGAATGGGGTTGTTAAAGCTACTAATAAGAACATCAAGAAGATTATCCAGAAGATGGTTGTTACGTACAAGGATTGGCACGAGATGCTGCCATTTGCTCTGCATGGATATCGTACGTCTGTCTGCACGTCAACAGGGGCAACCCCTTTCTCTCTTGTTTATGGCATGGAAGTTGTGCTCCCAGTAGAGGTGGATATCCCATCAATGAGAGTCTTGATGGAAGCCAAGTTGACTGATGCTGAATGGGTTCAGAGTCGTTACGACCAGCTGAATTTGATTGAAGAAAAGAGATTGACTGCCATGTGCCATGGTCAGTTATATCAGCAACGGATGAAGAAAGCCTTTGATAAGAAGGTCAAGCCTCGTGTGTTTCGAGAAGGTGATCTTGTGCTCAAGAAAGTCTTGTCTTTCGCGCCCGATTCTAGGGGCAAGTGGACTCCAAACTATGAAGGTCCATATGTTGTTAAGAGAGCCTTTTCAGGCGGTGCTTTAATACTTACAACTATGGATGGGGAGGATTTCACTCATCTTGTGAATTCAGATGCAGCCAAGAAATACTTCGCCTAAAAATAAAAACAGAATAGCTCGCTATGTTGAAAACCCGAAAGGTCGGCTTAGGCAAAAATGAGCGTCTCGGTGGATTGAAAACCCGAAAGGGCGATCCAGGCAAAAGTTAGAGACATAAAAAAATGAATATGTATCCCGCTAGATTGAATACCTCACCCTGGGCCATCTAGGCAAAAATTAGGGATTTGGCAAGTAACTGCATCCTGACAAGACTTTGCTCTACAAATTGTCATCTGTCAGAGATTCTAACTCAGTCATCGTCAACTGAAGCTTCAAATACATCGGATTCAGAGTTGGTGGAGAAATGGTCATTATGTTCAGTGTAGCCCTTTTACAATATATATCACCAATTTCAAATTTGTAAAGATCTATGGAGTCTTGCCATTTGCAGACTACCATTCCATCAAATAAATTTGAGCCTTTATCCAATTATTTGCACTCTTATTTGTTTTCATTCAACAAATATTTTGCATGTTTTAATTAAGAAATATCATTGTTTTAAATAATTAAATTTTTCATAACTTGTTTTTAAACAAAGTGAACATTCACAATGATAAAAAGGATACTGGGGATGTCTTCAGTGCTCTCCCAAAGATGGTATGATTCCCAACAGGGTAAGACATTTATTCATACTCCTTGCATGATTGTATCCTTTTCCTCCGGAGCCTCTCGTGGTTTTTCTACCGAGCAGAGTGTTTGGTATAATATTCAGCAGAGTAGCGATCCTTCCTCTT
Organism: Lathyrus oleraceus; assembly: GCF_024323335.1. NCBI lineage: Eukaryota > Viridiplantae > Streptophyta > Magnoliopsida > Fabales > Fabaceae > Lathyrus > Lathyrus oleraceus. Next base: position 213,663,713 of record NC_066580.1, read on the forward strand.
CAGCAGATGTGGTCTCTTTGATAGAGCAGTATTTAGTGGTGACCCTGGAAGCTTCTGATTGGTGGTTGTTCCCCACGGAGATCCATCCTCCCCTTTGATAATTTCCCTAGTAAAGTTGCTTTTATGGCGGAGTTTATCTGTGCGATGATCCTGTCCCTAGTTGGAATGGTTGATGATCATTCCCCTGCAGAGATTTTTGTTTCCTGGTATCTCTTGCCCCTCATCAGATTGGTTATTTTCCACTGGGCCTGGCTTTCTTTCTTGCGATGTAGTACCGGATGTTTGTTCATCGATCTTTGCACCTGTTTGTGTTAGATATGTTTGTTTTGTTAGCATTCATCATACATAAACCACGCATATATGCATAATTTTAATATTCAGATATTCATGTTGTGTTCTTTTCCATATATCTTTGTTTGTCATCTCCTGCTAGTTGGTAATATATTTCCCCAAGCAGATGTTCGTGTCTGATCTCCCCATGTAGAGTCAGCCCCATAAGCAGAAAGTGTTTATCCTTCCTTCCATATTCCCCACTGAGTTATGTCCTCGTGGATGATGGTTGTTTCTGTTTCCCTCCCAACACATATACTGGGATGGAGCTCCCCCCTGAGTTATATCCTCATAGGGATGAGTCTTGTTTCATCGTGCCTCTTGAGATCATATTGATGATCCAAGTAGCTCCCATCCTTTGGAATAAGCAAGCAAATAAGTGTATACTTAAGCAATCAATCAATCAATCAAGCAAAGCTCTTGGGAATCTTCCAATGGCTCTTGTATCTCTCACTTTAGATGCACATGACAATGGTTCTTCACTTTGGCTCAAATAGGAATCCCTAGCACAAGAACACACATCAAAAGTTCCATAAAGTAAACCAAGAATACACAAGGGTGAGTTTACAGATTTGACCCTTCTAATCCATCTTCAACATTAAGGCCTTTTTACTCCATTTTGCATAGGGAATGTCATAGAATCTAAGTCCTTTTTGTCCATTTGTATTTGAGTCACAACAATCAAAACAAAACACAAGCACAATAATATATACAAAATTATGTGCTCAAGTGAGCAAAAGGCAAATTGCATTAACATAAACATGTGCTCAAATGAGCAAAGGGAAAAAGCAAATGAATAATAAGTACAAGAATAGTAAATTGCATAAATGTAAAGTGCAAGAATTAAATGTTAATGGTTAATGGATAATGGTTAGTATTAGTGTTCCATAAGGAAATTTTGCGCTATGTTAAGCAATCGTAAGTGGACTAAGGTAGTAGTCACACCTATCTGAGGCCGGTCAATAATAATGTAGGCAACAACACAAGTTAGAGATCTTGATTAATGAATCAAGCTCCTACAACTTGCCATGCCAAAAGAAGATGAGAAATGATCTTGTATTTATTTAGGTTTTTTGCTTGATTAGGAAGCAACCTATCCTTAATGCAAAGCCATTCATTTGATCTATGATCAAAATGAATTAGATTTGAATCAAGGAAGGTTAAACCTGCCATGTATCAAGGCTAACCACCAATCTTTAACTCATTGATCAAAAAACAAAAAGAAGAAGAAGAAGAAGATGAATAATAAAGTGCATTAATGGAAATCAAATGAAATAATCAACAAGCATTGACCAAAGATAGATGAGATCAATGTCAAACATTAGTAAACAGAAGCAAAATGAATATTAGAATTCAAGAAACAAATAAAATATTTTTGGTACTTTTCAAAAGTAAAATAATATTTGAATTAAAATAATAAAGAAAGATCAAACTTCAAATTCACTTCAAATCAACTTTGAAAAGTCCAAGTGAATCATCCTAAGTTCAACAAGGTTAAACAAAGTTTGACAAAAAATTTCAGCATTTTTCGAAGTCATAAACTATTTTTTATCAATTAAAAATGCATAAAAAAAACCTAATTGAATTAAAATCTCAAATAAATCTCAAATCAATTAACAAATTGATGAGAATATTTTTCATAGATCCATCATCATTCAAAGAGGTTGGGAAAATATTTTTGTATTTTTTGAATATCAAAAACTATTTAAAATGAATTAAAAATAACCAGAAAAGAGAAAATTCACAAAAAATATCAAATGATAAAATAAAAAATATTAAAAATCATTTTTAGAAACTAGAAATTAAAAGAAGAAAAATGCAATTGGTCTCACATTTTTTGGACCAATAATGAAGGAGATATGATTTTTTGAAATGAAATAGAATAAAAGAAATAAAATAAAAATGAAATCAGAAATTAAAAAATGCAAAAAAAATGTGAGGCATTGGATTGAGCTCATTAATTGAGCTGGCGCATGATATGGATCACAGCGCGCGCCTACCAAACACGTGAGTTAAACGAGTCACATGGAACATTAAAGAAAGTCATAATATGTAAGGGCTCAGATCTAATCTGGAAACGAGATCGTGTGGCCATGGTTTAATCTGGCAACCAGATGGCGGTGTACACCACCGTCTTCTCCGGCAAGACTTCCGACGTCGGCCAGAAGTTGCAGAGATCAAAACTTCACCAAATGCCACGATCCATATATCAAATGAAAGTTGGGGTGATGTACATCACCCCTGTACCAACCAATTCCACTCTAGACTTCCATGGAGAAAGAAATCAGAGGTTGAAATTTGGGGTGTTCAACTGAAACTAAATGGAATTTAAAAATTCAAAGCGCAAAACGATTGCCTCTATGGAGAGGACTTCAGACAACCCAACAAATGCAAGAAATAAGCTATATACAAGGAGATTCGAAGAAAATAAGTTCTGATGTAAACCTCTGAAATGAAGAACTTGAGAGCATGATTCCTTGATGTTTTTGCTTGCAGTGTAGTCTAGTGATGAAGATGAGCAAGGTTTAGGAACTATAGATCTGGAAAATTAATCAAGGCAATTGAAATTCAGATATGAAAAATTTGAAAGAAAGAGTGAGTTCCTTTGAGTGTGGTTAAGGAGAGATTCTTGCAGCATAACAGGTGCCCTTAGGTTGTGAAATTATGAAGCCCTGAACCTTTATTTATAGCAAGTGGTGAAGGTATGCATGATCAAAGCATGTGCATGGATGGAAAGGGCCTCCATGCTTGGGCCTGTACAGGCGCATGGAGGGCCCAATTCCACTTGGTTTGGCAAGCTGAAGTCACAATTAGATGAACTGGTCGTGCAAAATGGATGTAATAAGCTCATGTAATATGTTTTCAATTGGTTTCCAAAAATGCACCAAATCTTTCTTCTCTTCGAAAATGGCATTTCCAAAAATGAAACATAACCTTATGGGTAATGGTTGGAAAGCTCTTAGCATGAGGATCAATTGTCATGTTGACCAAAACTTCATTTGAAATTGGGAAATTGGTGAAAATTGATCATGAAGTGTGAGGTGCAAAACATGTACATGTGAAAATTTCAAAAATGGCCAAACTTTAAGCCCTTATGTTTCAATGATTCAAGCTCCAAATGACACAACCTCCAACATCAAAGTTGTAGATATTTTCACGAAAATCAATTTGGACTTAAATTTTGAATCATTTGGATTTTTGATGAAGACATTATGGGCACTTGAAGTTGGACTTTTTCACATTTCAATGCCTTTGGTCCAAAGTGACCTATAATGTTTTGCATTATCACATGTATTTCTTTTAGGATTATGAAAATTTGTTCAACATAACATATGAGGTAGACATCATACACTTTCCAATTCATTTGATCCCACCTCAAAATCATGAAAAATGAATGAGTTATGTTCTTGGGAAGTTGACCCAAAATTAGGGTTTCAGTCAAAATGACCTATAATGTTTTGAAATGAATGATGACCTTCCAAGCTTCAAATGGATTTTATATGAACATGAAAGTTGTTCATATGGTTCTTAAGAACATTATTTCTCTTGGGGTCATCTCAATTTGACAAACACATCAAAAGTTAGGTCTCAGTGCACTTCAAAATAGTCAGATGAATTGACTGATCAACTTCTCAAGTCCAAACCTCATATTTTGATGAATTGATGATTGAGGATCCTCACATAAGCTCATATATGCATAAAGTAATGAATGAAAGAAACTTCCCTTGATTAAATTTGATCATAGGTCGAGGTTGCTTCATGAGCAAGGCATAGTTGAAGCATAATGAATTAGGGTTTCCTTGGGAAACAAGCCTCAAGCCCTTTTGTTTGTTTTGATCAAAATGATGAATTGAGATACTTGGGAGGCCTATTTGATGGATGAGAGATTTTGGAACCATTGTCATGCTTGCTTTCATCTTCACCTAGCCATATCAATGAGCATAGAATCTCCTAGAAGCTTTGGATCTTGTGACTGCTCAAGCTACAAACAAAAGATGTTAGTGACATATTTTTGTGCTTTTGGTTAGTAAACAAAATAATAAAAGCAATAATATACAATTCAAGCATGCTTGGTGATCTCAAACCAACTCACAAAAGTTACCATCCTAGGGTTAAGGAGCCAAGAAGCTATGATCCTTTAGGCAAATGCAAAGTGCAATGATATGATGCCATGAGGGATCTTAGGGTCAAAATTGGGGTCTTACAGGATGTGGCCATATTTATTTGATGCCTTTCTTGATATTTTTATTTGCTTGTTGGTATTGCTTGATTAAAAGTCCAAAGGGAAAATGGGTTTTCTATATGACATTCTTGTTTGTTGGATTGCATCCCATTGGTCAGATCTTTCCAACTATTAACTTTTACTTTTATGCTTAAGATTAGTCTCTTCATCCCATCCCACTTATTAAACTTCAAAACATCTCCCCCTTTTCAAAAACTTTCTTTGCTTGTGATTTTAAACTTAGACTCTTTTGCAAATTAGAAACTTTGGCCTTATGCCATTGCATTTTAAACTCTTTTCTTAATCAAATTTATAAATGAACTTAACCATATTAACTTAAAATTTCAAAAGACAAAAAGAACTAACACACATTCAAACTCTTTTAGGCTCCTTTATGCCTCTTTTAAACTTAATTGTTTGATTAAAAGCAATCCACTCATTTTGAAATTGATACCACGAACTACGAGGTTTTGATCCCTCATTTTATGTTGGTACGTAGGCACAAGTCCGAAGGTCTTGTCAAACACAAGAATATAATCAATGAATTCTTTTCTCATACCCACACATTATTTATTTCAAACATCATTTATACCAAAAACACATACACATATAAAAAATGCCCCCCTAGGAGTACCTAGGATACTTTGGTGCTAACACCTTCCCTCTGTGTAACCAACCCCCTTACCTGTAATCTCTGACATTTTATTAGTTTTGATTTGAAAACTTCTTATCTTTGGGTTTTATTCGTACTTTTCCCTTTTCCTTTGGAAAAAATAAAAGCGCGGTGGCGACTCTGGTTTTATTGACGTTAAGTTTATCCATAGCTTAATGGTCATAAATTTACCGCTACACAAATTAAATGGCGACTCTGCTGGGGAGAAATCCTTAGTGGGTTTAGCCTACTTTTTTATGTGCATATAATTGTATAATTGATGTTTGTATATTTGTTTGTGTGATATAATCTACTTGTTGTGCTTGGTGATCTTTGAGTGGTGGGATAAGTTCTAGCCCAAACTTGAGTGAAATTAAGATAGGAGAATGGTATAGTCATGTTCGACTTGTGTGGAGTAGTCCTTAACAAGTTGGCTTAAGACCCATCTACTCAATGGAGACCCTTTTGGAGCTATTGATGTCACATAAGTTATTTGTGGTTAGACATTACTTTCTCTGATTCGGGGTCCGAGAAGTTGACGACCGTAGAACATTTAACCCAACTTGGCCTATTTAGGATGTAGAGCGGAGACTGCTCAGGTGTAGACTTGATAACAGTTGTTACCTGATAATACACTCAGACGAGTTTATCTTGAGAATATTATGGGTTGATGAGTCATTCATCCTAACCTATAATATCTGATAGATGGAATTAAGACTCTGGTAACTTTTTAGAATATGTTCTACAAGCTTTTATCCTCAGTACACTCCTTTGGGATGGTTCTTAACCTGACTCCATGCTCGTGACTCACAACAAACCCTTTGATTCTTGGTTGATCCAATCAAGTCTTGTCAATATCAATGGAACTTGGGTGTTGATAAGGTGAAAACCATAATCCACCAAAATAGATGATTGATCTTGATAATGACTTGGTTCATCCCTGACCTTTGTTTGTTTTCCTTGTGTGTGATCCCTTATTTATGATTGTTGCATTCATGCATTCATGCGCATCCTAATATTCATCACACTAAAGATAACTTTAAGGAACTGAGGTTTTATTTGCAAATATTTTCAGACCATGGATTATGGACGAAGGAACACTAAGAAGTACAGTTTCAGGTGTCCCTACTTTAAAGAGTTAAGGAAGTTGTCATCCTTTGTATTAGATCCCTTGGACTTCAAGCAACGTCACGGGAAGCTTCTATCTATGTTATCTATTGATGTGGTTGAAGGACTCTTGAGTGTGTTGGTTCAGTTTTATGATCCTCTCTACCGTTGCTTCACTTTTCCCGATTATCAGCTTATGCCTGCGTTAGAGGAGTATCTCATCTCTTGAGAACACCTGTTTCTGACAAGGTTCCTTTTAGTGGATTGAAGGAGATTCCCAGATCACATATCATAGTTGAAGCTCTTCATCTGAAGAAGTATGATAATGAGGCTCATTGGGTAAAAAAAGGAGGTATTTTTGGTTGACTTCTGAGTTCCTCATTGGAAAAGCTACCGTCTTTACTCAAGCCGGTAGTATGGACGCTTTTGAAGTTATCTTTGTGTTGCTCATCTATGGTTTAGCTTTGCTCCCGAACATTGATGGTTTTGTTGATGTTAACGCCATTAGAATCTTCGTGATTGGAAATCATGTGCCTACTCTGTTGGGTGACATGTATTTTTCTTTGATTTGTGAAATTCTAAAGGTGGTGGGACTATTGTGTGTTATGTTCCTCTTCTGTACAAGTGGTTTATGTCGCACATGACTCAGACGCATGCTTTTATGGAGAACAAACAATGTCTACGGTGGTCTCAGAGACTTATGTCCCTCACTAATGATGATATTATTTGGTATGACTCTGCATTAAGTAGTTTGGATATTATAGATAGTTGTGGTGAATTCTCTAATGTGCCTCTCATTGGTAGACAAAGAGGAATCAACTTCAACCTTGCTTTGGCTTATCGTCAACTTGGGTTCCCCTTGAGAGACAAATCTAATAACACTCAGTTATAAGGTATTTTCTATCGAGAGGGTAAAGATCCCCAACATTTGAAGCAGAAGATGATACATGCTTGGCATAATGTGCATAGGAAAGGAAGATTCGAGCTTGGTCTGTGCAACTGTGTAACTTTGGAAGCTTACATTAATTGGGTGAAGAAGAGAGCTTTGGAGTTGAAGATGTCGTATGCTTGTGAAAGACCTTTGTCTTTGGTTGTGGGAATAGCGGTTCCATGCTTTGAGCCGAAAGCATGAGGAGTTGCAGCTTGAGTCAAAGGACAAAGACGCGTTTATTGAACTTCTTGAAGATTGAACAATGAAGAGACAGAGAGATCCAGAGGGTCCATCTTCCTCTAGTATGCCTCAACCTTTCGGTGCTTGAAAGAAGATTGTTGACCAGCTTTTCCTTGAGAAGGCTCAGATGAAGACATCTTTTGAGAGCGAGATTTGACACATCCAAAGGAAGTATGCGTCCGCAGCCAGATCATCTGACACCGCTGTTAGGGGATCCTTAGGATGATTAGTTTCCTTTTCTCTTGTGTTTGTACTTTGGTTTCTGAAATTGTACTCAGTGTAATCCTTCCAAATTATATGAATAATAGAAATTTTTATGGTCAATCAAATTGTTATTATTGTTATTATATATTTGCAAATAAAATAGTATGTTCCTTGAAATGAAATAAACAAAAACATTGCATTTCATGCATCATTTGCATGACAGGTTTTCTTTCGCCGGATGTCTTATCGGTTATTCTTATGTGCTTCAGCCAAGCTGACTCACCGATACAACACTCGCACGAATCAAATCAAAATTATGGAGCATTTGGAACAAGGGAATAGAGAGCTGAAGGATGAGATTGCTCGTCTTACTGCTATGATGGAGTCTATTCTTTCTGCGGAAAATCAGTCATCATCAACTCCTGCAACTCCTCCTCCTCAAAGGGTTGTCATCTCCGAGGTTGCTACCTCGACCATTCCTATTGCTGCTACTTAATCCGGCCCGACTATGCCTGTTGGATTTCTGTGGGGAATGCCACCAAATTTTATGACTGAAGGGTTTGCACCCACATTTGCTTCTATGCCGGCATCTAGCCCGGTCATGTCTGTGCCACCTCCAGTTGTTCATACATTGCCTCATGTTGAGGACACCATCTACCATTCTGAGCCGTCTGAGGGCCCAGATGTTTACGAGAAAATGGACGAGATGAAGGATCAATTCCTTGATCTGCGAAAGGAATTGAAGACATTGAGAGGAAAAGACATGTTTATTAAGAGTGCTGGTGAATTATGCTTAGTACCAAATGTGAAGATCCCGATGAAGTTCAAAGTCCCTGACTTTGAAAAGTATAAGGGAACACTTGTCCGTTAATCCACCTTGTTATGTATGCCACAAAGATGTCAACTCAAACTGATAATGATCAGTTATTGATTCACTACTTTCAAGACAGTTTGACTGGTGCTGCCCTGAGATGGTATATGGGGCAAGACAGTGCAAGTGTTCGCACGTTCAATGAGTTGGGTGAAGGTTTTGTGAAACAATACAAGTATAATATGGACATGGCGCCCGATAGAGACCAACTGAGGTCTATGTCTCAAAAAGACAAAGAGACATTTAAAGAGTATGCCCGAAGGTGGAGAGAGCTTGCCGCTCAAATTAATTCTCCATTGGAAGAGAAAGAGATGACAAAGATCTTCCTAAAGACCATGAGTTCATTTTATTACAAACTCATGATTGTAAATGCCCCCTGTGACTTTACCGAGATGGTAAACATGGGGATGAGGTTAGAGGAAGGAGTCCGTGAGGGACGTTTGTCTAAGGAAGAGGTGTCGTCCAGTAAGAAGTATGGTAGTGGTTTTGCCAAGAATAAGGAAGGGGAAGCCAATGCAGTGTCTATAGGGAGGCAGAGGAGGCCTCATGTCAGAAGAAATCCTCAACCACGTCAGCATCAACATCAAGTTTCATCACTAATTCCAGTGTTTTCAAACAATTCTAACAATCAATCAATGCCAATTCAACAAGAACGTCAACAACAACTGCAACAAAGAACCAACAACAACAACAACAACAATAATCAACAACAAAACTTCGAGAGGAAGAAGGTCTCTTTTGACCCTATTCCTATGTCATACGTCGAACTTTACCCATCTTTGGTTCTCAAGAACCTACTTCAACCAAGAAATCCACCGCAAATTCCCGAACCACTTCCATGGTGGTACATGCCTGAACTTCGTTGTGCCTTTCATCAAGGAGCTCCCGACCATGATATTGAGAACTGTTACCCGTTGAAGTATGAGGTACAAAAACTTGTGAAAAGTGGGATGGTGTCCTTTGAGGACCATGCGCCGAATGTGAAAGCCAACTCGTTGCCCGCTCATGGTAATTCCTCTGTCAACGTGGTGGATGGATGTACAGGGGATTTTCGAGTCTTCGATGTACGATGTATTCGTAGGTCCTTGGTGGAGATGCATAGAGAATTGTGTTTGATCAGTGATTGTGAGCACGACCATGATGGTTGTGCAATCTGCAGTATGAACCCCCGTGGATGTATGATTATAAAGAGGGATATCCAGAAGTTGATGGATGAGAATGTAATCCAGATTCAACAGTCGAGGGATATGGGAGATGAGGTTAATGTAACAGTGCCAATGTTTAAGACCTCTGAGCGGGTATCACCGTTACTGATACGGTTAGCAGGCCCCGTCCCGTATACATCCGATAAAGCTGTTCCTTATCAGTATAATGCTACAATGGTGGAGAATGGTCAAGAGGTTTCGTTGCCTTCAAAAAATTCTATGGTGAATATAGCTGATATCACGAAAGTGACATGTAGTGGTCGTGTATTTGGCCCAGTCTTGCAAAAGGATGTAGAAGAGGCTGCAGTCAATAAGAAGGTGAATGTATCTATGGTGAATCTGATTAGTGCTCCAGTATGTCAGTCTGATGAATCCAGCAAGCTGAAGACTAATGATGATGATGAAGTGTTAAGGTTAGTCAAGAGAAGTGAGTTTAATAATATGGAGCAACTACTCCAAACTCCGTCGAAGATTTCAGTGTTGTCTCTGTTAATGAATTCTGAAGCGCACAGAGAAGCATTACAAAGAGCGTTGGAGCAATCCTACATTGAGCATGATGTTACTGTGGATCAATTTGACCATATTGTGGTTAACATTACTTCTTGCAACAATATGAGTTTTTGTGATGAAGAGCTTCCTAAGGAAGGTAGAAATCACATATTGGTGTTGCATATTTCAATGAATTTCAAGGAGGACGTGTTGTCGAATATGCTAGTTGATACCGGTTCGTATTTGAATGTAATCCCAAAATCAACTCTATCCAGATTATCCTATCAAGGCGCCTCGATGAGGTATAGTGGCGTGATTGTCAAAGCGTTTGATGGTTCATGAAAAATCATCATTGGAGAAGTGGATCTTCCAGTGAAGATAGGTCCGAGTGATTTTCAAATTACTTTTCAAGTAATGGATATCCACCCGACCTATAGCTATTTATTTGGAAGGCCATGGATTTATGAGGCTGGAGCTGTAACATCCACTATGCACCAGAAGTTGAAATTTGTGAAGAACGGAAAGCTTGTCATTGTTGGTGGGGAAAAAGCGCTTTTGGTGAGCCATCTGTCATCTTTTATGTATGTTGAAGCTGAGGAGGAGGTTGCAACTCTGTTTCAAGCCTTGTCTATTGCTGAAGTGAAGAAAAATGGGGTACCCATGTCTTCTTTCAAAGATGCTCAGAAAGCTATTGAGGCAGGAAGTACAAATCAGTGAGGCCGAATGGTAGAAGTTGCAAAGAACAAGAATAGGGCCGGATTGGGATTTCAACAATGGCCGTTTAATGTAAAAGCTAAAGAAGTGAAACCGAGTTTCCGTAGCGGAGGGTTCATCCATGGTAAGGAACAATACTCAGCTGCCGTAATCGATAGTGATGAAGATGAAGACTGCGCCAACTTTGTGACGCATGGCAAGACTTGCAACATTTGGGTTGGTGTTGATGTCCCTGTTATTGTCCGTTGCTCTAAGTAATTTGTTTTTCATGTTTTAAGAAAAATCCTTCTCCTATGCCTAAGGGAGAAATGTACATTATTAAGCATTTCAATTATCATCAATAAAATGAAATTCTATTCATCCACATCTATGATGTTTTATTTTTACTTTTTGCTTTTTTGAAAATGGTAATCACAAAAAACATAAATAAATAATAATTGTCCATCTGCATAATATTTGGTCACAATTCACTTCTCTAAAATCAAAATATCAAATCATTATGCAGGTTGGTTCCCAAACCCATTGAATACAATGATCCTACTCCCTCTCCAAATTTTGATTTCCCTGTGTTGGAGGTTGAGGAAGAGATTGATGAAGAAGTATATGATGAATTATCTCGTCTACTTGAGCATGAAGAAAAAGAGGTTCATCCATTTGAAGAGCAGATTGAGCTAGTCAACTTGGGTTTTAAAGATGATGTGAAGGAAGTCAAGATTGGGTATCAACTGTGTCCAAAGATTAAGAAGGGGTTGATTGATCTTCTCCGAGAGTATTCAGATGTGTTTGCTTGGTCTTATCAAGACATGCCTGGTTTGGATTCTGAGATTCTGGAGCATAGATTGCCATTGAAGCCAGAGTGCCCGCTAGTCAAGAAGAAGTTGAGGAGAACTCATCCTGATATGGCAGTGAAGATCAAAGAGGAAGTGCAAAAACAAATTGACGTTGGTTTTCTTGTTACCGCTGAATATCCTCAATGGGTGGCCAATATTGTGCGTGTTCCGAAGAAGGATGGAAAAGTCCGCATGAGCGTTGATTATAGAGATTTGAACAAAGATATTCCGAAAGATGATTTCCCTATGCCACACATTGATATGTTGGTAGACAATACAACTAAACTCAAAGTATTTTTGTTTATGGACGGATTTTTCGGTTATAATCAGATTAAGATGGCACCCAAAGATATGAAGAAGACCATATTCATTACGCCCTGGGGAACATTATGTTATAGAGTGATTCCTTTCGGTTTAAAAAATGCTGGTGCAACGTACCAGAGAGACATGACCACTCTTTTTCATGATATGATGCATAAAGAGATCGAAGTATATGTTGATGATATGATTGCTAAATCAAGTGATGAAGAAGAACATGTTGAGCATTTATTGAAGTTATTCCAGCGTTTGAGGAAGTACAAACTCTGCTTGAATCCTAATAAATGTACTTTTGGTGTTCATTCTGGAAAGTTGTTGGGCTTTATTGTTAGTGAGAAGGGTATTGAAGTTGATCCAGCCAAGGTCTAAGCAATACAAGAGATGTCTGCGCCTAAAACTGAGAAGCAAGTTAGAGGTTTTCTCGGCCGCTTGAATTATATCTCAAGATTTATATCACATATAACTGCCACATGTGCACCTATATTCAAGCTTCTTTAGAAAGATCAGTCTTGTGATTGGATCGAAGATTGTCAGAAAGCTTTTGATAGTATTAAAGTGTATCTGCTTGACCCTCCGATTCTGTCTCCGCCTGTTAAAGGAAGACCGTTGATAATGCGTTTGACTGTGCTTGATGAAAGTATGGGTTGTGTTCTGGGTCAGCAAGATGAAACTGGAAAGAAAGAATATGCAATTTACTACCTCAGTAAGAAATTTACCGACTGTGGGACTCGGTATTCTATGCTAGAAAAGACTTGTTGCGCATTGGCTTAGGCTGCTAAGCGTCTGCGTCAGTATATGTTGAATCATACTACTTGGTTGATATCCAATATGCATCCAATCAAGTATATTTTTTAGAAGGATGCTTTAACTAGGAGGATTGCCCGTTGGTAGATGTTGTTATTTGAGCATGATATCGAATACAGATCTCCAAAAGTTATCAAAGGTAGTGTCTTGGCTGACCATTTGACTCACCAACCAATTGAAGATTACCAGTCAGTACAATATGATTTCCCTGACGAAGAGATTTTGTACTTAAAGATGAAAGATTGTGATGAACCATTGCTTGAAGAAGGGCCAGAACCTGGTTCCGGTTGGGGCATGGTATTTGATGGAGTTGTTAATCAGTATGGTAATGGCATTGGGGAAGTGATTATTACTCCTTAAGGCACTTATTTTACATTTACAGCTAGATTGACTTTCAAGTTTACAAACAACACGGCTGACTATGAAGCTTGCATTATGGGGCTTGAAGAAGCCATGGATCTCAGAATCAAGTATCTTGACTTCTATGGAGATTCAGTTTTCGTTGTGAATCAGGTCAAAGGTGAATGGGAGACGAATCAACCCGGTTTGATACCATATAGATATTATGCGAGGAGGATATCAACTTTCTTTACAAAGGTTGAGTTTCATCATATCCCTCGAGATGAAAACTGGATGGCATATGCTCTTGCAACGTTGGCTTCAATGATTATGGTAAAATTTAGATAGGGGTACTTTGTCGGGTATTGGGCAAGAAGTAACGAACTGCAAACTAAGAAGAGTATCACCAGTTACTGGGTAATAAACTCTTAGGGGACCCAAAGCATCTATCTAGGCAAGAGCTAGAAAGAAATGATCAATCAAGACTCAACCCAATGAGGATATAACTCAAGGGGAGTGATTCCATCCAGATAATCAACTGAGGAGGAAACTAAAATAATACTCATCCACGAGGAAATAACTCAGTGGGGAAAAGAAGAAAGGTTAAAGTCTTTCTGCTTAAGGGGCCGACACTCTACAATTGAAAGATGACAGACGCCAGATTTGTATGGGGATAAAGTAACACCATAACAGAGAATAAGGATCTCACACAATGAATCAGTAAATATGATGATGCAATTATGAAATTATGAGTGTATATGTATATGTATATGTATATATGATGATTATGCTGACAAACCGATCGCAAAGAATACAAAGGTGTCACAAAATTTGAATCATCGATACAATCCTCGGTCAATCCACAAAATAAAGAGACAAATGCTGGAGAAAAGAGAGATCAACATCCCACAGGCTCAACCCTAATCGAGGAAGGAGGAGATTTGCTGAGGAAAGGAAAGGTTATTGAATCTACGGGGAATTTTAAGTCAACACCAAATTAAATGGGAGACAACTGTACAGAGGATAAATGCAAATAGCTGCTAAAAAACCAGGAGGAAACTCTAACTGGGAGTGAATCAGATGGCAACTAGTGGGGAAAACAAAGTTCTACTGCCATCACGCAAACTACTGAGGAAACCCTCCTCACTCTGCTGGAGATCAAAACTAGCTGGGTGAGCACCAATTCTGTCGGGAACTTATGCACAAACTTCGTCGGGGACAAACACTCTGCAGGGTTAACTGCTCGAGAACCATTAATGCTTCACACTTAGGACTTGCTATTTTTTTTTCTTTCCGAAATGCCGTTGATATTACTTTAAAATTGCTTTAAAATTCTTGCTTTTATATGTTTTAAAAAATGATTTTGATTTAAAATTTTAATTTCAAAGATGATCATAATAAAATTTAAACTATCTGGCTGAAACAAATGAGAGTAGAAACAATTGGATAAAAGCTCAACTTTATTTAATATAATGGTAGTCTGTAAATAACAAGACTCCATAGATCTTTACAAAGTTGAAAATGGTAATTTACATAGAAAAGGGTTACATTGAATACAATTGACCACTAAGCCTTCTACCAACTCTTGATATCCACTGTGCTTTTGGCCGTTGCTAGGGATGATGAATTGATGTAAACCCTTGTGCTCAACAATGTTTCTCCAAAACTGGAAGATCAACAGAATGCAGTTACTTTCCAAAATCCCTAATTTTTGCATAAGTTACCCCAAGGTGGGGTACTCAACTTATCGGGAAAATTCTTTCTATTTATGTCTCTAACTTTTGCCTGGACCGCCCTTTCGGGTTTTCAATCCACCGAGACACTAATTTTTGCCTAAGCCTCCCTTTAGGGTTTTCAACTTAGCGAGCTGTTCTTTTTTCTTTTTTTAGGCGAAGATATTTCTTGACTGCATCTGCGTTCACAAGACGAGTGAACTCTTCACCATCCATAGTTGTAAGGATCAATGCACCGCCTGAAAAGACTCTCTTACCAACATATGGGCCTTCATAATTAGGAGTCCATTTTGTAAGACCTTAATTTTGACCCTAAGATCCCTCATGGCATCCTAACATGGTATTTGCATGGCCTCAAGGATCATAAGCATTTTGGCTCCTTATCTTTGGGTGGGATCTCTCTTGTGAGTGGTTTGAGATCACCAAGCATGCTTTAATTGTATATTATTGCTTTTCTAATTTATTTTCTAACCAAAAGCACAAAAATATGTCACTAACATTTCTTGTTTGTAGCTTGAGCAATCACAAGGTCTAAGGCTTCTAGGAGATCCTTTGTGCAATGATATGGTCAAGAAAAGATGAAAGCAAGCATGGTAATGGTTCCCAAAGCTCCCATCCATCAAATATGCCTCCCAAATATCTCAATTCATCATTTTTGATTAAGCAAATCAAAGAGTTTGAGGTGTGTTTCCCAAGGAAACCCTAATTCATCTGTTCATCAACTATGCCTTGCTCATGAAGCAACCTCAGCCCATGGTCAAATACAATCAAGGGAAGTTATTTAATTCATCATTTCATGCATATTTGAACTTATTTTAGTGTCCTCAATCATCAATTCATCAAGATATGAAGTTTGGACTTGAGAAGTTGATTAGTCAATTCATCTGACTATTTTGAAATACACTGAGACCTAACTTTTTCTGTGTTAGTCAAATGGAGATGATCCCAAGAGAAAAAATGTTATTAAGAACAATATACACAACTTTCATGTTCATCAAAAATTTATTTGAAGCTTGGAATATCATCATCTATTCCAAGACATTATAGGTCATTTTGACTAAAACCCTAATTTTAGGTCAACTTCCAAAGAATATAACTCATTCATTTTTCATGATTTTGGGATGAGACTTAATGAATTGGAAATCTTATTGTGTCTACTTCAAATGTTATGTTGAGCAAAATTGCAAAATCTCAAAAGAAATACATTTGATAATGCAAAACATTATAGGTCACTTTGTGCCAAATGCATTGAAATGTGAAAAAGTCCAACTTCAATTGCCCTTAACTTCTTCATTAAAAAACCAAATGATGAAAACTTAAAGTCCAAATTGATTGTCTTGAAAATATATACAACTTTCATGTTGAAGAATTTATCATTTGGAGCCTGCATCATTGAGACAGAGGGGCTTGAACATTGGCTAAATTTGGAAACTTCACATATGCATGTTTTGCACCCTACACTTCAAGCTTCAATTTCATTAATTTCCAAGGCCCAATTGGAGTTTTGATCAATATAGAATTTGTTCCTTATGCAACAAGCTTTCTAACCACTACTCATAAGGTTGCATTTGGAGTTTGGAAGCATCATTTTCGAAGACATGAAGAATTAGGTGCATTTTTGGAAATTCATTTCAAACACATTGCATGAACCATTAACATTCAATCTGCACGTCCATTTCTCATTTGATGATGTATAGCAATCAATTCCAATCAGAATTAGGCCCTCCATGCGCCTGTACAGGCGCATGCATGGAGGCCCTTTTCTCCCATGCACACGAGTTAGCTCATGCATTCAGCCATCTCCATCTATAAATACCATGCCATAGCTTCACAATTCTTCAACCTAAAGGCACCTAAACCCCTGCTGAACTTAAAACCCAACCCTCACCAAAGGAACTTTTCATTTTCTTTCAAACAATTTCAGATCTAAAATTCAATTGCATCGATTGATTTTTAAGATCCATAGTTCCTAAACCTTCTTCATTTGATCCATTGAAGCTTCTATTTGCAAAAGGAACCAAAGAGAGTGACTCAATTCTTCACAATTCAAAGGTTTTGCTCAATTACATTTTGCTTCAAAACAGCCTATACATTGCTCAATTTGCCTTGATTTTGTGTGATCTGAAGTCCTCTGCATAGAGGCATCATTGTTGTGTTCTTAATTTTTGAAATCAATCAAGTTCAGTTGAACACCACCAAAGTTCCATCTCTAATTTCTCTCTTAATAGGGATCTAGAGTGGAATTGAGTGGCATAAGAGTGATGTACATCACTCCATCTTTCGAATGGTATCTGGATCGTGCGTTTTAGTTAACATTTTTTGACCTGCAATTTTTGATCTTCATCGGAGCTAGCAGGAGAAGATGGTGGCGCTGGCCACCGTCTGGTCTCCAAATCCAATCGTGGTCGTCTATGTTTATTTCCAGATCTAATCTCAGTTGTCCAAACTTATGACTTATTTTAATACAGTGTGTGGTTGCATTGACTTTGGAACACGTTGGATGCGCACTTGTGGATGCTTGGATCTGCCAACTCAATTAATGAGCTCAGATCCAAGGGCTCACACTTTTCCATTTATTTTAATTCTGATTTTAATTTCTATTTTATTTTTTAATTCCATTTCATTTTCTAAAATTCATATCTCTTTTATTATTGGTCCAAAAATTATGGGACCAATTGCATTATTTCTCTTTTAATTTCTAGTTTCTAAAAATGATTCTTAATATTTTTTATTTTATCATTTGCTATTTTTTAGTAATTTTCTCTTTTCTAGTTATTTTTAATTCATTTTAAATAGTTTTTGATGTTCAAAAAATACAAAAATATTTTCTCAACCTCTTTGAATGATGATAGATCTATGAAAAATATTCTCATCAATTTATTAATTGATTTGAGATTTATTTGAGATTTTAGTTCAATTAGGTTATTTTTATGCATTTTTAATTGATTAAAAATAGTTTTTGACTTTTAAAAATGCTGAAATTTTTTGTCAAGCTTTGTTTGACCTTGTTGAACTTGGGATAATTCACTTGGACTTTTCAAAGTTGATTTGAAGTGAGTTTGAAGTTTGACCTTTCTTTAATATTTTAATTCAAGTTTTATTTTAATATTAAGAAATGCCAAAAATATTTTGTTTATTTCTTGACTTCTAATATTCATTTTGCTTCTGTTTTCTATTGCTTGACCTTGATCTTCTCTATCTTTGGTCAACACTTGTTGATTGATGCATATCATTTCATTTAATGCACATTATTTCTTCATTTCTTTTTTCTTCTTCTCCTCCTTCTTTTTCTCTTTTTTATCAATGAGTTAAAGATTGGTCGTTAGCATTGATTAGGGAGGTTTAATATTCCTTGATTCAAATCTAATTCATCTTGATCATGGATCAAGTGAATGACTCTGCATTAAGGATAGATTGCTTTCTAAATCATGCAAAGGACCTAAATCAATACAAGATCATTTCTCATCTTCTTTTTGGCATGGCAAGTTGTTGGAGTTTGATAATTGTGTATATATTATTGTGCTTGTGTTTTGTTTTGATTGTTGTGGACCAAATGCAAAGAAATGGACAAATGGACTTAGTTTCTAGGATATTCCCTATGCAAAATTGGAGTAAAAGGACCTTAATGTTGAAGATGGATTAGAAGGACCTAACCTCTAAACTCACTCTTGTCCATTCCTTATTTACTTCATAAGAACTTTTGATGTGTGTGCTTTTGTGCTAGGGGATCCTATGAGAATTCAACTTGAAGAACCATTGCCATGTTCATCCAAAGTGAAAGACACAAGAAGCATTGGGGATCTTCTAAGAAGCTTGTTTGATTGTGTTGATTGCTTGAGCTTACTATTATTATGCTTGCACATTTCAAAGGATGGGAGCTACTTGGATCATCAATATGATCTCAAGAGAGGAACTCCATTTGTGGTCTTGTTTCTTATCCCTTACCTCTTGTATGATTAGGACTTTAGTCATTCTTCTTCTTCCCTCCACTCTAACTCAAGCCAAAACCTTTGTGCAAATATTTAACACTTCTTTTCAAACATTAGAAACCTAAGCCTTATGCTTTTGATTTTCAAACTTTCTTTTCATAACACTTATTTTGAATTGAACTTTTAAATCAACTTTGACCATATTTTGTACATACCTTTCATTGGTAAATATAACTCATTCAAATGTCTTTTTATGGTTTCAATAGCCACTTCCTTAATCAAAAATTTTCATAACCTTTAGCTATTAGGTTTGAGTTATCCTTGAGGTAGATGTAATACTCACCTATATCCTTAGTGATGGACAATGAGTCTTCCATGCTTATTATAGGGTTAACCCCTCACTAGCATGTTGAAGCTATCCTCACATGGTGGATTTGTGGTTTTAGGTTGAGTTTTCTCCCTTGGATAACAAAAGACCTTAAGGCTTTTTGACCAATTAATTCACCAACTTGTTTTGAGATTTTTACCCCGAACTACGAGGTTTTGATCCTAATCTTTTTCAAGATGGTACGTAGGCAATGGGTTTATCCATCCAAACACAAAATGTAAATAACTTGCAAATTCTCTTCTCATCTCTTCAATCATGTTTGCACAAACAATTTTTCACAAAATACCAACCTTACAACAAATGTGAAAAGGGCTCCCTAGGAGTACCTAGGATGTTTTGGGTGCTTAAAACCTTCCCATTGCATAACCAACCCCCTTACCACGATCTCTGACATTTTTACTAGTTTTTGATTCGATAAAACTTTTAGGTTTTTGTTCGCTTTCTAACCATTCCTTTGGATAAATAGAAGTGTGGTGGCGACTCGACTTGTATGGTTTACCTTGGATTTAGTCAATATCTCTAATGGTAACGAATACCCCGCTACACATTTGCCCCTAGAATCTGGTTTGAAAGATAAAATCTTCTTGATCACAAGGTCACCTTCCCTGAATACGCGAGGTCTGACCTTCTTGTCAAAGGCTTTCTTCATCCTTTGCTAATATAACGGACCATGACACATGGCAGCCAATCTCTTATCTTCAATCAAATTCAACTGATCATACCTGGTTTGACACCATTCAGCCTCAATCAACTTGGCTTCCATGAGCACACACAATGATGGAATCTCAACCTCTACGGGGAGCACTGCTTCCATACGACATACAAGAGAGAAAGGGGTTGCCCCTGTTGAAGTGCGGATGGATGTACGATACCCATGCAAAGCAAATGGGAGCATCTCATGCCAATCCTTATACTTCACAACCATCTTCTGAATAATCTTCTTAATGTTCTTATTTGCAGCTTCCACAACCCCATTCATCTTGGGTTTGTAGGGAGAAGAATTATGATGTGCAATCTTGAAGTGTTTACAAAGAGCTTCCACCATATTGTTATTCAAGTTTGATCCATTATCAGTAATGATCTTACTTGGCACACCATAACGACATATAATCTGATTCTTGATAAACCTTACAACAACTTGCTTGGTTACATTCACATACGATGCCGCTTCAACCCATTTTATGAAGTAGTCAATTTCCACCAAAATGAAACGATGTCCATTCGAAGCTTTGGGCTCAATCATGCCAATCATATAAATTCCCCACATGGAGAAGGGCCACGGAGAGGAAATGACGTTCAATAGTGTCGGAGGAACATGAATCTTATCTGGATATATTTGACACTGGTGGCATTACTTCATAAACTTGAAACAATCAGATTCCATTTTCAGGCAATAGTAACCTGCTCGCAACATCTTCTTCGCCATTGCATGTCCATTGGAGTGAGTACCAAAGGAAACTTCATGGACTTCAGTCATCAACAAGTCTGCTTTGTGTCTATCCACGCATCTGAGCAGAACCATATCGAAATTTCTCTTATACAACACATCACCATTCAGGTAGAAGTTGTCGGCTAATCTTCTCAAAGTCTTCTTATCTTTCAAAGATGCCCCAGACGGGTAAATCTGACTTTGGAGGAAACACTTGATGTCGTAATACCACGGTTTTTCATCCTTAACCTCTTCAATAACAAACACATGAACTGGCCTATCAAGACGCATCACAGTCAAATTGGGAACCTCATTCCAATATTTCACTACGATCATTGAAGCCAACGTTGCAAGAGCAACTGCCATCCAGTTTTCATCTCGAGGGATATGATGAAACTCAAATTTTGTAAAGAAAGTTGAAATCCTCCTCGCATAGTCTCTATATGGTATCAAACCGGGTTGATTCATCTCCCATTCACCTTTGATCTTATTCACAACCAAAGTCGAATCTCCAAAGACATATAAATATTTGATTCTGAGATCAATGGCCTCTTCAAGCCCCATAGTGCAAGCTTCATATTCTGCCATATTGTTTGTACACTTGAAAGTCAATCTAGTTGTAAATGGAAAATGCGTGCCTTGAGGAGTAATAATCACTGCCACAATGCCATTACCATACTGATTAACAGCTGCATCAAATACCATGCCCCAACGGGAACCAGGTTTTGGCCCTTCTTCAAGCAATGGTTCATCACAATCTTTCATTTTCAAGTACAAGATCTCTTCATCAGGAAAATCATACTGTACTGACTAGTAATCTTCAATCAGTTGGTGAGCCAAATGGTCAGCCAAGATACTACCTTTGATCGCTTTTTGAGATTGGTATTTGATATCATACTCTGATAACAACATCTGCCAACGGGAAATCCTCCCAGTGAAAGTAGGCTTCTCAAATATATACTTGATTGGATCCATTTTGGATATCAACCAAGTGGTATAATTCAACATATACTGACGCAGACGCTTAGCAGCCCAAGCCAATGCCTAACAAGTTTTCTCAAGCATAGAATACCGAGTCTCACAGTCGGTGAACTTTTTACTGAGGTAGTAGATCACAAATTATTTCTTTCCAGTCTCATCTTGCTGACCAAGAACACAACCCATACTATCTTCAAGCATAGTCAAATACATGATCAACGGTCTTCCTTCAACAGGTGGAGACAAAATCGGAGGCTCAAACAGATATTCCTTGATACTATCAAACGCTTTCTGGCAGTCTTAGGTCCAATCACAAGACTGATCTTTCCGAAGAAGCTTGAATATAGGCGCACATGTGGCAGTCATGTGTGAAATGAATCTGGAGATATAATTCAAGCGGCCGAGAAAACCTCTGACTTGCTTCTCAATTTTAGGCGCAAGCATCTCTTGTATTGCTTTGACCTTGACAGGATCAACCTTAATACCCTTCTCGCTGACAATAAAGCCCAACAACTTACCAGAACGAACACCAAAAGTACACTTATTGGGATTCAAGCAGAGTTTATACTTCCTTAAAACGCTGGAATAGCTTCAACAAATGCTCAACATCTTCCTCTTTATCAATAGATTTAGCAATCATGTCATTGACATAAACTTCAATCTCTTTATGCATCATATCATGAAAAAGAGTAGTCATCGCTCTTTGGTAAGTTGCACTAGCATTCTTTAAACCTAAAGGCATCACTCTATAACAAAATGTTCCCCATGGTGTAATGAATATGGTCTTCTCCATATATTCAGGTGCCATCTTGATCTGATTATATATGGAAAATCCATCCATAAACAAAAAGACTTTGAATTTAGTAGTATTGTCTACCAACATATCAATGTGCGGCAAAGGGAAATCATCTTTCAGACTGGCTTTATTCAAATCTCTATAATCGACACACATGCAGACTTTTCCATCTTTCTTTTTCCCAGGCACAATATTGGCCACCCATTGCGGATACTCAGCGGTCACAAGGAAACCGGTATCAATCTGCTTATGCACTTCTTCTTTGATCTTCACAGTTATATCAGGACGCGTTCTTCTCAAGTTCTGCTTGACTGACGGGCATTCTGGATTTAACGGAAATCTATGCTCCACAATCTCAGAATCCAAACCAGGCATGTCTTGATAGGACCAAGCAAACACATCTGAATACTCTTGAAGAAGATCAACCAACCCCTTCTTCGCACCTGGACACAGTCGAGACCCAATCTTTACTTCCTTCACATCATCCTCGGAACCCAAGTTGACTAACTCAATCTGCTCTTCGAAAGGCTGAATGGTCTTTTCATCATGCTCGAGAAGACGAGACAATTCATCACTCACCTCTTCATCGCTTTCCTCCTCGGCTTCAAACACAGGGAATTCAAAATTTGGAGAAGGAGAAGGGTCATTGTATTCAATGGGGTTAGAAACCAGCCTACATAATGATTTGATATTTTCATTTTAGAGAAGTGAATTTTGTGACCAAATATTATGCAGATGGACAATTATATTATTTATTTATGTTTTTTGTGATTACCATTTTCAGAATAAAGATAAAAGTATGAACAAAACATCATTAATGTGGATGAATATAATTAATTTTATTGATGATAAAATTTGAAATGCCTAACAATGTTCACTTCCCCCTTAGGCATATGAGAAGGATTTTTTTAAAACATATAAAAGAAATTACTTAGATTGATGCAAAATAACATGAATATCAACAACAGTCCAATTGTTGCAAGCCTTTTCATGCGTCACAAAATTGGTGCAGTTTTCCCCTTCGTCATCTTCTAGCACAACAGCTAAGTGTTGTTCATTGCCATGAATGAACCCTCCGCTACGGAAGCTAAGTTGCATATCCTCTGATCTAACAGTAGACAATCCTTGCTGAAAACCCAGACCGGTTCTACCTTTGTTGTCGGAGACCTCTACCGTGCGCCCCCACTAATCAACATTGCCTTCTTCAACAATCTTCCTTGCATCCTTCAATGAGGACATAGGTGCCCCAACTCTCTTTTCAGAAGTAATAGATAAGGCTTGGAATGAAGTTCCAATCTCATCCTCAACTTCAACATAAGAGAAAGATGACAGGTGGCTAACCAACAACACCTTTTCCCCGCCAATGATAACAAGCTTCCCATTCTTCACAAATTTGAGCTTCTGATGCAATGTGGAGGTAGCAGCTCCCGCCTCGTGGATCCATGGCTTTCCCAACAGACAACTGTAGGTCGGGTGGATATCCATTACTTGAAAAGTAATTTGAAAATCACTCGGACCTATCTTCACTGGAAGGTCCACTTCACCTATCACTGTTTTGCGTGAACCGTCAAAAGCTTTGACGATGACACCATTATACCTCATAGGCGCTCCTTGATATGACAACTTTGAAAGAGTTGACTTCGGCAGTATGTTCAATCAAGACCCGGTGCCAAGCAATATATTGGATAAAGCGTCATCTTTGCAATTCATGGAAATATGCAAAGCCAGATTATGATTCCTACCCTCCTGAGGTTGTTCCTCATCACAAAAACTGAGGTTATTGCAAGAAGTGATGTTAGCTACTATATGATCAAACTGATCCACCATAACATCATGTTCTACAAATGCTTGCTCTAGAACTCTTTGTAGTGCATCTCTGTGTGCCTCTGAATTCATTAGCAGAGACAACACTGAAATATTTGAGGGGGTTTAGAGCAGCTGCTTCACCACGTTAAACTCACTCTTCTTTATTACACGAAGTACCTCATCATCATCATTGGCCTTCAAATTGCTGGATTCACCAGACTGACACTTTGGAGCACTAACCGGATCTACAACAGGCACTTCCACCCTCTTATTGACAGTTGATTCTTCCTTATCTTTTGGGAACACCGACCCAAACACTAGACCGCTACGGGTCACCTTAGTAACATCAGCAATACTTACTACAGAACTGGTCATCAGAAATGGAACTTTTTGACCATCTTTCAACATTGTCGCATTGTACTGATATGGAACAACTTTATCGGATGAATACGGGACTGGGCCCGCTAACCATATGACCAACGACGATACCGATCTTTGACTATTGTTGTTACTATTACCGCTGTCGTACTGAATGACTACTCTTTCCATATTCTTGAAAACGGGAACTATGACATTCATATTGTCATCTACATGACAGGATTGAACAATTTGGATCATGCCTTCATCCATCAACCGCTGGATGTCCCTTTTCACTACCATACAACCCCTTGGGTTAACACTGCAGATAGCACAACCATCATGGTCATGCTCACAATCACTCACCATACAAATGTCCTTATGCATTGCCACTAAGGACCTCCGGATGAAACGAACATCAAACACTTTAAATTCTCCTGGACAACCATCCACCATGTTAATAGAAGAATTCCCATGAGCGGGAAGTAGATTTGCTTTCACGTTCGGCGCACGGTCCTCGAAGGATACCATTCCATTCTTTATCAGCTTCTGAACTTCATACTTGAACGGATAGCAGTTCTCAATGTCATGTCCGGGTGCCCCTTGATGAAAAGCACAACGAAGTTCAGGTTTGTACCACCATGGAAGTGGTTCTGGAATTTGTGGCGGGTTTCTCGGTTGGAGTAGGTTCTTGAGAACAAAAGACGGGTAAAGTTCTGCATAAGTCATAGGAATTGGGTCAAAAGAGACCTTCTTCCTCTCGAAATTTTACTGATGATGATTGTTGGTATTGTTGTTGTAGCTGTTTGTTCATTGTTGTGGTGGTTGTTGACGCTATTGTTGTTGTAGAATTGGTGTTGATTGACTATTCAAAAATACTGGAATTAATGAGGATACTTGATGATGGTGTTGACGGGGTGGTTGACTCTTTATGATCTGAGGCCTCCTCTGCCTCCCACTGGAGATTGCATTAGCTTCGCTGCCTTTCTTCTTCCCGAAACTACTGCCATATCTCTTACTTGATGATGCTTCCTCCTTTTACAATCGTCCTTCTCGGACACCTTCTTCAAGCATCATCCCCATGTTTACCATTTCGGTAAAGTCACTGGGGGCACTAGCAATCATGCGTTCATAGTAAAGTAAACTCAGGGTCTTCAAAAAGATCTTTGTCATCTCCTACTCTTCTAAAGGAGGGGTGATCTGAGCAACTAACTCTCTCCATCTCTGCGCATATTCTTTGAATGTCTCCTTATCCTTCTGATACATAGACCTCAATTGGTCTCTATCAGGCCCCATATCCACATTATACTTATACTGCTTGACAAAAGCTTCTCCCAAATCGTTGAAAGTGTGGATGCTTGCACTGTCCAACCCCATATACCATCTGAGCGCAGCACCGGTCAAACAGTCTTGGAAGTAGTGGATTAACAGCTGGTCGCTATCTGTTTGGGTAGACATTTTACGGGCATACATCACCAAATGACTGAGCGGACATGTGTTCCCTTTGTATTTTTCCAAGTCAGGCACTTTGAACTTCACCGGAATCTTCACATT
Organism: Lathyrus oleraceus; assembly: GCF_024323335.1. NCBI lineage: Eukaryota > Viridiplantae > Streptophyta > Magnoliopsida > Fabales > Fabaceae > Lathyrus > Lathyrus oleraceus. The sequence goes on from NC_066580.1 coordinate 213,689,939, forward strand.
CGGCACCAGACATAACTTAACAACACTTTTCCCAAACAGGTCCTTACCTCTCAACATCTTCAATCCCTTGCGCAGCTCAAGAAATTGATCCTTCATTTCGTCCATTTTCTCATAAACATCCAGGCCCTCAAATGGCTCAGAATGGTAAATGGTATCCTCCACACGACGTAAGGTGTGCACAACGGGAGGTGGCACAGACATGACCGGGCTAGATGCCGACATTGAAGAAAAAGTAGGCGCAAATCCTTCTGGCATGAAGTTTGGCGACATTCCCCACGGGAATTCGGCAGGCATGGCGGGTGCAAAATGAGCGGTAGCAGCAGGCATGGTAGAGGTAGCCACCTCTGAAATGATTGTCCTCTGGGGAGGAGGAGTTACGGGTGTTGGAGACGATTGGCTCTGAGCAGCTAACACTGACTCCACCATGGCAGCCAGGCGGGCGATCTCGTCCTTCGACTCTCTATTCTCTTGCTCAAGATGTTCCATGATTCTCAGATGATTGGCGCCAGTGATGTACCAATGAGTCAGCTTGGCTGAAGCACAAAAGAAACACCAACGAGACATTTGGCGAAAGAGAAATCTGCTTATGCAAATGATGCATGGAATGCAATGCTTGTTTATTTATTTTCATTTTTCAAGGAACTTACTATATCATTTGCAAATATATATATTTAACAATAATTGCAACAATTTGATATGACCAAAAAATCTCTTTTTATTTATATAATTCGAAGGATTACACTGAGTACAATTTCAGAAACCAAATAAAAATACAAGAGAAAAGGAGACTAGTCATCCTAAGGATCCCTAACAATAATATCAAAAGGCCTGGCTGTAGGCGCGTACTTCCTTCGAATCCTTCGAATCTCGGTCGCAAAAGAAGCCTTCATCTGAGTCTTCTCGAGGACAAGTTGATCAACAATCTTCTTCCAAGCGACGGAAGGCTGAGGCATGCTAGAGGAAGATGAAACCTTTGTCTCTCTCTGTCTCTTTATCGCTCGGTCTTAAAGTAGCTCGATAAGTGCATCTTTGTCCTTAGACTCCAACTGCAACTCTTCATGCTTCTTGCTCAAAGCACGGAAACGCTCTTCCCACATATCCTTCTCTTGCTCCATCTTGGCGAGTGCATCTTCCAACTCCTCTACATCTTGGTTAGGGAGAGTTAATGGCTCAACCGCAACCATAGATATATGTCTCTTAGAAGGATAAGACATCTTCAACTCCAAAGCTCTCTTCTTCACCCAAAGAGTGTAAGCTTCTAAAGCCACACAATTGCGTGGACCAAGCTTGAATTTTCCTTTCCTATGCACATTATACCAAACATGCACAATCTTCTACTTCAAATGTTGGGGATCTTTACCCTCTTGATAGAAAAGACCTTCTAACAAAGTGTTATTAGGTTTGTCTCTCAAGGGGAACCCAAGTTGACGACGAGCCAAAGCAGGGTTATAGTTAATTCCTCCTTGTGTACCAATGAGAGGTACATTAGAGAATTCACCACAACAATCAATAATCTCCAAACTGTTCAAAGAAGGATCATACCAAACTATATCATCATTAGTGAGAGACATAAGTCTCTGAGACCACCGTAGACATTGTTTGTTCTCCACAAAAGCAGGTGTCTGAAGCAAGTGTGAAATGAACCACTTGTACAGAAGAGGAATGCAACAGACAATAGTTCCACCACCCTTAGAGTTCCTTAGATGCAAAGAGAAATACATATCACCCAACAAAGTAGGCACAGGATTCCCAATCAAGAAAAGTCTATTGGCGTTAACATCAACAAAACCGTCAATGTTAGGGAACAAAGCTAATCTATAAATGAGAAACACAAAGATAGCTTCAAAAGCATCCATACTACCGGCTTGAGAAAAAGCAGTAGCTTCCTGGATGAGGAAATCAGATGGAAACCCAAACAACCCTCCTTTCTTCACCCAATGAGCCTCTACTTCAAACTTCTTCAAGTGAAGAGCTTCAGCAATAAGATGAGATCTAGGAATCTCTTCCAATCCACTAAAAGGTACCTTGCTAGAAATAGGTATTCCCAAGAGATGGGAATACTCCTCCAACCCCATATATGCTTGATTTAAACCCTCTTGGTATTTCTCCTTGAGATCTTCCTCAATTTTAGCCTTCTTTCTGCTTTCTGACAAAAGTTCGAGATCCTCTTCACTTTTCCTTTTCAGCCTAGCATGGTCTCTATCCAATGCATGAAGTTTCGATCGCAAGTCTTCATTCTCTTTGGTTAAATGTGCGATGGTTTCTTTCAGTGCATCCACTTCTTCCTTAGAAGCATATACTGGTTCTGGCTCCGGAGGAGGAATCGGGGCATCCACACTGTATGTCATATTGACGTCTTTGGCCCTTTGCACCATCCATTGGCGGTACGGCTCTTTAGCTCGGCAATCACGCTTGACTAGCTCTTTGCCCTTGTGATGAATCTGGGTCCAAGCTCTCTTAACCCTCTGCAACAGAGTTGGGTTCTCTGTTCCCACATCAGGCAAGATGAAGTCCTTAAGTAGTTCAACTCTTGGTTCATTCTCCATCAGGTATCCCAATTGCCTCAGGGCTAACGAGGGTTGTAATTGATGCAACCTCGTGGACCCATGAGTGGCACATTTAGGAAGTCTCCACAGTTCATGATAACTTGCTCTACGTTGGAGGCAGGAAGGTACCAAACCAAAGCTTCGGTGGTGAGAGAAGAAAACTTCTGGAACCACCTCAAATCTTTCAGGAAGTCCACCCAAGGCCCCTTTTGAGGCATATGAGATATGAGCCAAGTATACAACAATGAAGCATGGCTCAGCACAACGCCCTTTCTCTTCTCATGCCTAGTATGCAAGCAGTAGTACACATCTGACACCAATGCAGGGACAGGGTTCCCAGACACGAACACACTGATGATTGAGTGGTTTATGTAATCATCGTCATTTGGAAACAGGATGACTCCATAAATCAGTAGAGCAAGAATGGCACTGAAAGGAAGCCATTTCCCCTCTTTCTCCAAGGCCCATGCCTTTTCTTCCAAGAAATTTCTAGCAAACACCCTAAGTCCCAGACCAAGGGACACCTCTTCAATAGGTAGGTGGAGTGCTTCATTGACCGATTCAGGCACCAACGGTTCGCGCAACTTAGTGAAGGGAGGATGGTCCTTCACATACCAACCTAGGAGTTTCTCATACTCTTCAATAGTTGGAGCCAACTGGAAGTCTTGTAACGTGAAACATTTGAGAGGTGGATCATAATATTGGGATAAGGCCACCAGAGCTGAGACTTCTATCAGAGTAGTAATAAGATCGAGGATCGACCCATATCTGCAGATGAAGTTGTTCTTCTTGTAAGGAGTGACTTTGTTACGGAGAGTTATCAGGGTATCCACTCTAGGAAGCTTGAACTTGAGTGGAAGGGTATTTCTTCTTTCTGAGCCCATCTTGGAATGTTTACTACACATTCACAAACCTTTAGGGTTCTCTGAGAATAAGGCCCAATGTATGTATGCAAATGCAATATGTCATGAATGCATGTGCTACAAGAGGACAGGGTCACTGTAGATTCAAGGTGTGTTGGAAGTTAAGTTTCCCTACAAGAAACCCATGTACCCTCACGAGGTGAGTACTAAGACTTATGAAGATGCTTAGATTCACGGGTCATGAGGCGAAAGTGTCGTCGTCGACACAAAATACTTGTAGGCCAACAACACTTTCAGGATGACCTCCTCTAAGTGAAGTTTCCTTCAACCTCAAAAGCCAAGGGTTGTCTAAAGGTCCTCGGAGTCATGGGCCCTCTTCGGAAGAATGGTCGTCAACGCGAATGTGACTCACGTGCCAACCAAACTCCAAAAAGACTCTACTCCAAGCAGGGTCTTCGTATCTCCCCCTCAAGACAACTACGTCTGACGGGTCAATACGAATAACCCTCCTATCTTAGGTGAACTCTCTAAGCCTGTGTATTGGGATTCTCACTCTATACTACCTATCCCACAATATCACGATAAGATATGTATAACAGGAATATATAACAGGAATGGATAAATAAAGCAAGTAATAACAAATATAAATATCCAATGAAAAGGATACATGCAAGCTAGGGTGACTCGCTTACGGGAAGTCCATATTTTCCCCAGCAGAGTCGCCAGCTGAAGCGCCGCGAAAAATACAGAGTCGCCACCAGATTTTATTTATTCCAAAGGAAAGTGAAAATAGCGATAAAACCCCAAATGAGAGAAACGGTCTCGCAACCAAGAGCGGATTCGGAAGTCGGTTATGCAAGGGGAAGGTATTAGCACCCTTCACATCCATGGTACTCCATGGGAACCACTTGCTCATATCAAATGCGTATGGATGTTTATTTATTTGTAAATATCTTGCTATCGGGATTGAGATGAAAGATGAGATGGGAGAGAAAATAAGTTTTAAGTTAATGTGCTCGCCAAGGATTTGGACCCTCGTGCCTACCTATCCCCATACGTGTAATAGGGAAGTCAAAGCTTCGTAGTTTGGCTCAAAAATTGCGTATTTGTTTGGTTGTTTTTACTGAACAGTATTGACATTCACGCGCTACTGTTCACTTGCTTGTATACTCTGTCATGGGAGAGGAAAGTATTCGCTTGTTTGCGATAAAGTGGATATGCTTGATTCACACTCTAGCAGTTAAACATTACTTGCTCGCACATGGAGGCTTAAGCTTTGTTCACGGTAGAATGGAAGTAACACGTTCTTATTGAAAGGGTTTGAATAGAGTGCACTAAGGCAAAAGATGATTTGATTGGTTGGGGTCGATTTTATGCATGGAGACAAGCATTAGACCCTTGGCTAGATATAGTCAACGGTCCAATAACTCGGCAGTTGAGAGGACAATGTTGTCCTAACCACTCTTTTTCATCCAAAAAAATAGATTTGATTATGAAAGGAGTTTGGCAAGTTTAATCATTAGAACTTAGAGGGAGACAAGTCTTTAACCCTTGACTAAGTACAGTCAACAATCAAAGTACTTGGGAATCGAGAGGACAATGGAGTCCTAACTATTCTTTTTCTTTCTCATTGCGCCTAGATCTAACTTGTTTGACTCATTAGATGTTTTAAGGGGGGAAAGTCAAGTATCAGATCCTCAGGCTAGGTACGGCCGACAACCCAATTACTTGAATGTTGTGTACAAACACGTACACCCCATTTGACATTCCAATTTGTTATGAAAATGTTTTGAAAAAGGAACTTGATGTTGGATCAAGTGTTTGAATTTATTATGAAAATAGTGAGTGAAGAATGGAGGAGAGAGATAGGATAAAGTTGAGAAGAGACTGGAGAAGATATATGAACGAATCTTAGAGTGGATGGAGAATGCTTGACGTTGGATTAAGCATTCACATTGCAATGGTGAGAGTTTTATTCAGAAAAATAACTTGACGTTGAATCAAGTACTTTTGTTTCTTTTGAAAGGCTTTGTTTATCGTTTTTTGTTTTATCTTTGATTATTAACATGCATATTAAACTATCTAGAATGCAATAAATCTAAGCTATTACATGGTTAAGGGAGGGGGAACATTTAACCCACAATGGGGGGAACCCACACAATACAACATAAAGCCATGCAAGGAAACTACACTTTACAAATTATTGAATAAAAATAAAAGGAATAACTTGGAGGATGTTTGGATCTCTCATTCACATGTCACCACAAAAAAATAAGTGGTTATTATACATTAATAAAATGGAATTAAAATGCTAATTCAAGTGAATAAGACGGTATGATGATAGTATGATATGGCATAGTGATGATGATGAACAAACATATACCAAATTAAATTGAAATAGAATTTTCTATTTAGCCATTAACCACAAATAAAATATAACCAAGTCAAAATGAGATTAATCGTGTACATGGAACTTAACATGGCAAATCAAATGAAATCCTAAACATGGCATGGCTAATCACATGAAAATTAATTCTGGAAAATTAAGAAATTAAACCTAATATGTAAAAACGATTAAACCTAATTTCTAACTAATTACCTAATTAAAAATGCATTAAACTAATTATCCCTAAGATTATATTAAATCCTAATTAAAAACTAAGAATTAACTCTAATATTTCTATCAAGATTAACAAACAATATCAAAATAAATCGCAGAAAAAAAAAACGAGATTAATAAACTTCAATCATGGATTAACAAAAATTAAGAAGAGAATCATTAACAAGGGCCTAATCATGTGGGTTAACTGGTGGGGACATCGTGATGTTAAGCAAGAATGGCCTAAGGCCCAACCACCAAGCCCAAGGGAATTTCAGTCTGGTAAACAAGTGGATAAGATGGAAATGGCCATGGATAATGTTACTGGAAGCAACAACGCATGGCAATGGTGATGTGGAATGCAAACACTTCTTGAATCAGACAACAAGATAATACAACAATGTCAAATTAATGCTAACGGTCATGAGCACTCAATGAAATTATTTCTAGTAATGGATACTAAAGAAAATACACAGCTTCAGGTGACACCACATCCCCCTTCCTCTCACAAACTCAACTCTGGTCACTTCTTGTCATACACTCTGCCGTACCGGAGGCGGTCCTCGACGGCGATAGTGGATTAAGCTCAATGGAATCCTAGCGTGGCGTCGATCACGAATATGACGGCAAAATCTCTTAATCTTTCCAGAGTTTCTCAAATCGGCAAGAGATATTTAGGAATCCTAACTGAAAAGACCTACATCCACCGCCACTCCCCTAGAATCGGAGCCCGAGGGATTAGAGCTTCGATATGTCGATATCTCCTCTACGTCACGACGACAACAAACTAAAAGAAAAAAGGAATTTGAATCTCACCTTGCCAGTGACGATGACTGCGACGACGAAATCTCTTCGCCCAGGTAGTGACTCTATCTCAATCTTCTTCTCTCTTCGATCTTCTTCTTCTTTAGTGGACTAACTGAGGATTGATTTTGGATGTTATCAATGACCGTGAAGGATGAAGGTAAGGGTTGAGTTGAGAAAGTGTGAAAGCTCTGAGGATTCTTGAGTGCGATGAAGATGATAGTGAAAACCGACCCCTGAATTTGAGCTCGTGAAATGAATTTATAGACCGAGATTCTGTTAGAAATTCAGTTGAAATTCTCCTCAAATGAAGCTCACTTTGGAAAATAGTTATTTGATCAAAAAGTTAGTTATGATTAGCTGGCAATGAATCGGAAGTGAACTTGAGGTTAAAATGAATTTGAATTTAATTTCTTTTCAGTTTAAAATTCATTCTCATTTGGGTTATTTTTCTGAACCGATTTCCTGCAGGGTGTGCTTTAACTCAAAGCTCCTGCCACGTTGAATGAGTTATGTTAGATAGTTCCCGTTGATTCCATTGCCGGTTCAGTTCCAAGGGAGCCTTAGGGAAGGTTCTAGGTGCCTTGGTTCGAAGCTCCCTCTTCATGTTCTGTTGAGAATTAATGTTGCCTTCTTTGTGCAGGTTAGAAACAAAGGTCCTTACAGCCGAAGTAACATAGTCAGGGAGGATGACCGTCGTGTCGGCGATGGTTTCAACCGCGAGTTCATCGAAATAAAAGGTGGTGACACCTTGGTAGATACCGGTGTGTACTTTATGCGAAACCGACACGGGATCGTAGTTCTCCGGCTCAATCCACGGGTGAGTTCTTTGATAGGTGAAGTTGACTCGTTTCTCTTTAGAAGCTTATTTCCTCTCTTCTGTTCGTGATTCTTCTGTTAGGGATTTTGTTTGGACAGTATGCCAAGTAGAACTGGTGGTTTGTGATGAGTATAACAATTGCCAATTATCGTGACGAACTGTTGGTCTGCAGCTTGGATGATGAATGTTGTCAGCAAATGTGCAATGTATGGATTGCAGCGTAACATGTCTGTTGGGTTATTTATGTTGGTGAATGATAGCTTAGGAAGTTTATGATCATGAATTCCTTTCAATTTGTTAGGGGTTGCTTGGTAATGTTGTAGGTAGGTCGTGCGCCGTTTTGATGATTTATCATTGTTTTGCATTGCAGATAAATTGATTATCACCATATATATATATATGGAAAATCCATATGGAGAACTAAACATGAACACGGTCAAAGTAATAAGACGACAATAAGCAACACCAGTATGCTAGACTAGGATTCCCAAATCCACCAAATTATTAATGCTAATGAAGTATCAGATGAGTCGACCAACTGATGTCTTCTTTTGCTGGAAAACGACTGCAAAGATAGGAACTCCCACACCAATACCGAAAAAAAGCAGTGAACACTGCAAGAGACATTTTCGAGCCATGATGCTTCACCTAGTCTAATTTGTGCATGAGATGAATGCATGTGGCCTGGTTTGATGTGGCCATGTCCATCTCCCATCTTCTTCACACCAATTGAACGGAAATTTCTACTCAGTGATTTGGAGATTGAGGACTCAGAAGAAGCAATGAGCTTCGCAGCATATCTGAGTCCGTTGTTTAATGCCCTTGCTAATGCAATTTCAATTCCGCCAGCTTCTGAAAATGTGTGTTTAATGATGAGGAATCTGCTGCGGAACTGTTGGCTTGTAAGGGTGAGTTTGGTCAGTTGCGTATTATGGCTTTTGTTATGTTCCTAATGCACTACTAAACGACCTGCTGCAGAATTAGCATTGCCAACTGCAGGTATGGGCATGCTTCAATTTTGGTCCTCTTGATGCTGACCGCGTGAATGCAAGCTGTATTGATGTACGGTTTACAGGCCTGTAAGCTCGTTATCTCGGAGTTGACTGTAGGCACAATGTTGTTGTAGTGTTGGCAATGGTCTTGTAACAGTTCTGAATTTGGTTGTTGCACAATTCTTAGCCATCCACTTGTATTTCATTTTAACCTGGGTTCGACATTGGATTAGTGTTTATTCTTTTGCTTGAGAGATAGCGATCAAGGTAGTTAACTGCCAAAAGTAGTGTATCAGATAGAAGTTTGTACTCTTCAGCAACCTCCACAAGCCATTCAATAAGCATTGCCCGCATGCCAGCATTGATGTTTGTCTGTATCTTTTCCATGAAGTCTATAGATGGCCTTTTAATTTTCTCAGATACACACAAATTTTCGTAGATTTCATTGGCAATGGATGCACAAAATCGTGGGTCTTTGAAATTGTAGTCAATGTCAACAATTTCATTTGCTCTTGACTTTAGTATGGTGTCAATATCTTGTATTCTCCCTGCCATTTTGGAAGAGTCTGAAATATTGAGAATGTTGATCGTCCTATTTTCAATTGATTTGATCGACGTAACATCGCCATCACCACTAAAGGTTTTACTATGAGAAATGTCCATCCATCTTGGAGCTCAGACCAGTCTCTTAGTATCAGGACAAACAGCACCATCATTGCTTGGTACAATGAAGGCTTGAACTTCAGACTTAGTTTGACTATTCTTGATCAAACATGCCTCTTTAGCAGGCACCAATTCACCTAATTTGACTCTTAATGGGGGCTGCAAAGTGTTCTTAGACATAACATTTTTCTTTGAACTCGCAATAGAATCCGTCTTTGTCTTTGCAGTTTTGGATACACACGGCACCATAGGTTTCGATGGAGCACCAACGGAGGTTTCGACGAGAGAAGCATTTGTGCTATTGGTCACTTCAGCGAGAGCGGGACGTTTCTTCGTTAACTGAGTCTTGATGGCATTGATGACCTTTTTTTTTGAAATTGAATCATCTGAATTCTTGGAGGATGAAGAAGATGAAGGGAAGCGTCGGCTTCGGGTAAACATTTTGCGTTTGATAAAACCCTAATCGCTGAGAGAGTGTGGTGAATGATTGAAGAAAATGAGGCAAATGGTTTTCAGAATTCAGATGATGATGATAATGATTGTAGGTTATTGTTACGATATCATGGATTGGAGTGACAGTCGGTTAGATGAACTGTGTTAGGTTATACTGTTGCACTTGAAAAAACAAAAACAGTTGGAATTTTAATGTTAGAAGTTAAATTCTTTTTGTTACTGATTTTATGTTATGGCCATTGTAACTGATTATGGACTGCTGTGATGTGTTTTGCAGCCTTATGATGCCGTTGTTGCTTCTGCATTTTGCTTTATTCAAAATTCAATGTTGCAGAACTATGGAAGATTGCACGTCTTTAGACCCTTTGCAATTGCCACATTCAAGCTGGCGTTTAATTATGTATTTTGTGAAGGAGAAGGGTGATCCAAAACACACCGGAATTTAAAATTTCTCCTTTAGTGATCCTTACGAATGGGCATGATCAGTGATAGAATTGTTATCTCTTGTGGCGATTGTAACCTTTGATGCAGATCTACGGAGCGATCACGAACGTTGAACGATGACAACACCTCTACTCAGTCCACACGAACGGGTTCCTTCAATCTCAGTGGTAGCTACTACGAATGAAGGCTTTGAGAGAGAGAGAGAGAAACGAAATTGCAACTGCACAAATGCTTCTACACAAGGGTTCTATTTATAGAACCACTTGTGTGGGTTGCAAGCTAAAAATCCCACTCAAGTGTATGTGGCCCATATCTTATAATATGCCAAAATCACTTAAGCCCGTGGTACCTTACCATATTTCGTATTCTACTTAAGTACACTGTACCTTACGATGTTCTATAATTCACTTAAGGGCACCGTACATTACTGTATTCCTTAGTTACTCTATCTCTCATCAATCCATCTTTTTATGTGTGACCCTGTAGGTTTTCGCGGCATTGGCAATTATATTAAATCACGTATTTAACATAATAAACAGTGAGTGGTATCTAGCAACACATCACTGCTACCCAAGACACGAAAATGTCATGTGATATGACAAATCCTTTTGTGATAATACTTATATGTATAATTACCCTTTTGCCCTTATGTCTATATTGAACATAAGGCATAGACCGTGTCATCCTTGTCCAGTTCAATATTGGGCCCATAGACATTTATCCTGTTAAGCGGGATGGGCAAATTCCATCTAGGTCACTCATGTGCCTTAGCACGCTTCGTGGAGTACCCATCAACTGTCTTTATGGCCATCCAGTTACGGACAATGTTTGATCAACAATAAGGCACTCGAGTCTACATCTAGGGTCCATAGTGGTTTTAGGTCGAAGGGTGGTATACACCATTATCACCATGAGAATAAGTTATGACACTTTGCATAACATTCTATATAGTATTCTCAAAGCGGGTCAATCCAGTATAAATATTACTCTTAATATTCATACCTATGTTTAAGACTTGATAACTCCTTATCCATGATCCATGAGATGTGATCATCAGTCTATATACATTATAGTCTTAATGCTTTAATGTTATCCCACTTCACAATAAAGCTCGACTATGGATACTTTAAGAATAATGTGCTTATGTTTTATGTGATCTCATGATTAAGTCACACTTGATACATTAAACAGACTATCTATTCTAGGGACTTTATTAGACAAACATAATAAAGAAAGAGCTTTTTATTATTAATAAATAATTCGATACAAGTACCAAAAGTATTGACCTCTAGGGCTTACACCAACATTTTGATCTAATCTACTTTGTTTTTGGCCGGCCAGGAGGCCGCTTAGCTGGCGGAGGGGTTACTATCACAACCGCCATTTCCGGTTCAACCTAGATTGGTCTGTCAATATTTGGACAAGCGTGGATTGGTTCTGCATATGTTAAATCTGAAATTCTCAAACGTGAAGTATCCCTACCAACACCGTCAAAGACAACAATATCACGGAAGCAAGGAAGGCCATTAAGTTTCCATCTCCTACAACTTGTGAGAGCAACACTTGTAGTGAGCGAGCACTTGAAACTTCTTTTTGGATCATTTCCTCCTTAGAAGATGTCAATTTTATTATCCATCGATTACATTCCTCATGTCGCATGCTAGTTGTTTCCATCCTATTACCTCTTAGTACATCAATCATTTAAGTAATTGGCTACTCGTGTGCCTTTGAGATCCAACTGTTAACTTGTGGTCCGAAATTTGACGACATAACTTCATGGTTTGTGTTCATGGTTGGTTACTGCAAGCATGTTCATGACATGATTTTGGCAACGTTTGCTGTGCTGGCTTTGCCTTCCTTGACTTGGTAGGATGCTGCAAGATTGTAGGTTTGTTGCAAAGATGGCCATGCTTGCAGTGCCATGCGATGGCTTTGGCTTATCAAGTCCTTTAGACAAAGTAACACCAAAGTTGGATCTTTGACTATCATGTACAAAATGAAAACATTCAAGGGTCGATGATCAAAGAAAGAAGACTATAGATGGAAATAGGATTAGGTTTAGGGACATGAGGGTTTTGGGGAATTGGGTTGACTTTGGTCAAAGTTGACCAAAGTCAACGCTCGGTCAAAGTTCCATTTTTTTTGTATTTTGTAATGTATGAACATCTGTATGACTTATGTAATGGAATTTGAAATTATATGAATGAAATTTACATTGAATGAATGAATTTGTTATTTGAGTGATCTTGTATGGTTTGGTATTGACATGAAAAATACTTGGGTTGGATATAGACATGGACTAATGGAAGATAATGAATGAATCATAATAACGTGAACCAATGGATGCCAATTGTGAGTGAATCCTGAATCTAGCAAGGGCCAAAATGGGCGATGATTATGACATGACCAAATACCCATGGATCCAACACCAATGGCATGAAGTGGATTTATGATCTATGACTAGATGAAAACAAACCATGAACGGACCATGCACTTGGGATGACTAGATGAAATGGACCCAAGAAAGGAATTGTCAAGCCATGGGCTAGGCATGACGAGATGACCAAGGGAGGTGTTATGGAATGGGTGAAAATGGTGGAACCAAGAACCTATGATCCATGGCAAGAGAACAAAATGAAAGGGTCATGCACTAAAGGTTACTAAATGAACCTTGATCAAGCAAAAGAATCAAGCCACGAAGGAATGATCAGATGAAATTAGGGTTAGGAAGCCACCCACAAGGGCGTGGGACATTATTCGGGGTTTGTGGAAACCATGATTAAGTAAGGATCCCAAATTAGGGTTTTGCTTCACCCGGAAGCCCCAGTTGAATTACCAATGTTGAGCACAAAACACAAGCTTCAAGAGCTGCCTCCACCTATGGTTTGATTGATTGAGCCACCTTTAGTTGTAGAGAAACCTTAGTTTCCACCAAGTGCAAGCACAAAGCTAGGAATCCAAGATACTTGTCCTCTTGTCTTGGACCATGGTTATGCAGATGATATGAATGATATGAATACATGCATATGACTGGGGTTAGTGACCTAGATGAACTTTGTGAAAGGTATGGTGAATTTTGGGGTATGACACCATGGTGGTTCAAACTTGATCTTCATTGTGCTTTTCACTAGGAGCCCCTGGTCATGATATAGCGAAATGTTATCCGCTGAAGTACGAAGTTTAAAAGCTTGTGAAGAGTGCTAAGGTGTCCTTCGAGGACAAAACGCCAAATGTGAAAGCTAATCTGTTGCCTGCTCATGGTAACACTTCTGTCAATATGGTGGACGGTTGTCCAGGAAAGTTTAGAGTTTTTGATGTTAGGGTATCCGTAGATCTCTGGTGGAAATGCATAGAACTCTATGTATGGTTAGAGATCGCGAACATGACCATGATGGTTATGCCATTTGCAGTGTGAACCCCCATGGGTGTATGGTTGTCAAAAGGGATATCCAGAAGTTGATAGATGAGAATGTAATCTAGATTCAATAGTAAAGGGATATGGGAGATAATGTGAATGTCATTGTGCCAGTGTTCAAGACCCCTGAGCTAGTAGTCATTTCGTTTGATAGAAACAACAACAATAATGTCAATAGATCGGTATCACCGTTGGTAATACGATTAGCGGGCCATGTCCCCTATGTATCCGATAATGCCACAATGATTTAAAATGGTCAAGAGGTTCCTTTACCAGTTGCGGACTCAATGGTAAATATTGCAGATATTGTAAACGTGACCCATAGCGGTCGTGTGTTCAGTCTAGTTTTTCCAAAGATTATAGAAGACGTTTTAGTGGGAAAGAAGGCATAAGTTCCTGTAGTGAATCCAGTTAGTGCTCCAATGTGTCAGTCTGGTGAGTCCAACAAATTGAAGGCTAATGATGATGATTAAGTGTTACAATTGATAAAAAGAAGTGAACTTAACATTCTGGAGCAACTGCTTCAGACGCCGTCGAAAATCTCTATGCTGTTACTGTTGATGAATTCTGAGGCACACAGAGAAGCATTGCAGAAAGTGTTGGAAGAGGCTTACGTGGAACACGATGTTACTGTGGATCAGTTTGACCATATTATTGTCAATATAATTTCTTGTAAGAATTCGAGTTTTTGTGATGAAGAGCTTCCTGAGGAAGGCAGGAATCACAATTTAGCGCTGCACATTTCGATGAATTATAAAGAGGACGCTCTGTCCAATATGTTGGTTGATACTGGATCATCGTTGAATGTATTACCAAATTCAAATTTGTCAAGACTCTCCAATCAAGGTGCTCCGATGAGGTACAATGACGTTGTTGTTAAAGCGTTTGACGGTTCTCGTAAAACTATTATTGGAGAAGTGGACCTTCCAACAAAGATAGGTTCGAGTGATTTCCAAATTAATTTCCAGGTAATGGATATCGACCCGGCCTATAGCTGCTAATTGGGAAGTCCATGGATTTATGAAGCTGGAGCTGCCACGTCTAGTCTTCACCAGAAGCTGAAATTTGTGAAGAACGGCAAGCTTGTCGTTGTTGGTGGAGAGAAGGAATTGTTGGTGAGCCATTTGTCATCTTTCACGTATGTTGATGCTGAGGAGGAAGTTGGAACTCCGTTCTAAGCTTTTTCCATTGCTGATGAATTAAAGAAAGTTGGGGCACCCATGTCTTCTTTAAAGGATGCACAAGAGGCTACTCAGGATGACATCATTGATAAGTGGGGTCGTGTTGTGGAAGTCGCTGAGAACAAGAATAAAGCAACATTCAGATTTCAACTAGGGTCATTTAACGCCAATGTAGAGGTTATGCCACCAATATTCCGTAGTGGAGGGTTCATTGATGAGAATGATCAACACTTAACTACAATTATCAAAGACAATGGTGATGCAGACAAAGTTTGTGACGCATGGCCAAACTTGCAACAATTGTCCGCTGTTGATGTTCCTACTGTCATTCACCGTTCTAAGTAATTTGTTTTTATTATTTTTGAGGAAAAAATCCCTCTCATATGCCTAAGGGAGAAGTGAACATTGTTGGGCATTTTACTTATTATCATCAATGAAATACAATTTTATTCATCCACATCTATGCTGTTTTATTTTTACTTTTTATTTTTTTTGAAAAATGGTAATCATAAAAAACATAAATAAATAATATTCTTTTCATCTGCATAGTATTTGTTTGCACTCCACTTCTCTAAAATCAAAATATCAAATCATTATACAGGTTGATTCTCAAACCCATTAAATATAATGATCCTACTCCCTCTCCAAACTTTGATTTCCCTATGTTTGAAGTTGAGGAAGAGAATGATGATGAGGAAGTATCCCGTTTGCTTGAGCACGAGGAGAAAGCCATTCAGTCGTTTGAAGAGAAAATTGAATTGGTCAACTTGGGTTCCGATAATAATGTGAAGGAAGTCAAGATTGGGTCTCAATTGTGTCCAGAAGCTAAAAAGGGGTTGATCGATCTTTTTCGAGATTATTCTGATGTGTTTGCTTGGTCCTATCAAGACATTCCTGGTTTGGATTCTGAGATTGTGGAGCATTGATTGTCTTTGAAGCCAGAATGCATGTCTGTCAAGCAGAATTTGAGAAGAAATCATCCTGATACGGCAGTAAAAATCAAAGAGGAAGTGCATAAGCAAATTAATGTTGGATTTCTTGTTACATCCAAGTATCCGTAGTGGGTGGCCAATATCGTGCTTGTTCCTAAGAAAGATGGAAAAGTCCGCATGTGTGTTGACTACAGAGATATGAACAAAGCCAGTCCGAGAGATAATTTTCCCCTGCCACACATTGATATGTTGGTAGACAATACAACTAAATTTAAAGTCTTTTCGTTTATGGACGGATTTTCCGGTTATAATCAAATCAAGATGGCACCTGAAGATATCGAGAAGACCATATTCATCACACCCTTGGGAATATTCTATTATAGAGTGATGCCTTTCGGCTTAAACAATGTTGGTGCAACATACCAGAGAGCCATGACCACTCTTTTTCATGATATGATGCATAAAAAGATTGATGTTTATGTTGATGATATGATTGCTAAATCAAGTGATGAAGAAGAGCATGTTGAGAATTTGTTGAAGTTGTTCCAGCATTTGAGGAAGTATAAACTCCGCTTGAACCCTAATAAGTGTAGTTTTGGTGTTCGTTCTAGTAAGTTGTTGGGCTTTATTGTCAGTGCGAAGGTATTGAAGTTGATCCTGCAAAGTTCAAAGCAATACAAGAAATTCCTTTGCCCAAAATTGAGAAGCAACTCAGATGTTTTCTCGTCAGTTTGAATTATATCTCAAGATTTATATCGCATAGGACTGCCACATGTGCGCCTATATTCAAGCTTCTTAGGAAAGATCAGTCTTGTGATTGGACAGAGGATTGCCAAAAAGCTTTTGATAATATAAAAGAGTATCTGCTTGAGCCTCCGATTCTGTCTCCGCCTATTGAAGGAAGACCTTTGATCATGTATTTGACTGTGCTTGATGAAAGTATGGTATGTGCTCTTGGTCAGCAAGATGAATCTGGGAAGAAAGAATATGCAATTTACTACCTCAGAAAGAAGTTCACCGATTGTGGGACTCGGTATTCTCTTCTTGAGAAGTCATGTTGCGCATTGGCTTCGGCTGCTAAGCGTGTGCCCCAGTATATGTTGAAACATACAACTTGGTTGATATCCAAAATGGATTCAATCAAGTACATTTTAGAAGCCTGCTTTAACTGGGAGGATTTCCCGTTGGCAGATGTTGTTATCAGAGTATGATATTGAATACCGATCTCAAAAATCTATCAAAGGTAGTGTCTTGGTTGACCATTTAGCTCACCAACCAATTGAAGATTATTAGTCAGTGCAATATGATTTTCCTGACAATTTTTTTTTGTACTTGAAGATGAAAGATTGTGATGAACCATTGCTTAAAGAAGGGCCAAAACATGGTTCCCTTTGGGGCATGGTATTTGACGGAGCTGTCAATTCGTATGGTAATGGCATTGGGGCAGTCATTATTACTCCTCATGGCACGCATTTTCCGTTTACAGCTAGATTTACCTTCAAGTGTAAAAATAATATGGCTGAGTATGAAGCTTGCATTATGGGGCTTGAAGAAGCCATTGATCTCAGAATCAAGTGTCTTGACATCTATGGAGATTCAACTTTGGTGGGAAATCAGACCAAAGGTGAATGGGAGACGAACTAACCCGGTTTGATCCCATATAGAGATTACACGAGGAGCATTTCAACTTTCTTTACAAAGGTTGAGTTTCATCATATCCCTCGAGATGAAAAATGGATGGAACATGCTCTTGCAACATTGGCTTACATGATTGTGGTGAATTTTTGGAATGAAGTTCCTAATTTGACAGTGATGCGTCTTGATAGACTAACTCATGTATTTGCTACTAAAGAAGTAAAAGATGAAAAGCCACGATATTATGATATCAAAAGTTTCCTCCAAAGTCAAATTTACCCGTTTGGGGCATCTTTGATTGAAAAGAAGACTTTGAGAAGATTAGGTGGCAGCTTCCACCTGAACGGTGATGTGCTTTATAAGAGATACTTCGATATGGTTTTGCTCAGATGCGTGGATAGACACAAAGCAAACCTATTGATGATAGAAGTCCATGAAATTCCTTTGGTACTCATTCCAATGGGCATGTTATGTCAAATAAGATATTGAGAGCATGTTACTATTGGCTAACAATGGAATCCGACTGTTGCGAGTTTGTGAAGAAGTGTCATAAGTGTCAAATTTATGCGGATAAGATTCATGTTCCTCCGACACTATTAAATGTCATTTCCTTTCCATGGACCTTCTCCATGTGGGGAATTGATATGATTGGCATGATTGAGCCCAAAGCATCAAACATACATCGTTTCATTCTGGTGTCTATTGACTACTTAACAAAGTGGGTGGCAGCGGCATCGTATGCGAATGTAACCAAGCAAGTTTTTGTAAGGTTTATCAACAATCAGATTATATGTCGTTATGGTGTGCCAAACAAGTTCGTTACTGATAATGGATCAAACTTGAACAATAATATGGTGCAAGCTCTTTGCGAAGACTTCAAGATTGCACATCATAATTCTTCTCCCTATAAACCTAAGATGAATGAGGTTGCTGAAGCTTCAAATAAGAACAACAAGAAAATTATTCAGAAGATGGTTGTGACATACAAAGATTGGTATGAAATGCTCCCATTTGCTTTGCATGGGTATCATACATACATCTATACTTCAACAGGGGCAACCCCTTTCTCGCTTGTTTATGGCATGGAAGTTGTGCTCCCCTTGGATGTTGAGATCCCATCATTTCATGTTTTGATGGAAGCCAAGTTGATTGAAGCTGAATGGTGTAAGACCAGATATGACCAGTTGAATTTGATTGAAGAGAAAAGGTTAACTGCCATGTGTCATTGGTCAGTTATATCAATAGAGAATGAAGAAAACTTTTGATAATAAGGTCAAGCATCGTGTGTTCAGAGAAGGTGACCTCGTGCTCAAGAAGATTTTATCTTTCAAACCTGATACTAGGGGAAAATGGACTCATAATTATGAAGGCTCATATGTTGTGAAGGGAGCCTTTTCAGGCGGTGCTTTGATTCTTACAACTATGGATGGTGAAGAGTTCACTCGTCCCGTGAATGTCGATGAAGTCAAGAAATACGTCACCTAAAAAATAAAAGAATAGCTCGCTAAGTTGAAAACGCAAAAGGGCGGCTTAGGAAAAAATGAGCATCTCAGTGGATTGAAAACCCGAAAGAGAGATTCAGGAAAAAGTTAGAGACATAAAACAGAAAGTTTGTCCCGGTATATTGAGTACCCCACCTTGGGGAAATCTAGGAAAAAAATAGGGATTATGGCAAGTAACTACATCCGGTCGGTCCTGATCTTTGAAGCAGTTTTGAGCAGTCATTTGGTCCTTATTCCGCAATCTTGATAACATTGAAATTTACCGTATTTTCGACTCCGATTTCACATGCATTCTAGTTGTTTTATTGTTATTTTGTTGTGTTATTGCTATGTTTTCCTTTGTTTTCAGGTTTTTACTTTAATCGGAGCCCCGATCGAGAAAAGGAGCGAAAAAGAGCCAAAAACCCTAAAATTCAGCATTTTGTCCTTGTGGCCTACCCCATGGCTGGCGCCATAGACCCTGCCATGACGTGTCCAAGCTCAACTTCCCTCAACTTCCACGTTCCCCACTACTTCCACTAAGGCGCCTAAGGTTGGCCTTGTGGCGGGCGTCATGGCCTTGTGGCGGGCGCCACAAGTGGAAAAGTTTTCCCTCCCATTTTCAAGTTGAAGGGCATCCTTGTCATTTCCATCTTTTTACTTGCTTATAAATAGAAACTCGAAATCACTTTTACAATCATCCAAACTTAGAGCAGAGGCAAACTCAGAGCAACTTTGTTTCACTTAGGCATATATTCAGTATTATAAAGTGGTAATCACTTCGCATTGGAGTGTTACCACAATTGTGTAATCGAGTCTGTGATAGAGTCTGTAATCGAGTTTGGAGCACTTTGGAAGGAAGTTAATCCTGCCGCCATTTTCATTTCCGCTTTGCAATTTACTCAACCCTCCAATTGGAGCAGGTTTTTATTACTTGTCTTTATCTTATTTATTTTCCCGCACTCGCTTTACTTTATTTATTTCCCGCACTTGCTTTACTTTATTTATTTCCTTGCACTCGCTTTACTTTATTTATTTCCCGCACTCGCTTTACTTTATTTATTTCCCGCACTCGCTTTACTTTATTTATTTCCTCGCACTCGCTTTAAATTATTTATTTCTCGCACTCGCACTACTTTTATTTACTTTCCGCACTCGCACTACTTTTATTTAAATTAATGCACTTTTGCTTTACCATGTCTAACTAAATTTATAAGGTTAGAATGTAAGGATCGTAATTGAACCGATAATCCGTACAATTGTTCGTAGAAACACTTAAAGGCTATTTTAACTTTCAACTTAAGTTTTCCCGCACTTCAATTTCGTTGGGTAAGATCGAAAGCCGTCCAACGTTTATCTAAACTTAATTGTTTTTAACTATTTCAAAAACAGCGAAAGCGCTTTGTTTAGTTCATTAGGAGTTTTTAACTTAAGAAGAAAATAGATTTTAAAACTATTTTCGGACGCGTTTATAAGTTTAGAGTCTGGTTCGTGAGAACCTCTTTTGGTTAAGAAATCCAGGTTATAATACTTTTCAACTTAGTCAAGATACTATATTTCTTAAAAATAGGTTTACTACTCTAACGCAATGCGCGCCTTTTTATAAGTGACAATAAGAGGGTTTGATTAGGGAGTACAACTCGGTTCTGAATACGTGAAAGCGACAGTTCCTGTTAAATTAGTTCTTTTCAAAGTAGGAAACATTGCCCATAAGTAATTCTATTAGCAAGTACTTGGATTATTAATTGATTACGTGAATTACATTCGACCCTGTCTTTATTAATTAATCTTTATTCAACACTTTACTTTTCGTTGCACACTCCAAAAACACCTATTTTGATTGCCTTTGATAAACACCAAAACAATAGATAACGATAGATTGACACTTGGTCTCTGTGGATTCGACAATCTTTTATATTACTCTGATGCGTTCGTATACTTGCGAAACACCGCATCAAGTTTTTGGCGCCGTTGCCGGGGACCAATTTCGTCAAATTTCATTTTCCTGTTGTTATATCGTTTAGACTTAGGCTATTTCCCGTCGGTCAATGCGAAGAACTCGCAGCACCAGAAGTTTAAGCTTAGTACACCCTCTGGCGGAACCTGAACGTTACGCTCGCGCACGTTTATTCTTTCATAGAATTAAGAGAGCTATGGCCGAAGATCAAAACCAAAGACCTCTTAAAGATTTCGCTTAACCATCAAATGAAGAACCTAGTTCTAGTATAGTAAAGCCAACCATCCTAGCTAATAATTTTGAACTTAAACCATCCATGTTGCAACTAGTGCAACAGAGACAATTCGCAGGTCTCGCTACTGAAAACCCAAACCAACATTTAAAAATATTTCTTCAATTAGCAGACACTTTTAAAACCAATGGAGCTTCTCCTGAGGCAATACGTTTAAGATTATTTCCTTTTTCCCTCAGAGATAAAGCCCTATCATGGTTAGATTCCTTTCCACCCAATTCCATTACGACTTGGGATAACCTTAGAAGAGTTTTTCTTGCTAGATATTTTTCCCCGAGTAAAACCACCGTTCTTCGAAACCATATAACTAGGTTTAACCAAAACCAAGGAGAATCGTTGTTCGAAGCTTAGGAGAGATATAAAGAGTTGTTACGAGCATGCCCACATCATGGTTTAGAAAATTGGTTAATCATTCAAACCTTCTATAATGGACTTCACTATAACACAAAGATGACCATCGACGCTGCCGCAGGCGGTGCGCTGATGAACAAACCTTATCTTGAAGCTAGTGCCCTCATCGAAGATATGGCTCAAAACCATCAATCATGGGGAGTCGAACGAGCGACAGTTGAGAAGAAGGAAGCCCAAGGAGGAGTGCATGAACTGAGCTCTATAGACATGATGCAAGCTAAAATGGACGCATTAGCCCTTAAGGTCGAGCATATGTGTATAAACCTGAATACTGTAGCCGCAGTTTCATCGGATTGTGAGATATATGGAACCAAAGGACACCAATCTGCAGAATGCAGTCTATTAAATGAAACCCACTCTGAGCAAGTGAACTACACCCAAGGGAACCCATATTCGAATACCTATAACCCTGGATGGAGGAATCACCCGAACTTCTCGTATAAAAATAATAACCCGATCCAAAATAATGCACCTCTGAGACCCAATTATCAAGCCCCAAGATCAAATCAACCTATGCAACCCGTACCACTAAAGCCGAGCCTTGAGAAAATTATGGAAAATTTTATCACCGCTCAAACCCAACAAAACAAGGAGTTCATGAACTAGAACATTCATGTTAACGAATTGATTACTCAGTTAGGAACCAAGGTTGACCAAATAGTTACTCATACCAAGATGCATGAAACCCAGATCTCTCAGGTAGCTTTAAACCAAGCCCCTCAGACAACACCTGGAGGACAATTCCCTGGACAACCTCAACAAAATCCGAGAGGACAAGCCAATGCCATCACCCTACGAAGTGGGAACACTTACGATGAGCCACCAAACCCTAGATTGAGTGAACCCGAAACTTCTAAGGAATGTACCAAACCCACGGACAAAGTAAAGGAACCAGAGGAATCTGAAAACCAGGAAGGTTGAGAAAAAGGAGAAGAACCTAAAGATAAAACTTATGTACCACCCCCGCCATATAAACCACCTATACCATATCCGCAAAGACTCAAACAAACCCAGATCAATAAACAGTATCAAAAATTTATTAAAGTTATAGAAAAACTTCATGTAGAAATCCCTTTCACAGAAGCCATCACCCAAATACCTTCTTATGCAAAGTTTCTCAAAGACATCCTTACCAACAAACGTAGACTTGACGATCCGAAGCCTTTTGAATGTAATGCTATTTCCGAGGACAAATTAGCAAAGAAAGATAAAGATTGCCTTTTGGTTAATCATGTCATCGAAAAAGCTTTTCTAGACTTAGGAGCTAGTGTGAGCCTAATGCGTTTAGCAGTTTGTGAGAGGTTAAACTTAGGAGAATTACAGCCCACTAAGATGTCACTTCAGTTAGCCGATAGATCTGTTAAGTATCCGATAGGAATTTTAGAAGATGTTCCTGTTAGGATAGGTCAGTTATTTATCCCTACTGATTTTGTTGTCATGGACATCAAAGAGGACAATGATATACCAATCCTTCTAGGTAGACCATTTTTATCGACTGCAGGAGCCATAATAGATGTCAAGAAAGGAAAGTTGACATTTGAGGTAGGTGACGAGAAAATAGAATTTATACTTTCGAAATTTCTTATGGCACCTGTGATGGGAGACTCGTGTTATGCCTTAGATATCATTGATGAATGTGTTAGAGAATTAGAATAAAAAGAAATTATAAAAACAATTAAGTTACCATCAACTCTCATAAGGGAAGACGATGACTTTAAGAAACCCTACATCGATGATAACCTTTACGAATGTTTATCCCTTACTCCAGATCCTATGCCATGCCCTAAGAAACCAACCTTAGAACTTAAGGAACTGCATAAGAACCTGAGATATGAGTTCCTCGATGAAGAGATTAACCGTCCAGTTATAGTTAGTGCTACCTTGAGCCAAGAGGAAACGAACCAACTTTTAGATGTTTTACGAAGATATCCCTCAGCCTTAGGATATAATATCTCTGACCTGAAGGGTATAAGCCCATCCGTATGCATGCATCAGATTTCGCTCGAAGAAGATTCAAAACCCTCCAGAGAACATCAGAGAAGAATAAACCATATAATGAGTGATGTCGTTAAGAAGGAAGTTCTTAAGTTACTTGAGGCAGGTATCATCTACCAGATCTCTGATAGTAAGTGGGTGAGCCCTGTGCATGTAGTTCCTAAAAAGGGAGGCATCACAGTCGGGTAAAACCATAAAGGCGAACATGTAGCAAAACGTTTAGAAGGAGGATGGCGGATGTGTATAGATTATAGAAAATTAAATAAAGCAACTAGGAAGGATCATTTCCCTTTACCATTTATAGACCAAATGTGGGAGCGTCTAGCCATAAACTCTTACTTCTGTTATCTATATGGATACTCTAGATTCTTCCAAATACCTATCCACCCCGAAGATCAAGAAAAAACTACCTTTACATGCCCTTATGGAACTTTTGCCTACAGACGAATGCCATTCGGCCTCTGTAATGCCCCAACTACTTTCCAACCCTGCATGATGTCAATCTTCACAGATTACCTAGATGGTATCATAGAAGTGTTTATGGATGATTTCTCGGTTTGCGGATTTGATTTCCATAATTGTCTCGCTAACCTTGAGAAAATCCTGGAGAGATGCGTGGAGGTGAACCTCGTGCTAAACTGGGAAAAATGTCATTTCATGATAACCGAAGGAATAGTTTTAGGACATATAGTTTCCGAAAAAGGTATAGAGGTAGATAAAGCTAAAATAAAAGTTGTAGAAAACCTAAAATCACCAAAAACCATCAGAGAAGTCCGAAGCTTTCTTGGACACGCTGGATTCTACCGGCGTTTTATTAAGGACTTCTCCAAAATAACCAAACCTTTAACTGGACTTTTAATGAAAGATGCTGAATTCATTTTCGATGAAAAATGTAATGACGCATTTAATCTTTTAAAGCAAGCGTTAATCTCAGCATCCATTATGAAACCACCTGATTGGTCGGAACCTTTTGAGATAATGTGCGATGCTAGTGATTATGCAGTTGGAGCCGTTCTAGGACAAAGGAAAGATAAAAAATTACATGCCATTTATTATGCTAGTAGAAGCCTAGATGCTGCCCAACTTAACTACGCAACAACTGAAAAAGAATTACTCGTTGTAGTTTTCGCTATAGACAAATTTAGATCTTATCTAGTAGGAGCAAAAATTATAGTTTACACCGATCATGCTGCCATTCGTTACCTATTAAGTAAAAAAGATGCCAAGCCCAGGTTACTCCGATGGATTCTATTACTACAAGAGTTTGATTTAGATATAAGAGATAAAAAAGGCACTGAAAATGTAGTAGTTGATCACCTTTCTAGGCTAGAACATCTAAAACCTGAATTAGTACCCATAAATGATGACTTCGCCTATGATAGACTAATAGCTAGAGTAGAAACCATTGAAGATAATAACCTAGATCCTTATGAGCACCCCCAAAATTCCTTAGCAATAAGTAACTTACCCTGGTATGCAGACTTCGTTAATTACCTAGCTGCTGATATAGTCCCCCCTGATCTTGACTACCACCGCAAAAAGAAATTCTTCCACGATGTGAGAAACTTCTATTGGGACGAACCGCTCCTTTTCAAAAGGGGTAAAGATGGCATTTTTCGCCGTTGCGTTCCAGAAGAAGAGGTAAATAATATTATCGAGCACTGTCATTCTGCACCTTATGATGGACATGCGAGCACCTCTAAGACATACACCAAGATTCTTCAAGCTGGCCTATTCTGGCCTACCA
The DNA here is from genome assembly GCF_024323335.1 of Lathyrus oleraceus. NCBI lineage: Eukaryota > Viridiplantae > Streptophyta > Magnoliopsida > Fabales > Fabaceae > Lathyrus > Lathyrus oleraceus. The sequence continues at coordinate 213,715,169 of NC_066580.1, forward strand.
TGTGGCGCGATGTCTATGCTTGCATTGTCAAATGTGATAGATGCCAACACACTGGAAACATTTCAAGGCGTGATGAAATGCCTCTAAGAAACCTTCAGGAAGTAGAACTCTTTGACGTATGGGGTATAGATTTTATGGGACCTTTCCCACCATCGTTAAGGAACAGGTATATCTTAGTAGCTGTAGACTATGTGCCTAAGTGGATTGAAGTTATAGTTGCACCCACAAATGACACTAGGGTAGTAATCAAACTATTTAAAAACTATATATTCCCTAGATTTGGAACACCACGTTTAGTCATAAGCGATGGAGGATCACACTTCATATCGAGAATATTTGACAAACTTTTAAGAAAACATGGAGTTAGGCATAGAGTAGCAACACCATACCACCCACAGACTAGTGGCAAGGTAGAAGTATCTAATATGGAGATAAAACAAATCCTAGAGAAAACTGTTTCTATTTCTAGGAGAGACTGGTCTCAGAAGCTTCAAGAAGCATTATGGGCCTATAGAACCGCTTTCAAAACCCCTATAGGAACTACTCCTTATCAACTAGTTTATGGAAAATCCTGTCACTTACCATTCGAATTAGAGCATAAGGCCTATTGGGCCATTAAGACTTTGAATTTAGACTACGTAGCCGCTGGAGAAAAGCGTACCCTAGACATTCATCAATTAGAAGAACTTAGGCAATCTGCCTACGAGAATGCAAAAATATATAAAGAGAGGACAAAAGCCTATCACGATAAAAGAATAGTAAAGAAAAACTTCAATATAGGCGATTCTGTTCTCCTTTTCAACTCTAGGTTACGACTCTTCCATGGAAAGCTACGCTCAAGATGGACTGGCCCATTCGAAGTATCCAAGATCCTGAAATCCGAAGCCGTGGAAATCAAGAACGATACCTGTAGTCCATTCATTGTATATGGACAAAGACTGAAGCTCTACGAAGAAGGAGACATTCCAGCATACTACTCAAGCCACACCCTGATTGATCCACCAATTCCTACTACTACAGGTGTATAGGTTCTAATCGTCAAGCTAATGACGTTAAACAAGCGCTGCGTGGGAGGCAACCCATGGTTTTTCTTTCATTTTACTTTTTCGCATTTATTTAATTTAATTTTTATTTTATTTTATCATATTTTGCATTGAGACTAAAATTTGAATGGTTTGCACTTTCAGGATCACTTTCTTAACTTTTACAGGATGCAGGATTTTGATGACATGCACGTGGCCTATAGAGATAATGCTCAGAGAGAGCGCTATATCGCTCTGTATCAGCGCCCTATGGCACCCACATGTTATCCTGATCAGCACTGTATGGAGGCACTGGGTATCGAGCCGAGTATCCGATTCCTTAGCCACCAGCTTCACTGGGACGAGTTTGCTAATGACTTGAGTAACACCTACAGGAAACTGACACTGGAGTTCCTGAGTTCATTCGACTATGACCCATACTCTGGACCAGATGGGTATGCTACTTTCAGGCTTTTTGGAGTTGAGTACTCTTTCAGCCAGAAAGAGTTCGGCGACCTTTTGGGCTTCCAGACCACTCCTAATGCTATCCCGGAGACACCTATGGGATATTTTCTGGGTAAGGAGGTTGAGAAGTTTTGGAGTGATATATCAGGTGGCGGAAGCCAGGATCCATCTACACAGCTGTCTCATGTTATACATAACCCCGCCTTCAGATACTTTCAGATGATATTAGCGCATTCCTTCCTGGGAAGGCTGGATACAGAGACACTACTGAGTGAAGAGGAGATCTTCCTATTATTTTGTGCATCCCAGTCTCCCCCAGTAGCGTGTGGGAACTTTTTATTATACAGTCTCAGCGGTATCTCCAGATCTATTGAAGGAGTCATCCATGTTGGCGGAATCATCATGCAGATTGCTCTCGCTTTAGGTCTGTCTCGCAAGCTATTACATCTTCGGAACTACTGTGGGTACACCACTATGGACATCGACTTTTGTTTGACCAGAGGGTTGATGAGGAGAGCCTCTTTCCACCCATGTCAGTTCTGATTGCTAGTCGACAGCGAGGCTATCCACTATTTCACACTGCCAAATCCTATGATGACCAGTGTGCATGATCCAGCGAATTGGAGTTATGCTCTAGAGGGCCAGAGAGAGACCGTTGAGGAGCCGAGATCACCACCCATTGCTGAATACACGCCTACACCACCATCTCCAAGAATCACTGTTTTCTCTAATAATCTTTCATTGCAGACCCCCGACATCCGCACCCAGATTGTTGAGTGTCGTAGAGAGATCGTAGAGCTTAGACAGGAGGTGACTGACCTAACTTTACAGATGGGAGTGTCTGATCTCACCCATGCTACAGAAGCCGACTGTCTATATCAGGAGATCGCAGAGCTCAGGCAGGAAGTAGCCACGCTCCGTGGATCCACTCAGGAAGATGACATCCCCACTATATGATCTCACCATTCCATCTTATTTTATCTTTCTTTTATTTTTCTTGTATTTACATAACCCATCTTATATTATCGCATTTGGAATATTATATAAACTACATCTATACATCGATATTTCTACTTTTATCTATATATGTCTTATGTTTATTTTATTTGCATTTTTTATTTTAGTTGTTTATTTATTTAGAAGTCTAATATTTAATTTTTGTTTCATTTTTATTTTATTTTTACTTCTACAAAAATTATGAAAGCCAATGATGCTAGGAAAATCACAAAACAAATGCTATCCGGACCCCTCAAAGCCAAAAGACAAGAGAAGCCCAAGCCAAAGGACCAAAATCTGGCCCAGCCAGATTTTGCCTTGTGGCGCCCGCCATAGACCCTGTGGCGCCCGCCACAGCGTCTGTAAAAGGTCGGAGCAGAACCCCTTTCTTCACCATTTTTACACCTTACAACCTTCCAAACCCATTTTTTCACCTTGGAAAAACATCCTTGAACCCACAAAAAGCTCATACTTTTCTAACCACCACACCGTACAAATCATCTTTCCGATTTCCATTTTCATTTTCATCCATCGGATTTCGTAGAAATCCAACCTTTTCACAAACCACTTCATCTTCTTCGTCACTTTCCAAGAGCTACACAATGTAGTTTAATGGATTCATTCTTCGAGGAGGGAAACCGGGGGATAGACAAAGAAAAATTATCGAACGGTTGCAAAATCGGGAAATCCTCCCGACAAGGTATGTTGACGAAAACTGTCTCTACACTTTAGGTATCTATCATAGCATATTTCATTTATTAGATAATTTAGGTTTGCATAATTTCTTTTCCAACAAAGAACCTACCTATGAGCGGTTGACAATTGAATTTTTGAGTTCCTTGATTTATATTGTCAACCCTAACACTACTAGCACAATTGGTACTGTCAGATTTAGAATGTTTGATGTTGAATACGAATTCAGTATCGACGAACTAGCCAGCTTGTTAGGGATCCCTCATGGGGACGATGCTATTTCTGAGGCCCATTTGGATTCAGAGTGGTCAGTTGAGGTATTTTCCTTCTGGGAGCGATTATCAAACACTTCCATAAACTCTTTTGAAGGAGTTCTTGCCTCAACTATCCACAACCCGGCCACCAAAGTTTTTAGATACCTGTTGGCATGTACTATTTTTGGTCGGGAGAATCCAAATAAGGTTAATGCTAGAGAGCTTCTATTTTTACAAGGAAGCCTCACAAATAGACGTATTAATTCGGTCCCGTTTTGGGTCCTCTTCCTCCTAACATTCCTGATGAGGCGGGACATGACACCGATGATGAATATGATCGGAGAGAGAGATCTCCCGTACCCCATATGTCCCCCCATCATCCTTCACCACCACACACCTCACCATCTTCTTCTTCTGCAGGTACCACTCCTGGCTTCTATCTTAAAGAGGAGATGTGGCGTGACCACATGGCTAGAGAGCAGAGGCGTGACGACCTACTCTCTACCATCCAGCAGCAAATGGCGGATAACATGAGCTTCATGTAAGAGTCGTAGCGGAGGACAGACAGGTCCTATGACACTGTTCTACAGTCTCTGCAAACGATCACAAATACATAAGCCCGTCAGCAACACTACCACCGTCATCATATTGCTGTCATAGAAAACACTCAAGGTACCATTTTGGGTAACCTTCGAGAGGTGAGGACCGCTCAGGATGCCCTGCAGGCGAGGATGGATCAGAGAGACCGTCGTCGTACCCGATCCCATCGTCCACCTCAGGAGGGCGAGGGCACTAGTGGTCAGCAATAGGTTGTCAAGTAACTCTTCCCTTATCTTATTTCGAAACATTAGGGACAATGTTCGATTTAAGTGTGGGAGGAGACTCTATCGTCTTTTCTTTATTGTTTTTCTCGTTTTTCTTTGCTGTTTTTAGATAGTTTATTTATTTTTATTTCCTTTTAGTTGTTTATTTTGCCTTTTAGTATAATGCATGAGTCTGACGAGTCACCAAATATAGTAAATCTTTAGTACAATCCTACCTCCCCATATCTTTAGCCCCACCAAATTTTTTTTTGCAAAAGAAAATAGTGTTATTCCGAAAGTTTTCAGGTTTTAAGGACATGTTTTGAGTAAGGATGCGGTGACTTGGGAGAACTCTGCGAAACATCAATATTATTTTAGCACCATAGACTTCGTAAATATAGGAACCACTCCCGAAACCCCATATACCATGGCCTTAATCATCATTTCTGTATAAGTCCTCAGTAGTTTATCTCAGCAGTCAGCTCCGGCCTATGCATCCTCTACGTAGGGGACCGATGCAAATAAGTGAATGATCCAGCAAAACAAAAAAATAAAAGAAAGCAAAAAGGAAACTCCGGTATAGGTGACCCTCACAAAGTCATTTAAACCAAAGAATTGTAAAAATTTGCTACAAAAAGAAAAAGAAAAAGAAAAAGAAAAAGAAAAACTTACCCACTGTTAGTTGGTTCAGAGGTATCTGACACTGAACTCGGTAGGGCAGATTACGATCCGATCCCCCACAACTACAGTTAGGTCCAATAAAAGGGTTTACACATATTTATGTGCCAGAAACCCCATGCTCAGATCATAATCACTAACAAGCCACTCTACTATGAAGCATGTACGGATAACGGGCTTAATATGATTGCGCCTGAATGAAAAGGACACAAAAAGAGATGAAGAGGCAGGCCTAGATATTGTGGGATAATATGGGTTGGTTAATATAGGAATGAAGTTTATGTCCGTATTTGCGGATCAATGTCATCATGATACCCTTAGTTCACTCAATTAGTACCTATCACTGCAACCCGACTTGAACTTAGATTTTTTACCTGAAGCACTCGTTGACATAAATTTTCTTTTATGAGCTTTTTAATGTTTTACTTGAGGACAAGCAAAGCTTTAAGTGTGAGAGAGTTTGATAACACTGAAATTTACCGTATTTTCGACTCCGATTTCACATGCATTCTAGTTATTTTATTGTTATTTTGTTGTGTTATTGCTATGTTTTTCTTTGTTTTCAGGTTTTTACTTTAATCGGAGCCCCGATCGAGAAAAGGAGCGAAAAAGAGCCAAAAACCCTAAAATTCAGCATTTTGTACTTGTGGCCTACCCCATGGTTGGCGCCATAGACCCTGCCATGACGTGTCCAAGCTCAACTTCCCTCAACTTCCACGTTCCCCACTACTTCCACTAAGGCGCCTCAGATTGGCCTTGTGGCGGGCGCCATGGCCTTGTGGCGGGCACCACAAGAGGAAAAGTTTTCCCTCCCATTTTCAAGTTGAAGGGCATCCTTGTCATTTCCATCTTTTTACTTGCTTATAAATAGAAACTCGAAATCACTTTTACAATCATCCAAACTTAGAGCAGAGGCAAACTCAGAGCAACTTTGTTTCACTTATGCATATATTCAGTATTATAAAGTGGTAATCGCTTCGCATTGGAGTGTTACCACAATTGTGTAATCGAGTTTGTGATAGAGTCTGTAATCGAGTTTGGAGCACTTTGGAAGGAAGTTAATCCTGCCGCCATTTTCATTTCCGCTTTGCAATTTACTCAACCCTCCGATTGGAGCAGGTTTTTATTACTTGTCTTTATCTTATTTATTTTCCCGCACTCGCTTTACTTTATTTATTTCTTGCACTCGCTTTACTTTATTTATTTCCTCGCACTCGCTTTACTTTATTTATTTCCCGCACTCGCTTTACTTTATTTATTTCCCGCACTCGCTTTACTTTATTTATTTCCTCGCACTCGCTTTAAATTATTTATTTCTCGCACTCGCACTACTTTTATTTAAATTAATGCACTTTTGCTTTACCATGTCTAACTAAATTTATAAGGTTAGAATGTAAGGATCATAATTGAACCGATAATTCGTACAATTGTTCGTAGAAACACTTAAAGGCTATTTTAACTTTCAACTTAAGTTTTCCCGCACTTCAATTCCGTTGGGTAAGATCGAAAGTCGTCCAACGTTTATCTAAACTTAATTGTTTTTAACTATTTCAAAAACAGCGAAAGCGCTTTGTTTAGTTCATTAGGAGTTTTTAACTTAAGAAGAAAAGAAATTTTAAAACTATTTTCGGACGCGTTTATAAGTTTAGAGTCTGGTTCGTGTGAACCTCTTTTGGTTAAGAAATCCAGGTTATAATACTTTTCAACTTAGTCAAGATACTATATTTCTTAAAAATAGGTTTACTACTCTAACGCAATGCACGCCTTTTTATAAGTGACAATAAAAGGGTTTGATTAGGGAGTACAACTCGGTTCTGAATACGCGAAAGCGACAGTTCCTGTTAAATTAGTTCTTTTCAAAGTAGGAAATATTGCCCTTAAGTAATTCTATTAGAAAGTACTTGGATTATTAATTGATTACGTGAATTACATTTGACCATGTCTTTATTAATTAATGTTTATTCAACACTTTACTTTTCGTTGCACATTCCAAAAACACCTATTTTGATTGCCTTTGATAAACACCAAAACAATAGATAACGATAGATTAACACTTGGTCTCTATGGATTCGACAATCTTTTATATTACTCTGACGCGTTCGTATACTTGTGAAACACCGCATCAAATCTCAACCAAAGACAAGAGCACAACGAATTTCGAAGTTGATAGGGAGAGTAGTGATCATTGTATTCAATGTAGACCTTTTCTATGTAAATTACCATTTCTCAAACTTTGTAAAAATCCATGGAGTCCTGCAATTCGCGAACTACCATTCTATTAAATAAAGTTGAGCTTTTATCCAATTATGTCTATTTTTATTTACTCCTGTTAAATAAAATTGAATTTTTATGATGATAATTTAGAAATAAATCAATGAATAATTATTTTTCTTAAAATAATAAAAACATGCACTTTAAGAATAATCAATTTCAGTAAGGAATGTTAACAACATTTGTTGTCTTCCCCAAACAGTTGGCTTATAAACCTTTTCCTCCCCAACAGTTCATCGTTTATTCTCAGCATGGCTAATAAGTTGCTCCCCATGCAACCTATTATCCCTTGTCGAGCTAATGATTGGTCCCCTTTTACAAATTCATCTTCCCCAACTGAGGTGTTCATGTTTTGCATCCCACGGTTTATGATTTGATGATTGGACCCTGGATATCCCAGAACCTTTATTTGGTCTCCAGATTTCCATTTGCATTTGTTTGTGTTGCATAACCGCGATAATTTCTCCCCTGTGTGAGTCAGATCCAGTTATCTTTGCCTTGGAATTGGTTTATTTCGCAATTTCCATGAAGGATTTTATGATTATTGAGGAGTGTGACGGTCTTTAATTTTGTTCCAACAAGTCACAGTATCCCCAACAATTTGCTCAAATCCCCATTCAGATTTTTATCTCTTGAATCCCAGGCGGAGTTTGTCTTTTGATAGAAGTTTCCCTCCTTCCCAGTAATATTTAGTTCTGAGCAATATTGATTTTTGTCCCTGGCCAAGTTATCTCCCATTTGACATGGTGTTGACCTAAAATTCGCTGCAACATTGACTTATTTGGATCCTTAGTAAATCCTTCTCTATCCTCTGCATGTTTGGTTGATTATCCTTCAACAGTGCTCTCTTCACCCCGCGGAGTTTGCCATGATTGATTGGGAGCATGTTCTCCATCTCTTCCCTAGCCAGAGTTGGTTTATTCAAAGCTAGATGCTTTTTCATCCCTAGTAAAATTCTCCAGTTGGTGTTTCCATCTTGTTGAGATTAGTCGAGTGTTTTGTAGTTATGATTCAAATCTTCTTCATTTCTATCTTTGTGTTATTTTGCCAGCATAATCATAATAAAAAACATACATATTCATGCACATATGACACAACATTAGATATTTCATTATGCATTTTTATCGGATTGATTTTTCTTCTGATCCCTTGCCTTGTTGATATTATTTCTCCATGCGGATTTGGTGTGTCTATCCTCCTTTAATTGTAGAGTGTCAGCCCCTTAAGTAGAAATAGTTTATCCTTTCTCATTCCCCACTGAGTTATTTCCTCATGGATGATGATTATTTCAGTTTGCTCCCCAATTTATTATCTAGATGGAACCACTCCCATTGAGTTATATCCTCATTGGATTGAGTCTTTGTTTGACCATTTCTTTCTAGTTCTTACCTAGATAGATATTTTGGTCTTCGAGAGTCTTTTACCCAGTAATTGGTAATTTTCTTCTTGATGTTGAGTACATTACCTTTACCTAATACTCGGTAAAATGTAATCTACTTCTTTGTTTTTCCCAGTGGATTCGTTTTCACGTTTCCCCGGTAGGTATATCCTTGATATGTTCATCTTAAGTGATGACAAACATTCTTCCTTTTTGGTTTTCTACCCAGTAAAAAGGTAGTTGTAATCCCTATTTTTATTCCCCAGAGAGTTAATCCTTGATATGCTTACTTTAACCGGTGACGGATTTTTTCCTCTTTGAGGTCTCCTGCCCAGTAAATGGTAGATATAAATCCAATTTTTTCCCTCAAAGTTAATCCTTGATATGTTCATTATAACTAGTGACAAATTCTCTCTATTTTTGTGGGCTTCTACCCAATAACCGGTAGTTGTAAACCCCTTTTCCTCAACTGAGTCTATCCTTGATATGTTCATCCTAACCGATGACAGATATTCTCTATCTTTGGTCTTCTGCCCAGTAACCGGTAGTTATAATTCCTATTTCTCTCTGATAGTTTATCCTTGATATGTTCATCCTAACCGATTACGGATATTCTTCCTTTGAGTTTATCCTTCATATGTTCACTTTAACGAGTGACGAATACTCTCTCTTTGGTCTTTTGCCCAGTAACAGGTAGTTGTAAATCCTATTTGATCTTTTCTCCCAGTAGGATATTCTTACGCAGTAACCGGTAATGAATACACCGGGTTTTCCTTAGCGAGTCATCCTTGATATGTTTTCCCTAACCGGTAAAGGATGCCCCTCTGTCAGAGTGTATTATCCCGATAGTAAATAATACAACTCTTTTACTCCTGTGTTGAAGTTCGTTCTTCCCCAGTTGAGTTTGAGCACATATTTCCGCAGTGAAGTTTCCATCCCCTACAAATAACCTTATCCCCGGATCGAGTCTTTCCATTGATTTTTTTCATGGAAAATCCCTCGTGTCTCTAGTAGTTTTCAAGTCATAGCTTAGGGTACGCATAGTGTTTTATCCCCTAGAGTCTTTGTCTCCTCAGTAAGTTTTCCTTAAAGAATGCATTATGCTCCTTTGGACTTTCAGTCTCTCCGGATTCTTTTCCTTTGTGGCAATATATCCCCCTTAAAGATTATTTTAACATTCATATCATATGCATAATGAGGTCTCTTAGAGACCAAAATTTGTTTCTAAATGTTGTTATTTAAGTCCATTCTACTGAGTTGATACAAAGATTTTAACCTTCACATCCTCAAGTGGAATGTCCTTAAATAGGGGAAGTTGTAAGACCCCAATTTTAACCCTAAGATCCCTCAGTCTATCTTATCATTTGCATTGACTTTGGGATCATACCTTGACATCCTCCTTACCACTCATTCATTGGGTTTTCATTGGGAGAGATCACGAAGCAAATTTGATTGTATCATACTTCATTTTTCTTTGTTTACTAATCAAAATACCAAAAATATGTCTATGTATAATTTTGTTTCTTCTATAGATAGTGTGTGCATCCACCAATACCCTATCAAGCTCACAACTAGGGTTTGGGACCCTCAGTGCAAGGAGATCAATCAAGAGATGTTTCATAATGGTTCTAGACATCATATATAGATCCCTATGTTTTTCATTTATCATTTGGATCAATAAATCATCAAGAGTTTGAAGCTTATTTTCCTTGAAAACCCTAATTCATCTGGGTATCTTGTGTGACTTCCACAATAAGTTTATTCAACAAATGGTTCAATATATCAAGGGATACTTCATCATTCATCAACTTCTACATATATGATCCTCCATGACTCCTAAAGATCAAGAGAACTTCAAGTTTTGAGGTTGGTTCAAAGAGGTTGACCAGAGAAAGTCAACTAGTCAAAACTGGGGTTCCCTAGACCATATATCCTATAATTTTTGTCATATGAATATTATTACAAGAGAAAAGTTACTCCTTATTACATTCCAAACAACTTTCATACTGGCATCAAGATCTAGTTTTGCTTGGAAAGTCATTTTTTATGGTGAAAGATTATAGGTCATTTTGTCTGTGCCCCAGTTAGGAGGTTAACTTACAAGGACCATAACTTGCTAAAGTTTTATGATATGAAGGTGATCGGGAAAATAGCAAGTGTACTATTTTGCCTTTTATAGTAATAATGGGGAAATTCCCCGAATGTCGATCTCAAGGACTGCAAGTCAGTATTGAGTTTAAATTATCATTCAATTAAACAAAAAGTATTAATTTGGTTTTTAGGTGTAAAAATATAATAATAAAAGTAAAGGCAAAGAAGAATGAAAATAAGGGTTTAGAGAGAAAAAGGAACAATTCTAAGGAAGGTGTATGATTTATCCCTGTAACAACTCTGAGTCACTATTGCATCAACAAATATCAATTACTACTAGTTCTTAAGGGTATTTTCTCCCAAGTCCTTGGTGAGAAAACCTTTAATCAATCTACCATAATTTCCATGTCCATAGCCAATTAGGGTGAAGTTAAGTTGTATAATATCAAGAATACTCTGGTTCATACAGGGTATCCTTAGTTCTAGGTGATATCTACTTTAGAGTAACCTTATGAAAACCTTATCAATGGCGGTACAGCCTAATTGATAACCACAAATCAATCTCGATTGGTCCGAAAGAGAAAGCAATAAACACATCAAAAGGTTACCGTAAAAACAATATTATAAATGCAAATGTAAACTCAAATTCGTTACAATTCTAAATCAGGGACACCCCCTAGAATTGGGGGGTTTAGCTACTCATATTGTTTAAAACAAATGCAAGATAAAAATTACACATTACAAGTAATTGGATGACTTTGATCTTCAATCGCTCCCACACATGAAAACCTTCAGCTCTCCGAATGCCTTGATCTCTGTAATACTTGATTGCTTCACAATACTGTATTTTGCCGTATTCCATGATGATTTTTCCTTTAGCAGAAGACCCTCTTTTATAGTGTAAATTCCAAGCAGCAGTTGGACATGTCCAAAAATATCTCTGAAAAAGCCCGACGAACAAAAGCCCGAGAAAAACTGAATTTTTGGGCTTGGGCCGTCCCATGTCAGCCTACTGACCTGGATGACACGCCCCTGGCATGGGGTGAAACAGCTGGTGGAGGTGCTTGACACGGCCCGTGTTAGCTAACACGGGTGGCCGTGTCAGGCTATTGTTTTTCTTCACATGTCCTTCCTTGCCTGACACGGCCCGTGTCAGCTAACACGGGTGGCCGTGTCAGGCCTCCTGTACCGGGGTTTTCTGCTTCTCTGCTTGCCGGAATCTCACATTGTCTCGTTCTGAGTTCCTTGGTTCTTCTACTTGGACCTGTCGGACAAAAACACAGCTATCCCACACATAAAATCACTAAAATATAAGTAAAACATAACAATGATAAAAATGCTTAAATAAAATGACGGAAGTAAAACTAACTCGAAACGTATCATAAATGCTTGCACAGTGTGTCAAAAGCCTCTGTTTCGTGTCAGATCAGTAATGAAAACTCAATGCAATTGGTGACTGATCAGAAGGCCATCCAAGTTTCATGCTTAATTTAAAGATGTCTTCTCCAAGTTTTATGATATGAAGGCCATACAAGACTTTTGAGTGCCCTTGATTCATTTGCTACTCTGTCTTTGTGCTTAATTGTTATTTTGCTATTATATCTTATGTCTGATGTTTTATTCTGAGTAGATCAAGGAATATTTCATCTGATACATTGGAAGACACTGAAGACTGCTAGCTATTGGAGTGCTTTCTTGGATATGGTTATCTTTATTTGATGCCTTGATCTTCATGATGTCTGGATATTGCTTAATGCTTATTGCTTGTTTCTTTATTAAAGTCCAAAGGTAAATGGGTTTCTATATGACATTCTTGTCTGTTAGATTGCAACCCATTGGTCTCTTCATCTCCTCCAACTTCTTAAATTTCAAAATCTCTCCCTCTTTTCAAAAATTTCTTTGCTTGTAAATTTCAAACTTAGACATGTTTTAATGATTAAAAACTTTGGCCTTATACCATTGAATTTTTAAACTTTTTTCTTAGATAAAATTTGTAAATAAACTTAACATTATTGACTTAAATTTCAAAAGACAAAAAGAACTAACAACCCCATTCAAATATTTGGCTTTCTATTCCCTTTTATTTAAAACTTTTTGTTAAAATAAATTCACCAATTTCTTTGAAATTTTTACCACGAACTACGGGGTTTTGATCCCTCATTTTTATGGTGGTACGTAGGCATAAGACCGAAGGTCTTGTCAAACACAAAAATATAATCGATGAATTATTTTCTCATCCCCACACTCTATATTTTATCAAACATCATTTATACCCAAAGCATATGCACACAAAAAGGGCTTCCTAGGAGTACCTAGGACACTTTGGGTGCTAACATCTTCCCCCCTTACTTGTAATCTTTGGAATTTTATTAGTTTTGATTTGAAAACTTCTTATCCTTGGGTTTTGTTCGTACTTTTCCCTTTTCCTTTGGAAACAATAAAAGTGCGGTGGCGACTCTAGTTTTATTGACGTCAAGTTTATCCATAACTTAATGGTCATGAATTTACCGCTACATAATCCAATTGTTGCAAGTCAGGTTGTGTGTTACAAAGTTGACATAAGCCTCGTCTTCAAACATCTTCAATAATGGAAGCTGAGTGTTGATCATCCTCATGAATGAACCCTCCACTATGGAAAACTGGTTGTATAGCCTTGACATTGGAGTTAAATGGCCCTTGCTGAAATCCCATCCCTGCTTTATTCTTATTCTCAATGACTTCCACAACACGACCCAATCTGTCGATGCTACCAGCCTGAACAACCTTTTGGCATCCTTCAGAGAAGCATTGGGTTCCCCAACCTTCTTTAATTCATCAGCAACAGACAAAGCTTGGAACGACGTTCCAACTTCTTCTTCAGCATCTACATAAGTAAAGGATGACAAATGGCTTACTAACAATGCTTTCTCCCCACCAACAAGGACAAGCTTGTCGTTCTTCACGAATTTCAACTTCTGGTGTAGAGTAGACGTCACGACGCCTGCTTCATGGATCCATGGCCTTCCTAACAAACATTTGTAGGCCGGGTGAATGTCCATAACTTGAAAGTAATTTGAAAGTAACTTTGACCTATCTTAATCGGAAGGTCCACTTCTCCAATGATAGTTTTTTGAGAACCGTCAAACTCTTTAACAACCACGGCACTTTACCTCATTAGGGCATGTTGATAAGAAAGTCTTTCTAGAGTTGACTTGGGCAACACATTCAATGATGAGCCAGTATCAACTAACACATTGGACACATCGTCCTCCTTGCAGTTCATTGAAATATGAAGTGCAAGGTTGTGACTCCTACATGTAAGCTTGTTCCAATACCCTCAGCAAAGCTTCCCTATGTGCCACAGAATTCATCAATAATCACATCACAGAAAATTTTGATGGCATTTGAAGCAATTTCTCCACCATGTTGAATTCACTTCTCTTAATCAGGCATAATACCTCATCATCATCGTTAACCTTCAACTTATTGGATTCACTGGACTGACAAGTTGGAGCACTAATCAGATCAACTGCAGGAACATCTGACTTCTTACCTGCTGAAACATCTTCCACAACTTTTGGAAATATCGGGTTGAACACACGACCACTACGGGTCACCTTCACTACATCTGTGATATTCACCATTGAATCTACAACTGGAAGAGGAACCTCCTGACCATTCTCAATCATGGTGAAATTATACTTGTATGGCACAACTTTATTAGATGAATAGGGGAAGGGGCCCGCTAACCGTATAACCAACGGCGATACCGATCAGTTTTCTTTCTTGCTGCTGCTATCAAATTGAATAACCACCTGCTCAGGGGTTTTGAACACTGGTAAAATAACATTCACATCATTTCCTATATACCTCGACTGTTGAACTTGAATAACATTTTCATTCGTCAACTTTTGAATATCCCTCTAAACAATTATAAACCCCCGAGGGTTGGTGCTGAAAATAACGCAACCATCATGGTCTTGTTCATAATGGCTTACCAGGCACAAGTCTTTCTGAATCTCCACCGAGGACCTACGAATACGACGAACATCAAATACCCTGAAATTCTCAGGACAACCGTCTACCAAGTTCACAGAAGCGTTGCCATGAGCAGGCCACGAGATGGCTTTAACATTTGGGGCTTTATCCTCAAAGGACGCCATACCACTCTTGACTAGATTTTGAACCTCATACTTCAGGGGATAACAGTTTTTGATATCATGACCAGGAGCTCCCTGGTGAAAAGAACAATGTAAATCTGGTTTGAACCACCATGGCAGTGGATCAGGAATTTATGGAGGATTCCTTGGTTGGATAAGATTCTTGACTACCAAGGAAAGGTACAATTCTGCATATGTCATAGGAATAAGTTCACAAGAGACCTTCTTCCTCTCTAAATTCTATTGATGATTGTTGTTGTTGTTGTAGTTGGTACATTGTTGCGATTGTTGTTGTTGTTGAATAGGAATTGATTGATTTGTTGAGCTGTTGGTAAAGATAGGAATTACTGATGATACTTGATGTTGATGTTGTCGGGACTGAGAATTCTTCCTCACATGAGGCCTCATCTGCCTCCCTACTGATACTGCATTAGTTTCTCCTTCCTTCTTCTTGGGGAAGCTATCCCCATACTTCTTGCTCGTCGACGCTTCATCTTTGGACAATCGTCCCTCCTAGAATCCTTCTTCCAATTCATCCCCATGTTTACCATCTCGGTAAAATCATTAGGGGCAATTGCGATCATACGTTCATAGTGAAATGAACACAACATATTCAAGAATATCTTAGTCATTTCCTTCAACTCCAGAGGTGGACTAATCTAAGCAGCTAACTCCCTCCATCTTTGAGCATATTCTTTGAATGTCTCTTTGTCCTTCTGAGACATTGATCTCAATTGATCCCGATCGGGAGCCATATCAACATTGTACTTGTATTGTTTGACAAAGGCCTCACTCAAGACATTAAAAGTAAGGACACTGGCACTATCCAAGCCCATGTACCATCTAAGTGCAGCACTTGTCAGACTATCTTGGAAGTAGTGAATAAGCAGTTGATCATTATCGATCTGAGTAGACATCTTTCTATCATACATGACAAGATGACTCAATGGACAAATATTCCCCTTATATTTTTCAAATTATGGGACCTTGAACTTTACCAGAATCTTGACATTAGGAACTAAACATAGCTCGACATCACTCTAACCAAATAAATCCTTTCCTCTTAGGGTCTTCAATTCCTTGCGTAGCTTAAGAAACCGATCCTTCATCTCATCCATCTTATCATAAACATCTGGACCTTCAGACGGCTCAGAGTGGTAAATGGTTTCCTCGACACGAGGCAGAGTATGCACAATAGGAGGAGGCATAGACAGGACCGAGCTAGATGTCGGCACAGAAGAAAATGTTGGCGCGTACCCTTCAGGTACAAAGTTTGGTGGAATCCCCCATGGGAATCCAGCAGGCATGGCAGGAACAGACTGGCTAGCAACCACAGGCACGAATGATGAAGCAATCTTTGAAATAACAGTCCTCTGAGGAGGAGGAGTTGCAGGAGGCAGAGATGGTTGATTATGAGCAGCAATTACAGACTCCATCAGAGTAGTGAGTATGGTAATCTCATCTTTCAATTCTCTGTTCTCTTGTTCAACATGCTCCATTCTTCTTAGACGATTAGCACAAGTGTAGTAGTGATGGGTCAACTTGGCTGATACACAAAAGAAGAACTGATAAGACATCTGACAGGAGGAACTTGTTATGAAAATGATGCATGAAATGTAATGTTTTTGATTGTTTTTAGTTTCAAGGAACATATGAAGTCTTATTTGCAAATATTTTCAATTAGTAATAACAATTAACAATAACAATTCAATTGACCATAAAATCTCTTTTTATTCATAAAATTGAAAGGATTACACTTAGTACAATTTCAGAAACCAAAATATTAATACAAGAGAAAAAAGAATCTATCATCCTAGGGATCCTTAGCCACTGCATCAGATGATCTGGCCAAGGGAGTGTACTTCCTTCGGATGCGACGAATCTCTGACTCAAAGGATGTCTTCAACTGAGCTTTCTCGAGGAAAAGCTGATCAACAATCTTCTTCCAAGCACCGGAAGGTTGAGGCATACTAGAGGAAAATAAATCCTTTGCCTCTCTTTGTCTATTTACTGCACACTCCTCAAGAATCTCAATAAGTGCATCCTTGTCTTTCGACTCAAGTTGCAACTCCTCATGCTTTCGGTTCAAGACATGGAACCGTTCTTCCCACAAGTCTCTGTCTTGCTTCATCTTGGCAAGTGTGTCTTCCAACTCCTATATATCTTGGTTAGGGAGAGTTGATGGCTCATCCACAACCATATACATAGGTCTTTCATAGATGTACGACATCTTGAGGTCCAAAGCTCTCTTCTTCACCCAAATAGTAGAAGCTTCCAAAGCTACACAGTTGCATGGACCAAGCTCTCTTCTTCCTTTCCTATGCATATTGTGCCAAGAACGCACCATTATACTCTTCAAAAGTTTGGGATCTTTACCTCCTGATAGAATAGACCCTCTAACTGAACGTTATTAGGCTTATCTCTCAAGGGGAACCCAAGCTGGAGATGTGCCAATGCTTGGTTGTATTTGATTCCTCCTTGCGTACCAATGAGGCACGTCAGAGAATTCACCCAAACTGTCAATAATATCCAAGCTACCCAATGCAAAATCATACCAAACAATATCATCATCAGTGAGAGACATAATTCTATGAGACCACCGTAGACATTGTCGGTTCTCCAAGAAAGTAGGCGTCTGAGGCAAGTGCGAAATAAACCAATTGTACATAAGAGGGACGCATCATACAATAGTCCCACCACCTTTAGAATTCCTCAAATGCAAAGAGAAATACATGTCACCCAATAGAGTCTGAACATGATTCCCAATCAAGAAGATTCTAATGGTGTTAACATCAACAAATCCGTCAATGTTAGGGAACAAAGATAAACCATAGATGAGTAATACAAAGATGGCTTCAAAAGCGTCCATGTTACCGGCTTGAGCAAAAATAGGAGCTCTACCAATGAGAAACTCAGAAGTCATAGAACTGAACCAAAACACTTAGAAGTTCTTCAACCACATGAGTAGATAATACAGATAAGAGTTTCCCATGACGTTGGTTGAAGTCCAATGGATCTAATACAAAGGATGACAACTTCCTTAGCTCTTTCAAATCAGGACATCTAAAAATGTACTTTTTAGTGTTCCATCATCCATAATCCATGGTCTTAAAATATTTGCAAACAAGACCTTAGTTTCCTTGAAATTTATTTTCTGTGATGAATGTTATGATGCCCATGAATGCATGAACGCAACAATCACACACAAGAGATCACATACAAGGAAAACACAAACAAAGGTCAAGGGATGGATCAAGTTATCATTAAGATCAATCATCCATTTTGGTAGATCATAGTTTTCACCTTATCAACACCTAAGTTCCAGTGATATTGATGAGTCTAAATCAGATCAACGAGAATCAAAGGGTTTGTTGTGAGTCACGAGCATGGAGTCGATTTAAGAACCATCCCAAAGGAGTGCACTAAGGATAAAACATGTAGATCATGTTCTAAAAAGTTCCCAGAGTTGTGATCCCATCTATCGGACACTATAGGTTAGGATGACTGACTCATCAACCCATAGTGTTCTCAAGAGAAACTCGTCTGAGTGTAGTATTGCATAACAACTGTTATCAAGTTTACACTTGAACAGTCTCCATACTACATCCTAAATAGGCCAAGTTGGGTTAAATGTTCTATGATCCTCAACTTCTTGGACCTCCAAATTAGAGAAAGTAATGCATATCCACGACTTACTCGTATGACATCAGTAACTCCAAAGAGGTCTCCACTGAGTGGGGGATCTCATGTTAACTCTTTCAGGACTACTCCATCAAAGCCAACATGACTATACCACCCTCCCACCTTAAGTCGCACTCAAGTTCGGGTTAGAACTTATCTCACCACACAGAGATCACCAAGCACAATAGACAAAGTATCATACAATAATATATACAAACAAACATCAAATATACAAATATATACACACAAAAAAGTAGGTTAAACCCACTGAGGACTACTCCCCAGCAAAGTGGCCACTTAATTTCTATAGCGGTAAATTCATGACCATTAAGCTATGGACACTTGACGCCAAAAAACTAGAGTCGTCCCGCGTTTTTATTGTTTCCAAAGGAAAAGGGAAAAGTAAAAGCATAACCCAAAGATAATAAGTTTTCAAATCAAAACTAATAAAATGTCAAAAATTACAGGTAAGGGGGTTGGTTACATAGAGGGAAGGTGTTAGCACCCAAAGTGTCTTAGGTACTCCTAGGGAGCCCTTTCTTGTGTGAAAGTGTTTTGGTCAAAATGATGTTTGGATGAAAAATATAGAGTGGGGGGATGAGAAAATAATTCATTAATTATATTTTTTTGTTTGACAAGACCTTCGTGTTGGTGTAAGCCCTAGAGGCCAATACATTTTGGTACTTGTATCGAATAATAAAAGGCATTCTCTTTATTATGGTTGATTAATAAAGTCCCTAGAATAGCTAGTCCGTTTAATGTATTAAGTGTGACTTAATCATGAGAATACATTAAACATAAGGACACTATTCTTAAAGTATCCGTAGTCGAGCTTTAGTGTGAAGTGGGATAACATTAAAGCATTAAGACTATTATGTTTGTAGACTGATGATCACATCTCATGGATCATGGATAAAGAGTTATCAAGTCTTAAACATAGGTATGAATATTAGGAGTAATATTTATACTGGATTGACCCGCTATGAGAATACTATATAGAAAGTTATGCAAGGTGTCATAAGTTATTCTCATGGTGATAATAGTGTATTCCACTCTTCGACCTGAAACCACTATGGACCCTAGATGTAGAGTCGAGTGCTTTATTGCTGATCCAACATTGTCCGTAACTGGATAACCATAAAGACAGTTGATGGGTACTCCACAAAGCATGCTGAGGGACATGAGTGACCTAGATGGAATTTGCCCATCCTGCATAACAGGATAAATGTCTATGGGCCCAATATTGAACTGGACAAGGATGACACGGTCTATGCCTTGTGTTCAATATAGACATAAGGGCAAAAGGGTAATTATGCACATAATTATTATCACAGATGGTTTTGTCAGATCACATGACATTTTCGTGTCTTGGGTAGCAGTGATGTGTTGCTAGATACCGCTCACTGTTTATTATGTTAAATGCGTGATTTAATATAATTGCCAACGTCACGAAAACCTACAGGGTCACACACAAAGGACAGATTGATGAGAGATAGAGTAACTAAGGAATACCGTAAGGTACGGCGTACTTAAGTGAATTATAGAACATCGTAAGGTACGGTGTACTTGAGTAGAATACGAAATATGGTAAGGTACCATGGGCTTAAGTGATTTTGGGAATATTATAAGATATGGGCCAAAATACACTTAAGTGGGCTTTTAGCTTGAAGCCCACACAAGTGGTTCTATAAATAGAACCCTTGTGCAGAAGCATTCATTACGGTTGCATTCTTTTCGTTTTCACTCTCTCTCTCTCTCTCACTCAAAGCCTTCATTCGTACCAGCTAGCACTGAGATTGAAGGAACCCGTTCGTGTGGACTGAGTAGAGACGTTGTCATCGTTCAACGTTCGTGATCGCTTTGTGGATCTGCATCGAAGGTTTTGATCGTCACAAGAGATCTGCACCAAAGGTTTCAACCGTCACAAGAGGTAAAATATTCTATCACTGATCATGACCATTCGTAAGGATCTCTAAAGGAGAAAATTTTAATTTCCGCTGCGTTTTGGACCGCAATTCTCCTTCACTTCGTTCTTATGCCTACGTACCAACATAAAAATGAGGGATCAAAACCCCATAGTTCGTGGTAATAATTTCAAAGAAGTTGGTGAAATGATTTTAACAAAAGTTATAATAAATAGGGCACAAAAATTGCCAAAATATTTGAATGGGGTTGTTAATTATTTTTGTCTTTTTGAAATTTAAGTCAATATGGTTAAGTTTATTCACAAGTTTGACTTAAGAAAAAGTTTAAAAATTCAATGGCGTAAAGCCAAAGTTGAAAAGACAAACAAAGAAGGTTTCGAAAAGAGGGAAGGATTTGAAATTAAAGAAGTGGGAGGAGATGAAGGGACTATCCGAAACAAAAAAATTAAAAGTTAAGAGTTGAAAAGATCTAACCAATGGGATGTAATCCACAAGACAAGAATGTCAGATAGAAACCCAACTTTCTTTTTACTTTAGCAATAGCAACAAGCATAAGGAATATCCAAGCAAACCATATGAAGACCAAGGCATCAAATGAAGATAGCCATAATATCCAAGCAAACAATCCAATAGCTAGCAGTCTTCAATATCTTCCAATGTATCAGATGGAATATTCCTTGATCAGCTCAGAACAATCATCAGACATAAACAAAATAACAACATATAATTAAACATAGAGACCAGGTAATAGATGAATCAGGAGCACTCCAGGCTTGTATCAGATGAAAGACATTGTCAAACATATACTTGGTCTCAGATAATGGCATTGGCTAAGTCCTAAAAGCATGTGGAAGTTGCCTACTTCTAAGTCCAAACGTTTAGATCAAATCCAACAGTCCACCAAGATGGTTTTTAGGATTTTTGTTGTTATTAGGTGTTTTAAGGTCCTAATACTACAAACAAAAACAAAGACAAGCAAACAATATATACAATCACAAGATATGGCTCAAATGAGCAAAGTGAAAAGGAATTGAAACATAAACAAGTTGCATGAAATCTAAATGGAAATGAATAATAAAGGTACTTGAAATTTAAAGTGCATAATAGAAAGTTAGTCAATGGTTAGTCAAATTTTAGTGAAGTGTTTTAATTGTTTAAGTCATTCTTTGGAGAACACTCAACTATCCATTCACAAGTATAATTCCATGAACCAAGACATCATCCATGAGAAGGGTTCCAACTTGGATAAATCAACAAGTATGCAACTAGCTCTCATGAATGGAAAAAAGGTCAAATTTTCACACAATTCCATGAGGAATGGGAGACTTACAATCTAACTTACTAGAATGTTATGCCTTGTGGGACAATTTTAGCTTTATGTTAAGCAATCGTAATTGGACTTATGTAGAAGTCACACCTATCTGAGGTCGGGCAATAAAAATATAACTGTTAATGCATGTTAGAGATTTGGTACAAAGAACAAAACTCCTAAAACATACCACACACTTAAAAAAAGGGAGGGACCTATGTCAGTCAGGCTCATGTTGATTCTTCTGACACAAGGTCATTGATGAATCAATTAGCATTAGACATGAACATAATCCATTGGTCAATAGGGATGGAGATGAAGAGGGAAGGGGAAATAGAAACCCAAATTGATCATAGGAGGAATTTCATCTGATCAATACTATCCACTCATTTTGGGATATGAAATGTACATTTCATCAATCCCCTAAATCCAATACTATTGGTAAAACAAAAGTCAAATCAACCATTACCAAGGCTAAACAAAAAGTCAAACATCACAAGACCAATTAAATGGCTCAACATAATTTTTAAACAATTATTCAATTAAAAATCAAATTTAAAATATATTCAAATGCATTTTAAAATAGAAAAAATCTCAAATTCCTTCAAAACACCAAATAAATGGCCAATGGATTTATCCTATCTCAAACAAGGTCAAAGGACCTTAGACAAAAAAATTCATAATTTTTGGAAAGTCAGAAGTATCTTAGAATATTTAAAAACAAGTTAAAAATCATTTAATTCATGAAAAATATCAAAATTAATCTAAAAAATGATTTTAATTCAGAATATGGAAGAGAAAAATATTTAAAGATTTTTGGTGAAAGCTCCATATTTTTTGGATAAAAGATAAAATTTATATGAATTAAATAAAATCAAAGGATTAAAAGGAAAATCATAAATTAAAAAGAAAATAGAAAAAACAAGGGCCATCAGATCTCCCTCATTAATTGAGGTGGCAAATATGATGGCCATAATGCACGCTCCATCATGTACCACGGTCAACGCGTGTACACGTGTGGTAATCAAAAGCCAGTGCTAGGATTAAAACGTTAGAGAAAGATCAGATGGATGGAGACACGCCAATACATCACCGGAGCTAGGGCTCCAGTTATCTTCTCCGGTGGACCTCACCGGACAGGTCCACCACCAACCACCAAGAAAATGAAAAGTGAGCACACTATTTGAATGGAAAAAAGCTCACGAGCTCGAATCTGACCTCAATTTCTCCCAATTCCAAGTATATTAAGAGATACATGGATTTGAAATTTGAGGTGCATGGTCTGAGTTGCTTCGATTTGACCTCAAAGCGACTCGATCTTGTTCCCTACATGGTAGGTCTTCAGGCAACTAATAAACAAGTAAAATAGTGGAGAATTCAAGGAGAATCGAAGAAGAGAAAAATATGAAAGTTCACCTTTGGTTTTCTTCAATTGAGTTTGATCTTGGTTCCAATTTTCCTTGGCTCGACTCTAACAACTTCCAGGAGGTGTAATGTATCAATGAAAGGCTTGGATTCTTGGAGTTTCAATTCCAAAACAGAATGAGAATTGAAACTTGATTTCAAGTTATCCTTTAATGGAGGTTAGGGAGGCAATGGTGCAAACCTTGGGCAAGCAGGGATCCATTTTTTAGCTAAGGTAACATGTATATATAGCCATCCAATTTCTTTCTACACTTTTTTTAAAATTTGGCCAAAATTAGTAAATTGTTTGAATCGGTGCATGGGGATGCATTTCGACCCAAATGATGATTGCATTGAGTCCAAATTCATGCACAAAACATGTTGATATCATATCATGAAGCCATGCAATTTTATTTGAAAATTGAGTTCAAAAGTTGGCAAAGCAAGCTAAGCAAAGGAACCCTGCATAAGTCCCTTAACTTTGATCCAAATGCCATGATATTAGAGCCTTAGGAAAGGTGACATAACGGAGAACAACTTTGCTGTTGAGCACTTTTCTATTTGGTGCTTGGATCATGATGAATTTTAAGGTGGAAGTTGGAGAAATCAAACATGGTTGAACATTTTCTAAGTACAAAGTCAAATGACCACTTCTTCAACCTTGAATAACTTTGGCTATGAGCTTCAAATGAAAATGGTTCCTTCACCAAAGTTGTATATCTTTCATTAATCTTCAATTTGGTCACATATTTTACACTATTTCAATCTTGAATGAGGGAGTTATGGATTTTAGAAGTTGAGGAAAAATGTTTGTTCAATGGTAATGGCCCAAAATGACCTATAATGTTTCTTCTTGGAACATGCCCTCGAAAGTTGAATTTTATATTTCTCAAAGAAGAAAAGTTGGATAAGACATATTGAATTTGGTCATGGAACTTGGATGGCCTTCATATCATCAAAATTTATCAGTTTATGATTCATGGAAATTGACCTCCTTACTAGGGCACGGACAAAATGACCTATAATCTTTCACCATAAAAAATGATTTTCCAAGCAAAATTAGGTCTTGATGTCAACAGGAAAGTTGTTTGGAATGTCATAAAGAGTGAAGTTTCTCTTAGAATCATTTTAATATGATAAAAATTGTAGGATATAGGGACTAGGGAACCGCAATTTTGACCAGTTGGCTTTCTCTGGTCAACCTCCTTGAACCAACTTGCAAACTTGAAGTTATTTTTCTCTTTGGGGCTCATGTAGGATTGTATATGCATAAGATGATGTATAATGAAGTATCCCTTAATCAATTTGACTAATTGGTGAAGAAACATTCTGAGGAAGTCACACAAGATACCTAGATGAATTAGGACTTCCAAGGTAAACAATCTTCAATATCTTGATGAATTCTTGATCAAAATTATAAATGAAGAACATGGGAGTCCATATATAATTCTTAGAACCATTGTGAAACTTTCCTTGATTGATCTCCTTTCACTAAGGGTCTCAAACCCTAGATATGAGCTTGATAGGGGACAAATGGATGCACACACTATCTACAAAAGGAATGAAACTACACTAAATATATTTTTGGTATTTTGGTTAGCAAACATAGAAAAACAAAGTATGATACAATCAAATGTGCTTGGTGATCCCTCCTAATGAAAACCCAAATGAATGAGGGATGTGGAGGATTCCAAGGTGTGATCCCAAAGCCATTGCAAATGATGAGATAACATGAGGGATCTTAGGGTTAAAATTGGGGTCTTGAAGATGGAGTTGTTAATTCAAATGGTAATGGCATTGGGGTAGTAATTATTACTCCTTAAGGTACTCATTTTCTGTTTACAGCTATATTGACCTTCAAATGTACAAATAATATGGTTAAGTATGAAACTTGCATTATGGGGCTAGAAGAAGCCATTAATCTCATAATTAAATACCTTGACGTTTATGGAGATTCAACTTTGGTAGTTAATAAGATCAAAGGTGAATGGGAGACGAATAAACCCGGTTTAATACCGTAAATAGATTATGCGAAGAGGATATCAACTTTCTTTACAAAGGTTGAGTTCCATCATATTCCTAGAGATGAAAATTGGATGGAAGATGCTCTTGCAACTTGGCTTCCATGATCGTGGTGAAGTATTATAATGAAGTTCCCAATCTGACTGCGATGCGCCTCGATAGGCCAGCTCATGTGTTTGGTGTTGAAGAAATCAAGGATGATAAGCTATGGTATTATGACACTAAATATTTCCTCCAAAGTTAGATTTACCCGTCTGGGGCATCTTTGAAAGATAAGAAGACTTTGAGAAGACTAACTGGCAACTTTTACCTGAATGGTGATGTGCTTTATAAGAGGAATTTCGATATGGTTTTGCTCATATGCGTGGATAGACACAAATAAGGCCTATTGATGACAGAAGTCCATGAATTTTACTTTGGTACTCATTCCAATGGACATACTAAGGAAAATAAGATGTTGAGAGCAGGTTACTATTGGCTGACCATGGAATCTGACAGTTGCAAGTTTGTGAAGAAATGCCACAAGTGTCAAATTTATGCAGATAAGATTCATGTTCCTAGGAGACTGTTGAATGTCATTTCCCCTCCATGGCCCTTCTCCATGCAGGGAATTAATATGATTGGCATGATTGAGCCCAAAGCATCGAATGGACATCGTTTCATTTTAGTGGCTATTGATT
The DNA here is from genome assembly GCF_024323335.1 of Lathyrus oleraceus. NCBI lineage: Eukaryota > Viridiplantae > Streptophyta > Magnoliopsida > Fabales > Fabaceae > Lathyrus > Lathyrus oleraceus. The sequence continues at coordinate 213,740,980 of NC_066580.1, forward strand.
ACTTCACAAAGTGGGTTGAAGCGGCATTATATGCAAATGTGACCAAGCATGTTGTTGTGAGGTTTGTCAAGAATCGGATCATATGCCGGTATGGTGTGCCAAGTAAGATCATTGATAATGGGTCGAACTTATATAACAATATGGTAGAAGCTCTTTGTAAAGACTTCAATATTGCACATCATAATTCTTCTACCTACAGATCCAAGATGAATGGGGTTATTGAAGCTGCGAACAAGAATATTAAGAAAATGATCCAAAAGATGGTTGTGACGTACAAAGATTGGCATGACATGCTCCCCTTTGCTTTACATGGGTACCGTACATCCGTCCATACTTCAACAGGGGAAACCCCTTTCTCTCTTGTTTATGGTATAGAAGTTGTGCTCCCCGTGGAGGTTCAGACCCCACCATTGCATGTGTTGACTGAAGCCAAGTTGACTGAAGTTGTGCTCCCCGTGGAGGTTCAGACCAGATATGATCAGTTGAATTTGATTGAAGATAAGAGATTGACTACCATGTGTCATGGTCAGTTATATCAACAGATAATGAAGAAACCTTTTGATAAGAAGGTCAAGCCTCGTGTGTTCAGAGAAGGTGAGCTCGTGCTCAAGAAGATTCTATCTTTCAAACTTAATTCTAGGGGAAAACAGACTCATAATTATGAAGGCTCTGTAGCGGTAAATTCCTGATCATTAAGCTATGGACAAATTTAACGTCAATAAAACCAGAGTCGCCACCGCGCTTTTATTTTTTCCAAAGGAAAAGGGAAACATACGAACAAAACCCAAAGATAAGAAGTTTTCAAATCAAAACTAATAAAATGCCCGAGATTACAGGTAAGGGGGTTGGTTACATAGAGGGAAGGTGTTGGCACCCAAAGTGTCCTAGGTACTCCTAGGGAGCCCTTTTTTATGTGTGTATGTGTTTTGGTATAAAAGATGTTTGCAATAAATAGAGTGTGGGGATGAGAAAAGAATTCATTAATTATATTTTTGTGTTTGACAAGACCTTCGGACTTGTGCCTACGTACCAACATAAAATGAGGGATCAAAACCTCGTAGTTCGTGGTATCAATTTCAAAGTAAGTGAATTGCTTTTAACAAAAATTTAAGTTTAAAAGAGGAACAAAAGGCCTAAAAGAGTTTGAATGAGTGTTAGTTCTTTTTGTCTTTTGAAATTTTAAGTCTAATATGGTTAGATTCATTTACAAGTTTGATTAAGAAAAAAAAGTTTGAAAAATTCAATGGCATAAGGCTAAAGTATCTAATTTGCAATAAGGTATAAGTTTGAAATCACAAGCAAAGAAGGTTTTGAAAAGGGGGAGAGATTTGAAATTTAAGAAGTGGGAGGAAATGAAGAGACTAATCCTAAGCAAAAATTTAAAAGTTAAGAGTTGAAAAGATCTGACCAATGGGATGAAATACAATAGACAAGAATGTCATATAGAAACCCACTTTTCCTTTGGACTTTAAATCAAGTAATATCAATAAGCAAGTAGCACAATGAAGAGCAAGACATCAAATAAAGATAGCCTCATCAAAGCTAGAAACTTCATAATCTTATTCATAATCTTCCCCATGTATCAGATGACATACTCCTTGAATGGATCAGAATAAGGCATTAGACACAGGTTCAAAGTAACATTTGCATCAAGACCATGTAGCAGATGAAGTCAAGTGGATCTCAATACTTGCATCATATGAAAATTTGAATCACAAGGACTTGGTTTCAGAATTGTTGGCATTGGCCAAGTCCTTTTGCATAGGGAATGTTGCCTAATTCTAAGTTCAAAGCTCAGATCAAATCCAACAGTCCACACAAACATTTTTTTAGGGTTTTTTTGTTGTTTATTAAGTATTTTAAGGTCCTACGACCACAAGCACAAACAAAATAATACAAACAAATATATACAATCACAATATATGGCTTAAGTGAGCAAAGGGAAAATGACATTAAAATAAACAAGTTAAATGATATGTATAATGACAAATGATAAATGGCTTGAATTTAAATGGCATAAAGTAAATGACTTGGAATTTAAAGCAATTATTATAAAATGTTAGTCAAAGGTTAGTTGATTAGATGTTAGTGGAGTTTTGATTTTCAATTGTTTAAGTCATTCTTTGGAGAACACTCAACCCTCTATTCACAAGCATGGATCCTTGAACCAAGACATATTCCAAAGGAAGGAAAAAAGGCCAAACTTCCAAACAATACCATGAAATGGGGGAGACGTACAATCTCACTTATTAGAATGCTATGCCTTTGGGTAAAAATTTAGCACTATGTTAAGCAATCGTAGTTGGACTTATGTAGAAGTCACCACTATATGAGGCCGAGCAATAAATTTTTTGGTGTTAATGCATGTTAGAGATATGGTATAATGAATCATACTCCTAAAACATACCACACACAAAAAGAAATGATAAAGGATGGACCTAGTCTCATCCATACTTGTATTGGTTCATCTAACACGATGAACCGATTAGCCTTAGAATATTGAGATATCATTGTTCAATGAGAGGGATGGGATAAAATGGGATTGAAGATGAAGAGGGAGGGGAAATGAGACAAATATAAATTGGTCATGGGAGGAATTTTATCAAATTAAAATCATTCATTCATTTTGGGAGATGAAATATACATTTCATCAATTCCCTAAATCCAATGATTTTAATCCAACAAAAGTCAAATCAACCTTGATCAAGGCCCAAACACATAGTCAAACTTCACAAGTCAATAAAAATGGCTCAACATAATTTCTATACAATTAAACAATTAAAAATCAAATTAAAATATATTAAATTAAATTATGTTTTATCAAAAACCTAAAACCTCTTCAAAACACCAAATATATGGCCAAGAGATTTATCATGGGTCAAACAAGGTCAAAGGACCGTGGAGAAAAAAATTCATTATTTTTGAAAAGTCAAAAGCATTTTTAAACAATTAAAAATATGCACAAAAATAATTAAATCATAAAAAATATTAATATTGATCCAAAAAATAATTTTAATTCAAAAAATGAAAGAGGAAAATATTTGAATTTTTTTGGTGAAAGTCCCATATTTTTTGGATCAATAATGAATTTAATATGGATTGATTAAAAATAAGCAATTAAAAGAAAAATTCAAAAATTCAAAAAAACATGGAACATCTGATCTCCCTCATTAATTGAGGTGGCAGATCAGATGGTGATTAGCGCGTGTTCCACATATGCCTTGGTCAACTGAGACGCACACGTGGTAATTAGAACCAACGCACGAGATTAAAACAAATTGAAAGGATCAAGTGGTTGGGAAGCAAGACACCTCATCACCGGAGCCAGAGCTCAGGTCTTCTTTCGTCGGTGGACCTCACCGGACTGGTCCACCAACAACCATCAACAAAATGAAAAGGTAAGACATGGATTTAAAGAAAAAATGCTCAGGAGCTCGAATCTAGCCTCAATTTTGTCCAATTCCAAGTATATGAAAAGATACAGGGAAATGAAATTTGAGGATCATGAACTGAGTTGCTTCGATTTGGCCTCAAAGCAACTCAATATTGTTGTCTATATTGGTAGGACTTTAGCAAACCAAAAATCAACAAGAATAGTGGAGAATTGAGACAGAATCGAAGAGAAGAAGTTGTTGAAATCTCACCTTCGAGGAGCTTCAGAATTGCTTGATCTGGCTTCCAATTTTGCTTGGCTTGACTCTAGAAGCTTACAGAACATGATTTGAATTGTTAAAAGGCTTGGACTCTTGGAGTTTCAATCCTAAAACAGAAGGAGAATTGAAACTCAGTCTCTCAAGAAACCTTCAAGATTATCCTTTCAATGGGGTTTTGGGAGGTGAGGGTCGAAGCTTGGGCAAGAGGGATCCCATTTCTGATCACCAAGGGTTCTATTTATAGCCAATGTGAATGATATTTGCACACTTCCAAATTTGCCAAATTTTCAAATTCTCCCTTTCATGGAGGCATAGGCGTGCACTAGGCCCATGAAATGATGTATTCTGATCCATAATCCAATGTACTTCATGCTGAAATCATGTTAGAAGCTCATGCAAATGTATATAAAAAGTGGAACTTGAAATTATCCAAATGACACCTTAAGTTACACCCATGCGCAAGTCCCTAAATTTTTATCCAAATGAAATAATGTTGGATGTTTTGGAAAGTTTAGATCAAGGGGAACAACTTTCATGTTGAACACTTTTTCATTTGAAGCTTGGATCGTGATGAATTTTGAGGTGGAAGTTATGGAAATCAAACATATTTTAAAATTTTCTAAGTCCCAAGTCAAATGTTCACTTCTTCCATCTTGAATAACTTTTTCTATGGACTTCAAATGAGAAAAGTTAATTCATCAAAGTTGTAGCTCTTTCAAACCTCTTCAATTTGGTCACAAATTTGACCTTATTTGGATTTGTCATGAAAGAGTTATGCATTTTAGAAGTTAAGGAAAATCACTTGTTCAATGGTATTGGCCCAAAATGACCTATAATGTTAAATCTTGGCACATGAATTTGAAATTTAAAGTAGACATCTTGAATTTGATCATGCAATTTTAATGGCTTTCATCTCACAAAAATTGTGCAAGTTATGGCCTTGGGAAGTTGACCTCCAAACTAGGGTTTAGACAAAAATGACCTATAATCTTTCACCATAAAAATGACTTTCCAAGCAAAACTAGCTATTGACTTCAACATGAAAGTTGTTTGGAATGTCATTTAGGGTAATGTTTCTCTTGGAATCATTTTCATATGACAAAAATTGTATGAGATAGGGTCTAGGGAACCCCAGTTTTGACTAGTTGTATTTCTCTGGTCAACCACCATGTACCAACTTGCTAGCTTGACAATCTCCTGGCTTTTGGGACTCATGGAGGATAATATATGCATAAGATGATTTAATGTGAAGTATCACTTGAGATATTTGATCAATTGTTGAATAAACTTGTTGATGAAGTCACACAAGATACCTAAATGAATTAGGGTTTCCAAGGCAAATCAACTCCAAACTCTTGATGATCTCTTGATTAAAATAACGTGTGAAGATCATGGGGAGTCATATATGATACTTAGAGCCAATGTGAACTAAATATTTATTGACCTCTTTGCATTGAGGGTCTCAAACCCTAGATATGAGCTTGATAAAGCATGGGTGAGCATGTGCACTACCTACAAAAGAGTTAAACTATACAATGATATATTTTTTGTATTTTGATTAGTAAATAAAGAAAAACAAAGTGTGATACAATCAAAAATGGTTGGTGACCTCTCCCAATGCAAACCCAATGAAAGAGGGGTAAGGAGGATGCCAAGGTGTGATCCCAATGCTAATCCCTATGATGAGATAGCATGAAGGATCTTAGGGTCAAAATTGGGGTCTTATAGTTGCCCCTATTTAAGGACGTTCTAGCTGAGGAGATGAAGGTTAAAATCTTCGTATCAACTCAGTAGAATAAACTTAAATAACAATAATAGAAACAAATTTTGGTCCCTAAGAGACCTTGTGATGCATATGATATGAAATGCTAAAAATATGATCTCTGTGGGGAAAATGTTGCCACAAAGGAAAAGAATCCGGAGAGACTGAAAGTCCACAAGAGCATGATGCATTCCGTAAGGAAAACTCACTAGAGAGACTGAGACTCTGGGGGATAAAAAGTTATGCGTAGGCCAGGCTACGATTAAAAACTGCTCGGGGACACGAGAGATTCCATGAAAATAAATCAATGGAAAGACTTAGTCGGGGATAAAAAGTGAAAATATGCAGGGGGAACAGGTAAATCAAAACAAAACTGAAATACTTGATCCAAACAGGGGACGACGATTTCACTGAGGAAATACGCACTCAAGCTCAACTAGGGAAGAAAAGAACTTCAACCCAGAACTATCAGTAGTATATTATCTACTATCGGTTACTAGGTAAGGAGATAAAAAAATATGTCAGAGAGGACATTCGTTACCGGTTAGGGTAAACATATCAAGGATGACTCGCTGAGGGCAACCCGAAGGTGTATTCATTACCAGTTACTGGGTAAGAATAACCAGGTGGGGAAAAGACAAAATAGGATTTAAAACTATCGGTTACTGGGTAGAAGACCAAAGAGAGAGAATATATGTCACTAATTAAAGTGAACATATCAAGGATAGACTCAAAGGAAGAATATTCGTCATTGGTTAAGATGAACATATCAAGGATATACTCCGAGGGGAGAAACATGAATTATATCTATCAGTTACTGGATAGAATACCCAAAGAGAATATCTGTCAACGATTAGGATGAACATATCAAGGATAGACTCCACAAAAGGGGAAATAGGATTTACAACTACCGGCTATCGGGCAAAAGACCAAAAAGAGGAGGAAACTCGTCATCAGTTAGGATGAACATATCAAGGATTAACCTTCTAGGGAAAATAGGGATTACAACTACCTTTTTACTGGGTAGAATACCAAAAGAGAGAATATCCGTCACCGGTTAGGATGAACATATCAAGGATAAACTCAAAGCAAGAGAAGAAAATATTTGTCATCGGTTAGGATGAACATGTCAAGGATAAACTTCCTGGGGAAACGTGAAAATGAATCCGTTGGGGAGAAAAGGGAAATAGATTACTTTTACTAGGTATTGAGCAACAGTAAAGTACTCACAAATCGAGAAGAATATTACTGGTTACTGGGTAACAGACTCTCAGGGGACCCAAAAGCATCTATCTAGGCAAGATCTAGAAAGAAAAGGTCAATCAAAGACTCAACCCAATGAGGATATAACTCAAAGGGGAGTGGTTCCATCCAGATAATCAACTAGGGAGGAAGCTGAAATAATAATCACCCACGAGGAAATAACTCAGTAGGGAATGAGAAAGGTTAAATTCTTTCTGCTTAAGGGGATGTCACTCTACAATTGAAAGAGGACAGACACAGTGAAACTACACGGGGGGGGGGGGGGAGGATACCACCATAGCAGAGGATCAGAGAAATAATTAATCACAAAATGCAATAATGTAATAATGGATGTATATGTATATGTATGTGTATATGTATATATGATAATTGTGCCGACAAAACAATCACAAAGGATACAAACGTCATCGATCTGAATCATCAATAGAATATCTCAACCAATCTCAATAGGAGGGAATCAACTAGAGATAGAGAGGTAAAGGACGAACGTGAATTATCCATCTCAAAGGCTCAACCCTAGTTGGGGAAAAATAAAAAGGTTTACCGAGGATCTGCACCATCAACTCTGTGGGGATTTTTAGGTCAACACCATATCAAATGGGAGACAACCTTATAGAGGATCAGACATATTGCTCTAGAATCAGTGTTAAATTGGAATCTGCTGGAGACTTGAGGGGAAACACAATCTTGTGTTGGATTTAATACAAACTGCTGAGAAAATGCACCTTCAAACCAAAGGAGGAAAATGCAAACTCGGTTGGGGAAATCAACGAGATTCGGTTGGAGGTGCTGAAATGCTGCTGGAGAGGAAATGGAAATCACACCAACTGCTCGGGGAAATCCAACAATGCTTCGCATTTTAGGGCTCACCTGTTCTTAGACCGCTGTTGATATTCCTTAAATGAAATCGATTGCTCTTAAGTGTAACTGCTTTTATTATTTTAAGAAAACATGATTTTGATTAAAAATTCAATTTCAAAATGATCATCATAAAATTTTAATTCTATTTGACTGAAAAATAAATAAGAGTAGAAACAATTGGATAAAAATCTCAACTTTATTTAATTGAATGGTAGTCTGTAAATGACAAGACTCCATAGATCTTTTACAAAAGTTGAAAAATGGTAATTTACATGGAAAAGGGCTACATTGAATAAAATGATCACTAATCATTCTACCGACTTCAATATCCACTGCGCTCTTGGCTTCGGTTGAGAGTGACTAATCAGAACCAACTGACATGCTCAAGAATATCTTCAAGACTGAAGACCAGCCGAATGCAGTTACTTGCCATAATCCTTAATTTTTGCATAAATTGCCCCAAGGTGGGGGACTCATTTTATCGGGATAATTTTTCTATTTTTTGTCTCTAACTTTCGCCTGGATCGCCCTTTCGGGTTTTCAATCCACCGAGCTGAATGCAGTTACTTGTTGATGTCTCTAACTTTTCTTTTTAGGCGAAGTATTTCTTGACTGCATCAGCATTCACAGGACGAGTGAAGTCTTCACCATCCATAGTTGTAAGAATCAAATCATCATCTGAAAATGCTCTCTTAACAACATATGGGCCTTCATAATTAGGAGTCCATTTGCCCCTAGAATCTGGTTTAAAAGATAGAATCTTCTTGAGCACAAGGTCACCTTCTTTAAACACATGAGGTCTGACCTTCTTATCAAAAGCTTTCTTCATTCTCTATTGATATAAATGACCATGACACATGGAAGTTAATCTCTTATCTTCAATTAAATTCAGCTGATCATACCTGGTCTGACACCATTCAGCTTCTGTCAAATTGGCTTCTATCAAGACGCGCAATGATGGGATCTCAACCTCTACTGGGAGCATAACTTCCATGCCATAAACAAGTGAGAATAGGGTTTCCCCTGTTGAAGTGCGGATGGATGTACGATACCCATGTAGAGCAAATGGGAGCATCTCATGCCAATCTTTATACGTCACAACCATTTTCTAAATGATTTTCTTAATATTATTATTTGTAGCTTTAACAGCCCCATTCATCTTGGGTCTGTAGGGAGAAGAATTATGATGTGCAATCTTGAAGTCTTTGAAAAGAGCTTCAACCATGTTATTGTTTAAGTTAGATCCATTATCAATAATGATCTTACTTGGCACACCATACCATCATATAATTCGATTCTTGATAAACCTCACAACAACTTGCTTGGTTTCATTCTCATACGATGCTGCTTCAACCCACTTCAAGAAGTAGTCAATAGCCACCAAAATGAAATGATGTCCGTTCGAAGCTTTGGGCTCAATCATGCCAATCATATCAATTCCCCACATGGAGAATGGCCATGGAGAGGAAATGACATTCAATAGTGTCGGAGGAACATGAATCTTATCTGCATATATTGACACTTGGGGCATTTCTTCACAAACTTGCAACATTTAGATTCCATTGTCATCTAATAGTAACCTGCTCTCACTATCTTCTTTTCCATAGCATGCCCGTTGGAATGAGTACCAAAGGAACCTTCATGGACTTCGGTCATCAATAGGTCTACTTCGTGTCTATCCACGCATCTGAGCCGAACCATATCGAAGTTTCTCTTGTACAACACATCACTATTTCGGTAGAAGTTACCAGCTAATCCTCTCAAAGTCTTCTTATCTTTCAAAGATGCCCCAGGTGGATAAATCTGACTTTGGAGAAAACACTTGATATCATAATACCATAGCTTTTCATATTTGATCTCTTCAATAGCTAACACATGAGCTGGCCTATCAAGACACATCACAGTCAAATTGGGAACTTCATTCCAAAACTTCACCATAACCATCAAAGAAAATGTTGCAAGAGCATCTTCCATCCGGTTTTCATCTCGAGGGATATGATGACACTCAACCTTTGTAAAGAAAGTTGAAGTCCTCCTCACATAATCTCTACATGGTATCAAACCGGGTTGATTCGTCTCCCATTCACCTTTGATTTGATTCACAACTAAAGACGAATATCCATAGACATCAAGATACTTTATTTTGAGATCAATGGCTTCTTTAACCCCCATAATGCAAGCTTCATACTCAGCCATATTATTTGTACACTTGAAAGTCAATCTAGTTGTAAACGGAAAATGAGTGCCTTGAGGAGTAATAATCACTTCCCCAATGCCATTACCATACTGATTAACAGCTCCATCAAATACTATGCCCCAAAGGGAACCAAGTTCTGGCCCTTCTTCAAGCAATGGTTCATCGCAATATTTCATCTTAAAAAACAAGATCTCTTCATCAGGAAAATCATATTGCACTGACTGATAATCTTCAATCGATTGGTGAGCCAAATGGTCAGTCCAGACTCTACCCTTGATCGCTTTTTGAGATCGGTATTCAATATTATACTCAGATAATAACATCTGCCAACGGGTAATCCTCCCAGTTAAAGCAGGCTTCTCAAAAATGTACTTGATTGGATCCATTTTGGATATCAACCAAGTAGTATGATTCAACATATACTGACGCAGACGCTTAGCAGCCCAAGCCAATGCGCAATAAGTCTTCTCTAGCATAGAATACCAAGTCTCACAGTCGGTAAATTTGTTACTGAGGTAGTAAATAGCATATTCTTTCTTTCCAGTTTTGTCTTGTTGACCTAGAACACAACCCATAGTGTCATCAAGCACAGTTAAATACATGATCAACGATTTTCTTTCAATAGGTGGAGACAGAATCGGAGGCTCAAGCATATACTCTTTGATACTGTCAAAAGCTTTTTGGCAATCCTTGGTCTAATCACAAGACTGATTTTTCCGAAGAAGCTTGAATATAGGTGCACATGTAGCAGTCATATGCGATATAAATCTCGAGATATAATTCAAGCGGCCGAGAAAACCTCTGACTTGTTTCTCAGTTTTGGGCGCACACATCTCTTGTATTGCTTTTAGCTTGGCAGGATCAACTTCAATACCATTCTCACTGACAATAAAGCCCCACAACTTAATAGATCAAACACCAAATGTACACTTATTGGGATTCAAGCGGAGTTTATACTTCCTTAAACGCTGGAATAACTTCAACATTTGCTCGACATGTTCTTCTTCATCACATGATTTAGCAATCATATCATCAACATATACTTCGATTTGTTTATGCATCATATCATGAAAAAGTGTGGTCTTAGCTCTCTGGTAGGTTGCACCAACATTCTTCAAACCAAAAGGCATCATCTATAACAGAATGTTCCCCAGGGTGTAATGAATGCGGTCTTCTCCATATCCTCGGGTGCCATTTTGATCTGATTATAACCGGAAAATCCATCCATAAATGAAAAGACTTTGAATTTATCTGTATTGTCTACCAACATATCAATGTGTGACAGAGGAAAATCATCTTTCGGACTAACTTTGTTCAAATATCTATAATCAACACACATACGGGTTTTTCCATCTTTCTTTGGAACAAGCACAATATTGGCCACCCACTGCGGATAGTCAGCAGTAACAAGGAAACCGACATCGATCTGCTTTTTCACTTCTTCTTTGATCTTTACTGCCATATCAGGATGAGTCATCCTCGGCTTCTGCTTGACTAGTAGGCATTCTGGTTTCAAAGACAATCTATGCTCTACAACCTCATAATCCAAACCAGACATGTCTTGATAGGACCAAGCAAACATATCTAAATACTCTCGAAGAAGATCAATCAACCCCTTTTTAACCTATGGACACAGATGAGACCCAACCTTGACTTCCTTCACATCATCTTCAGAACCCAAGTTGACTAACTCAATCTGCTCTTCGAATGGCTGAATGGCTTTTTCCTCGTGCTCAAAATGACCTATAATGTTCCACTTGGCACATGCATTTGAAAGTTGAATTTGAACTTATTCCTAACATAAAAGTTAGAGATAACGTATTGCATTTAATAATGAAACTTTAATAGCTTTAATCTCATAAAAATTGAGCAAGTTATGGTCCTTAGAAGTTGACCTCCTAACTAGGGTTCAGACAAAATAACCTATAATCTTCTACCATAAAAAATGCCTTTACAAGAAAAACTAGCTCTTGACTTCAACATGAAAGTTGTTTGGAGATAGGGTTCAGGGAACCCCAGTTTTGACCAGTTGACTTTCTCTAGTCAACCACCATGAACCAACTTGCAATCTTGAAATTATCTTGATATTTGGGACTCATGGAGGATCATATATGTTTAATATGATGTAATATGAAGTATCCCTTTAAATGCTTGATCAGATGATGAGGAAACTTACTGAGGAAGTCACACAAGATACGTAGATGAATTAGGGCTTCCAAGGCAAACAAGCTTCAAATTCTTGATGAATTCTTGATCAAAATGATATGTGAAGACCATGGGGATCCATACATGATGTGTAGAGTCAATGTGAACCATGTCTTTATTAGTCTCCTTGCATTGAGAGTCTCAAACCCTAGATATGAGTTTGATGGAGCATGGGTGAACACACACACACACTACCTACAAAAGCAACAAACTATACATTGACATATTTTTGGTATTTTTGTTAGTAAATAATGAAAAACCAAGTATGATACAATCAAATGTGCTTGGTGATCTCTCCCAATGCAAACCCAGTGAGTGAGAGGTAAGAAGGATGCCAAGGTGTGATCCCAAATCCAATGCATATGATGAGATGGCATGAGGGATCTTATGGTCAAAATTAGGGTCTTACAGATGCCCCTATTTAAGGACACTCTAACTGAGGATGTGAAGGTTAAAATCTTTGTATCAACTCAGTAGAATGGACTTAAATAACAACTAATTGAAATGAATTTTTGTCCCTAAGAGACCTCATGATGCATATGATATGAATGTTAAAAGTAATCTTTGTGGGGAAAATATTGCCACAAAGGAAAAGAATCCGGAGAGACCGAAAGTCCACAGGAGTATAATGCATTTCATAAGGAAACTCATTAGGGAGATAGAGACTCTGAGGGATAAAAGTTATGCGTAGGCCAGGCTACAACTTGAAAACTGCTAGAGACACGAGGGGAATTCCACGAAAATAAATCAATGGAAGGACTGGTTGGGGATAAGGAAAATCTGCAGGGGAAATGGGTAAATCAAAACAAAACTGAAATACTCGAACCAAACAGGGGATTGGCGACTTCACTAGGGAAATACGAACTCAAACTCAACTGGGGGAAAATGAACTTCAACACAGGAGTACCAAAAGTATATTATCTATTACTGGTTACTGGGTAGGCAGATAATATATTCTAATAGAAGATCATTCGTTACTGATTAGGGTAAACATATCAAGGATGACTCGTTGAGAAAAAGGAGGTGTATTCGATACTGGTTATTGGGTAAGAACAAACTGCTGGGGAAATATCAAATAGGATTTACAACTACCAGTTACTGGGCAGAAGACCAAAGAGAGAGTATTTGTCACCTATTTAAAGTGAGCATATCAAGGATAAACTCACAGGAAGAATATTCGTCATCAATTATGATGAACATATCAAGGATAGACTGCGGGGGGAAAATAGGAATTATATCTATCAGTTACTGGACACAATACCAAAGAGAGAATATCCGTCACCGGCTAGGATGAACATATCAAGGATAGATTCAGCAGGGGAAATCAGGATTTACAACTATCGATTACTGGGCAGAAGACCGTAAAGAGGAGAAAATCTGTCATCGATTAAGATGAACATATCAAGGATTAACTCCCTGGGGAATAAGTAGGGATTACAACTACCTTTTTACTGGGTATAAAACCAACAAAGAAAGAATATTCTTCACCAGTTAGGATGAACATATCGAGGATAGACTGCCTAGGGAAACGTGAAAACGAACCCGCTGGGGAAAGCACATGAAGTAGATTACATTTTACCGGGTATTGGGCAAAAGTAAAGTACTCAAAAATCAAGAAGAATATTACCAGTTATCGGGCAATAAACTTTCGAGGGACCAGAAAATATTCATCTAGGTAATAACTAGAAAGAAACGGTCAATCAATGACTCAACCCAATGAGGATATAACTCAAGGGGAGTGGTTCCATCCAGATAGTTAACTAGGGATGACACTAAAATAATAATCATCCACGAGGAAATAACTCAATGGGGAATGAGAAAGGTTAAACTATTTTTGCTTAAGGGGATGACACTCTATAATTGAAGGAGGACAAACGCACCAAATCTGCATGGGGAAATGATATCACCGAAGTAGGGGATCAGGATAAAGCAATCAAATGCAATAAAATGCATAATGAAATATATGATGTTGTGTTTTTATGCATGAATATGTATGTATATGTTTATAATTATGCTGACAAAACAACCACAAAGGATATAAATATCATAGATTTGAGTCATCGTTGCACCACTCGGCTAATCTCAACAAGATGGAAACACCAACTGGAGAAAAATGCTGGGGATAAACATAAATCATCTGGCTCTAAATAACTCAACCTTGGCTAGGGGGAGAGAGAGAGAGAGAGAGAGAGAGAGAGAGAGAGAGAGAGAGAGAATCTGCTGAGGATCCAAACTGTCAACTCTACGGGGAATTTTAGGTCAACACCATATCAAATGGGAGACAAACTCACGGGGGACCAAATCAAATACTGCTCAAGACCAAATACTGCCGAAAATGAGAGATCTTCGATATCTTAAGATGAACTCCGTCGGGGAATACAAGAGATAAAACTCTGCATGAGGATTTGACGAACTGTTAAGGAAAAAAATAATTAAACCAACTGCTAGGGGAAGACCAACAAGGCTTCGCATTTTAAGACTTACCTGTTCTCAGACTGCTGTTCATATTCCTTGCTGAAACCGATTGTTCTTATAGTAATTGCTTTTATATTTTTTAAGAAAAATGATCTTTATTTTTTAATTTTTTTCAAAATCAACATCATAAAAATTCAATTTTACTTAGCTAAAATAAATAAGAGTAGAAACAATTGGATAAAAAGCTCAACTTTATTTAATAGAATCATAGTCTGTAAATGACAGGACTCCATAGATCTTTACAAAAGTTGAAAATGGTAATTTACATTGGAAAGGGATACATTGAATACAATGATCAATACTCCTCCTACCAACTTCAATATCCACTATGCTCTTGGCTTTGGTTGAGAATAATGAATCAGAATCAAATAACTTGCTCAAGTACTGTGTTCAGGACTAGGACCAACCAAATGCAGTTACTTGTCATAATCCCTAATTTTTTCCTAGATTGCCCCAAGGTGGGGTACTCAATCTATGGCAGTCAATCTCCTCTCTTCAATCAAGTTCAACTAGTCATATCTGGTATGACACCATTCAGCTTCTATCAACTTAGATTCCATTAGCACACGCAGTGACGGGATCTCAACCTCTACGGGGAGCACAACTTCCATACTATAAACAAGAGAAAAAGGGGTTTCCCCTGTTGAAGTGCGGATGGACGTACGGTACCCATGCAAAGCAAATAGGAGCATCTCATGCCAATCTTTATACGTCACAACCATCTTCTGAATGATCAGTAGGGAGAAAACTTGCGATGCGCAATCTTGAAGTCTTTACAAAGAGCTTCCACCGTATTATTATTCAAGTTCGATCCATTGTCAGTAATGATCCTACTTGGCACATCATAACCGCATATAATCTAATTCTTGATAAACCTTACAACAACTTGCTTAGGATGCCGCTTCAACCCACTTTATGAAGTAGTCAATAGCCCCCAGAATAAAACGATGTTCGTTTGAAGATTTTGGCTCAATCATGCCAATCATATCAATCCCCCACATGGAGAAGGGCCATGGAGAGGAAATGACATTCAATAGTGTCAGAGGAACATGAATCTTATCTGCATAAATTTGACACTTGTGGCATTTCTTCATAAACTTGCAACAGTCAGATTCCATTGTCAGCCAATAGTAACCTACTCTCAACTTCTTCTTTGCCATAGCATGCCCATTGGAATGAGTACCAAAGGAACCTTCATGGACTTTAGTCATCAACATGTTTTCTTCATGTTTATCCACACATCTGAGCAAAACCATATCAAAGTTTCTCTTATAAAGCACATCCTCATTTAGGTAGAAGTTGCCAGCTAATCTCCTCAAAGTCTTCTTATCTTTCAAATATGCCCCAGGCGGGTAAAGCTGACTTTGGAGGAAACACTTGATATCAAAATACCACGGCTTTTCATCTTTGATTTCTTCAACAACAAATACATGAGCTGGCCTATCAAGATGCATCACGATCAAGTTAGGAACTTCATTCCAAAATTTCACCACAATCGTTGAAGCCAATGTTGCAAGAGCATCTGCTATCCGGTTTTCATCTAGAGGGATATGATGAAATTCAACCTTTGTAAAGAAAGTTGAGATCCTCCTCACATAATCTCTTTATGGTATCAAACCGGGTTGATTCGTCTCCCATTCACCATTGATTTGATTCATAACGAAATCCGAATCTCCATAGACGTCTAGATATTTTATTTTGAGATCAATGGCCTCTTCAAGCCCCATAATGCAAGCTTCATACTCAGCCATGTTGTTTGTACACTTGAAATTCAATTTAGATGTGAATGGAAAATGAGTGCCTTGAGGAGTAATAATCACTTCCCCAATGCCATTACCATACAAATTAACAGCTCCATCAAATACCATGCCCCAACGGGAACCAGGTTCTGAACCTTCTTCAAGCAATGGTTCATCATAATCTTTCATCTTCAAGTACAAAATCTCTTCATCAGGAAAATCATACTGCAACGACTAGTAGTCTTCAATTGGTTGGTGAGTCAAATGGTCAGCCAAGACACTACCTTTAATAGCTTTTTGAGATCGGTATTCAATATCATACTCGGATAACAACATCTGCCAACGGGAAATCCTCCCAGTTAGAGCAGGCTTCTCAAATATGTACTTGATTGGATCCATTTTGGATATCAACCAAGTAATATGATTCAACATATACTGGCGCAGACGCCTAGCAACCCAAGCCAATGCACAACAAGTTTTTTCAAGCATAGAATACCGAGTCTCACAGTCGATGAACTTCTTACTGAGGTAGTATATTGCACATTCTTTCTTTCCAGATTCGTCTAGCTGACCAAGAACATAACCTATACTCTCATCAAACACAGTCAAATGCATGATTAACGGTCTGCCTTCAACAGGAGGAGACAGAATCGGAGGCTCAAGCAGATACTTTTTGATACTGTCAAACACTTTCTAGCAATCTTCAGTCCAATCATAAGACTGGTCTTTCCGAAGAAGATTGAAAATAGGCGCACATGTGGAAGTCATATGCGATATAAATCTTGAGATATAATTCAAGCGGCCGAGAAAACCTCTGACTTGCTTCTCAGTTTTGGGTGCAAGCATTCATTGTATTGCTATGACCTTGACAGGATCAACTTCAGTACCCTTCTCGCTGACAATAAAGCCCAACAACTTACCAGAACGAACACCAGAAGTACACTTATTGGGATTCAATAGGAGTTTGTACTTCCTCAAACGCTGGAATAACTTTAACAAATGCTTAACATGTTCTTATTCATCACTTTATTTAGCAATCATATCATCAACATAAACTTCAATCTCTTTATGCATCATATCATGAAAAAAGAGTGATCATAGCTCTATGGTATGTTGCACCAGCATTCTTTAAACCGAAAGGAATTACCCTATAATAGAATGTTCCCCAGGATGTTATGAATGTGGTCTTCTCCTTGTCTTCAGATGCCATCTTGATCTGATTTTAACCGGAAAATCCGTCTATAACTAAAAAAATGAATTTAGCTGTATTGTCCACCAAATGTCAGTGTGTGGCAGAGGAAAATCATCTTTCGGACTAGCTTTGTTCAAACTCTATAATCAACTCACATGCGAACTTTTTCATCTTTCTTATAAACATGCACAATATTGGCCACCCACTCCGGATACTCGGCGGTTACAAGAAAACCAACATCAATTTGTTCCTGCACTTCCTCTTTGATCTTTACTGCCATATCAGGATGAGTTCTCCTCAAATTTTGCTTGACTGGAGGTTATTATGGTTTCAACGGCAATCTATGCTCCACAATCTCAGAATCCAAACCAGGCATGTCTTGATAGGACCAAGTAAACACATCTGAATATTCTCGAAGAAGATCAATCAATCTTCGGAACTCAAGTTGGACACAGTTGAGACCAAATCTTGACTTGCTTCACATCATCTTCAGAACCCAAGTTGATTAGCTCAATCTGCTCTTCAAACGGTTGGATGGCTTTTTCCTCATGCTCAAGTAAATGAGATAATTCATCAGATACTTCATCATCAATATCTTCCTCAGCTTCAAACAAAGGGGAATCAGAGTTGGTAGAGGGAGCAAGATCGTTATATTCAATGGGTTTGAAAACCAACCTGCATAATGGTTTGATATTTTGATTTTAGAGAAGTGAATTGTGACCAAATATTATGTAGATGGAAAATTATTATTTATTCATGTTTTTTGTGATTACCATTTTCAGAAAAGCAAAAAGTAAAAATAAAACATCATAGATGTGGATGAATAAAATTGCATTTTATTTATGTAGACGTCACAATAGACAACTATAGGCCGGGTGGATATCCATTACCTAGAAAGTAATCAAGAAATCACTCGGACTTATCTTCACTGGAAGGTCCAGTTCGCCAATGACAATTTTTCGAGAACCGTCGGGCGCTTTAACAGTTACGCCATTGTACCCCATTGGGGCGCCTTGGTAGTAAAGTCTTAACAACGTTGACTTTGGAAGCACATTCAGTGATGACCCGGTGTCAACCAACACATTGGATATAGCGTCCTTCTTATAATTAATTGAAATATGTAATGCCAAATTGTGATTTCTGCCTTCCTCAAGAAGCTCTTCATCACAAAAGCTCAGATTATTGCAAGAAGTGATATTGGCAACAATGTGGTCAAACTGATCCACAGTCACATCATGCTCAACATAAGCCTGCTCGAGCACTTTCTGCAATGCCTCCCTATTGTAGCGGTAAATTCATGACCATCAAGCTATGGATGAGCTTAACGTCAATAAAACCAGAGTCGCCACCGCACTTTTATTATTTCCAAAGGAAAAGGGAAAATTATGAACAAAACCCAAACATAAGAAGTTTTCAAATCAAAACTAATAAAATTCCAGAGATTACAGGTAAGGGGGTTGGTTACACAGAGGGAAGGTGTTAGCACCCAAAGTGTCCTAGGTACTCCTACGGAGCCCTTTTTATGTGTGTATATGTGTTCGGTATAAAATAATGTTGGAGAAAAATAGAGTGTGGGGATGAGGAAAGAATTCATTAATTATATTTTTGTGTTTGACAAGACCTTCAGACTTATGCCTACGTACCAACATAAAAAGAGGGATCAAAACTTCGAAGTTCGTGGTAAAAATTTCAAAATAGGTGAGTTGTTATTTAACAAAAGTTTAATAAGAAAAAGCACAAATGTCCAAAAATTTGAATGGGGTTATTAGTTCTTTTTGTATTTTGAAATTTTAAGTCAATATGATTAGATTTACTTACAGGTTTGATTTAAGAAATGAGTTTAAAAATTCAATGGGATAAGGCCAAAGTTTCTATTTGAAATAAGGTCTAAATTTGAAATGACAAGCAAAGAAAGTTTTTGAAAAGGGGGAGAGGTTTTGAAATTTAAGAAGTGGGAGGAGATGATGAAACTAATCCTAAGCATAAAATTACAAGTTAAGAGTTGAAAGGATCTGACCAATGGGATGCAATCTAACAGACAAGAGTGTCATATAGAAAACCCACTTTCCCTTTGGACCTGGAATCAAGCAGTAATTAGCAAGCCATTGGTAATATGAAGACCAAGGCATTAAATAAAGATGGCCACATCTAAGCAAGCAAATCCCATACCTAGCATCCTTCTTTGTCTTCTCATGTATCAGATGAAATACTCTTTTATCCACTTAGAATGAAGCATTGGACACAAGACCAAAATAACAGTTTACATCAAGACAATGTATATGATGAGTTCTGATGAATCCCAATACTTGCATTAAAGAAAAACTCAATTCTCAATAACTTGGTCTAAAAATGTTGGCATTGGCCAAGTCCTTTTTGCACAGGGAATGTTGCCTAGTTCTACGTCCAGAAGTTAAGATCAAGATGAACAGTCCACCAAACATTTTTTAGGGTTTTTGTTGTTTTTAAAGTATTTTAAGGTCCTAAGATCACAAAAACAATCAAAATACACAAACAAAATATATATAATCACAATCTATGGCTCAAATGAGCAAAGTGAAAATGGCATAAACATAAACAAGTTAAATGAAATGTAAATGGCAATGATTGATAAATGACTAGGAATTAAATTGCATAAAGTAAATAACTTGAAAGTAAAGAAATATTAATAAGAGTTATTCAAATGTTAGTCAAAGTTAATTGGATGTTATTAGGATTTTGCTTTTCAATTGATTAAGTCATTCTTTGGAGAACACCCAACCATCTATTCACAAGCATGAATCCTTGAACCAAGACATCTTCCATAGGAAGGAAAAAAGGCCAAGTTTCCACACAATACCATGAAATATGGGAGACTTACAATCTCACTTACTAGAATGCTATGCCTTTAGGGTCAAATTTAGCTCTATGTTAAGCAATCGTAATAGGACTTATGTAGAAATCATAACTATTTGAGGCCGGGCAATACAAATTTAGGTGTTAATGCATATTAGAGATTTGGTATAATGAACCAAACTCCTAAAACATACCATACACTAAAAGAAAAGATCAAAAGGGGTGGACATATCTCATCCATACTTGTATTGGTTCATCTGACTCAAAGTCATTGATGAATCAATTAGACTTAGGATATTAAGACTTCATTGGTCAACGAAAGGAATCAGAAAGAATAGGGATGAAGATGAAGAGGGAGGGGAAGTGAAAGAATCACATATTGGTCATATGAGGAATTTTATCAATCCCCTAAATCCAATTATTTTAATTCAACAAAAGTCAAATCAACCTTGGGCAAGGCCAAACAAATAGTCAAACATCACAAGATCATAAAAATGGCTCAACATAATATTTGCACAATTAATCAATTAAAAATCAAATTAAAAATACATTAAAATTCCATTTAATTTGGTCAAAATCTAAAATCTCTTCAAAACATAAAATAAATGGCCAAGAGATTTACCCCTGGTCAAACAAGGTCAAAGGACCTTAGACAAAAAAAATCATCATTTTTGAAAAGTCAGAAGTATTTTTAAACAATTAAAAATATGCACAAAAATAATTAATTCATGAAAAATATCCAAATTAATCCAAAAAATAATTTTAATTCAGAAAATGAAAGAGAAAAGTATTTAAAGATTTTTGGTGAAAGTCCCATATTTTTTGGATTAAAAATGATATTAATATGAACTAAACAAAATAAATCAATTAAATGAAAAATAAAAAAATACAAAAAAAACAAGGGCCATCACATCTCCCTTATTAATTGAGGTGGCAGATCTAATGGCCACATGCGTGCTATCCATGATGGACTTGAGTCAAAGCGCCACACGTGTGGTAATCAACATCAATGGCCAAGATTAGAACGTTGGACCAAGATCAGATGGTTGGAACCTTGCCAACACACCACCGGAGCCCTAGCTCCGGTCTTCTCCGGTGAGGAGCACCGGACTGGTCCAACCTAAACGTCATGAAAAATGGAAAACAAGAACACTGATTTAAAGAGAAAATGCCCAGATCACGAATCTGGCCTAAATTTTCTCCAATTCCAAGTATATAAAAAGATACAGGGATTTGAATTTTGAGGATCATGAATTGAGTTGCTTCGATTTGACCTCAAAGCAACTCAATCTTGTTGCCTACATTGACAGGACTTCAGCCAACCAAAAATCACAAAGAATAGTGAAGAATTGAGAGAGAATCGAAGAGATAAAGTTTCTGAAATTTAACCTTCGAGTAGCTTCAATTCAGCTTGATCTTTATCTGGATTTGCTTGATTCTTCCCTCTCTTGCTTGCAGTGATCAATTGAGATGAAAAGGGCAATGAATTCTTGGAGTTCGAAATTCAAACTCGATTTTAATGAAATCCACAAGAAATTCTATGGAGTGAGGGGTCTGAGTTGTCTTGGCAAAGCTTGGGAAAGGTGTTCCTTCATTTCTGAGCTCATGGCACTTGTATTTATAGGCTTTTCAAATGCTTTTTGCACACTTCCATTCAAACTCCAAAAATAGTAATAAACTCATGCATGCTTGCATGGGCGTATTCAAAGCCCAAAGAATGATGTCAAAGGGTCCAAAATCATGCACATGTGATGCTGAAAGCAATTCATGAAGCCATGCAATGTGGAATGGAAATTGGTCATGAAAATCTTCCAAATGGGATCATGCATTGAACCAATGGGCAAGTCCTTCAATATTGATCCAAATGAGATAATCTTTGACTTTTTGGAAAGGTGAGATCAAGGGGAACAACTTTCATGTTGAACATTTCTCCATTTGAAGCTTTTATCATGATGAACTTTGAGGTGGAAGTTTGGAAAATCAAACATATTTGAAAATTTTCTAAGTACCAAGTCAAATGTTCACTTCTTCCACCTTGGATAACTTTTTCTATGAACTTAAAATGGAAAACATTCATTCATAAAAGTTGTAGATCTTTCAAACCTATTAAATTAGGCCACAAATTTGACCTCATTTGGATTTGTCATTAAGGAGTTATGCATTTTAGAAGTTGAGGAAAATCACTTGTTCAATGGTAATGGCCCAAAATGACCTTTAATGTTTCCTCTTGGAACATGCATTTTCAAGTTGAATTTGAACTTCCTCCAAACATAAACGTTGTAAAGGAAACCTTGAATTGGATAATGGAATTTGAATGGCTTTCATATCACAAAAATGGAGAAAGTTATGGTCTTTGGAAGTTGACCTCCTAACTAGGGTTCAGACAAAATGACATATAATCTTTCACCATAAAAAATGACTTTCCAAGAAAAACTAGCT
This sequence comes from Lathyrus oleraceus, assembly GCF_024323335.1. Taxonomy (NCBI): domain Eukaryota; kingdom Viridiplantae; phylum Streptophyta; class Magnoliopsida; order Fabales; family Fabaceae; genus Lathyrus; species Lathyrus oleraceus. The sequence continues at coordinate 213,763,598 of NC_066580.1, forward strand.
CTTGACTTCAACATGAAAGTTCTTTGGAATGTCGTAAGGAGTAATTGTTATCTTGGAATAATTTTCATATGACAAAAATTATAGGAGATAGGGTCTAGGGAACCCCGGTTTTGACTAGTTGACTTTCTCTAGTCAACCACCATGAACCATCTCGCTAGCTTGACATTCTCTTGATTTTTGGGATTCATGGAGGATCATATATGCATAAGATTATGTAATATGAAGTATACCTTGAAATATTTTATCAATTGATGAGGAAACTTATTGAAGAAGTCAGACAAGATACCTAGATGAATTAGGGTTTCCAAGGCAAACAAGCTTCAAACTCTTGATGAATTCTTGATAGAAATGATATGTGAAGATCATGGGGATTCATATATGATGTCTATAATCAATGAGAACCATCTCTTGATTAGTCTCCTTGCACTGAGGGCCTTAAACCCTAGATATGAGCTTGATGGAACATGGGTGAACACACACTACCTACAAAAACAACAAATTATACATTGACATATTTTTGGGTATTTTGGTTAGTAAATAATGAAAAACAAAGTATGATACATTCAAATGTGCTTGGTGACCTCTCCCAATGCAAACCTAATGAATGAGGGGTAAGGAGGATGCCAACGTGTGATCCTAAAACCAATGCATATGATGAGATAGCATGAGGGATCTTAGGGTCAAAATTGGGGTCTTACACCTATGTGCCTCAGAGTTTATCAATAGTGACAACATGAAGATCTTGGATGGAGTTTGGAGCGACTGCTCCACAACATTAAACTCTCTTCTTTTTATCAATTTCAACACTTCATCATCATCGTTAACCTTTAGTTTGCTGGATTCACCAGACTGGCACACCGAAGTACTAATTGGATTTGCTGCTGGAATCTATGACTTCTTACTTGCTACATCATCTTCTACCTCTCTCAGAAAGACCGGACTGAATACACGACCACTACAGGTCACCTCTACAATATCAGGAAAATTCACCATAGAGTCTGCAACTGGTAGGGGAACCTCTTGACCATTTTCTATCATTGTGGAATTGTATTGATAAGGCACAACTTTATCGAATGCATACGGAACAGGGCCCGCTAACCGTATAACCAACAGTGATACCGATCTATTAACATTGTTGTTGTTGCTACTATCAAACTGAATAACTACCCACTCAGGGATCTTGAATACATGCACAATTACATTCACATCATCTATATCCCTCGACTGTTGAATCTGGATTACATTCTCATCTATCAACTTCTGGATATCTCGCTTGATAATCATACACCCATGGGGGTTTACGCTACAGATTGCATAACCATCATGGTCGTGCTCACAGTCACTGATCAAACACAAGGTTCTATGCATTTCCACCAATGACCTACGGATACGTCGTACATCGAATAATCGGAAATTCCCTGGACATTCGTTCACCATGTTGATAGAAGCATTACCATGAGCAGGCAATGGATTAGCTTTCATATTAGGCACTCTGTCCTCAAAGGACACCATCCGACTCTTCACAAGCTTTTGAAATTCATATTTCAATGGATAATAGTTCTCTATGTCGTGGCTAGGGGCTCCCTGGTGAAAAGCACAACGAAGTTCAGGTTTGAACCACCATGGAAGTGGCTCAGGAATCTGTGGAGGATTTATGGGTAATATGAGGTTCTTGAGAACGAAAGATGGGTATAATTTTGCATATGACATAGGAATAGGGTCAAAAGAGACCTTCTTCCTCTCAAAGCCTTGTTGGTTATTGTTGTTGTTGTTATTGTAGTTGTTTCTTTATTGCGATTGTTGTTAATGTTATTGTTGCTGAATTGGAACTGATTGATTATTCGAATTATTGGAAAATACAGGAATCACTGATGATACTTGATGTTTATGTTGACGAGGTTGATAACTCTTTAAAGCATTAGGCCTCCTCTGCCTCCCCAGAGGCACTGAATTAGTTTCACCTTCCTTCCTCTTGGAGAAACTCCCACCGTACTTCTTGTTGTACGATGCTTCTTCCTTAGACAGACGTCCTTCATGGAATCCTTCTTCTAGTATCATCCCCATATTTACCATTTTGTTAAAGTCATTAGGGGCACTTGCGATAATACGTTCGTAGTAAAACAAACTCAACATCTTCAGGAAAATCTTCATCATCACTTTCTCTTCCAATGGTGGACTTACCTGGGCAGCCAACTCCCTCCATCTCTGGGCATACTCTTTGAATTTATCTTTATCTTTATGAGACATAAACCTCAATTGGTCTGTATCATGCGCCATAGCACCATTGTACTTGTACTGCTTAACATAGGCCTCACCTAAGTCATTGAAAGTAAGGACGCTTGCACTGTCCAACCCCATATACCATTCTAAAGAGGCACCAGTAAAACTGTCTTGGAAGTAGTGAATTAGTAACTGATCATTATCAGTTTGAGTAGACATATTTCTGGCGTACATCACAAGGTGACTCAACGGACAAGTGTTTCCTTTATACTTTTCAAAGTCAGGGACCTTGAACTTCATGAGAATCTTCACATTAGGTACCAGGCAGAGCTCAGCAACGCTCTTCCCAAACAAGTCCTTTCCTCTTAACGTCTTCAACTCTTTATGCAGCTCGAGGAAATGATCCTTCATCTCGTCCATTTTCTCATACACGTCTGGACCCTCAGATGGCTCAGAATGGTAGATAGTGTCCTCAACACGAGGCATAGTGTGAAAAACTGGAGGAGGCACTGACATGACCTGACTAGATGCCGACAAAGAAACAAAAGTGGGTGCATACCCTTCAGGCATAAAGTTGGATGGCATTCCCCAAGGAAATCCAGCAGGCATGGAAGGACCGGATTGGCTCACAGCAACAGGAACAGTTGAGGTATCAACCTCAGAATTGAAAGTCCTCTGGGGAGGAGTTGCAGGAGTTGGTGAAGATTGGTTCTGCACAACAATGACATATTCCACCAATGATGTTAACCTGGAAATTTCATCCTTCAACTCTCTGTTCTCTTGCTCTAAATGCTCAATTATCCTTGGTTGATTAGCGCGAGTGTTGTATCGGTGAGTAAGCTAGGCTGAAACACAAAAGAATAACCGATAAGACATCTGGAGGAAGAAAACCTGCTATGCAAATGTTGCATGAAATGCAATGTTTTTGTTTTGTTTTTAATTTCAAGGAACATATGAAGTTCTATTTGCAAATTAATTAGTAACAAATTGACTGAACACAAGAATCTATTTTTATTCATAAAATTTGGAAGGATTACACTGAGTACAATTTTAGAAACCAAAATACAAATACAAGAGAAAAGAAAGATAATCATCCTAAGGATCCCTTAGCAACGGTATCAGATGATCTAGATGCGGGCGCGTACTTCCTTCGGATGCGTCGAATCTCAGACTCATAAGATGTCTTCATCTGAGCCTTCTCAAGAACAAGTTGATCAATAATCTTTTTCCAAGAACTGGAAGGCTGAGGCATACTAGAGGAAGATAGACCCTCTGGCTATCTTTGTCTCTTCACTTCTCGGTCTTCCAGAATCTCTATAAGTGCATCCTTGTCTTTCGACTCAAGCTGCAACTCTTCATTCTTTTGGCTCAAAGCATGGAACCGCTATTCCCACATGTCTTTCTCTTGCTTTATCTTGGTGAGTTCATCTTCCAACTCCTCTACATATTGGTTAGGAAGAGTTGATGGCTCAGCCACAACTAAAGACATAGGTCTTTCACAAGCATACGCCATCTTCAGCTCCAAAGCTCTCTTCTTCACCCAAATAGTGTAAGCTTCCCAAGCAACACAATTTTACGGACCAAGCTCGGATATTCCTTTCCTATGCATGTTATGCTAAGTGTAGTGGTAAATTCATGACCATTAAGTTATGGATAAGTTTAACATCAATAAAACTAGAGTCGCCACCGTGCTTTTATTGTTTCCAAAGGAAAAGGGAAAAGTACGAACAAAACCCAAAGATAAGAAGTTTTCATATCAAAACTAATAAAATTCCAGAGAACACAGGTAAGGGGGTTGGTTACACAGAAGGAAGGTGTTAGCACCCAAAGTGTCCTAGGTACTCCTAGGAAGCCCTTTTTTATGTGTGTATGTGTTTTGGTATAAAATGATGTTTGCAATAAATGGAGTGTGGGGATGAGAAAAGAATTGATTGATTATATTTTTGTGTTTGATAAGACCTTCGGACTTGTTCCTACATACCAACATAAAAAAAGAGGCACAAAGGGCCTAAAAGAGTTTGAATGAGTGTCCTAGGTACTCCTAGGGAGCCCTTTTTTATGTGTGTATGTGTTTTGGTATAAATAGATGTTTGCAGTAAATGGAGTGTGGGGATGAGAAAATAATTGATTGATTATATTTTTGTGTTTGACAAGACCTTCGGACTTGTGCCTACGTACCAGCATAAAAATGAGGGATCAAAACCTCGTAGTTCGTGGTATCAATTTCAAAATGAGTGAATTTCTTTTAACAAAATTTTAAATTTAAAAAGAGGCACAAAGGGCCTAAAAGAGTTTGAATGAGTGTTAGTTATTTTTGTATTTTGAAGTTTTAAGTCAATATAATAAGATTCATTTACAATTTTGATTTAAGAAAAGATTTTTAAAATGCAACGGCATAAGGCCAAAATTTCTAATTTACAAAAGAGACTAAGTTTAGAAATCACAAGCAAAGAAGATTTTGAAAGGGGGAGAGATTTGAAATTTAAGAAATGGGAGGAGATGAAGAGACTAATCCTAAGTAAAAACTTAAAAGTTAAGAGTCGAAAAGATCTAACCAATGGGATGCAATCCAGTAGACAATAATGTCATATAGAAACCCACTTTTCCTTTAGAATTTAAATCAAGTAGTATCAATAAACAAGTAGCAAGATGAAGAGCAAGGCATCAAATAAAGATAGCCATGTACAAGCTAGCAACTTCATAGTCTTCTTCTTAATCTTCCCATGCATCAGATTACATACTCCTTGAATGGCTCAAAAATAAGGCATTAGACACAGCCTCAAAGTAACATTTGCATCAAGACCATGTAGCAGATGAACTCAAGTGGATCCCAATACTTGCATCATATGAAAGCTCAAATCACAATAGCTTGGTTTCATAAATGTTGGCATTAGCCTAGTCCTTTTGCATAGGGAATGTTTCCTAATTCTATGTCCAACGCTCAGATCAAAACCAACAGTCCACACAAACATTTTTTAGGGTTTTTATTGTTTATTAGGTATTTTAAGGTCCTAAGACCATAAACACAAACATGATACACAAACAAATCTATACAATCACAATATATGGCTCAAGTGAGCAAAGTAAAAATGGCATAAACATAAACAAGTTAAATGATATGTATATGGCAAATGAAATGGTAAATGACTTTAAAATAAACGACATAAGGTAAATGATTTCAAATTAAAAGCAATAATAATATAAGTTAGTCAAATGTTAGTGGATTAGAAGTTAGTGGAGTTTTAGCTTTTCAATTGATTAAGTCATTCTTTGGAGAACACTCAACCCTCTATTCACAAGCATGGATCCTTGAACCAAGACATCTTCCAAAGGAAGGAAAAAAGGCCAAGTTTCCACACAATACCATGAAAGGGGGAGACTTACAATCTCACTTACTAGAATGTTATTCCTTTTGGGTCAAAATTTAGCTCTATGTTAAGCAATCGTAATTGGACTGATGTAGAAGTCACAACTATCTGAGGTCGGGCGATATAAAATTTGGTGTTAATGCATGTTAGAGATATGGTATAATGAACCATACTCCTAAAACATACCACACACACAAAGAAAATGATCAAAGGATGGACCTAATCTCATCCATACTTGTATTGGTTCATCTAACATGCAGTTATTGAGGAACCAATTAGCCTTAGGATATTGAGACTTCATTGGTCAGTAAAAGGGATGGGATAGAATGGGATTGAGGATGACGAAGGAGGGGAGATGAGGCAAACACAAATTGGTCATGGGAGAAATTTCATCAAATTAAAATCATTCATTCATTTTGGGAGATGAAATGTACATTTCATAAATCCCCTAAATCCAATGATTTTAATCCAACAAAAGTTAAATCAACCTTGAGCAAGGCCCAAACACATAGTCAAACTTCACAAGTCAATAAAAATGGCTCAACATAATTTCTACACAATTAATCAATTAAAAATCAAATTAAAATGCACTTAAATTAAATTATGTTTGATCAAAAACCTAAAACCTCTTCAAAACACCAAATAAATGGCCAAGAGATTTATCATAGGTCAAACAAGGTCAAAGGACGTTGGACAAAAAATTTCATTATTTTTGAAAAGTCAGAAGTATTTTTAAACAATTAAAAATATGCACAAAAGCAATTAAATCATTAAAAATATCAAAACTAATCCAAAAAATAATTTTAATTCAGAAAATGAAAAAGGAAAATACTTGAACTTTTTTGGAGAATATGAATTATTAATGAAATTAATATTTTTTGGATTAATAATGAAATTAATATGAATTAATTAAAAATAAGCAATTAAATGCAATAATCAAAAATTCAAAACAATGAGAACCATCTTATCTCCCTTATTAATTGAGGTGGCAGATCAGATGGTGAGAAACGCGCGTTCCACATGTGCCTTGATCAACTGAAACACACGCGTGGTAATCAAAAGCAACGCCCAAGATTAAAACAATTCAAATGGATCATATGGCTGAGATGCATGACAACATATCGCCGGAGCCATGGTCCGGTCTTCTTCTCTGGTGGACCTCACCGGACTGGTCCGCCATCAACCATCACCAAAATGAAAAAGCAAGACATGAATTTAAATAAAAAACGCTCAGGAGTTTGAATCTAGCCTTAATTTTGTCCAATTCCAAGTATATAAAAAGATACAGGGATTTGAATTTTGAGGATCATGAACTGAGTTGCTTCGATTTAACCTCAAAGCAACTCAATCTTCTTGCCTACATTGATAGAACTTAAGACAACCAAAAATCACAAAGAATGATGAAGAATTGAGGGAGAATCGAAGCGAAGAAGTTTCTGAAAAATCACCTTCGAGTTGATCTAATTCCACTTGATCTTGATCTAGATTTGATTGCTTTCTTTTCCTCTTGCTTACAAAAGTCAATTGAGATGAAAAGGGAAGTGAATTTTTGGAGTTTGAACTTCCAAACAGAATATGAAGTTCAAGCTAGATTTCAAGAGAAACCTTTAGAAATTCTATGGCAGTGGGGGTTTGAATTGGTCTAGCAAAGCTTGGGCAAGGTGTTCATGAAGTTCTGATCATAATGCACTTCTATTTATAGGCTATGGGATTGATATTTGCACACTTCCAGTTTTGGCAAAATTTGAATTTCTCTCTTTCCTTGAATCATGGGCGTGCACTAGGCCCATGAGATGATGTAATCTGATCCATAGTTCCATGTTTTTCATGTTGAAATCATGTTAGAAGTCCATGCAAATGTATATGAAAAATGGATGTTGAAATTATCCAAATGGTCCTTTAACTTACACCCATGTGCAAGTCCCTCATAATTTGGCCAAATAAAATGATTTTAGACTGTTTAGAAATGTGAGATCAAGGGGAACAACTTTCATGTTTAACACGTTTTCATTTGAAGCTTTTATCATGACGCATTTTGAGGTGGAAGTTTGGGAAATTAAACATATTTGAAAATTTTCTAAGTCCCAAGTCAAATGTTCGCTTCTTCCACCTTGAATAACTTTTTCTATGGACTTAAAATGAGAAACGTTCCTTCACAAAAGTTGTATCTCTTTCAAGCCTCTTAAATTTAGTCACAAATTTTACCTCATTTGGATTTGGGATGAAGGAGTTATGCATTTTAGAAGTTGAGGAAAATCACTTCTTCAATGGTATTGGCCCAAAATGACCTATAATGTTTCCTCTTGGCACATGCATTTGAAAGTTGAATTTGCACTTCCTCCAAACATAAAAGTTGAATTATATATCTTTAATTTTATCATTCAATTTTAATGGATTTCATCTCATAAAAATGGAGAAAGTTATGGTCTTGGGAAGTTGACCTCCAAACTAGGGTTTAGACAAAAACTATAATCTTTCACCATAAAAAATGACCTTCCAAGCTAAAATAGCTCTAGAATTCAACGTGAAAGTTGTTTGGAATTTCATTTTGAGTAGAGTTTATCTTGTAATAATTTTCATATGACAAACATTATAGGAGATAGGGTTTAGGGTACCACAGTTTTGACTAGTTGACTTTCTCTAATCAACCACCATGGACCAACTTGCAAGCTGGACAATCTCTTGACTTTTGGGACTCATGGAGGATCATATATGTGTAGTATGATGTAATGTGAAATATGCCTTGAAATATTTGATCAATTGTTGAAGAAACTTGTTGAAGAAGTCACACAAGATACCCAAATGAATTAGGGTTTCCAAGGTAAACCAACTCCAAACTCTTGACAGTTTCTTGATCAAAATAACATGTGGAGATCATGGGGATCAATATATGATTCTTAGAGCCAATATAAACCAATTATTGATTGTGCTCCTTGCATTGAGGGTCTTAAACCCTAGATATGAGCTTGATAGAGCATAGGTTAGCATACCCACTACCTACAAAAGCAACAAACTATATATTGATATATTTTTTGGTATTTTGGTTAGTAAATAATAAAAAAGTGAAGTATGATACAATCAAAAGTTCTTGGTGATCTCTCTTAATGCAAACCCAATGAATGAGGGGTAAGGAGAATGCCAAGGTGTGATCCCAATGCTAATGCATATGATGAGATAGCATGAGGGGTCTTAGGATCAAAATTGGGGTCTTACACTAAGCATGTACCATCTTCTACTTCAGATGTTGGGGATCTTTACCCTCTTGATAAAAAAGACCTTCTAACTGAGTGTTATTAGATTTGTCTCTCAAGGGGAACCCAAGTTGACGACGAGCCAAAGTAGGGTTGTAGTTGATTCCTCCCTGTGTACCAATGAGAAGCACATTAGAGAATTCACCAAAAATATCAATAATATCCATACTACTCAATGCAGAATCATACCAAACAATATCATCATTAGTGAGGGATCTAAGTCTTTGAGACCACCATATACATTGTTTGTTCTCCAAGAAAGCAGGCGTCTGAGGCAAGTGCAAAATAAACCACTTATACAAAAGAGGGACACAACACATAATAGTCCCACCACCTTTAGAATTTATCAAATGCAAATAGAAATACATGTCACCCAACAGAGTGGGAACATGATTCCCAATCAAGAAAATTCTAATTGTGTTAACATCATCAAAACCGTCAATGTTAGGGAACAAAGCTAAACCATAGATGAGATATACAAATATAGCTTCAAAAGTATCCGCACTACCGGCTTGAGAAAAGACAATAGCTTTACCAATGAGGAACTCAGAAGTCAACCCAAGAATACCTCCTTTCTTCACCAAATGAGCATCAATCTCAAATTTATTCAGATGAAGAACTTCATCTATGATATGAGATATGGGAATCTCTTCCAATCCACTAAATGGTACTTTGTCAAATACGGATATTCCTAAGAGACGGGCATACTCCTCTAACGTAGGCACAAGCTGATAATCAGGAAAAGTTAAGCATCGGTAGAGAGGGTCATAGAACTGAACCAAGACACTCAGAAGTCCTTCAACCACATCAGCAGATAATATAGACAAAAACTTCGCATGACGTTGCTTGAAGTCCAAGGGATCTAATACAAAGGATGACAACTTCCTTAGCTATTTCAAATCAAGACATCTGAAATTGTACTTCTTAGTGTTCCTTCTCCCACAATCAATAGTCTGAAAATATTTCAAAATAAGACCTCAATTCCCTTGAAATTTATTTTTCTGTGATGAATGTTATGGTGTGCATGTATGTATGAATGCAACAATCACAAAAAAGGGATCACACACAAGGCAAACACAAACAAAGGTCAAGATAGTTAAGTTTATTTACAAATTTGATTTAAGAAAAAGTTATAAAAATTCAATGGCATAAGGCCAAAGTTTCTAATCATTAAAACATGTCTAAGTTGAAATCACCAACAAAGAAAGTTTTTTTTTGAAATTTAAGAAGTGGGAGGAGATGAAGAGACTACCCTAAACAAAAAATTTAAAAGTTAAGAGTTGAAAATATCTGACTAATGGGATGCAATCCAACAGACAAGAATGTCATATAGAAACCCATTTTCCTTTGGACTTTGATCAAGAAATAAGCAATGAGCAATATCCAGACATCATAAGGATAAAGGCATCAAATAAATATAGCCACATCTAAGCTAGTATTCCAATAGCTAGTAGTCTTTATTGTCTTCCAATGTAGCAGATGAAATATTCCTTGATCCACTCATAATAAAACATCAGACACCAACATAACAAAATAACATTTAAGAACAAAGATAGAGTAGTCGATGAACCAAAGAGATCCAAAGTCTTAAATCTGATGAAAGTCATTGTCAAAGATAGCCCAGTCTCAGATGTTGGCATTGGCCAAGTCCTTTAACACAGGGAAAGTTTCCTAACTCTAAGTCCAAAAGTTCATATCAAATCCCAATAGTCCACCAAATGTTTTTTAGGGTTTTTGTTGTTATTAGGTTTTTTAAGGTCCTAAGACCACAAACAAACTCAATACACAAACAAATATATGTAATCACAAGATATGGCTCAAATGAGCAAAGTGAATGGGACTAAAACATAAACAAGTTATATGAAATGTAAATGGCAATGAATGATGAACGAATGAAATTTAAATTGCATAAACTAAATGACTTGAAAGTAAAAGCATAATGAATAAGAGTTAGTCAAATGTTAGTGTTGACTTTTAATTGATTAAGTCATTCTTTGGAGAACACTCAACCATTCATTCACAAGTATGGATCCTTGAACCAAGACATCATCCATGAGAAAGACTCCAACTTGTATAATTCAACAAGTATGCCACTAGCTCTCATGAATGGAAAAAAGGTCAAGTCTCCACACAATGCCATGAAGAATGGGAGAGTTACAATTCACTTACTACAATGATATGCCTTGAATGTCAAATTTAGCTCTATGTTATGCAATCGTAATTGGACTTATGTAGAAATCACAACTATTTGAGGTCGAGAAATAAAAATATAGGTGTTAATGCATGTTAGATATTTAGTGCATAGGACCAAACTCCTAAAACATACCACACACTCAAAAGAAAATGGGAGGGACCTATCTCAGTCATACTTGTATTGATTCATCTGACACAAGGTCATTGATAAATCAATTACCATTTAGACATTAGAGATTTCATTGGTCCAATGAGGGAAGGGGAAAGAACAAGGATGGAGATGAAGAGGGAGGGGGAGATGGAAACACAAATTGATCATGAGAGGAATTTCATCTGATCAAAATCATCCATTCATTTTGGAAGATGAAATATACATTTTATCAATCCCCTAAATCCGATGTTTTTGATCAAACAAATATCAAATCAACCATGACCAAGGCCCAAAAAGAAAGTCAAACATCACAAGACCATAAAAGTGGCTCAACATAATTTTTAAACATTTAATCAATTAAAAATGAATTAAAATGCATTTTTTATTTGGTCAAAACCTGAAATCACTTCAAAACACCAAATAAATGGTCAAGCGATTTATCCTATGTCAAAAAAGGTCAAAGGACCTTAGACAAAAAATTTCATTATATTTTAAAACCCATAAGTTTTTTTAAACAATTAAAAATATGCATAAAAACACTTAATTCATGAAAAATACCAAAATCAATCCAAAAAATAATTTTAATTCAGACTATGGAAAAGAAAAATATTTAAATTTCTTTAGTGAAAGTCCTATATATTTTGGATTAAAAATTGAATTATTATGAATTAAACAAAATAAAGACATTAAATGGAAAATCAGAAAATATGAAAAATCAGGGGCCGTCAGATCTCCCTCATTAATTGAGGTGGCATATTTGATGGCCACGCGCACGCTATCCACGATGCACCTCAGTCAAAGCATCACATGCATGGTAATTACAAGGGAAGGAAAATATTAAAACATTTCAAATGGATCAAAAGTTCGAGAGAGTGCCAACGCACTACCAAAGCCCTAGCTCCGATTTTCTTCTCAAGTGGACCTCACCGAACTGGTCCACCACCAACATTCACCAAAATAAAAAGTGTGGACATAGTTTTAAAGGAAAAATGCTCAGGAGCTCGAATCTGGACTCCATTTCTTCCAATTCCAAGTATACTTAAAGATACATGGATTTGAATTTTGAGGATCATGAACTAAGTTGCTTTGATTTGACCTCAAAGCAACTCAATCTTGTTGCCTACATTGGTAGAACTTCAACAAACCAAAAATCAATCAAAATAGATGAGAAATGAGGGAGAATCAAAGAAGAGAAGTTTCTGAAATTTCACCTTCGGGTAGCTTCCAATCAGCTTGATCTTTCTTCCAATTTGGCTTGGCTTGACTCTAGAAGCTTGCAGGAAGTGAAATTAATCAAAGAGATGCTTGGATTCTTGGAGTTCCAATCTCAAAATAGAAGGAGATTTGAAACTCGATTTCAAGTAAAATCTTCAAGTTTATCCTTTAATGGAGGTCAGGGAGGAAATGGTTCAAAGCTTGGGCAAGCAGGATCTCCATTCTGATCACCAAGGTCATGTATATATAGGGTATCAAGTTGCTTTTCACACACTTCCAATTTTTGCCAATTTTAGCAACTCTTGCTTTCATGGATGCATGGATTCCAAATGATCCAATATTCTATGCAAATCAACCTGAAATTATTTCACATGGCCATGCATAATGGAAATGAATTTTGAACATAAATCTTACCAAATGAAGCCTTGTGAAGAACCCATGTGCAAGTTCTTCAAATCTTGTCCAAATGAGGCGATCTTGCACTTTTTGGAAATTTTACATCAAGGGGAACAACTTTAATGTTTAACATGTTTCCATTTGAAGCTTGGATCATGATGAATTTTGAAGTGGAAGTTTGAGAAATCAAACATAATTGAAACTTTTCTAAGTACCAATTCAAATATTCACTTCTTCCACCTTGAATAACTTTTGCTATGAGCTTCAAATGAAACAGGTTACTTCATCAAAGTTGTATCTATTTAAGAACTATTCAATTTAGTCACAAATTCGACCTCATTTGGATTTGGCATGAGGGAGTTATGCATTTTAGAAGTTGAGGAAAATTGCTTGTTCGATGGTAATGGCCCAAAATGACCTATAATGTTTCCTCTTGGCACATGCCCTTGCAAGTTAATTTTGACATTTCTCAAAGCATAAACTTTGGGGAGGACATATTTAAATTGATCATGAAAGTTGGATGGCCTTCATATCGTAAAAATTGAGCAAGTTATGGTGCTTCGAAGTTGACCTCCTAACTAGGGCACAGACAAAATGACCTAAAATCTTTCACCATAAAAAATGACTTTCCAAGCAAAACTAGCGCTTGATGTCAACATGAAAGTTGTTTGGAATGTAATAAGAAGTAACGTTTCTCTTGGAATCATTTTTATATGACAAACATTGTAGGAGATAAGGTCTAGGAAACCCCAGTTTTGACCAGTTGACTTTCTCTAGTCAACTTCTCTGAAACCACTTGCAAACTTGAAGTTCTCTTGATCTTTAGGACTCATGGAGGATCGTATATGCTTAAGATGATGTATCGTCGAGTATGCTTTGATATATTGGACCAAATGTTGAAGAAACTTGTTGAGCAAGTCACACAAGATACCCATCTGAACTAGGGTTTCCAAGGCAAACAAGCTTCAAGTTCTTGATGATTTATTGATCTAAATGATAAAGGAATAATATGGGGATCCATATATGATGTCTAAAAACATTTTTAACCATCCCTTGATTGATCTCCTTGTACTGAAAGTCTCAAACCCTAGTTGTGAGCGCAATGAGGCATTGGTGGATACACACAATACCTACAAAAGAAACAAAGTTATATATATAGACATATTTTTGGTATTTTGGTTAGTAAACAAAGAAAAACAAAGTATGATACAATGAAATGTGCTTGGTGATCTCTCCCAATGTAAACCTAATGAATGAGGGGTAAGGAGGATGCCAAGGTGTGATCCCAAAGTCAATGCATATGATGAGATAGCATGAGGGATCTCAGGGTCAAAATTGGGGTCTTACAGTCTGCATTTTCATATCATGATCATTCATATGTCATGCATAAAAACAAATTCAAATCATGCATAGCCAAAATGTACTTCATGCTCATTTTACATTAACCCAGATCTTGTTATTGATCATATATCCTTTGACCTCTAATTCCAGTTTTTCTTTGGTGCCCTTAAACCATCATCCTGTTTTTGTAGTCATTTTCAAGTCCAACTCAGTTGACACCTATAAAAAAAAATTGCATCCATGAGGTTCAATTCCTTTTTGGATTATCCGATGAATTTCCGGATTACTCCTTTGTTTATTGATGTATTTCCATAACTTGTTTGATGTATTTCTATATGTTTCCCCGCCTATCTGATGTGCTCTCGAATATGTATGTCTTATATTCTGATGTATTTCATAATCTCCTCGATGTATTACTGGATGTGTTTATATTCTGATGTATTTCCAGAATATCACTTGTAATTTTGATGCATTTCCAGAATTCGTTTCTTTTACTCTCCGAAGAATTCTCTGACATGTCATTTTTGTTTTGACGCACTTCTAGAACCTCTATGTCATCCCATGGCATCATTTCAAGACTCATTGGTGTTTGCTAAAATTCAGTTGGTACTGTAAGACCCCAATTTTGACCCTAAGATCCCTCATGTAATTCCATCATAAGCATTAGCATTGGGATCATGTCTTCGCATCCTCCTTACCCCTCCTTCATTGGGTTTGTTTTGGGAGAGATCACCAAGTACTTTCTGATTATATCATACTTGTATAGTATCATTTTAATAACTAAAATACCAAAAATATGTCTTTGCATTTGCCTAACTCTTTTGTAGGTAGGGCATGATCTCATTGATTCACCAAGTTCACATCTAGGGCTTGAGACCCTCATGAACAAAGAGCACAACCAAGAATTGATTCAAGAATGGTTATGAACATCATATATGAGTCCTAATGATCTCTACATGTTATATTGATCAAGTTTTCTCCAAGAGTTTGAGGGTGATTTGCCTAGGAAACCCTAGTTTGACTAGGTATCTTGAGTAACTTCTCCAACAATCTATCTCACCAATTGATAAAATTTCTTAAGGGACACTTCAAAATTCATCATATTATGCATATATTATCTACCATGAGCCAAGAAAGTCGAGATAATTGGAAGTTAGCAAGTTGGTTGATGGTGGTTGGCCAGATGGATTCATCTGATCAAAACTGGGTCTCCCTAGACCCTATCTCCTATAATTTTCACCATATGAAAATAATTCCAAGAGAAAACTTACTCTAAAAGACATTCCAAACAACTTTCATGTTGAGACCTAGAGCTAGTTTTGCTTGGAAAATCATTTTCTATGTTGAAATATTATAGGTCATTTTGTCTAAACCCTAATTTGAAATTCAACTTCCCAAGGCCATAACTTGCTCAATGTTTATGAAATGAAAGATTTACAAGTTGCACAATCAAATTCAATGTGTCTACTTTGACTTTTATGTTTGGAGTGGGAGCTAATTCAACTTTTTTGAGCATGTGATTGTTGGATAAATAAATCCAGCGTCACCCTTAGGGATTCGAATGGGCTTAACATCCCAACCCATGGCGCTTAGAGGGAGCTTACAAACTTCGCTTTAGGTGCAGCCCCTGAAAAAGCTCATACTATAAGGAAATAAAGTTGCACCCTCACTAACAGCAATTGCTTTTAGCTCAGTGGTAAGCGCTTGATCCTTCAATTGGTATCAGAGCTTCGGCTCTGTTATTGATTTTCTAATCAAACACTTAACAGTGTAGAGAGATCCAGAACAAGAAAAACCATGGCCCACACAAATGAAAGAGACAGTTACAATGCTAAGCCTCCTGTTTTTGATGGAGAAAAATTCGACTACTGGAAAGATAGGATTGAGAGCTTCTTTCTAGGCTATGATGCTGATCTCTGGGACATTGTCACAGATGGATACAAACCTCCTGTCACAGAGGATGGAGTTGAAGTTCCCAGAAGTATGATGTCAGATGATCAGAAGCGAGTTTTCAAAAATCATCACAAGGCCAGAACCATACTTCTCAATGCTATATCTTACAACGAGTATGGAAAGATCAGCAATAGAGAAACAGCCAAAGACATACTTGACTCTCTGAGGATGACTCATGAAGGAAACTCTCAGGTCAAAGAGACAAAGGCTCTGGCGCTTATCCAGAAATATGAAGCCTTCAAAATGGAGGATGACGAAGCCATAGAGGTAATGTTCTCCAGATTCCAAACTCTTATTGCAGGTCTCAAAGTTCTAGACAAAGGGTACACAACTGCAGACCACGTCAAAAAGATAGTCAGAAGCTTGCCAAAGAAGTGGAGACCCATGGTCACTGCTCTGAAGCTGTCTAAGGATCTGAACAATATCAGTCTTGAAGAGCTTGTCAGTTCTCTCAGAAGCCATGAGATAGAACTAGTGGAAGACGAACCTCAGAAGAAGAACAAGTCTGTAGCATTAAAGTCCAGATCTGAAAGACGCAAATCTGACAGAACCAAAGCATTCCAGGCCGAGACAGAAGATGCAGATGACTCTGAACAAGAAGATTCTGATGAGGAAGAAGAATTGTCTCTCCTGACCAGAGGATTAAACAACTCTGGAAAAAGAGGAACAACAACTTCAGAAGACCAAAACCCAGAGGGGATCGATCAGAATCAACCTCAAAAGGTAAAACTAACAAAGATATTACTTGTTATGAATGTAAAGAAACAGGTCACTACAGGAATGAATCCCCCAAGCTAAAGAAAGATAGTTCCAGAAAAGAAAGTTTCAAGAAAAATACCTTCAGGACAAAGAAAGGATTAATGGCTACCTGGGATGAAAGCGAATCTGACTCATCAGAATCTGACTCTGATGAACAGGCAAATGTGGCATTCATGGCTACCACATCCAGGAACAGTTCAGATGAAGAATCTGAAGAGGTATTTTCTGAACTCTCTCGATCTTATCTAGAATCATGCTTGTTAGAAACTCTTAACTCATATAAGAATTTAAAACAAAAGTTTAAAGCAATAAAAGGCTGTCTTGAAGAAAAATTTGAAGAATGTGGCAAACTTGAGACGACAATTCTAAAACGAGAAGATGAAATCAGATCTTTAACATTACAAAGAGATGCAGCAAATAAAAATCATTTAGAACTGGAAGAAGCGTTATCTCAAGCTCCACAGACTTCAAATACAATAAATATGAAGAAGCCTTTCAAGAATTTCTGAAAAATGGGATAGGAAGGAGTGTTATGGCATCCATGATTTATGGAGTCAGTCAAAACAATAAAAAGGGAATTGGGTATGATCCTAAGGAAGATAAAACTTCTACTAGTGACCAACTCAAATCTCCATTTTCATATCACTACACACACACACAAGAACAAAAATTTGAAAATGCTAGAAAACCCAAAGTTATAAGAAACTCTGGGAAAACTAATCAGAAAGGACCCAAGAGACTCTGGGTACCAAAAGATAAGATTGTTTATGTTGCAGATATCCTATGCAGCAAAGTTCAAACACCAGTCATGGTACCTGGACTCTGGATGCTCGCGGCAAATGACGGGAAGAAAGTCTATGTTCCAAAGCCTGGAACTTAAAGACGCTGGATTTGTAGGCTTCGGAGGAGATCAGAAAGGAAGGATCAGAGGCTCCGGAACTATTGGTAATGGTACTCTTCCCTCTATATCTGATGTCCTTACGTGGAAGGATTAATGCATAATTTGTTATCCATAAGTCAATTAAGTGATAACGGTTATGACGTGATCTTTAATCAAAAAACATGTAAAGCCATAAATCAAAACAATGGTTCTGTCCTATTCACAGGCAAGAGGAAAAACAATATTTATAAAATTAATCTTTCTGATTTAAAAGACCAAAATGTGAAATGTCTGATGTCTGTTCACGAAGAGCAATGGGTATGGCATAGACGCTTGGGCCACATTAGCATGATAAAACAATCTCAGCTAAATAAACTCGAGTTAGTCAGAGGCCTACCTAAACTGAAGTTTTCTTCAGATGCTCTATGTGAAGCATGTCAGAAAGGAAAATTTTCAAAAACCTCTTTCAAAAAGAAAACTATTGTTACCACCTCTAAGCCTCTGGAACTTCTTCACATTGATTTATTTAGTCCTGTGAAAACAGCATCAGTCAATGGAAAGAAGTATGGACTGGTCATTGTTGATGATTTCAGTCGCTGGACATGAGTGAAATTCCTAAAGCACAGGAGTGAGTCACACTCTGTATTCACTAGTTTCTGCTCCAAAGTGCAAAAAGAATTTGACTCTAAAATTATTAGAGTCAGAAGTGATCATGCTGGGGAATTTGAAAACAAAAATTTTGAGGAATTATTTGACTCTAATGGAATATGCCATGATTTCTCCTGCCCTAGGACTCCACAACAAAATGGAGTTGTAGAGAGGAAGAATAAGACACTCCAAGAGATGGCCAGAACCATGATCAATGAAACAAATGTGGCTAAGCACTTTTGGGCCGAAGCTGTAAATACAGCGTGTTATATTCAGAATAGAATCTCCATAAGACCTATTCTGGAAAAGACTCCCTATGAACTGTGTAAAGGAAGAAAACCAAACATTTCATATTTCCATCCATTTGGATGTTCTTGCTTTATTTTAAACACTAAAGAACATCTGAACAAGTTTGATTCCAAAGCACAGAAAGGTATTATGTTAGGATACTCAGAACGCTCTAAAGGCTACAGAGTATACAATACAGAAACCAAAATTGTGGAAGAATCAATTCATGTCAGATTCGACGATAAGCTTGACCCTGAAAAGTCAAAGCTAGTTGAAAATTTTGCAGATTTAGAAATCACTCTTGCAGGATCTGATAAAGCTCCAGAAGCAACTGCCACTCAGAACTCTGAGGAAATTAATTCCCCAGTAATTCCAAAGAAAGCTAAAAGTCGCATCAACGTATCTGAAGATTTGATTCTGGGCAACAAAGACGAACCTGTCAGAACCAGATCTACCTTCAGGACTTCTGAAGCGACGCCTCTGGGACTAGTGTCTCTGATCGAGCCTACGTCCTGTGATGAAGCACTTCAAGATAACGACTGGGTTTCAGCTATGCAAGAAGAGTTAGATCAATTCACAAAGAATGATGTCTGGGATCTTGTTCCCAAGGCCAGAAGCACTCATGTTATTGGAACCAGATGGGTATTCAGAAACAAGCTGAATGAGAAAGGAAAAGTCGTCAGAAACAAAGCTGGACTGGTGGCTCAAGGTTACAGTCAACAAGAAGGTATTGACTACAATGAAACCTTTGCTCCAGTCGCAAGGTTAGAATCTATTCGTCTTCTTGTATCTTTTGCTATTAATCATTCTACTAAATTATATCAAATGGATGTCAAGAGCGCATTCCTTAATGGTTATATATCAGAAGAAGTGTATGTCAACCAACCTCGAGGTTTTGAAAATCCAAAATTTCCAGAACATGTCTTTAAACTTAAAAAATCGTTATATGGACTTAAACAAGCTCCCAGAGCTTGGTATGAACGTTTAAGTAATTTTCTTCTGGAACACAATTTTATCAGAGGAAAAGTTGACTCCACACTCTTCAGTAAGAACCTTAACAATGATCTCATGATATGTCAGATATATGTTGATGATATTATTTTTGGTTCTGCTAACGCATCTGTTTGTCAAGAATTCTCTGAGTTAATGCAGGCAGAATTTGAAATGAGCTTAATGCAAGAACTAAAGTTCTTTCTAGGAATTCAAATTAACCAAACTTCAGAAGTCACGTACGTTCATCAAAGCAAATACGTAAAAGATGTTCTGAAGAAATTTGACATGGTTGAATGTAACCCTGCAAAGACTCCCATGCATCCAACATGCATTCTTGAAAAGGAAGAAGTCAGTGAAAAGGTTTGTCAGAAGCTCTATCGTGGTATGATAGGCTCCCTTCTCTATCTGACTGCTACTCGACCTGATATTCTCTTTAGTGTCTGTCTCTGTGCCAGATTCCAATCAGATCCTAGAGAAACTCACTTAACAGCAGTTAAGAGAATCTTCAAATATCTGAAAGGAACTCCTAACCTGGGCCTGATGTATGAGAAAACATCAGAGTATAGACTTTCAGGTTTCTGTGATGCAGATTATACAGGAGATAGATTGGAACGAAAAAGCACATCTGGAAATTGTCAGCTCCTAGGAAACAATCTTATATCCTGGGCCAGCAAAAGACAATCAACTATCGCTCTATCAATTGCAGAAGCAGAATATATCTCAGCATCACTGTGCACAACTCAGATGCTCTGGATGAAGAATCGGCTAGAAGATCTGCAAATCTTCGAGAGTAACATTCCTATCTTTTGTGATAATACTGCTACCATTTGTTTAAGTAAGATTCCCATTTTACACTCCAGAGCTAAGCACATTGAAATAAAACATCATTTTATCAGAGACTATGTTCAGAAAGGGATAGTAACATTGAAGTTCATTGATACAGATCATCAATGGGCAGATATCTTTACTAAGCCTTTAGCTGAAGATAGATTTCTTTTTATCCTAGAAAATCTGAACATTCAAAATTGCCCTGAATAAATTGTGCCTCTGAAGATGTAAAATGAGACTCTGACATAAACAAATGAGCTTCTGCCTCTGACTCTGATACTTCTACCAAGTTAAGAAGATATCTGAGTTAGAAATCTCCAGGAACCAATCCTTTGGTATTCCTGAAGATCAGATACATATACACGTGGAGTGAATTGCGTCTAACCTTGGAACTTCTAGACAGCTGTCCAGAAGAAATTCAAAGGACAGACGTTTGAGATCTCCTCGAGCAGTGTGCATACTGTTGGGATTAGACATTCATTAATGAGCCATAATCATTTTTCCCTCTAAGCGTGCTAACTTGGTTTTTGTGCTAAACTCTGATTGTTGTGTCGTTTTGCATGCAGTTCGTTTTAGTATATAAACACTTCTCTCACATTGTGCACACACTTCACTCTAACTCACTTTCTCAAACCAGTTCTCTTAGGCATTTCTGCAAGCAGTTCATCTTCATCTTGTTCTTCATCCTCAATGGATTCTCAACAACAATCAGTATTCAACTACTCTCAACAAATGGACTCCAGCAACACAGCTCAAAGCACAAGCACTCCTACTCCAACAGTTACACGCGTAACCATAACACCAGTTTACAAGGAACCTCATATTCTTGACCGTGAGGCTCACATCAATCTCGCAACTCCTTTTGAAAAACTGGAAGTTTTGCGTGAATCTCTTGTGGATTTCAACAACATGAAGAGGAATGGTGTAGACCTAACTGAAGAACTCCGTCAACAAGGTTGGGAAAACTACTTTCAACGGCTCTATGGCCCCGTTTACCCAAACCTCATCAAGGAATTTTGGAGGTTTGCTGACGCTGACGACCATTTCATCGTCTCCTACGTTTTGGGGGTAAAAATCGTGATTACTGAAAAATCAATTGCCTCTTTGCTGAACATGGAGAAAGCTGGAGGAAGAAGGATTTACAACATCAATCCTAGGGCAAGGTACATTGCTCACGAAATTAACCCCACCATCTTCAAACTCAACACAGAAGGAAATCCCTCAAAGAACAAAGAACTACATCAGAATCTCCGAGTATGGCTCAAGATCATTCTGGGAACTATTCATCATCGCCCAGCATCCAACTCATCAGATTACATCAATACAGATCAGAAGTGTATCCTGTACTGTATTCATAAGGGTCTGAAGCTTTGCCTCCCAGCCCTCCTCTTCAAATATCTCAGAGACTCCGTACGCGCGACCAGGAACAACATGAAACCCAGAACCTACATCCCTCTGGGAAGACTTCTCTCTGATGTTCTGATTGAAAATGGGCTTGTAGATCATCTGGAGAAAAACAAACTCATGGACGATTTGGCAATAGATACTGGAAGGCCTCTGAACTCCAGAAATTTGAAGAGCATGGGAATTCTGAAGAAGATTCAAGTCAAACCTACGCTGGACACCTCCTGGGACGCTTTAAAAGATCAGAGGAATATGCCAAATGGTCTCGCAAGGTTCTACAAGAATGAACCCAGAGAGGCAATCCTCCACTATCTCCAACGTCTGAAGGATGAAGGAGTGGACATCTCAGACTTCAGATTAGACGATCTATCAGATTCAGAACCAGAATTCGTGAAGTTCAAAAGAGGTCCATCTGAGAAGTCTTCAAGAGCAAAGAAAGCAAGGCTAGGAGAACCTTCTGAATCAAGACCTTCAGCGCCTCTGCAAGAATCTTCTGGTAAGTCTGCCTCTGCTATTCCCTCTGTACAGTCATTGGCTTCTTCTACTCCTCTACCAACCCCCATCTACACCACATCTGAAACCCCTCCTTCTACAACCAGAACCTCTCAACCTCTACAAAAATTCAATCTTACCAATACCTCTTTGCCACTGTCCGAAGCCGAACAATTAAATCAAACCACTTCCTCATCCACAGCACCAGAATCACCTCCCTATTTTATCATTTCCTCAGATACAGAATACTCTGACCCAACTTCTCCAACCCTAGCCCAACTTCAGGCTCAAAACTTTGCCTCTCAACAACCAACACAACCTCCACCTGAAGTAACTTCACCACCCACATAACAACCAACCATCACTCCTTCTGAAGTTCAACCCTCTGACCTTCATACCTCTGACACTATCCCTCCAAACCCTTCCGCTGAACCTGAACCTGAACCTAAACCTGAACCTGAAACTGTACCTGAACCTGAACCTGAACCTCAAACACTAAACCTAAGCCCTCCAACCTCTCCACCTCAAACATCTGAACCTGAACATTCCTTGCCTACCCTAGAGGAAGCCATTATGCTGTTCGCAGGGGCTTCAGTACAAAAGGTCAAGTTTCTGACCATAAACTCTGGCATCAGTGATGATCCTGACTCTGTAAGGACACACTGGAACAAAGTCATTGGCTGGATGACTTCTGAGGCCTTCAAGCTGAAGCACATCTCTGAGCAAGTCAGAAACGACTTCATCAGAGATGCTGAGGCAAGACTACAGGAGCGTCTGGCCAGAGAAGCTGAAGAAGAAGCCAGAAGGCAAGAAGAAGAAAGAGTCAGACAAGCAGAAATCCAAAGGGCCAAGGAAGCTGAGGCCAAAGCTCTAGCTGACGCTGCCGCTGCTGCTGCTGAAGCTGAAGCAAAGGCAACTGCAGAAGCTGAAGCAAAGGCAACTGAAGAAGCTGAAGCCAGAGCTGCTGAAGAACAAAGTGCTCTGACTCAGGGGGAGTCCTCTTTTGTCATTCGTATGGTTCTCAAGACGCTTGAAGAACTTCAGAAAGACCAGAAGGAACTCAAAACCAGAATGGACAAACAGGACACCGTCAACGACAATGTCCAGAACCTGCTGACTCAACTGCTTCAGAGAATGCCTCCTCCTCCCAACCCTTAGGCACTTAGGATCTTTTGCTTGTTGCCTTCCTTATCTTTGTTTCTGATGTTTGTTTTCCTTTTTCTTGCCCTTATCTTTGATGTTTGTTATCTGAATATATACAATGTTTTGTTGATTATTTTGTTTAAGTCTTTTTGATTCTGACAAAAAGGGGGAGAAATCAAATATAGCTCTGATGAAAAATTGCCTAATACCTTAAGCACTCTGCAAACATACTATTCCTTAAAAATAAATTCTTCTAACACTGGACTTAAGAAATTGCAGAAGGTATCAAGAAACTTCATTGCTTGGAAGCTCTGGTAAGAACTTCTGAACTCCCTAGCCTATCTCAGGGGGAGCTCACTTCTATCTGATATGATATTTTTTAATGTTTCATCTGCTAATTGAGTTTGTTTTGTCATCATCAAAAAGGGGGAGATTGTAAGAACAAAAATTGTTCTACAACAGATTCCAAGATTTTGATGATAACAAAAGACGAAACCAAAAATGGCACTCTAACATAAAGTTTCTAAGTGTGCAGGAATCTAAACAAAAAGAAAGGAATCTGATTACGTCATCAGATACAGAATCATATCAGATACAAATTATCAGAAGCATCTGAAGTAGTAACGCGCTCAAGATGTTCTAACTCTGAGCAAAACAACAAAAACATCAGAGGCATCTGAACAAGGAGTTCGCTCTAGAAGTTCTGAATCTGAACAAAGGTATATCTAAATTCCAGAAGCTCTCAGCGTCATCTGAAGACATCATCAGAACCCTAAAAGATCAAAACATCAAAAGCTCCGAATCCACATAGCAAGATCTCAGATTAACAGAGTCACATAGACCTTGATTATGGATTTCCTAAATCAGAAAGAGTAACGTCTACTTCGAATTTAAATGGAAAGGAAATATTATTGGAAAGAAGTTATTCAGGGAGACAAAGTTGTTTTGGCAAGAAACAACAGAAGTTATGGCATTAATTCCTATTCAAGATCAAATCTGCCATCATTTCAACGGTCCTTTCATCTCTATATAAAGGACAGCAAACAACATTGAGAGACACACCAACGCGCATAAACGTTTTCTTCTCTCTCTCTCAATCTTTCACGAAGCTTTTGCTTAGAACGTGAAATATTCTTTTGTTCTTACTGTTGTAATATTTGCTTTATCCTAGAAGCACTCTAGATTACAAAGTCTTTTTATCTATTACTTTATTTCCTCAAGTGACTCTGCGCAGTCTGTATACTTGAGAGGACTAAGAGACCCATCTCTTAGACGTTGGTTGTAATAATCTTTCAAGATTAGTGGATTAAGTCCTTATTGAAGGCGAAATCACCTTGGCCAGGTGGACTGGAGTAGCTTTGTGTTATAAGTGAACCAGTATAAATTCCTTGTGTGGTCTTATTCTGAAAAAGCGCTTATTTTAAAAAACAATTCAAACCCCCCTTTCTTGTTTTTCTCACCTACAAGTGGTATCAGAGCTTGGTCATGGGTTCGAATCCCCCCGGCTGACACTGGGGGGGAGATTGTTGGATAAATAAATCCAGTGTCACCCTTAGGGATTCGAATGGGCTTAACATCCCAACCCATGACGCTTAGAGGGAGCTTACAAACTTCGCTTTAGGTGCAGCCCCTGAAAAAGCTCATACTATAAGGAAATAAAGTTGCACCCTCACTAACAACAATTGCTTTTAGCTCAGTGGTAAGCGCTTGATCCTACAGTGATATGAGGTTACATTATAGGTCACTTTTGACCTATACCATTGATCAAGTGATTTTTCCAAACTTCAAAAATGCATAACTCTATCATTTCAAATCCAAATGACATTAAATTGGTTACCATTTTGAAGGTCTTTGAGATATCTACAACTTTGATGAAGGCACTTTTCTCATTTGAAGCTCTTATAGAAAGTTCAGCAAGATGGAATATTGAGACATATGGCTTCACACTTAGAAAAATTTTGATATGTAAAAAATTTCCAAACTTCCACCTCAAAGTGTTGGACAAAAAATGCATAGGCCGTGCATGGCTTAAGCAGGGTGACATCACTTGGCAAAGATCAAGCTTCAAACATCAATGTGCATTTCATTGGCCTATGCGCGCCCATGCACCATTGCATCACCATTTGCCAAAATTGGAAAGTGAATTAGAGTGTGAAATTATCAACCATTTCAACTATAAATAGAGCTTCAATTGCTCAAAAATGAGAACACCTTCGCGCCAGCTTTGATCCCCCCATCTTAAACCCTCACTTTGTAAAGGATAAGCCTGAAAAATTCTCTTAAATTTGAGCTTGAATTTCCACTATTTTGAAATTCAATTCTCCAGGAATCCATAGTTTTTTAACCATTCAATCCTTCTCTTTCAAGCAAGTGGAGTGAGATCAAGCACAAGCAAGATCAAGACCAGTTGAATCCAGACCTCCATTGAAGGTATTTTCAAGAAATTTTAAACTCTTCGATTCTCTCGAATTCTTGCTCAATTCTATTTATTCTTTGGTTGTATGAAGTCCTAGTAGGAAAGAAGTTTGAGTTACTTTGAGGTCAAATCGAAGCAACTCAGTTCATGCACCTCAAATTTCAATTCCATGTATCTCTCAATATACTTGGAATTGGAGTGAATGGAGGTCAGATTCGAGCTCAGTGCCATTTTTTCTTTAAGATCATGTCCTTGTTTTTCATTTTGGTGATGGTTCATGGTGGACCAGTCCGGTGAGGTCCACCGGAAAAGATGACCGGAGCTCTGGCTCCGGCGATGAGTTGGCAAGGCTCTGAACCACATGATTCGTTACTTTTGTTCTAATCCTGAGCATTAGTTTTGATTACCAAAGTTGCCACGCGCTGACTAAGGTCTATGATGGATAGCGTGCTCCTAGCCATTTGATATGCCACCTCAATTAATGAGGGAGATCAGATGGTCCACGTATTTTGGATTTTCTGAATTTTTATTTTAATTGCATTATTTTCAATAATTCATATTAAATTCAATATTGATCCAAAAAATATGGGACTTTCACCAAAACAAATTCAAATATTTTTCTCTTTCATATTCTGAATTAAAATTATTTTTTGGATCATTATTAATATCTTTCATGAATTAATTGATTTTGCATTTGTTTTTAATTGTTTAAAAATATTTTTAAATGTCCAAAAATTATTAAATTTTTTCTCCAGGGTTCTTTGACTTTGTTTGACCTATGATAAATCTCATGGCCATTTCTTTGGTGTTTTGATAAGATTATAGGAATTGGACAAAACATATTTGATTTAAATGCACTATTTTATTATTTTTAATTGAATAAATGCCAATTATTTTTGTTGACCACTTGTATTGACTTGTTTTAGTTTGCTTGTTGTTGTTGGGCCTTGGTCAAGGTTGATTTGATTTTGTCAAATTAATATCATTGGATTTAGGGGATTGATGGAATGTACATTCCATCTCCCAAAATGAATGAATGATATTAATTTGGTAAAAGTCCTCCTTTGACCAATTTGTGTTTTCATTCATCCCCTTCCATCTTCATCTCATTCCTCTTCTTAATTCATTCATTCTATTTGGCCTATGACATCTCAAAGTTCTAATGCTAGTTGATTGAAAAATTAACATGAGTATGGATGAGATTAGGCCACACCTTTTGCATATTCTTTTTTGTGTGTGGTTTGTTTCATGAGCATAGTCCATATACTATGTCTCTAACATGCATTAACACCAAAAATTCTATTGCTCGGCCTCAAATAGTTGTGACTTCTACATAAGTCCAATTACGATTGCTTAACGTAGCGCTAAATTTGTGACATAAAAGGCATAAGCATTCTAGTTAGTGAGATTGTAAGTCTCCCCTCTTTCATGGTATTGTTTGGAAACTTGGCCTTCTTTCCTTCCTTTGGAAGATGTTTTGGTTCAAGGATCCATGCTTGTGATAAGTGGGTTGAGTGTTTTCCAAAGAATGTCTTGAGAAGCAAAAGCAAAACAAAACTAACTTCTAACCTACTAACTACTAACTTTTAATTTCAAGCTTTTACATTAATGCAATTTACTTCTAGTATTTTATTTCATTTGCCATTGTTCATATCATTCTAATTGTTTATGTTAATGTAATTTTCACTTTGTCCATTTGGACCATGAAATTCTGGTATCAGATATAAGATGTCGAAGGTAGTGTCAAGACACTGATATCTGTTAATACACAATGGATAAATAAATAGAATTGAAAAGCAAACAACACAAGCAATTGTTAACCCAGTTCGGTGCAACTCACCTACGTCTGGGGGCTACCAAGCCAGGAAGGAAATCCACTATAATAGAATTAGTTCAAAGACTATCCGTACACTTTAACAAGTTACAGTCTTTCTCACCTAATCTCTACCCGTGCAATTTCTACCTAAGCACTCTTAGATATGAGAACCCACTCACTTCCCTTACAATCACACACCCATGATTATAAATAACAATCCCTTGTGAAAAGAAAATACTTTTCAATTACAATATTCTTGATTTTACTTCACAGTTTCAATCAAGAAGACACACTCTTGATCTTGCTTCAAAGCTTTGATCAAGAAGACAAATCAGTCCAATTCAATCATCTATGGATGACTTGAATGACCTACAGACACAAACCCTAGCTCTCTCTCTAAATTTCGCTCAGTCTTGGTTGTGTGTACAATCAGGTTTTCTAAGTCCCTTTTTATAGAAACATTGGACAACTTGAAAACCCTAAATATATTTTCCAATTAAATCTTTTCAAATTAACTGTAAAGATCTCCTTGGAAAATAAACAAATCTAGTTGATATCCCTGATAGATTGCACCAGCTAGCCATATCTTCAATCAACCAATGATTGCCACCAATTGTGCAATCACAAAACACCAGACATTCATACTGAATGTTCTGTGTACAGGATGTCATGACATCGGGTCTGACATCTGGAAAAATCCTGCACAATCCAGTTTCCTTTTATAGCAGGTACAACCATATCAGTTACCATGACAATGAATATGTCAAATGAAACAATCCTGCAGCATATGTCTTCCAATTTATCTCCAGCAGGTACATCCAATATTAGAAGCCTTAGCATTGTAAGTGGCATTCTGAAACAATCCTGCTTGCATATATTCTTCAACTCCAGCAGGTACATAGGATATCTCATGTTAAGACATCACACATAACATCTTGTGAACACTCTTTGTTTTACCAAAATTGCTGCCAACTCTTAGAAACAACAAACTCCCCCTTTGGAAAATTTTGGCTAAAACATATATTTGTCCTTTTTGGTCACAAGGCAAACTATCAGCAGTTAAACCACTAAACAGTAGTTTAATCAGCAGCAGAAGCAAAACAATTACTAGCTAAGGCTACTAGTAATACACACATGCACAAGGGTACTTCTCCTCCCCCTAAATCTGTGCAACAAACAACATAATTACTAGTTATGGATGCAACTAGTAAGACACACAAATGCACAATGCACCAGGGTACATTTTCTCCCCCTAAATCTGTGCATTCACCAAAAACAGCTATTATAACTCCAGCACCTGTACCAGCCAGAATGTCACACTGACATCTGCTATAACATCAACCCCTGTGCACCTCTTCAGCACCTGTGCACCTCTTCCAATAATGGTTGTACTTCTATTTATCCATCTCAGCCAGTACCCAGCTTCACCCAGCTCCACCAGCTCCATATACTTCTCCCCCTTTTTAGTCAAAATTGACCAAAGGTAAATAAATCTCATAGAATCTTTACACCAATCACATCTCTCGCTATACCATACCTCATAGAACTCCATACTCTTTTTATGAGAACTATCCCCAGACTCCTTTGATTGCTATAGATTCTCATACACACAGATCCCCAATTTTCCTCTTAAACATTCACATTGATTGGCATCCAAGGCTTTTGTGAATATGACAGCTAATTGCCTCTCTGTAGGAACATGCTCTAGTGCTATGATCTTTTCTTCCACAAGTTCTCTGATGAAGTGATGCCTGATATCTATGTGCTTAGTCCTGCTGTGCTAAATAGGATTCTTGGAAATATTTATAGCACTCAGGTTATCATAGTATAATGTCATGACTTCTTGTGTGACATTGTATTCAGACAATATTTGTTTCATCCAGACCAGTTGAGAACAACTACTTCCCGCTATTATGTACTCAGCTTCAACAGTGGATAGAGATACACAATTCTGTTTCTTACTGAACCATGAAATCAGATTGTTCCCTAAGAAGAAGCATCCTCCTGATGTGCTCTTCCTATCATCAGCACTTCCAGCCCAGTCTGCATCACAGTATCCAGTCAACATAGATCTAGATCCATGAGTATATAACATCCCATAGTCACTAGTGCCATTGACATATTTCAGTATTCTCTTTACTTGGTTTATGTGACTGACTTTTGGTTCAGCTTGATATCTAGCACACACACCAACAGCAAATGCAATGTCAGGTCTGCTTGCTGTGAGGTATAGCAGACTCCCTATCATGCTTCTGTATAGACTTTGATCTACACTGACACCATTTTCATCTTTGGAGATTTTTACATGTGTAGGAGCAGGAGTTCTTTTATGACTTGCATTCTCCATGCCAAACTTCTTCACAATGTTCTTGGCATACTTGCTTTGAGATAAGAAGATAGAGTCTTCCATCTGTTTGACTTGTAGCCCAAGAAAGTAAGTTACTTCTCCAACAAGGCTCATCTCAAATTCAGATTGCGTTTGTCTAACAAAGTGTTCAACCATCTGCTCTGACATTCCACCAAATACTATGTCATCTACATATATTTGTGCCACCATGAGCTTCCCTCCTTCATTCTTCACAAACAGAGTTTTGTCAATACCTCCTTTCCTGTATCCATTGTCAGTGAGGAATACTGTGAGCCTCTCATACCAAGCCCTGGGAGCTTGTTTTAACCCATAAAGGGCTTTCTTCAATTTATACACATGTTTAGGAAGGTTTGCATCTGTGAAGCCTTTAGGCTGTTCAACATATACTTTTTCATTTAGGTAGCCATTTAGAAAGGCACTTTTCACATCCATCTGAAACAGTTTGAATTTCAGAATACATGCCACTCCAAGCAGTAATCTAATGGACTCAAGGCGAGCTACAGGAGCAAAAGTTTCATCAAAGTCAACTCCTTCTACTTGAGTATATCCTTGAGCTACCAATCTAGCTTTGTTTTTAGTAACAACCCCTTGTTCATCAGATTTATTCTTGTATACCCACTTTGTACCTATGACATTTACTCCTTCAGGTCTAGGAACCAATTCCCATACTTCATTCCTTTTGAATTGACCTAGTTCTTCTTGCATGGCATTGATCCAGAACTCATCAGTCAAGGCTTCCTTGATATTTCTGGGCTCAATCTTTGACACAAAGCAGCCATGTGAGATTACTTCTCTTGATCTAGTAGTGACTCCTTTATATGGGTCTCCTATGATAAGGTCTTTGGGATGATCCTTCTGAATTCTGATAGAGGGTCCCTTGTTGATTTTGTCATCTTCAGGTTCAATTTGAGGTGGTTCTTCTTCCTTATTCTTGTCTGAGGAGTCAGCTGGAGAATCATTCAGAGATGTCTCGACATCGTCTGTGACATCCGTCTGTTGATCATCAACCACTACATTAATGGATTCCATCAACACATTAGTTTTGGAATTGAAGACCCTGTAGGCTCTGCTGTTTGTTGAATAGCCCAAAAATATTCCTTCATCACTTTTGGGATCCATCTTCCTTCTTTGCTCACGATCAGCTAAGATATAGCATTTGCTACCAAATACATGGAAGTATTTTACTGTAGGTTTTCTTCCTTTCCAGACTTCATAGAAAGTTGTGGGAGTCCCTTTCTTTAATGTCACTCTGTTGTGGACATAGCAGGCTGTGTTCATGGCTTCAGCCCAAAAATGATAGGGTAACTTCTTAGCATGAATCATAGCTCTGGCTGATTCTTGCAGAGTCCTATTTTTCCTTTCCACCACACCATTTTGCTGTGGAGTGATGGGGGATGAGAACTTATGATGAATTCCTTCTGAAGAACAAAATTCAGCAAATTTGTTGTTCTCAAACTCCTTTCCATGATCACTTCTAATTTTGATAACAGGACTTCCTTTTTCCCTTTGAAGCTTCAGACACAGCTCCTTAAAGACTTCAAACACCTCAGATTTTTCTCTGATAAAATTGATTCAGGTGTATCTGGAGAAATCATCCACCATCACATATGCATATTTCTTACCACCAAGGCTTTCTACCTGCATGCGTCCCATTAAGTCCATATGAAGTAGTTCCAGGACTTTGGTAGTTGTGTCATGTCTGAGCTTCTGGTGTGACATCCTTGTCTGTTTTCCAATCTTTCAGGTGCAGATGGCCCAATCTTTGATGCCATATCTTCACTTCTTCTTCTTTAGCTAAGGTACACATTGAAGAGTATCCAGTTTCTTGAGAGCTCCACATGTAGCAGTTGTCTTTGGACCTAACTCCCTTCATGATTACTTTATTTTCTTTGTTAGTAATCAAACATTTAGTTTTTGTGAAGTTTACATTCAGACCTTGACCACATAGTTGACTGATGCTTATGAGATTAGCAGTTAATCCCTTAACAAGTAGAACATCATCAAGGTCAGGAACTCCAGGGAAATCTAGCCTACCCATTCCCTTGATTTCCCCTTTTGCACCATCACCAAAAGTAACATAGCTCATGGCATGAGGATGAAGTTCAGTCAACAGGTTTTTGTTCCCAGTCATATGTTTGGAGCAACCACTGTCAAAATACCAATCTTCTTTGGCTGAGACTCTGAGGGAAGTGTGGGCTATTAGACTTGTGACCTTTGTCTTAAGAGCCCATTGCTTTCTGCTGACAGTCTTGTGATGTTTGGACCTAGATTGGTGTTAAGACTGAACAGGACCAGGATAGCCAATAGCTTATAGCAGAAGGGCTTCAGGTGGCCAAGTTTTCCACAATATTGGCATTTCCATCTTTAATGGTTCCCTTTCTGCTGTTGTGACATCTGATGTGACATCTCAAATTTGTTTCTACCATGACTGCTCTTAGGTTTGGATTTGGATTTGCAACTGCACT
Source organism: Lathyrus oleraceus (assembly GCF_024323335.1). Taxonomy (NCBI): domain Eukaryota; kingdom Viridiplantae; phylum Streptophyta; class Magnoliopsida; order Fabales; family Fabaceae; genus Lathyrus; species Lathyrus oleraceus. Next base: position 213,796,186 of record NC_066580.1, read on the forward strand.
CACCCTTGAATCCAATGCCAGATTTGTTTCCAGTTATTTGCCCAGTCTGGAGAATCTTGTCTAGGGTGGTAGATCCATTGTTAAGCATTTTTACATACTTAGTCATCTCATCTAGTTTGGAATTCAAGAATACAGCCTCAGTTTCCAATTTTGAGATGGTTTCCATATACTCTTTCTTCTCATTTTTCATCTGAGCTATCACTTCCTCCTGTCTTTTAACTTGTCTGCACAATCCTGCCCTTCTGTGGCACCATTCTTTGTAGGTAGTGTCCAGTTCTTCAAAGGATCTTTCATCATCAATTGACTCTTCCTCAGACCTCCATCTTCCTGTCAAAGAATTTACATGACTTGTAGCTTCTTCAGTTTCACTTCCATCAGACCAAGAGGCTACAAGACATCCCTTTTGTTTCTTGAGGTAGGTCCCACATTCAGTTTTAATATGACCATACCCATTACACTCATAGCACTGAACTTCTTTGGGCTTTTCTTCAGACTTTGTGGTCTTACCAAAGCTGTTGGATTTATTGATGTCAGATGTGATGTTTTTGACATCTACCTTTTTCATTAGTCTGTTGAACTGTCTTCCCAGCATTGCTATCTCATTTGCCAGGTCTTCATCAATGTCATGACCACCTACCTCATCTTCCTCTTCGGTGTTTGACACAAATGCTATGCTCTTGGCCTTCTTTTCATCTCCATCACATATTCCCATCTCAAATGTTTGGAGGGACCCAATCAGCTCATCCACTCTCATATTTGAGATATCTTGAGAATCTTCTATGGCTGTGACTTTCATAGCAAATCTCTTGGGGAGTGATCTTAATATCTTTCTTACCAGTTTTTCATCTGACATCTTCTCGCCCAAGGCTCTAGAGGCATTGGCAATTTCAAGAATGCTCATGTAAAATTCATGAATATTTTCATCTTCTTTCATTCTTAAGTTTTCAAACTTGGAGGTGAGCAGCTGAAGTCTAGACATCTTTACCCTAGATGTGCCTTCATGAGTGATCTTGAGAGTGTCCCAAGCCTCTTTGGCTATTTCACAGTTATTTATCAGCCTGAAAATATTCTTGTCCACTCCATTGAAGATGGCATTCAGAGCTTTAGAGTTTCCAAGAGCAAGATCACCCTCCTCCCTGGACCATTGTTCTTCAGGCTTCTTCTCAGTGGTGACTTCTCCTTCTTTAGTAATGACAGGATGCACCCAACCTGTTAGCACAACTTTCCAAGCCTTGTTATCAAGGGATTTCAGAAACGCTACCATTCTAGGTTTCCAATAGTCATAGTTAGAACCATCCAAAATTGGTGGCCTATGAACAAATCCTCCATCTCTCTCCATTGTACCAGAAAGTATTGCCCCTAGATCTCACCCAGAACCAGAGCAGGATGCCTGCTTTGATACCAATTGAAATTCTGGTATCAGATATAAGATGTTGAAGGTAATGTCACGACACTGATATCTGTTAATACACAATGGATAAATAAATAGAATTGAAAAGCAAACAACACAAGCAATTGTTAACCCAGTTCGGTGCTACTCACCTACGTCTGGGGGCTACCAAGCCAGGAAGGAAATCCACTATAATAGAATTAGTTCAAAGATTATCCGTACACTTCAACAAGTTACAGTCTTTCTCACCTAATCTCTACCCGTGCAATTTCTACCTAAGCACTCTTAGATATGAGAACCCACTCACTTCCCTTACAATCACACACCCATGATTATAAATAACAATCCCTTGTGAAAAGAAAATACTTTTCAATTACAATATTCTTGATTTTACTTCACAGTTTCAATCAAGAAGACACACTCTTGATCTTGCTTCAAAGCTCTTATCAAGAAGACAAATCAGTCCAATTCAATCATCTATGGATGACTTGAATGACCTACAGACACAAACCCTAGCTCTCTCTCTAAATTTCGCTCAGTCTTGGTTGTGTGTACAATCAGGTTTTCTAAGTCCCTTTTTATAGAAACATTGGACAACTTGAAAACCCTAAATATATTTTCCAATTAAATCTTTTCATATCAGCTGTAAAGATCTCCTTGGAAAATAAACAAATCTGGTTGATATCCCTGATAGATTGCGCCAGCTAGCCATATCTTCAATCAACCAATGATTGCCACCAATTGTGCAATCACAAAACACCAGACATTCATACTGAATGTTCTGTGTACAGGATGTCATGACATCGGGTCTGACATCTGGAAAAATCCTGCATAATCCAGTTTCCTTTTATAGCAGGTACAGCCATATCAGTTACCATGATTATGAATATGTCAACTGAAACAATCTTGCAGCATATGTCTTCCAATTTAGCTCCAGCAGGTACACCCAATATCAGAAGCCTTAGCATTGTAAGTGGCATTCTGAAACAATCCTGCTTGCATATGTTCTTCAACTCCAACAGGTACATAGGATATCTCATGTTAAGACATCACACATAACATCTTGTGAATACTCTTTGTTTTACCAAAATTGCTGCCAACTCTTAGAAACAACAGACCATATTGTGTGATATATTTGGTTTGTGTATACTTTGTTTGTTTGTGTGGTCTTTGACCATTAATGTACATAATAATCACAAAAACCCTAAAAAACTTTTGAGTGGACTGTTGGCTTGATCTTGATCAAATGGACTTAGAATCTAGGCAACCTGCCTATGCAAATGAACTTGGCCAATTCTTACTTGTTGAAGAGCCAAGTGCTTGCAATTTGAAATTCATCTGATATATCTTTGAAGATCTCTCTAGGGTTCATCTGCAACATGATCATTGTGAAGCTGTTATTTTGAACCTGTGACTTGTGGAATTCATCTGTTGCATGGGCTATTTTGAAGAAGATCATGAAATGGATAAGCTTGGATGAGGCCATATTTATTTAATGTCTTGCTCTTCAAGATAATATAATTGTGCATTTGTGTGTTGCTTGATTCTAAAAGTCCAAGGGAATTCTGGGTTTCTTTTGACATTTTTGTCTATTGGATTGCTACCCACTTGGTCAGATCTTTTCAACTCTAAACTTTTAAATTTTGTGCATAGGGTAGTCTCTTCATCTTCTCCCCATTTCTCTAATTACAAAATTTCTCCCTCCATTTTCAAAATCTTTTTTGTGTGAACTATTTTTGTTCAAAACTTTGACCACTTTTGCAAAAAGATAGAAACTTTGGCCTTATGTCATTGCATTTTCAAACTTATTTTTCTTAAGTCAAACATGTAAATAAACTTAACTGTACTTGACTTAAACTTTTAGAAAGCCAAAAAGAACTAACTCATTCAAATAATTTTAGGCCTTTGTGCCTTTCAAATTTAATATTTGTTAAAATCAATGCATCCACTTCGAAATTTGTATCACGAACTACGAGGTTTTGATCGCTCATTTTTATGTTGGTACGTAGGCACAAGTCTGAAGGTCTTGTCAAACACAAAAATATAATTAATGAATTCTTTCCTCATCCCCCCATTCTATTTGTTAGTAAACATCACTTTGTACAAAGTCCATATGCACACAAAAAGGGCTCCCTAGGAGTACCTAGGACACTTTGGGTGCTAACACCTTCCCTCTGTGTAACCAACCCCCTTACCTGTGATCTCTGACTTTTATTAGTTTTTATTTGAAAACTTCTTACTTTTTGGGTTTTGTTCGTACTTTTTCCCTTTTCCCTTGGAAACAATAAAAGCGCGATGGCGACTCTTGTTAATTGATCTCTAGCTTGTCAGTAGCTTAATGATCATGAATTTCCCGCTACAGAAATTAAGTGGCGACTCTGGCTGGGGAGTAGTCTCTAGTGGGTTTAGCCTACTTTTTGTGTGAATATATTTGTATATATGTGATGTTTGTATATGTGTATGTGATATAATATGTTTGTTGTGCATGGTAATCTCTGAGTGGTGAGATAAGTTCTAACCCGAACTTGAGTGCAATTAAGATAGGAGGATGGTATAGTCATGTTCGACTTGTGTGGAGTAGTCCTTAACAAGTTGGCTTGAGATCTATCCGCTCAGTGGAGATTCTTTTGGATTTGGAAATGTCACACAAGTATTTATGGTTAGGCATTACTATCTCTAATTAGGTCCGAGAAGCTGAGGACCTTAGAACATTTAACCCATCTTGGCCTATTTAGGACGTAGTGTAGAAAATGTTCAAGTGTAGACTTGATAACAGGTTTTACGCGATACTACACTCAGACGAGTTTCTCTTGAGAATATTATGGGTCGATGAGTCAGTCATCTTAACCTGTAATATCCTATATATGGAATTAAGACTCTGAGAACTTTTTAGAACATGATCTATAGGTTGTATCCCTAGTTCACTCCTTTGGGATGGTTCTTACTCGGACTCCATGCTCGTGACTTGCAACAAACCCTTGATTCTTGGTTGATCCAATCAAGTCTTGTCAATATCAATGGAACTTGGGTGTTGATACAGTGAAAACCATAATCCACCAAAATGGATGATTGATCTTGACAATGACTTGATTCATCCCTTGACCTTTGTTTTCCTTGTGTGTGATCCCTTATTTGTGATTGTTGCATTCATGCATTCATGCGCATCATAACATTCATCACACGAAAATTTCAAGGAACTAAGGTATCATTTGCAAATATTTTCAGACCATGGATTATGGACGAAGGAACACTAAGAAGTACAGATTCAGATGTCCAGATTTGAAAGAGTTAAGGAAGCTAACATATTTTGTATTAGATCCCTTGGACTTCAAACAACTTCATGGGAAGCTTCTGTCCATCTTGTCTGCTAAGGTGGTTGAAGGACTTTTGAGTGTGCTAGTGCAGTTCTATGATCCTCTCTACCATTGTTTCACTTTCCCAGATTTTCAGCTTGTGCCTACCTTGGAGGAGTATTCTCATCTTTTAGGGATACCTGTTTCTAGTAGAGTGCCTTTTAGTGGATTGGAGGGGATTCCTCGATCTAGTGTTATTGCTGAAGCTCTTCACTTGAAGAAGTCTGAGATAGAGGCTCATTGGGTGAAGAAAGGAGGGTTATTTGGGTTGCCATATGTTTTCCTCATCAAGGAAGCTACTACTTTTGCTCAAGCTGGTAGTGTGGACGCTTTTGAAGCTATCTTTGTGTTGCTCATCTATGGATTAGCTTTATTCCCTAACATTGACAATTTTGTTGATGTTAACGCCATTAGACTTTTCTTGATTGGGAATCCTGTGCCTACTTTGTTGGGCGATATGTATTTCTCTTTGCATCTAAGGAATTCTAAGGGTGGTGGAACGATAGTTTGTTGTATTCCTCTTCTGTACAAGTGGTTTATTTTGCACTTGCCTCAGACGCCTGCTTTTATGGAGAACAAACAATGTCTAAGGTGGTCTCAGAGACTTATGTCTCTCACTAATGATGATATAGTTTGGTATGACCCATCTTTAAGCAGTTTGGATATTATTGATAGTTGGGGTGAATTCTTTAATGTGCCTCTCATTGGTTCACAGGGAGGAATTAACTACAACCTTGCTTTGGCTCGTCGTCAACTTGCGTTCCCCTTGAAAGACAAACCTAATAACATGTTGTTAGAAGGTCTTTTCTATCAAGAGAGTAAAGATCCCCAACATTTGAAACAAAAGATTATGCATGCTTGGCATAATGTGCTTAGGAAAGAAAGATCTGAGCTTGGTCCACGCAATTGTGTAGCTTTGGAAACTTACACTCTTTGGGTAAATAAGAGAGCTTTGGACTTGAAGATGGCTTATCCTTGTGAAAGACCTATGTCTATGGTTGTGGTTGAGCCATTAACTCTCCCTAACTAAGATGTAAAGGAGTTGGAAGACGCGTTCGTCAATATGAAGCAAGAGAAGGATATGGGGGAAGAACGTTTCCATGCTTTGAGCAAAAAGCATGAAGAGTTGCAGTTGGAGTCTAAGGACAAAGATGCACTGATTGAGCTACTTGAAGATCGAGTGATGAAGAGACAAAGAGAGCCAGATGTTTCATCTTCTAGCATGCCTTAACCTTCCATTACTTGGAAGAAGATTGTTGATCAACTTGTCGTCGAGAAGACTCAGATGAAGGCTTCTTTTGAGACCGAGGTCCGTCGCATTCGAAGGAAGTACGCGCCTTCAGCCAGATCTTCCGACATTGTTGTTAGGGATCTTTAGGATGACTAGTCTCCTTTTCTCTTGTATCTTTTTATTTTGGTTTCTGAAGTTGTACTCAGTGTAATCCTTCCAATTTATATAAATAAAAAGAGATTTTTGGTCATATCAAATTGTTGCAATCGCCATTTAAATATTATATATTTGCAAAAGATATAGTAAGTTCCTTGGAAATAAAAATAATCAAGCATTTGCATTTCATGCATCATTTGCATAAGCAGGTTTTTGCTAGGTGTTTGATTGGTGTTTCTTCTGTGCTTTAGCCAAACTGACTCACCGGTACAATACCAGAGCCAATCATCTAAGAATTAGGGAACATCTAGAGCAAGAGAACAGAGAGTTGAAGGACGAGATCGCCCGATTGACTGCCATGATGTCGTCAATTCTTGCTGCTCAGAGTCAAGTTTCTCCAACACTTGCAACTCCTCCCGCGAGGACTATTATTTCATAAGTGGTTACCTCTACCGTGCCTGCTGCTACCGCCCACTTCACGTCAAACCTGCCTGCCGGATTCCCGTGGGGAATGCCGCCTAACTTTGTGCCAGAAGGCTTTGCGCCTACATTTGCTTCCATGCCGACATCTAGCCCGATCATGTCCGTGCCACCTCTAGTTGTGCACACTTTGCCTCGCGTAGAGGATACCATCTATCATTCCGAGCCGTCTGAGGGTCCGGATGTCTTTGAGAAGATGGATGAAATGAAAGACCAATTTCTTGAGCTGCGCAAGGAATTGAAGACGCTGAGAGGTAAAGATCTATTTAGGAAGAGTGCTGCCGAATTGTGTTTGGTACCAAATGTCAAAATCCCGATGAAGTTCAAAGTGCCTGACTTTGAAAAATATAAGGGGAACTCTTGTCCGCTCAGTCATCTTATGATGTATTCCCGCAAGATGTCAACTCAGACTGATAATGACCAATTTCTTATTCACTACTTCCAGGATAACCTGATTGGTGCTGCACTCCGTTGGTACATGGGGTTGGATAGTGCAAGCATCCGCACTTTCAACAACTTGGGAGAGGCTTTTGTGAAGCAATACAAATATAATGTGGACATGGCGCCGGATAGAGACAAGTTGAGGTCTATGTCTCAAAAGGACAAAGAGACATTCAAAGAGTATGCGCAAAGATGAAGGGAGTTGGCTGCCCAGATCACTCCTCCTTTGTGGGAGAAAGAGATGACAAAGATCTTCTTGAAAACCCTGAGTTTATTTTATTATGAACGCATGATCGCTAGTGCCTCCATTGATTTTACCGAAATGGTAAATATGGGGATGAGACTTGAAAAAGGAGTCTGTGAAGGACGTTTGTCAAGAGATGAGGCGTCAACAAGTAAGAGATATGGCAATAGTTTCAGCAAGAAGAAGGACAGTGAGACCAATGCAATTTCTAGTGGGAGGAAGAGGATGCCTCGGATCAGAAGAAATCCACCACCCCGTCAACATCATAATCATCAAGTGTCATATGTAATTCCGGTATTTTCTAATCTACAAGTAACACCAATTCAACAACAATAACATCAACGTCAACAACAACAACCGCAATAAAGAACAAATACCTACAACAACAACAATATCAATAACAATCAGCATCAGCAAAACTTTGAGAGGAAGAAGGTCTCTTTTGACTCGATTCCTATGTCGTATGCAGAGTTGTATCCATCGCTAGTTCTCAAGAACTTAATTCAACCGAGGAACCCACCGCAGATCCCAGAACCACTTCCCTGGTGGTATAAACCTGAGCTCCATTGTGCTTTTCATCAAGGAGCACCCGACCATGATATCGAAAACTTCTATCCATTGAAGTATGAGGTTCAAAAGCTTAAGAAGAGTGGTATGGTGTCCTTTGAGGACCGCGTGCCAAATGTAAAAGCAAACCCTTTGCCCGCTCATGGGAACTCTTCAGTGAATATGTGTCGCATTACGCGAAAAACCGACGGGAAAACAAAACAACAGAGCCGCCACCGTGCGTTATTTATCCCAAAAGAGGGAAAGGAAACGCTCGAAGTAAACCTGGAAAAGACATGGTCTCGCGACCAAAGAGAATGGGATCGGGAGTCGGTTATGCGAAGGGAAGGTATTAGCACCCCTACGCATCCGTCGTACTCGACGGGATCCACGCACAAAAGGAAGGATAAAGGTTGCTAAAACACTGCTCAAACACACACACACTGGCTGAAAGAGGCACAAGAAAACAAAGAAACTAACTCGGCAGGATATCGCATCCTGGGCCTACGTAGTCTATCAGGCATAGACATCAGAGTCGACGTAGTTCGGACAGGGGGAAACGTGCTCGCTAGGATGTCGCATCCTATGCATACGTATCTTCTCGGACTAAAGAAGAATCAGAGCACTCGTAGCTCGGCTAACGCACGCAAGACAAAACACCACAGGAAATCGACTGCCAATCGCTGGACTTACGTCAAACTCCACACAAACACAGGCAAACATGGAAACCGAAGGCCAATCGCTGGACTTACATCAGACTCCGAACCAAACACACGCACCCTGGAAACCAAATGCCAATCGCTGGACTTATATCGGACTCCAAGCACACGACAAGAGGATACGGAATGCCAATCGCTCGGCTTACATCCATCTCCTAACACACACAAAGACAAAACAAAAAGGGCGCCCGGAGAGATCAGCTCATCTCCTGCCTACGTACCTCATCTGGTATGAGGATCAGGGCGACGTAGTTCCCCTACGCAGGGACAAAGGACTAGCCTAATCAGATAACAAAGGGAGACACAACTAGGGAGACTACGACTCGAGCCTAGATGTTATCATGCATATCATCCCTAAGTTAAGGTTGCTATCTAACTTGCACAGGGAGCAAGCTATCCTAAACAGCACAGGCACAAGAAAACAATCACACAAATAGCACACACTATATACACGCAAAGTGGGCTCACACGAGGGTTAGGCTGCGAAACACAAGCCAACTGGAATTGGATGATGTTAGCTCTTAACCTTAACATTGAGAGTTAAGGTGAAGCAGATGAAATGGGAAGTGAAGATAAGACTTCACAGCTCTTATCCCTGGTCTGGGAGAGCTTTAGACAGATGAAGTGTGGGTTCAGAAAGTGGGAACCCTTCTACACTTATGACTGACTCAATTGTACAAGGATCTTGGGTTAATATCCACAATGCATCAACACAAGGTGTGTGAGCAAAGGGATGACTCAACTGAATAGCAAGAGATAGATTGCACATCTCTTTTATCTTCCAATTGCCTTATCAAAGGTCTTTTCCTGCTTGGGGACAAAGATAAACAACCACAAGCATTGCCTCTTAAGGAGGACTTCAGACAGGTGCCTGACCAAGTAACAGGCCAGGTCTTCCAGACTACATGGAGTTAGAGACATTATACCTCAATGCTCAAGCTAGCAAGCAAAGCAAAAGCAAGTTCACAATGGAACTATAACAACTAAGGTACCTGAAAACAATCCAACATAATCAGTATTCAAGACAAACAAAAATCAAACAGACAATGGTCAACAGTTAACTGTGCAGTCAAACAACAATCAAGCAAAGCAATGCACAAAGGTGCAAATCACAAGGCCTAAGTACAAGTCTCAAAGCCTACAAAACAAACTCAAGGTTAGTCATACACAAGCAATGGACCAACTCCAATTGAGTGCACATCATCAAGTATAAGCAATTGTGCTCTTTGACCTGAAACAAAGCTCAAACACTAAGCACTAACCACTAGGACATGGCCTAGGGTCAAACTGGGAGCAATAAACCAAAATAGAACATGAAAATTATCAAGAATCAAGATTAATCAAATAAGAAACTAATCCAAGTGGTCTCATATTCATATCATCAACCAATTTCATTTCATATAGCATAGAAGGCAAAGCATGCAATTTGAAGCTCATAGAACCCAACAGAATGATTCAATTCAAATTAACTCAAAAACATTTCAATAAATCCCAAGAAAAATCATGGCTACACATCATTCATCAAAGGATCATCACAACAAAATTCAAGTCATTTGGACAAGTGGAAGCAAGTCAAATAAAATCCCTAAGTCAAAGCATGTTCAAACAAGCTCATACAAGGCACCAAATCATGCATCAACTTCAAGCAAGCATAAAACAGAATTTACACATGATAAATGAACCCAATCAAAGCCATTACAAACTTCAGGGTGTCTAGAATACATGTGTAAAATTTCAAGTCCATCCAATAAACATCAAGAATTTCACAAATCAAATAAGATCATGACTCACAAAAAGTCCACAATTGGTCAAACAGAAAATAAATTCTCAAACAAATTGAAAATGCACTCAAAAAATCCACCAAAATTCACACTCAAACTTAACATTCAGAAGAGTCAACATGCAAAAATTCACATCAATTCAAGTTCATATGGCATGGTAATGAAAATCCACAAGTTGGACAAGAAATGGTGTGACACACATTGTCACACCTCCAATGAACAGAGCATATCTCACACACCAGGAATGCAAAAATCACAAACTCTATACCAAAATGTTCCTAAAGGTGTCTAGTTTACTCATGTAAAATTTCATCCTCATTGGATTAAGCATCATCATTGCATGATCAAAATGGTAAGCAAGGTGCAATGAATGACATGCAAGAACAAACCCTAGGCAATTTTAAAATCCAGGCGTGCACAATTTTTGCAAAATCACCATAAAATAGTAGACATGGCAAGGATCATGGCACAAAAAATCTCATATCAATTGGATCATTATTTTGAGAGATATAAATTTTCTAATGAGAAGAAAAATAAAAACATGTGGAACCAAGCATGAACATGGATGCATAATGATGAGAAAATGCCAAAACCAAAAATGTGAAACGCTGGAGGCCAGGATCGAACCGCTGGCGAATTTGAAATTGAGCGCTCACTTAATGAAACGCGCCGTTTCATTAAGTGAGGTGGCGCGCTGTGATTGGTGGCATGGGAAACAAACACAAAATGCATGCAACAACACGGCCAGGCGGATCAAAATGGTTCTGGATACGAAAATATTAGGGTTCATCAATGTTCTTCATGAAATTTCCAGCATATGAACATTTTTCACAGAAATCAACAAATGATACATCAATAGCTTCGTCTTAGCATGCACATCAACAATCTCAAATCCATTTCACCTAATTCTTACTATTAAACACGGATCGAGCAGAATAAGATTTGAACACCAAACTTAAAATTCACATATCTTTCTCATTTCTTGATGAAAATCAAAATCACAAAGCTCAGTGTACTCATGGATAGAAGATCTACAGAATGCACATCACAATTACATGAATCAAGAGTATCGAATTCTAACCTCTATGAAGATGCAGATCTGGAATTGTGCTTCTCAAGTCCTCAAATGCGAAAACAGATGTTCTATGTAGCTTGAGTAAGTGAATGGATGCAAGATTTCAGCTCAACAATGCTTGATACGATGGGAGTCTTCAACTGCCATGGGAGATGCTATGCACAACAGTCCTTGAAACAGCACGAAAATGGATGATTCTTGCTTCAATCTTCTTCAACAATGCTTGTGAATGGTGAATCAATGAAGAAATAGCAAAGGATTGTGAAGAAACTTGCAGAAAAAGTGAGAGCAAAAGTTTGTGAGATTTGCACTTTTTGATCTAGATCTGGATTGAATGAATGTTAATCCTGAATTCAGTTAGCATTATCCTTATATATGTGTTGTTAATCATTTCCTTAATCCCAATTAGCCAAATGTGAATGTTTAATGGAAATGCAAGTGTTATGCTAATTTTGCAATTCACCCTCATATGCATGGAACCCTTGCTACAGTACACGAATTTCTGCCCAAACACACTCCAAATATCATTTTTAACCAAATGCAATTGATTGGAAGTGTGGAAAATGCATATTTTTCAAATGGACTTTTTCCCTCCAAATTTCAAATTCAAATCCAATGAAAAATGCCATTTTTGTGTGATGAGATTTGATGAAATGTAATGAATGATTATGATAGAGCATGTTAAAACAAGATTGTAGCAAAAAACCCCACATGATTTGGCCAATTGGTGTGAAAGTAAACCAAGTTTGAAGTTCAAATTTCCTTGACAATGATTTGATCATAACTTGCCAACCACACATGAGAAATGGGTGTTCTTGGACTTTTTGGAAAGGTGAGAGCAAGATCTTCAACTTTCATGTTGGAGAAAATTTCATTTGAAGCTTTTATGATGATGTAAATTTGAGGAGAAGACCTTTCCATTTTTGGCAGTCTGAAATTACAGGTCACTTACTATTTTTGGAAACTTTTCATCTGACCTCAAATTCTTCAATGATGATCTTTGAAATGTCAAATGAGACTTGTATGGACATGAATGAGGCCTTTCAAACCATCTCCCACCTTCAAATCCATGATTTCAAGCACAGTTGACCACAGTTGACTTTCGAGGGTTTCAGATGACATACAGCTTGACTGTTGATCTTTGATCATCCAATCCTTGGCCAAACCACTTCAAAATGATCCCTAGGTCATATGAACATGTTGGACCAACCATAGGGCTTTGCTTCAATAGGAATTGCACTTGCTTGCTTGCTCAACTGATCCTCCTAACCAGTCTTGACCTAATGACTTGCACTTGGGCAAATGGACAATGCAATGCTATGCAGTGGCCAATGTAATGTTAATGACCTAATATGAAAATGTATGTACAAAATGGGAGGTGCAAATTTGAGGTGCTACAGCTTCCCCTATTCAATCAACTGGGAACCCGAACGGATGAGAGCAACGACTGTCAGACTTTCAGGGTAAATAGGGATTGAATACCAAGAACCGTAGAAATTTGCACAATGCGGGGATCCACCAACAGAAACGTCCACTAGGATCTGATGTTTATTACTGGAGATTTTTTCGTTTTTCTTCAAAGGTACAACCACATCCAGACATCACAAGACGATGAATGGGAATAGAAATCACAACTAGATGCCAACTGACAACTAGGAAAAACTCGACGTTTATCGAAACCAACGGAGAAGTAACCAGACATTAATGAATGACTGGAAGAGATACAACCACATGTCAGCAGACATAGTGGGAAAAACTCGACGTTTACCAAAACCAACGGAGAGGTAGCTCTACTGGGGACGACCAGGAAAAACTCGACGTTTATCGAAACCAACGGAGAGGTAACCAGACATCATTGGATGACTGGGAAGACTCGACCAGACGTCAACGGACGAAAGGGAGAAGCTCGACGTTTATCGACACCAACGGAGAAGGAGAAAACTCGACCAGACGTCAACGGACGAAAGGGAGAAGCTCGACGTTTATCGACACCAACAGAGAAGGAGAAAACTCGACCAGACGTCAACGGACGAAAGGGAGAAGCTCGACGTTTATCGACACCAATAGAGAAGGAGAAAACTCGACCAGACGTCAACGGACGAAAGGGAGAAGCTCGACGTTTATCGACACCAACGGAGAAGGAGAATTCACTTCACTAAGGAAGGGCGACAACAACCGGAAACCGAATAGGACGTCCACCGACGACCCTACTGGGGATTCTGGCTGGGAATCAACCAGACATTAACGAATGACTGGGGAATAGGGTATACAATCAGACGTCAACGGACGACTGAGAAAAACTCAACGTTTACCAAAACCAACGGAGAGGTAACTCTGCATGGGGAAATATATCACAAACAAACGTCAACAGACGATCGGGAAAAACTCAAAGTTTATCGAAACCAACGGAGAGGTAACTCTAAGGGGAATCAACAGCCATTAATGAATGGTCTGTGGGGAATAAGCAACTATACGTCAACGGACGCACAGGAAAAACTCATCGTTTATCGACACCAACGGAGAAAGGTGACTCTTATTAGGGATAATGAACACAACCAATCACCAACGGACGATTGGGAAAAACTCAACGTTTATCGAAACCAACGGAGAGGTAACCCTGGGGAGGGTAAGGGATGTTACGAACATCGAAAGATGATGTTTACCGACATCAAGGAAGACCAGACATTGACCGATGACTGGGGTGAGACTCGATGTTTACCGACACCGAAAGATGGTGTTTACCGACACCAAAGAAAGACGACCAGACATTAACGAATGACTGGGAAATGCGACTCGATGTTTATCGACACCGAAAGATGGTGTTTACCGACACCAAAGGAAGACGACCAGACATTAACGAATGACTGGAGTGGGACTCGATGTTTACCGACACCGAAAGATGGTGTTTACCGACACCAAAGGAAGACGACCAGACATTAACGAATGACTGGAGTGGGACTCGATGTTTACCGACACCGAAAGATGGTGTTTACCGACACCAAAGAAATAACACACGCGGGTGTTGACATGACACTGAGTAGTATCACAAGATGACATCTACATATGCCAGAGCAAGGCTACACACTTGCTGGGGATCTCACTGGGGAGAAAACACACTTTCCTTTCACCAACGGATGAGGAAATAAACCTCTCTGGGGGGTATCAATCCTGAATGCTGCCAGGAGCAACTGTAGCGAACGTGCCGTACTGATGTTGAACGATGATCCGCCTCTGCCGGGGATACGGTCTGATGGGTTTCGAACACATGAATGCATATGTTTGAATTTTTCTATGGCGTAATGCTCCACATCGAATGGAAATGCTACGCAATTTGAGGATGCAATGATCTACATGCCGAATGCAAAATGACGAACTCCGGCTGGGGAGCCAACTGATCAGATACTCCGACCCTGTGGGGAGACTCTGCTTGATGAATACTCTGCAGGGAGAGCACCGACTTCTCACTCATGCTGGAGAAACAATACTGTTGCTGGGGAAAGGATAGACTCCGCCGAGGATATCCTTCACAGGACCCAATCCACTCGGGGACTCCGCTTGGGGAAACAAACAATACAACTCTGCTGAGTAATAAAGCGACTTGCCAGGGATAACCAGGCGACTTCACTGGGGAAAGCCAACCAATTCGCAAGTATGATAAACTCTGCTTTGGGAAACAACTCCGCTGGGGACGACCCTTCCAATCCATAGGTAGGATAGACTCAGCTATGGATGCAGATATCATTCCACTACGGAAAACTCATCCAATCCACAGGTAGGATAAACTCTGCTGGAGATAAATTTCTTTGAACCCGCTCTACTCGGGGAACTTACTAAGGAAAATCATCAACACCAATCTCCGCTCGGGAGATCTGCTAGGGGAAAACTTCTCAATCCTGACAAGGACATGCATACACAAACCCTGCTGGGGAAGAGCCCACACCACTCTGCTGAGGAGAACAACTCTGGTGGGGAAAGCAATATACCAAACTCTGTGCTGGGAGAGATATCCACAACCCTGATGAGGATCAAGCGCTCACGACCACACTGGGGATAGCAACGCTTCAAACCCGACTGCTGGGGAACAACGCTTCCACTGACAACTCCGCTGGGGATACAACATCCTCCCAACTCAGTGGGGAACTCTCCTGGGGAAAACACCTGCCAGGCACTCAGCGGGGGATCTCAACTAGGGAAATATTCGCTGGGGAATAACCCACTTCCAGGCCTGCTGGGGAAAGAAGGCACTATCCACAGACATCTCTGCGGGGGAACATAGCTCTGATAGCTCTCAACTTGCTTGGGAAATATTTGCTGGGGAAACATCCTCACAGATAACAACCTGTAAAACAGCACAACAAAATGCCCCAGGGGATCCATGGACAAGATACGCTCAAGTGTCCTCAACATTCAAAAATGATTTACAAATGTTTTATCTTTCTGCAAGTTATTGTTAAGCCTTCATGTTTTTATATGCAATGTTTATCAGAAATTCGGACGTTTTTGCAAACAAATAATAAAATAAAAACAAGAGCTATTTATCTGAATAACGACTTTTATTGATGGAAAAATGTGCCTTAAAAGGCGAATACATCGGGAAGCAATTCCTAGAAAGAGGTAATTGCGCACAAAAGGAAAAAATCTATCCTAATGGCAATGTGAACACGACATCCACTATTTCCCAATTCTGTTATAACTCACAGATCATCAGTTTTCCTCCCACTTCCTTACTTTCTGAGAAGAATGACTGGACCGATCACATCTTTCGAGATGGCAGACGACAAAGCGCGATGAAGTACAGATAACTCAGACTGTAGTCTTCGCTTTTAATCCTTCTTTTGGCTGGATCGCCCTTTCGGGTTTTCAATCCACCGGGATACCCATTTTTGCCTAAGCCGCCCTTGCGGGTTTTCGACTTACCGGGTGTAAAAATTCTTTTCATTTTTATCCCTAATTTTTGCCCGAACCTTTTCTTTCTGTTTTTTGGTTCGCCGGGATGCCCTTTTTTGCCTGGACTCTTTTATTCTTTTTTGTCCAGCGGGTCAATTTATGCGAAGTATTTTTTGACTACATCTGAGTTAACAGGGGACGGAAAATCTTCACCATCCATAGTTGTAAGCATCAAGGCTCCACCGGAGAAGACCTTCTTCACAACATATGGACCTTCATAATTAGGAGTCCACTTGCCCCTGTTATCTGTACCGGGAGGAAGGATCCTCTTCAAAACTAGATCACCGATCTGATAGCTTCGAGGACGCACTTTCTAATCAAAGGCTCGTTTCATCCTTCTCTGATACAACTGCCCATGGCACACAGCTGCTAGCCGTCTCTCTTCGATAAGGCTCAACTCGTTAAACCTTGTTCGAATCCACTCGGCTTCGTCAAGCTTCACATCTAGCAAAACTCTCAGAGAAGGGATCTCCACTTCAACTGGTAGGACTGCTTCCATACCATACACAAGGGAGTACGGGGTTGCCCCGGTCGACGTACGCACTGAGGTACGGTACCCATGCAAAGCGAAAGGCAGCATCTCATGCCAATCCTTGTACGTCACGACCATCTTCTGCACAATCTTCTTGATATTCTTGTTTGCCGCCTCTACAGCACCATTCATCTTCGGTCTGTAAGGAGAAGAATTGTGATGTTCAATCTTGAAATCTTTGCACAGCTCTTTCATCATCTTGTTATTGAGATTCGAACCATTGTCAGTGATGATTCTCTCAGGAACCCCATAACGACAGATGATTTCTTTCTTGATGAACCGAGCCACCACTTGTTTGGTAACATTAGCATAGGAAGCTGCTTCCACCCACTTGGTGAAGTAATCAATCGCAACCAAGATGAAGTGAAGTCCATTCGAAGCAGTAGGCTCAATCTTCCCGATCATATCGATGCCCCACATTGCGAATGGCCAAGGCGAGTTCATGACATTCAGAGGGCTTGGTGGTACATGCACC
Organism: Lathyrus oleraceus; assembly: GCF_024323335.1. Taxonomy (NCBI): domain Eukaryota; kingdom Viridiplantae; phylum Streptophyta; class Magnoliopsida; order Fabales; family Fabaceae; genus Lathyrus; species Lathyrus oleraceus. Next base: position 213,813,556 of record NC_066580.1, read on the forward strand.
TTATCAGCATAAATTTGACACTTATGGCACTTCCGAGCGTACTTGAAACAATCGGATTCCATAATCATCCAATAATAACCGGCTCTCAACAATTTCTTCGACATTGCATGACCACCAACATGGGTACCAAACGATCCTTCATGCACTTCCTGCACCAACATGTCTGCTTCGTGTCTATCCACGCATCTGAGCAAGACCATGTCAAAATTCCTCTTATACAACACATCATCCTGATTCAAATAAAAGCTTCCAGCTAGCCTTCTCAGGGTTTTCTTGTCATTCTTTGATGCACCTTCAGGATACTCCTGGCTCTTGAGGAAGTTCTTGATGTCAAAGTACCAAGGCTTCTCATTAATCACAACAGACTCGGCTGCAAACACATACGCAGGCCTCTCGAGTCGATTTACCACAACATGTGGCACATGATTCCACCAATGAACTTTGATCATAGAAGATAAAGTAGCCAAGGCATCAGCCATTTGATTCTCATCCCGGGGGACATGGTACAACTTCACCTTCTTGAAGAACGTCAGTATTCTTCTGGTGTAATCTCTATACGGAATCAAATGCGGCTGGTTCGTATTCCAATCTCCATTGACCTGATTGATCACTAGAGCGGAATCTCCAAAAATGTCAAGAGTCTTGATTCTCAAATCAATGGCTTCTTCTATCCCCATGATACAAGCCTCATACTCAGCTTCATTGTTAGTGACGTCAAAAGTCAATCTGGCAGAAAAAGGTATATGAGCACCTTTTGGATTGATCAGCACTGCACCAACACCGTTACCATTCACATTCACGGCCCCATCAAACATCAACGTCCACTTGTCATTAGGATCCGGTCCTTCCTCGACAAGAGGCTCTTCGCAATCTTTCATCTTAAGATACATGATGTCTTCATCAAGGAATTCAAACATCATCGGCTGATAATAGTCGATCGGTTGCTCGGCGAGATAGTCTGACAAAACACTACCTTTGATGGCCTTCTGCGACGTGTACTGGATATCATATTCTGTTAAGATCATCTGCCAACGGGCAACACGTCCGGTGAGAGCCGGCTTCTCAAAGATGTATTTCACTGGATCCATCTTAGAAATCAACAAGGTAGTATGGTTCAGCATATATTGCCTCAGTCGGGGAGCAGCCCAGGCCAAAGCACAACAAGTTTTCTCAAGCTGTGAATATTTGATTTCACAGTCAGTAAACTTTTTGCTAAGGTAGTATATGGCATGCTCTTTTCGACCAGACTCGTCATGCTGTCCCAATACACACCCCATCAAGTTCTCGGTTACTGACAGGTACATTATCAATGGTCTCCCAGGAACTGGAGGAATCAGGATTGGAGGTTTCTGTAAATACTCTTTTATCTTGTCAAAAGCTTTCTGACAGTCATCATTCCACCTGACTGCTTGATTCTTTCTTAGCAATTTGAATATCGGTTCACACGTGGCAGTTAGGTGAGATACGAACCTTGCAATGTAATTCAATCTCCCTAAAAACCCACGAACCTGCTTTTCCGTTTTCGGTTCAGGCATCTCTTGAATAGCTTTGACTTTCTCTGGATCAACCTCAATCCCTTTCTCACTGACAATGAAGCCTAACAGCTTCCCTGATCTCACACCAAACGTACACTTGTTTGGATTCAGCCTTAGTTTGAACTTTACCAATCTGTCAAATCACTTCTGTAAATTAACCAGGTGCTCCTCTTCTGTCTGCGACTTCGCAATCATGTCATCCACGTACACTTCAATTTCTTTGTGCATCATGTCATGAAAGAGACTCGTCATAGCCCTCTGATAGGTAGCACCAGCATTCCTCAGCCCAAATGGCATCACCTTATAGCAGAACGTGCCCCAAGGTGTAATGAATGTCGTCTTTTCCATGTCCTCTGGCGCCATCTTGATCTGATTATAGCCCGAGAAACCATCCATGAAAGAGAATACCGAGGATTGAGCCGTATTATCAACCAATACATTAATGTGAGGTAATGGGAAATCATCTTTCGGACTCGCTCTGTTCAAATCCCGGTAATCGACACACATTCTGACTTTGCCATCCTTCTTCGGCACAGGAACGATGTTGGCCACCCACGGTGGATAAGTTATTACTGACAAGAAACCAACATCGAACTGCTTCTGAACCTCTTCCTTGATCTTCACTGCCACATCAGGACTCGTTCTATGAAGCTTCTACTTGACCGAAGGGCACTCTTCTCTGAGAGGTAGTCTATGCACCACAATATCGGTATCCAACCCAGGCATATCTTGATAAGACCAGGCGAATATCTCTACATACTCTCTCAGCATTTCAATCAACCTGCTCTTGACCTCTGTCTTCAAAGCAGCCCCGATCTTAATATCCTTTCTGGTGTCCTCAGTACCAAGATTCACAATCTCCAACTCCTCCTGATGAGGTTGGATGACCCTTTCCTCTTGCTTCAACAATCTAACCAATTCTTTCGGGAGTTCACAGTCTTCCTCACTCTCCTCTTCAACTTGGTAGATGGGATTATTGAAATCATACTGAGCTATAACAGAACTGTTCATAGTAGATGCCGTGAAATCAATTTTGCATGTTTTAATGCTTTGTTTTAGAAAAAAGAGTTCAATAAAGTCACAAAAACAAAAATATTGCCATTTTTATTTTTTGAAAAATGAAAAACAAAAATAGAAAGACAAGGATCACAAAATTGTTTGCAAAACGTCCTTTATTCATGATAATCATTTGTAAAACATGATGTGGCCCTACAATGAACCACTACGTCTTGGGCAGAACGTAGGGTTTTGTGCAGAATGAAAAAAACAAAAGAAAATTACTCTGTTTGAAGAGTAACTTGGACTATATCCTCTGCTGTCCAATTGTTGACAATCTCCCCTGGCGCACGCGGGCGAACCCAGTTGTCAAGATCACAATCACTGTCACAGTCTTCAACATCAGCTGCAAAGACGTCACCGCGATTCATCAGCCCAGCGCTGGTAAAGGTGCTCGGACCTGCTGGTACACCCTGCTCCGCCTGCAAGGGTTGATAGCCAATACCAAATTTGTCTTCTTTAACCGGCAAATCCACCATCTTGCCCCAGCCTTCAGCTTTTCGAGAGTCAACAACCTCTTTGGCCTGCTTGTAAGACACAATCGAAGTACCTGGATTTCTCTGATCAGCAAATGCCACCCTCTCGATAGCAACAGTCTCAAATGCCTGGCATAAGGTTTCGTGGATCTCGCCATCCACCTTGACATACTTGAACGAGGATAGGTGACTCACCAAGATATCTTCTTCGCCGCACACGGTCACAATCTGACCGTTCCAGACATACTTGAGTTTCTGAATGAGAGTCGACGAGACTGCCCCTGCTGCATGGATCCATGGACACCCCAACAAACAACTGTAAGCGGGTTGAATGTCCATCACGTAGAAGATAATGTCAAAGACCTCCGGACCTATCTTCACAGGCAAGGTAACTTCCCCAAACACAGAACGTTTGGATCCGTCAAAAGCACGCACGATCAGGTCACTAGGAGTAAGCACAACCCCTTCAACAGATATCTTCTTCAGAATTTGATTTGGCAAGACATTCAGAGAAGAACCCGTGTCTACCAATACGTGAGACAATACAGCACCCTTGCACTCCATAGTGATGTGCAAGGCTTTGTTATGGTTTCGCCCTTCAGGCGTCAAATCTAGGTCAGTGAAACCCAAACCATGCCTGGTGCTCACGTTGGCGATCACGCCCTCCAGTTGGTTGACGGAAATCTCTTGAGGTACACACGCCATATTCAACATCTTCAGCAAGGCGTTCCGATGTGCCTCAGAGCACAGCAGCAAAGAGAGAATTGAAATCTTGGACGGAGTTTGGTTGAGCTGATCTACGATCTTGTAGTCACTCTTTTTAATGATTCGCATGAACTCCTCCACGTCCTTTTCAAATGAACCCTCAGGCACATCCTTCTGAGCCGGTTCCTCGTCAACCACAACCTGTTTGCCCTTAGCCTTAGCAGAAGCCTCAGCATTAGCATCCCTCAGCGGTTGAGGAGCAAACAGTCGTCCACTACGAGTAAAGCCTCCCGGTCCACCAACATTGTCCACAACTGGACCTGCATCCACCACAGGAGTTCTACTAGGTGCAACAATTGTCACAGGCGCTTGATTCGACGGCCTAACCCGATTCTCAGCCCTTCTGTTGCTTCGATAGGCATTATCATATTTCCACGGTACAACCCGACTATCCACAACCCTTCTGACCGGAGCGACAATTGTTGTTGGATTACTGGTAGAAACTGGTGCAGAAATGGTAACTGGATTACCAGCAGTTGTAGGCGCACTAACAACAGTCCTCGGCCCACGTCCTTCAGACGGTTTGAAGAAGATAGTGACAGTTGACACTGCCCCACGATCTCTATTATCAGCCCGGACAAACTGAACACAACCCTCGTCAATCAGCTTCTGAATACCAACCCACAACTGTTCACACCCACTATCTGACTCAGCACAATCAAGACAGCCCTCTTCACAACCTGGGTAGACACCCCCATCTAACAAACGACCCTTGACAACAAGCAGAGAAGTCTGAATCTCATCAACACTGACCATCAGATCCTCAGCTTCTTCCCCTTCAATGTTGTTCACCCTATGCCCACCATGCTGAGGCATAGGATTGTTCACGACGTTAGGCACTGGAGCAAAGTTGATCGTCTTGGCATCGATCAAATCTTGGACTTTGTGCTGGAAAGCCCGACATTTCTCAGTATGGTGTCCTGGTGCCCCAGAGTGAAAATCACAACGGACATTGGCATCGTACCCAGGAGGCAATATTGTTGGCGGAGCCATAATCCTTAATTCAACGAATCCTAGTCTGAGCAACTCCGGCAGTAACTCAGCATAGGTCATCGGCAGTGGGTCGAAACATCTATCAGGCATCCGTTGCCTCGGCTGATACGGACGCTGTTGTTGTTGTTGTTGTTGTACTCTCGGTTGTTGCGGTTGTTGACGTTGTTGAGGTGCAAGAGTGGTCACTGCAGCAACCTGTCGATACTGATTTCTGTTCTGATTTCTGCGGTGTTGAACAGCATTAGTCTCGCCCTCTCTTCGGCGAGGTTCCCCAGAGAAAGGTTTCTTGGACGAAGAGGAACCAACATCATTGATCTTACCAGCTTTGATCAAGCTCTCAGTCCTCTCTCCACAAATGACAACATCAGAAAAGCTACCGAATTAGCAGCTTCCCATCCGGTCCATGAATACTCCTTGTAGCGTGCCAATAAACATGTCTGTCAACTCCCTTTCTAGCATAGGGGGTTGGACTCTCACAGCCAATTCACGCCACCTCTGGGCGTACTCCTTGAAGCTTTCATTGGATTTTTGACATAGACTCTGCAGCTGAGTCCGGCTAGGCGCCATGTCTATGTTATGTTTGTATTGCCTCAAGAAGGCTTCACCCAGATCTCTCCAGCATCAGATAGAATCTCTCTTCAATTCCATGTACCAGTCCAAAGAAGCCCCAGATAGACTATCTTGGAAAAAGTACATCCACATCTTTTCGTCATCTGTATACGCAGAGATTTTCCGATAATAAGCCTGCACGTGGGTGCGAGGGCAGGAAGTGCCGTTGTACTTGTCGAAGGACGGTGCTTTGAATTTGTAAGGGATCCTCAACCCTTCAACCAACCCCATATTGGTCACGTCAAAACCAAGAGAGTTCTGACATTCCATCGCACGAATCTTCTCAGCCAGGGCATCAACCTTCCGATCCCTATCCTCAACTCTGACCACCTCATCATCTTCACTCAGCAGCGTGAACATGTCCTCTTGTCTATCGACAATAGGAGCTGGATGACGAACCGGAGCCCGGGTAGCTCTGGCATTGACAGTCTCAGCAGCAAGAGGCTGTCCATTAATCCTTATTCCTTTCAACTCATCCCCGACGGCATAGTCGTTAGCGGGAGCAGTAACATTGATATTCTCATGAGCAGGTGCAACAACAGGCGAAGCACGGTTGGACGTCTGAATCGCGGTCTCTTGTCTCTGAACCAGGGCTCTAAGCTCCTCCTGACCCTGCGCAACCCCTTGCATCATAGTCATAAACTGGGCCATGTTCGCCCTCATCTCAGCCAACTCGGTCTGAACCTGATCCATACTTCTTTGTTGATTGAGTCTGGTTGAATACCGGTGCGGTCTTTGATCAGCTATCCTGCCTGACACAGGAACCAGAGTGAGAAGTCGCGAGCAAGAACACCTACTTTGTAAGATGATATGAGTATGAATATGATGCTAATGCATATGATGCACATGATATGCTCATTTCTCAGGCATTCAAAGAGCCTGATTCATCTTCAAAAGATAGCAACCTGCAGCAAGAATAACACAGGAACCACAGGAACAACATACTCAAGAGCAATGAGTACAGAGTGAAACCAACAACCTCATCTATAAATGAGCAACAGGATCATACAACAAGGTCAACAAAGATCCAGATACCTCAAAGTACAACAATGAATCCCACCCAACAAGCCTGGGGGTGATTCTCAACATACACATCAAAAAAGCTAAGACAAACGACTTCCAGGAATGAGTGTCTTCAAGTAGTGACACTGGTCTATCAACAGTTCACACTCTGAACATTCTGGCAAGGGAGTGATCTTCTCCTCCAACTGTCTTCTAAGCTCCACAACTTCTGCGCCAAGTTGGTTCTCTGATGCAAGTCTCTGGTCGACTTCCTTCTTCAACTGGATATCTTTGTCTCTGAGTTGCTTTTCCAGGTCTCTGATCTTCTTCTGATAACTGGCCTCAGCTCTCTGCAGTCTCAAACACTCTCGGTGCTCTGCATTCAGCAAGTTTTCCATCTCTGCATAAGACCTCTTCTTGCTCCTTACTCCACCAACATCTACATTCTGGATGTCTCTGAGTTGATGAGTCAAGTTCATCTTGTCAGCTTTGGCTTGATACAGCTCCATCTGGGCATCTTGCTCTTTCTCTTTCAAATGGCGATTCTCCATCAGGGCTTGCTTGTACTGCTCAGCGGGTACACTCTCAGCAAGGATCAAAGGTGGTTGCACTTGCAACGGATTCATCCTATCATAGGGCAACATCAAATTTTCCACTCTCTTCTTGACCCAATCAGTGTAGTCAGGCATAGCAATGGCAAACTTCTTCCCTAAGACAGATCCATCTTGGACATCAATAGACTTCCAAGCTCTTCCAATCTGCTTCAATCTAACAGGGTCACTTCGCTTCTCAAAATACACACTCTCAGCTATCTCAGCTTCAAGTGGTTTTCCACTCATAACAAACCCCAACTGGCGAAGAGAAAGAACCGGGTTGTAATTGATGCAACCCTTAGTCCCCACAAGTGGCACATTCCGGAATTCTCCACAACTCATAATAACATCACGCACGTCCATCCGGTATGAATGCCATCTGATATCATATGAAGCAAGAGACATAACCCTCTGAGTCCACCTATGAGTGCTCTGAGCATCCACGAAAGGTCCACTGACTGGCAGGAGAGACATGAACCATCTGAGCAAAAGTGGGAGGCAACATCTGATAGCCCCACCCTTACCATGCCTACTGTGGATAGCATCGTAAGTGTCAGCTAACAGAGTAGGAACTGGATTTCCTCCAATGAAGATACAGACTGCAGCATAGTCAACAAAGTTGGGCATACTCGGAAACAGGACGATCCCGTAGATCATAACAGCTAACTGGGCATGAAAAGCTTCCCAATTCCCCTTCTCTGCTTCTTCTCTAGCAACTCTCAACAGAAACTTCAAAGGCAAACCCACAACATCCCCACTGGACTTCCAACTATCACTGACTTCCTTGATACCCAAATGGAAAGCTCTGGACACAACCCTGAAATCCACCTCCTTAGGCACATCCAAAAAAGGCACCTGATGCTGGATAGGAACATTCATCAGAATAGAGTACTCCTCGAGAGTAGGCGCCAACTGATAATCCTGAAAAGTGAAGCAGCGAAGCTCTGGGTCGTAGAACTGAAGAAGAGTCTGCAACGGCACCGGATCGACTACCATCTTCAACAGTGTCAGAATATCCCCATACTGATCAACGAACCCCCTCAGATGATCACTGGTCACAAGGTTACTCAACTCTATCAGCGACGTCAAAGGCTCACGGTGAAAGCTATAGGAACAAGTCTTCTGCTTCGGCTCTGGGACTGTTGCCATCTCTATCAGTGAACAGACTCTGGAATGTACCTGAGAAATGATATGCATGCAGAGATTAGCTTTTTTCTTTTTCTTTTCTTTTTTTTCAATTCTTTATTGTGCTTCTTTTGAAAATAAACATGCTATGATGCAAATGATGCAGACAAGACTGGCAGGCTGTGTATCTCAGAACACAGGATCGAAGCTTTGGCTCGAACTCGGAACCACAATTCATTTGAAACCCAAAGTCAACTGATAAACTGTCATCTGAACCCAATCTGAGGAACCAAGTCACCAACAGGATCACAAGTCACCAACAAGTCACCGACAAGTCACCAACTGTACCTGTAATAATGATCATTCCCTCCCCACTCACGGGTGTCATCTAGGCCAGGGTAAGGTCGAGAGAAACGCAGCATAAATAACCTTTCGCAGAATATCATCATATACACACCCTAAGTATGTAACGATAATATCCCACTAGGGTCTGAACTGCTCGTGATATCAATGTTCCGCTAAGTGGCACATACCACCCGCTTCCCATGAATCACTCTATTCCTAGGTTTCCTAGATTTCACTCATAGCCTGGGTATTGGGCCTTTTACCTCGAGTAACTCCCACCCCAAACAGAGAGAACACAACACAGCCAACACAGATGAATATGAATGAATGCAAACATTAATGCACACATAAATGCAAACAATAAATGAATGAATGCAATAAATAACAGCAAACCGCAACCAAAACCCTAACCTAGAGAGCGCTAGGAGAGACTCGCTTAGGGAAGATGGACCAGCAAGAGGTCAACTTCTCTTTTTCCCCAGTAGAGTCGCCAGCTGTCGCATTACGCGAAAAACCGGCGGGAAAACAAAACAACAGAGCCGCCACCGTGCATTATTTATCCCAAAAGAGGGAAAGGAAACGCTCGAAGTAAACCTGGAAAAGACATGGTCTCGCGACCAAAGAGAATGGGATCGGGAGTCGGTTATGCGAAGGGAAGGTATTAGCACCCCTACGCATCTGTCGTACTCGACGGGATCCACGCACAAAAGGAAGGATAAAGGTTGCTAAAACACTGCTCAAACACACACACACTGGCTGAAAGAGGCACAAGAAAACAAAGAAACTAACTCGGCAGGATATCGCATCCTGGGCCTACGTAGTCTATCAGACAAAGACATCAGAGTCGACGTAGTTCGGACAGGGGGAAACGTGCTCGCTAGGATGTCGCATCCTATGCATACGTATCTTCTCGGACTAAAGAAGAATCAGAGCACTCGTAGCTCGGCTAACGCACGCAAGACAAAATAACACAGGAAATCGACTGCCAATCGCTGGACTTACGTCAGACTCCGAACCAAACACACGCACCCTGGAAACCAAATGCCAATCGCTGGACTTATATCGGACTCCAAGCACACGACAAGAGGATACAGAATGCCAATCGCTGGGCTTACATCCATCTCCTAACACACACAAAGACAAAACAAAAAGGGAGCCCGGAGAGATCAGCTCATCTCCTGCCTACGTACCTCATCTGGTATTAGGATCAGGGCGATGTAGTTCCCCTACGCAGGGACAAAGGACTAGCCTAACCAGATAACAAATGGAGACACAACTAGGGAGACTACGACTCGAGCCTAGATGTTATCATGCATATCATCCCTAAGTTAAGGTTTCTATCTAACTTACACAGGGAGCAAGCTATCCTAAACAGCACAGGCACAAGCAAACAATCACACAAATAGCACACACTATATACACGCAAAGTGGGCTCACACGAGGGTTAGGCTGTGAAACACAAGCCAACTGGAATTGGGTGATGTTAGCTCTTAACCTTAACATTGAGAGTTAAGGTGAAGCAGATGAAATGGGAAGTGAAGATAAGACTTCACAACTCTTATCCCTGGTCTGGGAGAGCTTTAGACAGATGAAGTGTGGGTTTAGAAAGTGGGAACCCTTCTACACTTATGACTGACTCAATTGTACAAGGATCTTGGGTTAATATCCACAATGCATCAACACAAGGTGTGTGAGCAAAGGGATGACTCAACTGAATAGCAGGAGATAGATTGCATATCTCTTTTATCTGCCAATTGCCTTATCAAAGGTCTTTTCCTGCTTGGGGACAAAGATAAACAAGCATAAGCATTGCCTCTTAAGGAGGACTTCAGACAGGTGCTTGACCAAGTAACAGGCCAGGTCTTCCAGACTACATGGAGTTAGAGACATTATACCTCAATGCTCAAGCTAGCAAGCAAAGCAAAAGCAAGTTCACAATGGAACTATAGCAACTAAGGTACCTGAAAACAATCCAACATAATCAGTATTCAAGACAAACAAAAATCAAACAGACAATGGTCAACAGTTAACTGTGCAGTCAAACAACAATCAAGCAAAGCAATGCACAAAGGTGCAAACCACAAGGCCTAAGTACAAGTCTCAAAGCCTACAAAACAAACTCAAGGTTAGTCATAAACAAGCAATGGACCAACTCCAATTGAGTGCACATCATCAAGTATAAGCAATTGTGCTCTTTGACCTGAAACAAAGCTCAAACATTAAGCACTAACCACTAGGACATGGCCTAGGGTCAAAATGGGAGCAATAAACCAAAACAGAACATGAAAATCATCAAGAATCAAGATTAATCAAATAAGAAACTAATCCAAGTGGTCTCATATTCATATCATCAACCAATTTCATTTCATATAGCATAGAAGGCAAAGCATGCAACTTGAAGCTCATAGAACCCAACAGAATGATTCAATTCAAATCAACTCAAAAACATTTCAATAAATCCCAAGAAAAATCATGGCTACACATCATTCATCAAAGGATCATCACAACAAAATTCAAGTCATTTGGACAAGTGGAAGCAAGTCAAATAAAATCCCTAAGTCAAAGCATGTTCAAACAAGCTCATACAAGGCACCAAATCATGCATCAACTTCAAGCAAGCATAAAACAGAATTTACACATGATAAATGAACCCAATCAAAGCCATTACAAACTTCAGGGTGTCTAGAATACATGTGTAAAATTTCAAGTCCATCCAATAAACATCAAGAATTTCACAAATCAAATAAGATCATGACTCACAAAAAGTCCACAATTGGTCAAACAGAAAATAAATTCTCAAACAAATTGAAAATGCACTCAAAAAATCCACCAAAATTCACACTCAAACTTAACATCTAGAAGAGTCAACATGCAAAAATTCACATCAATTCAAGTTCATATGGCATGGTAATGAAAATCCACAAGTTGGACAAGAAATGGTGTGACACACATTGTCACACCTCCAATGAACAGAGCATATCTCACACACCAGGAATGCAAAAATCACAAACTCTATACCAAAATGTTCCTAAAGGTGTCTAGTTTACTCATGTAAAATTTCATCCTCATTGGATTAAGCATCATCATTGCATGATCAAAATGGTAAGCAAGGTGCAATGAATGACATGCAAGAACAAACCCTAGGCAATTTTAAAATCCAGGCGTGCACAATTTTTGCAAAAATCACCATAAAATAGTAGACATGGCAAGGATCATGGCACAAAAAATCTCATATCAATTGGATCATTATTTTGAGAGATATAAATTTTCTAATGAGAAGAAAAAATAAAAAACATGTGGAACCAAGCATGAACATGGATGCATAATGATGAGAAAATGCCAAAACCAAAAATGTGAAACGCTGGAGGCCAGGATCGAACCGCTGGCGAATTTGAAATTGAGCGCTCACTTAATGAAACGCGCCGTTTCATTAAGTGAGGTGGCGCGCTGTGATTGGTGGCATGGGAAACAAACACAAAATGCATGCAACAACACGGCCAGGCGGATCAAAATGGTTCTGGATACGAAAATATTAGGGTTCATCAATGTTCTTCATGAAATTTCCAGCATATGAACATTTTTCACAGAAATCAACAAACGATACATCAATAGCTTCGTCTTAGCATGCACATCAACAATCTCAAATCCATTTCACCTAATTCTTACTATTAAACACGGATCGAGCAGAATAAGATTTGAACACCAAACTTAAAATTCACATATCTTTCTCATTTCTTGATGAAAATTAAAATCACAAAGCTCAGTGTACTCATGGATAGAAGATCTACAGAATGCACATCAGAATTACATGAATCAAGAGTATCGAATTCTAACCTCTATGAAGATGCAGATCTGGAATTGTGCTTCTCAAGTCCTCAAATGCGAAAACAGATGTTCTATGTAGCTTGAGTAAGTGAATGGATGCAAGATTTCAGCTCAACAATGCTTGATACGATGGGAATCTTCAATTGCCATGGGTGATGCTATGCACAACAGTCATTGAAACAACACGAAAATGGATGATTCTTGCTTCAATCTTCTTCAACAATGCTTGTGAATGGTGAATCAATGAAGAAATAGCAAAGGATTGTGAAGAAACTTGCAGAAAAAGTGAGAGCAAAAGTTTGTGAGATTTGCACTTTTTGATCTAGATCTGGTTTGAATGAATGTTAATCCTGAATTCAGTTAGCATTATCCTTATATATGTGTTGTTAATCATTTCCTTAATCCCAATTAGCCAAATGTGAATGTTTAATGGAAATGCAAGTGTTATGCTAATTTTGCAATTCACCCTCATATGCATGGAACCCTTGCTACAGTACACGAATTTCTGCCCAAACACACTCCAAATATCATTTTTAACCAAATGCAATTGATTGGAAGTGTGGAAAATGCATATTTTTCAAATGGACTTTTTCCCTCCAAATTTCAATTTCAAATCCAATGAAAAATGCCATTTTTATGTGATGAGATTTGATGAAATGTAATGAATGATTATGATAGAGCATGTTAAAACAAGATTGTAGCAAAAAACCCCACATGATTTGGCCAATTGGTGTGAAAGTTAACCAAGTTTGAAGTTCAAATTTCCTTGACAATGATTTGATCATAACTTGCCAATCACACATGAGAAATGGGTGTTCTTGGACTTTTTGGAAAGGTGAGAGCAAGATCTTCAACTTTCATGTTGGAGAAAATTTCATTTGAAGCTTTTATGATGATGTAAATTTGAGGAGAAGACCTTTCCATTTTTGGCAGTCTGAAATTACAGGTCACTTACTATTTTTGGAAACTTTTCATCTGACCTCAAATTCTTCAATGATGATCTTTGAAATGTCAAATGAGACTTGTATGGACATGAATGAGGCCTTTCAAACCATCTCCCACCTTCAAATCCATGATTTCAGGCACAGTTGACCACAGTTGACTTTCTAGGGTTTCAGATGACATACAGCTTGACTGTTGATCTTTGATCATCCAATCCTTGGCCAAACCACTTCAAAATGATCCCTAGGTCATATGAACATGTTGGACCAACCATAGGGCTTTGCTTCAATAGGAATTGCACTTGCTTGCTTGCTCAACTGATCCTCCTAACCAGTCTTGACCTAATGACTTGCACTTGGGCAAATGGACAATGCAATGCTATGCAGTGGCCAATGTAATGTTAATGACCTAATATGAAAATGTATGTACAAAATGGGAGGTGCAAATTTGAGGTGCTACAGCTTCCCCTATTCAATCAACTGGGAACCCGAACGGATGAGAGGAACGACTGTCAGACTTTCAGGGTAAATAGGGATTGAATACCAAGAACCGTAGAAATTTGCACAATGCGGGGATCCACCAACAGAAACGTCCACTAGGATCTGATGTTTCTTACTGGAGATTTTTTTGTTTTTCTTCAAAGGTACAACCACATCCAGACATCACAAGACGATGAATGGGAATAGAAATCACAACTAGATGCCAACTGACAACTAGGAAAAACTCGACGTTTATCGAAACCAACGGAGAAGTAACCAGACATTAATGAATGACTGGAAGAGATACAACCACATGTCAGCAGACATAGTGGGAAAAACTCGACGTTTACCAAAACCAACGGAGAGGTAGCTCTACTGGGGACGACCAGGAAAAACTCGACGTTTATCGAAACCAACGGAGAGGTAACCAGACATCATTGGATGACTGGGAAGACTCGACCAGATGTCAACGGACGAAAGGGAGAAGCTCGACATTTATCGACACCAACGGAGAAGGAGAAAACTCGACCAGACGTCAACGGACGAAAGGGAGAAGCTCGACGTTTATCGACACCAACGGAGAAGGAGAAAACTCGACCAGACGTCAACGGACGAAAGGGAGAAGCTCGACGTTTATCGACACCAATAGAGAAGGAGAAAACTCGACCAGACGTCAACGGACGAAAGGGAGAAGCTCGACGTTTATCGACACCAACGGAGAAGGAGAATCCACTTCACTAAGGAAGGGGGACAACAACCGGAAACCGAATAGGACGTCCACCGACGACTCTACTGGGGATTCTGGCTGGGAATCAACCAGACATTAACGAATGACTGGGGAATAGGGTATACAATCAGACGTCAACGGACGATTGAGAAAAACTCAACGTTTACCAAAACCAACGGAGAGGTAACTCTGCATGGGGAAATATATCACAAACAAACGTCAACAGACGATCGGGAAAAACTCAACGTTTATCGAAACCAACGGAGAGGTAACTCTGAGGGGAATCAACAGCCATTAACGAATGGTCTGTGGGGAATAAGCAACTATACGTCAACGGACGCACAGGAAAAACTCATCTTTTATCGACACCAACGGAGAAAGGTGACTCTTATTGGGGATAATGAACACAACCAATCACCAACGGACGATTGGGAAAAACTCAACGTTTATCGAAACCAACAGAGAGGTAACCCTGGGGAGGGTAAGGGATGTTACGAACATCGAAAGATGATGTTTACCGACATCAAGGAAGACCAGACATTGACCGATGACTGGGGTGAGACTCGATGTTTACCGACACTGAAAGATGGTGTTTACCGACACCAAAGAAAGACGACCGGACATTAACGAATGACTGGGAAATGCGACTCGATGTTTACCGACACCGAAAGATGGTGTTTACCGACACCAAAGGAAGACGACCAGACATTAACGAATGACTGGAGTGGGACTCGATGTTTACCGACACCAAAGGAAGACGACCAGACATTAACGAATGACTGGAGTGGGACTCGATGTTTACCGACACCGAAAGATGGTGTTTACCGACACCAAAGAAATAACACACGCGGGTGTTGACATGACACTGAGTAGTATCACAAGATGACATCTACATATGCCAGAGCAAGGCTACACACTTGCTGGGGATCTCACTGGGGAGAAAACACATTTTCCTTTCACCAACGGATGAGGAAATAAACCTCTCTGGGGAGTATCAATCCTGAATGCTGCCAGGAGCAACTGTAGCGAACGTGCCGTACAGATGTTGAACGATGATCCGCCTCTGCCGGGGATACGGTCTGATGGGTTTCGAACACATGAATGCATATGTTTGAATTTTTCTATGGCGTAATGCTCCATATCGAATGGAAATGCTACGCAATTTGAGGATGCAATGATCTACATGCCGAATGCAAAATGACGAACTCCGGCTGGGGAGCCAACTGATCAGATACTCCGACCCTGTGGGGAGACTCTGCTTGATGAATACTCTGCAGGGAGAGCACCGACTTCTTACTCATGCTGGAGAAACAATACTGTTGCTGGGGAAAGGATAGACTCCGCCGAGGATATCCTTCACAGGACCCAATCCACTCGGGGACTCCGCTTGGGGAAACAAAGAATACAACTCTGCTGAGTAATAAAGCGACTTGCCAGGGATAACCAGGCGACTTCACTGGGGAAAGCCAACCAATCCGCAAGTATGATAAACTCTGCTTTGGGAAACAACTCCGCTGGGGACGACCCTTCCAATCCACAGGTAGGATAGACTCAGCTATGGATGCAGATATCATTCCACTACGGAAAACTCATCCAATCCACAGGTAGGATAAACTCTACTGGAGATAAATTTCTTTGAACCCGCTCCACTCGGGGAACTTACTGAGGAAAATCATCAACACCAATCTCCGCTCGGGAGATCTGCTAGGGGAAAACTTCTCAATCCTGACAAGGACATGCATACACAAACCCTGCTGGGGAAGAGCCCACACCACTCTGCTGAGGAGAACAACTCTGGTGGGGAAAGCAATATACCAAACTCTGTGCTGGGGAGAGATATCCACAACCCTGATGAGGATCAAGCGCTCACGACCACACTGGGGATAGCAACGCTTCAAACCCGACTGCTGGGGAACAACGCTTCCACTGACAACTCCGCTGGGGATACAACATCCTCCCAACTCAGTGGGGAACACTCCTGGGGAAAACACCTGCCAAAACTAAGAAGCAAGTCAGAGGTTTTCTCGGCCGCTTGAATTATATTTCCATATTCGTTTCCCACTTGACTGCCATATGTGCGCCTACATTCAAGCCTCTTTTGAAAGATCAGTCTTGTGATTGGACCAAAGATTTCCAGAAAGCATTTGATGGTATCAAGGAATATCTACTTGAGCCTCCGATTTTGTCTCCACCTGTTGAAGGAAGACCATTGATCATGTATTTGATTGTGCTAGAAGATAGTATGGGTTGTGTTCTTGGTCAGCAAGATGAGACTAGGAAGAAAGAATTTGCAATTTACTACCTCAGTAAGAAGTTCACTGACTGTGAGACTCGGTATTCTATGCTTGAGAAAACTTGTTGTGCATTGGCTTGGGCTACTAAGCGTCTACGCCAGTATATGTTGAATCATACCACTTGATTGATATCCAAAATGGATCCAATCAAGTATATATTTGAGAAGCCTGCTTTAACAGGGAGGATTACCCATTGGCAGATGTTGTTATCAGAGTATGATATCGAATACCGATCTCAGAAAGCAATCAAAGGTAGTATCTTGGCTAACCATTTGGCTCACCAACCAATTGAAGATTACAAGTCAGTGCAGTATGATTTTCCTGATGAAGAGATTTTGTACTTGAAAATGAAAGATTGTGATGAACCATTTCTTGAAGAAGGGCCAGAACCTGGTTCCCGTTGGGGCATGGTATTTGATGGAGTTGTTAATCAATATGGAAATGGAATTGGGGCAGTGATTATTACTCCTCAAGGCACGTATCTACCATTTACATCTAGATTGACTTTCAAGTGTACAAACAACATGGCAAAATATGAAGCTTGCCTTATGTGGCTTGAAGAGGCCATGAATCTCAGAATCAAGTATTTGGATGTCTTCGGTGATTCGACTTTGGTTGTGAATGAAATCAAAGGAGAACGGGAGACAAATCAACCCGGTTTGATACCATATAGAGATTATGCGAGGAGGATTTCAACTTTATTTACAAAGGTTGAATTTCACCATATCCCTCGGGATGAAAACCAGATGGCAGATGCTCTTGCAACATTGGCATCGATGATTGTAGTGAAATATTGGAATGAAGTTCCCAATTTATCTGTGATGCGTCTTGATAGGCCAACTCAAGTGTTTGTTGTTGAAGAAATCAAAGATGAGAAGCCGTGGTATTACGACATCAAATGTTTCCTCCAAAGTCAGATTTACCCGTCCGGGGCATCTTTGAAAGATAAGAAGACTTTGAGAAGATTAGCTGGTAATTTCTACTTAAATGGTGATATATTATACAAGAGAAACTTCGACATGGTTTTTCTCAGATGTGTGGATAGACACGAAGCAAACTTATTGATGACTGAAGTGCATGAAGGTTCCTTTGGTACTCATTCCAATGGACATGCAATGGCAAAGAAGATGTTCCGAGCAGGTTACTATTGGCTGAACATGGAATCTGACTGTTGCAAATTTGTGAAGAAGTGCCATAAGTGTCAAATTTATGCTGATAAGATTCATGTTCCTCCGACACTATTGAATGTTATCTCTTCCCCATGGACCTTCTCCATGTGGGGAATTGATATGATTGGGATGATTGAGCCCAAAGCTTCGAATGGACATCGTGTCATTTTAGTGGCAATTGTAAGGTTTATCAAGAATCAGATTATATGCCGTTATGGTGTGCCAAGTATGATCATTACTGACAATGGATCGAACTTGAATAATAGTATGGTGGAACCTCTTTACAAAGACTTAAAGATTGCACATCATAATTCTTCTCCCTACAGACCTAAGATGAATGGGGCTGTTGAAGCTGTAAATAAGAACATCAAGAAGATTATCCAGAAGATGGTTGTCACATATAAAGATTGGCATGAGATGCTCCCATTTGCTTTACATGGCTATCGTACATCCGTTCGCACTTTAACAAAGGCAACCCCTTTATCTCTTGTTTATGGTATGGAAGCAGTACTCCCAGTAAAGGTTGAGATTCCTTCATTGCGTGTGCTAATGGAAGCCAACTTGACTGAAGCTGAATGGTATCAAACCAGGTTTGATCAGTTGAATTTGATTGAGGATAAGAGATTGATTGCCATGTGTCATGGTCAGTTATATAAGCAGAGAATGAAGAAAGCTTTTGATAAGAAAGTCAAACCTTGAGTGTTCAGAGAAGGTGACCTTGTGCTCAAGAAGATTTTGACGTTCAAGCCAGATTCCAGAGGAAAATGGACTCCCAATTATGAAGGCCCATATGTTGTCAAGAGAGCCTTTTCAGGCGGTGCATTGGTTCTTACAATTATGGATGGTGAAGAGTTTACTCGTCCTGTGAATGCAGATGCAGTCAAGAAATACTTCGCCTAAAAAAAGAAAAGAACAACTCGCTAAGTTGAAAACCCAAAAGGGCGGCTTAGGCAAAAAAGAGCATCTCGGTGGATTGAAAACCCTAAAGGGAGATCCAGGCAAAAATTAGAGACATAAAACAGAAAGAATTTCCCGATAAGTTGAGTACCCCGCCTTGGGGCAAGTTATGCAAAAATTAGGGATTATGGCAAGTAACTGCATCCTGCTGATCTTCAGTGTTTTGAAGACTTGTTTGAGCACAAGGGTTGTCATCAGTCCATCTCCAGCAGCAGCCAAGAGCACAATGGATATCAAGAGTTGGTATAAGGATTAAGGATCATGTGTATTCAATGTAACCCTTTTCTATGTAAATTACCATTTTCAACTTTATAAAATCTATGGAGTCTTGTCATTTACAAACTACCATTCCATTCAATAAAGTTGAGCTTTTATCCAATTGATTCTACTCTTATTTACTTCAGCCAATAGTTTTAAATTTTATTATGATCATTTTGAAATTAAAATCAAAATCAAGTTTTCTTTAAAATATAAAAGCAAGAACTTTTCCAAAGCAAATAAAAGGAATATCAACAACATTTCAATAAATAGCAAGTCCTTAAGTGTGAAACATCCGGGTATCCCTAGACGTTTGTGATGCTTCGATTCCTCGGCGGATTGTTTGATCCTTAATGGATTTCCTTTACTCATCCTCAGCTGAATTGATAAATTCAGATACCCTGCGGCGTGTTGTTTTCCCCGACATAGTTTCTACCTTCCCCAGCGGAGTTTCTGCCGTCCCTAGCAAAGTTCGTATCTCCTCAGCAGGGTCGATCTTCAGAGTTGATCGATCTTCCCCAGTAGATTGTTTTGGTGTCCCCCCAATTGCCATTGATCTTTGCTCCCAGTCAGACTTTCCTCCTGGTTTCCGAGCAGCTTTTGTTGATTTATTTTGTTGTAGGGTTATCTCCCATTGTTTTATGGTGTGGACCTAAAATTCCCCACAGTTTGGATGTTCTATCCTCAACAGATATCCTCCATCCTCAGTTAAGTTTGAGTCCTTTGGGATGGTGATCTCTCTGTTCTCCGGCAGTTGTCTCCATATTTTGTGGATTGACCAAGGATTGTACCGGTGGTTCAATTTCTTTGCGACACCTTTGTATCCTTTGCAATCATTTTGTCAGCATAGTCATCATATATACATATACATTCATATAATTTCATAATTATCATATCTTGCATCCTTCATATTTGATTTGTTTGAGATTCTCATTCTCTGTTATGGAGGTACTTTATCCCCTTGGTCTTTTGCCTAGTAACTGGTAGTTGTAAATCCTATTTTTCCGCAGTTTTCCCCATCAAGGCTATTCTTACCCAGTAACCGGTAATGAATACACCCTTCTGGCGATCCTCAGCGAGTCATCCTTGATATGTTCATCCTAACCGATGACAGGTGGTCTCTCTGACAAATCTTTGTTATCTCCTTATCTAGTAACAGGTAGTATTTAATAAATTTCTGCTCCTCCTATGTTGAAGTTTTTTTCTTCCGTAGTTGAGCTGAGTGCGCATTTCCTTAGTGAAATCCCTTTCCCCTGCATGATTCGAATACCTCAGTTTTATCCTGACTTAATCGTATCCCATGCAGATGTTGTTGTTTCCCCGACTGAGTCTTTTCCATATTTGTGGGGAATCCCTCTAGTCCCCCAGTAGTTTTAAGTCGTAGCCTGGCTTACGCATAACTCCTTTTCCCCTATAGTCTCTGTCTCCCCAATGAGTTTTCCTTACGAAATGCATTGTGCTCCTGCGGATTTTCGGTCTCTCAGATTTCTTTTTTTCCTTTGTGGAAATATTTCCCCACAGAGCATTAACCTTTGCATTCATGTCATATGCATCATGAGGTCTCTTAGGGATCAAAATATGTTTCTATATGTTGTTATTTAAGCCCATTCTATTGAGTCGAGCCGAAGATTTTAAACTTCACCTCCTCAGTTAGAATGTCCTTAAATAGGGGCAGTTGTAAGACCCAAATTTTGACCCTAAGATCCCTCATGCAATTCCATCATAAGCATTAGCATTGGGATCATGTCTTGGCATCCTCCTTACCCCTCCTTCATTGGGTTTGTTTTGGGAGAGATCACCAAGTAATTTGTGATTATATCATACTTGTATATTATCATTTTACTAACTAAAATACCAAAAATATTTCTTTGCATTTGCCTAACTCTTTTGTAGGTAGGGCATGATCTCATTGATTCATCAAGTTCACATCTAGGGCTTGAGACCCTCATGAACAAATAGCACAACCAATAATTGATTCAAGGATGGTTATTAACATCATATATGAGTCCTAATGATCTCTTCATGTTATATTGATCAATTTTTCTTCAAGAGTTTGAGGGTGATTTGCCTAGGAAACCCTAGTTTGACTGGGTATCATGAGTAACTTCTCCAATAAGCTATCTCACCAATTGATTAAATTTCTCAAGGTACACTTCAAAATTCATCATCTTATGCATATATGATCTACCATGAGCCAAGAAAGTCTAGTGAATTGGAAGTTAGAAAGTTGGTTGATGGTGGTTGGCCAGATGGATTCATCTGATCAAAACTAGGTCTCCCTAGACCCTATCTCCTATAATTTTCACCATATGAAAATGATTCCAAGAGAAAACCTACTCTAAATTACATTCCAAACAACTTTCATGTTGAGACCTAGATCTAGTTTTGTTTGTAAAATCATTTTCTAAGTTGAAACATTATATGTCATTTTGTCTAAACCCTAATTTGAAAGTCAACTTCCCAAGGCCATAACTTGCCCATTTTTTATGAGATGAAATATTTCAAAGTTGCACAATCCAATTCAATGTGTCTACTTCAACTTTTTTGAGCATGTGATATGACGTTACATTATAGGTCACTTTTGACCTATACCATTGATCAAGTGATTTTTCCAAACTTCAAAAATGCATAACTCTATCATTTCAAATCCAAATGACATGAAATTGATTATGATTTTGAAGGTATTTGAGATAGCTACAACTTTGATGAAGGCACTTTTCTCATTTGAAGCTCTTATAAAAAGCTAAGCAAGATGGAATATTGAGACATATGGCTTGACACTTAGAAAAAATTTGATATGTCAAAAATTTCCAAACTTCCACCTCAAATTTCTCCATGTTCCAAGCTCAAAATGAAAAAGTGTTGAACATGAAAGATGTTCCTCTTGATCTCGCCTTTCCAAAGAGCTAAAGTTCATTCATTTTGGACAAAAAACGCATAGGCTACGCATGGCTTAAACAAGGTGACATCACTTGGCAAAGATCAAGCTTCAAACATCAATGTGCATTTGCCTTGCAATCCAAGCTTAGTTCAAAGCATCTGATATTCATTTGTGGACGTCAAACAATCATTTCATGGGCCTATGCGCGCCCATGCACCATTGCATCATCATTTGCCAAAATTGGAAAGTGAATTAGAGTGTGCAATTATCAACCATTTCAACTATTAATAGAGCTTCAATTGCCAGAAATGAGAACGCCTTCGCGCCAGCTTTGATCCCCCATCTTAATCCCTCACTTTCCAAAGGATAAGCCTGAAAAATTCTCTTGAATTTGAGCTTGAATTTCCACTATTTTGAAATTCAATTCTCCAAGAATCCATAGCTTTTTAAGCATTCAATCCTTCTCCTACAAGCAAGTGGAGTGAGATCAAGAACAAGCAAGATCAAGACTAGTTGAATCCAGACCTCCATTGAAGGTATTTTATAGAAATTTTATTGATTATATTGATTATTTGGTTGTCTAAAGTCCTACCAATGTAGGAAAGAAGTTTGAGTTTCTTTGAGGTCAAATTGAAGCAACTCAGTTCATGCACCTCAAATTTCAATTCCATGTATCTCTCAATATACTTGGAATTGGAGTGAATGGAGGTCAGATTCGAGCTCAGTGCCATTTTTTCTTTAAGACCATATCCTTGTTTTTCATTTTGGTGATGGTTCATGGTGGACCAGTCTGGTGAGGTCCACCAGAGAAGATGACCGGAGCTCTGGCTCCGGCGATGAGTTGGTAAGGCTCTGAACCAAATGATCCGTTCCTTTTGTTCTAATCCTGAGCGTTGGTTTTGATTACCAAACTTGCCACGCGCTGACTAAGGTCTATGATGGATAGCGCGCTCCTGGCCATCTGATCTGCCACCTCAATTAATGAGGGAGATCAGATGGTCCACGTATTTTGGATTTTCTAAATTTTTATTTTAATTGCATTATTTTTAATAATTCATATTTAATTCAATATTGATCCAAAAAATATGTGACTTTCACCATAAATTTTCAAATATTTTTCTCTTTCATATTCTAAATTAAAATTATTTTTTGGATCATTATTAATATTTTTCATGAATTAATTGATTTTGCATTTGTTTTTAATTGTTTAAAAATATTTTTAAATGTCCAAAAGTTATGAAATTTTTTCTCCAAGGTTTTTTGACCTTATTTGACCTATGATAAATCTCATGGCCATTTCTTTGGTGTTTTGATGAGATTTTAGGAATTGGACAAAACATATTTGATTTAAATGCACTGTTTTATTATTTTTAATTGAATAAATGCCAATTATTTTTGTTGACCACTTGTATTGACTTGTTTGAGTTTGCTTGTTGTTGTTGGGCCTTGGTCAAGGTTGATTTGACTTTGTCAAATTAATATCATTGGATTTAGGGGAATGATGGAATATACATTCCATCTCCGAAAATGAATGAATTATATTAATTTGGTAAAAGTCCTCCTTTGACCAATTTGTGTTTTCATTCATCCCCTTCCCTCTTCATCTCATTCCTCTTCTTAATTCATTCATTCCATTTGGTCTATGACATCTCAAAGTCCTAATGCTAGTTGATTGAAAAATTAACATGAGTATGAATGAGATTAGGCGACACCTTTTGCATATTATTTTTTGTGTGAGGTATGTTTCATGAGGATGGTCCATATACTATGTCTCTAACATGCATTAACACCAAGAATTCTGTTTCCCGACCTCAAATAGTTGTGACTTCTACATAAGTCTAATTACGATTGCTTAACCTGGCGCTAAATTTGTGACATAAAAGGCATAAGCATTCTAGTTAGTGAGATTGTAAGTCTCCCCTCTTTCATGGTACTGTGTGGAAACTTGGCCTTCTTTCCTTCCTTTGGAAGATGTTTTGGTTCAAGGATCCATGCTTGTGATAAGTGGGTTGAGTGTTCTCCAAAGAATGTCTTGAGAAGCAAAAGCAAAACAAAACTAACTTCTAACCTACTAACTACTAACTTTTAATTTCAAGCTTTTACATTAATGCAATTTACTTCTAGCATTTTATTTCATTTGTCACTGTTCATATCATTCTAATTGTTTATGTTAATGTAATTTTCACTTTGTCCATTTGGACCATATTGTGTGATATATTTGGTTTGTGTATACTTTGTTTGTTTGTGTGGTCTTTGACCATTAATGTACATAATAATCACAAAAACCCTAAAAAAAACTTTTGAGTGGACTGTTGGCTTGATCTTGAGCAAATGGACTTAGAATCTAGGCAACCTTCCCATGCTAATGGACTTGGCCAATTCTTACTTGTTGAAGAGCCAAGTGCTTGCAATTTGAGATTCATCTGATATATCTTTGAAGATCTCTCTAGGGTTCATCTACAACATGATCATTGTGAAGTTGTTATTTTGAACCTGTGACTTGTGGAATTTATCTGTTGCATGGGCTATTTTGAAGAAGATCATGAAATGGATAAGCTTGGATTAGGCCATATTTATTTGATGCCTTGCTCTTCAAGATAATTTAATTGTGCATTTGTGTGTTGCTTGATTCTAAAAGTCCAAGGGAATTCTGGGTTTCTTTTGACATTTTTGTCTATTGGATTGCTACCCACTTGGTCAGATCTTTTCAACTCTAAACTTTTAAATTTTGTGCATAGGGTAGTCTCTTCATATTCTCCCCATTTCTTTAATTTCAAAATATCTCCCTCCATTTTCAAAATCTTCTTTGTGTGAACTATTTTTGTTCTAAACTTTGACCACTTTTGCAAAAAGATAGAAACTTTGGCCTTATGTCATTGCATTTTCAAACTTATTTTTCTTAAGTCAAACTTGTAAATAAACTTAACTATACTTGACTTAAACTTTCAGAAAACCAAAAAGAAGTAACTCATTCAAATCATTTTAGGCCTTTGTGCCTTTCAAATTTAAATTTTGTTAAAACCAATGCATCCACTTCGAAATTTGTATCACGAACTACGAGGTTTTGATCCCTCATTTTTATGTTGGTGCGTAGGCACAAGTCCGAAGGTCTTGTCAAACACAAAAATATAATTAATCAATTCTTTCCTCATCCCCAATTCTATTTATTTGTAAACATCACTTTGTACAAAATACATATGCACACAAGAAGGGCTCCCTAGGAGTACCTAGGACACTTTGGGTGCTAACAACTTCCCTCTATGTAACCAACCCCCTTACCTATGATCTCTGACTTTTATTAGTTTTTATTTGAAAACTTCTTACTTTTTGGGTTTTGTTCGTACTTTTTCCCTTTTCCCTTGGAAACAATAAAAGCGCGGTGGCAACTCTTGTTAATTGATCTCTAGCTTTTCAATAGCTTGATGATCATGAATTTCCCGCTACAGGTACTAATAATTATTCCAAGCTTAGTGGTTACTAGAACTCGTTTTAAACCCTATTGTCGTTGGCATCACTATCACTCTGTTTATAAATACAACCGTAATTGCAATCTAAAGTTTGGTTATCGCCAACATCATTTCAAGTACAGTTGTTGTTGGTAAACTCTTTTGTATCCAGTTGTAAGACCCCAATTTTAACCCTAAGATCCCTCATGATATCTCATCATTTACATTGGCTTTGGGGTCACACCTTGGCATTCTCCTTACCCCTCATTCATTGGGTTTGCATTGGGAGAGATCAGCAAGCATATTTTATTGTATCATGCATTGTTTTTATTTGTTTACTAACCAAAATACCAAAAATATGTCTATTGTAGCTTTGTTTCTTTTGTATGTAGTGTGTGTGTCCACTTGTGCCTCATCAAACTCACATCTAGGGTTTGAGACTCCCAATGCAAGGGATCAATCAAGGAAAGGTTAACAATGGTTCTAAGCATCATATTTGAATCCCCATATTCTTTATTTGTCAATTTGATCAAGAATGCATCAAGAGTTTGAAACTTGCTTTCCTTGAAAGCCTTAATTTATATGGGTATCTTGTGTGACTTCCTCAACAAGTTTCTTCAACACTTGGTCAATTACTTCAAGGGATACTTTATGACACATAATCTTATGCATATATGATCCTTCATGAGCCCCAAAGAACAAGATAACTTCAAGTTTGCAAGTTGTTTCAAAGAGGTTGATTAGAGAAAGTCAACTAGTCAAATCTAGGGTACCCTAGACCCTATCTCTTTCACTTTTTGTCATATGAAAATGATTACAAGATAATAGTTACTCTTTTTGACATTCCAAATAACTTTCATGCTGGCATCAAGAGCTAGTTTTTCTTGGAAAATCATTTTTGTTGGTTAAAGATTATTGGTCATTTTGTTTGTGCCTTAGTTAGGAGGTCAACTTATAAAGACCATGCCTTACTCCAACTTGTATAATTCAACAAGTATGCCACTAGCTCTCATGAAAGGAAAAAGGTCAAGTCTCCATACAATTCAATGAAGAATGGGATACTTACAATCTCACTTACTAGAATGCTATGCCTTAAGGGTTAAATTTAGCTCTATGTTATGCAATCGTAATTGGACTTATGTAGAAATCATAACTATCTAAGGTCGAGAAATAAAAATATAGGTGTTAATGCATGTTATAGATTTGGTCCATAAGACCAAACTCCTAAAACATACCACACACTAAAAGGAAAATGGGAGGGACATATCTCAGTCATACTTGTATTGATTCATCTAACACAAGGTCATTGATGAATCAATTACCATTTAGACATTAGAGATTTTATTGGTCCAATGAGGGAATGGGAAAGAATAAGGATGGAGATGAAGAGGGAGGGGGAGATGGAAACACAAATTGATCATGAGAGGAATTTCATCAGACCAAAATCATCCATTCATTTTGCAAGATGAAATGTACATTTTATCAATCCCCTAAATCCAATGGTTTTGATCAAAGAAAAATCAAATCAACCATGACCATGGCCCAAAAAGAAAGTCAAACATCACAATACCATAAAAATGGCTCAACATAATTTTTAAACATTTAATCAATTAAAAATAAATTTAAAAATGAATTAAAATGCATTTTTTATTTGGTCAAAACCTGAAATCACTATAAAGCACCAAATAAATGACCAAGGGCTTTATCCTATGTCAAAGAAGGTCAAAGGACCTTAGACAAAAAATTTCATTATTTTTTAAAAGCCATAAGTATTTTTAAAGAATTAAAAATATGCATAAAAACACTTAATTCATGAAAAATACCAAAATCAATCCAAAAAATATTTTAATTCAGACTATGGAAAAGAAAAATATTTAAATTTCTTTGGTGAAAGTCCCATATATTTTGGATTAAAAATTGAATTATTATGAATTAAACAAAATAAAGCAATAAAATGGAAAATCAGAAAATATGAAAAATCGGGGGCCATCAGATCTCCCTCATTAATTGAGGTGGAAGATCTGATGGTCACACGTACGCTATCCACGATGCACCTCAGTCAAAGCATCACACGCATGGTAATTACAAGGGAAGGCTGAGATTAAAACATTTAAAATGGATCAAAAGATCGAGAGAGTCCCAACGCACTACCAGAGTCCTAGCTCCGATCTTCTTCTCCGGTGGACCTCACCGAACTGGTCCACCACTAACCTTCACCAAAATAAAAAGTGTGGACATGGTTTTAAAGGAAAAATGCTCAGAAGCTCGAATCTGGCCTCCATTTCTTCCAATTCCAAATATATTTAAAGATACATGGATATGAATTTTGAGGATCATGAACTAAGTTGCTTCGATTTGACCTCAAAGCAACTAAATCTTGTTTCCTACATTGGTAGGACTTCAGCAAACCAAAAATCAATCAAAATGGATGAGAAATTAGGGAGAATCGAAGAAGAGAAGTTTCTGAAATTTCACCTTCGGGTAGCTTCAAATCACCTTGATCTTGCTTCCAAATTGGCTTGGCTTGACTCTAGAAGCTTGCAGGAAGTGAAATTAATCAAAGAGAGGCTTGGATTCTTGGAGTTTCAATCTCAAAATAGAAGGAGATTTGAAACTCGATTTCAAGTGAAATCTTCAAGCTTATCCTTAAATGGAGGTTAGGGAGGAAATGGTTCAAAGCTTGGGCAAGCAGGCTCTCCATTCTGATCACCAAGGTCATGTATATATAGGGTATCAAGTTGCTTTTCACACACTTCCAATTTTTGCCAATTTTAGCAACTCTTGCTTGCATGCATGCATGGATACGAAATGTTCCAATATTCTATGCCAATCAACCTGAAATGACTTCACATGGCCATGCATAATGGAAATGAATTTTTAACATAAATCTTACCAAATGAAGCCTTGTGAAGAACCCATGCGCAAGTTCTTCAAATATTATTCAAATGAGGTGATCTTATAGTTTTTGGAAATGTTACATCAAGGGGAACAACTTTCATTTTGAACACTTTTCCATTTGAAGCTTGGATCATGATGAATTTTGAAGTGGAAGTTTGAGAAATCAAACATAATTGAAAATTTTCTAAGTACCAAGTCAAATATCCACATCTTCCACCTTGAATAACTTTTGCTATGAGCTTCAAATGAAACAGGTTACTTCATCAAAGTTGTATCTATTTCAATAATATTCAATTTAGTCACAAATTTGACCTCATTTGGATTTGGCATGAGGGAGTTATGCATTTTAGAAGTTGAGGAAAATTGCTTGTTCGATGGTAATGGCCCAAAATGACCTATAATGTTTCCTCTTGGCACATGCCCTTGCAATTTGATTTTGAAATTTCTAAAAGAATAAACATTGGGGAGGACATATTGAAATTGATCATGAAAGTTGGGTGGCCTTCATATCGTAAAAATTGAGTAAGTTATGGTCATTGGATGTTGACCTCCTAACTAGGGCACAAACAAAATGACCTATAATCTTTCACCATAAAAAATGACTTTCCAAGAAAAACTAGCTCTTGATGTCAACATGAACGTTGTTTCGAATGTAATAAGGAGTAACGTTTCTCTTGGTATCATTTTTATATGGCAAACATTGTAGGAGATAGGGTCTAGGGAACCACAGTTTAGACCACTTGACTTTCTCTAGTCAACTTCTTTGAATCAACTTGCAAACTTGAAGTTATCTTGATCTTTTGGACTCATGGAGGATCATATATGCTTAAGATTATGTATGGTGGAGTATGCCTTGATATATTGGACCAAATGTTGAAGAATCTTGTTGAGGAAGTCACACAAGATACCCATATGAACTAGGGTTTCCAAGGCAAACAAGCTTTATGTTCTTGTTGATTTCTTGATCCAAATGATACATAAATAACATGGGGATCCATATATGATGTGTAAAACCATTTTGAACCATCCCTTGATTGATCTCCTTGTAATGAGAGTCTCAAACCCTAGTTGTGAGTGCAATGAGGCATTGGTGGATACACACAATACCTACAAAAGAAACAAAGCTATATATGTAGACATATTTTTGGTATTTTGGTTAGTAAACAAATAAAAACAAAGTATGATAAAATCAAGTGTGCTTGGTGATCTCTCCCAATGCAAACCTAATGAATGAGGGGTAAGGAGGATGCCAAGGTGTGATCCCAAAGCCAATGCATATGATGAGATATCATGAGGGATCTTAGGGTAAAAATTGGGGTCTTACAGTCAGCATTTTCATATCATGATCATTCATATATCATGCATAAAAACAAATTCAAATCATGCATAGCCAAAATGTACTTCGTGCTCATTTTGCATTGACCTGGATCTTGTTATTGATCCTATATCCTTTGACCTCTAATTCCTGTTTGTCTTTGGTGCCCTTAAACCATCATCCAATTTTTGTAGTCTTTTCAAGTCCAACTCAGTTGACACCTATCAAAAAAATTGCATCCATGAGGTTCAATTCCTTTTTAGATTATCCGATGAATTTCTGGATTAATCCTTTGTTTATTGATGTATTTCCATAACTTGTCTAATGTATTTCTAGATGTTTCCCCGCCTATCTGATGTACTCTCGAATATGTCTGTCTTATATTCTGATGTATTTCCCTTATTTCCTAGATGTATTAACAGAT
Organism: Lathyrus oleraceus; assembly: GCF_024323335.1. Taxonomy (NCBI): domain Eukaryota; kingdom Viridiplantae; phylum Streptophyta; class Magnoliopsida; order Fabales; family Fabaceae; genus Lathyrus; species Lathyrus oleraceus. Next base: position 213,843,670 of record NC_066580.1, read on the forward strand.
GTGTTTGTATTCTGATGTATTTCCATAATATCACTTGTAATTCTGATGCATTTCCAGATTTCGTTTCTTTTACCCTCCGATGAATTCTCAGACACGTCATTTTTGTTCTGACGCACTTCCAGAACCTCTATGTCATCCTCTAGCATCATTTCAAGACTCATTGGTGTCTCCTAAAATTCAGTTGGTACTAATAATTATTCCAAGCTTAGTGGTTACTAGAACTCATTTTAAACCCAATTGTCGTTGGCATCACTATCACTCTGTTTATAAATACAATCGTAATTGGTATCTAAAGTTTTGTTACCGCCAACATCATTTCAAGTATAGTTGTTGCTGGTAAACTCTTTTGTTGCCGGTTGTAAGACCCCAATTTTGACCCTAAGATCCATCATGATATCTCATCATTTACATTTGCTTTGGGGTCACACCTTGGCATCCTCCTCACCCCTCATTCATTAGGTTTGCATTGGGAGAGATCACCAAGCACATTTTATTGTATCATGCTTTGTTTTTATTTGTTTACTAACCAAAATACCAAAAATATGTCTAGTGTAGCTTTGTTTCTTTTGTATGTAGTGTGTGTGTCCACCTGTGCCTCATCAAACTCACATCTAGGGCTTGAGACTCCCAATGCAAGGGATCAATCAAGGAAATGTTAACAATGGTTCTAAGCATCATATATGAATCCCCATCTTCTTTATTTCTCAATTTGATCAAGAATTCATCAAGAGTTTGAAACTTGCTTTCCTTGGAAGCCTTTATTTTTATGGGTATCTTGTGTGACTTCCTCAGCAAGTTTCTTCAACAATTGGTCAATTACTTCAAGGGATACTTCGTGACACATACTGTTATGCATATATAATCCTCCATGATCCCCAAAGAACAAGATAACTTCAAGTTTTCAAGTTGTTTCAAAGAGGTTGACCAGAGAAAGTCAACTAGTCAAATCTAGGGTACCCTAGACCCTATCTCCTACACGTTTTGTCATATGAAAGTGATTACAAGAGAAAAGTTACTCTTTTTGACATTTCAAAAAACTTTCATGCTGGCATCAAGAGCTAGTTTTGCTTGGAAATTCATTTTTGTTGGTGAAAGATTATTGGTCATTTTGTTTGTGCCCTAGTTAGGAGGTCAACTTCCAATGACCATAAATTGCTCAATATTTATGATATTAAGACCATCCAAGTGTCATGATCAAATTAAAGATGTCTTATCCAAAGTTTATTCTTTTAGAAATGTCAAATTCAACTTTCAAGGGCATGTATCAATAGGAAACATTATAGGTCATTTTGGGCCATCATCATTGAACAAGCAATTTTCTTCAACTTCTAAAATCCATAAATCCCTCATGAAAGATCGAAATGGTGTCAAATTTATGACCAAAATGAATAGGAATGAAAGAGATATGACTTTGATGAAGTAACCATTTTCATTTGAAACTCATAGCAAAGGTTATGCAAGGTGGAAGAAATGGTCATATGAATTTTAACTTAGAAAATTTTCAACTATGTTTGGTTTCTCCAACTTCCACCTCACACTTCATCATGATACAAGCTCCATGTCTTGTACCTTCATGTTACCTTTCTAAAGAGTTAAAGATCATGGAATTTGGAGCATTTTTGAAGGACTTGTGCATGGGTGTAATGCATGGCTTCATTTGGTAAGATTAATGTCCAATTTCCATTTCCCTAATGCATGATTCCATGTTATCATTTCAGGTTGATTAGCACATGATTTTGGACCTTTTGGCATCATTTAATGTGCCTATCACATGCCCATACAAGCATGCGCCATGGAGTTTCTATTTTTTACATTTTGTGGAAAGGTGTGGAAAGCAACTTGCAATGATATACATACATGGTCCTTGAGCTCAGAAGTGGATCCACCTTACCCAAGCCTCGACCTACTTCTTCCCCAAACCTCCATTAAAGGATAATCTTGAATATTTCTTTAGAAATCTAGGTTTAGTTCTCATTCTTTTTTGGAATTGAAACTCCAATAATCCAAGCTTCTTAATCACTTATTTCTTCTCCTGCAAGTTGGTAGAAGCAAGCCCAAGCAAATTGAGATTGAGATGAAGCTTCCTCACTACAAACAGAATGTGATTTTGTGAAACTTTCTCTCTTTGATTCTCTCTTGATTCTCCATAATTTTAATTAATTTTTAGTTGACTAAAGTCTTATCAATGTTGGCAACAAGATTGAGTTGCTTTGAGGTCCAATCGAAGCAACTCAGATCACACACCTCAAATTTCAAATCCATGTATCTTTAAATATACATGGAATTGGGAGAAATAAAGGTCAGAGTTGGACTCCTGGGAATTTTTCCTTTAAATTAGTGTATTAATATTCCATTTTTGTGGAGGTTGGTGGTGGACCAGTCCGGTGAGGTCCACCGGATAAGAAGATCGGAGCTAGCGCTCCGGTGGTATGTTGGTACCCTTTTAACCGTTTGATTGTGTTTAAACATTTTAATCATAGCCAATGGTTCAGAATACCATGTGTATGGCGCATTTGACTTGGTCTACCGTGTTTAGCATGCGCGTCGCCACTGTAAGACCCCAATTTTGACCCTAAGATCCCCCATGCTATCTCATCATATGCATTGGCTTTGGGATCACACCTTGGTTTCCTCCTTACCCCTCATTCATTGGGTTTGCATTGGAAGAAATTACCAAGCACATTTGATTGTATCATACTTTGTTTTTCATTATTTACTACCAAAATAGGAAAATATGTCTATGTATAGTTTTGTTTCTTTTGTAGGTAGTGTGTACATCCACCAATGCCTTATCAAGCTCACATCTAAGGTTTGAGACCCTAAATGCAAGGAGATCAATCAAGATATGGTTCACATTGATTATAGATATCATATATGGATCCCCATGATCTTCATTTATCAGTTTGATCAAGAATTCACAAAGAATTTGAAGCTTGTTTGCCTTGGAAGCCCTAACTCATCTAGGTATCTTGTGTGACTTCCTCAGCAAGTTTCTTCAACATTTGATCAAATATTTCAAGGGATACTTCATTATACATCATATTATACATGTATGATCCTCCAAAAGTCCAAGATATCAAGAGAACTTCAAGTTTCCAAGTTGGTTCATTTTTTATGGTGAAATATTATAGGTTATTTTGTCTGAACCATAGTTAGGGGGTCAACTTCCAAGGACCATAACTTGCTCAATTTGTATGAGATGAAGGCCATCCAAGTTTCATGATCATGTTAAAGATGTCTTCTCCAACTTTTATTATTTGAGAAATGTCAAATTCTACTTTAAAGGGCATGTGCCAAGAGGAAACATTATAGGTCATTTTGGGCCATTACCATTGAACAAACAATTTTCCTCAACTTCTAAAATACATAACTCCTTCATGCCAAATCCAAATGAGGTCAAATTTGTTACCAAATTGAATATGTTTTAAATATATACAACTTTTATGAAGGAACTTTTTCCATTTGAAGCCCATAGCAAAAGTTATTCAACGTGGAAGAAGTGAACATTTGACTTGGTACTTCAAAAAATTTCAAATATGTTTGATTTTCCAAACTTCCACCTCAAAATTGATCATGATCCAAGCTTCAAATGGAAAAGTGTTCAACATGAAAGTTGTTACCCTTGATCTCACCTTTCCAAAAAGTACAAGTATTGAATGACTTGCACATGGCTTTACTTCAAGGTTCCATTTGGATGAATCTCATGATCATTTCCCAATCCCAATTGCATCACTTCATGACACACTTTCAGCATTGCTCATGATCAATTTTGGACCTTTTGACATCACTTCATGGGCCTATCACATGCCCATGCATCCATGCAAGTGAGAATTACTATTTTTGGCATTTCGATGGAAGTGTGTGGAAATCACTTGCATAGCCTATAAATACAACCCCTTCTGCTCATAATTGGGGACACCTTGCCCAAGCTTTGATCCTGCAACCCTACCATTCACCATTAGAGGATAAACTTGAAGGTTTTCAATTGAAAATCGAGTTTCAATTTCACTTCTGTTTTGAAGTTGAAACTCCAAGAATCCAAGTCATTCTTTGATCCAATTCAACTCCTACAAGCTTCTAAAGTCAAGCCAAGGCCAATTGGAAGCAAGATCAAACAAAGATTCAAGCTCCTCGAAGGTGACTTTTCAGAAACTTAATCTCTTTGATTCTCTCTCAATTCATCACCATTCTCTTTAAAATTGATTTTTAATTGTTTAATTGTTTACAAATATTTTTGAGCCATTTAATTGACCTTGTGATGTTTGACTTTCTGTTTGGCCTTAGTCATGGTTGATTTGACTTTTATTTGACCAATACTATTGGATTTAAGGGGTTGATGAAATGTACATTTCATCCCTCAAGATGAATGGATAATATTTATCAGATCAATTTCCTCATGTGATCAATTTGGATTTCTATTTCCCCTACCTTCTTCATCTTCATCCCAATCCATCATTGACCAATGATTTCTCTAATGTCCAAATGCTAGTTGATTCATCAATGACCTTGTGTCAGATGAATCAGCATGAGTTGGATTGAGATAGGTCATTCCCATATTTATTTTTGTGTGTGGTATATTTTAGGAGCTTGGTTCATTACACCAAGTCTCTAACATAAATTAAAACCCATATCTTTATTGCCCTGCCTCAGATAGTTGTGACTTCTACATAAGTCCAATTATGATTGCTTAACATAAAGCTAAATTTGTCCCGCAAGGCATAGCATTCTAGTAAGTGAGATTGTAATTCTCCCATTCTTCATGGTATTGTGTGAAGACTTGACGTTTTTTACATTCACGAGAGCTAGTGGCATACTTGTTGATTTATCCAAGTTGGAGCTCTTCTCATGGATGATGTCTTGGTTCATGTATTCATACTTGTGAATGAATGGTTGAGTGTTCTCCGAGGAATGACTTAAACAATCAAAACTCTTCACTAACACTTTACTAACTCTTTATTAATGTTGCTTTACTTTCAAGTCATTTACTTAATGCAATTTGAATTTTAGTACATTTATCATTCATTGCCATTTACATTTCATGCAACTTGTTTATGTTTCAATCCTTTTCACTTTGCTCACTTGAGCCATATCTTGTGATTGTATATATTGTTTTCTTGTGGTTTTGTTCTGTTTGTGGTCTTAGGACTTTAAAATACCTAATAACAATAAAAAAACCTAAAAAATATATTGGTGGACTGTTGGGCTTGATCTGAACTTTTGGACTTAGAATAGGCAACTTCCCTATGCTTCGAGGACTTGGCCAATGCCATTATCTGAGACTGAGTTATCCTGGACTATGCCTTTCATCTAATGCAAACCATGAATTCTTTTGGATCATATATGAAGACCATGGGTTTATATCTGACATTACTGTCTTGTGGATTGCACCCCATTGGTTAGATCTTTTCAACTCTTAACTTTTAATTTTTGTCTAGGGTGTCCTCTTCATCTCCTCCCACTTCTTTAATTCCAAAATCTCTCCCTCTTTTCAAAAACCTTCTTTGTTTCTGTTTTCAATTTAGACATGTTTTAATGATTAGAAACTTTGGCCTTATGCCATTGAATTTTTAAACTTTTTCTTAAATCAAACTTATAAATAAACTTAACTATACTGACTTTAATTTCAAAAGACAAAAAGATTCAACAACTCCATTCAAATCTTTGGCCATTTTTGTGCCTTTTTCTGTTAAACTTTTGTTAAAATCAATTCAACAACTTCTTTGAAATTTTTACCCTTAACTACGTGGTTTTGATCCCTCATTTTTATGTTGGTACGTATGCATAAGACCGAAGGTCTTGTCAAACACAAAAATATAATTAATAAATTATTATCTCATCCCTCCACTCTATTTATTGCAAACATCATTTTGTACAAAAACACATATGCACACAAAAAAGGGCTCCCTAGGAGTACCTAAGACACTTTGGGTGCTAACACCTTCCCTCTGTGTAACCAACCCCTTACCTGTAATCTCTGGAATTTTATTAGTTTTGATTTGAAAACTTCTTATCTTTGGGTTTTATTCGTACTTTTCCCTTTTCCTTTGGAAACAAATAAGGCACAGTGGCGACTATGATTTTTTCAATTGACGTCAGGTTTATCCATAGCTCGATGGTCACGAATGCACCTCTACATCTGTAATTATTTTACTAATGACTTCCATGAAGTCCAACTGTTGTTGGAAAAATCCATTAAAAGTTGGTTGTAATCCATTTCTTACGGTTAAAGTCCAATTGTTGTTGACAAAATTCATTAAGAATTGGTTGTAATCCATTGCTTACGGTCAAAGTCCAATTGTTGTTGGAAAAATCCGTTAAAAGATGGTTGTAATCCATTGCTTACGGTCAAATTCCAATTATTGTTTTCTCGTACAGAGAGTTTGATTAACGTCTCTTTCCTGATGGTTTCGTGAAAGTCATGTATGACTCATCATCTTGAGGAATTCCCATAAGCTTGGAGGTTTTTCGTGTTAGAAAACTCCAATGATGTTGGTTTTGTTTGATTTCTTTTTAAAGAATCATCGTAGCCTTTTGCATGGATGATCTACTTATAAGAAGATTGTCGTTTATCTTTATTTTGCATAAATTACCTATTAGGAATCTCCAAAATCTTTGATCGGATGAATTTCTTGTGAGAAATCTCTAGAACTTTCAGATGTATTTTAAAGTGTCAAGTCATGTATTAACCTGTTGCTGAAATTTGCTTTGTATGTTTTCCAATATTTCCAGGTCATATATGAACCCGTTGATGAAGTTTTCTTTGGGTTTTCTAGTGTTGTCAGGTCACGTATGAACCTGTTGTTAAAATCTCTGTGAAACCTCCATAATTTTCAGGTCATGCATGAACCCGTGGATATACTTTCTTTGAATTTTCTATAGTCGTCAAGTCATGTATGAACTTGTTGATAAAACTCCCTTTAATTTTTCCCAAAGTGTTGTCAAGACATGTCTGAACCTATGGGTGAAACTTCCTTTGCATATCCTAATGTTAAGTTCATGTATTAACCTATTGATTAAACTTTCATTTATTCCGGTATTGTCAGGTTATGTTTGAACCTGTTGTTGAAACGCTTTGAATTTTCCAATGATGTCAGGTCATGTATGAGCCTGTTTATGGAACATTTTTGTATGTTTTCCAGTATTGTTAGGTCATGTTTGAACCTGTTGATGGAACCTTTTTGATATCCCCCAACATTGTCAGGTCATGTTTGAACCTATTATTGGAACCCTTTGAATATTCCAATGGTCAGGTCATGTATGAACCTACTAAGGGAATTCTTTGATTTTTTCCAGTGTTGTCAAGTCATGTATGAACTTGTTGTTAAAAACCCTTGTGAAATTCCCCAGTTTCTTTTCTCCAGCATTTTGTTATCCCCAGTAAATTTTTACCCTCATTTTTTTTCTTCTGTGGGCCACCTTTATCACGTATCTCCATCATTCCCCATAGATCTTTGTTTCATTATGCATCCATTATAAAGCATCATGCTAGGGTTTATCTTATGTATGCCTATATCCCTAGCAAGCCAAAAACAAAAAAGAGTCATTCATACATTAATAACATCTCCTATCATATCATATCATTTGCATTTCAGGATCAAAATTCAGGTCTTCTTAGTATATAACTATATCCCACTAAGATCATATAAAGAGTGTCTTGCTTCATATTCTCTAGTTGAAGATACTTAAATAGGGGTAACTGTCACACCCTAATTTTGATCCTGAATATGCGATTCAATACATTCATCAAAGTTGTTGTATCTCTGCATAGCATGATATCCATTCTATACCGTATAGTGCCTAAAATATTAGTCGAAATAAATTTTCGGATCTACAGGCAAACTGTAAGACCCCAATTTTGACACTAAGATCCCTCATGGCATTATAACATTGCATTTGCATTGCCTCAAGGATCTTTAGCATCTGGGTTCCCTTTGCCTTTGGGTGGGACTCCTTGTGATTAGTTTGAGATCACCAAGCATGCTTGAATTATACATCATTGTTTCTCTTACTTTTGTTTACTAACCAAAAGTTTAAAAATGTGTCACTAACATCTTTTGTTTGAAACTTGAGTATCATCCAAGACACTTTGTGGGTTCTATTTAGATGATCAGTCAACACAAGGGAATGGCTTGAGATACTTCCAACAGGTTCAAATGGGGTATATTCGTAAGTCAAAACATTAATCTTGAAGGAGCAAAAGTTTGTTCATGAGCTGTCATGCTCGCTAGGCGAGCAGAATGGGTCGCCTAGCGAGTCCCAAGAAAAGCCACCAGAATCACCTACGCTCAGAGGAATTTCTTGAACTGTCATGCTCGCTAGGCGAAGCCCACGTGTTTAAAAAAACGAAAAACGAAAAAAAAAAATGAAAAACGAAAATAAATATATAAATAAATAAATAAATAAATAAATAAAATATAACAGAAATTTTTTGGACTTGAGCCTCTCTCATTTGAGCCCACAAGTCCATAAAAATCAGGTTATAAATACAGAGTTTCAGTGAAACAAAAGGCAATTCTATTCCTATTACCCTGGCAGGGAAAAAGATAGTGAGAGAAGAGCTAACAGAGTTCAGAGCAACCTCCAGAGACTGAAAGGAACTCATCTGTAAAGAGCCAATTCCATCTCATATACACCCTCGGATTGCTTTGCAAACCCAACTGGGAAATTCAATTTCATTCGATCTCTCCAGTCAGGTTTGCCTTATTCCCATTACTTTATGCTTTTAATTTGAATGCTCTGAATGTATGAGGTATTATGGGCGAATTTGATACTCTTTTGATGCATGTGTTTGACAAGAGGTTTAGGCCTCCTACCCTTGGTTGCTTTTTGTGATCTTTTTGTGAATTTTAATGGCATGATTCATGTGGTTACATTTTGATTTAGGGGCAACTCTTGATTACCCTATCTTGTTTCTCTAACTTGTTTGTTGAGTTTTGTTTTGTGAGGGCTCATATGACTCTTGCAGAGATGGTTTGCCTGGTGTTCCACTTTATTTGTGGGATACCACCTGGAGGTTTATTCCGATTACCTGTACTGACTAACTTTCTTTGATGGTGCTAGCTTGAGAGATCTCTGGGTTTCTTATCTCTTTAATTGCTGTTACTTCGGATCTTTATCCATACGGTAGATCTCTCGATCCCTTTACTTTTCCCGCATGTTACCGATTTATTAGGTTTCGTATAGCCTCTCGTGGCATGTCATTTAAGGTAGCGCGGTTCCTTCATCTAGGACTGCCTTTTTGCATGAGCATCCCTAAACACCCCAAACTCATTGATTTTTCTTCTCATAAGAACATGTTATCTCCTTCTACTACAGGCGAGTAAGTCTCCAAAGGTCGAGCATCCGGTAGATTGCGTAGTAACGTCGTACACCCCAAAACACAACCCTTACCCCATAGGTGGTCGAACTACGTTTTGCTCTGATTTTCATCCCAGATGAGATACGTAGGCATAAGACGCGATGTCTTAGCGAGCACACTCCTCTTTAACCCATAGGTAGCCGAGCTACGAAGACTCTGATTCTCAGATTCAGATGAGATACGTATGCAGTGGATGCGACGTCCGTGCGAGTCATTTTCTTTTGACCCTTCTTTTAGTAAGTGGTACATTAGATAAACATACACGCTTTTCTCATCCCTTCAATCATGTTTGCACAAATAAATTTTCAAAAAAAAACAACAACCTTTGCAATAAATGTGAAAAGGGCTCCCTAGGAGTACCTAGGATGCTTTGGGTGCCTAACACCTTCCCATTGCATAACCAACCCCCTTACCCAGATCTCTGATATTTTTACTAGTTTTTGATTCGATAAAACTTTTAGGTTTTTGTTCGCTTTCTAACCATTCTTTTGGATAAATAGAAGTGTGGTGGCGACTCGACTTGTAAGACTTACCTTGGATTTAGTCAATATCTCTAATGGTATCGAATACCCCGCTACACAAACCGATTGAATCAATTGTCAAATATGTGCCAAAATAGCGGGCAATTTTTTTTCGAAATCAAGCTTGCAAACATCAGTTTTATTAATCATACGTTTCGCGTAGTTTAACCTGGTATGTTCGATTTATTTTTTCGACCACTTTTTGGTCACATTTTGATCCGTCTTAGTGTTTTAACCAGGCGTTTTCCATTTCAAAATTTGACAAAAACCTATATATTTCTGAGAAGTTTATTTCATGCTGACCATTTTAGTGCATTCAATTTAATTTTTCGAGCATTTTTGCGCCTGACCGTTATTTATTTTGAGTCCGTTTATTTTATTTCTTTGTCAAAATATTTGAAATAAACGATTAGAATTTTCTATATTTTTGTTTCGAGTTAATTTTGATTATTTAGATTAATGTATTTTTATTTGATTTAAAATATTGAGATTAAAATATTTGATTATTTTATATTAATATATATCACTTCTGTTTTTTTAGTTATATATATATATATATATATAATATATATATATATATATAATATATATATATATAATATATATATAATATATATATATATATATAATATATAATATATATATATATATATATAATATATATATATATATATATATATATATATATATATATATATATATATATATTTGTAGTGTTTTAATATTTGTTTTCATAGTTTGTATTTTAGTTCTATTTTGATTTTGTATTAATGCATATTTAATGTAGATAACACGTGTGCATATTGTGTTTAGCTTTCTATTTTTCAATTACTTTGAGTTGATATAAAAAAAATTGTAACACTGTTGTAATAATAATATATTCGGGTGCTGATGTTATTTTATGTTGTATTTCATTGCGTTGCGATTTCGGAGTTAAAATTCAATTTAACTTCCAAAAATCATTTGGGCGCATAGATTTAGTGCTCAGCTTCTTGTAGAGTGACTCATACAGGAGTCCACTTTAAGTTAGATTAGAGCTAAATTAAATTGCTTTTTCAATTTCGGTTTATTTCGGTCCCTCGGCTTACTCTTGGGCCTTCTTACAGTGAGCTTTTAAGCAAGATCAACCTAATTTTCAATAATTTCAAACTTTCGCACATTGATCCTTTTAATTTAATTTCAAACCCTTTTCTTAATTAAAATTGGAAGAAAAAGATTACCTGGGTGAAAGGTCCAATCGTAAACCTGAATGCTAAGCCAAAGTTGTAAGAGCTTGCAAGCCATAAGTGTTCGTCTTCTCTCTAAAACACTTGTAAATATTCAAACCCTTTTCTTAATTAAAATTGTAAGAAAGAGATTAATTGGGTGAAAGGTCCAGACGTAGTCCCGAGTATTAGATCCAAGTTGTAAGAGCTTGCAAGTCATAAATACTCATCTTTCAAGCCCAAAAATACATTCAACCAATCAAACTTTTTTTCGCCTCCATGCGATTGATCAGAGAAACCTTTTCATAAACGAAAGATATTTTGTCTTAAGATGATGCAAAGCAATGCTTCATCCATAATCGTTGAGTTGAGATAAGTGACATTTTTTCGAATGTTGATTTGTAAATCATTCGATGTGTGGTATACGTCTGCTCCTCATTTGTTTTGGGTAAAGTAGTGTTTCTCGTAGATTTATGTAAGATAGCTTTTGCTAAAATCGACAAACAAATAAACTTTTTTTATCCAGAACTACGTGAGCCCTGAGTTCTCTATTGAGATACGTAGGAGCAGGATTGTGAAATCTTGTCAGGCCCATTAATAAAAAACTTAGGTTTAGTCCCCTTCGTTGCAAAAAATCCAAAAACATTATTCTCTCTCATATTCTTATTTCCCTCTTAATAACTTGAGAAGTATAACATTTCAAATCTAACATTAAATCACACAATTAACCTAATGGTTCCCTTTGAGTACAACGAACGTGAGGGGTGCTAATACCTTCCCCTTGCATAATCGACTCCTGAACCCTGATTTGGTTGCGATGACCATAATCATTGTCGTTCTTTCCTGGGTTTTATCGATATTTCCCCTTTCATTTTTAGGGATAAATAAAGCTCGGTGGCGATTCTGTGCAGTCCATCATTGCGAGTGTGCAGCTACGCTTTGTTAGGTCGTGTTCTCATTTTTTTAGGTGCGACACAACCCCTTTCTCTCTTTTTTATGGCATGGAAGATGTGCTCGTCGTGGAGGTTGAGATCCCATCATTGTGTGTGTTGATGAAAGCCAAATTTGACTAAAGTTGAATGGTGTCAAACCAGATTTGATCAGCTTAATTTAATTGAAGAGAAGAGATTGGTTGCCATGTGTCATGGTCAATTATATCAGCAGAGAATGAAGAAAGCTTTTGACAAGAAGGTCAAACCTCATGTGTTCCGAGAAGGTGACCTCGTGCTCAAGAAGATCTTATCTTTCAAACCTAATTCTAGGGGCAAGTGGACTCCTAATTATGAAGGCCCATATGTTGTCAAGAGAGCCTTCTCAGGCAGCGCATTGATTCTTACAACTATGGATGATGAAGAGTTCACTCGTCTTGTGAATGTCAATGCAGTCAAGAAATAATTATCCTAAAAAAAGAAAAGAATAGCTCACTAAGTTGAAAACCCGAAAGGGTGGCTTAGGCAAAAATGAGCGTCTTGGTGGATTGAAAACCCGAAAGGGCGGTCCAGGAAAAAATTAGAGACATGAAACAGAAAAATCATCCCGGTAGATTGAGTACCCCACCTTGGTCAATCTAGGAAAAATTAGGGATTTATGGCAAGTAACTGCATCTGTCTAGACCTGATCGTTGAAGCAACATTGCCAGTCATTTAGTTATGATTCATCACTCTAAACCAAGGACAAAGCACAAGTGGATTTCAAAGTCGGTAGGGAGAGTAGTGGTCACTGTATTCAATGTAGCCTTTTTCCATGTATATTACCATTTTCAAACTTTGTAAGATCCATGGAGTCCTGCCATTTGCGGACTATCATTCTATTAATTAAAGTTAAGCCTTGATCTAATTAGTTGCTATTCTTATTTGTTTTTGTTTAATAAAATTGCATTTTTATGATGATAATTTTTCAAATAAATAAATCAATGAATCACCATTTTTCTGAAATAATAACACATTTACTTTAAGAACATTGAATTCGAAAAAGGAATGTCAACAGCAATCTCAGAACGGTAAGTCTTGACTTGTGAAGCATTGTTGCCTCCCTCAAGTAGTGTTTGGAGGTGTTTTCTTCCCAAACAGTTTGTTGTTTATCCCTGGTAGAGCTAATGTGTTGTTCTCCTGATAGTTCATCATCTTTCTCCAGCTGAGAGCCTTTGTGGACTTTCATCCTCAGTTTGCATATTTTTATGATTGAATCTTGGATCTCCAGTAAAACCTTTATTTAGTTTTCAGATCCCCAATACACCGTTACTTGGTTGTCACATAGTCATGGCATTGTTTCTCCCTTAGTGAGTTCCTGCAGGTCTGTTTGGTATTTGTTACCTTAGAATTGGTTTATTTCTCAATCCTCCAAAAGAGTCTTATGACTGATTGTTTTCCTGTTGGGGAATCTGTTTGCACTTTGCACTACCGTGCGACATTTATTTCTTTGTTAGAGATAATCCCCATGCATGATTTATTCTAACGAATTTAATTCCCCAGGAGAGTCCCCACATAATTAATATTGAATGATGAAATTTCCAGTTGAATTTGTCTTCTCACAGGTTCCCCACTCAGTGTTTTGCCTCTTGTTGTGACGTGAATTCCCTGTGGAGTTTTCTCTTCTGGTGAAAGATCTCCCCATTCAGACATTATTTGATTTTGAGTAGTTTTGATGTAGCCATCCCTTGTAGGGTTGTCTCCAATTTGATATGCTATTGACCTAAAATCCCCCGCAACATTGACTTGTTTTATGAAGTATATATATATATATATATATATATATATATATATATATATATATATATATATATATATATATATATATATATATATATATATATATATATATATATATATATATATATAAATATCCCTCGGCTTGAAATGTGGATCCTCAACAGATCTCTCTTATCCTCAGCATGTTGGTTGATATCCTCAGCAGTGCTTTCGTCTCGTGCAAATTCACAAGCTGAATTTTCTCCTCTCCCAGAGAGTTTGAGCTTTAAGCAAAATATTTGTCAATTGTTAATTATCCCCTAGCAGTTATTCCTCCTCTCCTAATAATCGAATATTAAAGTGGAATTTTGTTTAATCCCCGTGATTGCTACTGATATATGTATTCTTCATTTCCTCTAAGTTCTGATTCTTCAGCAGGTTTTGGTTGGATGCATGTTCTTCATGTCTTTTCCCAACCAGAGTTGAGCAATGAATTTGGATTGTAATATCCCTATCCTTCCTTGAGTACATGGTTGTGTACTATCCCTATGGAATTAAATATTTGAAGATAGGATCTATATCCTCGAGGTTTTATTTTCATCCCTGGCTTGTTCTCCAGTCGGTGCTCCCATCTTGTTGAGATTAGCCGAGTATCAAGTTGTGATGATTGAATATTCATGTTTGTATCCTTTGTGTTCGTTTGTCAGCATAAGCATAGCATCAAATATTTCATTGTGCATTTTACCCATTGACCTAATTTTTATGATCCCCTGCTTTGGTGATATCATTTCTCCATGCAGATATGGTGTGTCTGTCCTCCTTCAATGTAGAGTGTCATCCCCCTTAAGCAGAAGGAGTTTGTTCTTTCTTCTTCCCCACTGAGTTATTTCCTCGTGGATTATTATTATTTTTGTTTCCTCCCCAGTTCATTATCTGGATGGAACCACTTCCCTTGAGTTATATCCTCATTGGGTTGAGTCTTGTCTGACTGTTTCTGTCTGGTTCTTACCTATATAGATCTTTTGGCCCTCTGAGAGTTTATTACCCTGTAACTGGTAATATCCTTCTTGATGTTGAGTACTTTACCTGTGTTAATTTACTCAGTAACCGGTATAAGGTAATTTACTTCTTTGATTTGCCCAACAAATTTACTTTTGTTTCCCCAACTGATAATCTTCTCTTTTCGCCACCAGATTGTCATTGCTCAATTACCATGTAACTGGTAATTGTTTATTCTTTTCTCCAGCTGGTCGTTTTTTCTATTATCTAACCAGTAACTGGTAGTTAACAAAAACTCTCATTGAATTTTCCCCCCAACAGTTTATCCTTGATATGTTACCCAACAACTGGTAATGGATATTCTCCATTTGGTCTTCTACCCAGTAACTAGTAGTTGTAAATCCTGATTTTGGGTCTTCTACCCAATAACTGGTAGTTGTAAATCCTACTTTTTGGTATTCTACCCAGTAACTGGTAGTTGTAAATCCTTCTTTTTGGTCTTCTACCCAGTAACTGGTAGTTGTAAATCTTGGTTTTTGGTCTTCTACCCAATAACTAATAGTTGTAAATCCTGCTCTTTGGTCTTCTACCTGTAACTAAAAGTTGTAAATCCTGCTCTTTGGTCTTCTACCCAGTAATTGGTAGTTGTAAATCCTTCTCTTTGGTCTTCTACCCAGTAACTGATAGTTGTAAATCCTGCTTTTTGGTTTTCTACCCAGTAACATATAGTTGTAAATTCTACTTCTTCATTTCCCCAGTAGGCTATCCTTACCCAGTAAACGGTAAAGGATATTCCTACCTTTTGATTATATTTCCCAGTAACTGGTAATATAACTCACTCATGTGGTTGATTACCTTTGTTAATCTTCCCAGTAACTGGTAGTTGGTGATTTTTCCTCCTTTTCTTCAGCGAGTCATCCTTGATATATTTCCTAGTAACTGGTAACGGATGTCCCTCTGCCTGAGTGTATTATCTTCAATTTTAAGCTACCCAGTAACAGGTAGTAGATAATATATCTCTTTTACTCTTGTGTTGAAGTTTGACTTCCCCAGTTGACTCTAGATTCGTATTTCCTTGTGAAATCGAATTGCTTGTCCCTAGTAGATAGTTTCCTGTTATGTTGGTGGTATCCCGATACATGCAAATTTTTCTCCAGTTCAAGTCTTTCCATTGATTTATTTTCATTGAAATCCGCTCGTGTCTCCAGCGGATTTTAAGTCGTAGCCTGGCTTACGCATAACTTATTATCCCTAAAGTCTTTGTCCCCTTAGTGAGTTTTCCTTATGGAATGCATTGTGCTCCTGTGGACTTTCAGTTTCTTCCAGATTCTTTTCCTTTATGGCAATATATCCCCACAAAGATTATATTTTGCATTTGTATCATGTGTATTATGAGGTCTCTTAGGGACCAAAATTTGTTTCTTGTTATTAATATTTAAGTCCATTCTATTGTGTTGATACGAAGATTTTAACCTTTACATCTCTGGATAGAATGACCTTAAATAGGGGCAGTTATAAGACCCCAATTTTGACCCCTAAGATCCCTTATGCCATCTCATAGCTTTGCATTGGCATTGGGACCACACCTTGGTATTCTCCTCACCTATCATTCATTGGGTTTGCATTGGGAGATGTAACCAAGCATATATGATTGTATCATACTTTATTTTCTTTGTTTACTGACCAAAATACAAAAATATGTCTAGTGTAGATTTGTTTCTTTTGTAGGTAATGTGTGTGTCCATTTGTGCCTCACCAAGCCCACAACCAGGGTTTGAGACCCTCATTGCAAAAGATCAAGAAAGAAAAGGTCCACATTGGTTCTAAACATCATATATGGATCCCCATGTTCTTTATTTATCATTTTTTATCAAGATTTCATCAAGAGTTTGAAGCTTGTTTGTCAAGGAATCCCTAATTCATCTAGGTATCTTGTGTGCCTTCCTCAGCAAGTTTCTTCAACAAATGGTCAAGGATATCAAGGGATACTTCAGTTTACATCATCATAAGAATATATGTTCCTCCATGAGACCCTAATAGCAAAGGAACTTCAAGTATGCAAGTTGATTCAAGGAAGTTGACCAGAAAAGTCAACTGGTCAAATCTAGGGTTTCCTTGACCCTATATCCTATAATTTTTGTCATATGAAAATGATTCCAAGAGAAAAGTTAATGTTTATGGAATTAAAAACATATTTCATGCTGTCCTCAAGAGTTAATTTTGCTTGTAAAGTCATGTTTTATGGTGAAAGATTATAGATCATTTTGTCAGTGCCCTAGATAGAAGGTCAACTTCAAAGAACCATAACTTCCTCATTTTTTATGATATGAAGATGATCAAAGTTTCATGATTAATTTAAAGATGTCTTATTAAACTTTTATATTTTATAAATATAATATTCTACTTGCAAGGTCATGTACCATAAGGAAACATTATAGGTCCATTTTGGTCCTCATCATTGAACAAGCAAATTTCCCCAACTTTTAAAATCCATAAGTCCATCATACAAACTCCAAATGGTACCAAATATTTGATCAAATTTAATAGAATTGAAATAAATACAACTATGTAGAAGGAGCCAAGTTCATTTGATGCTCACATCAAAATTTATTCAAGGTGGAAAGAGAGGTCATTTGACTTATAACTTAGAAAAAATTCTATGTATGTTTGATACCTCCATCTTCAAGGCCAGTATGATCCATTTTCAAAGCTTCAAATTGAAAAAGTCCTAAAATCAAAGTTGTTACTTATGATGATAGATTTCCAAAGAGTCCGAGATCACTTCATTTGAATGAAAAATGAGGGACTTGCACGTGAGTTTTGTCCATGGCTTGTTTTAGCAAGATTTGAACTCCAAACATTGAACAACTTTGCATTGCCTTGTGTGATGACTTTAGCAACCTTTTGGCACGAATTAGAGTGGATTCCAATCATCAATTGGGCATTTACATGCACTCATGCACCCAAGCAACATAATTACTCATTTTTTATTCAAATTTGGAAAGGTGCATTTATCATGTCCTTGGCCTATAAATCAAAGAGCATTTGCTCAGAATAAAAGGAGAACATTGCCCAAGCTTTGCTAGCCATTTCCATAACCTCACACTAGAGAATTCTTTGAATGTTTCTTTTGAAATCAATTTTTTGTTCAACTCAAGTTTATGAACAGAAACTTCAAAGATTTTCATTCGCTTTTCCATTCCATTGAACTTCTACAAGCAAGATGAAGAGAAAGTAAGAAGAATTGCATCAAGAACCAAGCTCAAAAGCTATTGATAGACGGTAAATTTTGCAAAATTTCATCTCTTTGATTTTCCCTCAATACTTTATATCTGAACTTAATTTTGTGTTGGCTGAAGTCCTACCAATGTAGGCAACATGACTGAGTTATTTTGGACTCGATTCGAAGCAACTCAGGTTGGACACCCCCAATTTGATCTTCACTTTTCTAACTATAGAGTGAGAGATGGAACAAATGGAGGTGATATCCGTGATCCTTGCAATTTTTCCTTTAAAAAGATGTATGATCCATGAATTTCTGGGCAAGTTTGACCTTGACAGTCCGATGACCCTCACCGGAGAAGATGACCGGAGCTAGGGCTCCGGTGCTGGCATGGTATTGCACCCACCCTTGGATCTCACTTCCATGTTTTAATCTGGGCCCTTGTTTGTGATTACCACGAATGTGCTTTCATTGACTGAGGAACACCATGGAACGCGTGTTTTTGAGCATCAGATCTACCACTCAATTAATGAGGGAGATCTGATGGCTCTCACTTTTTCCTTTTTACTTTATTTTTCTAAAATGATTTTTAAATAGCCTTTTCTTTCAAAATTCACCATAAATTCATTTTTGATCCAAAAATTATGGGACCAACACCAAAAATTCACAAATATTTTCTTCTTCCCATTTATGATTTAAAATTAATTTTTCGATTAACTTTGATATTTTTGCTGAATTTTGTGATTTTTATTTTGTTTTAATTAGTTTTTAATTATTTATGACTTTTGAAAAATGCCAAAAAAAAAATAGTCAATGGTACTTTGACCTTGCTTGACCTATGATAAATCCCTTGGCCACTTATTTGGTGTTTTGAAGGGATTTTAGGTTTTTGATCTTTGAAAAGTTATTTTCTTCTTTTTTAAATTGTTTTAAAATTAGTTTATTTGATTTAATGCTTTGTTGAGCTTTTGTATTGATTTTGTGTTGACCTTGCTTCTGTTTGGCCTTGGTTTTGGATGAATTGGACCTTGACTTGGTCAATACCATTGGATTTAGGAGGTTGATGAACTTTAAACTTCATCCCTCAAGATGAATGAATGGTATTGATCAAGTGAGGTTCATCCCTTAACCAATTTGGGATCCTCTTCATTTCATCTTTCCATCTTCATCTCATTTTTCCCTAATCATCTCTTAGCCAATAACTTCTCATGATCATTAGCTAGTTGATTCATCAATGACATTCTGTCAGATGAATCAACAGAGGCTTGATTGAGATTGGCCAATCCCCTCTTGTTTTTGTGTGTGGTATGCTTTAGGAGCTTGGTCTTGGATACCTTGTCTCTAGCATGTATTAACACCAACATTGTTATTGACTGGCCTCAGATAGGCATGACTTCTACATAAGCCGGCTTACGATTGCTTAACATAGCGGTAAATTTGCCTCAAGGCACCCATTAACATACTAACTTGACAACTAAAATTTAATCTTCTTGTCATTTACTTTAATGCAATTTAAATTCTTGCACGTTATCATTTCTTGTCATTTACATTCATTCAAATTATTTATCCTTCAGTCATTTGCTCTTTGCCCACTTGGGCCTATGTTTATGCTTCAGTCATTTTCACTTTGCTCACTTGAGCCATTGTATTTGGGCTTGTGATATTATTTTGTTTGTGGTCTTAGGACCTTAAAACACTTAATAAAAAAACACTAAAAAACACATTGGTGGATTGGTGGATCTTTGTCTGTGACTTGATTTGGACCTATGGACTTATAGTAGGCAACATTCTTGAGCTATGGAAGAAACTTGGCCAATGCCATTAATTTGAGACCAAAAACATGGCCAATGTCATTCATCCGACACAAGCTTGAGAGACTCCCTTGGGTTTATCTGATACACCCTTTCTCTTTGTCTAAATTGTCACTTTGATCTCATTGTTATTATTTGATGTTTTCTCTTTGAATATATTTCAAGGGATTTTTCATCTGATGCATATAAAGGACATTGAAGATTGCTTTCTTTGGAGTGCTAGCTTGGATTACTGGTTATCTTTATTTGATACCATCGGTCTTCTTATTAATTGCTTGGATGATTTTGGCTTTGTTGTTTTCTTGGCAATCCAAAGGAAATGGGTTTCTATCTGACACTATTGTCTTATGGATGCTTCCCATGGGTTAGATCTTTTCAACTCAAATCTTTTAAATCTTATCTAAGATAGCCTCTTCATATCCACCTCCTTCTTCTTTAATTTCAAAATCTCCTTCTCATTTTCAAAACTTCTTTGCTTGTTGTTTTTCCAACTTAGACTTGTTTTAATGAGTGGAAACCTTGGCCTTATGCCATTGATTTTCAAACTATTTTCTTAATCAAACTTGTAAAAAGACTTAACCATATTGACTTTATTTTCAAAAAGACCAAAAAGAACTAATAACCTCATCTAATTATTTTGGCCACTTGGTGCCTTTTTTCCATTTAAACTTTTCAAAAAGAAAGCATTTAGATTTGAGTTATCTTTGGTTGAGATGTAATTCTCCCATTCCATGATATATTGAGTGTAAGACTTTCCATTTACCAGGGGTAAGAGGCATACTTATTGATTTATTCCATGTTGGAGTCCTCTCTCTTAAATGTTGTAAAGCCCTCATTATCGGTGGATGTTTGGTTAAGTATTCTCCCATTGATAACAAAAGATCTTTAAGCTTTTGTTAAAATCAATCCACCCATCTTTGAAACTTTTACCATGAACTACGAGGTTTTGATCCCTCATTTATGTTGGTACATAGGCATAATACCAAAAGTCTTATCAAACACAAAAATGTAAATAATGAATTCTTTTCTCATCCCATCATTCTAGTTTTTAAAACAAACATCTTTTCAACCAAAACAAATACACACAAAAGGGCTCCTAGGAGTACCTGGGACACTTTGGGTGCTAATACCTTCCCTCTGTTTAACCAACCCCCTTACTTGTAATCTTTGACATTTTATTAGTTTTGATTTGAAATTTTCTTATCTTTGGGTTTTGTTCGTACTTTCTCCCTTTTCCTTTGGAAATAATAAAAGTGCGGTGGCGACTCTGGTTTTATTGTCGTTGAGCTAACCAATAGCTCAGTGGTCATGAACTTACCGCTACATTTATGAAAGTTGGAAAGGACTTGTGGACAAATTAATCCATACCTCTTAAAAAGACGGTTTCTTAGTTTTGGAAAAGAAGTGCAACAAGGTGTGGAAGCTGATGTACGCCCCATAGCAGGAGGAATGAGGCGTCAAGCAAATGACGATAAAGGAGCGCTGCTTGAGAGGCAACCCAAGGAAAGTATTAGTAATTTATATGTTATAGTTTCAATTTTATATTAATTTCTGAGTTTTATTTGCTTTAAGTTGGTTTATCTTAGATTGTTTACTTTCGTCAAGTAATGTGATAATTGTAGCTTTATAGGTTGTGCGAAAAGTACCCGAACTGAAGGCATGTGTGTCCTCTATGCATGTTAACTCACCAAAATATTTTTTTTACCTCTAGATTATATGATTGGTTTAATTGAGTTGGACTGAAAGTTGAGAAGGTTTACCACAACTAGTTGAGAAGCCACATCGAGCAAGAGGTAATATGGAGGTTTCAACTCTAGCCGACATGGTGAGAGCAGGAAAAAGCCAAACATAATGTACATAATAAGAGAGCATTCATGTATGTCTTTATTATTCAGAAATTGCGTACGTTATTTTCTTAGTTTGGTTGCATGATTACACACATTGAGGCACATTTTATTCCTACCCTTGAGCCTTTCTAGCCATCCTTTTCATTATTATTCATTGTTAACCCCATTTGAGCCTTTAACCATTTGTTTGTTTTAAAAAAAACATAATATTAACCCATGGCCCAAACACTCCCCCACCATGTTCAGAGTATTTATGTGAGTTATCAGATCCATGTTCATTCTAAGTTTGGGGTTGCTGTTAGGATAGTAACCTTTAAGTTTGGGGAAGTAGTGCTTAGTACAAAGGAGGACACCTGATGATTGGGAGAAAAAAAACATAACAAAAAGAAAAGAAAAGATGAAATTTTGAAAAATCAAATTGAAATGAATAATAGAAAATTAATCATCAGGGCACTTGAAAGAAGGAGAAGTCAGCAGATATTGAAAATAAAGACAAATCCAAAAGTTAAATCCTCGATAAATAGTTAACCTATCAGAATGAGCATAGTGAAGATAACAATCATATTGACTCTAAACCTTAGCCTGGTTTTCCAAAATTATCCTACATTAACCCTAGCCCCGTTACAACCATAAAGACCTCAAAGAGTGTGTGTGTCGTACACCTTGATTTGAAAAGAGAATTTACTCAAGCCTATGGTATGGTACTGCGTACTATGAATTTTGAGTGTAAAACACATTGACACCCGAGAGATTTGGTGAGAGTGTGAATTGAGCTGACAGGTGAAGCAGTACTTTCAAGTGAAGGTGTGGTCAATCAATCGACCTCTGAAATCCAGAAAAAACCAAAGGTATCAAGAAATGAGGGTCATGAAAGATCTTAGAGGTATGGTGGCATGTGAAAAGTGCATTTTTATTTGGAAGTGATGCAGTGGTAAATTCATGACCATCAAGCTCTGGATAAACTTGACGTCAATAAAACCAGAGTCGCCACCGCGCTTTTATTATTTCTAGAGGAAAAGGGAAAAGTATGAACAAAACCCAAAGATAAGAAGTTTTCAAATTAAAACTAATAAAATTCCAGAGATTACAGGTAAGGGGTTGGTTACACAGAGGGAAGGTGTTAGCACCCAAAGTGTCCTAGGTACTCCTAGGGAGCCCTTTTTTTTATCCACGTGTTTTTGCTCTAAATGATGTTTGATAAAATATAGACTGGGGGGATGAGAAAAGAATTCATTAATTATATTTTTGGTATTTTACAAGACCTTCGGTCTTATGCCTACGTACCAACATAAAAATGAGGGATCAAAACCCCGTAATTCGTGGTAAAAATTTCAAAGAAGTTGGTGAATTGATTTTAATCAAAAGTTTAAATGAAAAGGGCGCAAAAGGCCAAACATTTGAATGGGGTTGTTAGTTCTTTTTGTCTTTTTGAAATTAAAGTCAATATGGTTAAGTTCATTCATAAATTTGATTTAAGAAAGAGTTTAAAAATTCAATGGCATAAGGCCAAAGTTTCTAATTATTAAAACATGTCTAAATTTGAAATAACAAGTAAAGAAGATTTTTGAAAAGAGGGAGATATTGTTGAAATTAAAGAAGTGAGAGGAGATGAAGGGACTATCCTAGACAAAAATTAAAAGTTAAGAGTTGAAAAGTTCTGACCAATGGAATGCAATCCAACAGACAAGAATGTCATATAGAAACCCATTTTCCTTTGGACTTTAGCAAGCAACAAGCATAAGCAATATTCAAGAAAACCATATGAAGACCAAGGCATTAAATAAATATAGTCATAATATCTAATCAAGCACTTCAATAACTAGCAGTCTTCAATGTCTTCCAATAACTAGCACTTCAATCATCAGACATAATCAAAATAATAATTAAACACAGAGATAGAGTGACTGATGAAAAAAGGGGCACTTCGGGCTTGCTTCAGATGAAAGACATTGTCATGGATAACTCAATCTCAGTTGATGGCATTTGAGAAGCTCTTTAGCATATGGAAAGTTGCCTAGTTCTAAGTCCAAAGTTCAAATCCAGTCCAACAGTCCACCAAGATGTTTTTTAGGGTTTTTGTTGTTATTAGGTGTCTTAAGGTCCTAAGACCTCAAATAAAAACAAAGACAAGCAAACAATATATACATTCACAAGATATGGCTCAAATGAGCAAAGTAAAAATGACTGAAATATAAACATATTTCATGAAATGTAAATGGAAATGAATGATAAAGGTACTAAAATTTAAAGTACATAAAGTAAATGACTGGAAAGTAAAGCAACATTAATAAAAAGTTAGTCAATTATTTGTCAAATGTTAGTGAAGAGTTTTAATTGTTTAACTCATTCTTTGGAGAACACTTAACCATTCATTCACAAGTATGAATCCATGAACCAAGACATCATCCACGAGAAGGGCTCCAACTTGGATAAATCGACAAGTATGCGACTAGCTGTCATGAATGGAAAAAAGGTTAAGTTTTCACACAATGCCATGAAGAATGGAATACTTACAATCTCACTTACTTATGCCTTGCGGGATAAATTTAGCTCAATGTTAAGCAATTGTAATTGGACTTATGTAGAAGTCACAACTATCTGAGGTCGACAAATAAAAATATAGGTGTTAATGCATGTTAGAGATTTGGTATAAAGAACCAAACTCCTAAAACATACCACACACTAAAAGAAATGGGAAGGACCTATCTCAGTCAGGCTCATGTTGATTCATCTGGCACAAGGTCATTGATGTATCAACTAGCATTAAACACGAAGAGAATTCATTGGCCAGTGATGGATTGGGGAAGAATAGAGATGAAGATGAAGAGGGAAGGGGAGGTAGAAACCCAAATTGATCATAGGTGGAATTTCATCTGATCAATACTATTCATTCATTTTGGGAGATAAAATATACATTTCATCAATCCCCTAAATCCAATAGTATTGGTCAAACAAAAGTCAAATCAACCATGATCGAGGCCAAACAGAAAGTCAAGCATCTCGAGACCAAATAAATGGCTCAACACAATTTTTAAACAATTATTCAATTAAAAATCAAATTTAAAATGAATTAAAATGCATTTTAAAATGAATAAAACATGAAATCCCTTCAAAACACCAAGTAATTGGCCAAAGGATTTATCCTAGGTCAAACAAGGTCGAAGGACCTTAGACAAAAAAAATTAGAATTTTTGGAAAGTCGGAAGTATTTTAAAATATTTAAAAAAAAGTCAAAATTCATATAATTCATGAAAAATATCAAATTAATCCAAAAAAATGATTTTAATTCAAAATATGGAAGAGGAAAATATTTAAAGATTTTGGGTGAAAGTCCCATATTTTTTTGATTAAAAATTAAATTTCTATGAATTAAACAAAATAAAATGATTAAAGGTAAAATCAGAAATTTAAAAGAAAATAGAAAAAACAAGGGCTATCAGATCTCCCTCATTAATTGAGGTGGCAGATCTGATGTTCACGCGCATCATGTTCATGGTGTTCTGCAGTCAACGCGTTTCATACTTGGTAATCAACATGGATGGATGAGATTAAAATGTGGGATCATGATAAAAGGGTTTGGAGAGTGCCAACACACCACCGGAGCTAGGGCTCCAGTCATCTTCTTCGGTGGACCTCACTAGACTGGTCCACCACCAACATTCATTAAAATAAAAAGTGACCATACAATTTTAAAGGAAAAAAGCTCAGGAGCTCGAATCTAGCCTCAATTTCTCCTAATTCCAAGTATATTGAAAGATACGAAGATTTGAATTTTGAGGTACACGATTTGAGTTGCTTTGATTTGACCTTAAAGCAACTCAATCTTGTTGCCTACATTGGTAGGACTTCAGACAACCAATAAACAAGTAGAAATATGGAGACATGAGACAG
The DNA here is from genome assembly GCF_024323335.1 of Lathyrus oleraceus. Classification (NCBI taxonomy): domain Eukaryota; kingdom Viridiplantae; phylum Streptophyta; class Magnoliopsida; order Fabales; family Fabaceae; genus Lathyrus; species Lathyrus oleraceus. The sequence continues at coordinate 213,869,212 of NC_066580.1, forward strand.
AATCGAAGACTTGAAAATCTGGAAAAATCACCTTCGGGGTGCAGAGATTTGGCTTGATCTCAATGCAATTCCACTTGGTTCTTCCTCCTCTTGCTTGTAGGAGTTAAATGAAGTGAAAATGGCTATGAATCCTTGGAGTTCTTGTTCACAAACCGAATTTGAATGGAGAACTCGATTTCAATGACATCCTCAAGGTATATTATGGAATCAGGTTCTGAGATTGCTTGGCATAACTTAGGCAAAGTGTCCTCTTCGATCTGAGGCAATACACTTCATTATATAGGCCAGGGAATTGATTTCTACACCATTTCAAATTTGAGCCAAAAATAGAAATTTTGTGTGCATGGGTGCATGGACATGCACTAGGCCCAAAGTGATGATTGCATTGAGTCCAAATTCGTGGACAAATGCTACTGATGTCATAACATGGATCCATGCAAAGGTAATTGGAATTTGAGTTCAAGAGTTGCCAAAACAATCCATGAGAAGAATACATGCACAAGTCCTTCAATTCTTGTCCAAATGAAGTGATCTTAGACTCTTTGTAAAGGTAACATGAAGGGGAACAACTTTGATGTTGAAGACGTTTTCATTTGGAACTTGTATCATGATGAATTTTGAGGTGGAAGTTGGAGAAATCAAACATGGTTGAAAATTTTCTAAGTACAAAGTCAAATGACCACTTCCTCCATCTTGAATAACGTTTGCTATGAGCTTCAAATGAAAATGGTTCCTTCGTCAAAGTTGTATATCTTTCATTCCTCTTCAATTTGGTCACAAATTTGATGCCACTTGTATTTGGCTTGAGGGATTTATGTATTTTAGAAGTTGAGGAAAATTGCTTATTCAACGGTAATGGCCTGAAATGACCTATAATATTTCCTCTTGGCACATGCCCTTGCAAGTAGAATTTTACATTTCTCAAAGATCAAAGTTGGAGAATACATCTTGAATTTGATCATGAAACTTAGATGGTCTTCATATCATACAAATTGAGCAAGTTATGGTCCTTGTAAGTTGACCTTTTAACTAGGGCACAAACAAAATGACCTATAATCTTTCACCATAAAAAATGACTTTCCAAGCATAATTAGCTCTTGATGACAACCTGAACGTTGTTCGGAATATCATAAAGGGTAAATTTTCTCTTTTAATCATTTTGATATGACAAAAATTGTAGGATATAGGGTCTAGGGAACCCTAGTTTTGACTAGTTGACTTTCTCTGGTCAACCTCCTTGAACCAACTTGCAACCTTGAAGCTATTTTGATCTTTAGGGCTCATGGAGAATCATATATGCATAAGATGATGTATAATGGAGTATACCTTGATATCTTTGACCAATTGATGAAGAAACTTGTTGAGGAAGTCACACAAGATACCCAGATGAATTAGGGCTTCCAAGGCAAACAAGCTTCAAACTCTTGATGAATTCTTGATCAAAATGATAAATAATGAACATGGGAATCAATATATGATGTTTCAAACCATTATTAACCTTTATTTGATTGATCCTTTTCATTTAGGGTCCAAAACTCTAGATATGAGCTTAATGAGGCATAAGTGGATGCACACACTACCTACAAAAGAAATAACACTACACTAGACTTATTTTTGATATTTTGGTCAGTAAAGAAAATAAAGTGTGATACAATTAAAAGTGCTTGGTGATCTACCCCAATGCAAAGCCAGTAAAAGAGGTGTGAGGAGAACACCAAGGTGTGGTCCCAAATCCAATGCAAATGATGATATAGCATGAGGGATCTTAGGGTCAAAATTGGGGTCTTACAGTTGCCCCTATTTAAGGACTTTCTAGATAAGGACGTGAAGGTTAAAATCTTCGTATCAACTCAGTAAAATGGGCTTAAATAACAACATAAAGAAACAAATTTTGGTCCCTAAGAGACCTCATGATGCATATGATATGAATGTTAAAATAATATTTGTGGGGAATATATTTCCACAAAGGAAAAGAATCCAGAGAGACTGAAAATCCATAGGAGCATAATGCATTCCTCAAGGAAAGCTCACTGAGGAGACAGAGACTCTGGGGATAAAAGTTATGCGTAGGCTAGGATACAACTTAAGAACTACTAGAGACACGAGGGAATTTCCATGAAAATAAATCAATGGAAAGACTCGGTCGGGGAAAAAGGAAATCTGCATGTATTAGGATAACACCAATACAGCAAGAAACACCCGTTGGGGAAATGTGTAAATCATAACAAAGCTAAAATATTCATGCAAAAGGGGATTCCTTTCCTCAAAGAAATACGAAACCAAACTTAACTGGGGAAGAAAAACTTCAACACAGGAGTAGAAGAGATATATTATCCACTACCGGTTATTGGGTAAGAAGATAATATACTCGGACAGAGGGACATTCGTTACCGGTTAGGGTAAACATATCAAGGATGACTCGCTGAGTAAAATGAGGCATATTCATTACCAGTTATTGAGTAAGAATAACCTACTAGGGAAAAGAAACCAAATAGGAATTACAATCACCTATTACTGGGCAAAAGACCAAAGAGAGAGTATTTGTCACTGAATAAAGTGAACATGTCAAGGATAAACTCAAAGGGAAGAATATTCGTCACTGGTTAAGATGAACATATCAAGGATAGACTGCCGGGGAAAATAGGAATTATAACTTTCGGTTACTGGGAAGAAGACCAAAGAGAGATAAAATTTGTCACCGGTTAAAGTGAACATATCAAGGATAGACTTAGAGGGGAGAATAGGATTTATATCTACCAGTTATTGGGTAGAAGACCGCAAATAGGAATTACAACTATCGGTTACTGGGTAGAATACAGCAAGAAGAGAAAATTTATCACCAGTTAAAGTCAACATATCAAGGATAGACTCTCTAGGGAAACAGGAAGCATATATATCATCGGTTAAGATGAACATATCAAGGATATACTTGCTGGGGAAACGGAAAAAAACGAATTCGCTGGAGAAAAATCAAATTGGTTCATTACCTTTTTATCGACTACTAGGTAAATTAACATAGGTAAATTACTCAACACCAAGAAGAATATTACCAGTTACTGGGTAATAAACTCTCGGGGACCAAAAGATCTATCTAGGTAAGAACTAGAAAGAAACGGTCAAACAAGACTCGCCCCAACTAGGATATAACTCAAGGGGAGTGGTTCCATCCAAATAATGAACTGGGGAGGAAACTAAAATAATAATCATCCACGAGGAAATAACTCAGTGGGGAAGGAGAAAAGATAAACTTTTTCTGCTTAAAGGGGTTGACACTCTACAATTGAATGAGGACAGACACACCAAATCTTCCTGGGGAAGTAATATCACCAAAGCAGGGGATCAGAAGAAACATCAATCCGATAAAATCCACAATGAACTATATGATGTTGTGTTTTATGCATGTATATATGCATGAGTATGTATATGATTATGCTAACAAACGAACACAAAGGATACAAATAACGAAGATTTGAATCATTACAACTAAATACTCGGCTAATCTCAATAAGATGGAAACACCAACTAGAGAACCTGCTAGGGATGAAAATAAATCATCAAGGATATAAAATCCTAACTGCAAGACGAATTCAACTTTGGCTAGGGAAAGGCATGAAGAACATGCATCCAACCCTAAAATGATGAGGATAAAGAAGGATCTGTTGAGGATCCTAACAAGTCAACGTTGCGGGGGATTTTAAGTCAACATCATATCAAATGGGAGATAACCTTGTAGGGGACATAAACAATACTACTCAGAACCAAGCATTGTTAGGGATGGGAGAAGAGCTTCTATCAGAAAAATGGAATTCCACTGGGGTCTCAAGTCACGACAAGAGCTAAAACTCTGAGTGAGGAGAGCCAGACGCTCTACTAGGGACTCCATCCCTAAAACATCTTTGTGGGGCTTCACTGGGGATACAACAATCTGCCAGGATAAACCATATGACACGATAGGATACAAAGATCAGCAAAAACTTCCGCAAAAGGAAAACAATAGTCATCCGACCCTTCTTGGAGATTGAGAAATAAACTAATTCCAAGGTACCAAAATATCAACTGGTTCTGTAGACCGATTCAGGGGAGAAACTGTCACGACTATGCAACACACAAGTAAATGCTTTAAGGATCTGGAGATCGAATAAACGTTCAAAGATAATCCAGGTTTCATTCACCATTACAAAAACTGGGAAATGCAAAATCATGAGCACCTTAGCTGGGGAAAGATGAAATGCATAGGGAACAAAATATCAACTCTTCTGTGGACGATAAATTGCTTGCGGAACAACCTATCAACTGTGCTGGGGATGAACGACAAACCGTTGTGGAGGTAAAGTCACCAAACCACTGCTCGGGGAAGACCAAAAATGCCTCATACGTCAAGACTTACCGTCTTTGATATTGTTGTCGGTGTTCCTTTTTGAAATCGATTATTCTTCAAGTAAATGCCTTATTATTTTAAGAAAAACGATTGTTCATTGATTTATTTATTTCAAAATTATCATCATAAAAAATCAATTTTAGAATAGAAAAAAATAAGAATATCAAATAATTGGATAAAAGCTCAACTTTATTTAATAGAATGGTAGTTTGTAAATGGAGGGACTCCATGGATCTTTACAAAGTTTGAAAATGGTAATTTACATGGAAAAGGGCTACATTGAATACAATGACCACTACTCTTCCTACCAACTTCGAAATCCATTGTGGTTGTCTTCGTTTGAGAATGATAAATCAGAACCAAATGACTGCTCAAAACTACTTCAAACGTCACGACCAGCCGAATGTAGTTACTTGCCATAATCCCTAGTTTTTTCCTAGATTTCCCCAAGGTGGGGTACTCAATCTACCAGGATGAATTTTCCGTTTGATGTCTCTAACTTTTTCCTGGATCGCCCTTTTGGGTTTTCAATCCACCGAGACGCTCATTTTTTCCTAAGCCACCCTTTCGGGTTTTCAACTTAGTGAGTTGTTCTTTTCTTTTTTTAGGTGAAGTATTTCTTGACTGCATCGGCATTCACGGGACGAGTGAACTCTTCACCATCCATAGTTGTAAGAATTAAATCACTGCCTGAAAAGGATCTCTTAACAACATATGGGTCTTCGTAATTAGGAGTCCATTTTCCCCTAGCATCAGGTTTAAAAGACAGAATCTTCTTGAGCACGAGGTCACCTTCTCTGAACACACGAGGATTGACCTTCTTATCAAATGCTTTCTTCATTCTCTACTGATATAACTGACCATGACACATGGCAGTCAATCTCTTCTCTTCAATCAGATTCAACTGGTCATATCTAGTCTGACACCATTCAGCTTTTGTCAACTTGGCTTCCACCAATACACGCAATGATGGGATCTCAACCTCTACGGGGAGCACAACTTCCATGCCACAAATAAGAGAGACAGGGGTTGCCCCTATTGAAGTGCGGATGGATGTACGGTACCCATGAAAAGAAAATGGGGGCATCTCATGCAAATATTTGTATGTCACAACCATCTTCTGGATAATCTTCTTGATATTTTTGTTCGCAGCTTCAATATCCCCGTTCATCTTGGGTCCGTAGGGAGAAGAATTATGATGTGCAATCTTTAAGTCTTTGCAAAGAGCTTCCACCATATTATTGTTCAAGTTCGATCCATTATCAGTAATGATCTTACTTGGCACACCATAAAGGTATATAATCTGATTCTTGATAAACCTTACGACAAATTGCTTGGTCACATTTGTATATGATGCCGCTTCAACACACTTTGTGAAGTAATCAATAGCCACCAAAATGAAACGATGTCCGTTCGAAACTTTGGGCTCAATCATACCAATCATATCAATTACCCACATGGAGAAGGGCCATGGGGAGGAAATGACATTCAACAGTGTCGAAGGAACATGGATCTTATTTGCATAAATTTAACACTTGTGGCATTTCTTCACAAACTTGCAACAGTCAGATTCCATTGTTAGCCAATAGTAACCTGCTCTCAACGTCTTTTTTTTCCATAGCATGTCCATTGGAATGAGTACCAAAGGAACCTTCATGGACTTCAGCCATCAACAGGTCTGCTTCGTGTCTATCCATGCATCTAAGAAAAACCATATTAAAATTCTCTTGTAAAGCACATCTCTTTTCAGGTAGAAGTTTCCGGCTAATCTTCTCAAAGTCTTCTTATCTTTCAAAGAGGCCCCAGACGGGTAAATCTGACTTTGGAGGAAACATTTGATATGAAAATACCATGGCTTTTCATCTTTAACTTCCTCAATAGCAAACACATGAGTTGGCCTATCAAGATGCATCACAGTCAAGTTGGGTACCTCATTCCAAACCTTCACAACAATCATCGAAGCTAATGTTGCAAGAGCATCTACCATCTGGTTTTCATCTCGATGAATATGATGAAACTCAACCTTTGTAAATAAAGTTGATATCCTCCTCGCATAATCTTTGTACGGTATCAAACCGGGTTGATTCGTATCCCATTTTCCTTTGATCTGATTCACCACCAAAGTTGAATCTCCATAGACGTTGAGATATTTAATTCTGAGATCAATGGCTTCTTCAAGACCCGTAATAGAGGCTTCATACTCAGCCATATTGTTTGTACATTTAAAGGTCAATCTAGTTGTAAACGGAAGATGAGTTCCTTGAGGAGTAATAATCACTGCCCCAATGCCATTTCCATACAAATTAACAACTCCATCAAATACCATGCCCCAATGAAAACCAGGATTTGACCCTTCTTCAAACAATGGTTCGTCACAATCTTTCATCTTTAAATACAAAATCTCTTCGTCAGGAAAATCATATTGTACTGATTGATAATCTTCAATAGGTTGGTGAGCCAAATGGTCAGCCAAGACACTACCTTTAATAGCTTTCTGAGATCGGTATTCAATATCATACTCAGATAACAACATCTGCCACTGGGAAACCCTCCTAGTTAAAACAGGCTTCTCAAAAATGTACTTGATTGGATTCATTTTGGATATCAACCAAGTAGTATGATTCAAGATATACTAGCACAGACACTTAGGATCCCAAGCCAATGCGCAGTATGTCTTCTCAAGCATAGAATATTGAGTCTCACAGTCGGTGAACTTCTTACTGAGGTAGTAAATTACATATTCTTTCTTCCCATATTCGTCTTGCTGACTAAGAACACAGGGTGAGACAGAATTGGAGGCTCAAGCAAATACTCTTTGATACTATATAAAGCTTTTTGGAAATCTTCGTTCCAAACAGAAGACTGGTCTTTCCGAAGGAGCTTGAATATAGGCGCACATGTGGCAGTCATATGCGATATAAATCTCAAAATATAGTTCAAGCGGATGAGAAAACCTTTGACTTGCTTCTCAGTTTTGGGCGCAAGCATCTCTTGTATTGCTTTGACCTTGGCAGGATCAACTTCAATACCCGTCTCGCTAACAATGAAGCCCAACAACTTACTAGAATGAACACTAAAAGTACACTCATTGGGAATCAAGCGGAGTTTATACTTTCTCAAACACTAGAATAGCTTCAACAAATGCCCAACATGTTCTTCTTCATCACTTGACTTAGAAATCATATCATCAACATAGACTTCAATCTCTTTATGCATCATATCATGAAAAGAGTGGTCATATCTCCCTGGTATGTTGCACTAGCATTCTTTAAATCGAAGGGCATCACTCGATAACAGAATGTTCCCCAAGGTGTAATGAATGTGGTCTTCTCCATATCTTCAGGTGCCATCTTAATCTGATTATAACCGGAAAATTCGTCCATAAATGAAAAGACTTTGAATTTAGTTGTATTGTTTACCAACATATCACTGTGTGGTAGAGGAAAATCATCTTTCGTATTGGCTTTATCCAAATTTCTATAATCAACACACATACGGACTTTTTCGTCCTTCTTAGGAACAAGCACAATGTTGGCCTCCCATTGCAGATATTCAGAGGTAACAAGGAACCCAACATGAATCTGCTTCTGCACATCCTCCTTAATCTTCAGTGCCATATCAGGATGAGTTCTTCTCAACTTCTTCTTGATCGGCGGGCATTCTGGCTTCAAAGGAAATCTATGCTCCACAATCTCAGAATCCAAACCAGGCATATCTTGATAGGACTAATCAAACACATCAGAATACTCTCGAAGAAGATCAACCAACCCCTTCTTAGCTTTTGGACACAATTGAGACCCAATCTTGACTTCCTTCACATCATCCTCGGAAACCAAGTTGACTAATTCAATATGCACTTCAAACAACTGGATGGCTTTTTCCTTGTGCTCAAACAAACGGAATAACTCATCAGATACTTCTTCATCATCATTCTCTTTCCCGGCTTCAAACATAGGAAAATCAAAGTTTGGAGACGGAGTAGGATCATTACATTCAATGGGTTTGAGAACCGACCTGAATAATGATTTTATATTTTGATTTTAGAGAAGTTGAGTGCAAACAAATATTATGCAGATGGCAAGATTATTATTTATTTATGTTTTTTGTGATTACCATTTTCATAAAAAGTAAAAAGTAAAAACAAACATCATAAATATGGATGAATAAAATTGTACTTTATTGATGATATTAAGGAAAATGCCCAACAATGTTTCACTTTTCCCTAGGGCATAGGAGAAGGATTTTTCTTAAAATAATAGAAACAAATTACTTTGAATGGTGTATAACAACAAGAACATCAAAAACAACCCAATTGTTGCAAGTCTGGCCGTGTGTTACAAAGTTGTCACAAACTTCATCTTCATCACTATCTTCAATAATGGCAGCTGAGTATTGATCATCCTTGTAAATGAACCCTCCACTGCGGAAAAATGGTTGTATTACATTGGCGTTGAATGGCCCTTGCTGAAATCCAAACCCTGCTTTATTCTTGTTTTCAATAACTTCCATAACACGATGCCATTTGTCGGTGCTACCAACCTGTACAACCTCTTTGGCATCCTTCAGAGAAGACATGGGTGCCCTAGTCTTCTTCAATTCATCAACAATAGACAAAGCTTGGAACAGTATTTCAACTTCTTCTTCAGCATATACATAAGTAAAGGATGACAAATGGCTTCCCAACAATGCTTTTTCTCCACCAACAACGACAAGCTTGTTGTTCTTCACAAATTTTAACTCCTGGTGCATAGTAGACATCACAGCGCCAACTTCATGGATCCAAGGCCTTCCCAATAGACAATTTTAGACCGGGTGAATATCCATCACTTGGAAAGTAATTTGAAAATCACTCGGACCTATCTTAATTGGAAGGTCCACTTCTCCAATGACAGTTTTTTGAGAATCGTCAAATGTTTTAACCACTACGCCAAGGTACCTCATTGGGGCGCCTTGATAAGAAAGTCTTGCCAGAGTTGACTTGGGCAACACATTTAATGATGATCTAGTACCAACCAACATATTGGACAGAGTGTCCTCCTTATAATTCATTGAAATATGGAGTTCCAAGTTGTGATTTCTACCTTCCTCGGGAACTTCTTCATCACAAAAGCTCAAGTTGTTACAAGAAGTAATGTTAGCAACAATGTGGTCAAACTAATCCACAGTTACATCGTGTTCCATGTAAGCTTGTTCCAATACCCTTTGCAAGGCTTCCCTGTGTGCCTCAAAATTCATCAATAATGACAACACATAAATTTTTGACGGCATGAATAAATTGCTCCACAATGTTAAATTCACTCCTTTTAATTAAACGCAATATCTCATCATCATCATTAGCCTTCAAACTGTTGGATTCACCATAATTACACGTTTGAGCACTAATCGGATCAACTACAGGAATCTCTACCTTTTACCTACTGAAACATCTTCCATAACTTTTGGAAATATCAGGCTGAACACACGACCACTATGGGTCACCTTCACTACATCTGTGATATTCACCATTAAATTTGCAACTGGAAGAGGAACCTCTTGACCATTCTTAATCATGGTGGCATTATACTTGTATGGCACAACTCTATCGGATGAATAGAAGACGGGCCCCGCTAACCGTATAACCAACAGTGATACCGATTTCTCTTCTTTCTTGTTGCTACTATCAAGTTGAATGACTACCCGCTCAGGGGGTTTGAATACCGACACGATGACGTTCACATCATTTCCCATATACCTCGACTGTTGAACCTGAATAACATTCTCATCCATCAACCTTTGAATATCCCTTTTAACAATTGCAAACCCCCGAGGGCTAACACTACAAATAACACAACCATCATGGTGATGTTCACAATGGCTTACCAGGCACAAGTCTCTATGAATCTCCACCAAAGACCTACGAATACAGCGTACATCAAATACCCTGAAATTCCTAGGATAGTCGTCTTCCATGTTTACGAAAATATTACCATGAGCAAGCAACGGGTTGGCTTTAACATCCGGCGCTCTGTCCTCAAAGGACATCATACTGCTTTTGATTAGCTTTTGAATTGCGTATTTCAAGGGATAAAAGTTTTCAATATCATGACCAGGAGCTCCCTGGTGAAAAGCACAATGTAAATCAGGTTTGAACCACCACGGCAGTGGCTCAGGAATTTGTGAAGGGTTCCTTGGTTGGATAAGATTCTTGACTACCAAGGACAGGTACAACTCTGCATATGTCATAGGAATAGGGTCAAAAGAGACCTTCCTTTCGAAATTCTGATGATATTTGTTATTGTTGTAGTTGGTACGTTGTTGCGGTTGTTGTTGATGTTGTTGCTGAATAGGAACTAATTGATTTGTCGAGTTGTTGGTAAATATTGGGATTACTGATGATACTTGATGCTTATCTTGAGGGGACTGAGAATTCTTCCTCACATGAGGCCTCCTCTGCCTCCCTGCTGATACTGCGTTAGTTTCTCCTTCCTTCTTTTTGGAGAAGCTACCACCATACTTCTTGCTTATTGACGCTTCATCTTTGGACAAACATCCATCTCTGACACCTTCTTCGAATCTCATCCCCATGTTTACCATCTCGGCAAAATCATTAGGGGCACTTGCAATCATACGTTCATAGTAAAATGAACTCAGCATCTTCAAGAATATCTTAGTCATCTCCTTTTCTTCTAAAGGTGGACTAATCTGAGCATCTAACTCCCTCCATCTTTGAGCATATTCTTTGAATGTCTCTTTGTCCTTCTGAGACATCGACCTCAACTGATCCCGATCTGGCGCCATATCAACATTGTACTTGTATTGTTTGACGAAGGCCTTGCCTAAGTCATTAAAAGTACGGACACTGGAACTGTCCAAGCCCATGTACCATCTAAGCACATCACCTGTCAGATTATCCTTGAAATAGTGAATAAGCAGTTGGTCATTGTCGGTTTGAGTAGACATATTTCTAGCATATGTGACAAGATGACTCAACGGACAAGTATTCCCCTTATATTTTTCAAAGTCTAGGACCTTGACTTCACCGGAATCTTGACATTGGGAACTAAACACAACTCAACAACACTCTTAACAAATAAATCCTTCCCTCTTAGGGTCTTCAATTCCTTACGTAGCTCAAGGAACCGATCCTTCATCTCATCCATCTTTTCATAAACATCTGGACCTTCAGACGACTCGAAGTGGTAAATGGTTTCCTAGACCCTAGGAAGAGTATGCACAATGGGAGGAGGTACAGACAGGATAGGGCTAGATGCCGGCAGAGAAGCAAATGTTGGTGCATACCCTTCGGGCACAAAGTTTGGTGGCATTCCCCACGGGAACCCAGCAGGCATGGTAGGAATAGACTGACTAGCAACAACAATAGGTACAGATGATGAAGTAATCTATGAAATGACATTCCTCCTCTGAGGAGTTGCAGGAGGTGGAGACGGTTGGTTCTGAGCAGCAATCACATACTTCATCAAGGTTGTGAGCCTAGCAACCTCTTCCTTGAGTTCTTTGTTCTCTTGTTCAATATGATCCATTCTTCTCTACTGATTAGCTTGAGTATTATAATGATGAGTCGGCTTGGCTGATACACAGAAGAAGAACTGATAAGACATTCGGCGGAAGAAACCTGTTATGCAAATGATGTATGAAATACAATTTTTTTATTATTTTTAATTTCAAGGAACACATATGAAGTCTTATTTACAAATATTTTCAATTAGTAATAACAATTCAGTTGACCATAAAAACTCTTTTTATTCCTAAAATTTGGAAGGATTACACTGATTACAATTTCAAAAACCAAAATATAAATACAAGAGAAAACAGAAACTATCATCCTAAAGATCCCTAGCAACTGCGTCATATGATCGGGCCAAGGGAGCATACTTCCTTCGAATGCGTTGAATTTCTTACTCAAAGGACGTCTTCATCTGAGCTTTCTCGAGGACAAGCTGATTAATAATCTTCTTCCAAGCACCGAAAGGCTGAGGAATACCAGAGGAAAATCAACCATTTGGCTCTCTATGTCTTTTCATTGCATGCTCCTCAAGAATATCAATAAGTGCATCCTTGTCTTTTCACTCAAGTTGCAACTCCTCATGCTTTCAATTCAAAGCATGGAACCGTTATTCCCACAAATCACACTCTTGCTTCATCTTGGCAAGTGCGTCTTCTAACTCCTCTACATCTTTGTTAGGGAGAGTTGATGGCTCAGCCACAACCACATACATAGGTATCTCACAAGCGTACGACATCTTGAGCTACAAAGCTCTCTTATTCACCCAAATAGTGTGAGCTTCTGAAGCTACACAGTTGCATGGACCAAGCTTGAATCTTCCTTTATTATGCACATTGTTCCAAGAACGTGCCATTATACTTTTCAAAAGTTGGGGATCTTTACTCTTCTAGTAGAATAGGCCCACTAACGACGAGCCAAATCAGGGTTGTAGTTGATTCCTCCTTGTGTACCAATAAGAGGCGCGTTTGACAACTCACCACAATTGTCAATAATATCCATGTTACCTAATGCGGAATGATACCAAATAATATCAGCATTAGTGAGAGACATAAGTCTCTGAGACCACCATAGACATTGTCAGTTCTCCGAGAAAGCAGGCATCTAAGGCAAGTGTGAAATGACCCACCTGTACAGAAGAGGAACACATCATACAATAGTCCCACCACCTTTATAATTCCTCAAATGCAAAGAGAAGTACATGTCACCCAACAGAGTCAGAATAGGATTCCCAATGAAGAAAACTCTAATGGCGTTAACATCAACAAAATCGTCAATGTTATGGAACAAACCTAAACCTTAGATGAGGAATACAAAGATAGCTTCAAAAGCATCCATGCTACCGGCTTGAGCATAAATAGTAGCTCTACCAATGAGAAATTTAGAAGCCAGCCCAGGAATCCCTCACTTCTTCACCAAATGAGCATCAATCTCATATTTCTTCAGATGAAGAGGTTTGACTATAACATGAGATTTAAGAATCTCCTCTAATCCACTGAAAGGTACTTTGTTAGATATGGGTATTCCCAAGATATGGGCATACTCTTCTAACATGGGTATAAGATGATAGTCGGGAAAAGTGAGGCAGTGATCAAGAGGGTCATAAAACTGAACCAAAACACTCAGAAGTCCTTTAACCACATCAGTAGATAATACAGACAAGAGCTTCCCACGATGTTGCTTGAAGTCCAAGGGATCTAATACAAAGGATGACAGCTTCCTTAACTCCTTCAAATTAGAACATCTGAAACTGTACTTTCTAATGTTCGTTCGTTGATAATCCATGGTCTAAAAATTATTAATGTGATGAATGTTATGATGCTCATGAATGCATGAATGCAACAATCACACACAAGGCAAACACAAACAAAGGTCAAGGGATGGATTAAGTTATTATCAAGATCAACCATCCATTTTGGTGGATTTAGGTTTTTTATCTTATCGACACCCAAGTTCCATTGATCTTGATGAGACTGATCGGATCAACCAAGAACCAAAGGGCTTGTTGTGAGTTACGAGCATGAAGTCGGGTTAAGAATGTAACACCCCGATAATAATATGGTAATTATTTAAATTAAGTTAATAATATATTTATATTTATTAATTTAATTAGATAATTGGATTATTATTATTATTATTATTTTGGAATAATATTATTGGATTTTATTATTGGAGTATATAAGTGGGAATAATAAAAAGTCCCAATTTTTGGAAAAAGGTTTTCACGTGAAAAGGAAAACAGAGCAAGCGGCTGAAAGTGGGAAAGGGCAAAGAGGCAGAGCAAGAGAAGAGGAAAAGCTTAAAGCTAACGGAATTTGCCGGATTAACTCAGGTAAGGGGGGGTTTATCATCGTTTGATGGGTCTTATGGGATAGCATGTAATGGGTAGTGATGAACCTCTGAATTTGACTCTGATTGAAATGATATGTGATGAATTTGTGAAATATATTGATGAACGAAAATTGGAGGATAATTGATGAAATTGTAGGAATTAGATGTAGTAAGGTTAGCAATTTGAGAAGTTGAATGTATCCGAGTTGTAATTGATAAAACGAACGAACGTGTATGAAAATTGGACTGTGAGAGGTTGGATCTGAAGGATCTCGTAGCAGAGAAAACCCATAGCAGATCTGGAAAACTGGATTCTGGTCATACGCGTATGGCACTAGGCAATACGCGTATGGGATGGCTTGAAAATGGGGGTTTTGGCGCTGGTACGCGCCATACGCGTGTGATACGCGTATCCCTGGAGTGGTACGCGTATGGTGTATGCTATACGCGTATGAGTGAAAGAGATGATGTTTTGAGCGTGAAAGCGTCTCTGTTGGTACGCGTATGAGGAGGTGGTACGCGTAGCATACGCGTATGGGCGTGGGCGATACGCGTATGGGATGGGCGAGGAAATGCGCCATACGCGTATGGGCATAGGCGATACGCGTATGGGCAGACTTGTGGTTTTTTTGCATGGTGGTTGTGCAGTTTTGGTTGTTTAGGCTGAGTGGGGTAACTTAGCTGATGTATGACGTAGTAGGGATCATTTCCCGTTGTTTTGAGTAGTATAGGTATTAGTAGAGTGTGCTAATACTATGATTAATTATGTGGCATGATATGATATGCTTTTGTTGATGATATGTGATGGTATACATGATGATGTGAATGTATGCATTTGTGAATAGACCGTTTTATGGCTTAGAGTGTGAGCATACGTCTATTCTTGTGTTGTTGTTGTTGTTGCATTGCTAGGTGATTAGCCTGCATATGGTGGCCCATTTGGGTGGTAGCTAATTCCCATGGTGAGGAATTAGTGAGTAAATCATTTTGATTGTTGTTGATGTTTGCATGCTAGGTGATTAGCGTGCATAGCATGGCCCATTTGGGGTGGTAGCTAATTCCCATGGTGAGGGATTAGTGAGTGAGTCACTATGTCTCAAATGAGTGGGACTAGTGAGCTTGGTAGCCGTGCCTGGATTTGGACGGTGAGGTTGAACTATATGTTCACAAAATAGTCGGTACCGCATGCATGGAGTCTCATTGCATAATATATGTATGGCGTGTAATATGAATGGATGTATTCCAATATTACACGTGTATTGGTGTTGGTATTTGTTGTGTTGTTATCGAGTATGATGTTGAATTAATATGCTGTTCCTGAATGTGTGTTTTGATTAGAGTGATGAAGTGTGTTGAATCACTTAACATAACATGATATTTTATAATACTCATTATATTGATTGAGGAACTCACCCTTACAACTATTTTTCAGGTAACGAGAAATGAGTTGAGTAGAAGCTAATTATTGGAGTCTAGTGTAGTCTCCGTAGAGGGTCGTGCTCTGATAGATGTAACATCGGGATGGGTTGTCTTAACTTGTTTTGAATGTTTTATTGTTGGTTGAGAACCATTTTCCATGTAATGTTTTACATGATTGATGAAATTATATCCGCTGTGTTTTATGCAATTGTTTAAGTTTTAAATTAATAAAAGAGCATGACCTCTATATTGTTGAATGGTGTGGAAGATTGTGTGACACCCTTAAAGGGCATAATTACTCTGATGTTATATTTTATTATTTTAATTAAATTATTGGGGGTATTTTAGAAGGGTGTTACATTAGTGGTATCAGAGCATAGTCGGTCGAGTCGAGTCGTAATTATTCTGTTCCCCTGTACGGGATAGGTGTTGTGTAACCCTATCAGTACTTATTATTTTAGTTTGTTTGGGTTTTCAGAATAGAGATGGCTGGAAGAGGTAGAGACGATGCTGCGATTGCTGAGGCTCTGGGTATGCTAGCTGGAGTACTTGGAGGAAATCAGAATGTTATGGGAATGGGAGCTGCTCGTCAACTGAGTGAATTCCAGAAGAACAATCCTCCAATGTTCAAGGGAGCATACGATCCAGATGGTGCTCAGAAGTGGTTGAAGGAGATAGAGAGGATCTTCCGAGTGACTGAGTGTGCCGATAACCAGAAGGTCAGGTTCGGTACGCATATGCTGTCAGAAGAAGCTGATGATTGGTGGGTTGCTACCCGCACTGAGTTGGAATCTGCTGGGAATGCTGAGATTACTTGGGCGATGTTCAGAGAGAGATTCCTGAGGAAGTATTTTCCAGAGGATGTGAGAGGAAAGAAAGAGATAGAGTTCTTGGAATTGAAGCAGGGTAACAAGTCTGTTACTGAGTATGCTGCTAAGTTCACAGAGCTGTCAAAGTATTATACTCCCTATAATGAGGCTGCTGGGGAATTTTCTAAGTGTGTGAAGTTTGAGAACGGGTTGCGTCCCAAGATTAAACAGGCTATTGGGTATCAGCGGATCAGAGTGTTTTCTGACTTGGTTGACTGTTGCAGGATTTTTGAACAGGATTCCAAAGCCAGAGCAGAGAGCTATCAGCAAAGGGTTGATAGGAAAGGCAAGAATCAGAATGATCGTGGAAAACCGTATGCAGCTGACAAAGGTTTTCAGAGACAGAGTGGGATGAAGAGGCCTGGTGGGGGAGACTCTAGTGCTCCTGCTAAGTGTTATAGATGTGGTCAGGCTGGGCATCGTATCCATGAGTGTACCAGTAATGAGAAGAAATGTTTCAAGTGTGGAAAAGGTGGTCACTTGGCTGCAGACTGCCGGTTGAAGACTGTGACTTGTTTCAACTGTGGAGAGTTGGGTCATATCAGTCCACAGTGTCCTAAGCCGAAGAAAGAGAATCAGTCAGGAGGCAAGGTCTTTGCTTTATCGGGTTCTGAGACTTCTGCAGATGATCGTTTGATCCGAGGTACGTGTTATATTAATGGCTTTCCTCTTGTGGCTATTATTGACACCGGTGCTACTCATTCCTTTATATCTTTGGATTGTGCTGTGAATTTTAAGTTAGAGATATCTGAGATGCATGGAAGTATGGTGATTGATACTCCTGCGAAGGGTTCAGTGACTACTACTTCAGTTTGTTTAAATTGTCCTTTGAGTATTTTTGGTAGAGACTTTGGGATGGACCTAGTGTGTCTTCCATTAGTGCAGATTGATGTTATTCTGGGTATGAACTGGTTGGTGTTTAACCGAATCTATATCAATTGTTTTGATAAGACTGTGATTTTTCCTGAGATTGAGGAAGGAAAGAGTTTGTCTCTATCAGCGAGGCAGGTGAATGAGGCAGTAGCAGATGGGGCAGAGTTGTTTATGCTGTTAGCGACTTTGGAGGCTAAAGATAAACTGGTGGTTTGCGATCTAGCTGTGGTGTGTGATTTTCCTGATGTGTTTCCGGAAGAAGTGAATGAATTACCGCCAGATCGTGTAACAACTGTTATCAAGTCTACACTTGAACAGTCTCCACACTACATCCTAAATAGGTCAAGTTGGGTTAAATGTTCTACGGTCCTCAGCCTCTCGGACCCCTAATGTAGAGAAAGTAATGTTTATCCACGACCTACTCGTGTGACGTCAGTAACTCTAAAGAGGTCTCCACTGAGTGGGGGATCTCATGTTAACTCTTTCAGGACTACTCCTTCAAAGCCAACATGACTATACCACCCTCCTATTTTAGATTGCACTCATGTTCGGGTTAGAACTTATCTCACTACACAGAGATCACCAAGCATAACAGACAGAGTACATACAACAATATATAAAAACAAACATCAAATATACAAATATATACACACCAAAAAAGTAGGCTAAACCCGCTAAGGACTAATCCCCAGCAGAGTTACGACTTAATTTCTGTAGTGATAAATTCATGACCATCAAGATAAGGATAAACTTTACGTCAATAAAACCAGAGTCGCCACTGCACTTTTATTGTTTCCAAAGGAAAGGGGAAAAGTATGAACAAAACCCAAAGATAAGATGTTTTCAAATCAAAACTAATAAAATGTCAGATATTACAGGTAAGGGGGTTTGTTACACGAAGGGAAGATGTTAGCACCCAAAGTGTCATAGGTACTTCTAGGGAGCCCTTTTTTGTCTGCAAGTGTTTTTGGTCTAAATGATGTTTGATAAAATATAGAGTGAGAGGATGAGAAAAGAATTCATTGATTATATTTTTTGTGTTTGACAAGACCTTCGATCTTATGCCTACGTACCAACATAGAAATGAGGGATCAAAACCCCGTAGTTCGTGGTAAAAAATTTCAAGAAGTTGGTGAATTGATTTTAATCAAAAGTTTAAATGAAAAACGCGCAAAAGGCCAAAGATTTGAATGGGGTAGTTAAATTTTTGTTTCTTTTTGAAATTAAAGTCAATATGGTTAAGTTCATTCATAAATTTGATTTAAGAAACAATTTAAAAATTCAATGGCATAAGGCCAAAGTTTCTAATTATTAAAACATGTCTAAATTTGAAATCACAAGTAAAGAAGATTTTTGAAAAGAGGGAGAGATTTTTGAAATTAAAGAAGTGGGAGGATATGAAGGGATTATCCTATACAAAAATTAAAAGTTAAGAGTTGAAAAGATCTGACCAATGAGATGCAATCCAACAGACAAGAATGTCATATAGAAACCCATTTTCCTTTGGACATTAGCAAGCAACAAGCATAAGAAGTATCCAAGCAAACCATATTAAGGCCAAGACATCAAATAAAGATAGCCATAATATCCAAGCAAGCACTTCAATAGCTAGCAGTCTTCAATGTCTTCCAATGTATAAAATGAAATATTCCTAGGTGAACGTGGAAGAAATCATCAGACATAATCAAAATAACAATTAAACACAAAGACAAAGTGACAGATGAACAAATGGGGCACTTCAGGCTTGCATCAGATGAAAGGCATTGTCATTGATAACTCAGTCTCAAATGATGGCATTGGCCAAGTCCTTTAGCATAGGGAAAGTTACCTTGTTCTAAGTCCAAAAGTTCAGATCAAGTCCAACAGTCCACCAAGATTTTTTTAGGGTTTTTGTTGTTATTAGGTGTTCTAAGGTCCTAAGACCACAAACAAAAACAAATACAAGCAAACAATATATACATTCATAAGATATGGCTCAAATGAGCAAAGTAAAAATGACTGAAACATAAACATCTATCATGAAATGTAAATGGAAATGAATTATAAAGGTATGGAAACTTAAACTACATAAAGTAAATGACTTGAAAGTAAATCAACATTAATAAAAAGTTAGTCAATGGTTAGTCAAATGTTAGTGAAGAGTTTTAATTGTTTAAGTCATTCTTTAGAGAACACTCAACCATTCATTCACAATTATGAATCCATGAACCAAGACATCATCCATGAGAAGGGCTCCAACTTGGATAAATCGGCAAGTTTGCCACTAGCTCTCATGATTGGGAAAAAGGTAAAGTTTTCACACAATGCCATGAAAAATTTGAGACTTACAATCTCACTTACTAGAATTCTATGCCTTCTGGAAAAAATTTAGCTCTACGTCAGGCAATCGTAATTGAACTTATGTAGAAGTCACAACTATTTGAGATCGGACAATAAATATATAGGTGTTAATGCATGTTATAGATTTGGTACAAAGAACCAAACTCCTAAAATATACCACACACTAAAGGAAATAGGAAGGACCTATCTCACTCAGGCTCATGTTGATTCATCTGACATGAAGAGAATTCATTGGCCAATAATGGGTTGGGGAAGAAAAGAGATGAAGATGAAGAGGGAAGGGGAGGTAGAAACCCAAATTGATCATATGAGGAATTTCATCTGATCAATACTATTCATTCATTTTGGGAAATGAAATATACATTTCATCAATCCTCTAAATCCAATAGTATTGGTCAAACAAAAAATTAAACATGATCAATGCCAAACAGAAAGTCAAGCATCTCAAGACCAAATAAATGGCTCAACGTGAATTTTAAACTATTATTCAATTTAAAAACAAATTTAAAATGAATTAAAATGCATTTTAAAATGGACAAAACCTCAAATCCCTTTAAAACACTAAGTAAATGGCCAAGGGATTTATCTTAGGTCAAACAAGGTCAAAGGATCGTAGAGAAAAAAAATATAGAATTTTTGGAAAGTCAGAAGTATTTTAAAATATTTAAAAACAAGTCAAATTTCACTTAATTCATGAAAATATCAAAATTAATCCAAAACATGATTTTAATTCAAAATATGGAAGAGGAAAATATTTAAAGATTTTTGGTGAAAGTCCCATATTTTTTGGATTAAAAATGAAATTTCTATGAATTAAACAAAATAAAAGGATTAAAAGTACAATCAGAAATTTAAAAGAAAATAGAAAAAACAAGGGTCATCAAATCACCCTCATTAATTGAGGTGGCAGATCTGATGGTAATCAACATACTTGGTGCCTCCCACAGTCAACGTGTTGCATACTTGGTAATCAACATGGATGGATGAGATTAAAACGTGATATCATGATCAAAGGGCTTGGAGAGTGCCAACTCACCCCCGAAGGTAGGGCTCCAGAAATCTTCTTCGGTGGACCTCATCGAGCTGATCCACCATCAACATTCATTAAAATAAAAAGTGAGCACCCTATTTTAAAGGAAAAAAGCTCAGGAGCTCGAATATGGCCTCAATTTTTCCTCATTCCAACATTTAAAGATACGAGGATTTGAATTTTGAGGTACATGATCTGAGTTGCTTCGATTTGACCTCAAAGAAACTCAATCTTGTTGCCTACATTGGTAGGACTTCAGACAACCAATAAACAAGCATAATTATGGAGAAATGATAGAGAATCGAAGACTTGAAAATCTGGAAAATCACCTTCAGGTTGTAGTGATTTGGATTGATCTCGTTGCAATTCCACTTGGTTCTTCCTCCTCTTGCTTGTAGGAGTTAAATGAAGTGAAAATGGCTATGAATCCTTGGAGTTCTTGTTCACAAACAGAAGCTAAATCAAGAACTCGATTTCAATGAAATCCTCAAGGTATTCTATGGAATCAGGTTCTGTGATTGCTTGGCACAACTTGGGCAAATGGTCCTCTTCAGTCTGAGGCAATGCACTTCATTATATAGGCTAAGGAATTGATTTCTGCACCATTTCAAATTTGAGCCAAAAATAGAAATTTCATGTGCATGGGTGCATGGACATGCACTAGGCCCAAGATGATGATTGCATTGAGTCCAAATTCCTGCACAAATGCTACTGATGTCATAACATGGAGTCATGCAAAGGTAATTGGAATTTGAGTTCAAGAGTTGCCAAAACAAACCATGAGAAGAATCCATGCGGAAGTCCTTCAATTCTTGTCCAAATGAAGTGATCTTGGACTCTTCTGAAAGGTGACATGAAGGGGAACAACTTTGATGTTAAAGAATTTTTCATTTGGAACTTGGATCATGATGAACATTTAGGTGGAAGTGGGAGAAATCAAAGATGGTTCAAAATTTTCTAAGTACAAAGTCAAATGATAACTTCCTCCACCTTGAATAACGTTTTCTATGAGCCTCAAATGAAAATGGTTCCTTCATCAAAGTTTTATATATTTCATTCCTATTCAATTTAGTCACAAATTTGACACCACTTGGACTTGGCATGAGGGAGTTATGGATTTTAGAAGTTGAGAAAATTTGCTTGTTCAATGGTAATGATCCAAAATGACCTATAATGTTTCCTCATGGCACATGCCCTTTCATGTAGAATTTGACATTTCTCAAAGAATAAAAGTTGGATAATACATCTTTAATTTAATCATTAAACTTTGAAGTTGACCTCCTAACTAGGGCATAAACAGAATGACCTATAATATTTCACCATAAAAAATGACTTTCAAAGAACAATTAGCTCTTGATGCCAACATGAAAGTTGTTTTTAATGTTACAAATAGTAAATTTTCTCTTGGAATCATTTTCATATGACAAAAATTGTAGGAGATAGGGTCTAGGGAACCCTAGTTTTGACCTGTTGACTTTCTCTGGTCAACCTCCTTGAACTAACTTGAAACCTTGAAGTTATTTTGATCTTTAGGGCTCATGGAAAATCATATACACATAAGATAATGTATAATGGATACCTTGATATCTTTGACCAATTGATGAAGAAACTTGCTGAGGAAGTCACATAAGATACCCAGATGAATTAGGGTTTCCATGGCAAACAACCTTCAAACTCTTGATGAATTTTTGATCAAAGTTACAAATATTGAACATGGGGATCCGTATATGATGCTTAAAACCATTGTTAACCTTTATTTGATTCATCCTTTTCATTGAGGGTCTGAAATCCTATATATGAGCTTGATGAGGCATAGGTGAATGCATACACTACCTACAAAAGAAATAACACTACACTAGACATATTTTTGATATTTTGGTCAATAAAGTAAATAAAGTGTGATACAATTAAAAGTGCTTGGTGATCTCTACCAATGAAAACCTAATGAATGAGGTGTGAGGTGAATACCAATGTGTGATCCCAAAACCAATGCAATTGATGAGATAGCATGAGGGATCTTAGGATCAAAATTGGGGTCTTACAAGTTACATGAGTTCTTTGTACTTAAACTTGCTTGAGGACAAGCAATAGCTAAATTTGGGGTTGTGATAAGTCACCATTTATGCTATAATTATAATCATGTTAAAAGGTGAAAGCAGGCGAGTTAGGTACATTTTGCATACAGTTTAAGTGGTTCTTACACCTTCGTTTACCATTAGCAAAATTTAATCTTTTCACTATGTTTCATCAGTTTATTTCCATTTTTTGCAGTTTATGCTTGGGTTGTGTGTTATTATTTTTTTCCAGGTTCAAATAGATATTCATGCACTGTCGCATGAAGAAGCCAAGGAGAATTGCAAAGAATCAGAGAAGTTTTCCACGCTTCATAATGCCTACTACGGCCACCCGTAGCACCTACTACAGGATGTAGTAGAGAGATATGAATAGGGCAATAATCCATCCAAAATAGAGGCCCACTACGGCCACCCATAGCACCTACTACGGGCCGTAGTGGAGGGTCTGGAAGCAAACAGTCACTCAAACAGTGGCCTGCTACAGCCACCCGTAGCACCTGCTACGGTCCGTAGCAGGAGACCTGGATCAAGCCCAATCAAAAAGTGGCCTTTTATGGCCACCCGTAGCACTGGTTACGGACCGTAGAAGACATGAGTAAAAAAAGTCTAATTTTTACTTTTCTGTTGTTATTCCTAAGGGAGGGGCATTTTGGTTAATTGTGAGACGAATGTGATGGACTTTTGTGGATCTGTTTGAGGAGAGAGAAGACTTTTTCTATTAAAAGGGGAACTTTTCAGACAAAAGGAAAAGACCTTGGGAGAGAACACGAGGGGAAACGATTCAGAATTAGAGAAATTAAGGTTTTGGGAGAAACAAGATCTTTCATGAGCGGAAGCAATTGAAGATCAAAGTTCATCTAAATACTTGTAATGTCTCTGTTTTATATTTTGATTTGCTTAAATAGTATGAGTATCTAAACCCCCCAATGTTAGGGGGTGTCCATATTTTGAATATGTAATGACTTTGAGTTTATATTTGCAATGACAATATTATTTTTCATAACTATGTTAATCTTTAGTTGTGCTTAATGCTTTCTCTTTTGGAACAATTGAGATTGTTGTGTGATTATCAATTAGGATGGACCGCCGTTAATAATGCTTTCATAAGATTATTCTGTAGTAGATATTACCTAGGACTAGGGATACCCTGTAGGAACCAAATTTCTCTCGATATATTAAGGCTTAATTTCACCGATAATTTTCTATTGACGTAGAGGTTAGGGCTGAATGATTAAAGGTTTTCTCACCAAGGCCTTGGGAGAAAATATCCTAGAGAACCGATAGTAATTAATTGATATTTGTTGATGCAATGGTGAGTTAGAGTTGTTACTGGGACAAATCACACACCTTCCCTAGCATATTATTCTCTCTTGAAAACCCTATTACAACATTATTTATTTTAGTTGCAATTATTTTTATAAATTTGAATCTAAAACCCCCAACACAAGTTTTTGTTTAATTGAATAACAATTAGAAATCAATATTTGTGATCAGTCCTTGAGATCGACATTTGGTGAAATTTCCCCATTATTACCGTACAGCCAAAATAGTACACTGGCTATTTTTTCGATCACCCTATATTTTATCTTTTGATCTTTCGTCCATGTCAGGTTTTCCAGATATTCAATAATTGATTTTCACCAATCAATGTATGACATGTGGATAGAGGCAAAAATTTCACACATTTCGGAATTTTCAAAAATTCCAGAACTCTCTAAGTTTGGTATGTCTCCAAACTCATATGCCCCCTAAGTTTTGACATTGACAATGTTCACTAGGGAGAAATCATTTGTAATAAGTTTATCCTTGACTTTGATCAACTCTTCTAGTTAATCTTTGGGGACTTTATAGCCCAAAGCAGTTTGTGCTAAGTCGTTCACCTCTTGGTTCATCAATCGAGGTATATGATCAATGTCGACATAGTGGGAGTGTTTCAAAAGAGAATTTTTGTGACAAAGAACATCATCAGGTTTTCTTTGATGCAGTTATATTATTTTCTTAGCTTCTTCACAACTAATTATGAGTCACCTTTTATCTCGACTTCCTTTTCCTTCAAGTCCAAAAAAATCTTAAGGCTTGTTATTAAAGCCTCATATTCGGTCTCATGGTTTGAGCAATGGCCTTAGATTCTAAGTTTGAACTTATTTGGTATCTCCTCTGGGGAAATCATGAGGATTCCAATTCCAGTTCCATCCTTGTGTCTGGAACCATCGAAATATAATTTTCGAAGTTTCTCACCAACGTAATTTTGTGTCGCTTCGACCAATGAGTGGTCGAGAATAAAGTCAGCGACAATGTGGCCTTTCATGGCCTTCAAAGGTGAATAAGTTAATGAATATTCGGTGAGGGCCAACGCCTATTTCCCAATTCGACTATGTAAGAAAGTTCTTGATAACATATGTTTCAACTTAGTACATGAAAAGTACAGGCAAAAACTTAGCTTTGCTATTGAATTATATTTAGTTTCATCATCATTTAGGATTCAAATAAGGTAATAGATGGCGTTTTTGACACCATTTTCATCTTCTTGAGCTAACATGCTTCCTATAGTTGAATTTGATGTTAATATGTACAACTTCATGACCTTATTCCTAATAGGGATAACAAAATAGGAGGCTTCGTCAAATATGTTTTGATTTCTTCGAATGCCTTTTAGTGTTCAATTACCCATCTAAAATCTCCCCCCTTCTTCATTTGAAGCAATGGCGATAACACTTGTGCTTTTCCACTTAAATTGGATAGAAATCTCCTTAGGAAATTTACTTTTCCCAACAATAATCGAAGTTGCTTCTTTGTTGAGGGAGGCTTAGTGTCCAAGATTGATTTAGTCTTATGTTGGTTGATCTCAGTGCCTTTCTTGTGCACCACAAAACCTAATAAGTCACCTATATGGACACAAAAATCACATTTCAGTGGATTCACTTTTAATCTATATTTCCTCATCCTTTCAAAGGATTGTCGAAAGTTGTCTCAATGACCATTTTCCACAAGGATTTTATGACCATGTCGTCAATGTAAACATGTATGGATGTGTCAATGAAATCGTGGAACATCGAGTTCATATCCTTTTAATAGGTTGCCCCGACTTGTTTTTAAACCATTACTACCCATTCGTAGGTCCCTAAGGGCCATGGGCATCGAATACATGGTTTTTGGTACGTCCTCTTCAGTAATGAAGATTCAGTTATACCATGAGTAGACATCTAGCATGCTTAGGTAATCAAAACCTGCAACTGAGTCCACTAACATTTCTGCCATAAACATCATGTTTTCATCTTTAGGTGTGGAATTATTGAGATCCCTAAAATCTATACACACCCTAAGGGTCCCATTTTTCTTAATGACCTATAATTTTTTTCTAGCCATTAGGCATACCTGGAAGTCCTGGAAAATTTTCTTCTGAGGAGCCTTTTGATCTCTTCTTGATTTTGGACATTATCTCTGGGGAAAAACTCCTTGGTAGCTGCTTTATTGATTTCTTACTCAGTCGAATTGGCAGCTTTAGTTCCACCATATCTCGACTTAACCCTGGTATCTCATTATAGTCCCAAGCAAATCAATTTTTGAATTCTCTGAGTAACTTGGCCACCTTCTCTTTTAGATCTGGGTTGACCTTATCACTGATGTATGTTGTCCTATTAATTGTTCCAACTCCCAGATCAACCTCCTCTAAAGGGTCATGAGCTTGTATTTTCCTGGTCAAAATTGTTTGGTATTTTCCAAACTCCATAGGCTTGTCGTCATAGATGTAGTCGACTCTACGACTTTCTAAAGCTATTGTTTGGCCAAAATGGCCATTTTTCAGTTATTTCAAGATTTTTAACAGTTCTGGCTTCAGAAACCAATTTTTGTAAGGTATCAGCCTTAAAAGCCGCTATTAATATATTTTTAGCCATATAGGTCAAAATTCGAGCAAAAACGCTCGAATCAGTCATCATTTTTTACGTCCATCATCCACCTAGTTGGTGCAAAGTTTCCTTCTTCAACATCCTGGACTCCTATTATTCTCGATCCCAGATGAAGCCATGGGTGGGATGTAAGTTTAGAAAGTAAAAAGAATCCTTATATGGAGTGTATGATGTTTCTATTGGATAGCATGGGGGAATATTCGTCAAATTCTTGTTGAAGTTCTTTCTGTTGACATGGTTGACGTTAGCCATGAAGTAGCTCTGGTCCTCCTCAATAATTTAAATTATACCATCAGGGCTTCATACAGAAAGCCATTGATGGATAGTCGGAGGGACCACTCCAGTTCCACGAATCCACTTTCGTCCTAATAAAAACTAATAGTTTTCTTTGGATGATATTACCATGAAGAGGGTTGGCCTTGTTAATGTACCAACTGAAAGATTAACTTGGTTCACACCCAAAATATGACTTGTCTTTCCTTCGTAATTTGACAGCACCATATTCTATGGGCGAAGGTCTTTATCATATTTCCCTATTCTTTTTAATAAGGAATGGGGCATCAGATTTCTTGTTGCTCCCCCATCAACAAAAACTTTGTTGACTCTAACATTGTCCACTTCCGCCCTTATAAACAAAGGCTTAAGATGATACATCATCCATGCATCAGGTTTCTTGAATATGGTATATTGTTCTTCTACAACGCCATTATTCTTCACGTAGTAACATAACGGCTTCTGATTCGCCGCCTCTTCAACCACAAAATAATCTTCTGCTTCATAGACTTTTGAGATACATTCGTACTCTATGGGCAAGACTGACACAATATTGCAAGCAACTTCGAGATCATTTTCTGATCCTATGTCGAAATTCTCTCTGAACATTTTGTTGTCTGGTTGTGCTATGGGATAAGAGCAAAAAATTTCCAATGGTGCCATAGCTGGAATAATCTCTGCTCAACTTGTTTTTGGCCACTTTGCTGATTTTTTTTGTAGATGCTCTGTTGTTGGTGTTTAATCTTGAGGTCTCATTGTAAGACCCCAATTTTGACCCTAAGATCCCTCGTCTAATCTCATCATATGCATTGGCTTTGGGATCACACCTTGGCATCCTCCTTACCCCTCATTCATTGGATTTGCATTGGGAGAGATCACCAAGCAAATTTTATTGTATAATACTTGGTTTTTCATTATTTACTAACCAAAATACCAAAAATATGTCAATGTATAGTTTGTTGCTTTTGTAGGTAGTGTGTGTGTTCACCCATGCTCCATCAAGCTCATATCTAGGGTTTGAGACCCTCAATGAAAGGAGATTAATCAAGATATGGTTCATATTGACTCTAGACATCATGTATGGATCCCCATGGTCTTCACATATCATTTTGATCAAGAAATCATCAAGAGTTTGAAGCTTGTTTGCCTTGGAAGCCCTAATTCATCTGGGTATCTTATGTGACTTCCTCAGCAAGTTTCCTCATCATTTGATCAAATATTTCAAGGGGTAATTCATATTATATCATCTTACACATATACGATCCCCCATGAGTCCCAAATATCAAGATAATGTCAAGTTTGCAAGTTGGTTCATGGTGGTTGACCACAGAAAGTCAGCAGGTCAAAACTAGGGTTCCCTAGACCCTATATCCTACAATTTTTGTCATATGAAAATGATTCTAAGATAAACTTTACTCCTTATGAAAATCCAAACAAATTTCATTTAGAAGTCAAGAGCTAGTTTTTCTTTTAAAATCATTTTTTATGGTGAAAGATTATTGGTCATTTTGTCTGAACCCTAATTAAGAGGTCAACTTCCAAAGACCATAACTTGCTCAATTTTTATGATATGAAAGTCATTCAAGTTTCATGATCAAATTCAAGATGTCCTCTCCAACTTTTATGTTTGGAAGAAGTTCAAATTCAACTTTAAAATGCATGTGCCAAGAGGAAACATTATAGGTCATTTTGGGCCATTACCATTGAACAAGCAATTTTCCTCAACTTCTAAAATGCATAACTCCTTCATTCCAAATCCAAATGAGGTCAAATTTGTGACTAACTTTAATAGGTTTGAAAGATATACAACTTTGATGAAGTAATTTCTTCCATTTGAAGTCTATAGAAAAAGTTATTCAAGGTGGAAGAAGTGAACATTTGACTTGGTACTTAGAAAACTTCCAAATATGTTTGATTTTCCAAGTTTCCACCTCAAAATTCATCATGATCCAAGCTTAAAATATAAACATGTTCAACATTAAAGTTGTTCCCCTTGATCTCACCTTTCCAAAAAGTTTGTGATCATCTCATTTCGCCAAGAAATGAAGGACAACGCATGGGTTCTTTTCAAAGGTTCATTTGGATGGATTTTACTTTCACTTTTCAATTTCAAATGCATGGCCATATGACATGATTTTAGTATTACACGTTGTTGATTTTTGACCTGAATACATCACTTGGTGGGCCTATCACACGCTCATTCAAGCATGCAAGGCAAATTTCTAAATTTGGCAAATTTTGGAAGTGTGTGGAAATGAATCACAATGCCTATAAATACAACCCTCGTGGCTCAGAATTAAGGACCTCATGCCCAAGCTTTAGACCTGCAATCCAAACCCTCACCACTAAAGGATAATCTTGAAGGTTTTCATTTGTAAATTGAGCTTGAAATCTTATTCTGTTTTGAGATTTAAACTCCAAGAGTCCAAGCTTTTCTTTGATCCAATTCATCTCCTACAAGCTTCTGAAGCCAAGCCAAGGACAATTGGAAGTAAGATCAAGCAAGGTTGAAGCGCATTCAAAGGTGATTTTCCAGAATTTTCATCTTTTTTATTCTCTCTCAA
This sequence comes from Lathyrus oleraceus, assembly GCF_024323335.1. Classification (NCBI taxonomy): domain Eukaryota; kingdom Viridiplantae; phylum Streptophyta; class Magnoliopsida; order Fabales; family Fabaceae; genus Lathyrus; species Lathyrus oleraceus. The sequence goes on from NC_066580.1 coordinate 213,898,773, forward strand.
TTTTTCACTATTACTTGTGATTTTTGGTTGGCTGAAGTCCTACCAATATAGGCAACAAGATTGAGTTGCTTTGAGGTTAAATCGAAGCAACTCAGTTCATGATCCTCAAAATTCAAATACCTGTATCTTTTTATATACTTGGAATTGAAGAAAATTGAGGCCAAATTCGTGATCCTGAGCATTTTCTCTTTGAAATAGTGTCCTTGTTTTCCATTTTTCTTTGAAATGAAGTTGGACCAGTCCAGTGGAGGTCACCGGAGAAGAAGACCGGAGTCCTAACTCCGATGATGTGCTGGCGTGCATCCTTGCCATCTAATCTATTTGAAATATTTTAATCTTGGCCTTTGTTTCTTATTACCACGTGTGTGATGCATTGGTTAAGGTTTACCATGAAACGGGCACGCTTGGCCATCAAATCTGCCACCTCAATTAATGAGGGAGATCTCATGGCCCTTGATTTTTTGTATTTTCTGAATTTTCATTTAATCCACTTATTTTATTTTATTCATAGAAATTTCATTTTTGATCCAAAAAATATGGGACTTTCACCAAAAATCTTTAAATATTTTTCTCTTTCATATTCTGAATTAAAATTATTTTTTGGATTAATTTTGATATTTTTCATGAATTAAATATTTTTGAGCATATTTTTAATTGTTTAAAAATACTTCTGACTTTTCAAAAGTCATGAAATTTTTTGTATAACGTCCTTTGACCTTGTTTGACCTATGATAAATCTCTTGGACATTTATTTGGTGTTTTGAAGAGATTTTAGGTTTTGACCAAATTAAATTGTATTTTAATGCACTTTTAATTTGATTAATTGTGTAAAAATTATGTTGAGCCATTTTTGTGGTTTTATGATGTTTGACTATTTGTTTGGGCCTTGGTCAAGGTTGATTTGACTTTTGTTGGATTAAAACCATTGGATTTAGGGGATTGATGAAATGTACATTTCATCTCCCAAAATGAATGAATGATTTTAATTTGATAAAATTCCTCCCATGACCAATTTGTGTTTCTCTCATTCCCATCCCTCTTGACCTTTTATTTTAGTGTGTGGTATATTTTAGGAGTTTGGTTCATTATTCCAAATCTCTAACATGCATTAACACCTAAATTTTTATTGCCCAACCTCAAATAGTTGTGACTTCTACATAAGTCCAATTACGATTGGTTAACATATAACTAAATTTGATCCTAAAGGCATAGCATTGTAGTAAGTGAGATTGTAAGCCTCTCATCCTACATGGTATTATGTGGAAACTTGACCATTATTCCTTCCCATGGAAGGTGTCTTGGTTCTAGGATCCATGCTTGTGAATGGATGTTTGAGTGTTCTCCAAAGAATGACTTAATCAATTAAAAAAACATCACTAACATTTGACTAACCTTTGACTAACATTTGACTAACTCTTATTAATATTGCTTAATTTTCAAGTCATTTACTTTATGCAATTTAAATTTCAGTCATTTACCATTCATTGCCATTTATATTTCATTTAACTTGTTTATGTTGATGGCATTTTTACTTTGCTCATTTGAGCCATATCTTGTGATTGTATATATTGTTTGTGCATTTTGATTTTTTGTTTGTGGTCTTAGGACCTTAAAACACTTAATAAACAACAAAAAACCCTAAAAAATATTTGGTGGACTGTTGATCTTGATCTGAACTTTTGGACTTAGGATTAGGCAACATTCCCTGTGCAAAAAGGACATGGCCAGTGCTAGCATTTTGAGACCAAGTTATTGTGAATTGAGCCTTCATCTGATGCAAGTCTTGGGATTTATTTGAATTCATCTGCTACTTTGTCTTGGTGCTAATTTTTATTAATGAATTCTTTTCGCATCCCTACATTCTATTTTTCTCAAACATCTTTTATACCAAACACATATGCACACATAAAAAAGGGCTCCCTAGGAGTACCTAGGATACTTTGGGTGCTAACACCTTCCCTCTGTGTAACCAACCTCCTTACCTGTGATCTCTGGCATTTTATTAGTTTTGATTTGAAAACTTCTTATCTTTGGGTTTTGTTCGTACTTTTCCATTTTCCTTTGGAAAGAATAAAAGTGCGATGGCGACTCTGGTTTTATTGACGTTAAACTTATCCATAGCTTGATGGTCATGAATTTACTACTACAGAAATTAAGTGGCGACACTGCTGGGGAGTAGTCCTCAGTGGGTTTAGCCTACTTTTTTACGTGTATATATTTGTATATTTGATGTTTGTATATTTGTTTATATGATATAATCGGTCTGTTGTGCTTGGTGAACTCGGAGTGGTGAGATAAGTTCTAACCCAAACTTGAGTGCAATTAAGATAGGAGGATGGTACAGCCATGTTCAACTTGTATGGAGTAGTCCTTAACGAGTAGGCTTGAGACCCGTCTACTTAGTGGAGACCCTTTTGGAGTTATTGATGTCACACAAGTTATTTATTGTTATGCAATACTACACTCAGACGAGTCTCTCTTGAGAATATTATGGGTTGATGAGTCAGACATCCTAACCTGTAATATTCGATAGATGGGATTAAGACTCTGGGAACTCTTTTAGAACATGATCTATACATTTTTATCCTTAGTACACTCCTTTGGGATGGTTCTTAACTCGGCTCCGTGCTTGTGACTCACAATAAACCCTTTGATTCTCGGTTGATCCGTTCAAATCTTGTCAATATCAATGGAACTTAGGTGTTGATAAGGTGAAAACCATAATCCACCAAAATGGATGATTGATCTTGACAATGACTTGATCCATCCCCTGACCTTTGCTTGTGTTTGCCTTATGTGTGATCCCTTGTTTATGATTGATGCATTCATGCATACATGCGCATCATAATATTCATCACAAAAAGATAAATTTCAAGGGAACTCAGGTCTTATTTGCAAATATTTTCAGACTATGGATTATGGACGAAGGAACACTAAGAAGTACAGTTTCAGATGTCTTAATTTGAAAGAGCTAAGGAAGTTGTCATCCTTTTTATTAGATCCCTTGGACTTCAAGCAACGTCATGGGAAGCTTTTGTCTATATTATCTGCTGATGTGGTTGAAGGACTCCTGAGTGTGATGGTTCAGTTCTATGACCGTCTCTATCGGTGTTTCACTTTTCCTAATTATCAGCTTGTGCCTATGTTAGAAGAGTATGCCTATCTTTTGGGAATATCCATATCTGACAAGGTGCCTTTTAGTGGATTGGAAGAGATTCCCAGATCTCATATCATATATGAAGTTCTTCATCTGAAGAAATCTGATATTGGTGCTCATTTGGTGAAGAAAGGAGGTACTATTGGGTTGACTTTTGAATTCCTCATTGGTAAAGCTACTGTCTTTGCTCAAGCCGGTAGTGTGGATGCTTTTGAAGCTATCTTTGTATTGCTCATCTATGGTTTAGCTTTGTTCCCTAACATTGACGATGTTTTTGATGTTAACACCAATAGAATCTTCTTGATTGGAAATCATGTTCCTACTCTATTGGGTGACATGTATTTCTCTTTGCATTTGAGGAATTCTAAAGGTGGTGGGACTATTGTGTGTTGTGTTCCTCTTCTGTACAAGTGGTTTATTTCGCACTTGTCTCAAACGCCTACTTTCTTGGAGAATAAACAATGTCTACGGTGGTCTTAGAGACTTATGTTCCTCACTAATGATGATATTGTGTGGTATGATTCTGCATTGAGTAGTGTGGATATTATTGATAGTTGTGGTGAATTCTCTAATGTGCCTCTCATTGGTACACAAGGAGGAATCAACTACAATCCTGCTTTGGCTCGTCATCAACTTAGGTTCCTCTTGATAGACAAACATAATAACACTCAGTTAGAAGGTCTTTTCTATCAAGACGGTAAAGATACCCAACATTTGAAGTAGAATATGATACATGCTTGGCATAACGTGCATAGAAAAGGAAGATCTGAGCTTGGTATGTACAACTGTGTAGCTTTTAAAGCTTATACTATTTGGGTGAAGAAGAGAGCTTTGGGGCTGAAGATGTCGTATGTGTGTGAAAGGCCTATGTATTTGGTTGTGGCTGAGTCATCAACTCTTCCTAACCAACATGTAGAGGAGTTGGAAGATGCACTCACCAAGATGAAGCAAGAGAAAGATATGTGGGAAAAACAGTTCCATGCTTTGAGCCGAAAGCATGATGAGTTGCAGCTTGAGTTAAAAGACAAAGATGCGCTTATTGAACTTCTTGAAGACCGAGCAATGAAGAGATAGAGAGAGCCAGAGGGTCTACCTTCCTCTAGTATGCCTCAACCTTCCGGTGCTTGGAATAATATTGTTGATCAGCTTGTTCTTGAGAAGGCTCAGATGAAGACATCTTTTGAGTCTGAGATTCGACGCATCTGGAGGAAGTACGCGCCCGCATCCAGATCATTTGATATTGTTGCTAAGGGATCCTTAGGATGATTAGCTTCCTTTTCTCTCATATTTGTATTTTGGTTTATGAAATTGTACTCAGTGTTATCCTTCCAAATTTTATGAATAAAAAGTGATTCTTATGTTCAGTCAAATTGTTACTATTTAATTTGCAAATAAAACTTCATATATTCCTTGAAATTAAAAACAAAATAAAAACATTTCATTTCATGCATCATTTGCATAGCAGGTTTTATTTCTCCAGATGTCTTATTGGTTATTCGTTTGTGCTTCAACCAAGCTGACTCATCGATACAACACTCGTGTTAATCAAACAAAGATAATGGAGCATCTAGAGTAAGAAAACAGAGAGCTGAAGGATGAGATTGCCAGGTTAACAACATGGATGGAATCTGTCATTGCTGCGCAGAACCAGTCTTCACCAACTCCTGCAACTCCTCCCCAAAGGAGTACCATTTCTGAGGTTGCTACCTCAACTAATCCTGTTGCTTCCAGCCAATCCTGTCCTTCTATGCCTGTTGGATTCCCTTGGGGAATGTCATCCAACTTTATGCCAGAAGAGTATGCACCCACTTTTGTTTCTCTGTCAGCATCTAGCCCGGTCATGTCAGTGCCTCATCCAGTTGTTCACACTCTGCCTCGTGTTAAAGACACTATCTACCATTCTGATCCATCTGAGGGTCCAGACGTGTAGGAGAAAATGGACGAGATGAAGGATCAGTTCCTCGAGCTGCGTAAAGAGTTGAAGACGTTAAGAGGAAAGGACTTTTTTGGGAAGAGCGCTGCTGAGCTCTGCCTGGTACCTAATGTGAAGATCCCTATGAAGTTCAAGGTCCCTGACTTTGAAAAGTATAAAGGAAACACTTGTCCGCTAAGCCACCTTGTGATGTACGCCAGAAAGATGTCTACTCAAACTGATAATGATCAGTTACTGATTCACTACTTCCAAGATAGTTTGACTGGTGCCGCTTTAAGATGGTATATGGGTCTAGACAGTGCATGTGTCCATACTTTCAATGACTTAGGCGAGGCCTTTTTTAAGCAGTACAAGTATAACGTTGATATGGCGCCTGATAGAGACCAGTTGAGGTCTATGTCTCAGAAAGGTAAAGATATATTCAAAGAGTATGCCTAGAGATGGAGGGAGTTGGCTTCCCAGATAAGTCCACCATTGGAAGAGAAAGAGATGACGAAGATTTTCCTGAAGACGTTGAGTTCGTTTTACTACGAATGTATGATCGCAAGTTCCCCCAATGACTTTACTAAAATGGTAAACATGGGGATGAGACTAGAAGAAGGAGTCCGTGAAGGACATCTGCCTAAGTGTAGCGGGGTTTTCGTTACTTTTAGGTTTATTGACTAAACTAAAAGTCAACATACAATTCGAGTCGCCACCGCACTTTTATTTGTCCAAAGGAAAGGCTAAAAAGCGAACAAAAGCCAAGTCAGAAGTTTTTCAAATCAAAAACTAATAAAAATGTAAGAGATCTAGGTAAGGGGGTTGGTTGTTGTAAGACCCTAATTTTGACCCTAATATCCCTCATGGCATCATATCATTTGCTCAATGCATTTCCTCAAGGATCATAGCTTGTTTGGCTCCTTAACCCTAGGGTTGGAACTTGTGTGTTTGGTTTGAGACCACCAAGCATGCTTGTATTGTATATTATTGTTTTTCTTATTTTTTTACTAACCAAAAGCACAAAAATAGGTCACTAACTCTTTTTGTTTTGAAGCTCAAGTGATCATGTGCTCCCATGTTCCTAGGAGGCTCCTAAGCTCAATGAAGTGGCTAAATGAAGATGAGAAAAAAGCATGACAATGGTCCACAAATCTCCTAATCATCATATATGTCTCCCAAGTATCTCAATTTTCCAAATTGATCAGGATAACACAAGGGGCTTGAGAATTGTTTCCCAAGGAAACCTTAGTTCAATTGTGCTTCAACTATGCCTTGCTCATGAAGCAACCTCAACCTATGATCAAATTTAATCAAGGGAAGTTCTTTAATTCATTATTTTATGCATATATTATCCTATGTGAGGCCCCTCAATCATTCATTCATCAAGATTGGAAGTTTGGCCTTGAGAAGTTGACTAGTCAAGTCATCTGACTAAACTGAAGATCACTGAGACACAACTTGTGATGTGTTTGTCAAATGAAGATGACCCCAAGAGAAAAAAAATATGAAGAACCATATGAACAACTTTCATGTTCATCAAAAATCCATTTAAAACATGAAAGGTCATCATTAATTTCAAAACATTATAGGTCATTTTGACTGAAACCCTAATTTTTGGTCAACTTCCCAAAGACCTAACTTCTTTAAATTTTATGATTTTGAGGTGATACCAAATGCATTGGAAATTTTAAGATGTCTAATTCAAATGTTATGTTGGACAAAATTTCATAATCCTAAAAGAAACACATGTGATAATACAAAACATTATAGGTCACTTTGGACTTAAGTCATTGAATTTGAAAAATGCCCAACTTCAAGTGCCCATAACATTCTCATGAAAAATTCAAATGATGCAACATATAAGTCTAAATTGATCATTTTGAAAATATATACAACTTTGATGTTGGAGGTTTTTCCATTTGAGGTTTGCATCATTGAAACAGAAGGGCTTGAAGATGCTTGCTTTTGGTAAAAAAAATCAAAGGGAATCTATACATGTTTTGTACGCAAACCTTCACAGCCAGTTTTCATAAACTTCCAATTTCCAAATGAATTTTTTCCCAACATGACTTTTGTTCTTTATTTCAAGGGCTTTCCAACCATTACTCAAATTAATTTTTTGGACTTTCCATGTGTGAGTTTCGAAGATCTTTATGTTTATGTTCATTTTTGAATTTCACATTAAAACTTGATGTGCAAGCTTGTGCAGTCCCAATTACACGTCCAATTCACTTCCATTTGATCTCAGCATGGATTTGCATTCATTCTTGGGCCTCACATGCGCCTGTACAGGCCCATGCAAGGAGGATTCAAACTTCATGCACACGAGGGAAGCATTACCTGGCATCACATTTCAGCTATTAATAAGAGTGCATTCTCATTCAAATGGTAACCAAGTGGAGATCTGAATTGTTGCTGAATTGAAATCCAAACCCTAACTAAAGGAATTTTCAGTTTTCATTCTCTTTTTCAAGCTTGAATTTCAACATCATTAGTTGATCTTCAAAGCTCAATTCATTAACCTAGCATCACCATCATACTTCCAAAGCAAAAGTAGATCAAGAGCTTGGAGAATTCGTGATGTTTGAAGCTTCATTTCAGAGGTATAACACCAAACTTTCTTGATCTAGATCTTGCAATACAATGTGAATTCCTTTGGTTTATGCTGTTTTCTGAAGTCCTCATGCATGAGGCAAGCCAGTAGTGGTCTTAATTTTGCAAATCATGCCATTTCAGTTCATGCACCATGATCTTCAAGCTCATGTTTCTCTCTAAATAGGAACTGTGAGGATGATCCATGGTTACAGGGGTGATGTACATCACCTTAGCTTCATTTTGATATCCTCAGTTTTCATTTTCATTAAACTTTAATTTCCTGCGCGTGGTGGCCGGAAATTGTTAGATCACCGGAGAAGATGGTGGTTTCCACCACCACCCCCACATGGGAGCCTCCCAGCCATTGGATCATGTTGCTATGTTATAATCTCACGCGTCCAATGTATTGACTTATTTTAAATCCATGTGTTGCGCGTTTGACCAAGGCACACCATGTGACCGCGCCTTTGAGCCCTATGATCATTGCCACGTCAATTAATAAAGTGATCTTGTGGCTGCGCATTTTTGCTATTTTTCTTATTTTCTGTTAATTACATTTAATTCCTTTTATTTTCAAAAATTCCTAAATATTTTATTTGAAGTCACAAAAATATGAGACCAATGCCAAAAAAATTCTTGAAAAATCTAGTTTCATATTTTGATTTTTAATCATTTTTGTGACTTCATTTAATATTTTTTGTGAATTATTTGAATTTTAATAGTTTTAATTCATTTTTAATTACTTCCTGATATTTGAAAATCCAAAAATATTTTCGTAGCACCTATGGATGATGATAAGTCAATGAAAAATAGTCTTATCAATTTCTTATTTGATTTGAGATTTTAGTCCATATTGTGTTATTTTTATTGTTTTTAATTATTTTTAAATAATTTCTGATTTCAAAAATTGGTGAGTAATTTTGTTAAAGTTTATTTGACCATGTTAGGACCTATGAGAATTTAATTGGACTTGTTGAAGTTGATTTGAATTAAATTTGAGGTTTGACCATATTTTGTTCATTTTATTTTGCATTTATTTTTAATTCAAAAATTACCAAAAAAATGTGGTTGACTTGTTGACTTGTAACCTTCATTTCTTTTCTGTTTAGCTTTTGTTGATAATGATTTGATTCACTTTTGACCAATAGAGTTTGACACTTGAATTATCTTTCCATCCATTTCATCTTCATCCCATTCTTTTTAGAATTTGGCCAATGAGTTAATGTCTTATGGTTGGTCTTGACAAATGAGAGGTTTAACCTTCTTTGATCCAAACCAAACTCAACTTAATCCAGGATCAAGTGAGTTGTTTTGTGTCCAAGATAGGTTGCTTCTTGGTCAAGCAAAATACCTAAAGTCCATACAAGGCTCCTCCCCCTTTTGTTTTGGCATGGCAAGTTTTTGGAGCTTGGCTTAATAGTCATGATCTCTAACTTGTGTTTATTTGCCTATAATTTTATTGACCGACCTCAGATAGGTGTGACTACTACATTAGTCCACTTACGATTGCTTAACATAGCGCTACATTGTCTTATGACAAACTAACATAACCATACAATTTACTAACTTTAATTTGAGCATTTAATTTCTTGCAATTTACTTTAATGCCATTTATTTCTTGCTCATTTATTTATATTGCTTTTCATTTTTGCTCACTTTAGCACCTATTTTATGTTTATGTCATTTTCCTTTAGCTCATTTGACCTCATTATTGTATATAAATATATTGTTGTCTTGTGGTTGTTTTGTATTAGTTTTGTGTGAACCTAATGCAAAAGGGAGAAAGGACTTAGAATCAGGACTTACCTATGCTTAAAGGAGTTCAAGAGCAACTAGGCCTCATGCCTTTAGAATGCTAAATTTGTTCAAGAGCAACTAGGCCTCATGCCTTTAGAATGATAAATTTTAAAGTTGACTTCAAAGGACTTCCTTTCCAAAACTTATTCTTTGTCCATTCCTCTTATTGTATTGTGAACTTTTTTATGTTTACTCTTGTGTGATAGGGATTCCATCTTGAGATAGTAAGGAGGACCATTGTCATGAATAGCCAAGTTACGAGAGACAAGCCAAATGGAGATCCTAGGAGCTTGAATCTAATTTGTGTGATTGCTTGTTTGTTTGCTAAGTCCAAAGGAAAGGAGCATCTTGAATCATCTCTAAGATTTCAAGAAAAGGAAATCCAAGGGTTTTATCTTCTCTCTTATTTTTGTATGCTTTAGGACTAGCCCTTCTCTTCTTCTCCCTCACTCTAACCCAAGCCAAAATCTTTTCTTGCAAACTTTGACTTTGTTTTCAAACTAGAAACCTAGGCCTTATGCCTTTGACTTTTCAAAATCTTTTCATTAATACTCATTGTGAATGAATCTTAATTCTACTTTGACTTTATTTTATAAATAAATTTAACTTGTAAATATAACTCACCTCAAGTTGCTTTTGTGGTTCCAATGGCCACTTTTGTTAAAATCTTTTCATAAACATTAGTCATAGGTTTGAGTTATTATAGTGGATGATGAAAATCTCACCTTATCCTTAGTGATTGGATTATAAGTCTTCCATACTTATTCTAGGGTTAACCCCTCAATAGTATGTTGAAGCCTTCCTCACATGGTGGATTGTTGGTTTAGGTTGAGTTTTCTCCCTTTGATAACAAAAGACCTTAAGGCTTTTGATCAAATCAATTCACCAATCTTTGTGATTTTTACCCCGAACTACGAGGTTTTTATCCTACCTTTGTGATGGTACGCAGGCAATGGGTTCATCCATTCAAACAACAAGACTTGTAAATATAATTTATTCTCCTCTCATCACTCCAATCTTTTTGCACAAATCTTTTCACAAATACCAACCTACAACACCTATTTGCAAAAAGGTCTCCCTTAGAGTACTAAGGATATTTTGGGTGCGTAAAACCTTCCCATTTCATAACCAACCCCCTTACCTAGATCTCTGACATTTTTATTAGTTTTTAATTTGATAAAACTTCTTACTTGGATTTTGTTAGCTTTTTAGCCTTTCCTTTGGACAAATAAAAGTGTGGTGGCGACTCGAATTGTATGTTTACTTTTGGTTTAGTCAATAAACCTAAAGGTAACGAAAACCCCGCTACAGAAAAGTGGCGACTCTTCTGGGGATAAAACTCCCTAGTGGGTTTAGCCTACTTTTTTCTTATGTGTGTTGTATGTTTATATTTATTGGTGACATATTTTGTGCAAATTTGGGATGACTGTATTGTTTGTAATGTATGAATTGCTTAATATATTACTTGCTTGTATGCTTGGTGGTTTCTTGTGAGATGAGTTTTATACCCGAACTCGAGTGCACTTATGATAGGGGAATGGCATAGTCTTGTTGAATTGTGTGGAGTTATTCCTTAGCAAGTTGACTTGCAAGCCCATTCACTTGGTGGAGGTCGTGTTGGGATCAATAATGTCACACGAGTAGTCGTGGTTAGGCATTACTCTTTCCAATATAAAACTTAGAAGCCAAGGACCTTAGATACCTAGCCCATCTTGGCCTATTTTTAGGATGTGGTGCGAAGGTCGTTCAAGTCTAAGATTTGATACGATTGTTACGCGATACTACACTCCTAAGAGTCCCTCTTGAGAATATTTTTAGAATACGAGTAGTCGTTTTATCCGATAATATCCGAAAGATGAGATGATGAGTACAAATATGGCTTAAAAAGCTTCCTTACTCATGGCCTTCCCAAACAAGGTAGCTTTGGCAATCATAAAATCAGACGGAAGACCTTGAATTCCACCCTTGGTAGTCATATTGGCAACAATGTCGGATACCTCCACATGAAGCATGTCAGCAATCTCTTGGGAAGACGGAAACTTCTCCAAACCATTGAACGGCAATCGGTCAAGAATAGCTATACCCACATGATAAGCGTACTCCTCTAATGTAGGCAACAACTGGAAGTCCGGAAAAGTGAAGCACCGGTGGAAAGGATCGTAGAACTGCACCAACACACTCATCAGACCCTCATCCACCTTAGTAGAGAGAATAGCTAGAAGCTTCCCATGGAGAGCTTTGAACTACAAGGGCTCTAATACATAAGATGTCAGACGCCTTAACTCTTTCAAGTCGGGTTGTCTGAAACTGTACTTCTTTGTATTCCTTCTTTGCTTATCCATGTCTGAAAATTTGCAAATAGACCTTTTAAGTTCCTTGTAAAATCTTTATTGTCGATGACATGAATACGGATGAATGCATGGATGCATGGATGCAACAAACACACTCAAGGATCAAGAAAGTCACACCACACAAAGGTCACGGGATGGCTCAAGTCATCGTCAATATCAATCATCCATTTTGGTGGATTATGGTTTACACCTTATCAACACCCAAGTTCCATTGATTTTGAGGATATACGAGAACGGCTCAACCGCGAATCACGGGTTTGTTGTGAGTCACGAGCATGGAGTCTCTGTTAACAACCACCCAACGGGAGTGTACTATGGTTAAACCTGACAATCATGTTCTAAAAGGTTCCCATAGTCATCATCCCATCTTTCGGATATTATCGGATAAAACGACTACTCGTCTTCCAAAAATATTCTCGAGAGGAACTCTTATGAGTGTAGAATCGTGTAACAATCGCATCAAGTCTTACACTTGAACGACCTTCGCACTACGTCCTAAAATAGGCCAAGATGGGCTAGGTATCTAAGGTCCTTGGTTTCTAGGGTTCCTATTGGAAAGAGTAATGCCTAACCACGACTACTCGTGTGACATTAGTGATCCCAATAAAACCTCCACCAAGTGAATGGACTTACAAGTTAACTTGTTAAGGACTAACTCCACACAAGTCAACAATACTATGTCATTCTCCTATCATAAGTGAACTCGAGTTCGGGTATAGAACTCATCTCACAAGAAACCACCAAGCATACAAGCAATTAATATGTCAATCAATTCATACATTACAAACAATACATTCATCCCAAATTTGCATAAAAAATATGCCACAAATAAATATAGACATACAACACATACAAGTAAAAAGTAGGCTAAACCAACGGGAGACTATTTTCCCCAGCAGAGTCACCACTTTTCTGTAGCGGGGTTTTCGTTACTTTTAGGTTTATTGACTAAAACAAAAGTCAACATACAATTTGAGTCGCCACCGCACTTTTATTTGTCCAAAGGAAAGGCTAAAAAGCGAACAAAAACCAAGTAAGAAGTTTTTCAAATTAAAAACTAATAAAAATGTCAGAGAGGGTTGGTTATGAAATGGGAAGGTTTTACGCACCCAAAACATCCTTAGTACTCTAAGGGAACCCTTTTTGCAAATATGTGTTGTAGGTTGGTATTTGTGAAAATATTTGAGCAAAAGATTGGAGGGATGAGAAGAGAATAGATTATATTTACAAATTTTGTTGTTTGAATGGATGAACCCATTGCCTACGTACCATCACAAAGGAGGATCAAAACCTCGTAGTTCGTGGTAAAAATTTCAAAGATTGGTGAATTGATTTTAATCAAAAGCCTTAAGGTATTTTGTTATCAAAGGGAGAAAACTCAACCTAAACCAACAATCCACCATATGAGGAAGGCTTCAACATGCTAATGAGGGGTTAACCCTATAATAAGCATGAAAGGCTTATAATCCAACACTAAGGGTGAGGTGAGATTTACATCAACCACTATGATAACTCAAACCTATGACTAATGTTTTTGAAAAGGTTTTAATAAGTGGCCATTGGAACCACAAAAAACAACTTGAAATGGGTTATATTTACAAGTTAGATTTATTTACAAAATGAGATCAAAGTTGGATTAAAGTTTATTTACAATGAGTATTTATGAAAATGGTTTTGAAAAGTCAAAGGCCTAAGGCCTAGGTTTATAATTTGAAATAAAGTCAAAGTTTTGAAAATGATTTTTGGCTTGGTTAGAGTGGGGAGAAGAGAGAAGGGTTATTCCTAAAGCATACAAAGATAAAGGGGAGAGATAACCCTTGGAGTTCCTTTTCTTGGAGTCATAGAGATGACGCAAGATGCTCCTTTCCTTTGGATTTAGCACACAAACAAGCAATCAATAATTTGAATTCAAGCTCCTAGGATCTCTATTTGGCTTGGCTCTTAACTTGGCTACTCATGACAATGGTCCTCTTTTCACAATCTTAAGATGAGGTTCCTATCACACAAAAGCACACATCAAAAAGCTCACAACAAAAATAAAGGGAATGGACAAAGAATAAATTTGAGGAGAAGTCCTTTGAGGTCAACTTTGAATTTTAGCATTCTAAAGGCATGAGGCCTAGTTTCTCTTCAACATATTTTGTATTCTAAAGGCATGAGGCCTAGTTGCTCTTGAACTCCTTTAAGCATGGGTGAATCCTAATTCTACGTCCTTTCTCCTTTTGCATTTTGGTTCACATCAAAACAAACACAAACAACACAAAATAGCAATATATATAATAATGGGCTCAAATGAGCAAAAGAAAAATGACATAAACATAAAATATGTGCTCAAGTGAGCAAAAATAAAAATCAAGATGAATAATGAGCACGAAATAAATGACATTAAAATTAAATGACAAGAATTTAAAAGCTCAAATTAAAATTAGTAGTTAGTAGAGTTATTATAGCTTGTCATAAGACAATGTAGCGCCATGTTAAGCAATCGTAAGTGGACTAATATAGTAGTCACACCTATCTGAGGCCGGTCAATAAGAATATAGGCAAAGAACACAACTTAGAGGTCATGACTAGTAAGCCAAGCTCCATAAACTTGCCATGCCAAACAAAAGGGGAAGGGCCTTATATTCACTTTTGGTTATTTGCTTGACCAAGAAGTAACCTATCTTTGACACAAAATAACTCACTTGATCATGGATCAAGTTGAATTTGGTTTGGGTCAAAGAAGATTAAACTTATATTTGTCAAGACCAACCTCAAGACTTTAACTCATTGGCCATTGAGGGAAAGAAAAGGATGAAGATGAAAGGGAGGGGGTAAGAAGACAACAACAGATCCTAATTGATCAAAGTTGAATCAAATCAACCTTGATCAACACCAAACAGGAGAAGAATGAATATAACAAGTCAAGAAGTCAATAATATTTTTTGGTATTTTTTGAATTAAAAGAAAATACAAATAAAAAATAAACAAACAAAGTTGAACCTCAAATTCAATTCAAAGCAACTTCAAAAAGTCCAATTAAATTTTCATAGGTTCAACATAGTCAAACAAACTTTGACTAATTTTCTCACAAATTTTTAAAGTCAGGAAGTAATTAAAATCAATTAAAAACAACCAAAAATAGCTTAATATGAATTAAAATCTCAAATAATCTTAAAACAAACAAGAAATTGTTGAGACCATTTTTCATTGACTTATCATGATCCATAGATGCTATGAAAATATTTTTGTATTTTTTAAAAGTCAGAAAGTATTTTAAAATGAATTAAAATCATTAAAAACCAAATAATTCATGAAAAACATCAAATGAAGTAACAAAAATAATTAAAAATCATAATATGAAACTAGATTTTTCAAGAAAAATCTCAAAGTTGGTCTCATATTTTTCTGACTTCATATGAATTTTTAATGAATTATTGAAAATAGAATGAATTAAAAGAAAATAAAAAGAAAAATGAAATAAGCAAAAATTGCCGAGCCACTAGATCCAATTCATTAATTGAAGTGGCAGTGGTGCACGGTCTGGATCTGAGGACACACGACACACTCAAGTCAACAACGCCACATAATGCATTAAAACAAGTAATTATAACGGATGCGTGAGATTAGATCGTGAGAAAGAGATCCAAGGGTTATGGTTAACACACGTGGTGGTGGTGGTGGAAACCACCGTCTTCTCCGGCCAACCAACAGATTCCGGCCAAAGTTGTAGAAAAATAAATCTCAACAAAAATGAAAAACAAGGACATGGAAATGAAGCTCGTGTGATATAGATCATCACTGTACCATTGGATTTCTTTCATTCTTCCTATATTGAGAGAAAGATGAAGAAGAAAATCATGGTGTCCACACGGATTGTTCATGAAATGGAAAATTGAATGCACAAAAAGCTTGCCTCAAGTTTGAGGACTTCAGAGAACCACCGAAACAAAAGAAAACTACATTGAATTAGGAGTTTCAGATCCAAACAGTTTGAGTTGATACCTTCAAAATGATGAGTTTCTGGCAACGAATTCTTCAAACTTCTTGCTCCTTTTTTATCTCTGAATGTAAGGAGAATGATTGGCTAAGGAATCTAGCTTTGAAACTCAACTAATGTTGCTGAATTTCAAGCTCGAAAATTTTAAAAAAATGGTTAATGATTCCTTTGGTGAGGGTCTGGTTTCAGTGCAGCAGCATATGGGATCTCCAAAAGGTTATGGAATGAAGCTCATGAGGCCCTTATTTATAGCTGAATGCCTCTGATCATCACACTTTGGTCATGTGCATGGGATTTGAAAATTTGAGTGCATGGCCCTTTGTGGACGTGTGAGAGGCTCGTGAATGGCTGAAGAAGCTTGCTAAGTTCACATAGAAGGCATGTGGTCGTGCACTTGGGATGAGGAATGCTTGCATTTCAAGTTTCAACATAAAATATCAAGAATGCACATAAATGAAAAGAAATTTGAATCTCCCAAATGGTGAATCCAAAATACTATTGTGAGTAATGGTTAGAAAGAACTTGAAATAAGGAATAAAAGTCATGTTGGGCATAAAACCATTTGACATGTACAAATTGATCAAAACTGGCTTGGAAAGTTCAAGTGTAAAACATATTCAAATCACTTTGAAAAAGTTAACCAAAAGTAAGCTTGGTTAAACCCCTCGGTCCCCATGATAAAAGCTTCAAATGAACAAATCTCCAACATAAACGTTGTAGGTCGTTTCAAGATGGTCAATCTAGACTCAAAGTTTGCATCATTTGGATTTTTTATGACCACGTTATGGGCATTTGAAGTTGGGTAGTTTTTCAAATTCAATGAATTGGGTCCAAGATAACCTATCATGTTTTTCAATATCACATGTATTTCCTTTAGGATTATGAAATTTTGTCCAACATAACATTTGAAGTAGACATATGAATATTTCCAATTCCTTTGGTCCCACCTCAAAATTATAAAAATTGAGAAAGTTATGTCCTTGGTAAGTTGACCCAAAATTAGGGTTTCAGTCAAAATGACCTATAATGTTTTGAAATTAATGAAGACCTTCCAAGCTTCAAATGGATTTTTGATGAACATGAAAGTTGTTCATATGATTCTTAGGAACAGTTTGTATTTTGGGGTCATCTTCATTTGACAAACACATCAAAACGTATAGCTCATTGGACCTCAGCTTAGTTAGATGACTTGACTGGTCAACTTCTCAAGGTCAAACTTCCAATCTTGATGAATAAATGATTGAGGGGCCTCAAATAGGATCATATATTCATTAAATGATAAATTAAACAACTTATCTTGATTAAATTTGATCAGAGGTTGAGATTGCTTCATGGGCAAGGCACAGTCAAAGCATAGTGAAATTAGGGTTTCCTTGGGAAACAATCTTCAAGCCCTTTGGGTTATCTTGATCAAATTGGAAAATTGAGATACTTGGGAGACATATATGATTATTAGGAACTTTGTGGACCATTTCCAAGCTTTTTCTCTTCTTCATCTATCCATTTCATTAGGCTTAGGAGCCTCCTAGGAGCATTTTGGAGCACATGATTACTTGAGCTTCAAAACAAAAAGAGTTAGTGACATATTTTTGTGATTTTGGTTAGTAATCAAATAAGAAAAGCAATAATATACAATACAAGCATTCTTGGTGATCTCAAAGCACTCAAACAAGTCCCAACCCTAGGGTTAAGGAGCCAAACATGCTATGATCCTTGAGGCAATGCACTTGTGCAATAACATGATGCCATGAGGGATATTAGGGTCAAAATTAGGGTCTTACAGATTCCCCTATCTAAGGTCGTTCTAGACGGAGATATGAAGGTTAAAATCTTCGTCTCGACGAGATAGAATGCGCTTAAATAATAGCAAAGAGACAAATTTTGGTCCCTAAGAGACCTCGTGATGCAAATGTATGCATGCAAAAATAAAATCTTCATGGTGAATAATTGCCACAAAGGAAAAGAAATAGAGAGAAACTGAAGATCCATAGGATTAACCCACTCACTGGGGAGACAGAGACTCTGGGGGTAAATAAGGTAAAAATGCGTGAGCAGGTCACGACATGAAAACTTGTTAGGAGACATGAAGGGATTCCACGAAAATAAATCGATGGAAAGATTCGAGCTGATGCGAAAATGCATGTGTTGGGGAATATGCCAATACAGCAAAATTATCCACAAAGGATACATCGGATAAAAATTCGGACTCAGAAGGGGATGTCCACAAAGGACTCCGCTGAGGAAGAAACAACGAGATATTAGCGGTTACTAGGTAATAAACTCAAAGAGAGAAATGTTATCAAAACACCGGTTACTAGGTGAGAGAACAACACGCTCAGGGAGAAAGAATATCTAAGACCGGTATAAGGGTGAAAGATATCAATCATCCGAAAATCTGAGGAGGACCCAAAAGGCACACCTCAACTCAGGAAAATCTAACTCCACATGGGACAAAAAAGTCATAATAGGGAGCAGAAGGAAGGAGCACCAGTGATACCGGTTACTGGGTATATAATAGGTGACCAACCAGGCGTGAATTGGGAACATATCCAATACACTCATCATCCGAAAGGAGGGCTGAAAAAGCAAACTCGACTTACAGGATGGACATTCGATTCCACAAGGAAATATGAATCTTACTCGACTGGGGAAGAAAAAGACTTTGACTGAAGAGCGCATGAGATATATTATCTACTACCGTTATATGGGTAAAAATGTAGATAACATACTCGCATGGAAGATTATCCGCAACCAGTTACTGGGTTAATAAAGGATAAATCGACCGAAAAGAAAGGACATCGGGATACCGGTTCCTGGGTATAAAATGATGACCAATCAGAAGGAGAAACAATCATTACCAAACAAGGGTAGATGAAAGATGACTCGCTAGGGATACATTGCCTGACAAAAGCAATGATCCAAGAGATATATCACCGGTTACTGGGTGGTATACTCAGAAACGAAGGAACATCAATACCGATATTGGGTAAAGATAACCAACAAAGAGGGGATTACATCTACTGGTTACTAGGTAGAAAACCACAGAAATAGGACTTACAACTACCGGTTACTGGGAAGAAGGCCAAAGAAATCCGCTGGGGAAAGGATGAATAATTACTTGTTACTGAGCAATTGAACAACCGAACCACGGGGAATTGCAGGGGATAACAAGAAAGGAAATCAATCTAGGAACAAACTAGAAAGACACAATCAAATAAGACTGAATCCGATGAGGATATAACTCAGGGGAGTAATTCCATCCCGATACAGAACTGGGGAGGAAACCGAAACAATAATCATCCATGAGGACATAACTCGGTGGGGATGAAAGAAGAAAAGATAGACACTTTCTGCCTATGGGGCTGACTCTATATGGAGAGATCAGGCATAAGCATCTGCTTGGGGAAGAACATTTCACCAATAGCAGGAGATAACAAGCAAAGATATATGGCAAAGAATGCGTCATGAATATCTGAATGCTATGATTATGCATGTATATGCATGATTTGTGTATGATTAATGCAGAATTACCAGCATCCAAAGATCTACAAGATCATGGCAATGAATTGGAGAAATAAGAGGTTCAAATTCCAACCTATTTAAATGGCAGCAGCTTTGTACGCGTTTTCCAGGCTTCACAATGTCCACATCCACTCCTAAGCTTGTGTATGGAAGCTTTATGCACGCAATGGCACTTGAATCCACTTGAATGCAGCTTAATTTTCAAGATCCATTTTCATGTTCAAGCTTTGAGTATGCATGATTCTTGACCAATTTCTCCGATCCAATGCTTGATTTGTACTCAATGATGCTCAATGAACACGATTATGCAAGAAAATTGATGTGTTATGTGAAGAATTTTGAAGTTTGAATTGAGAGAATTTTTGGAGGGAAAATGAGATTTCTAGATCTAGAATGTGTCTTATGTGCAAAACAGTTAGGATTAGGCTTTTATATCACATGTTAATGATGATGTAATCATATTTAAGCAATGGCTAATGAAAAATTAATGAGAAATAAGGTGTATGACCAAAAATGAAAATGTGAGGTGGCAAGGCAAATATGCACGTGAACAGTGCCATGCAAGGTGCATTTTCACTTAAAATCAGCTCATTAACATGATAGGATTGGAATTAGGCACATGTGATCAACCAATTTTGAATTATGCATTTTCCCAAAATGTACAAGCATGGACACTTGATCATGTGACTTTATTTCATGCAAGGCAATGATTCAATTGGAAACTATGGGTCAAGACAAGCATTTTACAAAAAGAGTGGCTCAATTTGGAGTTTTGGATCAAAAGTTATGGCACTTTGAAGTTCCAAGCATACTTTGCAATCATTTGTTCATAACTTCTCAACCATTCATCAGATGCTCATGATCTTGGACTTTTTGAAAAGAGAAAAGAAAGATCTTCAACTTTCATGTTGACCAAAACTATATTTGAAGCTTCTTTGATGTTGGAAAGTCAAGTTGAATATGGTCTAAAAACTTGCCATTTGTGGAAACTTGAAATTACAAGTCACATTCCATTTTTGGAAACTTTTGATTTGACTTCAAAATCTTCAAGATAGGTGTTTGCCATGATGAATAGACCTTGTATGAACATGCTTGGGATGCTTCCACTCACTTCCCCAACTCAAAGCCCTCAGTTGACTGCACAGTTGACTTGTATGGGCCTCAGATGACCTGGAAATGTACTGATGAATTTGGGCCTCTACCACTTGGTAAAGTTGCTTCAAAATGAACTTTGGCTCATATAAGCTCTTTAGAATAATCATGTGGCCTTCATCTCAAGGAAAAACTTGCTCTTCTGCACAAAGGATTCTCTTGATGCCAAATCTTATTGATATGATGCAATGCAATATGGGATGATAAATGACCTAAAAAATGAAATGAATGCATGAATGGGGAGGGAAAATTTGAGGTGCTACAGCTGCCCCTATTCAATCAACTGGGAACCTGAACGGATGAAAGTAGCAGCTATCAGACTTTCAAGGTAAACAGGGATTGAATAACAAAAGAACCGTAGAATTTGCACTCCGCAGGGGATAAAGCCAAGAAAGCGGGGCCATTTACCGATGGCGGCTTTACTGGGGAGGAAAAAGATGTTTTCAACTGGAACAAGACCAGATGTTTACTGACGACTCTACTGAGGAATTGATATTTATCAAAGAAAGGATACATGACCAGACATCTACCGATGAATGGGAAGAAAGAAACCACGACCAGACATCTACCGATGAATGGGAAGAAAGAAACCACGACCAGACATCTACCGATGAATGGGAAGAAAGAAACCACGACCAGACATCTACCGATGAATGGGAAGAAAGAACCCACAACCAGACATCTACCGATGAATGGGAAGAAAGAACCCACAACCAGACATCTACCGATGAATGGGAAGAAAGAACCCACGACCAGACATCTACCGATGAATGGGAAGAAAGAAACCACGACCAGACATCTACCGATGAATGGGAAGAAAGGAACCACGACCAGACATCTACCAATGAATGGGAAGAAAGGAACCATGACCAGACATCTACCGATGAATGGGAAGAAAGGAACCACGACCAGATATCTACCGATGAATGGGAAGAAAGGAACCACGACCAGACATCTACCGATGAATGGGAAGAAAGAAACCACGACCAGACATCTACCGATGAATGGGAAGAAAGAACCCACGACCAGACATCTACCGATGAATGGGAAGAAAGAACCCACGACCAGACATCTACCGATGAATGGGAAGAAAGAAACCACGACCAGACATCTACCGATGAATGGGAAGAAAGAAACCACGACCAGACATCTACCGATGAATGGGAAGAAAGGAACCACGACCAGACATCTACCGATGAATGGGAAGGAACTCGATGTTTACCGACATCAGAAGATGATGTTTACCGACACCAAAGAAAGGACCCATACGGGGATCAACACGACACTTACCGGTATCGCAGGGATGACATCTATATATGTCAAAACAAGGCAGACACTTGTCGGGGACTACTGGGGAGTCAAGCTTCCTTTCACGGACGGGTGAGGAAATAAATCTCTCTGGGGATTATCGATCCTGAATGCTGCCAAGAGCAATCGCTGCAAATCTGCTACACCGATGTTGAAAAATGATCCACCTCTGCTGGGGAAATGATCCAAGCTTGCAAGATGCAAGGGGGGGGGGGGAACTCCTACTGGGAAAGCAAATGATCACTTTGCTGAGCACACAATTCGTTATTCGATCTCCCAACTCTGTGGGGAGTAGCACTGCTGGGGATACTTACTGATCTGACATTCTCGGAACGGCAGAGAAACCAACTCAACTAGGAAGTCACTTATTGGGGAAACACCAACCTCTCGACCATGCTGGAGAAACAAATTCTGAAATCGACCTAGATGACCCAACGTCGCGATGCTAAACTCCTTAGAGTAACGTCTTCACCAACCAGCTAAACCAATCCTCAAACGGTAACCACGGCTTGGGACTAGCTTATGCTTGCAATGCTGATGCATGAATTTTACAGCGTAATGCTCCATAACCATGGAAATTCTACACAATTAATGATGCACTATGTTATGCTTCTCTAAATGATGAATGCATAAAATATATCCCCCTCCAGGGACGGCACGAGCCACTATGCTGAGGAGCTCAATATCACTCCAATCTCCACTCCGCTGGGGAATAGCACTGCTGCTTGGGAAAGGATAACCTTCACTGGGGACGACCTCCACTGAACCCGATCTGCTTGGGGATTTCACTGGGGAAAACAACCAACGCATACCTCCGTTGGGGAAACAGCAACCTTCAGACTTGCTGGGGAAATAACACTCTCAACCCTGCTATGGGAAACAGCAAACTTCAGGCCTGGCTGCTGAGGAGACACCGATCTCGAACCCGCTGGGGAGATAACAATCTCAAACCGTTGGGGAGATAACCAACCTCAGGCCTGGCTGCCGAGGAAACACCGATCTCGAACCCACTGGGGAGATGACAATCTCAAACCGCTGGGGAGGTACGAAATTTTGACATGGAACACCTGTCAACTTGTCGAACACTAGCATTCATCATCTAACCACAGTGTCAGCTTTCTGCTTTTGTGAGCTCCCAGACTCATCCGGTCCCTTCTGATTGATCGCCTTGTATTCCCGGCTTTTCTCTACTTCGAGACAATCAATCTCCTCAGATCCGGGCCAACTCTATAATCCTCAGACTTTGAAGAGTCTTCTTGATTACCCTCTAGGATCGTCGCCATTCTTTCGCCGTCTTTTCACCATTCTTCGACTTTTTGTCCCTGATTGGACTCCACGGGAAACTTTTGTCGAAAAGCTTCACATCACAACCTGCAAGTGAGTGAAAATATCTAGTAGCACCTGCAAAAGAGATCGTTAGATAAAAACGTGCCCCAGGCGTTCCAAAACTTCAACACCTGAGTCACTCAACCTTCCGAATAAGATTTCAAATTCTCAATCCTATGAACATGCATTGGGAGGGACCTGTATGTCTCAAAATGCAAAGATTCTTTATCAAAACAAACGGATGTTTTCGCAATCAAAGCGGTAATGAAAACAAAAACAAAATTATTTGATTGAATATGCATTTATTGATTGAAAAAAGGTGGCTCGTGACTGAGCAATACACAGGAAGCAATCCCTGAAAAGAGGTAATTGCGCACAAAAGGAAAAATCTATCCTAATGGCAATGTGAAACCGTGATCTCATCGAGTTCCAACTCGGTTACACCCCATATGTCCTCAAGACTCTCCGCACTATCTGCCTTCTGAACAAGACGCTTCCAACTGATCTCTGCCGGGGATTATCCAGGTGTCATATCCAAAGTACAAACGATCATGCTAGACGCAGTTGTTCGTTTCAATCCCTCTTTTTCCTGGACCGCCCTTTCAGGTTTTCAGTCCACCGGGATACCCTTTTTTGCCAAGCCGCCCTTGTGGGGTTTTCGACTTGCCGGGTGTATAGTTTTTTTCTTTTTATCCCTAATTTTTGCCCGAACCTTTTTCATTTTTTCTTGGTTCGCCGGGATGCCCTTTTTTGCCTGGACTATTTTATTCTTTTCGTCCAGCGGGTCTCTTATACGAAGTATTTTTTTAACTGCGTCCGCATTCACAGGGGATGGAAAATCCTCACCATCCATGGTCGTCAGCAACGAGGCTCCGCCAGAGAAAACCTTCTTGACAACGAATGGACATTCATAATTGGGTGTCCACTTGCCCCAACGATCGTTCTGAGGAGGAGGGATCATTTTCAACACCACGTCTCCCACATGATACCCACGAGGTCGCACCTTTCGGTCAAAAGCCCGCTTCGTTCGCTGCTGGTACAACTGCCCATGACAAATGGCTGCCAGCCTCTTTTCCTCAATCAGGCTCAACTCTTCGTACCGAGTCCTTACCCATTCCGCCTCTTTCAATTTCACATCTATAAGGACTCTTAGCGATGGAATCTGGACCTCGACTGGTAGCACGGCTTCCATCCCATACACAAGCGAGAAAGGCGTTGCCTCAGTAGACGTACGCATTGAGGTTCGATACCCAGGACACAAGCTTTGTACTTAGCCACATTGTTGGTGCATTCAAATGTTAGCCGGGCAGCAAAAGGAATGTGGGATCCTTTCGGCGTAACCAAAACAGCACCAACTCCACTACCATTCACGTTAACGGCCCCATCAAACATCAGAATCCATTCGGACTCAGGGTCAGGCCCCTCCTCCGGGATCGGTTCCTCACAATCTTTCGATTTGAGAAACCTGATGTCCTCATCAGGGAACTCAAACTTCATCGGTTGATAATCCTCAATGGGTTGTTGGGCGAGGTAATCAGACAATACACTCCCCTTGATTGCTTTCTGAGAGGTTTACTAAATATCGTATTCAGTCAAAAGCATTTGCCATCTCGCAACCCGTCCGGTCAATGCTGGCTTCTCAAATATATACTTTATCGGATCCATCTTGGAAATCAACAAAGTGGTATGAACCAGCATATACTGTCTCAGTCGGCGAGCAGCCCATACCAAAGCGCAGCAAGTTTTCTCGAGCAGTGAATATCTTGTTTCACAGTCGGTAAACTTTTTACTAAGGTAGTAAATTGCATGCTCTTTTCGACCAGACTCGTCATGCTGCCCCAGTACACACCCCATAGACCCCTCGAGGACTGTCAAGTACAGAATTGACAGTCGTCCCTCCACAGGAGGCATCAGAATTGGAGGCTCCTGCAAATATTCTTTTATTTTTTCAAATGTCGCTTGGCAATCATTATTCCACCTGACCGTCTGATCTTTTCTCCACAACTTGAATATGGGTTCGCACGTGGCTGTTAGATGAGATATGAACCGTGAAATGTAGTTCAATCTACCTAAGAAACCACGAACCTCCTTCTCTGTTCTCGGTTCAGGCATTTCTTGTATTGCTTTTACTTTAGCAGGATTAACCTCGATTCCTCTTTCGCTTACAATAAACCCCACCAATTTACCGGACCGCACTCCAAAAGTGCGCTTATTCGGATTCAACCTCAGTTTGAATTGTCTCAACCGGTCAAACAGCTTGGCCAGATCTACCAGATGCCCCTCCTCTGTTTGGGACTTTGCTATCATGTCATCAACATAGCATTCGATTTCATGATGAATCATATCATGAAACAAAGTCACCATGGCCCTCTGATACGTGGCATCGGCGTTCTTGAGACTGAATGGCATCACCTCCGCTCTTGACACTTGCCTCCAAGGCAGCCCCCACCTTTACTTCCTTTCAGACCTCCTTGGTGCCTAGATTAACAATCTTGACTTGTTCCTCGTGCGGTTGAATCACCTTCTCCTCTTGTTTCAACAACCTGGCTAACTCCTCTGGCAGTTCACAATCTTCTTCGCCTTCTTCTTCGGCATGGTAGATCGGATTGTCGAAGTCATATGAGGGTGTAACAGGATTGTTATCAATGAGATCCGGAGAATGATCACATCTACATGAATTTTGATTCATGCATTGCTTTTGAGGTCGGGACGAGACGAATCAAAAGGAAGGAAAATGAAAACAAGCATTGCCATTTTTTATTTTTTAAACTGCAAAAATAAATGAAAAACAAGGAACACCGCTTTTAATACAAAAAACATCCATTTATTAATGATGCAAAATGTCGCAAAATGAAACACATGAGGTGGCCCTTACAATGGACCATTACGTTTCGGGCAAAACGTATAGCTTTCATGCAAACAGAATTGAAAAACAGAAATATTACTCTTCACGTAGAGTGATGTAGCACCTCAAATTTGCACCTATCATTGTACATACATTTTCATATTAGGTCATAGCATATCATAATCCATTGCATAGCATTTGCATTGTCCCTCAGTTGCCTCAAGAGCAAGCAATCAAGAATTAGGTCAAACTAATCTCCTGATCAGTAAACCAAGCAAGCAAAGGAATTTCTCATTGAACCAAGGCCTTGGGGTTTGTCCAACAAGTTCACATGACTTGGGGATCCATTTGAAGTATTTTGGTCAAGGATTGAAGGCTCAGAGGTCATCAGTTCATGCACAGACAGTCAAAAACCCTAAAAAAGGTCAACTGTCAGTCAAAGCAATGGATGGTGGTCATTCTTGTGGAATTTGGGCACCATGGTCAATAATCAAGAGTCCATACAACTTGAGACATCACTTGAAGTCAAGTCCTCAAGGAATTAGGGTTTGGAAGTCATCAGTCAATGCACAATCAGACAGAAACCCTAAAAGTCAACTGTTGGTCAACTGTCCATTTAATCAGTGATTGGATGATTGGAATTGGTTTGTGAGAGTTCATTCATGTCCAAATAGTCATCATATATCATGCCAAACACCATCATGGAGGAATTTGAAGCCAGATCATGAATTTCCCAAAATAGAAACTGGGCCTGTAACTGAAACCTGCCATAAATGGAAAGTCTTGATCCTCAAACTTACATCTTGATACAAGCCTCAAATGAATTTTTGCCCAACATGAAAGTTTAAGATCTTGTTCTCCCATTTCCAAAAAGTCCTAGAACTCTCAATTCCCATGTGTGGTTGGCAAGTTATGATCGAATCGATTTCAGAAAATCTTGAACTTCAAAGGGTCATATCTCCCAAACCGTTTGGCCAATTTTGGTGGGGTTTTTTCCTACAAGTCACATTTGATCCCCTCTTTCCAAAAATATAAATTTCATGTGCCAAAACTTCACCAATCAAAATGGCATATTTTGACCTTTTTCATTTAAATGTAAGTTTGACCAAGAGTTGACTTTTTGATTTAAACATTTTTTCAACATTTGGCCAATTGGAACAGCTCATAAATGTCATTTAGAATGTGTTTGCAAAGTCAAAATATGCAGTACATAAGGCCATTGCTTGGTTGCTTGAATTGTAAGAAAGGTACAATTTCACCATACTTGTCTATGCTTCCACCATGCCTTGCCTTGCACCTCAAAAGGACAGCAATTATGCAGCATTTCCTCTGTCAATTAAACACATTTTAGCAGCCCAAAACCTCAGAAAAGGAACCATGCTTGCTTACTTGAAATTAGGAGGAAAGTACATTGTTTCAAACCACCACATCCCACAACCTTGCCTTGTACTCAGAGACAGCAGATTTTTTCCATGATTTTCTGTCAAATGAGGACATAGCAGCAGCAACAACACATGACAGACCAACCAACTTTACTCATCCTAAAAGTCCACCTTGCTTTGGCATGTTTGGCAAAAAAAAAAAAAGGCTGTAAAAGAGAACTCCATGTTTCCATGACCATGCTTGGCACTGCACATAGCAGTCTTGTCCATTTTTCTGTCATACCAAAAACCCTTGGCAGCACATGACCAACCAAGGATTCACTCATGCAAAAGGCCTCACCTTGACATTTTCTAAAAGACTACCTTACCAAACAGCACAAAAAGAGAACAGCCAACTTGACTTGTTTTTTTTTCTGTCAACAAGAGCAGCAGCAGACCAAGGAGAAACCTCTCTCACTTGCATTTCCAAC
This sequence comes from Lathyrus oleraceus, assembly GCF_024323335.1. Lineage (NCBI taxonomy): Eukaryota > Viridiplantae > Streptophyta > Magnoliopsida > Fabales > Fabaceae > Lathyrus > Lathyrus oleraceus. The sequence goes on from NC_066580.1 coordinate 213,926,575, forward strand.
TCTCAGTCCAAAAGCAACCTAACCTGGCCTTGCTTGTGACAGGGATCAAGCCCCATTTTCTGTCAAAAACATAACAGCAAACCAAACTTCATTTCTTGATCACCAACAAATTCTGCAGCCAACTTAATCAACAAGCACAAACCAATTTCATCCTACTTGCATTTTCCAAAAACACACCATGAACAAAACCAAAAGCATCCATCCAACAGTAGAAGCATGTTTCCCTCATCCCAAAACATGACCTTGCTTGTTTTACATTTAGCATAATCAGTCAAACCTCCAAAAAGAACAAGACATTGCCTTGCCACCAAAAACAACAACCAACAGCAGGTTCTATGCTGCATTTTCTGTCATTTAAAAAACCAGTAGCAGTAGCAGCATCACAGGATTTTGGCCTTGGCATTTCTCAAACTGGCTGTCAAAAAACTTCCAACAAAATCTTGACTCTTGCTTAACATCAAACCTCCCCTCGTTTTCTGTCATGAGCCACCCTAACCAACAATTACACAACCACCTTACACTTGTTCTAACCACTTCACTTGGCCATTCCTCTAAAATCCGGTTACAACACTGCAGCATCCTCTAATCACAAGGAAAATACACATCACTCAAGCTTCACTTTTGAGGCATTGGCCAAAATCATTCCCAAACCTCCAATGAACAAAACCTAGCCTTGCCAATACATCCATCTGCATACAGCATGCTCAAGCCTCACCCTTGATTTTGCTTTGCATTTCAGAAAAAAAACTTGCCTTGCCTTGCACAATCTTCTCACCATTTTGAAACAGCAACCCTGCTATTTTGCATTTAATCTCCCCTGTCCAAACACAATGGCATAAAACAACATATAACAAACCTCATTCCACAAAGATCCCTATCATTTGCACTTTGCTCAAAACAGGTCCAAAACACACAAGAAACAACCAACTTCATTCATCTCCATTCTCAATCTTGGCATTTTGCAAATTTTGTCAAAAGAACATACAAGACCAAACTTTGACCTGCAGCAACAGCTTCTAACAGCAGAGGTTCATCATGACCAAACCCTCATAGCAAACCATTCATCACTCATTCTAACTCCAACTCACCTTGCCTTGCATTTCCTAAAAAATCCTGTCAAAAACTCCACAGTTCCAAGACTGCATAGAACTCTCACTCCCAAAACCTCACCTTGACACTCTTACAAAATCAACAAACGTCCAAAAGACTCAAACCCTGCCCTGCTTTGATAGCAACATTTCCTCATTTTTGCTGTCAAACAAGTCTTGCAAGCAACCTTCCAACAGCAGGCTTTTCATGATGTTTTCCATCATTTGAAGCACAACCATCAAAGAGACATTGCAATACAGAATTTAACCATACAAATCCTCACTCTCCCACTTGGCATGTTGATCAAATCACAAAAATCTGTCCAAGAACTTAAGAGGAGTTTGGCCTGGCTTTGTTTAAGACTGCCTCTAAGCATCATGTTGAAATACCACAGACCAACATAACCAACTGAAAGATCATTGTTCATCCACATTCTAAAAAACACTTTTGGCCATTTCTCAAACAACAGCCCAAAACTTCCAAAGGGGTTGAACCTTGCCTTGCCTAAACATCATCTAAACACTTTTCTAAGCTCATTGCAATCGCTTTTTCACAACTGGAAGCAACTTTTCTAAGTGCTGTTTTAAAGGGACACTCATCCATGACAGTCCAAGAGTGATGCCAAAACAAGCCAGCTCAAGCAAAACAACCTTCATCATTCATCATTGGGAAGGTTCTAAAGCATCAGTTTCAGGCTAAGAGGATCAAAACCACACTGTTCCTCTTTCTACTTCAAAGATAGGTGAGTTTTCGACCTCAACCTTTTCAAAAATTATGATGTATATCTCATAAGTCTTTTCACCCTGATCACACTGCACTTTGTGTTTTTAAAAATGGTTGAGTAACGGTCGAGTTGTGTTGAAATAAAAATGGATGATTCAAACTTGTTTTGCTTATTTCTTATTGCCTAGCTCGAATTAATGAAAACCCATGTTAGGATGTTGTTGTATGATGTTTGATGAACACAATGGTATAATCAATTTTGATTTCTGGGCAAAATTGAGAAACACGATTTGGAATGGTGATGAACAGTGAAACCCTAGCTTTGAATTTCCCAGATTTTCCCTCATTTTCGTGCTGCTTGGTTTAAATTCCCTCATCCAATCAAAACATTTCATTTCGTGCCCAAAACGACTGTGTTTGGTTAAGTGAATCATGATATTACAACTTTGCCATTCTTGCTCCATTTATTTCATTTTTATTTCACATTTTATAGCCAATCTTCCAAAAATCATAACTTGCTCATTTTTGATCCAAATTCAATGGGATTTTTTGTGTTGTGTTCATCATGGTCTCTACTTTTTTATCATTATTTTTCCAGAATTTTTTGATCAATGGATTTTAATTTGTATGAGGGTTTGTGACATGTGACCAATTTTTGTACACTTTGCCAAATCAATTGTGAAATGATGAGAATGTATCCAATGGCTCTCAAATTTTTTGTGCTTAAACTAGATACAGTCATGGTGATTTTGGTGTAGAGTTTGTGAATTTATCATTTGTGGTTTGTGAGATATGATTTTTTGAATTAGGGTGTGACAATTTGTGTCACACCATTGATGTCCAACTTCATGATTTTCATAGCCATGCTTCTTGACCTCCAAATGGATTGAAATTTTGCATGAACCTACTCTTGTATGTCTAGTTTACATGTGAATTTTCTTGGAATTATTTGTGGCATTTCCTAATTGTTTGAGATTTTCTCCCCTGCCTAGTCAAATGTTGACTTTTTGTGACACATGTTCCCATTTCATTTGTGAAATTCTCATACTTTATTAGATGGACATGAAATTTTACATGAGATAACTAGACACCCTCATCTTTGCCATGGTTTTAGTCCCATTCATTTATCATACACCATCTCTGACTTATGATTTTTCTAAGTTGATGCATGTTTGGTTGACTTCATTGAGCATGTTCAAAATGGCTTTGACTTCTTGATTTTCATTGACTGCCTTCCACTTGTCCAAATGAGATGAAATTTGACATGCTTACCATGCTATGTGTTAGGATTGGTCATGATTTATTTGGTGATTTTTGGAAATGTTTGAGATTGGTTTTGATTCAAGTCTTGCTGTTGACTCCTATGAGCTTCTGCTTGCCATACTTTGACCTAAATGGTTCATGAAATGATGATAGTGATTGATATGAATGTGAACCCAATTGGTTTTGTTTCCTAATGGTTTGAACATGATTTTGGATACTTAACCCTTGCTGTTTTGACTTTCTCATTCATTTTTGACCCTAGGCCTGTCCTAGAGATCCTGTTACTCACCTTTGAGTTTGTGATTTCAGGTTGACCATCAAATGACCAATAAGACCAATTCTTTTGATTGAGCTTACTCAAGTATCATTGTCTAACCTCTTTGTTTTGTAGGTGGCTTGGCTCATATGCCTTAAGCCTTGTGCTTTGCACATCCATGTGCCTCTAATTAACTGTTGGTGTCGGTTTCTGTTTGTTTTGTTTGAAGTTGTATACTAACATCTGCTTGACTGTTTCAGGTGCTTTAGTTTCTTTTAGTTCCTTGTGAACTTTTGCTTTGCTTTGCTTGTATAAGCAATTTGCATTGAGGTATGTCTCTTTGTCTTCATGTAGTCTGGAAGACCTGGCCTGTTACTTGGTCAGGCAACTGTCTGAAGTCCTCCTTAAGAGGCAATGTTTGTGATTGTTTAATTTTGTCCTTGCATAGAGTCAAAGTCCTCCTAAGTGAAGAGGCAATTGGTGGAAGGTAGGGATATGCAATCTATTCCCCACTATTCAGTGTGTCATCCGCTTTGCTCACACCACTGTGTTGATGCATTGCAGATACAAACCCAAGATCTTGTACAATTGTACAGTTGAGTCAGTTTTAATGTGTAGAAGGGTTCCCACTTTCTGAACCCACACATTCTTGTCTTGAGCTCTCCCAGGCCAGGGATAAGAGCTGTGAGGTCTCATCCTCACTTCATCCTTTCATCTGCTTCACCTTAGCCCCTCAATGGCAAGGTTAAGAGCAACATCCACCCAGTTCCAGAGGTTTGTTTGTTGAGGTTGATATGACCCCTTGACTAAAACCTAACCCTTGTTTGAGCCACTTGTTTGTGTATAGCGTGTGCTATCTGTGCTTGTAGGATTGTTTGACTTGCTTCCTGTGCAAGTTAGGATAGTTTGACTTGCTTCCTGTGCAAGTTAGGATAGTTTGACTTGCTTCCTGTGCAAGTTAGGATAGTTTGACTTGCTTCCTGTGCAAGTTAGGATAGTTTGACTTGCTTCCTGTGCAAGTTAGGATTAGTTTAGACTTGCTTCCTGTGCAAGTTAGGTTTTGCTTGGCTTGCTTCCTGTGCAAGTTAAGTGTGTGTGGCTTGCTTCCTGTGTGAGCCATACTTAGGATAGGTTGGCCCTTGTGCCATTTAGCTAGAAACCATAACTTAGGGTTGGTTTTGCATGACAACATCTAGGCTCGAGTCGTAGTCTCCCTAGAATTGTGTCTCCCTCTGTTATCTGGTTAGGCTAGTCCTTTATCCCTGCGTAGGGGAACTACATCGCCCTGATCTTCATACCAGATGAAGTATGTAGGCAGGAGATTGAGCTGATCTCTCCGGGCGCCTTTTCTTTCTTTTGTGTGTGTTGTCTGACCTTTGCTAGGCTCGAGTCTGTGACTCCTTAGCATTTGTTGTCTGTCTGTTTGTGTGTGCTTGACAGTTATAGGCTCGAGTCCCCGACTCCCTACTAACTTGTTTTGTTGTTGTGTGCTTGGAAGCTGATGTAAGTCCATCGAGTGGCATTTGGGTTCCAGTGTGCGTGCGTTTTGGTCCGGATGCTGATGTAAGTCCCGCAATTGGCATTCAGGCTCCATGCTTGCCTTCTTGTGTGTGTTTTGGTTCGGATGCTGATGTAAGTCCAGTGATTGGCATTCGGACTCCACGTTTGCCTTTTTCTGTTTGTTTGTGCGCGTGTCAGCCGAGCTACGAATGCTCTGATTCTTCTCTCGTCCGAGAAGATACGTATGCATAGGATGCGACATCCTAGCGAGCATGTGTCGTTTCCCCAGTCCGAACTACTTCGACTCTGATGTCTATGCCTGATAGACTAAGTAGGCCCAGGATACGACGTCCTGCCGAGTTCAGTTTCAGTCAGTCTCTTTCGTTTCTTTCAGCCAGTGTGTGTGAATATCTGAGCAGTGTTTTAGCAACCAATTTTCCTTCCTTTTGTGCGTGGATCCCGTAGAGTACTACGGATGCGTAGGGGTGCTAATACCTTCCCTTCGCATAACCGACTCCCGAACCCATTCTCTTTGGTCGCGAGACCATGTTCTTTCCCAGGTTTACTCTGAGCGTTTCCTTTCCCTCTTTTGGGATAAATAACGCACGGTGGCGGCTCTGTTGTTCTTCTTTTCCCGCCGGTTTTTCGCGCGATGCGACAAGTGACAGTGATGATCTTTTAGGCCTTCCAGTTCTGGACCTCCATCCCTAGTACGCACGGTTTTATTCACGATTCGAGCTCGCAGTCACTGTCAATCTCTTCACCCACCGCGCAGACGCGATCTGGATCCAGCATTCCAGCACTGGTGAACGTGAACGGCTGACGACGTCCTTTATTCTTCCCAGACGAGCATTGGCCCGGCTGATAGCCAACCCCGAACCTATCTGCTTTCACCGCTTGTTTTCCTTTTGCCCTGGCTAAAGCCTCGGCCTTATCCACCTTTTCGGCGATCGCTTGCTGCCCCAGGGCAAACCCTTGCCTGGCGTTGATCAACGCATTCATCTTCTCTTTCAGCTCGAGAATGTTAGCATTGGGTGGATCCATTAGTCTGGGTTTGTTGAGTCTGGTAGAGTATCTGTACGGACGAGCTACGTGCAAAAGAACGACTCGGCGTGCACAAGCAACGATTCCTGAGTCAATCAAACATGTTAGAAACTGACACCTGCAAAACAGAAGACAGGTTATTATGACTCACGCATGAATGCAATGTCTATCCATATGAGGAACACTTTGTCTTTCGATCCTGGTTTCATCGAGACAGATGATAATCCGACAGCAACATTCTGACATCAATCATCTGGTTTTGCCATACAGAGTAGAGAATTATGATTTTAGCAAAGATATCACCCGACCATGTGTGTGTTATGTGAGTGTGCACAGAAAAGCAAATAAAGCTTTGAAGATCAATCACTGAATGATAATAACCATTGCATATCAAAAGTGCACTACACGTGCAAGAGTCATACATCAGGCTTGATACAAATCAAATTACAATCCTCTAGAATCAGAAAGAAATACAAGCAAATGAATTCCGTCAACAGGCCTGACGGTAATCCAACACATGATAACAATTGCAACAAAAGTCTAAACTGAAGAAGGTCCCACGGAGGGTTCTGCACCATCAACCATCCGGGTAAACTTCATAGCAAACCTGAGCTCGGTACTCTCCTGCTGAAGTCTTCCCATCTCCTTCTGGTGAATCTTCATCTGTCGGAAATAATGGTCCCTCTCAGCAAGATAATGATCTCTCTCGGCCATGATCTTCGCGTTCTCTTCTTCCTTAATCTTCAGCTTCGCTTCCTATTCTGTGGTAAGGGCTTTGACTCTGGCTTCTCTCTGATTCTTCACAAGGATTTGTCTCCTCTTCTCATCTTCAATGACTTTCAACGCTCTGGCCAACTTCTCCTTGGTAATGTCATGCTCCTTCGTAGATGACTCCAAAGCTTGGCTGATCTTGCGGTAATAGGCGGTGTCTATCTCAAAGCGCTTCACCTCCATGGCATGTCTCTTATCCTGGTCTTCTATTTTCCCTTTGACTTCTTGATTAGCCCTTTGAATCCTAGCAGCCCTCATCTCTATCTCAGTCTTTTCTGCTTGCAATTGATCTCTGGCCTTCTTCATCTCAAGAAATTCTTCCATGCTGACAGAAGAACGGGACTCTTCAATCACTGGATACCAAAGATCACCCACAGGAAATGGTAGACGAGTGAGCTCAACCCTCTTTCTGAGCCAATCATCGAACGGAGGAAAAGACCTGCTATTGACCCTACCAAAAGGAACCTTGCCTTTCTTCTGAATGTTACGCCATGCCCCCGACACTTGCCTCAACCGTGTCGGATTACCCTCAGCCGGGAAGTAGAAAGACTCCTGAATCTCACACTCGAGAGGAGGAACCTCCATAGCAAACCCCATTTGTCTCCTAAGAAGCACCGGGTTGTAATTAATGCAACCTTGAACTCCTATGAGAGGCACATTGGGAAGACTCCCACAACTGCAAATGAAATCTCGTCCAGCCATACCACTGTGGGTCCAAGCTATGTCCTTGGCTCGCAAACCCATCAGCTTGGTGGCCCAATTAACCGTATGGTCAAGAAAGACAAAGGCACCTCTGGAAGGCAAATACCCCATGAACCACTTGTGTAACAGTTGAGCACAACATCTAATCAATCCTCCATGCCGCTTCTCGTTCCGATTGTTGACCGAGTAATAGACATCCCCAACCAAGGTAGGAATGGGATTCCTCTGAGCAAACAACCGGATGGCATTAATATCCACAAAGTTCTTCTGATTGGGAAACAGGATGATTCCATAAATGCTCACAGTAAGCAGAGCACAGATAGCCTTCCGATCACCCAAAGCAACATGCTCCTTGGCTTTAGCCTCCAAGAAACTCAAATGAAAACCGGGCAACTTTCCCTTCTCCTTCAAACCCCCCTTAGTCACTTCTGGGCTCAAATAAAGAGCACGAGAGATCTCACCAACATCAGGTTCTTCTTTAGTGACATAGAAAGGAATCTGGCTTCTGATCTGAATACCCAGGATACTGGCATAGTCCTCCATCAAAGGTCCCAACAAGTAATCCGGGAAAGCAAAGCATCTCAGACCCGGATCATAAAACTGGAGAAGAGTATGGATGGCACTCCTATCTGTATCTGTAAGCCTGAAAACCACCTTCAGAATACCACCATAAGTCTCACGGAACAATCCCACATGGTCAGGTGTAATCAATGCTATCATATCTTTCAGCACGCCAATCTCTGGGTCAAAGAAACTGTAGACAATATCAGCTTTTAAGTCGGTCCTCATATCTGGAACAAAGAAGTCTCTCAACCAGGATCTCAATCAAGAATGTCCCCTGCATATGGATAAACATGAGTTAGATGCGGATAAATGCAAAATGGGAATGATGCTGATGCATGAATGCAATGCACTGTGCCATCCTCCAAGTCATCTGAACATCCACTGTACTGAATTTCGGTCTCTGAACTGATCATAACCATCTGAGGGACTAAATAACCACAAATCCCACATGGGGTTCCGAAATAAACGGAACGGAGGATATATCACCATCATCACTGAAAAACACTGATCTGATAACAACAAAATCATCTATACCAACCCAGGGAATCCTGAAATAAACGGATCCCCACTGATAAATACCACGGACAGAACTCCGGCGTCTCAGCAATAAATATCCATAAATCCGACTGAACCAAAGTCACCATTAGAACATGCATCTGTAGGAATCAACCCTCCCCTCACAGGTGAATTCTAACAAGGTCATCCTAAGGTGGATAATGGTCTCGACAATCTGACAAGATACTCAACGGGTTTGCCCTTTCGGGTGTGCCGTTGCAGCTCTCATAAGATCATCTAAACCAAAGATCCGGGAAAGAACAGTCACCGATGTCAACAGCTCTAAAGAGATAACCCAACCAAAGTGGAATACTCCACCCGGAAGGACTCTCTCAGAAGAACCTCGTCCGGCTTGTGGTATGTCACGTCGCAACAACATGCTGATCCAAAATGTGAGGAAACGTGAGGCCACGCTAATCCTAGGTGTATACTCGGGCCTGGGTTTTAGCCCCACTCAGAACACCCACCCCAAATCAAAGGAACCAGCCTGTACAGAATCCAACACAGTGATAATATGATGCATGCAAACATATATGCCAATATATACAATCACGGTACAACAATCATAAATGCAATAAATAAGCAGTAAAAGCAACCCAAACTATCCTAGAGAGCGCTAGGATTGACTCGCTTAGGGAAGATGGACCAGCAAGAGGTCAACTTCTTATGTCCCTAGTGAAGTCGCCAGCTGTCGCATCGCAAAAAACAACCGGCGGGAAAAACACCGAGCCGCCACCGTGCGTTATTTATCCCAAAGGAGGGAAAGGAAACGCTCGAAGTAAACCTGAAAAAGGGAAAGGAATGGTCTTACGACCAGAGATTGCAAGGTACAGGAGTCGGTTACGCAAGGGAAAGGTATTAGCACCCCTCACGTCCGTCGTACTCGACGGGATCCACGCTCAAAAGAATAGGAAAAGGTTTCTAAATAACTGCTCAAAGAGAATTCACGCACACTGGAAAAAGAAACAGGTGAAAGAGGACGGAGGAAGGGGACTCGGCAGGATGTCGCATCCTAGGCCTACGTAGTTTGTCAGAAACAAACATCAGAGTAAACGTAGTTTGGGGAAATGGAAAACATGCTCGCTAGGACATCGCATCCTATGCATACGTATCTTCTCTAACCAGAGTAAGAATCAGAGCACTCGTAGCTCGGCAAACGCACGCCGAAACAAAACACTGAACAGAGACGCTGAGACGTCGAAACAAACACACAACAGGAAACGGAATGCCAATAGATGGACTTACATCCGACTCCAAACAACAAATACAAACAGGAAACAGACTGTCATTAAATGGACTTATGTCCGACTCCAAACATGCAAACAAGGAAACAGAATGCCAATAAATGGACTTACATCTGACTCCAAACAAAGAAACGCAAACAGGAAACAGAATGCCAATAAATGGACTTACATCCAACTCCAAACGCACACAAAAAGGGAAGAAAGGGTCTCGATTGCAACAAGGGCAAGAGAAAAGGAAGGTCTCGATCGCAACGAGGGCGAGAGAAAAGAATCACAACAAGCGCGAAAACAAGCGAGGATTAAATGTTAGTCGTCAGTCAAACTCGACAAGACATCGCATCTCGTGCCTACGTATCTCATCTGAACATGAGAATTAGAGTTGTCGTAGTTCGGCTAAGCTATTTCTGTTTGTTTTGTGTTTTTTAGATGAACGACGTTACTACGCCATCTACCGGATGCTCGACCTTTGGAGACTTACTCACCTGTAGTAGAAGGAGTCAACGTGTCCTTAAGAGAAGATAGAGTTTGTTTGTGTTTTAGGAATGCTCATGCAAGAAAGGAAGTCCTAGACGAAGGAACCGTGCTACCTTAATTGACATGCAAACGAGAGACTATTGAAGTCTAGCAATCTTATGGGGATACAATCACACCACACAAAAACATATAACATGAAGTAAACACGCCAACAAGGGGGCTCAAACATCCGGGTAAGGCTTTAGTCAAGAGGGGTCATATCAACCTCGACAAACAAGCCAACACTGTAGGGGTGTGCTGAAGCTCTTAACCACTAACATTGAGAGTTAGGGTGAAGCTGATGAAATGGGAATGAGGATGAGACCTCATGATCTTAACCCTGGCCTGGGTGAGCTTGAATCAAAGAAGGTGTGGGGATCCAGAAAGAGGGGCCCTACTCCACTTGACTGACTCTATATACAAAGATCTTGGGTTAGGTTCAAGAGCATCAGCACGTAGTGCAAGCATAATGAGTGACTCAACGAATAACAGGGGATTGATTGCAAATCCCTTCTATCTGTCAATTGCCTCTTCACTTAGGAGGACTTAACAAGTAACATGCCTCGACAAGGAGGTCTTTAGCACAAACATAAACATACACAGTCATTGCCTCTTAAGGAGGACTTCAGCCAAATGTCTGCCAAAAGAAACGACAGGGCTTCCAGACTACATGGAGTACAAGAGTGGTTACCTAGGTGGTATATCAACCACAAACCAAACCAAAGCTCAAGCAAGAGCTAATAGCGACTAATGTACCTGTACAAAAGCCAAACAGTCAATATTGTATTCAGACAAATCAAACAGACAACACAAGGGAACATTTCCAATATGTACACAATGCAAGTCACAAGTGCAAGCACTCAAATGAGTTGATCACACCAATGGACCTACAACACAATAAGAGTTAGTGATCAAAGCAAATTGCATCTCAAATGATGAGGCCACACCAATCATTAGTGCTAAATACCTGAAACACAAACACAATTGGTGAGTACAAACCACTAGTACAAAGACTAGGGTCAAAGGTAAGTCAAATGACCAAAACAGAAGTCAATATTTAACATGAAGCACCCAATCAATAAAATAAGAATAAAGCCTCAAAAGGAACAAAGCCAATTCATTAAGCAAGGCCATCAATTAATCAAGATAAGGCAAAGGCAAACAATGTGATCACAATTGGACATCAAGCATAGAAAATCCACATTAAAAGATAAATGAATCCAATGATCACGAAACTTTTTATGTGCACACAACATGTTATGAACAAGCATCATACCAAAAATTAAGTCCAGAAGACAACAAATGGCATATGAATAAAAATGCACAAGAGCAAGGTCAAGAATGTGACACCAAATGTTACAACATATGTCCATGTGTCTAAAACAGTGAGATTAAATGTTAAAAATGCCAAACAAAAGCCAAAAGATCATGTTACTTGTTATGAATAAGCATGTCAAATTTCAAGGCAATTGGATAAACCATGAGCATTTCACAAATCAATTAGCACAACATGTCATTTTGGCATCATGTTCAAACAATCAAGCACAATCAAAAATCCAGAAATACAAAAATCAGGCAATTTATATCAAAAAATAATAAACATCACAACAATCATGTGGAAAAAAGTTTGAACTAATTTGGACAATTTTCCTATTTGTTATGATTTTTCAAGTTGAATGAAATAATGGAATAAAATGAAAATCATATGGAAAAGGTTATTTGAAATGAAAAATGGAAATTGCATCAGGCAGGTGTTGAACACAGGACAAGGAAGCCACATGAGCGCTCAGGAAAATTAAAACAAATATGCATGGCTACGGTATCGAACTCAGGTTTGTCATGTCACATGCGCTCAAATGAAAATTGAAAGAAAAAATGCACAGCGTGTGGATCGAACCCTGGTTTACGTGGATACCAAGCGCGCTTAAATGAAATCAATTAAAACAAACGCCATGCGCTAGATTCGAACAGGGGACAGGTTGGATACATGCACGCCAACAGTGAACCCTAGGTCACGAACCAGATGGCCGGAATAGTAATTCCGGTCATCTTCTCCGGTTGAACGCCGGCGACATCCATCATGAAAAATTCCAGAAACGAGCGTGTCATACACCGTTGGAATCGTCTCTCAACGTAGATTAAGAATATCACAATTAAACAACCTAAAGCTCCATTAATTAAGCGAATCGAATGAAAACGTCTTGCATATCAAAACTTTAAGTTCATGTATCTCACTCGATATCCAACCAAAATTGATTCTACAACTACCAGAATTACCAGCATCCAAAGATCTACAAGATCATGGCAATGAGTTGGAGAAATAAGAGGTTCGAATTCACACCTGTTTGAGATGGCAGCAGCTTTGTACACGTTTTCCAGGCTTCACAATGTCCACATCCACTCCTAAGCTTGTGTATGGAAGCTTTATGCACGCAATAGTACTTGAATCCACTTGAATGCAGCTTAATTTCCAAGATCCATTTTCATGTTCAAGCTTTGAGTATGCATGATTCTTGACCAATTTCTCCGATCCAATGCTTGATTTGTACTCAATGATGCTCAATGAACACGATTATGCAAGAAAATTGATGTGTTATGTGAAGAATTTTGAAGTTTGAATTGAGAGAATTTTTGGAGGGAAAATGAGATTTCTAGATCTAGAATGTGTCTTATGTGCAAAATAGTTAGGATTAGGCTTTTATATCACATGTTAATGATGCTGTAATCATAATTAAGCAATGGCTAATGAAAAAATTAATGAGAAATGAGGTGTATGACCAAAAATGCAAATGTGAGGTGGCAAGGCAAATATGCATAAGAACAGTGCCATGCAAGGTGCATTTTCACTTAAAATCGGCTCATGAACATGATAGGATTGGAATTAGGCACATGTGATCAACCAATTTTGAATTATGCATTTTCCCTCCAAAATGTACATGCATGGACACTTGATCATGTGACTTTATTTCATGCAAGGCAATGATTCAATTGGAAACTATGGGTCAAGACAAGCATTTTTCAAAAAGAGTGGCTCAATTTGGAGTTTTGGATCAAAAGTTATGGCACTTTGAAGTTCCAAGCATACTTTGCAATCATTTATTCATAACTTCTCAACCATTCATCAGATGCTCATGATCTTGGACTTTTTGAAAAGAGAAAAGAAAGATCTTCAACTTTCATGTTGACCAAAATTTCATTTGAAGCTTCTTTGATGTTGGAAAGTAAAGTTGAATATGGTCCAAAAACTTGCCATTTGTGGAAACTTGAAATAACAGGTCACTTTCCATTTTGGGAAACTTTTGATTTGACTTCAAAATATTCAAGATAGGTGTTTGCCATGATGAGTAGACCTTGTATGAACATGCTTGGGATGCTTCCACTCACTTCCCCAACTCAAAGCCCTCAGTTGACTGCACAGTTGACTTGTATGGGCCTCAGATGACCTGGAAATGTACTGATGAATTTGGGCCTCTACCACTTGGTAAAGTTGCTTCAAAATGAACTTTGGCTCATATAAGATCTTTAGAATAATCATGTGGCCTTCATCTCAAGGAAAAACTTGCTCTTCTGCACAAAGGATTCTCTTGATGCCAAATCTTATTGATATGATGCAATGCAATATGGGATGATAAATGACCTAAAAAATGAAATGAATGCATGAATGGGGGGGCAAATTTGAGTTGCTACACCCACGAGCCACTTATAATAACTATTTTTTATAATTTAGTGACTCATATTCCATTTATTCATTATTTATAAATAGTATTTATTTAGTAATTCATATTTTTTACTTCATAAAATTTATTTATAAGAGTAACATTTTTTTAAAAGCCCATAAATTATAAAATAATTTTGGTTGATATAAGTAAGAATAATTTTGATTTTTTTTTAAATGATGAAAGTAAAAATAGAAATAGGTTTAAAATTTAATTCAATTATGTAACTAAAATTTAAATTAATTTTTATTTAAATTATTCATTATTTATAATAATATTTGTATTTAATAAATATTTAGCAAGGTTAAACCCTAACTCTCCTAAAGTATAGGAAGGGATCCAAATATTTAGCAAGGTTAAACCCTAAAGTATAGGAAGGGATCCAAATATTTAGCAAGGTCAAACCCTAATCCACACCATTATAAATACTTCATATGGCTGCAGCGAGAGAAAGGAGGACGAAAAAAAGGAGAGGTACAGCAGAAGAAGATACACAAGGCAAGGCAGAAGCAAGAAGATTCACGGGCAGGGAAAAGAGAAGCAACCATAAAGCACTCATAACTTGAATAAGAACAACACACATACAGTGAGCAAGCCAGAAGAATCAAATCCCCAGTAAGTGTTCATTAGGGAATTTGCATCCAGCATGATTACCTTGCAATACTCCTTAATTCATGCATGAATAATATTAGTTTAATATATATATATATATATATATTGAGATGATGTATTCATGGTTTGGTGGATGTTGATATTGCTGTATTCAAGTATGCATCTGTTCTTGATATGTCATAGCATGTTGGAGAAATTCTGTTTGCATGATTAAAGAATTATATCTGCCATTTAATTATTATTATATGAGTGTTGTTTCTAGCATGATTATGTTTATTTCACATGATGTTATTACATAATAATAATGATGATGATATAATGGTGATAATATAAATCCTTGGTTGTCTTTAACATGTATGTGTAAGGTTTGTTTTATCATTATCACTTGCAGTAAAGAGAACTAATACATGAGTAAAATAATATAAGCTTCTTGATTTGTGCATGGCTATTTTTATTATTGCATGATGATTACATATGATTTTATTTTATGTGTGTGGTTTGATATAAGATGAAGTTACAGGTTTGTTATACTCACATGAAAGAAACAGCATGAGAAAAAATAAAGTAGTTTGCCGTAAGAGAGAAAGTTGTAACATGCATGGTGGTGTTGTATAAAAATGGAAAAATCCATGTAGAAATAATATATATTTTAATGAAGGCGAATAAATAACGAATCGACCAACATGGCTCGTTGGTAGCTCCCCCCTCACTGTTCAGTGTTTTTACTATGTTTACTCCCTTTCCACTATAAGTAATTCACCACTATTTTTCTATTATTAAAATAAAACCCATTAATTAATTTTCTAATTAATATATTATATTAGTTATTTAAACTATGATATAATTTAATCTAGTTCATTAATTAAATTTTCATATATCACTTAATTAATTAAAATGGACTATTTTGAATAATAAAAATCTAATTATTATTTTTTTTCTTTTCTTTTAAGATTTCTATCAATTTAGTCTAAGTTTTTCCATAAATTCATTAAAAAAAAGTTTCTATTATTATAGACTAAAAACATTCTTAATTCATTCTTAAATTTAGTTTATTTAGTTTTTTTTATTTCTTTATTTTTAGTTTAATTAGGTTTTATTATTTTGTATGCCCTTTTAATTTTGTACTCGTTAATTAAGATTTAGATATTTTATATCCCCTTTTAAATTATGTACCCCCCATCCTGAAGCCTTGTAATAGCGTAGTCTTATTTTTCGCACTTTAATTTTTCCATACTGTGAATATAACTGTCTACATGTATGCTAATAGGATTGCATGGAAAGATAAATAATCGAACTTAGATAAATTAATTCAAGATAATATATCTGAATCCAATCATTTCCACACTTGCACCTTCAGGGTAACCCTCTCTTTGTTGCCTTACGATATTACGGTCATGTCCCACGAATGTGGGGATACCCTTAGCAAAGACCCTTTCGATTAAATCATCATCATTCCTAAACAGATAAGTCATAGTCCCTTCGATCAAAAGGTCAATGTCCCTACAAGATAAATCATAGTCCTTCGAACGCTGCCTTCGAATATATGACCTTGTCCCTCGAACGTTGCCTTCGAATATATGACTTTGTCCCTGGATGACCCTTCGTTGTAGCCTACGATTAAATGATGATCGTCCCTTCGAATGCTAAGGTATCCTTACAAATGTTGCCTTCAATGACCAATCGACGACCCCACGATGTCCCTTTACATCCAAAGGATAAGACTACTTACTTCTCAATAGCAAGGACAGTTTTACCCTCCTAAGGATAGGAAATACCTATAAAGACCTTGGTTAGGTATAACTCTTAAATGCTTGCTCACAGCTTAAAATACTTTTCACACCTCACACTTTTCAAAACATCTTTTAGAAAATCACCACTTGGTATACATTCGCACCAGAATCATCGCCGAGTTATATTTTTCTAAACATCTTTCAAAATCAAACGAGATAAACACTTTGTATACATTCGTACAAGAATCATTACAAAGTTAAACTCTCCTTTCAAAATATTTTCTAAACACACCACATCTCTCAAACACTTTCTCAAACAAGGAAAACATAAGTGAGTTAAGCAATTAAGAGCCCATGGATAACCATGGATACAAAGGGTGCTAACACCTTCCCTTTGTATAATGTACCTCCCGAACTCAAAATCTAATCAAGGTCTTTCCTGTTCTTTTCCGCCTTTCCTTATTGGATAAAAGAAAAGTCGGTGGCGACTCTTGCTATCCGCAACATAGCTTTTCAAAGCAAAAACACAAAGTCAGTTCACCGTATCACAGAACTGGCGACTCTGCTGGGGAATCTTAAAAAGAGAGGTTACCTTAAAGATAAGATCACTTATGTTTTCGAATTGTTTCTTTGTCTGATTTACTTTTAAGGGATTTTTTGGGTATTCTATGCTTGAGTGAAAGATCCTACACCTGGATCTAGTGTACCTTAGGTAAGTAGCAAGAGATCATCACGACTGTCCGGCGTATATTGGAATGGTTAAAATGATGGCTACGGTTAATGTGACACTTTGGATGTCCTGATGTTCCTCATGTTTACTTGAGGAAAAATTTGGCGTCTGCGTGGTGTCATCAAAGCATTAACCAGACCTTTAGAACCCTAATTGACTCATCCTATCCATTAGAAAGTAGTGAGATAACTGACTTCAGTTCCGACTGGGGTTGGTTGATACTCGATACTACACTCTTTGAGATTGGACTTTAGGGAAATTTTGGTCAACCGCTTGGTGTTGCACTGAAGTGGACTTAAGGAAAGGTCAATGATTTGAGATCCTTCTAGAACCCGATTACTATTCTAGGACAGGTTGAACCAACCAAACTTCAGTGGGGAGGGTACTTACCTATGGAACTCATGCAAGCCTTAAAACCTAGGAATGATTGTGGTGTGACTTGTTTGTGCTTGTTACTTACTTGACATCATAACATCATAACATCATGACATCATGGCATTGTACTAACCATTTCGAGGACTTAGGGATTTAACTTTGCTCTGTTTTGTAAGGCTATGGCTTCCAGGAAGACCATCCGGATCAATTTTGTAGCGACCTCTCCTCAACTCAAGGATTTAGTGTCGGAACTTCCCGAGCATGCTCAGTTCATCAAGAAACATGGTTATCTCCTCAATTTAGTTACCACCGGTTTCAAGGAAGATATGATGAGAGTTCTATTCCAGTTCTTCGATCCTAAACATCATTGCTTCACCTTCCCAGATTATCAGTTGGTACCCACATTAGAAGAATTTTCCAGGTTGCTTGGGATACCTATCCTTGATCAAATGTAAGAACAAAAATAGTTCTACAATAGATTCCATGATTTTGATGATAACAAAGGATGAAACCAAAAGTGGCACCCTAACGAAAAGTTTCTAAGTGTGCAGGGTTCTAAAGAAAGAAGAAATAAATCTGATGATGTCATCAGATGCAAAACAAGATCAGATGCAAAATCTCAAGTATCAGAAGCATCTAAAGTGAAATCTCGTTTCAAGAAGCTCTGACTCTGGACAAAACTACAAAATATCAGAAGCATCTGAACATGAAGTAAAGTCTAGAAGCTCTGACTCTGAACAAATGCCTTCTGCAAAGTCTGAAGTTATCAAGCGCCATCTGAACATTCAAGAAATAACATCAGAAGCAAATTTCTCCAGATACACAAAGACTCTAATCAGAATTGTTAATCATGATGAAGTAACGTTTAAACCAAGTTAAAGTTCTGCAAATGGATTTCCTCAATCAGAAAGAGACGTTAATCTCCACTTCCAAGAGAGAAGTTACTAATTGTGGTAAGTAGTCACTTCTAAGTGAAAAAGTCTACTGCAGAAGCTATTAATGGAATGGCGTAACTACATCTCAATATCCAATAGATTCAACGCTACTTCAACTCTACTTCAACTCCTATAAATAGAGAAGAAATCTCATTCAGCATATACGAAGAAATCACCAGTCAAAACTATACTGAAATTATATCACGCTCAAGAAAAACATCTTTGTTCTTCAAAGATTTTCACTAAGCTTTTGCTTATCAAGTGAAAAATTTGTTCTTAAGTTTGTAATATTTGCTTTCTTAGAAGCATTCTAGATTACACATCTTGTATCTATTTTTATTTGATTTCCTCAAGTGACTTGTTGTAGTCTGTAGACTTGAGAGGACTAAGAGATTTTCTTTCTCTTAGGGGTTGTTTGTAATCTTTCAAGATTAGTGGATTAAGTCCTTGTTGAAGGCGAAATCACCTTGGCCGGGTGGACTGGAGTAGCTTTGTGTTATAAGCGAACCAGTATAAAATCTTTGTGTGATTTTCATTTTGCAAAAGCGCTTAATTTTTCAAACAATTCAAACCCCCCCTTTCTTGTTTTTCTCACCTTCAATTGGTATCAGAGCTCCGGCTCTGTTATTGATTTTCAAATCAAACACTTAACCGTGTAGAGAGATCCAGTGCGAGAAAAACAAATGGCCCACTCAAATGAGAAAGATTCTTACAATGCCAAGCCTCCTGTTTTTGATGGAGAAAAGTTTGATTACTGGAAAGATAGAATCGAAAGTTTCTTTCTTGGTTATGATGCTGACCTCTGGGACATTGTCACAGATGGATACAAACCTCCAACCTTAAATGGAGCTGAAGTTCCCAGAAGCAAAATGTCAGAAGATCAGAAACGTGAGTTCAAAAATCATCACAAGGCCAGAACAATACTTCTAAATGCCATATCATACAACGAATATGAGAAGATCACCAACAGAGAGACAGCCAAAGATATACTTGACTCTCTAAGGATGACCCATGAAGGAAACTCCCAAGTCAAGGAGACGAAGGCTCTGGCGTTGATCCAGAAATATGAAGCCTTCAAGATGGAAGATGACGAAGCTATAGAAGCTATGTTTTCCAGATTCCAAACTCTTATTGCAGGTCTTAAAGTGCTAGACAAGGGATACACAACTGCAGATCATGTTAAGAAGATTGTCAGAAGTCTGCCAAAGAAATGGAGACCTATGGTTACTGCTCTGAAGTTATCAAAGGATCTGAACAGTATCAGCCTTGAAGAACTTGTTAGTTCTCTCAGAAGCCATGAGATAGAACTAGAGGAGGATGAGCCTCAGAAAAGGAACAAGTCAGTGGCGCTGAAGTCCAGACCTGAAAGACGGAAGTCAGACAGAACCAAAGCTCTCCAGGCAGAAACTGCAGATACTGACGACTCTGAACCTGAAGACTCTGATGATGAAGAAGAACTGTCTTACTAACCAGAAGAGTTAAGCAACTCTGGAAAAGAAGGAACAACAACAACTTCAGAAGATCAAGACCCAGAGGGGATAGATCAGAGTCAACTTCAAAAGGTAAACCTAATAAAGATATTACCTGTTTTGAATGTAAAGAAACAGGTCATTATAGAAATGAATGCCCCAAGCTGAAGAAAGATAACTCTAAGAAGGAAAGCTTCAAGAAAAATGCCTTCAGAACAAAGAAAGGATTAATGGCCACCTGGGACGATAGTGATTCAGGATCATCAGAATCTGACTCTGATGAACAAGCCAACGTAGCATTTATGGCTACCACATCCAGCAGCTCAGATGAAGAATCTGAAGAGGTATTCTCTGAACTTTCTAGATCTGACTTAGAATCATGTTTATCAGAAACTCTTACCTCTCTTCAGAAATTAAAACAAAAAGTTAAAAGCATTAAAGGTCTTCTTAAAGCAAAATCTGAAGAATGTAGTGAACTTGAGACAACAATTCTAGCACATAAAGATACAATCAAATCTTTAACGTTAGAAAGAGATGGAGCTAAAACAAAAAGCTTAAAATTAGAAGAAGTGTTGTCTCAAGCACCACAAACTTCAAATGAAATTATTTATAAGTATGAAGAAGCCTTTCAACAATTTCTGAAGAATGGGATAAATAGGAGTATTATGGCATCCATGATTTATGGAGTAGGTCAGAATAATAAAAGGGGAATTGGGTATGATTCTGATTCTGATAAAACTTCTACCAGTAACCAAATTAAATCACCTTTTTCATACCACTATACACACACACAAGAACACAAATTTAAAAATGCTAGAAGACCCAAAGTTGTAAGAAACTCTGGGAAAACTAATCTGAAAGGACCCAAGAGATTCTGGGTACCGAAAGATAAGATTATCTATGTTGCAGATATCCTATGCAGCAAAGTTCAGACACCAGTCATGGTACCTGGACTCTGGATGCTCGCGACATATGACGGGAAGAAAGTCTATGTTCCAAAGCCTGGAACTTAAAGACGCTGGCTTTGTAGGCTTCGGAGGAGATCAGAAAGGAAGGATCAGAGGCTCCGGAACTATTGGTAATGGTACTCTTCCCTCTATATCTGATGTTCTTTATGTAGAAGGTTTAATGCATAACCTGTTATCCATAAGTCAATTAAGTGATAACGGTTATGATGTAATCTTTAATCAAAAAACGTGTAAAGCCATTAATCAGAACGATGGCTCTGTCCTTTTCACAGGCAAGAGGAAAAACAACATTTATAAAATAAATCTTTCTGATTTAAAAGATCAAAATGTTAAATGTTTAATGTCAGTTCACGAAGAGCAATGGGTATGGCATAGACGCTTAGGCCACATTAGCATGAGGAAACTTTCTCAGCTAACTAAACTTGAGTTAGTCAGAGGCTTACCTAAACTGAAGTTTTCTTCAGATGCTCTGTGTGAAGCTTGTCAGAAAGGAAAGTTTTCAAAAACATCTTTTAAAAAGAAAAATGTTGTTTCTACCTCCAAGCCTCTGGAGCTTCTTCACATTGACTTATTTGGTCCTGTGAAAACAGCATCAGTCAATGGAAAGAAGTATGGACTAGTAATCGTTGATGATTACAGCCGCTGGACATGGGTAAAATTCCTAAAGCACAGAGTGAGTCTCACTCTGTATTCACCAGTTTCTGTTCTAAAGTGCAAAAAGAATTTGACTCTAAAATTATTAGAGTCAGAAGTGATCATGGTGGAGAATTTGAAAATAAAGATTTTGAAGAATTATTTGATTCTAATGGAATATCCCATGATTTCTCCTGCCCTAGAACTCCACAACAAAATGGAGTTGTAGAGAGGAAGAATAGGACACTCCAAGAAATGGCCAGAACCATGATCAATGAAACAAATGTAGCAAAGCACTTTTGGGCAGAAGCTGTAAATACAGCGTGTTACATTCAGAATAGAATCTCTATTAGACCTATTCTGGATAAGACTCCCTATGAACTGTGTAAGGGAAGAAAACCCAACATTTCTTATTTTCATCCTTTTGGATGCATTTGTTTTATATTAAATACTAAAGAACATCTGAACAAGTTTGATTCCAAAGCACAGAAAGGTATTATGTTAGGATACTCAGAACGCTCTAAAGGCTACAGAGTATACAACACAGAAACCAAAATTGTGGAGGAATCAATTCATGTTAGATTTGATGATAAGCTTGACCCTGAAAAGTCAAAGCTAGTTGAAAAGTTTGCAGATTTAGAGATCACTCTGGTAGAATCTGAGAAAACTCCAGAAGCACCTGTCACTCCAGACTCTGAAGAAATTAAATCTCCAGAAATTCCAAGGAAAGTCAAGAGTCGTAGCAACGTATCTGAAGACTTGATTTTGGGAAACAAAGATGAACCTGTTAGAACCAGATCTACCTTCAGAACTTCTGAAGATATTCCTCTGGGACTAGTGTCTCTGATTGAGCCTACGTCCTGTGATGAAGCTCTTCAAGATAATGATTGGGTGGCAGCTATGCAAGAAGAGTTAGATCAATTCTCCAAGAATGATGTCTGGGATCTTGTTCCTAAACCCAGAGGCACTCATGTCATTGGAACCAGATGGGTTTTCAGAAACAAACTGAACGAGAAAGGAGAAGTTGTCAGAAACAAAGCACGACTGGTAGCTCAAGGTTATAGTCAACAAGAAGGTATTGATTATAATGAAACCTTTGCTCCAGTCGCAAGGTTAGAGTCTATTCGTCTTCTTGTATCATTTGCTATTAATCACTCTATAAAATTATACCAAATGGATGTCAAGAGTGCATTTCTAAATGGTTATATTTCAGAAGAAGTGTATGTAAATCAACCTCCTGGTTTTGAAAACTCAAATTTTCCAGAACATGTTTTCAAACTTAAGAAATCTTTATATGGACTTAAACAAGCTCCCAGAGCTTGGTATGAACGCTTAAGTAATTTTCTTCTGGAACAAAATTTTATCAGAGGGAAAGTTGATTCTACACTCTTCTGTAAAAATCATGAAAATGATCTCATGATATGCCAAATTTATGTTGATGACATTATTTTTGGTTCTGCTAATATCTCTGTTTGCCAAGAATTTTCTAAGTTAATGCAGGCAGAATTTGAAATGAGTCTAATGCAAGAACTAAAGTTCTTTCTGGGAATTCAAATCAATCAAACTCCAGAAGTCACGTACATTCATCAAAGCAAGTACATTAAAGACGTTCTGAAGAAGTTTGACATGACTGAATGCAATTCTGCAAAGACTCCCATGCATCCAACTTGCATTCTGGAGAAGGAAGAGGTAAGCAACAAGGTTTGTCAGAAGCTCTATCGAGGTATGATAGGCTCTCTTCTCTATCTGACTGCTACTCGTCCTGATATTCTCTTTAGCGTTTGTCTTTGTGCCAGATTCCAATCAGATCCTAGAGAATCTCATTTAACAGCTGTTAAGAGAATTCTTAAGTATCTGAAAGGAACCCCTAACCTGGGCCTGATGTATGAGAAAACATCAGAGTATAGGCTTTCTGGTTATTGTGATGCAGATTATGCAGGAGATAGAATAGAACGAAAAAGTACATCTGGAAATTGCCAGCTTCTGGGAAACAACTTAATCTCCTGGGCTAGCAAAAGACAGTCAACAATTGCTCTATCAACTGCAGAAGCAGAATATATCTCAGCGTCACTATGCACAACTCAGATGCTCTGGATGAAACATCAGCTAGAAGATCTACAAATCTTTGAGAGTAACATTCCTATCCTTTGTGATAATACTGCTGCTATTTGTTTAAGTAAGAATCCCATTCTACATTCCAGAGCCAAACACATAGAAATTAAACATCATTTTATTAGAGACTATGTTCAGAAAGGAATAGTAACGCTGAAGTTCATTGATACAGAACATCAATGGGCAGATATCTTTACTAAGCCTCTAGCTGAAGATAGATTTCGTTTCATCTTAGAAAATCTGAACATTAAAAATTGTCCTGAGTAAAATTTGGCTCTGAACATGTAAAATGAGACTCTGATAAAAACAAATATACTTCTGCCTCTGACTCTGATACTTCTACCAAGTTAAGAAGATATCTGAGTTAGAAATCTTCAGAAATCCTTTTGTATTCCTGAAGATCAGAAACATCAACACGTGGGGAACATGCGTCTAACCCTAGAACTTCTAGACAGCTGTCAAGAGAAATCAAAGGTCAGAACGCTTGAAATCTCCTCAAGCAGTGTGCTTACTGTTGGGATTAGACATTCATTAATGAGCTGTAATCATTTTTCCCCCAAACGTGCCATTTTGGTTTTTGTGCTAACGCGGGTATGTGTGTCGTTTTGCATGTGTTTTTACCCTTAGGTATATAAACACTTTTCTCACATTTCACACACTTATCACTCTCACTCACTCTTAAACCCTAAACCCTCTCTCGAAGTTTTCTCTGCAACCTTCTCAGTTCTTCATCTTCTTCATCAATCTTCATCATGAATCCTCAAGAACAAGCTGTTTTTAACTTCTCCCAACAAATGGAAGCTGCTTCTAACCCCCAAACCTCAAACACTCAAACACCCATGGTTGTAGATGTTACCACAACCCCAGTTTACAAAGAACCTCACATTTTGGAACGTGAACAACACATTCATCTTTCTACTCCCTTTGAAGGTTTGGATGTACTGTGTGAATCGCTGGTAGATTTTGAGAATTTGAGAAGAAATGGCGTTGATTTAACTGAAGATCTTCGCAAGCAAGGTTGGGAAAACTACTTCAACAGATTGTATGGTCCAATCTATCCTCTTCTGGTGAAAGAGTTCTGGAGATGTGCAGATGCTGATGATGAGTTCATTGTTTCTTTTGTTCTGGGAGTGAAGATCATCATCACAGAAGCATCTATTGCCTCTTTGCTGAACATGGAGAGAACTGGAGGTAAAAGGATTTACAACATTCCTCCAAGGTCCAAGCGCATCACAGAAGTCATTAACCCTACAATCTTCAAAGCAAATGTTGAAGGAAACCCATCTAAGAACAAGGAGCTTCATCAGAACCTCCGAGTTTGGTTGAAGATTATTCTGGGAACAATCCATCATCGTCCAGCCTCCAACTCTTCAGATTATATAAATGCTGATCAGAAGTGCATCCTCTACTGTATTCAGAAGGGTATTCCAATCAACCTCCCTGTTCTTCTCTTCAGATATCTGAGGGATTCAGTCAGAGAAACAAGGAACAATATGAAGCCCAGATCCTACATTCCTCTGGGAAGATTGCTCTCTGACATCTTCATTGAGCATGGGCTGGTAGATGCTCTGGAAAGACCAGATGCATGGATGATCTGGCAATTGACGTTGGAAAGCCTCTGAATGCCAGAAATCTGAGGAGTATGGGAATCATCAAAGACATCAGAGTCAAGCCCACTATGAATGTGACCTGGGAAGCTCTGAAGGATCAGAGGAAGATGCCTCATGGCCTTGAAAGGTTCTTCAAAAATGAACCCAGAGATGCCATTGCCATCTACCTTCAGGATCGTCTGGATGAAGGCATTGACGTTTCTGATTTCCGCCTTGAAGACTGTCTGGATTCTGTAGAAGATCTGGTCAGATACAAAAGAGGCCTTTCTGAGAAGAAGATAGCTGAGGAAGCAAGGAAGGCAAAGAAACCCAGAACTGGAGAATCCTCTGGAACCAAAGCTCCTCTGAAAGTCTCTTCCTCTGGTAAGTCCATTCCTCCTGTCTCTTCTGAATCTGTAATGGCTTCCTCTAACCCTCTCTCCTCTCAACCATTTTTTACAACCTCAGAAATACCACCTTCTACCATTAGAACCTCTCAACCTCCACCTGTTCTAAATATTGCCCGTACTTTTACAACCACCTCTGACCCTAATCAACTATATCACCACAGTTCTTCCTCATCCTCTGAGTATGAGTCACCACCTTACCTTTCCCCTTCTTCTAACCAAGAGTCCTCTGATCATGAGTCTTCTGATCAAGAACACTCTGACCCAAACTCCCCAACAATAGCTGAAATTTATGCTAAAAATTTCGCTCCACAAACTCAAACACAAACTGAAGTAACCTCTCCCCTCCGAACTTCTATTCCACAACAAACAACCACCATTACCTCTGAAAATCAAACTTCCCTTCCACCACAAACAACCACCACACCCTCTGAAACTCAACCATCTGTTATTCGCCCATCTGAACCTTATATCACTCCACCATTAATTCCCGCTGTACCTAGCCCAGACTCTGACCCATTAGATGTAAACCCACTTTATGCCTCATCCCCCAGTCTTCAACCAGACCCAGATTCTGAACTTCAACCAGAAGCAGAATCTGAACCCCAGCCAGAACCAGAAACTGAACCTCAACCTCTACATCTCAGCCCTCAAAACTCTCCACCTCATTCACCTGAACCTGAACCTAAAATTATCACACCTACCCTTGAGGAGGCCATTATGCAGGTTGCAGAATCCTCAGTCCAGAAGATCAAGTCTCTGGCTAAAAATTCTGAAGTCAGTGATGATCCTAAATCTGTTAGGACACACTGGAACAGAGTTATTAGTTGGATGACCTCTGAGTCTTATAGGCTGAAGAGTATCTCTGAACAAGTCAGAAATGGCTACATCAGAGACTCTGAGGAAAGACTCCAGGAAAGACTGGCTAGAGAAGCTGAGGCTAGAAGATTAGAGGAAGAGAGACTGGCTAGAGAAGCTGAGGCTAAGAGATTGGAAGAAGAAAGGTTGGCTAAGGAAGCTGCAGAAGAAGCTAAGAGGTTGGAAGAAGAACGCCTGGCAAAGGAAGCAGAACTTCTGAGAATTCAGGAAGCAGAAGCCAAGGCTAAGGCAGATGCAGAAGCCCAAGCTGCTGCTGAAGCTGAAACTCAGCAGGCTCTGATTCAGGGGGAATCTTCCTCTGCGATCCCTCTGATTCTTAACACTCTGAAGGAGATCAAGCAAGATCAGAAAGAGATCAAGCAAGATCAGAGTGAGCTCCGGGCAAGGATGGACAAACAAGACGCTCTGAATGAAAACCTCCAGAATATGTTTGCCATGCTACTACAGAGACTTCCTCCTCCTCCAAACCCTTAGGCACTTAGGATTTCTTTTGTTTGCCTAGTGTTTTTTTTTGCTTCTGTCTTTTCTTTTTTTTAGCTCTGATATTTTCTTTGAATCTGTTGTTTTTGACTGCTGTTTGCCTTTGTGCTGTTTAATGAAGTGTTTTTCTCTCTATTTTTTATGTTTTATGCCTTTTTGATTATGCCAAAAAGGGGGAGAAATTATTAAATAGCTCTGATGAAAACTATGTCTAAAACCTTAAGCATTCTGCAACAATTGTAGAAATAGTTCTGATATAAATAGCTCTGATTAAATAATAGCTCTGATTAAATAACTCTAACTTTAAAGTTAAGCATTTGCAGAAAGTTTTCAGAAACCGAATTACTTGGAAAAGCTCTGGTAAGAACTTCTGAACTCCCTAGCGCTAACTCAGGGGGAGCTTTTGTCTATCTGATCTAATATTTTTCATGTTTTATCTGATAATTTTTATTTGTTTTGTCATCATCAAAAAGGGGGAGATTGTAAGAACAAAAATAGTTCTACAATAGATTCCATGATTTTGATGATAACAAAGGATGAAACCAAAAGTGGCACCCTAACGAAAAGTTTCTAAGTGTGCAGGGTTCTAAAGAAAGAAGAAATAAATCTGATGATGTCATCAGATGCAAAACAAGATCAGATGCAAAATCTCAAGTATCAGAAGCATCTAAAGTGAAATCTCGTTTCAAGAAGCTCTGACTCTGGACAAAACTACAAAATATCAGAAGCATCTGAACATGAAGTAAAGTCTAGAAGCTCTGACTCTGAACAAATGCCTTCTGCAAAGTCTGAAGTTATCAAGCGCCATCTGAACATTCAAGAAATAACATCAGAAGCAAATTTCTCCAGATACACAAAGACTCTAATCAGAATTGTTAATCATGATGAAGTAACGTTTAAACCAAGTTAAAGTTCTGCAAATGGATTTCCTCAATCAGAAAAGAGACGTTAATCTCCACTTCCAAGAGAGAAGTTACTAATTGTGGTAAGTAGTCACTTCTAAGTGAAAAAGTCTACTGCAGAAGCTATTAATGGAATGGCGTAACTACATCTCAATATCCAATAGATTCAACGCTACTTCAACTCTACTTCAACTCCTATAAATAGAGAAGAAATCTCATTCAGCATATACGAAGAAATCACCAGTCAAAACTATACTGAAATTATATCACGCTCAAGAAAAACATCTTTGTTCTTCAAAGATTTTCACTAAGCTTTTGCTTATCAAGTGAAAAATTTGTTCTTAAGTTTGTAATATTTGCTTTCTTAGAAGCATTCTAGATTACACATCTTGTATCTATTTTTATTTGATTTCCTCAAGTGACTTGTTGTAGTCTGTAGACTTGAGAGGACTAAGAGATTTTCTTTTCTCTTAGGGGTTGTTTGTAATCTTTCAAGATTAGTGGATTAAGTCCTTGTTGAAGGCGAAATCACCTTGGCCGGGTGGACTGGAGTAGCTTTGTGTTATAAGCGAACCAGTATAAAATCTTTGTGTGATTTTCATTTTGCAAAAGCGCTTAATTTTTCAAACAATTCAAACCCCCCCTTTCTTGTTTTTCTCACCTTCATCAAACACCTTTCAGTGGTTTAGAAAAGATTCTGAGGTCTGAAGAGGTTACCGCGGCTTTACACATGACAAAGTCCGACATTGAAACTAATTGGGTAACAAGAAGTGAAGTTAAGGGTTTACTTGCCAAATTTCTGATAAATAAGGCCCGAGAATTCCTAAAAGCTATGAGTGTCCACGCTTTCGAAGATGTTCTAGCATTACTAATCTATGGTTTGGTGTTATTTCATAATCCGGATCAATTCATAGACATGAATGTTGTTAAGATATTTCTCACTCATAACCCTGTGCCCACCTTGCTTGGAGACATTTTGCATTCCCTTCACACTCGTACTATGAAAAGGCAAGGGACTCTCATGTGCTGCGTACCTTTATTATATAGGTGGTTTATTTCGCACCTTCCTCAATCAGTCTTGAAGAATGAGAAAATTTTGAAATGGTCTCAAAGGATAATGTCGCTCTCCCATTCAGACATCCATTGGTGTCCCCAACCCAAAGAAAATGTTATCATCATTGACCGTTGTGGAGAATTCTCTAACGTACCACTCCTGGGGATAAGAGGAGGTATTACTTATAATCCTGCTTTAGCCCTACGTCAGTTTGGTTATGCTCGAAGAGATGGTCCACATGCAATAATTATCCAAGGCACTGTGTTTGACTATGACAATGATTCTCAAGGTCTCCGTCAAAGGTTTGTACGAGCTTGGGGCATGGTGAAAAGAAGTACTTTAGGACAGAAAAACTCTATTCCTATGGAACCTTATCTCAGATGGGTACGCGCCAGAGCTCGTGAGCTTATCATGCCATATCTTGCAATCGGACCTCTGATTGTTGAACCAAAAGTTGAAGGAGGTACCCCTCAGATCATTCCTTATCCAGATATGCCTACCAATGTTGAAGAATTGAAGAAATCTTGGATCCAGTTGAAAGAGGAAAGGGATACTTTTGAAGCTCAGTTCTGTGCTGAAAGGAAGAAAGTATTAGAGCTCACCAGCCAGCTTAATGAGGAATGAAGTCTCAATGCATATCTCCGCCCAAAAAGAAGTCGTCCCTGGGAGACTTGAGCTTTCATTTTTTCTTGTAATGAACATTGATTAAAGAAATTATTAATAAAAGCTCCCCTTTTTGGTGGTTTACGCAAAGTTAAATTCCAAAAGTCCTCGAAAACATTTCATACATTGCATAGCATAACATAACATTGCATAACATGTACTCTAAAGGATCAATGTTCTCACGGTCTTCCTCTCAAACAGAAAAATGGCCCTCGAACAAACTGTCAAGGATCTCCAAGCTCAGAATGCTCAATTCCAGGAGATGATCTTGAACTTATCCAAGGGGCAGGAGGAACTGAAGACTCTATTGCTCGAGAAGAAGAAGGACAAGAAATTTGTGAGTTACATTAACCCGGGAAGAAGGCTTAAAGGACAGGCTCCAGGAGTCAAGATTGGAATTCCGAAGGATAAAGAAGATGAGACAGAAAATGATTCGGAAGATGAGAATGCTGATCCCTTCAACCCTAAGGACGACTATGAAAATTATGAAAATGAACAGTACTCTCCGAATGATGATAAGTATAAGTTGCTGAAAGAACGTATGCTAGCTATGGAGGGTCAGGAGGCGCCTGGTCTGGATTTCGAAAGCTTAGGTCTGGTCTCTGATGTGGTCATTCCTCGCAAATTCAAGGTCCCCGCTTTCACTAAGTATGATGGTGCGTCTTGTCCTCAGATGCATCTGAGAGCTTATGTGAGAAAGATCCAGCCGTATACCACTGATAGGAAGCTATGGATCCATTTCTTCCAAGAGAGTCTGTCTGGCACACAGTTAGAGTGGTATTATCAGCTCGAGAGTTCTAACATCCGCACCTGGACTGATTTAGCGATAGCTTTATACAAGCA
This sequence comes from Lathyrus oleraceus, assembly GCF_024323335.1. Lineage (NCBI taxonomy): Eukaryota > Viridiplantae > Streptophyta > Magnoliopsida > Fabales > Fabaceae > Lathyrus > Lathyrus oleraceus. Next base: position 213,956,896 of record NC_066580.1, read on the forward strand.
CTGCCAGTATAATTCTTAATTAGCGCCTACTTGGCTACAGCTGCAGAATATGATTATGGGCTCTAAAGAAAGCTTCAAAGAATATGCTCAAAAATGGAGAGACTTGGCTGGCAGAGTCAAACCCCCTATGACTGATCGAGAATTAGTGGACATGTTCATGGGTACACTGACTGGCCCATTCTACAGCCATCTATTGGGAAATTCCTCATCGGGTTTCACTGAACTTATATTGACGGGTGAACATGTTGAAAGCGGCATTCGAAGTGGAAAGATACAAGCGGATACCTCTACAAGCACCAAAAAGTCCTATCAGGGGAAGAATGAATCAAATGCTGTGTACGGTCATAGGGATCATAACAAGAAAAATCGTGACCATACTATTGGAGCAGTTACGATTGCAGCACCGCCATCTCAAAACTTCCAACACAGACAAGACAGGCCAAGAAGGCAGTTTACCAAGATCAATATGACTTTAGCACAAGCACTGCAGGGTATGCTAAAAGCAAATTTAATTACCCTCAGAGATCCTCCTGCAAATCCCAACACTACTTCTCCTCGTTATAATCCCAATGCCAGGTGTGCATATCACTCTGATAGCCTCAGGCATGATACAAACGATTGTTGGTTGTTGAAGAATAAGATTCAGGATATGATCGACGCTGGAGAAAATGAATTTGATCCTCCGGAGACTTCTAATGTCATCACTGCTCCTATGCCTAATCATGACAAGACTGTTAATGTTGTGGATGACAATTCTCACATTACTAAGGTAGCTGACTTAGCATCTCCTCTCCTGATCATCAAGAAGAATTTATTGCAAGCTGGTTTATTTCCAGGTTGTGCTTAAAATTGCGATCTCTGTATACTCCGACCCAATGATTGCTTGAAGTTGAGGAATGGTATTCAACGGCTGATGGATGATCGTACAATTCTCTTTGAAAAGATTCCTAAGGTGGAAAACCCTATTGAAGAAATATCTGTGATTGTTAGGTCCAAAGTTCCAGTGAAGATTACCGCTACTAGAGTGCCTGTGGAGATTACTGTTGAGCCCAAGGTAGCTTCCCTAATTATTACTGCACCTGGCCCAGTACCGTATTCCTCAAGCAAAGCCATTCCGTGGAATTATGGAGGTGATGTTTACATCCACGGCATAAAGCAAGATGATAATTTTGCTAGTCCTAATGACGTTGACATTGTTGGGACTAGTAAAATTACTCGAAGTGGAAGGATCTTCTCTCCAGAAATCTCACCTCCCGCCCCTGAAACTCGAGGAAAGGGACCAGTAATCAATCCTTCTCAGTCAAAGACACCAGTCGAAGTTACTACCGAAGATGTTGCCAAGCAGGAAATGGAAGAAATGTTGAAAATCATCTGTAAGAGTGATTTTGATGTGGTAGAACAGCTGGGGCATACTCCGTCTAAAATTTCGATGTTATCCTTGTTGTTATCTTCTGAATCTCATGCCAATGCGTTGATAAAATTCTTGAAGACCGCTCATGTACCTCAGGAGACATCTGTCGATCAGTTAGAAAATTATGTTGCTAACTTGGCTGTTGATAATGGCATAGGCTTTTCTGATGCTGACCTGACACCAGCAGGAAAGAATCACAATAAAGCTTTGCATATCTCCATTAAGTGTAAGGGGATCACCTTGTCTCATGTGTTGATCGACAATGGCTCTTCTTTGAATGTGCTACCGAAAGTTGTGCTCGATAAGCTTGACTGTAAAAGCATTGAACTGAAACCTAGTGACGTTGTGGTGCATGCTTACGATGGTGCGAAGAGTGTTGTCCATGGTGAAGTGGTTCTCCCTATCAAGATAGGACCTCAAGTCTTCAACACTACTTGTTACGTAATGAACATTCGTCCTGCCTATTCCTGCTTGCTGGGACGCCCTTGGATGCATGGGGCAAGTGATGTAGCTTCGTCTCTCCATCAAAAGCTGAGGTATCCAATAGAGGGCAAGATTGTCACTGTGTGTGGAGAAGAAGAGTATATTGTCAGTAGTGTGCATACCTTCAGATACGTCGAGATGGATGGTGAATTCTTTGAGACTCCTTCTCAGTCATTTGAAGTAGTTCCTCCGACCAGTCCTGTCCTTAAGCCAGCTTCCCGTGTGCCTAAGGTTATTCGTGCTCCTCCTGCTATGATTTCTCTGAAAGATGCTCAAGCCGTGGTTGAAGATGGTGGTCGTACTGGCTTGGGTCAACTGATCGATGTATCGTACAAGTCTGATAAATTTGGCCTGGGGTTTAGCTCTGAAAAGATAGTCAAAGATCAGATTAATGCTGTAGAAGATGTTGATAGCGATTGCGACTTGGATAGCTGGATTTTCCCAACAATTGGTGACGGACTCAATAATTGGAAGGCTGAAGACACTATCCCGATTTCCTTTAGTCAGGAGTAATTGTTATTGCTTATTTTAGTGTTTCAAATTTTGTAATTTTTATTATGAACAATTGAACTTCTTAAAGCATTGTGTCTATGCCCGGGGCACAATAGCTAATTTGTTAAGGGTTTTGTCATTTTCATAAGCATATTCACATTCAATAAATCAATGGACTTTTTGCATTCAAATATTGCGCTCTTTATCTTCCCTGTCATCTTTCAAATAAGCTATGTTTTCTTACATACACTCACGTAACAAATTGCAGATTCATATCCACTCCGGATCCTGTTGATAATAATTCTGCTACTGTTAATTATGGCTTTAAAAATCCGATCTACCAAGCCGAGGATGGAAGTGAGGAAGATTACGAAGTGCCTGGAGAGCTTGCCAGACTGTTACTACAAGAAGAAAAGACTATACAGCCGCATGAGGAATCAATTAAAATTGTAAATCTGGATACTGAAGTAGACAAGAAAGAAGTCAAAATAGGAGCAGGCTTGGAAAACAGTGTCAAAGAAAGATTGATTCAGATGTTACATGACTATGTAGAGATTTTTGCTTGGTCTTATGAAGACATGCCAGGATTGGATACTGATATAGTAGTACATCGTTTGCCGATGAAGGAAGATTGTCATCCTGTTAAGCAAAAGGTCCGTCGCATGCGTCCTGAAATGTCTGAGAAAATCAAATCTGAGGTTATGAAACAATTTAATGCAGGTTTTCTAGTTGTTACTTCTTATCCTCAATGGGTTGCTAATGTGGTACCAGTGCCAAAGAATGATGGTAAGGTGTGAATGTGTGTAGATTACAGAGATTTGAATAAAGCAAGTCCCAAAGACGACTTTCCACTTCCGCACATTGATGTTCTGGTAGATAACACCGCTCAACACAAGGTATTCTCATTCATGGATGGATTCTCAGGTTATAACCAGATTAAGATGGCACCTGAAGACATGGAGAAAACTACGTTTGTGACGCAATGGGGCACTTTCTGTTACAAAGTAATGCCATTCGGTTTAAAGAATGCAGGGGCAACATACCAGCGTGCTATGGTGGTTTTGTTCCATGATATGATCCATCACGAAATAGAGGTATATGTGGATGATATGATAGCCATATCTCATACTAAAGAAGAACATCTCGATCATTTACACAAACTGTTTGAGAGGTTGAAGAAATACAAGTTGAGATTGAACCCGAACAAATGCACCTTTGGAGTAAGATCCGGTAAACTCTTGGGCTTTATTGTCAGTGGTAAAGGAATTGAGGTTGACTCGGCTAAGGTGAGAGCTATTCAAGAAATGCCAGTTCCCCGTACAGATAAAGAAGTCAGAGGTTTCTTGGGACGCTTGAATTACATTGCTCGATTTATCTCCCATTTGACTGCTACTTGCAAACCCATCTTCAAATTACTGAGGAAAAATCAAGAGATAATATGGAATGATGAATGTCAAGAAGCTTTTGACAAAATCAAGAAGTATCTCCAAGAACCTCCAATTCTGATGCCACCAATTGAAGGAAGACCTCTAATCATGTTTTTGACCGTGTTAGAAAATTGAATGGGGTGTGTGCCGGGGCAACATGACGAGTCTGGTCGAAAAGAGCATGCAATATACTACCTTAGCAAAAAGTTTACCGACTGTGAAACAAGATACTCACTGCTTGAGAAAACTTGTTGTGCTTTGGCTTGGGCTGCTCGCCGACTAAGACAGTATATGTTGAATCATACCACTTTATTGATTTCTAAGATGGATCCTATCAAATATATATTTGAGAAACCTGCTTTCTCCGGAAGAATAGCAAGATGGCAGATGATTTTAATAGAGTATGATATCCAGTATACTACCCAGAAAGCAATCAAGGGAAGCGTGTTAGCTGATCATTTGGCTCATCAAGCAGTTGATGATTACCAATCTATGAATTTTGAGTTCCCTGATGAGGATGTTATGCTTGTTACTGATTATGAAGAACCTGGACCGGATGAAGGACCTGAACTGGGATCCCGATGGACTACGGTTTTTGATGGATCTTCTAATGCATTGGGCAATGGTGTTGGTGTTGTAATTATTTCTCCCAAGGGTTACCATACGCCTTTCACTGCTAGACTATGTTTTGATTGTACCAATAATATGGCTGAGTATGAAGCATGTATTTTGGGACTCAGAGCTGCTATAGACCTGAGAATCAAGTTTTTGAGTGTGTACGGAGACTCAGCCTTAGTAATCAGTCAGATCAAAGGAGAATGGGACACTAAACATCCGAATCTCGTCCCTTATCGAGAGCGGGTGTTGACATTAATCCCATACTTTGAAGAGATTACATTCGAACATATTCCACGAGAAGAGAATCAGTTGGCAGACGCATTGGCTACCATGTCATCTATGTTCAGAGTCAGATGGGACAATGAAGCTCCCATGATCACCATTGAACGATTAGATGAACCAGCATATTGTTATGAACTTAATGCTGATGAAGTAGAAGAGAAACCTTGGTTCCACGAAGTAAAAAGATATTTAGAAACTCAGGAATACCCTGAAGGGGCATCCATCAATGACAGAAAATTTTGAGGAAGTTCTCCGCTAAATTCTTTTTGAGTAATGGAGTATTATACAAACGTAATCATGATTCGACTTTGCTTCGCTGTGTGGATAAAAAGGAAGCAGAAAAGATTATGGAAGACATGCATGACGGTATTTTTGGGACTCATTCTAGTGGACATACGATGGCCAAGAAGATTCTGAGATCAGGGTATTATTGGTCTACCATGGAAGCTGATTGCCACCATCACTCCAGAACTTGTCACAAGTGCCAGATCTATGCGGACAAAGTACATGTACCTCCTGCTCCATTGAACGTGTTGACAACCCCTTGGCCCTTTGCAATGTGGGGCATTGATATGATTGGAGAGATTAAACCTACTGCTTCTAATGGACATCGTTTCATTCTTGTTGCTATTGATTACTTTACGAAGTGGGTAGAGACAGCCTCATTTGCTTTTGTCACCAAGAATGTGGTGGCACGGTTCATCAAGAATAGTCTTATTTGTCAGTATGGCATCCCTGAAAGAGTTATCACTGATAATGGTACTAATTTGAACAACGAGATGATTACTGAACTCTGCACGCAGTTCAAAATAAAACACCATAACTCTTCTCCGTACCGGCCAAAGATGAATAGCGTCGTAGAAGCTGCTAATAAGAATATTAAGAAGAATATACAAAAGATGATAGTAACATACAAAGACTGGCATGAGATGTTACCATTTTCTCTTCATGGTTATCGCACTTCAGTACGCACTTCGACAGGGGCAACTCCTTTCTCTTTAGTCTACGGAATGGAAGTCGTTTTACCAGTGGAAGTTCAGATTCCCTCTCTAAGAATTATGAAAGATGCAGGCTTAGATGAAGATGAATGGATTCAGACTCGACTCGATCAGATAAATTTGATTGATGAAAAGAGACTTGCGGCTGTTTGTCATGGGCAGATATATCAGAAGCGCATGACCCAGGCATTTAATAAAAAAAAGTCAAGAGACAGGTGTATCAAATTGGCGACTTGGTGATAAAGCGTATCATTCTACCACAAGGTGATCCTAGAGGCAAATGGACTCCCACATACGAAGGGCCATTTGTAGTTAAGAAGGTATTCTCTGGTGGAGCCATGATGCTTGCTACAATGGATGGCGAAGATTGCCCGCATCCCGTGAACGCGGACATAGTTAAAAAATACTACGCATAAAAGAGACCCGCTAGGTCGACATATCTAGGCAAAAGTAAGGGCATCCCGGCGAACCAAAAGGGTTCGGGCAAAAATTAGGGATAAACATATAAAAATGTACACCCGGCAAGTCGAAAACCTGAAAAGGCGGCTTGGGCAAAAAAGGGTATCCTGGTGGACTGAAAACCTGAAAAGGCGGTCCAGGCAAAAATTAGGGATTAAAGCGTATGACTATGTCCCGTTCTCGGTCAGCTTCACCAAAGTCAAAGAGACTGAACAAGCCAATCACTTCTATCCGACGGCAAGAGATGAGATGCTTGAAGACATAATAGCAGTAGTAGAATTAAAATCAATAGGACTTTTTTTCATAGCTGTTTTTTCTTTGCTTTCTTGACAATTTCCTCTTACTAGGATTTATGTCTCCTTGTATTAAAATTGCTTCTTTATAGGCCCTCTTTCAAAATCAATACAATTTTATTTCCAAAAAGATACTTTTGTTTTACTTTCTCCGTTTTGTTTGCATAAACGTCCATTGATTTAATTCGAATTAATATATGCATTTGAATATGATTGATGTTTACCGAAAATACATGCATAAAATAGAAATAGCAATTACTAAAAGACTTTAGGATCAAGGATAAGGTTTAACCATGCGTTCTAACAAATCCGGTTGCAAATCCTATTCCCCAGCAAAACCAGTTATTCCCAGAAGAAATTGGCACTACTAGACAGACTGGTCATCTCTTTTATCCCCAGTCAGGTTCTGTTGAATATTTCTACCATCAGACAAAAATCAAATATCCCCAGCTAAGAAAGGGTCATCAATACAAAGATCTCCAACCAGAATATCAGGATTTATTTTCCCATGGCAAAAAATTTCAGACACATAATTCATTCATGCATCATTTCACAGCATATACATGCATGCAATGTTCGCATTTATTTTCAAGAGCATAAAACATCTCATGCATCATGACATGGCATGAGGCTAACTCTTTTTTTTCCAAGTTAATTATCCTCCTGATACAGTCAAAATAAAGATTCATTCAGACGGATATCTTTATCGATTACATTCAAGATTCAGATACATCTTTCAGATATAATCCATATGAATATTCATTCGGACAAGCATTCTGATATCCTCCTAATGATGGCATCTTTAAGCCCATCCCAGACATTTATTGCAAATACAACATATACAAATATTATCAGATATAGCATGACGTGCGACTCATTCTGATTCAGCCTAACGTATGGTTCCTTAAATTGTTCCAACACAGTCTAGTGTACGACCCATTTGGATATTCATCCCCTCAGATACTACCTAGCGTACGGTACATTCTGAAATGTAGTCTAGCGTATGACTACCCCTTTTATCATCAGATACAGCCTAATGGACGGCTCATTCTGCTACTCAGATACGATCTAGCGTATGATCCATTCTGATCTTTTATCCTCAGATACAGCGTAATGGACGGCTCATTCTGCAACTCAGATACGGTCTAGTGTACGACCCAGTCTGGCTCTTCTCATCAGATACTACCTAGCGTACGGCATATTCTGAAATGTAGTCAAGCGTATGACTACTTTTTATCGCCCGATACAGCCTAACGGACGGCTCATTCTACTACTCAGATACGATCTAGCGTACGATCCATTCTGATCTTTATTTCTCCAAATACAGCCTAACGGACGGCTCACTCTGCTACTCAGATACGGTCTAGCGTATGACCCATTCTGATCCTTATCTCATCAGGTTCAGCTCACCCTAATATCACCTAATTGATGACTCATTATACGGTCTAGCGTACGACCCAGTGTGACACCCATGTCTTCAGATATGGTCTAATGTACGACGCACTCTGAAGCTCTCATCATCAAACTTTCTGGATGACATCTTTCAGCCCATCTCCATCAAGACTATCTTTTAATTAACAAGTGCAAATTTTTGGGGCATTCTAAGTGTTCAATAATCTTCCACCTCCAGATCACGAATGGCGTACATACCATTCTAAGTCTCTCGGTTTAAGAATATTGAACATGGGCAGCTGTCATACCCCAAAATTTGCCTGTTAATTTTTATGATAAATTGATTCATGCATGGCATTTATTTCACATTTGCATTCATTCATTAGCATACATTCTCATATAAATTATAAATTTTAATTTATTTATTATGTGAAACAGATATAAAAAATAATAATAATTTTGGTTATCTGTATGATATAAATAAATTTTATATATATAAATAAAATAGTTTTAATTTAATGATAAATAAAAATAGATTTGAATTTTAATTGTATAATTAAAATTTTAAATTAATTTTATTTGTTAAAGCTCATTAAATTATAATAACTATTTTTTATAATTTAGTGACTCATGTTCCATTTATTCATTATTTATAAATAATATTTATTTAGTAATTCACGTTTTTTACTTAATAAAATTTATTTATAAGAGTAACATTTTTTTAAAAGCCCATAAATTATAAAATAATTTTGGTTGATATAAGTAAGAATAATTTTGATTTTTTTTTAAATGATGAAAGTAAAAATAGAAATAGGTTTAAATTTTAATTCAATTATGTAACTAAAATTTAAATTAATTTTTATTTAAATTATTCATTATTTATAATAATATTTGTATTTAATAAATATTTAGCAAGGTTAAACCCTAACTCTCCTAAAGTATAGGAAGGGATCCAAATATTTAGCAAGGTTAAACCCTAAAGTATAGGAAGGGATCCAAATATTTAGCAAGGTTAAACCCTAATCCACACCATTATAAATACTTCATATGGTTGCAGCGAGAGAAAGGAGGACGAAAAAGAGGAGAGGTACAGCAGAAGAAGATACACAAGGCAAGGCAGAAGCAAGAAGATTCACGGGCAGGGAAAAGAGAAGCAATCATAAAGCACTCATAGCCTGAATAAGAACAACACACATACAGTGAGCAAGCCAGAAGAATCAAATCCCCAGTAAGTGTTCATTAGGGAATTTGCATCCAGCATGATTACCTTGCAATACTCCTTAATTCATGCATAAATAATATTGGTGTAATATATATATATATTGAGATGATGTATTCATGGTTTGATGGATGTTGATATTGTTGTATTCAAGTATGCATCTGTTCTTGATATGTCATAGCATGTTGGAGAAATTTTGTTTGCATGATTAAAGAATTATATTTGTCATTTAATTATTATTATATGAGTGTTGTTTCTAGCATGATTATGTTTATTTCACATACTGTTATTACATAATAATAATGATGATGATATAATGGTGATAATATAAATCATTGGTTGTCTTTAACATGTATGTGTAAGGTTTGTTTTATCATTATCACTTGCAGTAAAGAGAACTAATACATGAGTAAAATAATATAAGCTTCTTGATTTGTGCATGGCTATTTTTATTATTACATGATGATTACATATGATTTTATTTTATGTGTGTAGTTTGATATAAGATGAAGTTACAGGTTTGTTATACTCACATGAAAGAAACAGCATGAGAAAAAATAAAGTAGTTTGCCGTAAGAGAGAAAGTTGTAACATGCATGGTGGTGTTGTGTCAAAATGGAAAAATCCATGTAGAATTAATATATATTTTAATGAAGACGAATAAATAACGAATAGACCAACATGGCCTGTTGGTAGCTCCCCCCTCACTGTTCAGTATTTTTACTATGTTTACTCCCTTTCCACTATAATTAATTCACCACTATTTTTCTATTATTAAAATAAAACCCATTAATTAATTTTCTAATTAATATATTATATTAGTTATTTAAACTAGGATATAATTTAATCTAGTTCATTAATTAAATTTTCATATATCACTTAATTAATTAAAATGGGTTATTTTAAATAATAAAAATCTAATTATATATTTTTTTCTTTTCTTTTGAAATTTCTATCTATTTAGTCTAAGTTTTTCCATAAATTCATAAAAAAAAGTTTCTATTATTATAGACTAAAAACATTCTTAATTCATTCTTAAATTTAGTTTATTTAGTTTTTTTTATTTCTTTCTTTTCAGTTTAATTAGGTTTTATTATTTTGTATGCCCTTTTAATTTTGTACTCGTTAATTAAGATTTAGATATTTTATATCCCCTTTTAAATTATGTACCCCCATCCCGAAGCCATGTAATAGCGTAGTCTTATTTTTCGCACTTTAATTTTTCCATACTGTGAATATAACTGTCTACATGTATGCTAATAGGATTGCATGGAAAGATAAATAATCGAACTTAGATAAATTAATTCAAGATAATATATCTGAATCCAATCATTTCCACACTTGCACCTTCAGGGTAACCCTCTCTTTGTTGTCTTACGATATTACGGTCATGTCCCACGAATGTGGGGATACCCTTAGCAAAGACCCTTTCGATTAAATCATCATCATCCCTAAATAGATAAGTCATAGTCCCTTCGATCAAAAGGTCAATGTCCCTACAAGATAAATCATAGTCCCTCAAACGTTGTCTTCGAATATATGACCTTGTCCCTCGAATGTTGCCTTCGAATATATGACTTTGTCCCTCGATGACCCTTCGTTGTAGCCTACGATTAAATGATGATCATCCCTTCGAATGCTAAGGTATCCTTACAAATGTTGCCTTCAATGACCAATCGACGACCCCACGATGTCCCTTTACATCCAAAGGATAAGACTACTTACTTCTCAATAGCAAGGACAGTTTTACCTTCCTAAGGATAGGAAATACCTATAAAGACCTTGGTTAGGTATAACTCTTAAATGCTTGCTCACAGCTTAAAATACTTTTCACACCTCACACTTTTCAAAACATCTTTTAGAAAATCACCACTTGGTATACATTCGCACCAGAATCATCGCCGAGTTATATTTTTCTAAACATCTTTCAAAATCAAATGAGATAAACACTTTGTATACATTCGTACAAGAATCATTACAAAGTTAAACTCTCCTTTCAAAATATTTTCTAAACACACCACATCTCTAAACACTTTCTCAAACAATGAAAACATAAGTGAGTTAAGCAATTAAGAGCCCATGGATAACCATGGATACAAAGGGTGCTAACACCTTCCCTTTGTATAATGTACCTCCCGAACTCAAAATCTAATCAAGGTATTTCCTGTTCTTTTCCGCCTTTCCTTATTGGATAAAAGAAAAGTCGGTGGCGACTCTTGCTATCCGCAACATAGCTTTTCAAAGCAAAAACACAAAGTCAGTTCCCCGTATCACACATGAATGAGGAGGGAAAATTTTGGGGTGTTACAGCGTCCTCACTCATGGCCTTCCTAAACATAGTAGCTTGAGCAATGAGGAAATCAGATGGGAGACCTTGAATTCCACCTTTGGTAGTCATATGAGCACCAACAATAGATTCATCTATATGCAACAGATCAGCAATCTCTTGGGAAGAAGGAACTCTCTCCAAGCCACTAAACGGCAATTGATCTAGAATAGGTATACCCATAAGATAGGCATACTCCTCAAGCGTAGGCAAAAACTGGAAATCCGGAGAAGTGAAGCAACGGTACAAAGGATCATAGAACTGCACCGACACACTCATAAGACCTTCATCCACCTGAGTAGCAAGAATAGACAGAAGCTTCCCATGGCGAGCTTTGAACTCCAAGGGATCTAATACATAGGATGTCAAACTCTTTAACTCTTTCAAGGTGGGTTGTCTGAAGCTGTACTTCTTCGTATTGCTTCTTTGCTTATCCATGTCTGAAAATTTGCAAATAGACCTCTTAAGTTCCTTGAAAATTTTCTCATTATTGATGATATGGATGTGTATGAGTGCATGAATGCATGAATGCAACAATCACACTCAAGGATCAAGCAAATCACACCACACAAAGGTCACGGGATGGATCAAGTCATCCTTAATATCAATCATCCATTTTGGTGGATTATAGTTTACACCTTATCAACACCCAAGTTCCATTGATATTAAGGATATACGAGAACGGATCAACCGCGAATCAAGGGTTTGTTTTGAGTCACGAGCATGGAGTCTCGGTTAAGAACCACCCAAAGGGAGTGTACTATGGTTAAACCTGACGATCATGTTCTACAAGAGGTTCCCATAGTCATCATCCCATCTTTCGGATATTATCGGATAAACGACTACTCGTATTCCAAAAATATTCTCAAGAGAGACTCTTATGAGTGTAGTATCGCGTAACAATCGTATCAAATCTTACACTTGAACGACCTTCACACTATGTCCTAAAATAGGCCAAGATGGGCTAGGTAATCTAAGGTCCTTGGCTTCTAAGGCACATATTGGAAAGAGTAATGCCTAACCACGACTACTCGTGTGACATTATTGATCCCAACATAACCTCCACCAAGTGAATGGGCTTGCAAGTCAACTTGCTAAGGAATAACTCCACACAAGTCAACAAGACTATGTCATTCTCCTATCATAAGTGCACTCGAGTTCGGGTATAAAACTCATCTCACAAGAGACCACCAAGCACACAAGAAATTGATATATCAAGCAATTCATACATTACAAACAATACAGTCATCCCAAATTTGCACAAAAATATGTCACAAATAAATATAAACATACAATACAACAAAGGTAAAAAGTAGGCAAAACCCACTAGGCAAATGTTCCCCAGTGAAGTCGCCACTTTTCTGTAGCGGGGTATTCGTTGCCTTTAGATTTATTGACTAAATCAAAAGTAAATCATACAAATCGAGTCGCCACCTCACTTCTATTTATCCAAAGGAAAGGTTAGAAAGCAAACAAAAACTGAGAAGTTTTATCAAATCAAAAACTAATAAAAATGTCAGAGATCTGGGTAAGGGGGTTGGTTATGCAATGGGAAGGTTTTAAGCACCCAAAACATCCTTAGTACTCTAAGGGATCCATTTTTACAAATGTTGTAAGGTAGGTTGGTATTTATGAAAATATTTGTGCAAACATGATTGGGGAGATGAGAAGGGAATATACAAATTATTTACAATTTTGTGTTTGAATGGATAAACCCATTGCCTACGTACCATCTTAAAAGGTAGGATCAAAACCTCGTAGTTCAGGGTAAAAATCTCAAAAGAAGTTGGTGAATTGATTGGTCAAAAGCCTTAAGGTCTTTTGTTATCAAAGGGAGACAACACAACCTAAAACCACAAATCTACCATGTGAGGAGAGCTTCAACATGCTAGTGAGGGGTTAACCCTATAATAAGCATGGAAGGCTTATAATCCAACACTAAGGATACATGTGAGTATTATATCAACCTCTAGGATAACTCAAACCTAATAGCTAGTGTTTATGAAAAGCTTTAACACAAATGGTCATTGGAACCATAAAACAATTTGAGTGAGTTGTATTTACAAATGAAAAGTATTCACAAAAATAAGGTCAAAGTTGACTTAGGATTCAATTCAAAATAAGTGTTATGAAAAGGAGTTTGAAAAATCAAAGGCATAGTGCCTAGGTTTCTAATTTTGAAAGTAATGTCAATGTTTGCACAAAAAGTTTGGCTTGGGTTAGAGTGGAGAGAAGAAGAGAAGGGCTAGGTCCTAAACATGCAAAGATGAAGGAAGAGAAATAAAACCAATTGGAGTTCCTTTCTTGAGATCATAAAGATGATCCAAGTTGCTCCTTTCCTTTGGACTTAGCAAGCAATAAGCAATTAACTCAAGCAATCAAGCAAATATTCAATCAATCTCCTAGGAATCTTCCAATTGGACTTGTCTCTCTCATTTTGTATGCTCATGACAATTGTCCTTCTAAGTAGCTCAAGTTTGGGATCCCTATCACAAGAACACACAAATCAAAAAGTTCCACGATGCAATAGAAAGAATGGACAAGAGTGAGTTTAGAATTAGGGGGTCCTTTCAATGTCATCTTCAAGATTAAGCATTCTAAAGGCATGAGGCCTAGTTGCTCTTTGACAATTTTAGCATTCTAAAGGCATGAGGCCTAGTTGCTCTTCAAACTCCATTTAGCATAGGTAAGGTCCTAAATCTAAGTCCTTTATCCATTTGCATTGGGTTCACACAAACAAAACAAAACAAAGCACGAGACAATAGTATATACACAATAATGTGCTCAAGTGAGCAAAAGGAAAATTGCATTAACATAAACATGAGCTCAAATGAGAAAAGGGCAAAGACAAATGAATTAATGAGCAAGAAATTAAATTGCATTAAAGTAAATTGCAAGAATTAAATGCTTGAATTAAAAGTTAGTAATTAGTAGTTAGTGTTAGTGTTCCATAAGGCAATTTAGCGCTATGTTAAGCAATCGTAAGTGGACTAATGTAGTAGTCACACCTATCTGAGGCCGGTCAATAAAACTATAGGCAATTAAACACAAGTTAGAGACCATGACTAGTAAGCCAAGCTCCTACAACTTGCCATGCCAAAAGAAAAGAAGAATGACCTTGTATGGATTTAGGTTTTTTGCTTGACCAAGAAGCAACCTATCTTCAATGCAAAGCAATTCACTTGATCTTTGATCAAGATGAATTTGATTTGAATCAAAGAAGGCTAAGCCTCTAATATGTCAAGGCTAACCACCAATCATTAACTCACTGGTCAAAAAGAAAAAAAAAAGAAGATGGAAATGGAATGTACATAATTGAAATTCAAATGACATAAGCAACACACATTGATCAAACATGAATGGAATCAACATCAATCAATGGTAAACATAAGTGAGATGAAGCTTAGAAGTCAAGAAACAATAAAAATATTTTTGGTATTTTTTGGAATTAAAATAATACTTGAATTAAAATGAACAAATAAAGGTCAAACTTCAAATCCAATTCAAATCAACTTGGAAAAGTCCAATTGGATCATCATAAGTCTAACATGGTCAAACAAGGTTTGACAAAAAATTTCATCATTTTTTGAAAATAGAAACTAATTTTAAACAATTAAAAAATGAAGAAAAATAACATAATTGAACTAAAATCTCAAATAAATCTCAAATCAATTAAGAAATTAATGGGAATATTTTTCATAGATTCATCATCATCCAAGGATGTTAAGAAAATATTTTTCGCATTTTTGAATATTGAAAAGTATTTTAAATGAATTAAAAATAACCAGAAAAGAAATAATTCACAAAAAATATTAAATGGAATCACAAAAATAATTAAAAATCATTTTTAGAAACTAGAATTTAAGAGAAAATTTTTGCAATTGATCCCATATTTTTGTGATTCAAATAAAGAAGTTATGAATTTTTAAAATAAAATGGAATAAAAGAAAATAAAAACAGAAATTAAAAATTGCAAAAATCCACAGCGCTTGGATCTTGGTTCATTAATTGACGTGGTGCATCTGGTGGCTGGGAGACGCGTGCGCATGGAACACTTGAGTCAACAGCATCACACATGGCATTAAATGAAGTCAGCCAAACCAAGAGCCAAGATTAGATCTGGGAACATGGATCTAAGGGCCAGGAACTCATCCACGTGGGGACGGTGGTGAAAACCACCGTCTTCTCCGGTGAATCTCGTTGTTCCGGCCAGAGTTGCAGGTTTCAAAACCTTCACCAAAATTCACGATCCATACATCATTAGAAAGTTGGGGTGATGTACATCACCCCTGTACCCTTAGTTTTTACTCAAGACTCTCATAGAAGGAGAAATCTGAGATAGAAAAATGAGGTGTTCAATCCGAGTTTGCTCAATTTACAAAATTAAAAGCACAAACCAATTGCCTCTCACATGAGGACTTCAGAGGTACCAACCAATATAAAAAATGATCAATATCCAAGGAGATTAGAAGGAAAACAGTTGGAGGGAAAAACTTTGAAGAGCAGCTTTCAATGACACGATCTGATCCAATTCTTCAATGCAGTTTGTTCTTGAGGTAGCAAGGAAGCAAGGCCGAGGAATTGAAGTTCAAAGATCAACCAATGAAGTTGAAATTTGAACTTGAAAAATTGAGAGAGAAATCAAAATTCCTTTAATGGAGGGTTAGGATTTCACTTCTGCAGAATTTCAGGCGCCTTTAGGTTGAAGTTTGAAGTGAATGAAGCCTTCTATTTATAGCCAAGGGTGATGCAATGCATGAAATATCCGTGTGTGCATGAGCTTCGGTCCTCCATGCATGGACCTGTACAGGCGCATGTGAGGCCCAAAAGCAATTGCAATTGACTGCTAATCATCAACCAAATGGAAATCGACGTGCAGATTGCATGATATCAGCTTGTGCATGGAATTTTGATATGTTATGCATAATTGAACCTAAAATTTCTCCTCTTCGAAAATGCCATTTGCAAAATTGAAACATAGGCATGTGGGTAATGGTTGGAAAGGTCTTGACATGAGGAACAAATTTTATGTTAAACAAAAATCCATTTGGAGTTGGGAAAATATTGAAAACTGACCATGAAGTTCAATGTACAAAACATGTATATGGAAATTTTGCCAAAATGGACCAACTTCAAGCCCTTCTGTTTCAAAGATGCAAGCATCAAATGACAAAACCTTCAACACAAAAGTTGTAGATCTTTTCAAGAAAATAAATTTATACTTAAAGTTTGCATCATTTGGATTTTTTATAAGAAAGTTATGGGCACTTGAATTTGGATTTTTTCACATTTCAATGGCTTTGGTCCAAAGTGACCTATAATGTTTTGTATTATCACATGTGTTTATTTTAGGATTATGAAATTTTGTCCAACATAACAATTTAATTAGACATCTTAAACGTTCCAATGCACTTGGTCCCACTTGAAAATCATAAAAAATGAGTGAGTTAGGTCCTTGGGAAGTTGACCTAAAATTAGGGTTTCAGTCAAAATGACCTATAATGTTTTGACATGAATGATGACCTTCCGAGTTTCAAATAAAATTTAGATGAACATAAACGTTGTTCATATGGTTCTTAAGAACAGTTTTTATCTTGGGGTCATCTTCATTTGACAAACACATCAAAAGTTAGGTCTTAGTGGATTTCAAAATAGTCAGATGATTTGACTGATCAACTTCTCAAAGCCAAACTTCAAATCTTGATGAATTAATGATTGAGGACACTCACATGAGCTCATACATGCATAAAATGATGAATGAAATAACTTCCCTTGATTGTATTTGATCATGGGTTGGGGTTGCTTCATGAGCAAGGCATAGTCAAT
Organism: Lathyrus oleraceus; assembly: GCF_024323335.1. Lineage (NCBI taxonomy): Eukaryota > Viridiplantae > Streptophyta > Magnoliopsida > Fabales > Fabaceae > Lathyrus > Lathyrus oleraceus. The sequence continues at coordinate 213,974,122 of NC_066580.1, forward strand.
GCACAGTTGAATTAGGGTTTCCTTGGGAAACAATCCTCAAGCCCTTTGGTTTATCTTGATCAAATTGACAAATTGAGATGCTTGGGAGGCATATATGATGATTTAGAGCTTTGTGAACCATTGTCATGCTTGCTTCCAACTTCATCTAGCCACTTCATTGAATATAGGGGCCTCCTAGGAGCCTTGGATCACATGACTGCTTAAGCTTCAAAACAAACAAAGTTAGTGACATATTTTTGTGCTTTTGGTTAGTAAACAAAATAAGAAAAGCAATAATATACAATTCAAGCATGCTTGGTGGTCTCAAACCAACTCACACAAGTCCCAACCCAAGGGTAAGGAGCCAAGATGCTATGATCCTTGAGGCAAAAATGCAATATGCAATGATATGATGCCATGAGGGATCTTAGGGTCAAAATTAGGGTCTTACACTTTGGTGTCAGCGTTATTGTGTTCTTGTCATAGGATTCTTTCCTTTAGAATTTTGAGGACCGTAAGAATACCTTTTTGGTACATGAGAGTTATCATTGTAGGAGGATCCTACTCTCATGTTGACTACCTTCCACTTATGTTGGTTTGAGCCTTGCTGGTTTAAAGGTCTAACCTATTCTCCTTTAGGTGCGTTGGAAGGGAACGCAAGTCCTTTTATGGATTCCGGAATTCCTTTAGAAGTCTTTGTACCTTTGTGGAACACCTCTCTTGTCGAAGATGAATCGGGATGTCGATCCACCCCATCTACCCTTCCTTAGATATGAGATTTTGGTAGTTTCGAGGTCTTTCACATCTTCTTCATTAAACATTGCGCTACACATGGGGCATAACATGACCTTGGATCTATTCAATTTGCATCAATTTAAAATTCGATGAGCTCTTCTTCCTCCTTAAGGAACACGACTTTTATCTTTTCAACAATGTCTTCGGTTGTATTCTGCTCAACTTGTTCGACTTCCATGTCTAAGCCCTCAGTAGCTTCGACCATTAAGATTTTGACAGGATCAGAAAAATGTGCCTCTTCGACTTGGAAGGGATCAAAGTCCATTGAAGCCTTGGGGTTCTCTCTAAACTGCAGCATGTCTTCCTTGGACACCTTTTATACCAAGTCCCTAAAAAGCACACATTTAGAAGTTTTATGGCCTAAGGATTTATGGTACTTACAAAAACCTCTCTTTTTTACTTTTTTGTAATAGGGGAGTTTTTAGGCCCGGGGGCACTATAATCTTCCCATCAGTGACCAACAAATTAAAAATCTGGTCACATTTTATTATATCAAAAGTATATGTCTTGGTAATGAACTTCCCGTTTTTATTGGGTTCGACGGGATTTTTCCCGTTTGACGGTTTTAATCATTTACAAACATATGGATGGGAATTTTTGTGGGTTGAAGTCCCACTTGTTTCTTCTCTTGGTTTATAGGTACTTGACCATTGTCAGGTGTCTCAATTTGCCTGAAATTTAAGATTTGAGGAGTTGGCCTTGCTAGGACCTGAAGAGCATCGAAGAAGTCAGTTTTCGATCCATCTAATTAGCTAATAGTTCATAACTTTGGTTGGTGTTCTGAATCAGGGGATTGAACACCGTACCAGCCTGTTGGGTTAACATGTTAACCATTTCGTTGTTACTTTCGTCCATCTGGTTCCTCATAGACATAAAGGAAGTCACATTCAATGTCAACTTCATTTGGTGAGCATAATTTGAACCTCCCGGTAGTGGTGTCGTTTGATTGGGATTATTTATTGTCGGACCTGAGGCGTGATAGGGGTTATATATGATGGAACAACAGCCCTTGCGTTATTTGCATAAGTTGACACACTAAACTGAAGGCATGCAATCATCGTTGTTGGCCTACCATATAGGTATTCTCTGTTTCCCATAGGAAGTGGATAACTTGAAATAAATGGTAACCTGGGGTCCCCCAAAGTTGGTCTTAGGACTGCGGGGTTAAATGGGAGATTCCCTAGTTATGGTGGGGGAATTTCCCATTGGGTTGGTGTCGACGAAATTTATGTCGATGACACCACGGGAGCAGTCGTTCCAATAGGGGTTAAAACAACTACAACTTCAGTCGTCGATCTGACTAGTTGTTCTACTATATTTTGAGAATTATTTTGTGAGTTAGAAGTAGGGTTATTCGTAGACTGACATGTCATCTTAGGCAGAGATTTTCCACGTCTTAAACGCATGCGCACACAAATACCAAGAACATTTCATGCATGAAGAATGGTTTGTAAAAGAAAAACATAATAATTGAAAATTTAAAAATTTAGCACAATGATCCCATTGGGCATGCCAATTTGTTTACCCGTATTTTTGGTAAACAATTGCTAGTATTTAAAAATGTTACTTGCATGATCAACTAGTAAGTCCTAGGACATATTGTGCATAAATTCTTAAAAGAGAGTTTGGTTGTTTGTTGTAAAAATAAAAAAAGACCTTAACTTTATAAGGAAATAAATATAATAAATTGTAAATAAAAGTAAGGGATTTCGACTGTGTCGAGATCCTTGTAAAATGCAAGGTAAAAAGACAAATGAATTGCAGGAAAAGGAAAGTGAAAACTAAGAAAAAGACTTTGCTTAAATATTTAAAGAATGGTGTGCGGAATCGTACATGTTTGCTCAATTACTCGTTTCTCACTCTTGTTTGGGTACTTTGAGTTTTTGGAGTTTTTGTAATGATATTGCCACCCTGAATCCTAACACTAGAATCCCTATATATACTAATACATAAATAACTTCCTGCAACAGATCCATTCCCAGCTATCAACACTTATCTCGTTGCATGGTTTCCAACCTTCTATCTTGTTTCCACATGTCTTCAATGCATGTATAAGACCAAAAAATAGTTACTCAATATGATCTCATCATTTCGCTCCAATTGCTACTGTCGACCATCAGTCTTTGTCAAAACCCTGAGAATGCCAACTTTCATAGTCTGAGAAAACATGCTAAGTTCCCATTTTCAGGTTTAACATGGATTTTTCGACGCCCTAGGCTAAAGATAATTCTTGTCGAAACGCTATCAAACATCATTATTTCACTAAGTATTTTATGAATCCCTTTTTCCTCGTGTCGAGTTCAAGATGTTAAAAATCCTATACAAAACAAAGGCAATGGCTTGGGAGCAACTTTTTTAGGCCAGCTAGAAGGCCTAATAACCACGGCCCAGAGAATGTTATAATCCACAAATTCACTCGCATGGGAGGAGTATTATTCTGGTTTAGCCCGTAGGCTATTCAAATCAAGGATTCATTCAATTACTCCTTGTATCCTATGCCTAATAATTAAAAAGTTGTTATAATCTCTCTAATATATAAAGATAAAGCGCGTCATTTTCTAGGTACAATTCAAATTCAAACTTCAGTCACTCATCTTACTCAAATACTAACTTGAGCGTTGGAATGCTAATCTTGCAGGTCAACCCGTCTCTCACCGTACTAGAAGCTTAAGTCCACCATTGCATCTTGCAACCTCCAATTTCCATTTAACTTTGGTTCCCTAACATAATAGTTTTCATGATGAGCGACAAATGTTTTGGTACACCAAAATAGTGCCTTGTTTCTTGAGAATCGATATTAAGTGTTGTTTATATATAAACTACAGACCCCTCAATCCAACGATGTGCCTTTTATAAAGACACAACAATGATGGATTTCTACATTCAAAGCGGACAATATCTCGTTGTCGTAGTAGTCAACCGACTTTAGGTTGACCAGAGCAATGAAATATCTAAAATATTATTTTAACAAAAATTATTTAAACAATTTTATTATTTAAAACTTAAAAAAATTGTGATTTTTTAAAATAAAAATATATAACACTATAAAAATCTTTTTTAAAAAAATTGAAACAAAAGGTCTAAATTTAATTGTTATTTTTTCATTTGTGTCTTTTGATTATTAATACACTACTTCAAACAAATTAATAAATGTTATGAATAATATTTAATATACATGTTCATTTTTCCTAATAATTTAATATACTTTAATTTTATGATTAAATGTAATTGATATTGATCTTCAGTACTAATTATATTGGTGCAACTTACATGTATGTCATATAAATAGAACTTATGTAAATGACACACTTGAGAAGAGTCCAATACAAATCTTTATTGTTTGCTCTCTAATCTTTTTTTCTTTCTTATTAGTTTATAACATGCTATCAGCCTAATTTAGAGAGCAAAATTTTATAGAGCAAAAAATGGAACATGTTATCAGCCTTATTATTTTATTTTTTTTATAAAATTCTATTGAAAATTTTGTATAGTTAAAACAAATATACTTTTAAGATTGTCTATCTTTGATGAATTCTTGAAGAATTCATATTTAATCATCCCTATATAACTTTGAATATATTGATATTATAATCTTAATTTATGAAATTATTTGTGATATATAATTCACAAAGAACTAAAAGTTTAATATTAAAACATCCCTAAAGAATTGTTTAAAGAATGATTGGTCAATTTTTATAAAAATATCAATTGTGATTTTTATACATCCTCAAAGAATTGTATGAGTAACATGCATCTTAGAAGGATTGCATGAATAATGTTAAAATGTCTCAGGTGGATTGCTTAAAGAAATATTTTTCTTTATTGATGTGAAGATTATGACATGATTTTGAAGATTTTTTTTATCGGACTTGACCATTGTCATAGTAAATTGTGATCGAAACTAAATAATTAGAAATTGATTAAATTTGATAAGATCAATTTAATCTAAGTATAAGTAAGAGCAAAGAAAATTAAAAGATAAATTATTTTGTATCTTGACTATGCTCTCAAAGTAGCAAAATTAAGAATATAATTTCAAGATGTCTTGAAAGATTACTCATAATTGCGATTCAGATTTTTATTGTTCTAAAAAAATGTCAAAAGTCTCATATTGATTATATTATATTCTTGTAAGTGAACAAACTATTTAATTTTTTTTTAGATTTAATTTCATTAAAAAAATTAATAATAATAATAATATTTTGTGATTATTACTTTTACTTTTTCTTCTTGCTGATAAGATTATTTTGTTTCTATTGTAAGTTATAATGTAAGTAATATGACTTTATAATGATGTATAATTTTTACACAATAAATTTTAATAAAAATGATTTATTTTTTTACATTCATTCTTTATAAAGCTTAATGGTTATGTGTATTTCAAATTCCCTTATAAATATACATATTTTTAGAAGTAATACTTTGAATTTCTCTTTTTAATGATATGAAAGTGTGTTTATAACTTTTATGTGTAAATGATTTATTATTATTTTAAAATTATAATGCAACAGTTTTAAAATATTTTATTATATTAAACTATTTTTAATATAGCAATTAAAAACATTTAATATATCAATATTGATTTTTAGTTGATATATTAAATTATTTTAATAGTTATTGAAATTATTATTTATTACAAGATAAAGACCGCATTTATAAAGATCAATTTAATGTATTTATTGTTTTTAAGTATGAGAAATTTGACAGTTTGATATTATTTTACACATTAAATTGAATTTAAACTTTTTACGTCTCTCTGTATAAAAATATTATAGAAATATCATTATATGAGACAATTAAGAAAAAATTACGATATGATTGGACAGTTTCTATTAAATTATATTATTTCTATATATGTTTTTATTTTTTCTGATTTTCATTTATTCCTTATATTATTCTATTGAAATTTACTTATGGTAATTTTGTTTTGTTTAGTTATTAATGAATAATTTTTTTAATTCTTTAGATTTAATTTATAATAATTAAATCAAATAAATATATGTATGTATAATTTATGATGCTTTATTTATTAAAGAACAATTGTGTTTCAAAATAACTTTTTATATGAAGAATAATAGTTGATATATATATATATATATATATATATATATATATATATATATGATTAAGAAAAATCATTTATTTTAAAAATAAATAAATTATTTTGACAATAACGAATTCTAGTTATATTTTTACTATACATTAAAATTGGTTAAAATAATTAAAACACGAGTATTATTATAAATTGAAAGTTTACAAATCACACTTAAGTGTGTTGTTGGCAAAATCGGTGGGTCATCTCATATGTATTATGATGTGATAACTAGTATTGAAGAAACAAAAGTTTCTTCAATATAACAAAATTTCTAAAAGAAATTATAAATTTGAAAAATTGAGTTTTTTCCTGACATTAATTGTTGCATTGACTAAAATATTTATTGTCTACTCACAACCAGAAATTTATGAAGTTGTTTTTTCAGACTAATATCTCAATTTCTTATTTTTTTTTTCAGAACTTTCTTGATAAGTATAACATATATTATTAAAATTGATATTGAACATCTTATAGTGTATGTTCATAAAAGAAATGAACTTGAAGATCCATCTGTTGTGATTATTCAATTGCTCCAATATAGTACACTAAGATGGGTTTTAAAAGAATTTTAAGAAAATATATTTTATATGAATCTCGTAGTTGAGGATATATCTTGATCCAATAAATGGATACTTGTTTGAAGCATAGTAGGCTGATCATCAATTGACAAATTAATTTTCTCAATATTAAGGGAAAGACTAAGCAGTTGAAAGTGTGAACTAGAAGTTTAAATTAACAATTTGAAATAAATTTTTATTATATCATTTTGATCATCGAAGTTCAAAACAATTCATTTGCAATGTTTATGAAAAAAATTACCAGCTGCTTATACTCCACTCAAAGTGGATTCACATATTGGACAATCTAATATTGTGAATGAGTTATAACTGCACCTGAAACGTGGTAGAAAATTTGGTTCCAATGTTAAAAGTTCTCTATCAAGAAAATAAATTAAAGTTAAAGATGACTCAATTGAGGATATGAAAACTCTAAGAGCACTTTGACATAACTTATTTTTGAGTTCCAGAAGAAGTAACTGGGTACCTGGAATTTACGAAAAAATAAAGAGATCTCTACAAATTATGTCATAAATGGAATATGATGGAACCAAAATAAAGTCAATATTGACAATGTCTTTATCTACAATATAGCATTAAAGATGATAAATGATAACGAGGATTATGAGTCAAAGTCTATCAAAGATTGTATGCAAAGTGAGAATTGACCAAAACGAACATATTCAATTGAAGAAGAATTAAACTCATTTACAAGTGATAATTGCATTTATATGAAACTCCCTAAAGGGTTTAATATATCAGAGATACCTAATTTTGGATCTCAAGAAAGCTACTCCATCAAATTGAACAAGTTTCTTTATGGACTAATTAAAACAATATGAACATGTGTGCTATAATTGTCTCGGTGAATATTTTCTATAATAGTTATATATGTGGATGACATAAAAACATTGGAACTCCTCATGAGATTCCAAAAACTATAAATCACTTAAAGAAACAATTTAAGATAAAGGACATAGACAAGACAAAGTCATGTCTAGGTTTATAAATTGAGCATTTGGGTAGTATAATATTTGTATATTAAAAATATTATATAGAAAAGATGTTAAAACGTTCATATATAGACAAATCTTGTATGTCGTGTATATTAGATCATTAGATGTGTAGAAGATTCTTTTAGACCTCGAGATGAGGATGAAAAACTAATTGGTCATGAAGTACCTAAGCTCGGTGTAATTCAAGCACTAATATATCTTGTTTATCATACACACCATGATATATCAATTTATATTACTTTATTAACAAGATATAGTTCTTCACCTACACGAAGATATTGAAACAAAGTCAAACATATAGTTCGTTATTTTAGCAGCAAAAGGACATGAGTTTTCTTTATTCCAAGGTATCTAAATTATAATTAACATGTTATGCTAAAACAGGCTACTTAACATATCCTTATAATGGTAGATCACAAATATGCCACTTGTCTACTTACCATTTCATGGAGATCTATAAAATAACTCATGGCAACAACTTCATCAAATCTTGCATAACTATTAGAACTACATAAAGTCGCTTTCAAGAAGAACTTTTTGTTGGTGCAAAGGTAGAATAAATGATGAATGGAAATATTCTATTCAGAGAATGACGGCTACAAAACATGATAAAAGTTACAATGATTGTTACCCTATTTATAAGCTAAAACTAGGGTTACTAGAATAAGATAAAATACTAAAATACCCTCTAACAAACTTAGGGGCTAAGGAAATAGTACAACTAATAAATATGAATTACTTCTAATACCATCCCTTAATTCATATTCCATCAAAACTTGTAACACCAATTTCATCCCTTAATCTGAGAAATTGATCAGTCTTGATAGCTTTCGTCAGAACATCTGCCAACTGTTTCTGAGTGCTGCAGTGTACAACTTCTAACACTTCCCTCTGAACTTGATGTCTCAGAAAATGATACTTGGTCTCAATGTGCTTGCTTCTCCCATGCAACACTGGGTTTCTGGCAAGATTGATTGCAGACTTGTTGTCAATCATCAGCTTCAGAGGTTTGTTTACTTTAATCTTCAGATCCTGCAATAGATTTAGAATCCACACGGCTTGGCATGCAGTAACAGCACCTGCAATGTATTCAGCTTCACAAGTTGACAACGCCACAACAGGTTGCTTCTTGGAACACCAAGAAATGGGACCTCCCAGAAATTTGAATAAGTACCCAGACGTACTTCTTCTGTCAACTCTGTCTCCACACCAATCAGAATCTGAATAACTCAGAAGTTCTGACTCATCCTTTCTTCCAGAAGGAAATAATACTCCATACTTCAGAGTTCCCTTGATATACCTCAGAATCCTGACTGCAGCTTGGTAATGGGACCACTTAGGTTTACTCATGAACCTACTAACCATCCCAACTGAATAGAAAATATCAGGTCTGGTATTGCACAAATACCTCAGAGAACCAACCAACTATTTGAAGGTTGTAGCGTCCACATCCTTTCCATCAGAGTCAGAATCCAGTTTCTGATTTGTATCAGAAGGTGTGACAGCAATCTTACAATTCTTCAGATCAAATCTCTTCAGAAGTTCTAATTCATACTTGAGCTGATGCAAAATAATACCTTTCTCAGAGTATCTGAATTCCATCCCTAGAAAGTATGTCATTTTTCCTAGATCAGTCATTTCGAATTCATTCATCAGAACTTTCTTGAACTTGGCTATCTCCTGTTCAGAACTTCCAGTCAACAGTATATTATCAACATATAAACATACCAGAGTCATATTTCCTTCAGAAGTATGTTGAACATAGACACCGTACACCATCTCACATTTCTGAAAGCCTTGCTTCTTGAAAAATGAATCAATCTTCTGATTCCAAGCTCTGGGCGCTTGTTTCAATCCATATAGAGCTTTGTATAATCTGTACACCATCCCTTCCTGATTCTTTTTCACAAATCCAGGAGGTTGTGACACGTAAACTTCTTCTTCTAATGGACCGTTCAGAAATGCAGATTTTACATCTAAATGCATCAGAGGCCAATTCCTGTTAGCAGCTATTGCAATCACCATTCTGATTGTTTCATGTCTTGCTACAGGTGCAAACACTTCAGAGTAATCCAGCCCAGGTTTCTGTAGAAATCCTCTGGCTACCAACCTTGCTTTATGTTTGCCAATTGAACCATCTGGCTTTAACTTCTTCTTGAAAACCCATCTGACGCTGATGGCTTTCTTGTCTTTTGGAAGTTCTGTCAACTTCCAAGTCTTGTTTCTCTCTATAGCATCAAGTTCTTCTTTCATGGCCTTCAGCCAGAGCTTCTGCTTAAGAGCCTCTTCTGTACTTATGGGTTCAGAGTCTACTAACATGGCACACTGAATAACTTCTCCTTCAGAGTCTACTTCAGTGTCTTGCAGCATGTCAAATTCTCCATATCTTCTGGGGATATTTCTGATTCTTTGTGGTCTCTGAACTTGTTCAGAGTCTTGAGCTTCAGAGTTTCTAGCTTCAGATGGTTGACTTCCTCCAGAGCTTTGATCATCTTCAGGGTCTGGCATATTTCCAGAGTCTGAATTGCCACCAGAATCTGGATTACCATCAGAGTCTGGGTCATCAGAGTCTGGATCATCAGAGTCACCTTCATCTTCTGAGTCTTCTCCAGAGTCAAACTCACTATCAGAATCAGAATCAACGTCTTCAGAAATTCTTAACTCTGACCTTTCTTCAGAGGTTCTAACATCAGAATCAGATTGAGACTTATCCCAATTCCAAACTTCTGATTCCTTCACAATCACATCTCTGCTGAATTCAATTTTATTGGTTTCTGGACAATAGAGCTTGTATGCACCTGTACTGTGGTACCCTATCAGAATCATCACTTTGCTTCTATCATCCAGCTTTTGTCTTCTGGCTTCTAGAACATGTTTATAGCAAACAGAACCAAACACCTTCAGATGACTAACACTTTGCTTATCTCCAGTCCACTTCTGTATTGGAACTATTTCCTTCAACTTCTTCGTAGGACATCGGTTGAGTACATACGTTGCAGTGGCAACAACTTCTCCCCAGAGCTTCTGAGGAAGCTTCTTCTCCTTTAGCATGCTTCTCACCATATCAAGCAAAGTGCGGTTTCTTCTTTCAGCAAGACCATTGTGTTGAGGGGTATAAGGAGCAGTAACATCATGCTCAATTCCATTCTCCTCACAGAACTTCTGGAACTCTTTGGAGTTATACTCACCTCCACCGTCAGTTCTAAGAATCTTCAACTTCTGACAACTCTGATTCTCAGCCTTCATTCTGAACTTCTTGAATTCATCAAACACCTCGTGTTTAAACTTAATAAGGGATACCCATGTCATTCTTGTGAATTCATCAACAAATAACACAAAGTATTTATTCCCTCCAATCGATGCTACTGGAAATGGACCACACACATCAGAATGTACAACTCCCAAGACATGTTTTGCTCTTGGAGCAGTTTCTGACGCAAATGGCAATCGTGGTTGTTTTCCTTCCATGCAAACTTTGCATGACTTTTCAGGCTTCTTAATTGCAGGAATTCCATGTACCAACTTCTTTGAATTCAGATGTTTTAAGCTTCTGAAATTCAAATGACCAAATCTTCTGTGCCACAGCTCACTCTCCTTCTCAGCACTTGTTGCACTAAGACATTCTGAGTCTGCATTTCTGACATTCACCTTGAATGTTCTATTCCTTCCCTGTTCTGACTCCATAATCAACTTCTGATTGCAGTCATACAGCTTCAGAAGATTGTCCTTCATGGTAACTGAAAAACCTTTCTCAATTAATTGTCCTACACTCATCAGATTGCTTCTGATGCTAGGTACATACCACACGTTCTGAATCAATGCTGTTTTCCCATTGTTCAGAATCACTCTGACATTTCCCATACCTTCTGCATTAAGATATTTGTCATCAGCACATCTGATCTTTGTCCTCTTTTCAGAGTCAAAGTCAACCAGCCATTTCTTGTTTCCAGTAAGATGATTTGAACAGCCAGTGTCCATATACCACCAGTCTATCAGATCCATATTATCAGATTCAGAGGCCATCAATAGCATAGATTCGTCATCAGAACTTCTGGCTATATTTGCTTCTTCTGATTTTCTCTCCTTGTTTGACCAACAGTCTCTAGTAAAGTGATCAAACTTCTTACAACAGTAACATTGGATTTTCTTCTTGTCATACTTCTCTTTTCCCTTCTGAGCATTCTTTTGTCTATCAGAGGTTGAGCTTTCTGACTTCTGACCACCATCAGATCTTCTCCTGGCTTCTGACTGCTTCTGATACCTCCTATCAGAAGTTGCTTTCAGAGCCTGCTGCTCTACTTCCCTTTCAGAAGTTCTCTCAGTCAAACGCAACTCTTGCGCTTCTAGACTGCTCTGCAGCTCTTCAATTCTCATGGTGCTCAGATCTTTGGAATGTTCTATTGCTACCACAATGTAATCAAATTGAGAGGTAAGGGATCTCAATACCTTCTCCATGATTGTTTCTTCAGAAAGACTTTCTCCACACGCTTTCATCTCATTAGTGATCAGAATCACTCTGGAGATGTATTCAGAAACTTTCTCATTATTCTTCATGTTGAGATTCTCATATTGCTTTCTCAAGGACTGAAGCTTCACCTTCTTCACTGATGCGTCACCACCATAACATCTAACCAGTGTGTCCCACGCAGCCTTTGCTGTCGTTGAATCTGCAATCTTGTCAAACACATTTACATCAACACATTGATGAATGAAGAACAATGCTTTCTGATCCTTCTTCCTTACTTCTTTCTGTGCGTTTTTCTGTTCATCCGTCGCATCTGCTGCTACCGGAACATAACCATCAGTGACAAGATCTAGAACATCTTGAGCACCGAACAGTACACGCATTTGGATCATCCAACGATTCCAGTTTTTACCGTCAAATACTGGAAGTTTGGTGTTCATGTTGTCGTTTCCGTTCATCTTTCTACCTTGCACAGTACACTCAGATTTCTCACACAGTGTTTCCCAACCCACAGAATTAAAATTCTGATCAGATTTTGTTCAAGATTCAACACGAATCTAAGAATCAAAATCAAACACACAAGACCTCACGTTCACTCGTGTTTCCCAATGAATCCGAACCGGAGCTCTAGATACCAATTGTTGGTGCAAAGGTAGAATAAATGATGAATGGAAATATTCTATTCAGAGAATGACGGCTACAAAACATGATAAAAGTTACAATGATTGTTACCCTATTTATAAGCTAAAACTAGGGTTACTAGAATAAGATAAAATACTAAAATACCCTCTAACAAACTTAGGGGCTAAGAAAATAGTACAACTAATAAATATGAATTACTTCTAATACTTTTAAGCAACTACTACAAAGAATATCGTCTCATATATAAATTTATGCATGAGGGGGAGAAATAAATTTATTCTGCATTCTTTTTTCCTTCCCCATGGTTTTGTCCCACTGGATTTTTCCTAGTAAGATTTTAACTAGTCAATTCTCATTCATAGGATATTGTACTCTTTTTCCTTCATTAAATTTTTTTCCACTGAATTTCTTTTAGTAAGACTTTAACTGGGCATATCATCATTGAACATTCAAGAGGGAGTATTATGAATAATATTTAATTTGGATATTCATTTTTCCTAATAATTTAATATACTTTAATTCTATGATTAAATGTAATTGATATTGATATTCAGTATTATTCATGTTCTTGCAACTAACATATATGTCCTATAAATAGGATTTATATTACTATAATATAAATGACACTTGAAAAGAATACAATACAAATCTTTATTCATTCTCTCTAATATTCCATTCTTTCTTATTATTTCATAACAAAAAAGATGAATATACTAAAATTATAGCATTTTTGGCAATTTAATTATATTTTTAATTAGTGTAAAAAAATATTGAGTTATATTTAAGTTAAAGTAAAATGAGTATTTTACTTGTGATTCATCCAATATTTTAGATATAAAAATGATTTTGTATTAAATGTGATATAAAATAGTCTCCTCAACCACATAAGTATGTGTATACAATAAATGAGTATAAAACATGGCATTTTACCAACAAAAAGAAATTAAAACAGAGCAATGAGCTGTCGCCGCCTGTGAAAAGCAACAAATGATAAGTGACCCTAACCACCACATATTTTTCGTTTCTTAAAATGACAATTTCCTCCGACCATGACCCACCGGTTTCGTTGTTTACTAGCATTCCATCTCATGACTCACCCATTCCAATCTTTTATTCTATCTATTGGTCGTTCGTTCCAAAAAAGCCTCCTCAAACTCAACCTTTTCGCTTACGTGGGACTGACTAACATTAATCTTCTTCTATTTTTCTTTTCTTATTATTTTAATACTTTTATTAACAAATCTCATAATGTCACATACATCCTCCAAAAATAAATATAAATAAATAAACAGTAGTTAAATTAATAGTCCCTGGTCTCTGGTCTCTCGGTTTCAAATTCAATGATATATTTAATCATTCCACATCTATTAAAATCATTATATAAATAAAAAAGAAATATAATATTTTTAAAAATAATTTTTACTGATATTTCCTTTTCTTTTGTATTAAATAAAAATATACCTTAATTCTTTAATAATCCTATTTAAGATATTATATATCATCTCTTATACTGCTTTTATATATATATATATATATTATATTATATAATATATATATATATATATATATATATATATATTATATATATATATATATATTATATATATATATATATATTATATATATATATATATAATATATATATATATATATATGAGTTTAATTGAAATACACTGACAGTGTAAAAGGATTTTACACCGTCAGTTAATTATAGATGTCAGATATTAAAAGAAGTTTGACTTTTATTTTAAAAATCTCTAAAGTAATACAAACGGATGAAGGTGATGAATCGACCGTGTAAAACTTTTTACGCTGACAGTGTTAGTATATAGTAATTCTCTCTCTCTCTCTCTCTCTCCTTCTCTCTCTCTCTCTCTCTCTCTCTCTTCGCTCCTCTCTCTTTCTCTCTCTCTCTTCTCTCTCTCTCTCTCTCTCTCTCTCTCTCTCTCTCTCTCTCTCTCTCCTCTCTCTCTTCTCTCTCTCTCTCTCTCTCTCTATAATATATATATTATATATATATATATATATATATATATATATATTATATATATATATATATATTGATGTTATCCTTGAACTTTTTATGTGTATTAAAATTATTTTGTATGTTTTTATTAATATATTTATTTTTATGGAATACAAATTAATTTTATAATATAATATAATAAGATAATAAAATCACAAATTTCTTAATTAAGAAAGTTCTTTTAGATCATTTTATAATTATCAATTAATGTAACCATTAATTTATCAAATACTCAAGTTAATTTATAAGCACCCAACAATCAACTATAAACTACTATCTATCCGTTATTAGATAGATAGTTTTACTATACAGAGTCTGGTCTTAAACTATTTTATAATTATTTACAAATAAATTTCTATGATCAATTATAGTTGATAGACTATGTCTATGTATGTCTTTTTTAGTAAACCTTAAACTATACTTTAGTTTTTTATTAGTTGATATCTTTAAAAAATGGAATTCAATTCGAGTGAGTGGTTAAATCTCACATTATAAATCGTAGAAATATTAAATTTGTATGAAAGATAACTCACATACTCGAAGCCTTAAATTTTAAGGTAAATATGTGGTATTAAAGTCTTTTGGATCTTAAATATTTAACTCATTGACACTCTTAATATTCTTTGGACTCTCTAATAAGTGTTATTAGAGCAATTGTTAGATCCGGTGCGGGACGAATGTGGAATCTTAATATAGATTAAGGATGGTGATGTGGGTGACTCACACTTGTAAGGGAGATTGTTAAATTCAAGTTTGAGATGTTAAAATGTCTTTGATTTTTGAACATTTATCCCATTAACAGTCCAGACACTCCCCGAACTCCCTAACAAATGGTATCAGAGCTATGGTTAGGCTCAGTAAGGGGGTGAAATCCTAGTATCTATCAATGTTAATAATATGGGTGACTAACACTTGTGAGGGAGATTATTGATTTCAAGTGTGAGTGATTAAGTCCCAGATTAACTAGAAATGGTGGAAATGATATATTTTCAAGAGAACAACACATACTCTCACTGTCTTAATATTTTGGGTGAATATGTGATGTCAATGTTTCTTGGATCTTTACTTCTTAGACCATCAACACTTTTTGAACTCTCGTGACTTTCCAACAAGTGGTATCAGAGTCATGGTTAGGCTCAGTGGAGGGGTGAAAGTGGGATCCTAGTACAAACCAAGGCTACTGATGTTGATGACTCACACTTCTGAGAGAGATTGTTGAATTCAAGTATGTGTGGTTAAGTCTCACATCGACTAAAAATATAGGAATTATTGGATACATAAGAGAAATTATCCATACACAAATTTACCTTAAAATTTTGGATGGATATGTGATATCAAAATATCTTGGATGCTGGATGTTTAGCCCAATGACACTATCATTGCTTCTGGACTCCCCGACAAGTGATAACAAAGTCATGGTTAGGCTCAATAGGAATGGAAGTTGGATACTAGTATGGATCAATGCTAGTTATGTAGTTGACTCACACTTGCAGAGGAGATTGTTGAGTTTAAGTGTTAGTGGTTAAGTCACACATCTACAAAAATTGGAGGAAATGTTGATATATAAGAGAAAAGATCCATACACAAATTGCCTTAAGGTTTTTGGTGAATATGTGATGTCAAGGTCTCTTGGATCATGAGTATTCAATTCATTAAAATTTTTGTTGCTCTCTAGAATCCCTAATAAGTGGTATCAAATCCATGGTCAGACTTAGTGGGGAGTGACAGTGAGATCCTAGTATGGATCGAGGCTAGTAATGTAGATGACTCAAACTTGGGAGAGGGGGGAGGGGGGTCGTTGAATTCAAGTGTGAGTGTTTATGTTACACGTCAACTAATAATTGAGGAAATGTTAGATATATAACCTAAATGACCCATACACAAATAATCTTAGGGTTTTTGGTGAACATGTAGTGTCAAGGTCTCTTGGATCCTAGTCGTTTATCCCGTTGACACTTTCACCATTTCCCAAACTCCCCAACAAGTAGTATTAGAGTCATGGTTAGTCTTAAAGAGAAAACGGAAGTGAAATCTTAGTATGGATCAGGGCTAGTGATGTGGGTGACTCACATTTGTGGGAGAGAGTATTGAATTCAAGTGTGAGTGACTAAGTCCCACACCGGCTAAAAATGGTGAAAATATAAGATTTATGTGAGAGATGACCCATATACTTGATGCTTTAAGGTTTTGGTATATTTTTGGTATCAGGGTCTCTTGAATTTTGAACGTTTAGCTCATTGACATGTTAGGTGCTCCTCGTACTCCTAACAAGTATATAGATGAAATTTACCATTTATTTTAATATATTTGACATTTTAGAAAGGTAGACTTTAAAATAATTCAGGGTGTGCCACTCTTTTCAAGGTCATTCTAACTTCTTTACCTACTTATAGTTTGCAATTTTTTTTCTTCTTAATATATTTGTGAGACATTGGCATGGTAAGACGAATTGATCCATGCCCGTGGTTGATTGAAATAATAATATTACACTAACATGCTACATGGTTTAGAAATTTGTTTGCCTCAGTTGTAATACACTGTTTTGTTAGGTAAACATGTTTAGAGCTTAGAGCAATCCGACAAGAAACTTTGGGTCTCGCTTTTGAAAGATAAACCTCTATGAAGGAAATATATTCCTATGTAAGAAAAAAGATGGCTTAACTACATGAAAAGTCATCCTCAAGGCTCTTGATGTGTTGAAAGATGATTTCATTTTTAATATAAGAGATAGATATAGCAATGTTTGGTTTCAAACATGACTCTTAAAATATCATCTTTATGATATTATTCTGGATATCTCTCCTCAACTTATGAAATTGAAGATCAAGAACCTATGATGTTTATGGTAAAAATATCATTGCCAATTTAAATCTTTCGTTATCCTAAGAAGTTACTACTTCAATTCAGAAATTGCAACCAACTTCCGTTACTTCTGTTGAAGACTACTAATTCTGAAGTGAAAATCTTAGTGGTGGGGGATGTACAAATAGAAGTTGGTTTCATTATTTTTCATCTATACATCATGATTATAAATTTGATGATCACCAAAATTGAATAAGGAAGCTACCTTTTCCGCAAACGTTGAATATTTTATTTGACATGTTTGTCATAACTCTCTTCCAACCAAATTTGTCCTGCAACATCAATGTGTTAATGTTTCTCCTAAATGTCCTTATTGTGTTGGAAATCTCAAAACGATTATCCACTCCTTACTAATTTTTCCACGAGTTGTATCTATTTGACGTGGATGTGACTTTCTGGATATCCATACTCGGTTTCTTGAAATTGATAATGTGAGTTTTAAATTATATATAAAATATGGTTACCGAGGTAGGTAATAAGCTCCTTTGATTATGTGGAGCCTGTGAGGCACAAGAAATATACTTGTCTTTGAAGGAACATTGTTGTTGTCTACATCTACAATTGCTTATCTTTTTCACAACATCACATATCATAACGAGAATTTGGTAACTCAAATTTCATCTTGCCTTACCTCTTCCAAGTGAAGTGTTTTAGAACCATGATTACAATGAGACTTGGGTTCTAAATTTTAATGGCAAATGCATTACAAAACGAGAAATATAAGTTAAGGTGGTTTGGTGCTTAACTCAGATTGTGCTAATGTGAGTTTGTCAAACATTTTACACGCAGAGACCGAAACTCTGTAAACAAAAATTACATTTTTTGATGCAAAGTTTGAGAAATTCGTGTTTTTTTTACTCCTTCTATGTTATGATGTTAGTGGCAAAAAGAACATTGATATTTCATCATTATGTTATCTTCTTAGAATTAATTTAAAGACAAGTTCATCCACCACATTTACAAAGAATGACTCTTGTGTGTATTATATCTTTGTCAAGTTAAAAGCTAATCATAGATAATCTCTTTGTGATGGTGCACGAGTGATTGTCTTGTCTCTCTTCAACACTATTAACAATATTGTATGAATATTATTTATTAGAAGATACTCCTTTATTTAATTTTTTTCTTTTTTTCTTTTTTCTCTCATGTAACTACAAACATAGTGTTCAAGTAAAAATTCTTCTGAAAGATTGATATGTTTAATATAAGATTCGGATCAAATATACCAATTTTTTTGATACACTTTTTTCTTATATTTAAAATCAAAAGGATTCTTTTTTTATAAGTAAATAATCCATTCATTTGAAAGAAATCTTGTAAAAATAAGTTATAGAGGTTTTATATTTAATATATTTATTATTTTTATTAAATGTTACTTTAAAAAATAATCATATAAAATTATAAATTATTTTATAATATAATATTATTTTTCATATTATATCTCTAAATATTTATTACTTTATTTTTAAAGTTATTTTATTATATTTTTCACACACTTAATAAAAATTAATTTAATAAAATAAAAGTTAAATTATATTTTGATCTCCCAATATTTTCGGAATTACGAATTTAACCTCTAATTTAAATTCAAAGGATTCTGAACAGTTTTAATCCCCTTATTTTCAATAATATATTTATATAGAATGATTTGTTATGTTTCACAAATAAATTATAATTTGAAAAACTTTTAAGTGTAAAAAAATAAGAAGAGATAAAAAATTATTTAAATTTTAAATAAAAATGAAAAATGTTTAAATTTAAAATATAAGAATCAATTTTATGAATTAGATAAAATAAGAGATTAAAACTGTAATTAAAATTAAAATAAACTATAATTTTAATATTTATGAAAAGAATTTAATTGAAATATACCGACAGTATAAAAGGATTTTATATTATCAATTAATCTTACACGTTGGATATTAAAATAAATTTAATTTTTATATTAAAAATCTATAAAATAATTAAAACGGGTAATCATGATGAATCGTGTAAATTTTTTTATGGAGACCATACATATTAATTAATCCTTTATTAAAATATAAAAATCAAGTATGATAAATTTAAGGAGAATACCCCGTGGTAATATTGTTTTTTAGTTTATAAGAAAGAAGAAATAGAAAAACATTTTGACATTTCTCACATTTTAATATATACTTATTTTCTCCTCTTCACATATAAATCACTAGCACCCCTCTCCAATTTTTCTCCTTCCCTTTTCCAATCTCTCATCTTCTCGGTTTTCCAAACCCTTTCCCTCTTCTTCTCAAAATCCCAAACATGCAAGTTCCCTTGATCGACAGACTCGGCGATTTCCAAGCGGGTTTCAACTCATTGCAAAACCCACCTCTCCCTTCTCAAATCGCTACCACCTCCTTCAACGGTCTCCAATCAGTATCCATAGCTTTCAATTTCTGTAAATGGGGTGCTGTCATTCTCGCTTTAGTCGCAACGTTCGGCAGCATAATCAACAAACTCACCATATTCATCATTCATCTCCGTAAAAAAGCTTCATCCCTTCCGTCAATCGCTTTCGACGATGATTTCAGCTCCGACGAAGATGACGACGACGTCGTTAGCTTATCTTCGTCATCGGACTTTGAAGGTGAGGAGCCATCTGTGTCATCTTCCTCAAGTTTCAACGATTTTTTTAGAATCAGAGGAAGCAGTATAAACGACGAGTTCCAGACTCAAAACGGTGGACATCAACGACAGCGCAGTATCGGTGACATTTTTTCCCTTTTTGAATTAGCTAACAGTGAAAACGTTGTTAAGCTTTGGGACAGTATAGGCTTCGGTTTAGGTTTAGATTTCGATGAATACGAGGACGGAGTTATTTCCTCAAACGACGTCGTAAGCAACCAAAACGCGCTTTCAACTCACGTGGATTCACCAGCGGTAGTTGTTTCCGCAAGTGAAGGCGCGCGTGGTAATCTCGCCGTTGAAATTTGGGACACGCGCCTCCGTAAACGGAAGCCTTCTGTTGTAGCTGAGTGGGGGCCCACGGTGGGGAACACGGTTCGCGTTGAATCTGGCGGCGTTCAGAAGGTTTATGTGAGAGATGACGGACGTCAACGTTTGACGGTTGGTGATATGAGAAAAGTCAGTATTCCTTTAGGAAACGTAACGGAATCTGACGCGGATAACACCTGGTGGGATGCGGATGCTGTTATTGTTTCTGATGAATCTTACTTGGAACATTAATCAATGTTGCACGCAACTTTGTAAAATTGGAATATTGGAATTTTATTTACTAATTTAATTTCGGTTTGATGCTAAAAAAATTAATTTATAATATAGGAAAATAAGGCATCGAGATTATTTGAAAAATTGCTTAATTGTTGTATTGTTTATTGTTTAAAGTTGACAGCTGTAAATGAATAAATTAGTTCTTCGAATTTGTACATTGGTTTCTAACTTGGTATTAAACGTGTGGTTGAAAATAAGCGATCTTGCTTCTAGATTATTAAGATATGGATAGCTTCCTTGATGAATGTTTCATAAATGCATTTTAGGTAGCTTCCATAAATGAAAGTTTTATAAATATTACTCATCTCCCTATCAGTCAAAAAATATAATTAATATTATATAAAAAAAAATAGTTAACCATCCTATCGGTAACGCCACGGACTTTTCTTTGCGAGATTATTTAAAACTGTATTTTTTTTTAAATTGCTAATATATTTTTTTGAAAGACAATATTTTCTTTAAATAACCAATTGAACAAGAGTTTTTAAATTGAGAAAAATCCACCTCCAAGTTATAAAAAGAATTGAAATTACAATAATATAAAACCAGAATTGATTATTGATAGGTATTATCAAAATATTTTTTTTTATTCTTGCGTTTTGCACAACAAACATCCATGATCTTGTAAAAGTTAAGAACACGATGTATGAGACGTACTAGACTATCGAAATATCATCTCGATTTATAAAATAATTTCAATAATCCTATTTGATACTCACTTAAAACATATCTCTCTATTTGATATCTACTTGCTAAAAGTATAATAGTTGAGAGAGAATGAGAGTCTCTTCACGCAGGGATTACAAGAGACTATATGTGTTATTTGGGGAATGAATGAATGGATTCTTCCAATTTTAGGATTGAGGTATTTATAGAAGATCCATTGGATCTGACTAGAAAGTGATAGAAATCGTTTTCCTAGTTTACTAATCATATATGTGGGAATGAAAGAAGATTGATTCTTCCTCAAATTATGGGGGAGACGATTTTCTTCCCTTGATTACTATCTTCAAACAATTATTTCTTGGACACCTTATATGCTACATGTGTTAAATGAGATAGGGTTAGCAAATTTCATATTTTGGATCTTGATATTATGATTTTCATAGTACTTTAATTTCTATAAAAAAAAACATTAAAGACACATTCGGGTCCATGACGTTGTTTCTTGTCCAGTGCTTGATTCTTGATCTGAATTGTTCTCTTCTCTCTTCTTCTTCTTTTATGTATCTTTGATGATTAAGATATTTTTATTTATTTATTTATTTATTTATTTGTGGGACAACTAGAAAGAATGAGAATCGTTGTATTTGCTTTTCTAATGGTGCACATTTATAGACATCTTATTCCAACAGTCATATCTCATCACAACAGTCATGTCCCAATAACCATGAAGAGAGAGAAGATGAATTTAAATTTTATTTTAAAATTCAAAATAAAAATTACATTGACTTAATTATCCATCAAGCTAAACAATCATCACATTAAAATATCTTTTATTTAAGTCAATCTTTAATTTACACGAGTGATATTTAATGAATTAATAAATTAATCCAATAATCTCTCACTTGACTCATGTAGAAACTTGATGTTTCAATGTTATACCATAATTGTGCACCACTCATTAAAAGCACCAAATCATTATCTTTAATGAATTGAAATGATCACATTATGACGGTCATAAACTATTCATCAACTTGATTTCTTCCATGTATCATACATCAATCCAATTTAAATAACTTTAAAGGATACAATGATCTGTCTTTCATGTCTTTATAAAGAAACCATTGTCGTCACATATTAATAGTAATATATAATATGAATAACAAAACTCAATAGAAACATAACCTTAATTGAATTCACAAGTGTCATATAATATGAACATTAAACTATATATATATATATATATATATTATATATATATATATATATATATATATATATATATATATATATATATATATATATATATATATAATATATATATATATATATATATATATATAATGTTAACAAGGACTTTTACATAATGCCCATCCTTTCTACATGGCCAACAAATGTCTTGGGTGGTAAACCTTTAGTTACCGGATTCACTATCATTAAATATGTACTAATATGTTCAGATGACACTTTTTTATGCATTTCTTCTTTCACTAATAAGTACTTCAATTCCATATGTTTAGCACCTTTGGAATACTTATCATTCTTAGAGAAGAAGACAGCTGCATAATTATCACAATAAATCCTTAGCAACCTAGCTATATTGTCGACAATACCAAGCCATAAGATGAAGTTCCGTAACCACAATGATTGAATTGTGGCTTCAAAGTATGCCATAAATTCCGCCTCCATAGTAGAGGTTGTAATGATGGACTATTTTCCACTCTTCCATGATATTTCTCCTCCAACCAGAAGAAAAACATACCCAAATGTGGATTTTCTTGAGTCCACACATCCTGCAAAGTATGAATCTGAGTAGCCAACCACTTCAAGTTGATCTGATCTTCTATAAGTGAGCATGTAATCTTTGGTGTCGTGTAAGTACCTAAGAACTTTTTTTGCAGCTTTCCAGTGATCCATTCAGGGATTACTTTAATATTGATCCAACACACCAACAACAAAACTGATATGCGGTCGAATACATGTTTGGGCTTAAATCAAGCTGATGCATAGGGAATAAACTCCATTTCTTTTCGTTCTAATTCATTTTGGGACATTACATTTGACTAATTTTGTCCCCTTTATGAATATAAACTATCCCAACAGAGCATTTACCATTATAAATCTCTCTAATATTTTTTTATATAGTCTTTCTGAAACAATCACAACAGTCCTTGTGATCTATTACAAAATATTTCTATTCATATCACATATGATGCCTCACTCGTATCCTTCATTTTAAATTTATTAGAGAGAAACTTCTTTACATCATGTAACAAAGAAAAATCCTTGACAGTAAGTAAAATATCATCAACGTATAAGACAAAAATAATGAATTTTCTTCCACTGAGCTTCATATAGATACATCGATCTACGGTGTTCTCTACAAAATCATATGATAAAATAATATTATTAAATTTAAGATACCATTGCCAAGAAGCTTGCTTTAGTCCATATATTAACTTATTTAATTTATACACTAAACTTTCTAGAAACTTTACAAATGACCCTAAACATTGTCCTTTCTAATCAAGTTCAAAGACAACCTGTTGGACCTTTCCTATGTCTCTAAGATATACAATTATCTTCTATATTATCCTCTGTATTAGCTGCAAGTTTCTCATTCATGATCAATGTCATGTCTAAGTCCATAACACTATACTAGTAACCGTAAATATTTAAAACATGCTCATATGTTAATGTTTTGATTAACTTTCATGGATTCAAACTAATCATCTTTAAACATATATAAAAGTTCACTTTTGGATAAAAACTTAAATACATTTCAATAAATTTTAATGATGTTAAATAAAGATATTTTAATGGACAATAAAATCACTTACAAAATACATGTATATCTTTGGATATACAAACAACAAATATGTCAACAATCATCTTAACTTTATTAATTATAAGTCATGATCCATCTTTGGATGATCTATATATATCTTATAATAATAAATATTATTGAACATAAATATGTTTCTCACATAGTATCCAAGTCAAGTTAATTACATAACTTGAAATCATAAATTTTAATTAATTTGACCACTTTGATGATTAACAAATTTATAATTCAAAATTATACGGTACACATTTCACTTCAAAATTAAATAATAAATTGAAGTTTATAATTAAAATTCAATTATAAATTTTTATGAATTTGTCACTTTGGTGATAAACAAATTTTATTTTAATAAATAATTTTAAAATATAAATGTAATATTTTATTCATAATTTGATAAATAAATAAAAATATATATTACACTAGTATTATTTATCAAAATTGAATTGTATAATTTAAAATTACAAATTTTAATATATTTGACCATAGAGTAGCATTTACACAATACACAATATGTATCAGGTTTAATTTCAAGTCTCTTATGAAGAAAATAAATTCACTTATCCATCTTGTTGTAGTATTTTGATATAATAATAATATTTTTATGATGATTCCATTAATGTACAAAAATCCATTAGTGTTAAAATGTCGATCACTATTCATGAAGCCACATCAATTATGCAATGTATAAAATTAAATTGAACAATACTACACTGTTTGCACTTTATATATATTATATATATTATATATATATATATTATATATATATTATATAATATATATATATATATATATATATAAAGAGAAAATATGATTTTGGTGTAGCTTTTTTTTCTTCAAAATATATCCTTTTCAATTTTATTTTAAACTTTAACTTCTCTTTCCCACAAATGACGGTTATATAACGGTTTATTATTTTTCGCACTATTATCTTTATAAATAATTAAAAATAAAAATAAAATTAAATAAAAATATAATATAATTTATATTTTATGTGAATCTGTATTTGAGAAAGCGGACAGACGGGCACTCACGTGCCCGTCTGATCGCTAGGATATATATAATGTAAATGTATATTCGTGTGTAATTGACCATTACAGGATTTTAAACGTTTCTCCACATATATGAAAATAATTTGTTTAGTTATTATCATGTGGTAAAACATGTTTTCTCATTATATCATCATACAATATCAATTTATTCTGAAACGATACTCACTCTCAATTATACACTTTCATGATTCTTCATTATATATATATATATATATATATATATATATATATATATATATATATATATATATATATATATATATATATATATATATATATATATAATAATATTGATGACGTATACATATTACTTTTATTTAAGAAAAATTCTTAAATGAAAACAACCATAACATATATAGCTATAGTATAACTAATAATAATTTTTTTATTAATTAAAAAATAAAAATAATTTTTTTCTCTTCTTCATATCACAATCATCTAATAAATCCAATTACAAAAAAAGTTAAATTTTAAATAAATTTAAATTTTTCTTTCTTTTTATTGGATATTTATAAAAATATAGATTTATGTGTGTTTTCATATAAATATTTCTCTTTGTTCAAATATTTGAATTATGTATTATACGAAAACAGAAATCATATACTTCTTTTACTATGTAATTCAACATCGATCACTTACCTTATATACTTAAAATAAAACGCGGGAAATGGTTGGTCCGAATTTGTGTTTCAACATGATACTCATTAGGAACCGGAACAAATAAACATTTTAGTTTACATTATCTCTAATTAAAAATTCTATGCTATATATTTAATTATTTATCAAAAACTCATAATATCGGTAACTTTGCTCTATTATCAACCGTTAACAAATTTCATATTTTGGATTTTGATATTATGATTTTCACCGTACTTTAATTTCTATAAGAAAAAAACATTAAAGATGTATCAGAGTCCACGATGTCGATTCTTATCCAATTCTTGATTCTTGATCTGAATTGTTTCATTCTCTCTTCCTTCTTCTTTTATATATTTTTGATAATTAAAATATTTTTATTTATTTATTTGTGGGATAACCAGAAAGAATGAGAATCATTGTACTTGCTTTTTTAATGATGCATATTTATAGACATCTTATTTCAACAATCACATCTCATCACAACACTCATGTCCCAATAGCCATGAAGAGAGAGAAAATGAATTTAAATTTTATTTTAAAATTCAAAATGAAAACTCCCATTGACTTAATTATCCATCAACCTAAACAATCATCACATTAATGTATCTTAAGTCAATCTTTAATTTACATGAGTCATATTTAATGGATTAATAAATTAATCCAACAGATAGATCATGGATTTCAGTTTGGACGGGGAAACCTAAGCTCAATCGAGCGATTTGAAGTGCGTTATCTTGATTCGATTCACATGCATTTTAATGTCATTTCATATGTTTTTTTTATTGTGTTACGTTGGTATTATTCATATATTTCAGGTACTTGTTGATTTGAGGCTTGTGCGGGTTAGAACAAAGAGAAATGGAGCGAAAATAAGACAAAATACAATGTTGTTGCTATCATGACGAGTTTTTAATAGGTTGACGCCCATCAGCCTGAGCAAAAATGAAAACAAAGAAAATCAGCAGGTTGACGCCCGTCAACCAACTCAATTCCAGAATTTTCGCCCACTATCTCAGACTTGATTTTTCCACTTTCCTTATTTTTTCCCACCACTTCCATCCATTATGTAACAGTTATTCTACACGAATTTCCGTTATAAAAGACCCTTTGGAGCTCAGTTTTCATTATCCAAACTTAGTTATAGTTTTAGGCAGAAAAATTCACATATTATAAAAGCACTTATTTTTCACACTGAGAGATAAGTGCACATTAGATTTAAATTTTGGAGATTTGCTATCTGTTCTTGGATCGTTCGTAGTGTAATCTTGCCGCCATAATTTTTCTGAATTTTTATTCTAAAACTATTCGGTACCTATTTTGGAAGCCTATATATATATATATATATATATATATATATATATATATATATATATAATATATATATATATATATTTTGTTGTTGTTCTTCTTCTTAATGTTATTATAATCTTTTGGTCCATGTATCTTTTTTTTTGTCTGAGTCAATATATCTCAGTTTTGTTGTGTTGATTTTAATCCCTAAAGGTAAAATCCGCAAGACTGCGAATTTTACTGCGAATTTTGTCTTTAGAGACTAAAACCAACACAAAAAGTGAGATATAGAGACTCAGACCGAAAAAAATTATAGGAATTAAAATAAAAAACTCGCTAACTTACAGGGACAACAATATATATTATATATATATATATTATATATATAATATATATATATATATTATATATATATTATATAATATTATATATATAATATAATATATATATATATATATATAATATATATATAATATATATATATATATATATATATATATATATATATATATATAACCGTTACTATTACTAGTATTTATTATTATTAAATTTAATATGTTTAATTTATTTAGAGTGAATTTTTATAACAATAGCTTTTATGTATTAGTTATGTCTGACTAAATTATTATAGTTCGAAATGTGAGGATCTCATTTCGACGATACTCAGATTTAAATCGTAATTAGATAAGTAAATTAGAATTTATTTTGAGACTGATTATTAAACTATTTTTAATTAAAATAATTACCACGAAAGCGTAATTTAGAGATACTGGTTCAGTTTCGAAAGAAAGGACATATTTGACTTAGGTAAAAATTTAAAATTTTAATTAAGTAATATGCGAAAGCAAGACTTCCTTTGAATTGTAAAACATAAATATTTCAAAAATAGATTTTAAGAGCATAAAGGGACACACGAAAGCCGGCGTTTATGAAATTAAAATTTGGTATTAGACAAGCGAAAACCGATAATACATTTAAACTTATTTTTCACCTTAAACAACTTTTTAATTAATTGAAAGTAATTAATTTTCTAAAACAAAAGTTTTGCACTTTAACACGCTACACACGCAAAAGCTGGAGTATAGATTTTAGGCAAAAACTTGGTTTTAGTTGCGCGAAAGCAAATAATTTATTTAAATTAATTCTTTTTGTTAAGAGAAAATACTATACCGATTTAATTAATTAATACAATGCTTTTTCGAGTACCAATGATCGATGCAAGCCACATTCTGGTATTTGTTTTATTAAATTTTCAAAACGAACTAGTTTTAAATTCCCTCTTATCAAATTTCATCACCTTAGATTTAAATAGCAACAATAGATAACGGTAGGTTGATATTTGGTCCATGTGGGTTCGATAATCTCTTATATTACTATGATATTTCCGTGCACTTGCGGAGAGCATCAAGTTTTTGGCGCCATTGTCGGGGACCCCAAAAGTCAATATTGTGACTTTGTTGTTACGTCGTATAGATTAAGGTATTTTTGTTATTTCCCCCTCTTTCGGTTGTATGCCAAGTACCCGCTCAATCGGGGACAGTTAGAACAACTGATTGACGAAGTCAAGCGTTTTATTCACCTAAACGCTAAATCGAACAACTTCGCGCCCAATTTACCATCCATATAGCTGCCAACAATAAACGTCCTCTTAAGGACTATGCCGTTCCATCCCAAGACGAGCCTCATTCGAGCATAGCTCCCCCAACTGTTTAAGCTTACAACTTTGAACTCAAACCCTCTTTGCTGCAAATCATGCAGCAGAACCAGATCTTTGGAAGCCCTATGGAGGATCCAAATCTTCATCTTTCTGTGTTTCTTCAGTATTTCGACACATACAAGAGTAATGGCGTCGACCCCAAAGCCATTAGATTATATCTTTTTACTTTATCCCCCAGGGATAGAGCCATAGCTTGGCTACAGTCCCTCCTAACTAATTCCATTACGACATGGAACAAGCTCAATAAGGTTTTCCTTGCTCGATATTTTCCCCTTCTAAAATGGCAGTTTTAAGGAATCAAATCACTTGTTTTAGACAAGCTGATGGAGAATCTTTCTTTGATGCTCTGGGAAAGGTACAAAGATATGATAAGACTTTACCCACATCACGACTTAGAGCAGTGGCTAGTTATTCATGCTTTCTATAACAGTCTCCTATATAACACGAGGATGACAATCGATGTTGCTGCTAGAAGAGCTCTAATGGACAAACCATTCATCGAAGCCTATAATCTTATTGAAAACATGGCCCAAAACCATTATCACTGGGGTAACGAGCGCGCCCCTGTTGAAAGGTCTCAAACCAAATAAGGTATGTACGAAGTAAAAGGCCTAAATCATGTTAGTGCTAAAGTAGATGCCCTTACTCAGAAGATTGATAACCTAACCATTATTCCCGCAACTACCATAGATGCAGTTAACCCTCTAAGAACAAAGTTGGTTCTACAATATATCTCTAAGATTTTGATGATAACAAAGGATGAAACAAAAATTGTACTCTAACGAGATTTTTTCTTAGTATGCAGGACTCTGACCATTTATGCAGGATTCTGACCATACATCAGATATAAAATTACATCAGATATAAAATATTCGATGACCAGATGCCACTCAGAAAGGATGCATCCAGAAGGTTCTGATTCTGATCAACGCAGAAACCAGTGCAACATTAAGAAGTCAGAAGCTTCGATAAAAGACTACTAAATCCAGACTCTAATACTAAAGAAGTCTAGAGCATTGAGAAGCTCTGATGGGATCATACATAATCATCCTCTAAAGACAAACTCTGATATATCAAGACTCTGACGTAGACTCACCAGTCCAGAATGCGTAACCAAAAAGAAGCTTAATATGGAAAGAAAGTATTTCAAGAAGGGAATAATGAGGCGGGCAAAACTGTTTTAGAAAGAAACAAGGAGAGTAATGACATTAATCACTCTTCAATGACCAAGATTCTGTCTTCACTCCAACGGTCCTTCACAACGACTATATAAAGAACGAAATACTTCACAAGAGAATACACCTGAGACACACAAGAAATATCATTCATCCTCTCTCATTTTCACGAGCTGCTGCTCTTACGTGAAAAGCTATTGATCTTATAATTATGTAATATTTGCTTTTTGTTAGAAGCACTTTACATTACAATTTACTCTTGCTTAAACTACTTCCTCAAGTGACTCTGCGCAGTCTGAATACTTGAGAGGGATGAGAGATTATTCTCTTAGACGTTTGGTTATGTAATCTTTCAAGATTAGTGGATTAAGTCCTTTTTGAAGGCAAAATCACCTTGGCCGGGTGGACTGGAGTAGCTTTGAATTTCAAGCGAACCAGTATAAAATTCTGTGTCATTTCCTTTTTATTCTGCGTGTGTTTGATTTCTGAAAAAGTTTTTATTTCCAAAACAATTCAAACCCTCTCCGTGAGATTTGTGGAGTAAAAGGACACATCACCTCTGATTGTAATTTTTTGTCTGAAACCTTCCCACGACTAGGCGAATTATGCGCAAGGCAAACCCTACTATAACACATATAATCTTGGATGGAGGAATCATATAAATTTCTCCTATAAGGACAACAACACTCTTTTTGCACCAAGCCCGCCTCCTACTACTCCCCCTGAATTTCAACATAACAAAGGAGCCCCTTATGCTCCTTCTACACCTAAGAAGTCAAATCTGGAACTTATATGAACCAAAACATTCATACAAACAAATTTATCAAACTGTTTACGAACAAAGTTGACACCATGGCTATCCACAACAAGATGCTTGAGACACAAATAACTCAGGTAGCCCAGCAACAAGCAAAAACTGCTGCTCCCGCTGGCACACTCTCAAGACAACCATAACCCAACCATAAAGGCCATGCCAATTGTCATACTCTAAGATCCCACATATCATTTTCACCCTTGCATATAAACAAGATAACATCTTGATCCTCCACCTCTCATCTTTAGGTTTGCTTTTTGCAGGGATCACCAATCACCTTTTTATTGGTTTTTTACCTTTGCGTTTCTATGTTCATCACTTATCTAACCACTAATCAAAATAGCAAAAATATGTTTTGTTTTCTTTAAGTTTATTATGCAAGGTAGGACTTTTCATCAAGAGCATTAAACATGGTTCCTCGGGTAGGGTTTGTTTTGATTCCTCAAGTCAAAGTGTGATTAACCATTTGTTCTCAAAGGGCTATATCTAAAATCATGATCCCTAATGTTCTCAAGTGTCTTTCAACCTTATTTTGATCAAGAGTACCCAAAGCCTTGTTGCTCATTTCTCAAGAAAAGTCAAAGGTTCATGTGTTTATTTCCATGCCTTCTTCAACAAGCTACCTTAAACTTTGAGCAATGCAATCAAGAGACACTCAAGGAAACCTTATTTTGAGTTTATATGATCATCCATGTTCCTTGAAATGCAAGAAAAGACCAAGTGCACAAGTTTACTCCAAGAGGCTTGACCAAAAAGTCAACCATTTGAAGTCAAAGTTCAAATGATCACAACTCCTTCAATTCTCAACATTTTTGAATGATTCATTTTGCATATGAATCTTCTCAATATCCTATACAACTTTTGTTTACATGACAATAGCCAATTATGCTTGGTGGACCATCAAACGTTTGGAGAAATTATAGTTCATTTGTGGACTTAGTTAAATTTGACCTATTTTTAAGTGATTTTTTCTCAACATTCAAGATTCATAGCTTCTTTAATTTTCAACATTTGAGACTCGTTCTTTTTGAAAAATGTCATTTGTGATGCCCTCTACAAGATTGGTTCAAGGATTAAAGTCAAATTATACTTGGAAGGCCATGGAATTCATCGAGGCATGACAGTTCATTTTCAACCATTTTGAGACTTAGAAATTTCTGAGTTACATGACCAATTTTTTGTGCTAACTTCAACATGCCACAACTTGGACATACTTGTTGATTTTATCCAAGTTGAATCCCTTCTCATAGGTGATATAGAGGTCCATATTTTCATACTTATGGGTGAATAGTTGAGTATTCTCCAAAAAATGACAAATTGCCTTTCCTCTTTTAGATCACTAACACCACTTACTAACATTTTATTGTATTAACTTTACTTTAATGTCATTTATCTTATGCTTTTTATTTTTTCTATTTCCTTTATGCTTTTATTTTATCATCTCATATCATATTGTTTATACTTATGCTATTTTCTCTTTGTCCATTTGGATTTCTCCTTCTTTTAAAGATATTAATAAAGGAAAAACTCTAAAAAAAATTGGTTCTCTTGATTCATGGACTTATGGTCACTATCCCTAACATTGTTGTGGAGTTATGGACTTAGGACTAGGATCTTGACCCTTGCTTTTGGAGTTATGATTTGACACCTTAGGATTTATTTGGTACCTTTGACTTTGGACTTCTTTTGAAGATTTGGCTTGGTTACTTTGGTTTCATCTGATACATTGGTTATTCTTTGTTTATTTGGCTTTCTTGAGTCTTAATCCAAAGGAGGGAATTATTGCTTGACTTATGTCATAAAGCTTGCTATCTCTTGGTTAGACATTTCCTCCTTAGCTTTTACTTTATGCTGTAGGATAGTCTCTTTTTCTCACCTTCTTCTCTGATTTTCAAAATCTCCTCTCTCTTTTCAAAAATTTCTTGTTTTCAAAACCTTTTTCTTAATAAATTCTAATACATCTTAAGTATATTCAGCCCAATTTCAAAAGACTTAAAACTGCATAACTCATTCAAACTATTTTGTGCCTTTTGTGCACTTTTTCTTTTAAAACTTTTCTCAAAGTTTATACATGAGTCATTTCCACAGTTGAGATGTAATTCTCCTATCCCCATAATATTGACAATAATTCATTTCCACCTAAGAGAGCTAATGACATACTTGTTAATCTTTATCCAAGTTGGAGCCCTTCTCTATTATGATGCAAAGTTCTCATACTTGTGGATGACTAGCTGAGTATTCTCCTGAAAATGACAAAATGTATTTGTTTACCATGAAATTGGTAAACAACCGCTAATCTTCCAAATTACCAAATTTGGTTACTTACAGGATCAATCAGATTGATCCTAGGACATGTGCTAATTATTTGTTAAAGTGAATTCTAATTAACATAAACACTTCGACAATGTTTACAGTAATAGTAATTCATGAAAATACTCACAAAAGGATACAAACAACATAAAGTAAAGAGAATATTGTAAAAATGAAGATAAATGGCAACAAAGATAAATCTTTTAAATAAAGAGATATTTCTGGAAATAAAAGATGAATTGAATTACTTCAAAGTAAATGACAATGGTGTAAATCAAACGTACATTTCTCAATTTATTGTTTCTCTACACACGAATACTTGGTAAATTTTACAGATTTTGTACACACTTTGAACACACACGATACTAGCACTAAGACCTTTTATTTATACTAATCGAAATAACCGTTTCTAACGGCTTTTCTACCATATTGAGACAAATGGCATTTTGCATGGATGCAAATATCCACTATGCTCCACATACATTTTCAAAAGTTAGATAAGAGCAAGAGTTCCCTCCTTTATTTGAATTTGAATCTCTCGTCGAACACGTCTTCAAACACTAAAAATATTTCTAAGTCCTTGCAGCATCTTAACCTTCTCATCAAGGCATCTTCAACTAGAACTCCCAATATCTGATCTAGTCGAAATATCTTCACAGGGAACTCCATTTCTTAATTCAAATATGGGCGTCAAAATTAGGAGCCATCAAATTGCCCCCCAAAAATGTCATTTTCGACACATTGAAGAAAAATACATTTTTTGAGAACATGCTTCGACGCCTTGGACAATTCTTGCATGTCACTAATGTCCCAATGTTACAAAAAAAACTTTTCAGTTTCTCCCAGCTGTCTTGTGACGTCAGAGTCATCATTACTCTTTTTCCAACAACGTCTTTTCAGACCATACCCAAATCTCTTTAATCATCACGTTTCCTAGACCCTAGGAGATAATGGGTTTAGGCATTAATTACCACATCTTCAACGCATAATCCAGGAAAGACACGTGTCCCACTAAATTGTCAACCATTAATATTGATTTGAACCGTTTTTCCTTCTAAAAACACTTATAAGAGACACACCTCATATCAATTCCATTTTTTACGCTTTCTGAAATCTCCAAACACCCTAACTTTTCATCTTCTCAAACAACCTTCAAGCAAACCCAAATTTTCTCATTTCCTTCAAAACTTAACAACAATGGCAACCTCAAGCAAAACCTCTAAGGACATAAGTAAAGCCGCCAAGGTGTCTGTCAAATCAAAACCCCCCAAGAAGATTTTAGAACTACCTCATATCACTACATTACCCGGTCCAGTAACGGTGAACAACTAATAGTATATCACAGAACCAAAAACTGAAGAACAACGTAAGATTTATGCCTCTCAGGTGCTTATTCCCATTTTTGTTTCTGGTAAAAACCATGCATTATTTGGACCTCTGCCTGATTTAGATATGGATTTTAGTAAGCTTAAGGAATACTTCCCCACTTAACACAAATGTAAACCCATACGGCAAGCCAAGAAACTTGGGGATGAACCAACTACTGCTGAAGAACCCAAAACAGATGAAACCATAGATTTAAGATTTATGAACAACAACTTTAGGGTTTTTCGTGCCACTCCCTCTTTTAAAGACCCAACCAAGTACGTATAGTGGCTAAAAAAAATAGAGAAAGTCAAAGCCCAAATTTGGAAAGATATGGGGATTTATGACCTGATAATGCTATCGAAAGTAGGCTTAGAGTATAGCTCATCTCTGTTAGTCTCTTTGTTGTACTTTTGGGATAGAATACATTACACCTTCCACCTTCCATGTGGTATGATCACACCAAATCTCTTCGACCTAGCCGCTATCACAGGGCTAAAACCTACTAGAAACACATACGACCCCAATATTGATTCTGAGGACACTATAGACTTTTCCACCTCCAGGGAAGTATATTTGACCCATATCACACACTACCATGACAAGGATACCGACGCTGTTTCTGATGTCGAACACATTGCCTTCTTATCTTTGTGGTTATCCCATTCCGTCTTTTGCTTGAAATCCCTACAAGTCGCCAAGAAGTACCTTACTCTAGTGAACCAACTGCATGCTGGACGTGACGTTTGTTTAAGCGAAATGATCCTAGTAAGTCTTTATGAATCACTGAGTGATGGAGTCACTCAACTAAATAACTTAGGAGGAGAAGGAAACCTCCTTCTCTCTGGTCCCTTTTGGCTACTACAACTCTGGCTCAATGCCACTTTCGAGGTAAGTCTTCCCAACAGAGGCCTCGTTGATGAAGAAGCTGAAGAAGTGAAGAATAGACGGGTCGAAGGAATTCGATTGGCCCAACTAACCCTCAACGACGAAGGGTAATCTCTTCGACCAACCTTCATGCACTATGTCATAATGTTCACCAAGCGCCATGTATTCACGTCGAGCATGGCCCTTTTCGCAGCCAGGGAGTGTGGTCCAAAATGGTTCACAAGGCCCTTTCCATATCCTTCCAAAAAACAAGAGACAAAATATATTCTGATTTGGGAGGCATTTTTGACTCCCAAAATCTTAACCCTTCGATTAAACCCTTCAAAGATCCAGGTCACTTTGATTTCCTATCAGCCCAATCTTGTGGCTCGACAGTTTGGGTTAATTCAGACTCTCCCAAAGTTCCTGTATGACAAAAAAGGCAGCCTTCTCCTCTACAACGTAATTCATAATGAAGCCACCACTCTCAAACAGATGGCTAGATATAATGGCAAGACACAACTTACCTTTGTCAAGTTCGAGCCTAGATTTCTCTATACTCGAGGATTTGGGAGATGGTGGAATGAATATTATACTGAATAATTTTATGATGTTCCCTATTTTATCCAACACATTGATAAAGCTTTCCTTTTTGTGCAAGAAAGAACCAAGAAAGGTACTCACACGCTCATCAAAGAAATTCAAGTGTTCCAAAATTACTTTTAAACTGCCTATAGGACCGATGACCTTAGTCAAACCATCCGCGAAGCAGCTGTCACACTAAAGGAAAATTTTTCAAAGAAAATGGAAACTTTAAAAATCCCTTCGTACGTTCCTCCTGAGAAATGCTACAAAATGGCTTTCGAACTATTTCCTTCAAAATTTCCTCGACTGCCAAATGATGACTTTGGAGTGGCCCTTGCCCCTCAATCCAGAATGGTTTATCTGTGGGGAATTCATTAAAATCCTTCGACAACAGTCATAGAAAAAAGCTAAGCAGGTGGTTGTGACTAAGCATACTCTAGACAATTTCAAAGGGTATCTTCATATAGGGATCGAAGATGTTCGCATCGAATCAGACATATATGAAGGTGTGACATGGGTTTTTTTTCGAATCATACCCCTCTATTAGGATATTCACCCTTAGCTTATAATAATGCTCTATGTTGTTTTTCTTTTAGCCACCAGGGTTCCACCCAAGAAGCCAATAATCAAAAGGCCAGTCGAAACGAAGACTGAGGGAGGCATCAAACCCACAAAGGTACACCTCTGTCTTACCCATTACTCTTTGTTATGTATAATGGTATTAATACTTCAGTATTTTCATTTAGGTTGCTCGAAAACCTCCTCTTACTCCATCAAAAATCCAAACCAAAACAACAGAAGCTCCTATTGTAGTAGATTCTGACGAAGAAGACCTGTCACCTGTTCTCGACCTCACTTCTAGGAAAAGAAAACAACAACCAAAAATCACTGAAGCTTTGAGCCAACCTCAAACAAAAATTGCCAAGAAAAGGCCTACTGCTCTAACTATTCAAGAGCCTACTCCTAAGGCCATGGCGAAGATAGCAACGACTCAGAGAGAAAGTGACAACTCCAGCCCTGAGGTTGAAGGGAACAAGGTAAATACATACCTTACTTTGCCTTTATTAGTTGATTTATTGTCTTCTACCACTTATCTTTCAATTTTTGGTTTCAGGATGGTGCAGGTACTACCGTGTACGAACAACAACTGCAACTTCCTCCATGTCAATTTCCATAGCAAATGTCCTCAACAGCACTAGCGAACCTACCTATCGACCATCATCAGAGAAAATTTCCATGAGTGAAATCAATCAACCCATTCCTGGTGAGCTTGAGACTTCGCCACCAAAAACCACTACCCAACATTCACATACCAGTGGTTCTGATCACGAAGCTAGTTCATGCGAAGAAGACCAAGCTGGAGTGAAAAAGGATACTATGGTGGTGGATGAAGAGGTTCAGGATGGAGATAAACCTGAAGATGGTTCTCCTAACATCGAAGGCACAATCCATGCCAACCAAGAGGGTAACGATGGTGAAGTAGTGGCAATGGGGGAGGACGACGAAGGCAACCAGACCCTACCCAATGTTGGACATGATGGAAGTGATGGTGAAGATGATGGAGACTCCAAAGAAGAGGAGAACAATGGTGAGGGAACCAGGACACAGTCGAAGGACAGACTCAGAGTCAAACTCTTGCCACTCCAACAGTTGTGGCTATTCCTGAAGGCAGAGTTTCGACAAGAAGCGCTGGGGGTTTTTCTTTTGAAGAACTAGCAACTCTGAAACGAAACCAACCTCTTGAATACCTAAAATCTATGCTAAGTAGCATGGAAATCTCATCTGAGAAAATCCTTAGCACTACTATGGCGTCTGATGACCAACCTTCGAGTACACCTGCGAATGAAGTGCTATCGAAAATCAAGGAAAAGGTCTTCAAAGGTGATTTGTTCCTGCTCCTACTGGCTGATCCTTCTGCCCCTCTAACATTGAAGGCTCTATTCAACCAAGTAAATTTATTAGAAGCTTCTCCTGAAGTTGCCAACATCATCCTGGAGTTAGGCATTATGATCGACCAAGCTATTGAAGATCATAAGCTACTACCCCAGATAACCAAGGAGATCGAACAAAAGGCTGGTTCTGGAGCAGCTGCTTGGGATGCTGCCAATGAGTCTACCAACAAGGCCATGAAACTGGAACAGACGAAATAGAAGAACAAAGAGGAGATCGAAGGCCACGACTGTGACATTACTTCATGGAGAAAACAGATAAGGGAACTGCAAGCCAAAATCTCTAAAGCCGAAAAGCGCAAAAACGAACTTCTAAAGTTTGATGATGCTTTGATGGATAAAGAGCTAGAGTTTGGTATGGAGATCGTCGAAAAGGCACACAAACTTGATTCAGAGCTCATAATTCTCCAGTCGAAATGGTCCTTATGTGAGAAACGCCTGGAACTTCTCAAGACAAAATACCTTCACATGAAGGCTAATCTTCCTTTTTAGTTTTAATCTCCTTTTCCATTTTCCTATTGATAAATTTTCCCTGTAATGAATATTATCCCTTTAGGCCTTTGAAGCGAATTTAAGCCATTTTGGAACCCTTTACCATATTGGCTTTGTTTAACTTGCATGCAATTACTCGTTTATTATTTTTATTTCTTGGAGTGATGGCTTATATTTTTTCAAATATTTTCCATTTACTCTCAAGATTCTTGTCTTCCCTAAGTTCCTCAATCTCATAGGCACCGTTAGAGAATACTTTCAAAATTTGAAAAGGGCCTTCCCACTTGGGAGACCACTTCCCTAGGGCCCTATCCTTTCGATCCATCAGAAGGACAACTTTCCAGACCAAGTCTTCATGCAAAAATGCCTTAATTTTAACCTTCCTATTATAAGAGTTCTATACTCTATTCTTCTGCCTTTTTAATAATTCCAAGGAATTTAGTCTCTCTTCATCTAGATCGAGTAGCTCATCCATCATCATGTTCCAATATAATTCTAATGGAATTTCATGATGCCTCTGAATTCTTGTGGGTTGTAGATAAATTTCTACTGGTAAAACTACATCATGACCAAAGGTCAGTCCAAAAGGGGTCGAATTAGTGGTTTCCTTGGGAGACGTCCGACATGCCCACAAAACCTGATCTAAAGTTTTGTGCCAATTTTTAGGTTTCTTCCCCACATGCTTCTTAATCAAGCCAATAATCACCTTATTAGCTGCTTCGACTTGACCATTAGATTGAGCATAATATGGCGTAGACGTTAACAATTTGAAACCCATTTCCTTAGCAAATTCTTGCATCTTTCGACCAGTAAATACTGATCCTTGATCTGTAGTGATAGTTTCTGGGATTCCAAATCTATAAATGATGTGTTTCTGGATAAATTCGACCATATCTTCTTGGCCCAAATTTGGAAAAGGTATAGCTTCAATCCATTTTGTAAAATAGTCAATGTCAACCAAGATATACCTCTGATTCTTAGATGATGGTGGTCGAATTTCCCCAATCAAATCCAAAGCCCAGCCTCTAAAAGGCAAAGGTTTGACTATAGAGTGCATTTCGCTCACAGGGACATGTTATATGTGTCGCATATCGAGAAATACGATCCCTCGCGATGGTCGCAGAAAAATTAATTCGAATAGAGTCGCCATCGAACTTTATTTATCCCAATGAAGGAATAGGAAAATATCGATAAAACCTCTTAAAAATAGAATAATGGTCGTCATAACCATATTTGGGTTTATGAGTCGATTACGCAAGGGGAAGGTATTAGCACCCCTTAGGTCCGTTGTACTCAACGGGAACCTTTTAGTTTAATTTGCAATTTAAATGTTAGCTAATTTGTTTGTTTTCTTCAAGTGAATAAAAGATTAAAAATAGAGATGGATGGAAACCTCAGAAGGGGGAAAATGGAGGTTTTTTTATTAGTATGCTCGCGAAGATCTAGCAATCTCCTGCCTACGTATCCTAATGATGCAATAAGGAAATCAGAGCATTTGAAGTTCGTGGACTACAGCTTGTTTGTGTATTTTAATGAACGACTGTTTAGATCACATTCTAAGGTTAAACGTTGGCTTGTCTACTCTCGGTGGAGGCTTAAGCACTAGTTTGTTATGCGCGTTAGAAAGGATTAAACAACAATCTTTGTGAAAAGATTTTCGATCGCACGGGGGCGAGAAAATGGGTTTGATAGGTTTAATGTGTTTTAATGAACAAGTGCTTAGATTGCATTCTAACGGTTAAACATTGGCTTGCATGCTCGCGGTGGAGACATAAGCGCTAGTTTGTGTACGCACTATAAAGGATTAAACAATGTTCTTTCTGAAAAGAAGATTTTGATTGATTAAAGTTTGTTAGGATTAAACTTGTGTCTGGATCGCATTCTAATGGTTAAACATTGGCTTGCATGCTCGCGGAGGAGACTTAAGCGCTAGTTTGTATATGCGTTAGAAAGGATTAGACAAATGTTCTTTTGAAAAGAAGTTGTTGATTGCACGGGGGCAGAAGATTAGGTTAAAGTGATATTGAATTATTTTTAGGAGAATGACGAATATTTGGTAAGAACGAGTCGTAAGCCTCGGAACCAATGAATCGGGGCATTACCGGAATGCTAGATTCCAACAACACTTTTTTCATTCAATGAATTATGAAAATTCATTTGATGGACAATGAACCTTCAAAAGATGGTTCAAAGATTCCACCGGAATGCTAGACTCCAATGACCCCTCTTTTTGTCCAAGTAATTAGGTGTTTTAGAAGCGGAAGAGTGAATGAAAGGATGATTCAAGACGTGTACCTCAAGAGCATTCATTCGAAGGTTCAAAGAATGCTAGACTCCAAGAACCTTCTTCTTTCGTGTTTGAATAAAAAAAGATTTGTAATCATTATGCTTGAATCGGGGAAAGGATTTGAATCGAATTGGGAACGATTTAATCGAATTTTGAAATTGGTACTTGGTGTTGGACCAGGGTTTTTTCGAAGATGGTTAGAAGTTTATTTGAATCAGTAAATATGTTAGTGAAATTGAATTTTATTATTTATGTGTATGAAATGATCATGGATAGATATAATTGACTAAACGTAATGAAATTGGATAATCGAAAAAATCTACTTAACAATAATTAATCTAATAAAAATAATCAGTCAATAAATCGATGCTTTAATTAAAAGAAATGAAAATAATAAGAAAAGAAATCATATAAGAATGGTATGCTCATAGACATGGGGTGTAAATTAGTAAGGATTAAAAAAACAAGTTAATTCTAATTATGAGAAAATCACTATAGTAATAATAATAGGTAAAAATACAAATAACATAAAAAGTAAAAGACTAGTTTGTTCAAAGGGGACGGTGCCCCATGTTGGTTTACTTAGCATGTTATTATTTATTTTAAAAAAAATGTTTTTTGAGCAACCAATGGTAGTCCAACGCTTGGCATAAGGATGACTCAAAAAATGAAAAGAAGGAAAAATAAAAAAACATTGCTCAGTATTCTCTCTCTTTCCAATTTCAATTTCCAAAATGACAGAACTTTTATTCTCTCTTAATCAAAATAGAAATAGATTTGCAAATTTCAACAAAAATTCACAGCCAGGTTAAGACAACAAGTTCTTATTATGTTACTAGAGGT
Source organism: Lathyrus oleraceus (assembly GCF_024323335.1). Taxonomy (NCBI): domain Eukaryota; kingdom Viridiplantae; phylum Streptophyta; class Magnoliopsida; order Fabales; family Fabaceae; genus Lathyrus; species Lathyrus oleraceus. Next base: position 214,015,698 of record NC_066580.1, read on the forward strand.
AAGTGCAAATAGCCAAGACTCCACCAAATAATCAAGGTGAATCTCAGGAAAGGTATAATTTTGAAAAAATGAAAAAAAACAAGTTAAGATAGCAACCAAAACACAGTTAAGGAAATTCATTATGCACAATTGTCATGAATTCACCATAGTGTCAAAAGCGCAGCATGAAACAACAAACTCATGATGAAATCAAATTGGAAAAAAAAGCATACCCCAAAATGGCATAATACAAAGATATGCATAATGCACGCCGTTACCACAATGTCGAACCGATGTTGAAGCCATGGATAAAAGTCTGATTTAAAATGAAATGTAATAAAAAACACAGCCATGGTACCACATTCATACAATTGCATAATTGTTACAAAATAAAACAGAGAAATCCTCAGCAAAGTGAAAAGAAGCAGCAGTCGTGTTACCATTTATTTCCATCTCATAAACTTATTTACACTCATCCAAAATAATAACAGAATATCAGTTACCAAATAGAAATGAAACATTGAATCACCATAAAAAATACACATTAAAACCAAATAAGCTCATAGTTTAAATTGTTACCGAGTTGACGGGAGGACGGATCGAAGTAATTGTTTGTGTTGGTGTAAGCCCTAGAGGCCAATACTTTTGGTACTTGTATCAAATTATTTATTAATAATAAAAGGCTTTTTCTTTATTATGTTTGTTTAATAAAGTCCTTAGAATAGCTAGTCCTTATTAATGTATCAAGTCTGACTTAATCATGAGATCACATTAAACATAAGGACATTATTCTTAAAGTATCCGTAGTCGAGCTTTATTGTGAAGTGGGATAACATTAAAGCATTAAGACTATTATGTATATAGATTGATGATCACATCTCATGGATCATGGATAAGGAGTTATCAAGTCTTAAACATAGGTATGAATATTAAGAGTAATATTTATACTGGATTGACCCGCTATGAGAATACTATAGAGAATGTTATGCAAAGTGTCATAAGTTATTCTCATGGTGATAATGGTGTATACCACCCTTCAACCTAAAACCACTATGGACCCTAGATGTAGAGTCGAGTGCCTTATTGCTGATCAAACATTGTCCGTAACTGGATGACCATAAAGACAGTTGATGGGTACTCCATGAAGCATGCTAAGGGGCATGAGTGACCTAGATGGAATTTTTCCATCCCACGTAACATGATAAATGTCTATGGGCCCAATATTGAACTGGACAAGGATGACACGGTCTATGCCTTGTGTTCAATATAGACATAAGGGCAAAAGGGTAATTGTACACATAAGTATTATCACAAAAGGATTTGTGAGATCACATGACATTTTCGTGTCTTGGGTAGCAGTGATGTGTTTCCAGATACCACTCACTATTTATTATGTTAAATACGTGATTTAATATAATTGCCAATGTCGCGAAAACCTATAGGGTCACACAAAAAAGGACGGATTGATGAGAGATAGAGTAACTAAGGAATATCTTAATGTACGGTACACTTAAGTGAATTGTAGAACATCGTAAGGTACGATGTACTTAAGTAGAATATGAAATATGGTAGGGTACCACGCGCTTATATGATTTTGGCATATTATAAGATATGGGCCACATACACTTGAGTGGGCTTTTTAGCTTGCAACCCACACAAGTGGTTCTATAAATAGAACCCTTGTGTAGAAGCATTTGTGTAGTTGCAATTTCGTTTCTCTCTCTCTCTCTCTCTCTCTCTCTCACTCACTCACTCAAAGCCTTCATTCGTAGCAGCTAGCATTGAGATTGAAGGAATCCGTTCGTGTGGACTGAGTAGAGGCGTTGTCATCGTTCAACGTTCATGATTGCTCCGTAGATTTGCATCAAAGGTTACAATCGCCACAAGAGGTAACGATTCTATCACTGATCATGCCCATTCGTAAGGATCACTAAAGGAGAAAATTTAAATTCCGCTGCGTTATGGATCACTCTTCTCCTTCAGTTTGGTGTTTCGTTATTACTAACCCACAATTCAGAGTTTGATATTATTTTTATTGATAAAGCTACGAATCCGAATAATGATCTTTGTACGATGCTCAAGGATCCCAATACCGCACACCCTGAAATAAAACTGAGCGACATCATCTAAAACACGATATCACAAGCCAGATTCCTAAACACATTTCTTCATGAAGATCCCCTTCTCTTGTAACCTTTACTTCTGTTGGTGGAAGGTGGCGCAAGTTCTTCACACGAAGGTAGAAGATCTATAATGATGTGGAGGTCTTCATTAGCAATTGCAGAGGCCGGTTTTCTAGTGAATTGTTGTATGCTGTTTGGATCGGTGATAAAGGTGTGAAGGTTGAAGGTGAGAGTTGAATGGGGGATATATGTCGATTTGAAGTGCTCCGCGACGGAAGGAGACGGAAGTTAAATGGAGCTGTGGATTATGGTTGAGAGCTTGATGGAGGTTGTGAGTAGTTTCTGACGGAGTTGAGATTTTTGCGCCATAGTTGGGCCGTGAGGGATTCCGACAGATCAATTCACTGTGGGGGTTATGGTGGATTTCCGATGTGAAGGTTAAACAAACACACCATGTTAATGTAAGCTTAAGGAATGCCTTAAAGGGGGGGGGGGGGGGGGGGGGTGAATGAGACACTTAGACTATTTTCCGGATTTTTGACGGTTTATGACTTTTACTTTCTTGAGTTGCTTATATGATGAAAAGCAGTAAAGTGCGGAAAGTAAAGAACACCACGATGTATAGTGGTTCCCCTCACAGATTGAGAGTACTCCACTCCCCTTTCAACACGAAAGAGAATTTCACAATAATGTTAGATTCCTAGACAAGACACCTTAAGGTCTTTCTATCTAATTCTAACACACCAAGAACAATCCTCTTGGATTTACAATGTTTAAGGTCCAATCGAGACTTAATTTCTCACAAAAGGACCTTTTGTATCCACACACCGGATAACAAGGATAACACCTTACAAACTTATTTTTAACAATCCTAAAAATAAGTTGTAATCAATAAATATAATTCTGAATGTTTGTAGAAGATGAAATAGTTGGAATTTGAAGTATATCAATTTATCAATTGATCTTCTCCTTTGTAACACTCAATTCTCACAATAGTTATACAAGTGTTCTTTGTATGAAATGAAACTATGATGCTGAAAATGAAAGTTTATGCAAGGTTTCACTCTTAAGAGAATTAGGAAGAACACTTAAAGAGTTTGAGAGAATGTGTGTAAATGATTTAAAATTTTGCAAGGAGGTGAGTTTTTAAATCTGGAAAAATGATGTTTATATATTGTCCAAACACCTCCTCAAATGGATGCAAATGCCCAAAGGATGCCATGCTTCATGGTAAAGAAAATAGAAAAGTTTTCATGAAGAGATGCATTTATTTTTGCCTTTGGGTCAGTGGTAATCGATTACCTTAATAGGGGTAATCGATTACTTGCATTCAACGTTAAAAAAAATATTTGAAATTTTCTCAGAGTGATCGGTTATCCCAAAAAGGATAATCGATTACTTGGTTCCAACGTTCAAAAATATTTGAAATTAACACAGAGTAATCGGTTATCATAAAGTGGATAATCGGTTACTTTGTCACAAATTTGAAAAATAGTTAAGAGAGTGAAGTGTTATGATTTGTTTGATGCATAAAAATACTTTCAATGATTATGGCATGAATGAAACATGATTTGAACACTTGTCTAACTATCTAGAGTTCAAGTGTTACCTTATCCATTTGAAAGACGATTCTTCAAGCGTTTCATCAAGACTTGATCATTGGTTGGAAACTTCATTCATGAGCTTGAATCTTGATCAATCCTTTTTGTTAATTAGTCTTAGCTTTGTAGCGAAGTTTGTCGTCATCAAAAACATCTGAGAAGTCATGTCTTCACAATCTCCCCCTTTTTGATGATGACAACCTAAAAGAATGAAAGTTTGATCCAAGTATGTTTCTCTAGCAAATGCTCCCCCTTAATTTATGAATTAAGGAGTCTTTTGAAATCTGCATTTTGTTAGAGAGAAACAACAAACAAGGAAATAACATAGTAACAATCTCTTCTCCCCCCTTGTCATTAACAAAAAGGGTGAAATAGAGAAAAAAGTATCAATCATGCAAACAATATATACTAAGCACCACATAACACTCAAGATAATGCAAACATAACATAAACCAATAGTTTTAGCATAGTCTTAAAATTAAACTAAAAGTACTAACTTAAAAAGAACATAAACTAGAATATAAAAAGATGACCAAACTTACTCACTTTCGGACATGTCGACTCCATCATCCTCTTCACCTTCTTCATCACTTTCCTCAGCACCTTCTTCACTAGGGACAAGTTGACGGTTCAAGGAAAGGAAGAGTTTCCGAAGAGATTTGATACCACGTTGAGTGACCCTGTGATTATGGTGCATTGTGGTCTCAATGGAACACATCTTGTTATACAGCATAGCATTTGTGATTTCACCTTCCGGAATTGGTGGAGGAGCGGAATAAGCGGCCGAATCTTTGTACCGAAACACTCCATTTGGTTCGATACTAATCCCGGTGTTCTTCGTTGCAGTAATCTCGTTGATTTCACAATTTCTAATAGTCATTGGAGTCTTTGGTTCCCTTTGAAGCGGAACACCATGAAATTCCAAAATCCTTGATACAATTCTACCATATGGAAGTCCGCCACTTAGAGATAGTTGATGCTTCATGTGTTGGTAGATGACATAAGCCCAATTAATCTTCATATTCAGTTTCAAGGCTCTAAGAAGCTGTAGTTCAAGTTCACTAACTTGGGCATGGTTAGAATGTTTTGGAACCAACACATAGGCAAGAACATAGTGTAGCATCCTATCTCTCACAGATAAGAGGTTAGCAAACTTCACTACCCTTAAGGATTTTGATCTTTGCCGGCTCATGAGGCTAGCCTGAGTTCCTCTAGAAATTGAAACAAAGTACTCCAAACTCTTATAGTTGCTCCATGCATCATTGTCGGGTTCAGTTCCTTGACGAAATGCTTCTCCTTCAGAAGGGATTTCCAGACATGTTCCCAATTGATTAAGATCCATATAGATTTCAACATTTTTGACCTTAGCAATAAATACCAAATCTCCAAAATCATCGGTTCCAAACTTTATAGTGGTATAGAAATCTCTTATCATGTCAGGATAATAATCACCAATATCAGAAACTAGCTTATCTACCCCCGAGTTTCTCAGCAAAGTTTCAAAGTTAAAGCTATGAGACGAAAAAGCTTGGCAATTAACTTAATTTACCGACATTAGAGTTGGAGTACGGGCAGCATAGCTCAACCGTATGGATTTCACAGTGCCAACATGTTATTCTTTTGTATGTTGAGAAGCTTCTTCATCCAATTTCTTCTTTCCCTTGTCTTGTCTAGGAGGTGCCATGGAAGCTTTGAGATTTAGGGTTTTGGAAAGGTTTTTCTGGATTCTAGCTGGAGAGAGAATATGGTGAGTTGAAGGAGAGTGATAGTGAGAGTGATAATGAGAGTGGGGTTTTAATACAACCTTGAATGGAATTAATGGTGATAATGGAGGAGAAGGAAGATGGAGAGTTTTGGAAGAGTGAGATGAATGTGAAGGTTGGAGAGAGAGTACCAATGTTTGAAGTGATTAACTTTAAGTAAAAGGACAAGAAATAAGCACTTAACACAAACAATGCAATAACTCACGTGTATTTAAAAAAATCTGGACAGAACAGTGGTAATCGATTACTCTAAATAGGGTAATCGGTTACACAGATTAAAAATTCGTGAGGAAAAAAATGTGCAGGGTAATCGATTATCCAAAAAGGAGTTATCGGTTACACAGAATGAAAATTTATGATTCAGGCAAAAACATGCAGGGTAATCGATTACCCATTATGGAGTAATCGGTTACACAGAATGAAAATTTGTAAAGAGGGCAAAAATTTGAAGGGTAATCGATTACCCAATAAGGAGTAATCGGTTACACAAATGCAAAAATTCATATACACATTTTTTAAAGAGAAATTTCACAAAATAAGAGAGATTAAGAACTTGTGTACCTTGGCCTCACAATAATGTATAGTGAATAATTTTGAAATAGTTATATGTCACCTTCATCCAAAATGCCAAGTTCTCTTCGAATCTTATAAAATGGTTCTTTTGCGAGTGGTTTTGTGAAAATGTCCGCCAGTTGATTATGAGTATCAACAAAGGTAACTTCGACATCGCCTTTAAGCACATGATCACGAAGGAAATGGTGTCGAATGTCTACGTGTTTGTTCCTTGAGTGCATGACCGGATTCTTTGTGATATTAATCGCACTTGTGTTGTCGTATCAGAGTGGTATGCATCCAAGATCGATTCCATAGTCACTTAATTGTTGCTTTAGCCAAAGATTATGTGCACAACAACTACCTGCTGCTATGTATTCTGCTTCAGCCGTACTAAGAGCAACACACACTTGTTTCTTACAGGATCATGAGACTAATGCATTACGAAGGATGTGAGACGTTCCACTAGTGCTTTTTCTATCTGTTTTACAACCTGGATAATCCGCATCAGAATAACCAATTAACTTATAGACACTACCTTTAGGATACCATAAGCCAACGTTGGTTGTTCCTTTGAGATACTTCATGATTATTTTGACCGCCGTGAGATATGACTCCTTTGGATTTGCTTGGAAGCGAGCACATAAACACACACTAAACATTATGTCAGGATGGCTTGCCGTTAAATATAATAACGAACCAATCATACCTTGATACTTCGTGATATCAATTGACACACCCGATTCATCTTGATCAACATAGGTTCCGGAGCCCATTGGTATTGACATTTCTTTACAACCATCCATTTCAAATATCTTTAACATCTCTTTGCAATACTTTTATTGGTTGATAAAGATTCCGTCTTTTAGTTGCTTGATTTGCAATCGAAGGAAGTAGTTCATCTTTCCCATCATAGACATTTCAAATTCACCTTGCATTATCAACGCAAATTCTTCACATAGTTCGTTGTTGGTTGAACCGAAGATTATGTCGTCTACGTAGACTTGAAAAAGTAAGGTGTTCCCTTTTATCTTCTTGATAAATAAAGTCTTGTCTACTTTGCCTTTTTCAAAACCTTTTTCACATAGAAAATTACTTAGACGATCATACCACGCCCTTGGTGCTTGTTTTAATCCATAGAGCACTTTCTTCAATTTGTATACATGTGAAGGATGCTTGAAGTCTTCAAAGCCCGGGGGTTGTTTGACATAGACTTCTTCGTTGATGTAGCCGTTTAAGAAGGCGCTTTTGACGTCCATTTGAAATAGCTAAAAATTCATTGAACATGCGTAAGCAAGTAATAAGCGAATAGCTTCTAACCTTGCAATTGGAGCGAAAGTTTCTTCAAAGTCGATTCCTTCTTCTTGATTATACCCTTGAGCGACCAATCTTGCTTTGTTTCGAACAATTATTCCATTCTCATCAAGTTTGTTCTTAAACACCCATCTTGTTCCAATGATGTGCTTACCACTTGGTCTAGGAACAAGTTCCCAAACTTGATTTCTCTCAAATTGGTTTAATTCTTCTTTCATAGCAATAATCCATTGATCATCTTCTAGAGCTTCATCAATTTTGGAGGGTTCTATTTACGAAACGAACGCCATGTTTAAGCATGCATCCCTGAGATTCAATCTTGTAGCAACACCTTGACTAATGTCACCAATTACTTTGTCAATAGGATGATCTTTATGATTCCTCCATTCCTTAGGCAGATCATTTTCATTTTCCTCTTGTTGAATCGGGGCTTCTTGATTCTTGTTTGAAATATCTTCTTTAGGAATTTCTACAAAATCATCATCATCATCATCACAAATAACAATTTCCTCTTTCGAGGGGTTAGATTCGTCAAACTTAACATGCATGGATTCTTCTATATTTAAATTTCTTTTATTATATATTCTATATGCCTTACTTGTAAGAGAATAACCAAGAAAAATACCTTCATCCGATTTTTCATCGAACTTACCAAGGTTGTCTTTGTCATTGTTAAGGACAAAGCACTTGCATCCAAAGATGTGAAAGAAAGCAATGTTGGGTTTCCTTCCTTTGAAGAGTTCATATGGAGTCTTCTTTAGGATGGGTCTTATGTTAACTCTATTACTTACAAAACATGTCGTGCTAACCGCATCCGCCCAAAAATACTTAGGAAGATTTGAGTCGCTAAGCATTGTTCTTGCAAGTTCCACCAATGACCTATTTTTTCTTTCAAATACTCCATTTTGTTGAGGAGTCCTTGGATCCGAGAAGTTGTGAAATATTCCTTGATCTTCACAAAAATCTTCAAAAGAGGTATTTTGGAATTCTCCACCATGATCGCTTCTTATGGAGGCAATTGTTAATGATTTTTCATTTTGAATTTGCTTTGCATACTTCTTGAACGCTTTGAACTCATCACTTTTCTGCACTAAAAAGAATGTCCAAGTATATCTAGAATAATCATCAACAATAACTAAAGCATATAAGTTACCTCCGAAGCTTCTTGTTCTTGATGGACCAAATAAGTCCATATGTAACAATTGTAGTAGCCTAGAAGTGGACACCACATTTTTGGATGTGAAAGTTGATTTGGTTTGCTTCCCCTTTTCACATGCATCGTAAAGTCTATCTTTGATGAATTTTATCTTTGGCAATCCAATGACAAGGTCATGTTTTACTAACTTAGTCAAGTGCTCCATGTGAATGTGAGCAAATCTCTTATGCCATAACCATGAGTCGTTGTTATTTGCCACAAGAAACTTAACCTTCAAAGAAACATTGTCAAGGGAAATCATGAAAATATTATTAATTTGCTTACCTATAAGCATTACCTCTTGTGTGACTTCGTCTTCAATTAAACATTCATCTTTTGTGAACCTTATTTTGAATCCTTTGTCACAAAGTTGGCTTATGCTTAAGAGGTTGTGCTTTAGTCCTTCGACATATAGCACATCTTCGATGGATATGAAATTTGGTGCACCTACTTTGCCTATGCCAAGAATTCTTCCTTTGTTGTTATCTCCATAAGTAACATAACCCTTGGCCTTAAGCTTTAGATCTGAAAATTTGTGCACATCACCGGTCATATGCTTGGAGCATCCACTATCCAAATACCAAAGATTTGAAGTGGCCTTCAAGCAAACCTATAAAACAAAGTTAAGTTTAGTTAGGTACTCAAATTGCTTTGGGTCCTTTATAATTAGTACCTTTCTCAACCCATACATAATGCCCTTTTACTACACTAAAGTTTCTAATGTAGCAAGCATTAGGTGTATGGCCAATAATACCACAATAAAAACAGGTTGGTTCAAAATTGCTTTTATATCTAGGAACATAGGACTTTTTCTTTGTAAACCTTTTCTTTTTAGGACGTTGATGCACAACTTTTGGTGTGTTGACTCTTTCTTTTGGAGATTGATCCTTAGGCCTTACAAAGATAGTTTTACTTGTACTTGGTTTAGAAAATTTGGAGTAACCAAGTCCACTTTTGTCATTTGAGTACATTTGTTGGCTAAGAACCCCTTCCAAACCAATTTGTCCTTTTTCATACCTTTCAAGGACTCTTTTAAATTGGACAATTTGGAACGAGAGAGACTCACACTCTGGACATACAAAATTCTTCTTTTCACTAATCATCTTTTGTTTCTCGTTTTCAAAACTTTCAATCTTTTCTTCCAAGGAAGAAATTTGTTTCTCTTGAGATGATATAGTTTTATAAATAATTTTTCATTCATTCAACAATTCATTAATTGCATCTTGTGCATCATCATTAAAAAGATAAAAATTGTTACTAACCTCTTCTTCATCATCAGAATGATGTGAAGCCATTAGCGCCAAGTTTGCATATTCCTCGCTATCCGATCCGGATGAAGAACTAATTTCATTGTCCTCCCATGCAAGATATGCCTTTTTGTTCTTGAAATCCTTCTTGCTCTTGAATCCGCCTTTCTTTGAAAGTTTAGGACATTTCGGCTTTATGTGGCCTTGCTTTCCACATTCGTAGCATGTTACATCTTGCGTAGATGTGGTGGCCTCCTTTTTCCTGAAATGTCTATTATTTTTAGCGTTAAAGGATTTATCATTTTTGTTAAAGAACTTACCGAGCCTTTTAACAAGGAGCATGAAATTCTCATCTTCCTCCAATACATCATTATCTTTATCTTCTTTTGAGTCTACCTTCAAGGCAATCCCTTTAGATTTCTTTTCTTGGATTTCATGTTTCTCAAGCCTACCAAGTTCTAACTCATGTTCTTGAAGTTTGCCAAAGAGTGATGCGGACGTCATTGTTGAAAGACTTTTCTTTTCGGAGATAGCCGTCACCTTCAGTTTCCATTCTCGAGTCAATGATCTTAGTACTTTAAGATTGAGATCGTCATTTGTAAATGTTTTTCCGAGAGCAATCAAGTGGTTTCTCAAGTGAACAAATCTCTTTTGTAGCGCCACGATGGATTCTCCGGGTAGCATTCTAAACATCTCGTATTCTTGACTTAATGTATTCAACCTTGATCTCTTTACTTCGGCGGTGCCTTCATGTGTCTCCACTAAGGTGTCCCATATTTCTTTTGCCGACTTGCATTGAGATATGCGGAAGAACTCATCCATTCTTAAAACACTTTGAATAATGTTTATTGCTTTCTTTTCATTTAAGATTTTTTTCTTATCGTCTTCATCATACGAACTCTTTATCTTCGGAGTACCAATGCCATTGACCATACTCATAGGATTATGTGGACCATCTTCAACGGCTTCCCATATGCCTTCTCCTTGGGCTTCTAGATGTGCCTTCATACAGATCTTCAAAAAATCAAAATATTCTCCAGAGAATAGTGGTGGTTTGTTACTACTTCCACCGTCTTTAAAAACCAGATTCGTGCTTGTGGAAGCCATGCAGATCTTTTAGGAACATGTTACTTATAACCTGCTCTGATGCCAATTGTAAGTTTAAGGAGTGCCTTAGAGGGGGGGGGGGGGGGGGGTGAGTGAGGCACTTAGACTATTTTCTGGATTTTTGACGGTTTATGACTTTTACTTTCTTGAGTTGCTTATGTGATGAAAAGCGTTAAAGTGCGGAAAGTAAAGAACACCACGATTATAGTGGTTCCCCTCACAGATTAAGAGTACTCCACTCCCCTTTCAACACGAAAGAGAATTTCACTATAATGTTAGATTCCTAGACAAGACACCTTAAGGTCTTTCTATCTAATTCTAACACACCAAGAACAATCCTTTTGGATTTACAATGTTTAAAGTCCAATCGAGACTCAGTTTCTCACAAAAGGACCTTTTGTATCCACATATCGGATAACAAGGATAACACCTTACAAACTTATTTTTAACAATCCTAAAAATAAGTTGTAATCAAGAAATATAATTCTGAATGTTTGTAGAAGATGATATAGTTGGAATTTGAAGTATATCAATTTATCAATTGATCTTCTCCTTTGTAACACTCAATTCTCACAATAGTTATACAAGTGTTCTTTGTATGAAATGAAACTATGATGCTGAAAATGAAAGTTTATGCAAGGTTTCACTCTTAAGAGAATTAGGAAGAACACTTAAAGAGTTTGAGAGAATGTGTGTAAATGATTTGAAATTTTGCAAGGAGGTGAGTTTTTAAATCTGGAAAAATGATGTTTATATATTGTCCAAACACCTCCTCAAATGGATGCAAATGCCCAAATGATGCCATGCTTCATGGTAAAGAAAATAGAAAAGTTTTCATGAAGAGATGCATTTATTTTTTCCTTTGGGTCAGTGGTAATCGATTACCTTAATAGGGGTAATCGGTTACTTGCATTCAACGTTAAAAAAATATTTGAAACTTTCTCAGAGTAATCGGTTACCCCAAAAAGGATAATCGATTACTTGGTTCCAACATTCAAAAATATTTGAAATTAACACAGAGTAATCGGTTATCATAAAGTGGATAATTGGTTACTTTGTCACAAATTTGAAAATTAGTTAAAAGAGTGAAATGTTATGATTTGTTTGATGCATAAAAATACTTTCAATGATTATGGCATGAATGAAACATGATTTGAACACTTGTATAACTATCTAGAGTTCAAGTGTTACCTTATCCATTTGAAATACGATTCTTCAAGCGTTTCATCAAGACTTGATCATTGGTTGGAAACTTCATTCATGAGCTTGAATCTTGATCAATCCTTTTTATTAATCAGTCTTAGCTTTATAGTGAAGTTTGTCGTCATCAAAAACTCCTGAGAAGTCATGTCTTCACAGTTAAACTACACGAACCATAGATTAATAATACTGATGTTTGCAAGATTGATTTTGAAACTCTTTACTCGCTGATTAGCCACGTATTTGTGAAATGATTCAATCAGTCTGTCTGTATATTCGAGAATTTATTCTAACTAATATTTTAGGTATTATTCATGATGAAATGCATATTATGCTATACAGATGATGCAAACTGAAAATAAAATCAAGCTTATGAAAGTTTTAAATATGCCCGGACAAACTTGGGGTATGATAGTTGCCCCTATTTAATTACCTTAAACTAGAAGGTATGAATGACAACAGTCTTCGTACATTTGTGGTGGAAGATGATTAAATACGAAAAGACCCAAATTTTGTCCTTTGAGATGTAAGGATGAAATGCATAAAGAAAATGCAGTGAGAAATACGGTAAGAAAAGTTATTATAAGGTAAATGAAACAATCAAGACTCTCTGGAAATTGTCAGAATAATATCTTGGATGACATAATCGAGATATTCCAACAATGGAATGATACCTCAATCGTATCTAAGATTTTCCGAGGATTAGCAGAACAATGTCTTGAACTAAACGCACAAGATTCTTTGAGGATCAATGAAGCAGTGTCTTACATGATATAATCGATATATTCCATCAAGGGAAGGATACCTCAATCGTATCTAAGATTCTCCGAGGATACTAGAGCAGTACCTAAAAATAAATGAGATTCTTCATATCAATGAAATAGTATCTCAAAAAGAGAAATGAGATTCTTCAGATGAATGAAGCAGTATCTCAAACAGATAAATGAGATTCTTCAGATAAATGAAGCAGTATCTCAAACAGATAAATAAGATTCTTCAGATAAATGAAGCAGTATCTCAAACAGATAAATGAGATTCTTCAGATAAATGAAGCAGTATCTCAAACAAATAAATGAGATTCTTCGAGTAAATGAAGCAGTATCTCAAACAGATAAATTTGAGATTCTTCAGATAAATGAAGCAGTATCTCAGACAGATAAATGAGATTCTTCGAATCAATGAAGCAACATCTTACATGATATAATTAAGATATTCTAACATGGGGAATGATACCTTAATTGAATCTAAGACTCTTCGAGGATACTAGAGCAATATCTCTAAAACCAATGAGACTCTTCAAATCAATGAAGCAATATCTCAAACAGATAAATGAGATTCTCTGAATCAACGAAGCATCATCTTATGTGATATAATCAAGATATTCCACCAAGGGACTGATACCTTAATTGAATATAAGACTCTTCGAGGATACTAGAGCAATATCTCTAAAAATGAATGAGACTCTTCATATTAATGAAGCAATATCTCAAACAGATAAATGAGATTCTCTTGAATCAACGAAGCAGCATCTTATATGATATAATCAAGATATTCCAACAAGGGAATGATACCTTAATTGAATCTAAGACTCTTCGAGGATACTAGAGCAGTATCTCTAAAAACGAATGAGATTCTTCATATTAATGAAGCAATATCTCAAACAGACAAATGAGGTTCTATGAACCAATGAAGCAATATCTTATATGATATAATCAAGACATTCTGACAAGGGAATGATACCTTAATTGAATCTAAGACTCTTCGAGGATATTAGAGCAGTATCTCTAACAACGAATGAGACTCTTCATATTAATGAAGCAACATCTCAAACAGATAAATGAGATTCTCTGAATCAACGAAGCAACATCTTATATGATATAACTAAGATATTCCAACAAGGGAATGATACCTTAATTGTATCTAAGACTCTTCGAGGATACTAGAGTAGTATCTCTAAAAACAAATGAGACTCTTCAGATTAATGAAGCAGTATCTCAAACGTTCATCTGTTGGGGGAAATAGTTCAGAAAAGACTCCTTTTGGAGGAGATTTACTAGAAATGCTCTGCAGGGGAAAAGCTCATAAAATACTTTTTAGGGTAACCTCTGCTTGGGGAGAAATGATAGTAAAGATGTTGGGGAATATCGTTATTAACTACAAAATTTGAAGAATGACTTGCTGGGAAATAATTCCACGAGCACATGCAGGGTAATAACTCCATTGAACTAAATGGGGAATGATCGGGATACACATGATTGATCCTAGATCCTGAATTATGTTATGTTTTAGTATGATGCTCCATTTTGGATGGAAGTACCATGCATGGAACGATGCATGATATGTATGCAAGTATGCAATTTCTAGGGATATTTAGGGTTGCATGTAAGGATGCGAATGTTTTTTTTTGATTTTGTATAAGGCTATGCATATATATGCTGATGATTGATATGATTGTTTTTTGATGAATTTTCCTATTTTGGCAGGAAAATAATGCATGAACTGATGCATGTGATGTATGTGAGAACGCAATTGGGTAATTGGGCTTTTGTCGGGTTTTAGTCTTGATTGCCAATGAGGTTGGACTTTAGATGGGAACTTCCATATGAGAACTGGTGAAGAAGATTGAACTGCCAGATGAGAACTCGTGAAGAAGATTGAACTGCCAGATGAGAACAAAACTTGAGGATATGTTAAAAGGTTATTTTATGGGGTGATAGCGTGATTCCCCGACACTCATCTTGAACTCTGCAGTTGATGACGTGTGAAAAAGCTTTTGCTTGAACAACTTGAAATCATGGAGGAGACTTGCTCCTATGTGGCCCATCTTGCCCCAGTTTGTTGGGTCTTTACAAAATGTTTACCTTGAAAGGATTTTGAAAGCAATTGTACCATAATTTGGAGATGGCTTGCCCCAGAATTTGGAGTCATGAAAGGATTTATCCTTGGTTGATCGACTCTTTGAGTGGTTGACTTTAATGTGCTCTTGAGGTAGCTTTCCCCGGTATGAGCGTTGAAGCGACTTAACTCACACTGATTGGACATTGAAAGGGATTTTCCCTGGGTCAATAGAACCTCTAGGTGATCTTCCCATATTTAATAGAGTCCTGAGATGATTTTCTATGGATCAACTTATTCTTGAAATGACTTTCCCCTAATTAACAGATGTTTGGAGACTATGTCAAGCTGACTGATTCCTGGAGTAATATTCCTCCGATCAACTGTTGTTTTTGTGTGGCATGCCCCTGGTTCATGGGTTATGAGGTAGCCTTGATTCCGGTGAATGGTCAAGTTCCTCTGGTTGCTCTTTGTTGAAGTTTCCTTGATGTCAAGTACTGAATTGCAATTAAAATTGTTCACTTATAAATGGTAATTTTAATGAAATATTCATGAAAGTTTTGAAAAGAATCATTTATTGGAATGATGTGATAGTGCGTGACGAGTGGACCTTGAGTCCAAATGTAATGTTGATTTAGAAATTTAAAGTGTGAAATACACCATGAGAATAATGACATCGATGTTGAAGATTATCAAATCTTTAGGAGTCAATTTATGCAACCTTGTTTTAGTATGCTTTCAGAAATATCCATGCTTCAATTAGGTCTTTTAAGGGTTGTAACATGGCCTGGTTCACAGTTTTTGAAATAAAGGATATAAGACTCAAAGTTTAATTTTAACCCACCCCTTCTCCGTGATGAACTTCAGTCCTACGCTCAGTTAATTCAACATACACATTCATCTGTTAAGAGAATTTTGAAGGTGTAAGGATAAAGATGATGATACAAGGTCTCTTGAAATGGCAGTCACCTTATTTTATTTTTTTGTATGTCAGTGACCCTTTGATTTTGGTATGGTGGTCATTATATCTTGTTTTGTTTTTGCGGAGGATTTTTGTGACCTCTTTTGATTTTTTGTCTTGATCCCTAACTTTTGCCTGGACCGCTTTTTGAAGCTTTAGTCGATCGGGATTGCCCCAGTTTTTTTGCCTAAGTCGCCTTATCGGGTGTTCGACTTAGCAGGCTTTTTTTTTGAAAAATTGTGACTGCCAAGTCATTGGTCATTAAAGAACCTTTGGATTTTGCACGGTTCCTTCGATACTTCAGGATGTTTGGGAAGGATAGCATGCAGTTGATCTCCAGTTGGGATGTATTCCCTTGTAATTAAAATGTGAAGTCAGATTAACTAACACTACCCTACCCCAGGTTAAACATAAGGGTTTGTATATCCGAAAGAAACACATATTTATAGGCTGGAAGTGGTTAACTAGGGATTAAATCCTTATCTCTCCAGTGTTTGGGAATTTGAAACAATGGTTGTACATCATCAGCAGGATTTTATCCGAAAGAATATAATCAACAATTATGGGTACTTTGTTTTCGTCATTCTCCCTCCAATTTTGCTAAAACAACAGCTTGACAAAGAAAGTGAGGTGGAGAACATAAATGTATTTTTTTGTTTTTGACATAATAGAATAAAAATGAGTGAATGCGAGATAATTGATTCAAAACATGCATGATTACTTCATTAATATTACCATTAAAAACAATAATATACAAAAACAAGTAGCATTTAACAACAAGGAAATTACGGATGCAAATGAAAACAAATCAGTCCAATGATTGCCAATGTTAAGGATATCTTCCTGTCTGAACCACTGACATCAAGAGATACTCTATGAAGTCTTCGAACTCATTCGGGCGAGAAGTTGTCATGCACCAATAGGCTTCCTTCTAAAAAGGATATGTACCTTTTGTCAATCAGTTGTTGAACCTTGGCTTTGAAAGCATTGCAATCTTCATTCGAGTGCCCTATGGATCCAACATGGTATCCACATTGTACATCGGGATCATACCCAGGTGGGTATGGTTCCGGAAATGGCCTGAGAGACTTGGGCTCCACCAGCAAGCATTGAACCAGGCATGGCAGAAGTTGACTGTATGTCATAGGAATCGGATCGAGAGGAGCATTCCTTCTTTCCAAATTGTTTCGAGGCCTATGCTGGTTCAGATGCTGATTATGATATCCTTGACCATGGGATCTTTGATTTGTATGAGGAGAAGTCCATGGTTGCTTGAATGGTGCTTTAGGCATTGCTGTCTGCCCATAAGGATAGCGTGGTGTTTGAACGGGTGAGGGGTCATAAGGCCTCGCTGGTGCACCATGCGAATATCCAACATCTGTTATAACTGCATTAATTTCATCCTTTTCTTCCTTTTGGGATTTGCTGAGGGATTCTGTCTCGCTAGCTTGACTGCTCGAGGCGCCTTGGATTCTTCCACTTTTTAGGGCATTCTCGATGCGTTCTCCAATTGTCACTAAATGGGCGAAGTCTGATGACGCATTGCCTACCATCCTTTCAAAGTAAGGACTCTGTAAGGTATCCATAAACAAGTCAAGCAATTCCTTATCCAAGAGTGGTGGTTGTACTTGGGCTGCCAATTTTCTCCATCGTTGTGCATATCCTTTGAAAGATTCGTTGCTCTTTTGGGATAAGCTTTATAGTTGCCTTCGGTTTAGAGCCATGTCCAAGTTGTAGTTGTACTGCTTCAAAAAAGCATTGGCTAAGTCTTCCCATGACTGAATATGACTTCTTTTCAACTTTGTATACCAGCTCAACGATGCTCCACTCAAACTATTTTAAAAATAGTGAGTCATCAGCTTGTCATCGTGAGTATGTGATGCCATTTTTCGGAAGAACATAACCAAATGGTGCCTTGGACAACTATCCCCTTTGTACTTCTCAAAGTTAGGTACTTTGAATTTCGGAGGGATCACTAGGCCTGACACTAAGCACATATCGAGTCTAAAATTGTCATTCACATCCATTGCTCAGAGTCTCTCCTTAAGAGCACGAAGCCTTTCAACATCAGGATTGGTCATTGGTATCAACTGGAATTGAGTAGGAATGTTCTCTTGTGGAGGATCATAGTCAACCAGAGAGTCATACATTGGGTTGGTAATTACAGTAAATCCTGATGAGGAACCAACAATTTCTATGACACCATGTTGAAAATTGTTCTTTGACTGGGCTAGTCTAGCTTCCAACATTTGGTCTATCTGACCTTTCATGTTATTCATATCCATTTTCAGCTCAACTTGATTATGTTCCCAGTGCTCCCTTGTCTTTTAGTAGCTATCAAGGGTCCAGTATGAATGTCGGGAAATCAGCCTGCTGGTAATTGGCAAAAGGACGAGATGGGTTCTTTTTTGGTAAATGACATGCATGCATGATGATGAATGCAGATGCATGATTTTTTTTTTGTATTTGGGTATGCAAAGAAAATGTATAATGCAGGTATAGTTAGAATCTAGGATAACATTAGTATCACAAAACAACCTACTAGGTAGGCTCCCTACAGTGGATAGTTTTATGCTCTCTACACATAAACCACTCACAAGGTTGGCTCCGGAGTCATGGACACTAATCATATCAACGTCCTACAACAGGCTAGCTGTTTTATGACGAGAGTGACGACATGTTTACTCTGGATGGGGTTCTCATGCTAGGCACACAAGGAGTGGTCCTTGGAGTCTAACACTACATAACCACCAAGATAGAAACTGGTTCTAAGAGTGGTTCCTAGATTCATGGACCCTTCATGAATCTAGTCATGCGACATGCTAGCTGCCTTATAATGAGATCTATGAAAAGGTCTACTCTAGGGGAAGACTTCATGCTAGGCTGACAAGGAGTGGTCCTTTGAGACTAACACTACACAACTTCCAATTCTAAACTTAGGTGTTCCCTCTTCTTTTTCCAAATCTCGGGTGTAGAGCTTTATTCATGATATCATCCCTGAATCCATGGTACAAGCAAGATGATAAAAATATAATAAAAGAGAAAGCAGAAAGCAAACAAGTATATACAGTATGAAGAAAAGAAATAAGCAAAGCCAACATTTATCGCAGGGTTAACTAAATTAGGCTTGACTCTCTCTTGCTTGGAGAAAATCTCCCCAGCAGAGTCGCCATCTATCGCATCTCGAAAAATACGATCCCTTGCGATGGTCACGGAAAAATTAGTTCTGACAAAGTCGCCACTGAACTTTATTTATCCCAATGAAGGAATAGGAAAATATCGATAAAACCTCTTAAAAATAGAATAATGGTCGTCGTAACCATATTCGGGTTTGGGAGTCGATTACGCAAGGGGAAGGTATTAGCATCCCTCACGTCCGTTGTACTCAACGGGAACCTTTTAGTTTAATTTGTGATTTAAATGTTAGCTAATGTTATTTTTTTTCTTCAGGTGAATAAAAGCTTAAAAATAGAGATGGATGGAAACCTCAGAAGGGGAAAATGGAGGTTTTTTATTAGTGTGCTCGCAAAGATCTAGCAATCTCCTGCCTACGTATCCTTATGGTGCAATAAGGAATATAGAGCATTTGTAGTTCGGGGACTACGGTTTGTTTGTGTTTTTTAATGAACGACTGTTTAGATCACATTCTAAGGCTAAACGTTGGCTTGTCTACTCTTGGCGGAGGCTTAAGCACTAGTTTGCTATGCGAGTTAAAAAGGATTAAATAGTGATATTTGTGAAAATATTTTTTATTGCACGGGGGAGAGAAAAGTGGTTTGATAGGTTTAATGTGTTTTAATTAACAAGTGCTTAGATTGCATTCTAACGGTTAAACGTTGGCTTGCATGCTCGCGGTGGAGACTTAAGCGCTAGTTTGTGTACGCACTAGAAAGGATTAAACAATGTTCTTTCTGAAAAGAAGATTTTGATTAATTAAAGCTCGTTAGGATTAAACACGTGTCTTGATCGCATTCTAATGGTTAAACATTGGCTTGCATGCTCGCGGAGGAGACTTAAGCGCTAGTTTGTATACGCATTAGAAATGATTAGACAAATGTTCTTTTGAAAAGAAGTTGTTGATTGCGCGGGGGAAAAAGGTTAGGTTAAAGTGATATTGAACGATTTTTAGGAGAATGACGAATATTTAGTAAGAACGAGTCGTAAGCCTCGGAACTAATGAATTGGGGCATTACCGGAATGCTAGATTCCAATAACACTTTTTTCATTCAATGAATTATAAAAGTTCATTTGATGGACAATGAACCTTCAAAAGATGGTTCAAAGGTTCCACCGGAATTCTAGACTCCAATGACCCCTCTTTTTGTCCAAGTAATTAGGTGTTTTAGAAGCGAAAGAGTGAACGAAAGGCTGATTCAAGACGTGTGCCTTAAGAGCACTCATTCGAAGGTTCAAAGAATGCTAGACTCCAAGAACCTTCTTCTTTCGTGTTTGAATAAAAAAAGATTTTTAATCATTATACTTGAATCGGGGAAAGGATTTGAATTGCACTGGGAATGATTTAATTGAATTTTGAAATTGGTACTAGGTGTTGGACCAGGTTTTTTTTGAAGATGGTTAGAAGTTTATTTGAATCAGTAAATATGTTAGTGAAATTGAATTTTATTATTTATGTGTATGAAATGATAATGGATAGATATTAATTGACTAAACATAATGAAATTGGATAATCGAAAAAATCTACTTAACAACAATTAATCTAATAAAAATAATCAATCAATAAATCGATGCTTTAATTAAAAGAAATGAAAATAATAAGAAAAGAAATCATATAAGAAGGGTATGCTCATAGACATGGGGTGTAAATTAGTAAGGATTAAAAAAACCAAATTAAATCTAATTATGAGAAAATCACAATAATAATAATAATAGGTAAAAATACAAATAACATAAAAAGTAAAAGACGAGTTTGTTCAAAGGGGATGGTGCCCCATGTTGGTTTACTTAGCATGTTTCTATATATTTTATATAAAAAAAAGTTTTGAGCAACCAATGGCAGTCCAACGCTTGGCATAAGGATAAGTCAAAAAATGAAAAGAAGGAAAAATAAAAAACACTGCTCGATATTCTCTCTCTTTCCAATTTCAAATTCCTAAATGATAGAACTTTTATTCTCTCTTAATCAAAATCGAAATAGATTTGCAAATTTCAACAAAAATTCACAGACATGTTAAGACAACTAGTTCATATTATGTTACTAGAGGTAAGTGCAAATAGCCAAGACTCCACCAAATAATCAAGGTGAATCTCAGGAAAGGTACAATTTCGAAAAAACAAAAAAAAAAACAAGTTAAGATAGCAACCAAAACATGGTTAAGGCAATTCACTATGCACAATTCTCATGAATTCACCATAGTGTCAAAAGCGCAGCATGAAACAACAAACTCATGATGAAATCAAATTGGAAAAAAAAGCATACCCAAAAATGGCATAATATAAAGATAAGCATAATGCACGCCGTTACCACAATGTCAAACCAATGTTGAAGCCATGGATAAAAGTCTGATTTAAAATGCAATGTAATAAAAAACATAGCCATGGTACCACATTCATACAATTGCATAATTGTTACAAAATAAAACAGAGAAATCCTCAGCAAAATGAAAAGAAGAAGCAGTCGTATTACCATTTATTTACATCTCACAAACTTATTTACACTCAACCAAAATAACAACAGAATATCAGTAACCAAATACAAATGAAACATTGAATCACCATAAAAAAATACACATTAAAACCAAATAAGCTCATAGTTTAAATTGTTACTGAGTTGACGGGAGGACGGATCAAAGTAATTGCTTGGTGTTGCGTTATTACTAACCTACAGTTCAGAGTTGGAAATTGTTTTTATTGATAAAGCTACGAATACGAATAACGATCTTTGTACGATGCTCAAGGATCTCAATATCGCACACCCTGAAATGAAACTTAGCGACATCATCTAAAACACGACGTCACAAACTAGATTCCTAAACACATTTCTTCATGAAAATCCCCTTCTCTTGTAACCTCTACTCCTGTTGGTGGAAGGTGGCGCAAGTTCTTCAAGCGACGGTAGAAGATCTATAATGATGTGGAGGTCTTCATTAGCAATTGTGGAGGCCGGTTTTCTAGTGAATTATTGTGTGCTATTTAGATCGGTGATAGAGGTGTGAAGGTTGAAGGTGAGAGTTGAATGATGGATATATGTTGATTCGAAGTGCTCCGTGAAGGAAGGAGGCGGAAGTGAAATGGAGCTGTGGATTATGGTTGAGAGCTTGACGGAGGTTGTGAGTAATTTCCGACGGAGTTGAGATTTTTGCATCGTGGTTGGGTCGTGATGGATTCCTACAGATCAATTCACGGTGGGAGTTATGGTGGATTTCTGATGTGAAGGTTAAAGGAGGATGAAAGGATGTTGTCAGAAACAGAAGGAGGAAGTTTGTAGTGAGGCTACATGGTTGTCGGTTGTGAGTGGTAGTGACTTTCGGTGGAGGGAGCAGTGGTGGTTCAAGGTTGACGTGAGGAATACAATGACTCTAATGGTGTATAAAGGAGGGGCTTTTGCTGAGGGAACAAGAAGAAAACTACGTATATTATTTATGAGAAATTTTCACTATCTTTGAAGAAGATGGGAAGAGATTCTTAAGGTTTGTGAGTGGTCCTCCCCAAACGCCTTTGAATAAGGCTAAATAAAACAATTTTTGATTTTTTCATCTCCTCCGCTGCCACGTGTCTTCAAAATACCTTCAATCTTTCCTTTCTTTTCCTCTCACCAATAACACGCTGCCACGTGTCCCAAATTTGAGAGAATGAATCAAGATATTTTCCTGTTCACGTTTTTCTCTTGCTCTTTTTGTTTAACTTATTTATTTACTTTCATTTGATTGGTTAGAAGGGAAATGAAAGGATATCTAATGATGACCATTGATTAAATTGAATCTATGATCCCGATTAACACACAAAGAAGCACACATTGTTAGATAATTTAGAATGCCTAAAATGTCCCTTTTAGATGATTTAATTGGTTTAAATAATTTAAATCAATTAAGTCAAATAAAATTCACATCTTTCTAATAAAACATGACAAAATTAAAATGACCACATGGAAAATTTTATTTAATATTTCTGAATACTTTGGCGAAAGAATAAAAATAGAACGATTAATTATGAATAAAATCGGGTGCAAATATACTCGAAAAAATAAATTGAATACATTAAAATGATCAGTGTAAAATAAACCTCTCAAAAAAATACAGTGTTTGATTTAATTTTGAAATACATTTTGATCGGGTAAAAGGCTCAAGCGGATTAAAATGCAACTAAGAAAGTCGTCGAAAAAAATAAAATGAACATACCAGGTTAAACTACACGAACCATAGATTAATAATACTAATGTTTGCAAGATTGATTTTGAAACTTTTTACCCGCTGACTAGCCATGCATTTTTTAAATGATTCAACCAGTCTGTCTGTATATTCGAGAACTTATTCTAACTGGTATTTTAGGCATTATTCATAATGAAATGCATGTTATGCTATACAGATGATGCAAACTGAAAATAAAATCAAACTTATGAAAGTTTTAAATATGCCCGGACAAAATTGGGGTATGACAATATGCTTGCATGTACCTGACACTCTTGGCATCCTTTGGCAAATTCGATGCAGTTTTTTAGCATGGTGGGCCAATACATCCCTTGGAGAAATAATAACCATTTCATCTTATGGCCAACTTGGTGTGCCCCACATGCCCCACCATGGACAGTCGAAAGGGCTAAATATGCCTCTGACTCACTAAGACCTTTAAGCAAAACTCCCTCAAGAGTTTTTTGAACAATTCCATCCCCAAAAGAAAATAACTTAAAGCTCGATACCTGGTTTTTCGATCAATAGACGCTGTTGGATTTTGTAAATACTCCACTATTGGTTTCCTCCAATCTCCGTCTGTCAGGTTATCTATTGCCAATATTTCGAAGCTTCCTTTATCAGTGTATCCCAGCTTTGTCTTTTCCAAGTCTGATGGGGCTAATTTGGTCGACACGGCTCTTCCTCTGACTTCAATGACTTCTTGCAATTTTTCTTTTGAAATTTTATACCGGGATGCAATTTGAGCAAAGTTATTAGCCACTTGATTTTCCAATCGAGGTATGTGTCGAATATTAGCCATCTCGAATCTTTTCAGCAATCGACTGGATATTATGAAGTACATAATGAGATTCTCTTTAACACACTTGTACTCTTTTGTGATCTATTTTATAACTAATTATCAGTCACCCATTATTTCGACTCGCGTTGCTCCCAATTCCAAAAATATATCAAGTCCGGCTATGAGAACTTCATATTCAGCCTCATTGTTCGAGCAGAGGCCCTCCACTTTGTATTTGAGTTTTGTTGGAATTTTATTAGGAGAGATAATTAGAACTCTTATTCATGTTCCATCTTTGTGACTAGGCCCATCGAAGTACAACTTCCAGGATTCTAATTCGAGATAGTCCAGTGCATTCTTACCTATGGAGTGGTCGACTATAAAGTCTGCAACCACTTGTCTCTTAACAGCTTTTAATGGCATATACGTTAAGGAATATTCAGTTAAAGTTAGTGCCTATTTTCCAATTCGACTGTGCGAAATTGGTTCAGACAACATATGTTTAATGACATCGAAGTGAGATGAAACATAAACACCAACAGGTTTTATATAATGCTTCAACTTCGTACAAGAAAAATACAAGCATAAACATAATTTTTCAACTATGTTATACCTAGTTTCTGCATCATTTAAAATCCTACTGAGGTAGTAAATGGCTCTTTCGACGCCATTATCATCCTCTTAAGCCAACATGCTCCCTAAAGTCTTGTCAGATGCAGATATGTAAAATCTCACACTCCTATTCCTACAAGGTGGTGTCAGAATTGGTGGATGACTAAGGTATTCTTTAATTTTGTCGAACGCTTCTTGCTGAGCCTTCCCCCTTTTGAATCCTTCCTTGTTAAGTCGAAGCAAAGGCGAAAAGGCTTGCGTTTTCCACTAAGTTTTGAGATGAATCTCCTCAGGAAATTGATCTTGCCTAGCAGTGACTGTAATCCCTTCTTTGTTGATGGCGCTTTCGCCTCTATTACGGCCTTGGTCTTATTTTGGTTTATTTCGATTCCCTTTTTATAGACCACAAATCCTAAGAAGTCTCTTGCCTGCACACAAAAAGCGCATTTGAGAGGGTTCATTTTTATACCATGTCTTCTCATCCTTTCGAAAGACAGTCGAAGATGGTCTATATGGCTCTTCCCTGAAACAGACTTAACAACAGTATCATCTATGTAAATTTGCTTAAAAGTCTCTATGAAGTCATAGAAGTTCGAATTCATTGCTCTTTGGTATGTTGCCCCAACATTCTTCAAACCAAAAGGCATCACCACCTATTCATAGGTGCCTAAGGCTCCAGGATATCAAAATGCCATTTTTGGGACATCCTCTTCCGTAATGAATATCTGATTATATCCATAGTATCCATCGAGCATGCTAAGATACTCATGACCTGCGGTAGAATCGACTAGCATCTCCGCCACATGCATTGAATATTCATCCTTTGTGGTTGCAGTATTTAAGTCTCTAAAATCTATGCACACCCTCAAAGTACCATTTTTCTTAATGACATATATAATATTGGCTAACCATTCGACATACCTGGTTGTACAGATGAAGTTACAACGAAGAAGCCTTTCAACCTCCTCTTTGATCTTCGAGAGAATTGCAGGTGCAAATCACCTTGGGTTTTGTTTGATAGGCTTTTTTCAAGGCTTGATTGGAAGCTTCAATTCGACCAGATATCTGCTCAAACCAGGCATCTCATCGTAATCCCATGCAAGACAGTCCTTGAACTCCTTCAACAATTGGATCACTTCGACTTTGAGTTAAGGGCTGATATTGGCGCTAATGTAAGTTGGCCTTTTTGTCAAACCTTCTCCCAAGTCTATTTCCTCAAGTGGATCTTGAGCTAGCATCTTAATATTTGTTGCCAGCGGATCCTTCTCGAATCCCAAAGGCTCTTCATCATAGATGTCGTCGATCCTCTGGCCTTGATCTTTATCCTGAACCTTATCAGGTGACTCTGGATCGAAGTCCTTTCCAGGACCTATTTGATGTAACTCCTTGTTGGCTTCGACAACCATGTTTTTAAGTTCAGCCTCCAAGGCCGATTGTTGTTTGTTTTTGGTTATGTAAGCTGAAATCCTTTTTAGAGCTTCGAACTCAGTCATCAGTACTGAATTCGCTTCCCCAACCTGTGGGGTCGACTCCCGACGCTCCTAGATATCCAAAGTCGTCTTCGCCCACCACCTCTCTATCCTAGTGAAAGCCATAGTTGGGGTGTAAATATAGGGAACAATAGGCATTATCGTCTGGAGTAAATGCAAAATTGGCTGGATCACACGGAGCAATATTGGCCAAATGTTTGTCGAACTGGCGCCTATAGGCATGGTTGATAGGAGTCTTGAAGTAACCTTGGTATGCTTCTATGTTCTCCATAATAACGTCTGGAAGCCATATGATGATTCGTTGGTGCATGAAAGATGGCATAACCCCAACCCCATGTATCCATTCTCTTCCAAGTAACAAGTTATAGTTGGTCTTTGTCTCCACAATCATAAACATTGTTGATCTGGTGATAGTTCCTAAAGTTAACTCAACTTGGATTACACCAAGAGTGGAACCCATATTTCCTTCATAATTGGAAAGCACCATGTTGTGGCGTTTGGCATATGTATCGTATTTGCCAATTTTTCTCAGCATATGATGCGGCTTCAAATTCACTTTTAGGCCGCAATCCACTAAGATTTTATTAATTAGGACATCTTAGATCTTCCCAGTAATAAAGAGAGGCTTAAGATGACTCTTCATAGCCTCATCGGGTCTCTCGAAGAAGGAATTTTGCTCCTCCACACAACCATTGTTCATCACATAATAACATACTGGCTTGTGAGCAGCCATTTCTATTTCTATATTAATGTCAGTGTCTTTGACCTCTGTTATTTGGTCGAACACCTTGGGCATCACTGATACCACACCAACTAAGATATCCAATGAAGCTTCTGACCCAGAGTCAAAGTCATCGGTCAGCATTTCGTCTTATGCAACGATTCGATCATATTTCTCTTTGGCCGCCTCTGTTGGAGTATTAAACTTTCCTTTATCAAGGCTTAAGTCTTCCTTCTTTCTTGCATGCAAATTGGTGTTGGATTCAACTTTTTCGTTTTCCCCAGCCTCCCTTTGTGCTTTCCTCCTTCTTTGTTCCCTTCTCCATTGGGACCTTGTCATGGGATTTTTTCCTTTATAGTTTCCAGAGATGTGGGATATTTTTTTGTCAGCCTGGAACTCCTTAGGGTATGTTAATGATGAACCTCTATCTACCTCGAAGTTCTACCATTTTCCCCGACCACGTTGTTTGCCATCGACTGGCTTCACCCTTTTTCCATTTAAAGCCTCAACATTGGGTTTGAAGGAGATGGGTTTGGCAGCAGGACCCCTTCGTTTGGTTTCATCAAGCTTCACCATAGGCCTCATTGGATCATAATACCTTCTTGGGTCGAAAGCCCTTATGGGCTGGAAATCCTGTTGATCTTTAGGGGCTCTCTGGCACCCTTTGTTTTTAACCCTCCTTACTCCCTCGATTATTTCTTCTAGCACCTCCGGAGGAAATCAGTCAAAGTTTCGTCTTATGTGGGGAAGGCTACTTTATTGTACTCTTCGTGTCGACACTCGTTGTCAACTTCCATGAAGGTTTCTTGGGATATTTTGACCATATTAACCTTCATGTCGACATCTTCAGTGATGTCCGAATTCTGGAATTTCAATTGAAGGCCCTCAATGGCCTTATCTATTTGCACGAAACCATCGGCAGTTTCTTTGGTTACTATCATCAGATTGGAATCTCTAGTGATTCTGGTGTCTAAGCCATCAGTGTTTCCATTGGTGGCATTTCCAACAGCTTCTTGAACGAAGTTCTTGAAGAATCCCTGATCAAGGTGCTCAGAGACCCTAACCATGACAAGTTCGATGACGAAGTCCTCATTAACTTCGGTCATGTCGAAATCATTAGTGACTTCGACCATGTTTACTTCCTCTAGTTTTGTGTAGTGGGCATCAACCACTTGCAGAGGATTGGAGTCGATCTTCATCTGACTCCTAGGTTGGTATCCAAACTTGAGTCTCCCTTATTGGATAGCATTCTGAACAAGATCCATGAAAAGAAAACATTGAGATATTTTATGACCCAGAAAATTATGGTACTTGCAAAACCCTATTTTCTTTCTTTGTTCTAAAGGAGGCACTTTAGCACCAGGAGGCACTATCATTTAACCATCCTTGACTAACAAATCGAAGATTTCGTCACATTTTGTAATGTAGAAAGTGTAAGCTTTCTTAGGAAATTTATCATTCTTTTCTGGTTCAATAGGGTTTTTTCCATTCGACGGGGCAAAGACCTTACAAGCGTAAGGTGGCCCTTGTTTCAACTCAGGAAGGTCGATTTCATCTTCGTCGAGGTCTAAAGGCCCATTATAGGACCATTCGTCATCATTATTGAATTTGACGTAGGCTACTCTTTTATTCTTATTTTCTCTAGCTTTTTCTTCCTTCAAGCATTCTAACTATCGAACCCTATCAGCCGGTTGGGCCATATCTCTCAAATACTGGGTGTCTAACTTTTTCCTACGAGAATAGTCAAGGCCCCTAGTGGCCATTTCGACCAATTCATGCTCTAGCACCTGTGTAAAACACCTAACTTTGAGTAATAGAAATCTATTTAGATAGTCATCAATTGGCTCAGTGAACTTTCGTTTAATACTGGCCAATTCCTTCATACTTATCTTTGTTTGCCCCATGTAAAACTGCTCATGGAACATTCTTTTCTAACTGATTCCAAGTATGAACCAAATTTTGTGGCAAAGTGGTAAACCACGTGAAGGAAATCTTTGTGAGAGAACTTGGGAAATATTTCATCTTAAGGTTTTCGTTGTTCGAAATGTCTCCTGCCTCTATTAAGTATCTAACTACATGTTCGATAGTGGATTCAGTAGTATCCCCAGAAAACTTAGTGAATTTGGGGATTTTTGTTCTAGGGGGTGTTTCTGTCTATAGGATATATTCCGACAAAGGTGTTATATAATTTTGCCTTCGAAGGCCAAAGTTTACCCCATTTCGAACCATAATCCTTTCGACCATGGCTTCCAGATTATTATCTGCTGCCATATCATCCTGTCAAATATGCTGTAAGACATTATCAACAATTTGGTTTCTATTTACCATTACTATCCTTGGCTCTCTCTCCCTGGGGATTTGTGGTTCATCCCTAGGGGGTTCGACTCCTACTCCCTGATTTACCATCTCTGGTGGCGGTTGATTTTGTGGAATTTGGTTTATAGTAGGGTCTTCTTCGAAGGTTACCCCATGGTTTTCCCTTATCCAATTCCTCGGAGGGTGTCGATGAGGTTGTGGTACACCCAAAAAGTCAGACATTCGCACCATCAGTGCTATCATTTGCTGATTCAATTGTGCCATATTTTGAATCAAAGGATTCAATATGGTGGTTAATGTTTGGGTAAGCATTTGGACCATACTGTAGCGGGGTATTAGTTACCATTAGAGATATTGACTAAATCCAAGGTAAACCATACAAGTCGAGTCGCCACTGCACTTCTATTTATCCAAATGAATGGTTAGAAAGCGAACAAAAACCTGAAAGTTTTATCGAATCAAAAACTAGTAAAAATGTCAGAGATCTGGGTAAGGGGGTTGGTTATGCAATGGGAATGTTTTAAGCACCCAAAACATCCTAGGTACTCCTAGGGAGCCCTTTTCATAAGTGTTGTTCTAGTCTAAAGGGTGTAGGTATATCTAAAGTTCTATTTACTAAAAGGAAGGTTAAAAGAAAATGACTCGCAAGGATGTCGCATCCACTGCCTACGTATCTCATCTGAGTATGAGAATCAGAGTCTTCGTAGCTCGACTACCTATGGGTTAAAGAGAAGTGTGCTCGGTAAGACGTCGCATCTTATGCCTACGTATCTCATCTGGAATGAGAATTAGAGCAAAACGTAGTTCGGCTAACTACGGGAACAAGGGTCTCGATTGCAACTAGGGCAAGAGAAATGGAAGGTCTCGATCGCAACGAGGGCGAGAGAAAAGAATCGCAGCAAGGGCGAAAGCAAACAAGGATTAGTTGTTAGTCTTCAGTCAAACTCGGCAAGACATCGCATCTCGTGCCTACGTATCTCATCTAAACATGAGAATCAGAGTTGTCATAGTTCGACTAAACTAGGGGTTAAGGATTGCCATCTGAACATGGACTTACAAAAGGGGATACCAGCTGTGTCAAAGGAAAGTGGGCAATGTGTTCATGTCCTAGCAGTAGGTGTCACAGCTCGCTGAATCCAGTCTTAGGCAGTTACCTCTTTGCAATAGAACGGACTGACATGCCACAAGATCGGAGACGCACGGAAGGTCTAAAAGTGGGGAAGCTCTGCTCTAGAGTTGTCATGCAATATGGACCTATGTGTTAGGATTTACAAAGGGGAACATCTACCTAATGTTAGCATGCAAAGAATAGGGGAATTCTACCTATGTTATCATACAAAGGGTTCTACCTAATGGGTGCTACCTAAATGGAACAAGAGTCGACGGATGGAGCGCGGAGAGGAGTTACGGATAAGGGTAGATGGCGATGCCGGGGGCAATCGACTTACAGGTAGATGACGATGCCTGAGGCAATCAACTTAGAAGAGGATGGATGAATGCGTGATGGTTCTGTTAAGTTTTGAAAATGATTACTCGACGTTGGGTCGAGCTTTTGATCTTATTTTGAAATGGTTATCAGATGTTCGTTTTAATTCTTGTATTAATAGGTGACTAAAGAAATAAAGAAATAAATAGAATACACTTTATGGGAGAGGGGTACATTTGTTATGAATGGGGATTGTTCATGGCAAACAAACAATAAGAATATATGCCTCATACATCATACAAGTAGGCAACAGTTATCAATCAGATCGGATAAATAAACAATATATAATCAAACCAAAGAATCAAATAATGGAGCACTTAAACAATGCATGGGAATATGAACATGTTAAATAATCAAACAATAGAAGCATGGATGAAAGAAACAAGCATAACAGCTAATAGATGAATCAGCCAGATGAAAAGAAATGCACAAAAGGGTTCACTGAATAATTTAATCAGGAAATGAGGCAAGGATAAAATAAAATCAAGATAAAAAGCCTCTAATACATGGCATATGAGATGAACGAGGGAGGGTCAAAAGATCTCTTCAATTGCCATAAGCAATCCCTAAGTCAAACATCGATCATAAAGAAGTCAACTAAAAATTCAAGTCAACTTAAAAAATAACAAATAAATAGCAAATTAATCAAGAAAATTATGAAATATTAAACTAAATAAGTTGGGGTCAGGACATCATCATCCCCCTAAAAGATTTTAAAAATAATGAAAATTGGCATTTGAATTAATTAAAACAAAACATAGGTCAAATCAAAAGTCAATTAATAAGACTAGGTTAGAAATAAATCAAGAATAAATAGTAAATTAATCAAGAAAATTCTAAAAAATTAAACTAAATAAGGTGGGATCAGGACATCATCATCCCCCAAAAAGATTTTAAAAATAATTAAAATTGGTACATGAATTAATTAAAATAAAACAGAAGTAAAATTAAAAGTCAACCAACCAAACTAGGTCAAAAATAAATCCAAAATAAATTGAAAATATGAAATAAAATTTCAAGAAAAGGTTAGGTTGACCATGAGACAGTGGTCAACCTTCATCCCAAAATTCAAATGCTAACAATAATTTTAAGTCATAAAAATAAAATCAATAAAAAAAGTGTGTTAAAATGGACCATTTAAAATAAATAATTAAAATAAAATATTAATATTAAAAAAATACGAAAAAAAAATTATATAAAATTAATTAAAACGTTAATAAAAGTGAAAAATATTTTTGGGTAATTTTATGGACGAAGAAAATATTTTAAATAAGAAGAAGAAATATGAAAATGGAAGGATTAATGGTGATGAACATGGTAAGCAAGTGTAGATATATCAAAACATGGCCATGGAAGAGATGATTACCTAATGGAAAATAGAAGTGGAATGAAATCTGATATGTGATGAAGCTTTGCCTCCTTGCCACGAAATTTCAATGCCCCTTTAGGGTTAGGGTTTCATCTTCTTAAATAGGGTGGATTAGGTGTTCTCATGGGCTTTTTAATAAGTGATTTATCCATAAGAATAAAAGTGTGAAGTGAGGTGTAAAATGTTGTTATTTTGGGACAAACTTAAGTGATTGGATGTCCAATGCATGGTCAAAAGAGGTAAAAAACGTGACTGGTTTGTGCAACATGCTTAGAAAATCTGATTGGGCTAGCCAGGCCCAAAATCTGCCTAGAAAATCAAGTCATGATGCCCACTTTAAATGAATCTATCTCTCAAACCATGGACCCAAATGAGATGATTCCAAAAGGATGTGAAAGAGGACATGACAAGTACAATTGTTGTGAAGAAATTATTTTCAAATAATGCCCTGAAGTGCAAGAAAACTGGCCAAGAAGTCTTGACAAATTTTGAAGATTTTGGACTTAGAAATTTTTCTAAGTGTCCTAAAAAAATGTCTCACTTGGACTAAGCATAACTTTCTCAATTAATATCCAAATGAAGCAAACTTTATATCTCTAGAAAGCTTGGAACAAGAGGAACAACTTTCATGTTGGAGAAATTGTCAAATGGAGCTTTTATCTTGATGCAAAATGGGCTTAAAGTGAGTGCAACGATCATGAAAACTTGCCCTAAATGGAAAGTCAACCATTTCCAAATTAAGTAACTTTTCCAATTCCTGATTAAATGATGAATCCATGATCCAACCTTGATCAAATTTCACATGTAGGATCCCCTAGGCATGGATTTTGAGATTCCACTCTCAAAATGTTAGGAGTTGACTTTTCTGGCCCCACAATTGACTTTTCCCAAACTGTCTGATTCCCGATTCCATTGATCAATTGAAGCACTTCTAGCTCAAATAAAGAGCAGATTTTTTGTATGTAGACCCTTGTGGACATATGGAGGGCCAATGAAGCAATATCTCAAACAGATAAATGAGATTCTCTGAATCAACGAAGCATCATATTATGTGATATAATCAAGATATTCCACCAAGGGACTGATACCTTAATTGAATATAAGACTCTTCGAGGATACTAGAGCAATATCTCTAAAAATGAATAAGACTCTTCATATTAATGAAGCAATATCTCAAACAGATAAATGAGATTCTCTTGAATCAACTAAGCAACATCTTATATGATATAATCAAGATATTCCAACAAGGGAATGATACCTTAATTGAATCTAAGACTCTTCGAGGATACTAGAGCAGTATCTCTAAAAACGAATGAGATTCTTCATATTAATGAAGCAACATCTCAAACAGACAAATGAGGTTCTATGAACCAACGAAACAACATCTTATATGATATAATCAAGACATTCTGACAAGGGAATGATAGCTTAATTGAATCTAAGACTCTTCGAGGATATTAGAGCAGTATCTCTAAAAACGAATGAGACTCTTCATATTAATGAAGCAACATCTCAAACAGATAAATGAGATTCTCTGAATCAACGAAGCAACATCTTATATGATATAACTAAGATATTCCAACAAGGGAATGATACCTTAATTGTATCTAAGACTCTTCGAGGATACTAGAGTAGTATCTCTAAAAACAAATGAGACTCTTCAGATTAATGAAGCAGTATCTCAAACGTTCATATGTTGGGGGAAATTGTTCAGAAAAGACTCCTTTTGGAGGAGATTTACTAGAAATGCTCTGCAGGGGAAAAGCTCATAAAATACTTTTTAGGGTAACCTCTGCTTGGTGAGAAATGATAGTAAAGATGTTGGGAAATATCGTTATTAACTATAAAATTTGAAGAATGACTTGCTGGGAAATAATTCCACGAGCACATGCAGGGTAATAACTCCATTGAACTAAATGGGGAATGATCGGGATACACATGATTGATCCTAGATCCTGAATTATGTTATGTTTTAGTATGATGCTCCATTTTGGATGGAAGTACCATGCATGGAACGATGCATGATATGTATGCAAGTATGCAATTTCTAGGGATATTTAGGGTTGCATGTAAGGATGCGAATGTTTTTTTTGATTTTGTATAAGGCTATGCATATATATGCTGATGATTGATATGATTGTTTTTTGATGAATTTTCCTATTTTGGCAAGAAAATAATGCATGAACTGATGCATGTGATGTATTTGAGAATGCAACTGGGTAATTGGGCTTTTGTCGGGTTTTATTCTTGATTGCCAATGAGGTTGGACTTTAGATGGGAACTTCCATATGAGAACTGGTGAAGAAGATTGAACTGCAAGATGAGAACTGGTGAAGAAGATTGAACTGCCAGATGAGAACAAAACTTGAGGATATGTTGCCAGACGAGAACTGGTGAAAATAATTGAAATGTCAGACGAGACTAACTTTGTTTTTGTTTGTTAGACGGGAACTAACTTTTAAAGTAGGCTACCAGACGAGAACTGGTTACGAAAAATTGACTACCATACGGGAACTGGTACCGAAATAGGTGACCTACCAGACGAGAACTGGTATTAAGAGATAATTTACCAGACGAGATATGGTATTAAGAGATGATTTACCAGACGAGAACTGGTATTTGGTAAATGATTTGTCGTACAAGAACTGATTTTTGAAATAATTCTCCAGACGAGAACTGGACTTTGGAAATAAATTGCCAGACGAGAACTGGACTTTGAAACAAATTTCCAGACGGGAACTGGACGTTGGAATAAATTGCTAGAAAGGAACTTGACTTTGAAATAAATTGGCAGACGGGAACTGGACTTTGAAATAAATTTCCAGACGGGAACTGGACTTTGAATTGCCAAGCGATGTTGGGCTTTGGTGTCAAATCTTGTGTTACAAGGCATTTTGATGTCAGGTTCAATGTTATGGGGTTAGACCCGATGAATGCTATGATATGCATGGCTTTATGCTTGAGCGAAGCGACATGACTAACGCATGAGGATGATTTATTCAATGATTTGAAGGTTTCCATAAATGCCCCGGTGTGGGTACTGGAAAGAAGGTTGTTTGTAGCAAGGTTTCTTGTTTGTTAAAAGGTTATTTTATGGGGTGATAGCGTGATTCCCCGACACTCATCTTGAACTATGCAGTTGATGACGTGTGAAAAAGCTTTTGCTTGAACAGCTTGAAATCATGGAGGAGACTTGCTCCTATGTGGCCCATCTTGCTCCAGTTTGTTGGGTCTTTACAAAATGTTTACCTCGAAAGGATTTTGAAAACAATTGTACCATAATTTGGAGATGGCTTGCCCCATAATTTGGAGTCATGAAAGGATTTATCCTTGGTTGATCGACTCTTTGAGTGGTTGACTTTAATGTGCTCTTGAGGTAGCTTGCCCCGGTATGAGCGTTGAAGCGACTTAACTCACACTGACTGGACATTGAAAGGGATTTTCCCTGGGTCAATAGAACCTCTAGGTGATCTTCCCATATTTAATAGAGTCCTGAGATGATTTTCTATGGATCAACTTATTCTTGAAATGACTTGCCCCTAACTAACAGATGTTTGGAGACTATGTCAAGCTGACTGATTCCTGGAGTAATATTCCTCCGATCAACTGTTGTTTTTGTGTGGCATGCCCCTGGTTCATGGGTTATGAGGTAGCCTTGATTCCGGTGAATGGTCAAGTTCCTCTGGTTGCTCTTTGTTGAAGTTTCCTTGATGTCAAGTACTGAATTGCAATTAAAATTGTTCACTTATAAATGGTAATTTTAATGAAATATTCATGAAAGTTTTGAAAAGAATCATTTATTGGAATGATGTGATAGTGCGTGACGAGTGGACCTTGAGTCCAAATGTAATGTTGATTTAGAAATTTAAAGTGTGAAATACACAATGAGAATAATGACATCGATGTTGAAGATTATCAAATCTTTAGGAGTCAATTTACGCAACCTTGTTGTAGTATGCTTTCAGAAATATCCATGCTTCAATTAGGTCTTTTAAGGGTTGTAACATGGTCTGGTTCACATTTTTTGAAATAAAGGATATAAGACTCAAAGTTTAATTTTAACCCACCCCTTCTCAGTGATGAACTTCAGTCCTACGCTCAGTTAATTCAACATACACATTCATCTGTTAAGAGAATTTTGAAGGTGTAAGGATAAAGATGATGATACAAGGT
Source organism: Lathyrus oleraceus (assembly GCF_024323335.1). Taxonomy (NCBI): domain Eukaryota; kingdom Viridiplantae; phylum Streptophyta; class Magnoliopsida; order Fabales; family Fabaceae; genus Lathyrus; species Lathyrus oleraceus. The sequence continues at coordinate 214,051,887 of NC_066580.1, forward strand.
CTCTTGAAATGGCAGTCACCTTATTTTATTTTTTTGTATGTCAGTGACCCTTTGATTTTGGTATGGTAGTCATTATATCTTGTTTTGTTTTTACGGAGGATTTTTGTGACCTCTTTTGATTTTTTGTCTTGATCCCTAACTTTTGCCTGGACCGCTTTTTGAAGCTTTAGTCGATCGGGATTGCCCCAGTTTTTTTGCCTAAGTCGCCTTATCGGGTGTTCGACTTAGCAGGCTCTTTTTTTGAAAAATTGTGACTGCCAAGTCATTGGTCATTAAAGAACCTTTGGATTTTGCACGGTTCCTTCGATACTTCAGGATGTTTGGGAAGGATAGCATGCAGTTGATCTCCAGTTGGGATGTATTCCCTTATAATTAAAATGTGAAGTCAGATTAACTAACACTACCCTACCCCAGGTTAAACATAAGGGTTTGTATATCCGAAAGAAACACATATTTATAGGCTCGAAGTGGTTAACTAGGGATTAACTCCTTATCTCTCTAGTGTTTGGGAATTTGAAACAATGGTTGTACACCATCAGCAGGATTTTATCCGAAAGCATATAATCAACAATTATGGGTACTTTGTTTTCGTCATTCTCCCTCCAATTTTGCTAAAACAACAGCTTGACAAAGAAAGTGAGGTGGAGAACATGAATGTATTTTTTTGTTTTTGACATAATAGAATAAAAATGAGTGAATGTGAGATAATTGATTCAAAACATGCATGATTACTTCATTAATATTATAATTAAAAACAATAATATACAAAAACAAGTAGCATTTAACAACAAGGAAATTACGGATGCAAATGAAAACAAATCAGTCCAATGATTGCCAATGTTAAGGATATCTTCCTGTCTGAACCACTGACATCAAGAGATACTCTATGAAGTCTTCGAACTCATTCGGGCGAGAAGTTGTCATGCACCAATAAGATTCCTTCTAAAAAGGATATGTACCTTTTGTCAATCAGTTGTTGAACCTTGGCTTTGAAAGCATTGCAATCTTCATTCGAGTGCCCTATGGATCCAACATGGTATCCACATTGTACATCGGGATCATACCCAGGTGGGTATGGTTCCGAAAATGGCCTGAGAGACTTGGGCTCCACCAGCAAGCATTGAACCAGGCATGGCAGAAGTTGACTGTATGTCATAGGAATCGGATCGAGAGGAGCATTCCTTATTTCCAAATTGTTTCGAGGCCTATGCTGGTTCAGATGCTGATTATGATATCCTTGACCATGGGATCTTTGATTTGTATGAGGAGAAGTCCATGGTTGCTTGAATGGTGCTTTAGGCATTGCTGGCTGCCCATAAGGATAACGTGGTGTGTGAACGGGTGATCGCTGAAAAGATAAGGGGTCATAAGGCCTCGCTGGTGCACCATGCGAATATCCAACATCTGTTATAACTGCATTGATTTCATCCTTTTCTTTCTTTTGGGATTTGCTGAGGGATTCTGTCTCGCTAGCTTGACTGCTCGAGGCGCCTTGGATTCTTCCACTTTTTAGGGCACTCTCGATGCGTTCTCCAATTGTCACTAAATGGGCGAAGTCTGATGACGCATTGCCTACCATCCTTTCAAAGTAAGGACTCTGTAAGGTATCCATAAACAAGTCAAGCAATTTCTTATCCAAGAGTGGTGGTTGTACTTGGGCTGCCAATTTTCTCCATCGTTGTGCATATCCTTTGAAAGATCCGTTGCTCTTTTGGGATAAGCTTTATAGTTGCCTTCGGTTTAGAGCCATGTCCAAGTTGTAGTTGTACTGCTTCAAAAAAGCATTGGCTAAGTCTTCCCATGACTGAATATGACTTCTTTTCAACTTTGTATACCAACTCAACGATGCTCCACTCAAACTATCTTAAAAATAGTGAATCATTAGCTTGTCATCGTGAGTATGTGATGCCATTTTTCGGAAGAACATAACCAAATGGTGCCTTGGACAACTATCCCCTTTGTACTTCTCAAAGTTAGGTACTTTGAATTTCGGAGGGATCACTAGGCCTGACACTAAGCACATATCGAGTCTAAAATTGTCATTCACATCCATTGCTCAGAGTCTCTCCTCAAGAGCACGAAGCCTTTCAACATCAGGATTGGTCATCGGTATCAACTGGAATTGAGTAGGAATGTTCTCTTGTGGAGGATCATAGTCAGCCAGAGAGTCATACATTGGGTTGGTAATTACAGTAAAGCCTGATGAGGAACCAACAATTTCTATGACACCATGTTGAAAAATGTTCTTTGACTGGGCTAGTCTAGCTTCCAACATTTGGTCTATCTGGCCTTTCATGTTATTCATATCCATTTTCAGCTCAACTTGATTATGTTCCCAGTGCTCCCTTGTCTTTTAGTAGCTATCAAGGGTCCAGTACGAATGTCGGGAAATCAACCTGCTGGTAATTGCCAAAAGGACGGGATGGGTTCTTTTTTGGTAAATGACATGCATGCATGATGATGAATGCAGATGCATGATTTTTTTTTTGTATTTGGGTATGCAAAGAAAATGTATAATGCAGGTATAGTTAGAATCCAGGATAACATGAGTATCACAAAACAACCTACTAGGTAGGCTCCCTACAATGGATAGTTTTATGCTCTCTACACATAAACCACTCACAAGGTTGTCTCTGGAGTCATGGACACTAATCATATCAACATCCTACAACAGGCTAGCTGTTTTATGACGAGAGTGACGACATGTTTACTCTGGATGGGGTTCTCATGCTAGGCACACAAGGAGTGGTCCTTGGAGTCTAACACTACATAACCACCAAGATAGAAACTGGTTCTAAGAATGGTTCCTAGTTTCATGGACCCTTCATGAATCTAGTCATGCGACATGCTAGCTGCCTTATAATGAGATCTATGAAAAGGTCTACTCTAGGGGAAGACTTCATGCTAGGCTGACAAGGAGTGGTCCTTTGAGACTAACACTACACAACTTCCAATTCTAAACTTAGGTGTTCCCTCTTCTTTTTCCAAATCTCGGGTGTAGAGCTTTATTCATGATATCATCCCTGAATCCATGGATACAAGCAAGATGATAAAAATATAATAAAAGAGAAAGCAGAAAGCAAACAAGTATATACAGTATGAAGAAAAGAAATAAGCAAAGCCAACATTTATCGCAGGGTTAACTAAATTAGGCTTGACTCTCTCTTGCTTGGAGAAAATCTCCCCAGCAGAGTCGCCATCTATCGCATCTCGAAAAATACGATCCCTTGCGATGGTCACGGAAAAATTAGTTCTGACAAAGTCGCCACTGAACTTTATTTATCCCAATGAAGGAATAGGAAAATATCGATAAAACCTCTTAAAAATAGAATAATGGTCGTCGTAACCATATTCGGGTTTGGGAGTCGATTACGCAAGGGGAAGGTATTAGCACCCCTCACGTCCGTTGTACTCAACGGGAACCTTTTAGTTTAATTTGCGATTTAAATGTTAGCTAATGTTGTTTTTTTTCTTCAAGTGAATAAAAGCTTAAAAATAGAGATGGATGGAAACCTCAGAAGGGGAAAATGGAGGTTTTTTGTTAGTGTGCTCGCGAAGATCTAGCAATCTCCTGCCTACGTATCCTTATGGTGCAATAAGGAAAATAGAGCATTTGTAGTTCGGGGACTACGGTTTGTTTGTGTTTTTTAATGAACGACTGTTTAGATCACATTCTAAGGCTAAACGTTGGCTTGTCTACTCTTGGCGGAGGCTTAAGCACTAGTTTGCTATGCGAGTTAAAAAGGATTAAATAGTGATATTTGTGAAAATATTTTTGATCGCATGGGGGAGAGAAAAGTGGTTTGATAGGTTTAATGTGTTTTAATTAACAAGTGCTTAGATTGCATTCTAACGGTTAAACGTTGGCTTGCATGCTCGCGGTGGAGACTTAAGCGCTAGTTTGTGTACACACTAGAAAGGATTAAACAATGTTCTTTCTGAAAAGAAGATTTTGATTAATTAAAGCTCGTTAGGATTAAACACGTGTCTTGATCGCATTCTAATGGTTAAACACTGGCTTGCATGCTCGCGGATGAGACTTAAGCGCTAGTTTGTATACGCGTTAGAAATGATTAGACAAATGTTCTTTTGAAAAGAAGTTGTTGATTGCGTGGGGGAAAAAGGTTAGGTTAAAGTGATATTGAATGATTTTTAGGAGAATGACGAATATTTAGTAAGAACGAGTTGTAAGCCACGGAACTAATGAATTGGGGCATTACCGGAATGCTAGATTCCAATAACACTTTTTTCATTCAATGAATTATAAAAGTTCATTTGATGGACAATGAACCTTCAAAAGATGGTTCAAAGGTTCCACCGGAATTCTAGACTCCAATGACCCCTCTTTTTGTCCAAGTAATTAGGTGTTTTAGAAGCGAAAGAGTGAATGAAAGGCTGATTCAAGACGTGTGCCTTAAGAGCATTCATTCGAAGGTTCAAAGAATGCTAGACTCCAAGAACCTTCTTCTTTCGTGTTTGAATAAAAAAAGTTTTTTAATCATTATACTTGAATCGGGGAAAGGATTTGAATTGCACTGGGAATGATTTAATCGAATTTTGAAATTGGTACTAGGTGTTGGACCAGGTTTTTTTTGAAGATGGTTAGAAGTTTATTTGAATCAGTAAATATGTTAGTGAAATTGAATTTTATTATTTATGTGTATGAAATGATAATGGATAGATATTAATTGACTAAACATAATGAAATTGGATAATTGAAAAAATCTACTTAACAACAATTAATCTAATAAAAATAATCAATCAATAAATCGATGCTTTAATTAAAAGAAATGAAAATAATAAGAAAAGAAATCATATAAGAAGGGTATGCTCATAGACATGGGGTGTAAATTAGTAAGGATTAAAAAAACCAAATTAAATCTAATTATGAGAAAATCACAATAATAATAATAATAATAGGTAAAAATACAAATAACATAAAAAGTAAAAGACGAGTTTGTTCAAAGGGGATGGTGCCCCATGTTGGTTTACTTAGCATGTTTCTATTTATTTTTAAAAAAAAAAGTTTTGAGCAACCAATGGCAGTCCAACGCTTGGCATAAGGATAAGTCAAAAAATGAAAAGAAGGAAAAAGAAAAAACACTGCTCGATATTCTCTCTCTTTCCAATTTCAAATTCCAAAATGATAGAACTTTTATTCTCTCTTAATAAAAATCGAAATAGATTTGCAAATTTCAACAAAAATTCACAGACATGTTAAGACAACTAGTTCATATTATGTTACTAGAGGTAAGTGCAAATAGCCAAGACTCCACCAAATAATCAAGGTGAATCTCAAGAAAGGTACAGTTTCGAAAAAACAAAAAAAAAACAAGTTAAGATAACAACCAAAACACGGTTAAGGCAATTCACTATGCACAATTCTCATTAATTAACCATAGTGTCAAAAGCGCAGCATGAAACAACAAACTCATGATGAAATCAAATTGGAAAAAAAGCATACCCAAAAATGGCATAATATAAAGATAAGCATAATGCACGCCGTTACCACAATGTCAAACCAATGTTGAAGCCATGGATAAAAGTCTGATTTAAAATGCAATGTAATAAAAAACATAGCCATGGTACCACATTCATACAATTGCATAATTGTTACAAAATAAAACAGAGAAATCCTCAGCAAAATGAAAAGAAGAAGCAGTCGTATTACCATTTATTTACATCTCACAAACTTATTTACACTCAACCAAAATAACAACAGAATATCAGTAACCAAATACAAATGAAACATTGAATCACCATAAAAAAATACACATTAAAACCAAATAAGCTCATAGTTTAAATTGTTACTGAGTTGACGGGAGGACGGATCAAAGTAATTGCTTGGTGTTGCGTTATTACTAACCTACAGTTCAGAGTTGGAAATTGTTTTTATTGATAAAGCTACGAATCCGAATAATGATCTTTGTACGATGCTCAAGGATCTCAATATCGCACACCCTGAAATGAAACTTAGCGACATCATCTAAAACACGACGTCACAAACTAGATTCCTAAACACATTTCTTCATGAAAATCCCCTTCTCTTGTAACCTCTACTCCTGTTGGTGGAAGATGGCGCAAGTTCTTCAAGCGACGGTAGAAGATCTATAATGATGTGGAGGTCTTCATTAGCAATTGTGGAGGCCGGTTTTCTAGTGAATTATTGTGTGCTATTTAGATCGGTGATAGAGGTGTGAAGGTTGAAGGTGAGAGTTGAATGATGGATATATGTCGATTCGAAGTGCTCCGTGAAGGAAGGAGGCGGAAGTGAAATGGAGCTATGGATTATGGTTGAGAGCTTGACGGAGGTTGTGAGTAATTTCCGACGGAGTTGAGATTTTTGCATCGTGGTTGGGTCGTGATGGATTCCTACAGATCAATTCATGGTGGGAGTTATGGTGGATTTCTGATGTGAAGGTTAAAGGCGGATGAAAGGATGTTGTCAGAAACAGAAGGAGGAAGTTTGTAGTGAGGCTACATGGTTGTCGGTTGTGAGTGGTAGTGACTTTCGGTGGAGGGAGCAGTGGTGGTTCAAGGTTGAGGTGAGGAATACAATGACTCTAATGGTGTATAAAGGAAGGGCTTTTGCTGAGGGAACAAGAAGAAAACTACGTATATTATTTATGAGAAATTTTCATTGTCTTTGAAGAAGATGGGAAGAGATTCTTAAGGTTTGTGAGTGGTCCTCCCCAAACGCCTTCGGATAAGGCTAAATAAAACAGTTTTTGATTTTTTCATCTCCTCCGCTGCCACGTGTCTTCAAAATACCTTCAATCTTTCCTTTCTTTTCCTCTCACCAATAACACGCTGCCACGTGTCCCACATTTGAGAGAATGAATCAAGATATTTTCTTGTTCACGTTTTTCTCTTGCTCTTTTTGTTTAATTTATTTATTTACTTTCATTTGATTGGTTAGAAGGGAAATGAAAGGATAGCTAATGATGACCATTGATTAAATTGAATCTACGATCCCGATTAACACACAAAGAAGCACACATTGTTAGATAATTTAGAATGCCTAAAATGTCCCTTTTAGATGATTTAATTGGTTTAAATAATTTAAATCAATTAAGTCAAATAAAATTCACATCTTTCTAATAAAACATGACAAAATTAAAATGACCACATGGAAAATTTTATTTAATATTTCTGAATACTTTGGCAAAAGAATAAAAGTAGAACGATTAATTATGAATAAAAATCGAGTGCAAATATACTCGAAAAAATAAACTGAATACATTAAAATGATCAGTGTAAAATAAACCTCTCAAAAAAATACAGTGTTTGATTTAATTTTGAAATACATTTTGATCGGGTAAAAGGCTCAAGCGGATTAAAATGCAACTAAGAAAGTCGTCGAAAAAAATAAAATGAACATACCAGGTTAAACTACGCGAACCATAGATTAATAATACTAATGTTTGCAAGATTGATTTTGAAACTTTTTACCCGCTGACTAGCCATGCATTTTTGAAATGATTCAACCAGTCTGTCTGTATATTCGAGAATTTATTCTAACTGGTATTTTAGGTATTATTCATGATGAAATGCATGTTATGCTATACAGATGATGCAAACTGAAAATAAAATCAAACTTATGAAAGTTTTAAATATGCCCGGACAAAATTGGGGTATGACAATATGCTTGCATGTACCTGACACTCTTGGCATCCTTTGGCGAATTCGATGCAGTTTTTTAGCATGGTGGGCCAATGCATCCCTTGGAGAAATAATAGCCATTTCATCTTATGGCCAACTTGGTGTGCCCCACATGCCCCACCATGGACAGTCGAAAGGGCTAAATATGCCTCTGACTCACTAAGACCTTTAAGCAAAACTCCCTCAAGAGTTTTTTGAATAATTCCATCCCCAAAAGAAAATAACTTAAAGCTCGATACCTGGTTTTTCGATCAATAGACGCTGTTGGATTCTGTAAATACTCCACTATTGGTTTCCTCCAATCTCCGTCTGTCAGGTTATCTATTGCCAATATTTCGAAGCTTCCTTTATCAATGTATCCCAACTTTGTCTTTTCCAAGTCAGATGGGGCTAATTTGGTCGACACGGCTCTTCCTCTGACTTCAATGACTTCTTGCAATTTTTCTTTTGAAATTTTATACCGGGATGCAATTTGAGCAAAGTCATTAGCTACTTGATTTTCCAATCGAGGTATGTGTCGAATATTAGCCATCTCGAATCTTTTCAGCAATCGACTGGATATTATGAAGTACATAATGAGATTCTCTTTAACACACTTGTACTCTTTTGTGATCTATTTTATAACTAATTATCAGTCACCCATTACTTCGACTCGCGTTGCTCCCAATTCCAAAAATATATCAAGTCCGGCTATGAGAACTTCATATTCAGCCTCATTGTTCGAGCAGAGGCCCTCCACTTTGTATTTGAGTTTTGTTGGAATTTTATTAGGAGAGATAATTAGAACTCTTATTCATGTTCCATCTTTGTGACTAGGCCCATCGAAGTACAACTTCCAGGATTCTAATTCGAGATAGTCCAGTGCATTCTTACCTATGGAGTGGACGACTATAAAGTCTGCAACCACTTGTCTCTTAACAGCTTTTAATGGCATATACGTTAAGGAATATTCAGTTAAAGTTAGTGCCTATTTTCCAATTCGATTGTGCGAAATTGGTTCAGACAACATATGTTTAATGACATCGAAGTGAGATGAAACATAAACACCAACAGGTTTTATATAATGCTTCAACTTCGTACAAGAAAAATACAAGCATAAACATAATTTTTTAACTATGTTATACCTAGTTTCTGCATCATTTAAAATCCTACTGAGGTAGTAAATGGCTCTTTCGACGCCATTATCATCCTCTTAAGCCAACATGCTCCCCAAAGTCTTGTCAGATGCAGATATGTAAAATCTCACACTCCTATTCCTACAAGGTGGTGTCAGAATTGGTGGATGACTAAGGTATTCTTTAATTTTGTCGAACGCTTCTTGCTGAGCCTTCCCCCTTTTGAATCCTTCCTTGTTAAGTCGAAGCAAAGGCGAAAAGGCTTGCGTTTTCCACTAAGTTTTGAGATGAATCTCCTCAGGAAATTGATCTTGCCTAGCAGTGACTGCAATCCCTTCTTTGTTGATGGCGCTTTCGCCTCTATTACGGCCTTGGTCTTATTTTGGTTTATTTCGATTCCCTTTTTATAGACCACAAATCCTAAGAAGTCTCTTGCCTGCACACAAAAAGCGCATTTGAGAGGGTTCATTTTTATACCATGTCTTCTCATCCTTTCGAAAGACAGTCGAAGATGGTCTATATGGCTCTTCCCTGAAACAGACTTAACAACAGTATCATCTATGTAAATTTGCTTAAAAGTCTCTATGAAATCATAGAAGATCGAATTCATTGCTCTTTGGTATGTTGCCCCAACATTCTTCAAACCAAAAGGCATCACCACCTATTCATAGGTGCCTAAGGCTCCAGGATATCAAAATGCCATTTTTGGGACATCCTCTTCCGCAATGAATATCTGATTATATCCATAGTATCCATCGAGCATGCTAAGATACTCATGACCTGCGGTAGAATCGACTAGCATCTCCGCCACATGCATTGAATATTCATCCTTTGTGGTTGCAGTATTTAAGTCTCTAAAATCTATGCACACCCTCAAAGTACCATTTTTCTTAATGACATATATAATATTGGCTAACCATTCGACATACCTGGTTGTACAGATGAAGTTACAACGAAGAAGCCTTTCAACCTCCTCTTTGATCTTCGAGAGAGTTGCAGGTGCAAATCACCTTGGGTTTTGTTTGATAGGCTTTTTTCAAGGCTTGATTGGAAGCTTCAATTTGACCAGATATCTGCTCAAACCAGGCATCTCTTCATAATCCCATGCAAGACAATCCTTGAACTCCTTCAACAATTGGATCACTTCGACTTTGAGTTGAGGGCTGATATTGGCGCTAATGTAAGTTGGCCTTTTTGTCAAACCTTCTCCAAAGTCTATTTCCTCAAGTGGATCTTGAGCTAGCATCTTAATATTTGTTGCCAGCGGATCCTTCTCGAATCCCAAAGGCTCTTCATCATAGATGTCGTCGATCCTCTGGCCTTGATCTTTATCCTGAACCTTATCAGGTGACTCTGGATCGAAGTCCTTTCCAGGACCTATTTGATGTAACTCCTTGTTGGCTTCGACAACCATGTTTTTAACTTCAGCCTCCAAGGCCGATTGTTGTTTGTTTTTGGTTATGTAAGCTGAAATCCTTTTTAGAGCTTCGAACTCAGTCATCAGTACTGAATTCGCTTCCCCAACCTGTGGGGTCGACTCCCGACGCTCCTAGATATCCAAAGTCGTCTTCGCCCACCACCTCTCTATCCTAGTGAAAGCCATAGTTGGGGTGTAAATATAGGGAACAATAGGCATTATCGTCTGGAGTAAATGCAAAATTGGCTGGATCACACGGAGCAATATTGGCCAAATGTTTGTCGAACTGGCGCCTATAGGCATGGTTGATAGGAGTCTTGAAGTAACCTTGGTATGCTTCTATGTTCTCCATAATAACGTCTGGAAGCCATATGATGATTCGTTGGTGCATGAAAGATGGCATAACCCCAACCCCATGTATCCATTCTCTTCCAAGTAACAAGTTATAGTTGGTCTTTGTCTCCACAATCATAAACATTGTTGATCTGGTGATAGTTCCTAAAGTTAACTCAACTTGGATTACACCAAGAGTGGAACCCATATTTCCTTCATAATTGGAAAGCACCATGTTGTGGCGTTTGGCATATGTATCGTATTTGCCAATTTTTCTCAGCATATGATGCGGCTTCAAATTCACTTTTAGGCCGCAATCCACTAAGATTTTATTAATTAGGACATCTTAGATCTTCCTAGTAATAAAGAGAGGCTTAAGATGACTCTTTATAGCCTCATCGGGTCTCTCGAAGAAGGAATTTTGCTCTTCCACACAACCATTGTTCATCACATAATAACATACTGGCTTGTGAGCAGCCATTTCTATTTCTGTATTGATGTTAGTGTGTTTGACCTCTGTTATTTGGTCGAACACCCTGGGCATCACTGATACCACACCAACTAAGATATCCAATGAAGCTTTTGACCCAGAGTCGAAGTCATCGGGCAGCATTTTGTCTTATGCAACGATTCGATCATATTTCTCTTTGGCCGCCTCTGTTGGAGTATTAAACTTTCCTTTATCAAGGCTTAAGTCTTCCTTCTTTCTTGCATGCACATTGGTGTTGGATTCAACTTTTTCGTTTTCCCCAACCTCCCTTTGTGTTTTCCTCCTTCTTTGTTCCCTTCTCCACTAGGACCTTGTCATGGGATTTTTTCCTTTGTAGTTTCCAGAGATGTGGGATATTTTTTGTCAGCCTGGAACTCCTTAGGGTATGTTAATGATGAACCTCTATCTACCTCGAAGTTCTACCATTTTCCCCGACCACGTTGTTTGCCATCGACTGGCTTCACCCTTTTTCCATTTGAAGCCTCAACATTGGGTTTGAAGGAGATGGGTTTGGCAACAGGACCCCTTCGTTTGGTTTCATCAAGCTTCACCATAGGCCTCATTGGATCATAATACCTTCTTGGGTCGAAAGCCCTTATGGGCTGGAAATCCTGTTGATCTTTAGGGGCTCTCTGGCACCCTTGGTTTTTAACCCTCCTTACTCCCTCGATTATTTCTTCTGGCACCTCCGGAGGAAATCAGTCAAAGTTTCGTCTTATGTGGGGAAGGCTACTTTATTGTACTCTTCGTGTCGACACTCGTTGTCAACTTCCATGAAGGTTTCTTGGGATATTTTGACCATATTAACGTTCATGTCGACATCTTCAGTGATGTCCGAATTCTGGAATTTCAATTGAAGGCCCTCAGTGGCCTTATCTATTTGCACGAAACCATCGGCAGTTTCTTTGGTTACTATCATCAGGTTGGAATCTCTAGTGATTCTGGTGTCTAAACCATCAGTGTTTCCATTGGTGGCATTTCCAACAGCTTCTTGAACGAATTTCTTGAAGAATCCCTGATCAAGGTGCTCAGAGACCCTAACCATGACAAGTTCGATGATGAAGTCCTCATTAACTTCGGTCATGTCGAAATCATTAGTGACTTAGACCATGTTTACTTCCTCTAGTTTTGTGTAGTGGGCATCAGCCACTTGCAGAGGATTGAAGTCGATCTTCATCTGACTCCTAGGTTGGTATCCAAACTTGAGTCTCCCTTATTGGATAACATTCTGAACAAGATCCCTGAAAAGAAAACATTGAGATATTTTATGACCCAGAAAATTATGGTACTTGCAAAACCCTCTTTTCTTTCTTTGTTCTAAAGGAGGCACTTTAGCACCAGGAGGCACTATCATTTAACCATCCTTAACTAACAAATCGAAGATTTCGTCACATTTTGTAATGTAGAAAGTGTAAGCTTTCTTAGGAAATTTATCATTCTTTTCTGGTTCAATAGGGTTTTTTCCATTCGACGGGGCAAAGACCTTACAAGCGTAAGGTGGCCCTTAATTCAACTCAGGAAGGTCGATTTCATCTTCGTCGAGGTCTAAAGGCCCATTATAGGACCATTAGTCATCATTATTGAATTTGACGTAGGCTACTCTTTTATTCTTATTTTCTCTAGCTTTTTCTTCCTTCAAGCATTCTAACTATCGAACCCTATCAGCCAATTGGGCCATATCTCTTAAATACTGGGTGTCTAACTTTTTCCTGCGAGAATAGTCAAGGCCCCTAGCGGCCATTTCGACCAATTCATGCTCTGGCACCTGTGTAAAACACCTAACTTTGAGTAATAGAAATCTATTTAGATAGTCATCAATTGGCTCAGTGAACTTTCATTTAATACTGGGCAATTCCTTCAAACTTATCTTTGTTTGCCCCATGTAAAACTGCTCATGGAACATTCTTTTCTAACTGATTTCAAGTATGAACCAAATTTTGTGGCAAAGTGGTAAACCACGTGAAGGAAATCTTTGTGAGAGAACTTGGGATATATTTCATCTTAAGGTTTTCGTTGTTCGAAATGTCTCCTGCCTCTATTAAGTATCTAGCAACATGTTCGACAGTGGATTCAGTAGTATCCCCAGAAAACTTAGTGAATTTGAGGATTTTTGTTCTAGGGGGTGTTTCTGTCTATAGGATATATTCCGACAAAGGTGATATATAATTTTGCCTTCGAAGGCCAAAGTTTACCCCATTTCGAACCATAATTATTATCTGCTGCCATATCATCATGTCAAATATGTTGTAAGACATTATCAACAATTTGGTTTCTATTTACCATTACTATCCTTGGCTCTCTCTCCCTAGGGATTTGTGGTTCATCCCTAGGGGGTTCGACTCCTACTCCCTGATTTACCATCTCTGGTGGCGGTTGATTTTTTGGAATTTGGTTTATAGTAGGGTCTTCTTCGAAGGTTACCCCATGGTTTCCCCTTATCCAATTCCTCGGAGGGTGTCGATGAGGCTGTGGTACACCCAAAAAGTCAGACATTCGCACCATCAGTGCTATCATTTGCTGATTCAATTGTGCCTAATTTTGAATCAAAGGATTCAATATGGTGGTTAATGTTTGGGTAAGCATTTGGACCATACTGTAGCGGGGTATTAGTTACCATTAGAGATATTGACTAAATCCAAGGTAAACCATACAAGTCGAGTCGCCACCGCACTTCTATTTATCCAAAGGAATGGTTAGAAAGCGAACAAAAACCTAAAAGTTTTATCGAATCAAAAACTAGTAAAAATGTCAGAGATATGGGTAAGGGGGTTGGTTATGCAATGGGAAGGTTTTAAGCACCCAAAACATCCTAGGTACTCCTAGAGAGCCCTTTTCATAAGTGTTGTTCTAGTCTAACGGGTGTAGGTATATCTAAAATACTATTTACTAAAAGGAAGGTTAAAAGAAAATGACTCGCAAGGATGTCGCATCCACTGCCTACGTATCTCATCAAAGTATGAGAATCAGAGTCTTCGTAGCTCGGCTACCTATGGGTTAAAGAGAAGTGTGCTCGGTAAGACGTCGCGTCTTATGCCTACGTATCTCATCTGGAATGAGAATTAGAGCAAAACGTAGTTCGGCTAACTACGGGAACAAGGGTCTCGATTGCAACTAGGGCAAGAGAAAAGGAAGGTCTCGATCGCAACGAGGGCGAGAGAAAAGAATCGCAGCAAGGGCGAAAGCAAACAAGGATTAGTTGTTATTCTTCAGTCAAACTCGGCAAGACATCGCATCTCGTGCCTACGTATCTCATCTAAACATGAGAATCAGAGTTGTCATAGTTCGACTAAACTAGGGGTTAAGGATTGCCATCTGAACATGGACTTACAAAAGGGGATACCAGCTGTGTCAAAGGAAAGTGGGCAATGCGTTCATGTCCTAGCAGTAGGTGTCACAGCTCGCTGAATCGAGTCTTAGGCAGTTACCTCTTTGCAATAGAACGGACTGACATGCCACAAGATCGGAGACGCACGGAAGGTCTAAAAGTGGGGAAGCTCTGCTCTAGAGTTGTCATGCAATATGGACCTATGTGTTAGGATTTACAAAGGGGAACATCTACCTAATGTTAGCATGCAAAGAATAGGGGAATTCTACCTATGTTATCATACAAAGGGTTCTACCTAATGGGTGCTACCTAAATGGAACAAGAGTCGACGGATGGAGCGCGGAGAGGAGTTACGGATAAGGGTAGGTGGCGATGCCGGGGGCAATCGACTTACAGGTAGATGACGATGCCTGAGGCAATCAACTTAGAAGAGGATGGATGAATGCGTGATGGTTCTGTTAAGTTTTGAAAATGATTACTCGACGTTGGATCGAGCTTTTGATCTTATTTTGAAATGGTTATCGGATGTTCGTTTTAATTCTTGTATTAACAGGTGACTAAAGAAATAAAGAAATAAATATTATACACTTTATGGGAGAGGGGTACATTTGTTATGAATGGAGATTGTTCATGGTAAACAAACAATAAGAATATATGCCTCATACATCATACAAGTAGGCAACAGTTATCAATCAGATCGGATAAATAAACCATATATAATCCAACCAAAGAATCAAATAATGGAGCATTTAAACAATGCATGGGAATATGAACATGTTAAATAATCAAACAATAGAAGCATGGATGAAAGAAACAAGCATAACAGCTAATAGATGAATCAGCCAGATGAAAAGAAATGCACAAAAGGGTTCACTGAATAATTTAATCAGGAAATGAGGCAGGGATCAAATAAAATCAAGATAAAAAGCCTCTAATACATGGCATATGAGATGAATGAGGGAGGATCAAAAGATCTCTTCAATTGCCATAAGCAATCCCTAAGTCCAATATCGATCATAAAGAAGTCAACTAAAAATTCAAGTCAACTTAAAAAATAACAAATAAATAGAAAATTAATCAAGAAAACTATGAAAAATTAAACTAAATAAGATGGGGTCAGGACATCATCATCCCCCTAAAATATTTTAAAAAATAATGAAAATTGGCATGTGAATTAATTAAAACAAAACATAGGTCAAATCAAAAGTCAATTAATAAGACTAGGTTAGAAATAAATCAAGAATAAATAGTAAATTAATCAAGAAAATTATAAAAAATTAAACTATATAAGGTGGGGTCAGGACATCATCATCCCCCAAAAAGATTTTAAAATTAATGAAAATTGGTACATGAATTAATTAAAATAAAACAGAAGTAAAATTAAAAGTCAACCAACCAAACTAGGTCAAAAATAAATCCAAAATAAATTGAAAATATGAAATAAAATTTCAAGAAAAGGTTAGGTTGACCATGAGACAGTGGTTAACCTTCATCCCAAAAATCAAATGCTAACAATATTTTTAAGTCATAAAAATAAAATCAATAAAAAAAGTGTGTTAAAATGGACCATTTAAAATAAATAATGAAAATAAAATATAAATAATAAAAAAATACGAAAATAAAAATTATATAAAATTAAATAAAACGTTAAGAAAAGTGAAAAATATTTTTGGGTAATTTTATGGACGAAGAAAATATTTTAAATAAGAAGAAGAAATATGAAAATGGAAGGATTAATGGTGATGAACATGGTAAGCAAGTGTAGATATATCAAAACATGGCCATGGAAGAGATGATTACCTAATGGAAAATAGAAGTGGAATGAAATATGATATGTGATGAAGCTTTGCCTCCTTGCCACGAAATTCCAATGCCCCTTTAGGGTTAGGGTTTCAGCTTCTTAAATAGGGTGAATTAGGTGTTCTCATGGGCTTTTTAATAAGTGATTTATCCATAAGAATAAAAGTGTGAAGTGAGGTGTAAAATGTTATTATTTTGGGCCAAACTTAAGTGAATGGATGTCCAATGCATGGCCAAAAGAGGTAAAAAACGTGACTGGTTTGTGTAGCATGCTTAGAAAATCTGATTGGGCTAGCCAGGCCCAAAATCTGCCTAGAAAATCAAGTCATGATGCCCACTTTAAATGAATCTATCTCTCAAACCATGGACCCAAATGAGATGATTCCAAAAGTATGTGAAAGAGGACATGACAAGGTACAATTGTTATGAAGAAAGTATTTTAAAATAATGCCTTGAAGTGCAAGAAAACTGGCCAAGAAGTCTTGACAAATTTTGAAGATTTTGGACTTAGAAATTTTTCTAAGTGTCCTAAAAAAATGTCTCACTTTGACTAAGCATAACTTTCTCAATTCTTATCCAAATGGAGCCAACTTTATATCTCTAGAAATCTTGGAACAAGAGGAACAACTTTCATGTTGGAGAAATTTTCAAATGGAGATTTTATCTTGATGCAAAATGGGATTAAAGTGAGTGCAACGATCATGAAAACTTGCCCTAAATGGAAAGTCAACCATTTCCAAATTAAGTAACTTTTCCAATTCCTGATTAAATGATGAATCCATGATCCAACCTTGATCAAATTTCACATGTAGGATCCCCTAGGCATGGATTTTGAGATTCCACTCTCAAAATGTTAGGAGTTGACTTTTCTGGCCCCACAATTGACTTTTCCCAAACTGTCTGATTCCCGATTCCATTGATCAATTGAAGCACTTCTAGCTCAAATAAAAAGCAGATTTTTTGTATGTAGACCCTTGTGGACATATGGAGGGCCATGGAAAAGAGTTTCACCCAAAGAATCAGAAATAAACTGATTTTATACCAAACCCTAATTTTAGGGCAAAATTGATCGGGAACTGATTGCACTACTTGCCAATGGATTTTTTTGAGATAATTGTGAGTCTTCCTAGGCCAAGATTCCTCTCTAATCATGACATGGATGAGCTCCTCTACTTCCAACCAAACATTGCCTGTTGCAGGTAGCCATGAAACCCTAATTTCTGATTAAATCCAAATGAACACTCTGATAGCTTTGAATCCTTCACTGATGAACTGAGGACCATAATAAGATACTTGGACCCCCCTGAGACCCTTGAGACTTGTATACTTAGAAAATGAAGTCCAATTTTCAATCTTGATTTGTGTGGGCTCCTTCTGTTAAGGAGTGGTCAATCAAAACTTGATCTCCATGTCACTAATGCAGTATGCAATGAGTATGACCTAATATGATGCTAATGAAGTGTAAAACATAATCCCATGCTTCCAGGAAAAATGAAGGGTAAATTTTAGGGTATTACAGCTGCCCCTATTCAATCAACTGGAAACCCGAAAGGAAGATAGCAATGGCTTTCTCACTTTCGAGGTATCAAGTGATTGAATACGATAAAAGCCCGAAAATTTACACTGAAGTGAAAAAATGAAGTAACAATGTCTGTCAGAATCGGCCAAGACGTGGTCTTGAAAAAGAATCCGTCAGGTACGGTGATAGTCGGTTTGAACATCGAAACAAGGAATGTTAGCCTGAATACCAAAATAAATGGTAACACAGAAATAACCATGGCCTGAATGCCGCTCATCAATCTGAATACTGGAAATGACTTCGATCTGAGCATCAGACGATACTTGATTATCAAACATCGGTCTGAACACCGGGAAACTGGCCTAAATGCCACTTCGGTATGAATACCGGAAAACTGGCCTGAATGCCACAAGTTGCATCGACCTGAATGTCGGAAACTTCTTCGATCTGAGCATCGGAAAACTGGCCTGAATGCCACTTCGGTCTGAATACCGGAAACTTGGCTTGAATGCCACAAGTTGCATCGACCTGAATGTCGGAAACTTCTTCGATCTGAACATCGGAAAACTGACCTGAATGCCACTTCGGTCTGAATACCGGAAACTTTCATGCCTGTCAGCATCGGCAGAAATAAGGAAAATGATAATTGAGGCAGCGCGTGGGCCAACGACCCCTACTGGGAATAATAAAGATAAGTCATGAACAATCTTCAGTCTGAGTATTGGAAACAACTTCTGACTTATCACTTGGGATACCGAGAATGCCTTATGCTTTACATGCGTATGTTTGAATTTTTCAATGGCGTAATGCTCCATGAAAATGGAAATGCTACGCAATTTGGGAGGATGCAATGCAATATGATTCTACATGCAGGGATGCGAAATGCTTGATTAGAGAGAACGCCAAGCTGAGGCAAGGAA
The DNA here is from genome assembly GCF_024323335.1 of Lathyrus oleraceus. NCBI lineage: Eukaryota > Viridiplantae > Streptophyta > Magnoliopsida > Fabales > Fabaceae > Lathyrus > Lathyrus oleraceus. Next base: position 214,070,468 of record NC_066580.1, read on the forward strand.
TTCTGCTGGGGAAATGATCACCATCTTCTGGACCCTGGCAAGGCTGTTGGAGATGCAGAGCACAAAGAACTCTTTGGGGAAATGACCTGCCACACGGTGTTCTGGAAAATAACAAAATAACGAGGCTCTGACTGGGGAGAGAATGACACTGAAAACTTGCTGCTGAGGAAAGCGACAGTGGTTCTGGCAACCATAATCTGCGAGAGAGACGACTCATAATCTGCGAGAGAGACGACTCAGCAGGGGAAGCAAACACCGATACGGTACCGAGATTCTACTTCAAGGAAAGAGACCATGGGTCTAGCGTCGAGATCATCGATCTGACATCGAACTCTGAGGAGCAGCCGCTTCTGCTGGGAAGATACAGTCTGACACTGTCAACTCCGCTGGGGATATACAGTCAGACACTATCAACTCCGTTGGGGGATATACAGTCAGACATTGTCGACTCCACTGGTGAATGTATAATCTGAAACAAATGCTCGGGGAAGTATAACAGTGAGTGTAACACCCCAATCCTACCCGTCGTAAATTCAATTTAAAAATCAGAGTAAACAAATTTCACACAAAATTGAGGCATCACATATATCATTTCATCAACACTTAAACAAATTAAACAACACGGTAAATGCACAAGGATCCACTTAGTCCTTGTTAAATAATAAACAACACTGTATATGGATTCACCTAGTCCATATAGCAGCAATACACAAAACATCGCAACGGAAATCATTTAGATAATTAAGTTGAGTCGTACATTTACACATTCAAAAGAAAACAAGCAAACAAATGCCCATCACAACTATCATATACAATGATATACAAAAAGGACATTGTTACTATCAAAATCATGAAAAACGTCCATTAACCCCTGAGTGTTACAATCCTAATCAGAGCAATGACGCCAAAAGTGTGCTACCACTATACTCCTCTCAACACGGAGCACCTGCACGTTACCAATATAAAGGTAACGGCCAACAACAAAAGGGTGAGATACTCAAATCATATAATCAAGATAATGATAAGCAATATATAAGTAAATTCGGAAAGTTAGGAATATTGTTACCACATCGCACAATCCTTCACTTGAATGCTTATGTATTTAATCATAAACAAAGTCAATAATCATCCACAACATCAATGTCACATCATAGAATCTCATCACTTTAACATTTCATCAATCCATCATAAAACATTACGATTCATCGCATCATCGCAAAATATCACCGCACATCATAAACCGTCACATAACAACAATTATCACAAAATACGGAAATAAACATAACCAACATATGTGACTCAACTATGCAAATGCTATGCGGTACCGACTCGTCGCTTTGCCATCAAGGCCAAGGCTTTACGCCCACTTCGCTTTTGCCAAAAGGCCACGTCGCTATTGCCAAAAGGCCACGTCGCTATTGCCAAAAGGCCACGTCGCTATTGCCAAAAGGCCACGTCGCTTATGCAAATGTATGTGACTCCATGATAAATGATACACATACACCAAAATCATCATCGCATCAACATAACTCATCACAATGGCCGAAGCCCACGTCGTTATTGCCATTTAGGCCACGTCGCCATTCACATGCATAAAAACATTCGCACAACATCATCTTCACCAATATTCATACATATGTTTATATATAAAACAAATGAGAATATTCATCACAATCAATTGTTTCATCATATAATCTCTTAGGTAATTCTACCTCATGCTATGTTTATTTACATCGCACACCTACACACTATAGTTAAGTGGTATTCCTCATTAATCAAATAGGCTTCCTACTATATCAATTATTAATCACTTTTCCAAATTAATCACTTATTAAAATAATCCCTTATAATGGCCTATAAACATCAACAACATGTATAAAATTTCATAAGCTTCGCAACGCTTCGAACGGGGACCAAAACGGAGTTACGATTCAAAAGTTATGACTTTTTGAAGTTTACAAAAGAATTCTGTTTTTAACTCAGTTGGCGCCGCGAACTCTCTTTCATGCCGCGAATTTAGCAGAAAACAGAGAAAATGCATTTTTGACCGTTAAATACCTTCCGGACCTCCGATTACGATTCCGTTAAAAGTCTCATTCTCAGAATTCAACGAACTACAATATTTTCAATATTACAAAGCCATTCTAACCACAATTTAACTTTTATTTCATCATTCTAAACATCATTCAATTAATTTCCAACACTTTCTAAATTCACAATTTGTGAAATTACTCATACTTTGATTCATCAACACAATAACATATTTTTCACAACATACATCAACCCCAAACCATCAACAACAACACAACACACAATGTTATTTATCATTCTTCTAAACCTAACCCTAACATTTTGCAAAGAATTGATACATGTTCAATAATCACAAACAATCAACACTACATCAAGAACACAAACAACATTTTCAAAGCAAGGAATCCAATCACAACATCAAAACCCAACAATATCCTCTAACAACCATTACCCACATGAAACCCATCATTTTCATAATTATAGGAAATGATAACTCACACCCTTACCTTAGAGATGATGATTGAGTTACTCTATAGTGTTCTAGCAAGCTTGGGTTGATCAAGATGATGCTCTTCTTCTCCAATTTCCTCTTCCTCCTCCAAACCCTAAATTTTCTCTCTTTTCTTCTCTTTTCTCCTCCTTCTCTCTACTTCTTTCTATTTCTCTTCTTTCTCTTTCTATCTTATTTCTATTCTTTGTTTTAATTAAATAAAAACTAACTAATGAGCTTAATTGTTACACCTCCCTTAATTACTATATACACCACTAGGCCCAATAGCTATTATACCACAATTCTCATAATTAAACTCTAATAATATATTAACACACAATAAAATATTTTACCGAAATAATTATAAATCAAACATTATAAAAATAATAATAATAACACTTAATAAAAATCGGGGCGTTACAGTGAGAGCCTGCTGGGGATTGAAGAATCCAACGCTCAGACCAACTCCGTAGGGATAAGATACCAATTCCAACTGTTGAGGAAAAACATCCGCGATCATTTGATGGGGACCTTAAGGAAATGCCCCGAGTGTACCTGTTCTGAATAGACGATCCAAAGCACTTAAAATTTACAGCAATTTTCAATGTTTATTAAGCACGTACCTGTAAAGCTCTTATGTTTCATGATGCAATGTTTATCAAAAATTCGGACGTCATTTTTGCAAACAAAACAGTAAAATGAAAATGAACACAGAGATGTACTGAATAACATGATTTTATTGATTGAGTGGCCTATGAATAGGTATTTACATCAGGAAGCAATCCCTGGAAAGAGGTAATTACACAACAGATAAAAACAGAAATTAATCTAATGGCAATGTGAAATGGATTTCTATCGGGTTCCAATTCTGCTATGATTCGCTCGTCTTCAAGATCCTCCAGATGATCAGCTTTCCGAAAAAAGTGATTGGATTGTTTCCTATCCTTCGGAAGTTTCCGGTTATCGACACGAGATGACATTCAGAACTACTCATAACGCAGCCATTCGCTTAATCCCTAACTTTTTCCTAGACCCCCATTTCGGGTTTTCAATCCACCGGGATACCCATTTTTGCCTAAGTTGCCCTTTCAGGTTTTCAACTTACCGGGTGTACAATCGTTTCATTTTTTAATCCCTAACTTTTGCCCGAACCTTTTTCATTTTCTTGGTTCGCCGGGATGCCCATTTTTTTGCCTGGACTATTCTTTTTATCGTCCAGCGGGTCTATTTTATGCGAAGTATTTTTTACCTGCGACTGAGTTCACAGGGGAAGTGAAGTTTTCACCATCCATAGTTACAAGCATTAAGGCTCCACCATCAAAAACCTTGGTGACAATATACGGTCCATCATAGTTAGGAGTCCACTTGCCCCTGTGATCTGTCTGAGGAGGAAGGATCTTTTTCAACACCAAATCTCCGACTTGGAAGCATCGAGGACGCACTTTCTGATCAAAGGCTCTCTTCATCCGACTCTGATACAACTGCCCATGACAAATGGCTGCCATTCGCTTCTCTTTGATAAGACTCAACTCATTGAACCTTGTCTGAATCCATTCAGCTTCGTCTAACTTGACATCCAACATGACTCTTAGAGAAGGAATCTCCACTTCAACAGGTAGGACTGCTTCCATACCATACACAAGGGAGTAAGGGGTTGTCCCGGTCGATGTACGTACTGAAGCACGGTACCCATGCAAGGCGAAGGGTAGCATCTCATGCCAATCTCTGTACGTAACGACCATCTTCTGCACAATCTTCTTTATGTTCTTATTTGCTGCCTCAACAACACCGTTCATCTTAGGACGATAAGGGGAAGAGTTGTGATGTTGAATGTTGAAGTTCTTGCACAACTCCTTCATCATTTTGTTATTGAGGTTAGAACCATTATTAGTAATGATTCTTTCGGGAATCCCATAACGACAAATGATTTCTTTCTTAATGAATCGGGTAACCACATGTCTGATGACCTTCGTAAATGACGCTGCTTCGACCCACTTGGTGAAATAGTCGATGGCAACAAGGACGAAACGATGCCTATTGGAAGCAGTCGGCTCGATCTTTCCAATCATATAAATGCCCCACATAGCAAACGGCCACGGCGAAGACATCACATTCAGAGGATTTGGCGGCACATGCACTTTATCAGCATAAATCTGGCATTTATGACACTTCCGAGCATATTTGAAACAATCAGATTCCATGGTCATCCAGTAATAACCCGCTCTCAACAATTTCTTAGCCATTGCATGTCCGCCGGCATGAGTACCGAAGGAGCCTTCATGAACTTCCTGCATTAACATGTCTGCTTCGTGTCTATCCACGCATCTGAGCAAAACCATGTCGAAGTTCCTCTTATACAGCACATCATCTTTGTTCAAGAAGAAACTGCCTGCCAATCTTCTCAAAGTCTTTCTATCATTGTTGGATGCCCCTACAGGGTACTCTTGATTCTTCAGAAAGCACTTGATGTCGTGGTACCAAGGCTTGTCATCAACTACCAGTTCAGCAGCAAACACATACGCGGCCCTATCAAGGCCCATAACATGGATCCTGGGAGCATAGTTCCACCGAATCACCTTGATCATTACGGATAGAGTAGCAAGAGCATCTGCCATCTGGTTCTCGTCACGAGGTATATGATATAGCTTTACTGTTGTGAAGAAAGTCAATAGTCTTCTCGTGTAGTCTCTATAGGGGACCAGATTAGGCCGAAGAGTATTCCAATCACCATTCACTTGATTGATCACTAGAGCTAAATCTCTGAAGATGTCTAGAGTCTTGATTCTCAAATCAATGGCTTGCTCAATACCCAAGATACAGGCCTCATACTCAGCTTCATTATTGGTGCAATCAAAAGTCAGACGAGCGGTGAAAGGCATGTGGGCACCTTTCGGAGTGGTAATGACAACACCAATTCCACTTCCTTTGGCATTGACGGCCCCATCAAATATTAAAGTCCACTTTTCATCTGGATCAGGTCCCTCCTTAACAACTGGCTCTTCACAGTCTTTCATCTTGAGGAACATAATGTCTTCATCCGGAAAATCACAGTTCATCGGCTCATAATCATCAATCGGCTGCTGAGCAAGATAGTCTGACAGAATACTCCCTTTGATGGCTTTCTGGGATGTATATTGGATTTCGTACTCTGTCAGTACCATTTGCCAACGAGAAACCCTTCCGATGAGAGATGGCATCTCAAATATATACTTGATTGGATCCATTTTGGAGATCAGTAAGGTCGTGTGAGTCAGCATGTATTGTCTCAATCGCTTAGCAGCCCATGCAAGTGCACAACATGTCTTTTCAAGCATTGAGTATCTCGACTCGCAATCTGTGAGTTTTTTACTCAGGTAGTAGATGGCATGCTCTTTCCTACCTGTCTCGTCATGTTGACCAAGAATACAACCCATGGAATTATCAAGTACTGTCAAATATATAATCAGCGGTCTCCCTGGGACTGAAGGCATAAGGATTGGAGGATTCTGCAAATACTCTTTTATCTTCTCGAAAGCCCTTTGGCAATCATCATTCCACCTGATGGCCTGATCTTTTCTCAACAATTTGAATATTGGCTCACACGTGGCTGTTAGGTGAGAGATGAACCTTGCAATGTAGTTCAACCTTCCTAAGAAACCACGGACTTGTTTTTCTGTTCTTGGCTCAGGCATTTCTTGTATCGCTTTCACTTTGGCCAGATCCACCTCAATCCCTTTTTTACTAACAATAAAACCCAGCAGTTTTCCAGATCTCACCCCGAAAGTACACTTGTTCGGATTAAGCCTCAACTTGAATTTCCTCAAACGCTCAAACAGTTTCTGCAAATTCACCAGATGTTCTTCTTCCGTCTGAGATTTGGCAATCATATCATCAACATAAACCTCGATTTCATGATGAATCATATCATGGAAAAGAGTTACGATAGCTCGTTGATATGTTGCCCCAGCATTTTTCAGACCAAACGGCATCACCTTGAGTAGAAGGTGCCCCATGGGGTTATGAAAGTTGTCTTCTCCATGTCTTCTGGTGCCATCTTAATTTGATTATAGCCAGAAAATCCATCCATGAAGGAGAATACCGAGAACTGAGCCGTGTTATCCACCAAAACGTCGATGTGAGGTAATTGGAAATCATCGTTAGGACTAGCTCTGTTCAGATGCCGGTAGTCAACACACATCCTTACCTTTCCATCCTTTTTAGGTACTGGAACGATATTTGCAACTCATGGCGGATAATTTGTAACCGCTAGAAACCCTGCATCCAACTGTTTTTGCACTTCTTCCTTTATCTTGACAGCCATCTCTGGTCTTATTCTTCCGAGCTTCTGCTTGACCGGAGGACAATCCTCTTTGAGAGGAAAACGGTGTACCACAATGTCTGTGTCAAGCCCTGGCATGTCCTGATAAGAACAAGTGAAGATGTCAACATACTCTTGCAACAATTCAATCAACCCCTTCTTCACATTGTCTTCCAAAGCAACCCCTATCTTGATTTCTCTCTTGGCGTCCTCGGTGCCGAGATTAATCACTTCAATAGACTCTTGATGCGGTTGAATGATCCTTTCCTCCTGTTTTAACAACCTGGCAAGTTCTTCAGGGAGTTCACAGTCTTCATCACCCTCTTCTTCAGCTTGAAAGATTGGATTTTCAAAGTCGAAGCGAGCCATAGCAGAACTGTTATCAATAGGATCCGGTGACGTGCATCTGCATGAGTGATGGTATGTGCTTATGAGTGTGAACAAGAAGTGAAAGCTAAACACAATATTGCCAAATGTATTTTTTGTTGATTTTTGAAAACTGTAAAAATAGAAAGACAGTGAACAAAATATTTGAATGCAAAAAGACATCCTTTATTTATGATAAAAAATGCAGGTATTCACATAGATGAGCCCTACAATGAGTCATTACGCCCTGGGCGGAACGTAAGACTTGGATATGCATGAATAAACAAAGAAAATTACTCTTCAAGAAGAGTGACTTGGATAATCTCTTCAGAAGACCAATTGCGGAGAACTTCACCCAGGACCCTTGGACGCACCCAGTTGTCAATGTCGCAATCACTATCCCCATCTTCTTTGTTGATTGCAGAGACCTGGCCGTACTGAATGATGCCAGAATTGGAGAAAGTAATCGGCCCCTGAAGAGTCTGAGGCGTTGAAGTTGTAGAAGTCAATGCCGGCTGATACCCAATCCCAAACTTGTCTTCCTTTACAGGTAAATCCACCAGACGTCCCCAACCGGGAGCAACACCTGAATTTACCAAGGCATGTGCCTGCTTGAAGGACAACAAAGAGGCACCTGCTTCAACCTCTTCCACTGGAGCTACATCCTTGACTTGAACTGCCTCAAAGGCCTGACACAGGGTCTCATGAATCTCACCTTCTATCTCTACATACTTGAATGTAGACAGGTCACTGACCAGAATGTCCTCCTCACCACAGACAGTGATAATTCTTCTGTTGACCGGGAACTTGATCTTCTGATGCAAGGTTGAGGAGACTGCCCCAGCATTGTGGATCCAAGGACGACCCAGCAAGCAGCTATACGAAGGACTGATATCCATCACATAGAATACGATGTTAAAGGTTTGTGATCCAATCTGAATTGGCAATTCTACCTCTCCGAACACCGACCTCTTAGAACCATCGAAGGCTCTCACCACAAGATCGGAAGGCTTCAAGATCAAACCTTCTACATCTAACCTTGGCAGGGCTCTCTTGGGTAGCACATTGAGAGAGGAACCTGTATCCACCAGAACATGGGATAACACAGTGTCTTTACACTCAATCGAGATGTGCAAAGCCGTGTTATGATCGCGTCCAGCTGGCATCAAGTTAGAATCAGTAAAACCCAACCCGTTGCTTGTATGAACATTTGCAACGATCCCTTCTAGTTGGTTCACTAAGATCTCCTGAGGCACATATGCAGCATTAAGGACCTTTAGGAGTGCCTCCCTGTGTGCCTCCGAACACAGCAGGAGTGAGAGAATAAATATCTTGGATGGCGTCTGAATCAACTAATCGACTACCTTGTAATCGCTTTTCTTTATAATTCTCAAAAGTTCGTCCACATCCTTCCCAAAAGCAGGCACAGAGCCAGCCTGTGGTGCAGAGGTACCCTCATTCACAACTTGCTTACCTTTGGCCTTCGTCGCGGCGTCAACACTATCAGGTTGGGTAACCGATGGTGAGAACAGTCTACCACTTCTGGTGAATTGCCCGATTCCACCAACATTGTCCACTGCAGGATCTTTTATCTCAATTCCAGGTTCAGACTTCTGATCCTGCACCTCTTCTACTTTCAGTGGCTGCTCCACTCCATGATCAAGCGTGTACACACTCCCCCTGTAATGCCAAGGAATGGCCCTTTCGCTGGTGAAAGGTAAAGGACCAGGGGTCGTGATGGTCACAGTGGATTGATGTGGTCGCACTGGTGGTACCGGTTGCGCCACTGGCACATTGATCTGAGCGGTCGGGTAGAAAATTATGATAGTGGCGACATCACAGTCATACTCAGAAATCTTATTTATTGAAGTACAAACATCAGAAACATCGGAATCAAGTTCAACAAATACATCAGTATCAACCTCAATGTTTGGAACATCAGCAACAACATCTGGAAATTTAATTACATCATTGGGAATTACAAAATCAGCAGGAACAACATTTGTAAATTCTTCAGCATCTTCAGGAAAGAGAGGATCAACATCTGCATTCTCAACAACCCCTTCAACAGGCCTTTGGGCAGATAAGTCTTCAGCTTGGAGGATACCATCGTCAAGCAAGGCCTGGATACCCTGCTACAGCTTCACACAACCCTCACTTTGTGCAACACAACCCAAACAACCGCTCCCACAGTCGGGGAAAACATCTGCCTTTAGCAAGTATTCTTTGATTTCTAACAGCGGAGTCTTCAGCTTCAACACCTCCTTGACTAGTTTGGCTTCTCCTTCAACCATGTTAACATTTGCTCCACCATGATGCGGCATGGGATTGTTGACAACATTAGGAGCCGGCGTAAAGTTAATGGCCTTTGAATCAATAAGGTCTTGAACTACGTGCTTAAAAGCTTTGCAGTTCTCTATAGTGTGGCCAGGTGCCCCAGAGTGGAAATTACACCTAGCATTGGCGTTATAACCCACTGGAAGCCTGCCAACGGGAGGAGCCAAAGTGCGTAACTGCACAAGTTGCAAATGTTGAAGGTTGGGAAGCAACTGGGCATACGACATCGGAAGAGTGTCGAAATGCCTATCCATCATCCTCTGTCTCTGTTGATAAGCAGGTCTGTTACCCTGTTGTTGTTGGTATTAATTTTGTTGACGTTGAGGTTCTTGTTGTTGCACTGGTGCTGCAGCCGGAATGGTCACTGCTGCAACATAAGGTTGTTGATGGTAATTCTGAAAGTTATTCCTCCGGTTACCCCTGTTCTGATAAGAAGATATGGAATTTGCATCCTCTTCTCTCCTCTTCTGTCCTCCTAAGAACGACTTCTTTGACCCCGAAGATGATCCAACCCCATTTTGGATCTTACATGTCTTCAAGTAGTTCTCCACCCTCTCACCGGTAGAGACCACATCAGCAAAATTTGAGGCGTTGCAACCCACCAGACGCTCCAAATAAGATCCAGGTAGTGTGTTCATAAACATGTTGGCTATCTCTTTTTCCAACATCGGAGGCTGAACACGGGAAGCCAACTCTCTCCAGCGTTGAGCATACTCTTTGAAGCACTCGTTGCTCTTGAGAGACAGATTCTGGAGCTGAGTCCTGTCAGGTGCCATATCCGCATTGTACTGATATTGCTTCACAAAGGCCTCAGCCAAGTCTCTCCAGCAGCGAATATGGGCTCTGTCCAGCCTCATATACGACTCTAAAGATGCCCTAGCTAGGCTGTCCTGGAAGAAGTAGATGAGCAACTTCTCATCATCAGAATACGCGATCATCTTGCGGAAGTAAGCTTGTACATGAGTCTTCGGGAAAGAGTTGCCATTGTACTTATCAAACACGGGGACTTTGAATTTTGGCGGAACTCTCACGCCTGGGACCAGCCCCAAGTCAGCAACATCCACACCAAGAGCATTCTGCCCTTCCGCAGCTTTCAACCTCTCTTCCAGTCTCCGAAACATAGGGTCCATACCATGGCCCATGCCAAAGTCCTCCTGAAGCAGGAGGAATTGATCCTCCTGATCATCATGGATGGGTTGTTGACCAAGGTTTCCATGTGGGATTGGGATAGGCCCCGGTCCATTGGGTCCATTAGCCTCTCCAACGGAAGGATCAGCAACAACCTCTGGTTGAGTAGTAGGGGGATTCCCCTGTACCAACAATCTAATCTCCTGCTGTCCCTAAGCCACTCCTTGGACCACTTCCATGAACTAATTCATGTGAATCCTCATCTCAGCGAGCTCTGCTTGTAAACCTTCCATTGCTCTCTGTTGATTCCTTCGGGTACCGTATCGGTGAATGCCTGAGTCAGCTATTCTAATAATGGAATACCAAACAAGATGAGAACACTGCGGTGGTACCTGTTATGCAAGACATGCTAATGAATATGCAAATGCAATGACATGTTTATCAATTTCAAAGGGTATTCTACCCCTTGATTCCAGTCTCACATTAGATAAACAATGTAAGAAAACCCCGACTAGAATCAAGAAGAAGATATAAACCCCTAGGAATAGATAAACATGATACGTGCAATGCTTATGATTTGATTTTTATATCAGAGGAACTTTAGAGTCTTATTTGCAAATTTTGGAAATATTAAACGTTTATCACATACAGAAATATCACGTCAATTAATATTTGGAAATGTTTTTACGCCAAAGAAGTACAGTCTTGGTAACCAAATACAATACAAGAGAGAAGGAAAATGAACATCCTATGGATCCCTAGAAGAAATCGTCCAAAGCCCTCGAGACCGGAAGATAAGCTGCACGAAGCCTCTTCACCTCCCTCTCATAGGCTGCCTCCATATCTACCTTCTCTTTGGCGAGTCGATCATACTTCCTCTTCCAAAACTTGGAAGACTGAGGAAGTAGAGAAGTCAATGCGTCATCAGGATCATCAATAACTTGGTGCTCAAGGAACTCTATCAAAGCATCCTTCTATCTGATCTGCTAAAGCAACTCCTCTCGTTCACGGATCCAAGCACGCGAACGGTCTTCATCTCTCAACTCCTCTACTCCTTGGCTAGGGAGGGTTGAAGGCCCAGCCACAACCAAAGGTGTGGATCTTGGATACTCATAAGGTATGAGGTACTCGGAAGCTCTCCTCCTAACCCAAGAGGTATAGGGTTCCAAAGAAATACAGTTCTTCGGACCTAGCTCCTTCCTTCCTTTCTTATGGATCTTGCGCCAAGTGCGGACCATCCTGCCCTTCAAGCCTTGGGGATCTTTACCCTCCTGAAAGAACACACCCTCTAACAGAATGTTATTGGGTTTATCCTTTAAGGGGAACCCAAGTTGACGACGTGCCAAAATAGGGTTGTAGTTAATTCCACCGCATGTACCAAGAAGAGGTACATTGGAGAATTCACCACAAGAGTCGATAATCTGCACACCATCATATACACGGTTGTACCAAAAGATATCATCATTAGTGAGAGACATAAGTCTCGTGGACCACCGTAGACATCCTTTGTTCTCCTTGAAGGCGAGCGTCTGAGGCAAGTGAGAAATAAACCACTTGTCCAACAGAGGCAAACAGCACACAATGGTACCATCGCCCTTTGCATTCCTCATATGCAAAGAGAAATAAGGGTCACCCAACAGAGTAGGAACGAGATTAAGAGTAGAGAAAATCCTAATGGCGTTCACATCCACAAACTTGTCGATGTTGGGGAATAACACTAGCCCATAGATGAGAAGTACAAATATGGCCTCAAAGGCGTCCTCACTCATGGCCTTCCCAAACATAGTAACTTGATCAATGAGGAAATCAGACGGGAGACCTTGAATTCCACCTTTGGTAGTCATATGAGCACCAATAATAGATTCATCTATACGCAACAGATCAACAATCTCTTGAGAAGAAGGGACTCTCTCCAAGCCACTGAACGACAACTGGTCTAGGATAGGTATGCCCACAAGATAGGCATACTCCTCAAGCGTGGGCAAAAGATGGAAATCCGGAAAAGTGAAGCAACGGTACAAGGGATCATAGAACTGCACCAACACACTCATTAGACCTTCATCCACTTGAGTAGCCAGAATAGACAGAAGCTTCCCATGACGAGCCTTGAATTCTAAGGGATCTAATACATAGGATGTCAAACTCCTTAACTCTTTCAAGTCGGGTTGTCTGAAACTGTACTTCTTCGTATTCCTTCTTTGCTTATCCATGTCTGAAAATTTGAAAATAGACCTCTTAAGTTCCTTGAAAATTTTCTCATTGTTGATGATATGGATGTGTATGAATGCATGAATGCATGGATGCAACAATCACACTCAAGGATCAAGCAAATCACACCACACAAAGGTCATGGGATGGATCAAGTCATCCTTAATATCAATCATCCATTTTGGTGGATTATGGTTTACACCTTATCAACACCCAAGTTCCATTGATATTAAGGATACACAAGAACGGATCAACCACGAATCAAGGGTTTATTGCGAGTCGCGAGCATGGAGTCTTGGTTAAGAACCACCCAAAGGGAGTGTACTATGGTTAAACCTGACAATCATGTTCTACAAGAGGTTCTCATAGTCATCATCCCATCTTTCGGATATTATCGGATAAACGACTACTCGTATTCCAAAAATATTCTCAAGAGAGACTCTTATGAGTGTAGTATCGCGTAACAATCGTATCAAATCTTACACTTGAACGATCTTCACACTACGTCCTAAAAATAGGCCAAGATGGGCATGGTAAACTAAGGTCCTTGGCTTCTAAGGCATATATTGGAAAGAGTAATGCCTAACCACGACTACTCGTGTGACATTATTGATCCCAATATAGCCTCCACCAAGTGAATGGGCTTGCAAGTCAACTTGCTAAAGAATAACTCCACACAAGTCAACAAGACTATGTCATTCTCCTATCCTAAGTGCACTCGAGTTCGGGTATAGAACTCATCTCACGAAGATCACCAAGCATACAAGGAATTAATATTCAAACAATTCAATCATTACATACAATACAGTAATCCCAAATTGCACAAAAATATGTCACAAAGCAATATACCATACAATACAACAAATATGAAAAGTAGGCAAAACCCACTAGGCAAATGATAGTCCCCAGCAGAGTCGCCACTTTTCTGTAGCGGGGTATTCGTTAGCATTAGAGATATTGACTAAGTCGAGTCTCCACCGCACTTCTATTTATCCAAAGGAATGGTTAGAAAGCGAACAAAAACCTAAAAGTTTTATCGAATCAAAAACTAGTAAAAATGTCAGAGATCTGGGTAAGGGGGTTGGTTACGCAATGGGAAGGTTTTAAGTACCCAAAACATCCTAGGTACTCCTAGGGATCCCTTTTCACAAGTGTTGTTCTAGTCTAAAGGGTGTAGGTATATCTAAAGTACTATTTACTAAAAGGAAGGTTAAAAGAAAATGACTCGCAAGGATGTCGCATCCACTGCCTACGTATCTCATCTGAGTATGAGAATCAGAGTCTTTGTAGCTCGACTACCTATGGGTTAAAGAGAAGTGTGCTCGGTAAGACGTCGCGTCTTATGCCTACGTATCTCATATGGAATGAGAATCAAAGCAAAACGTAGTTCGGCTAACTACGGGAACAAGGGTCTCGATTGCAACTAGGGCAAGAGAAAGGGAAGGTCTCGATCGCAACGAGGGCGAGAGAAAAGAATCGCAGTAAGGGCGAAAGCAAACAAGGATTAGTTGTTAGTCGTCAGTCAAACTCGGCAAGACATCGCATCTCATGCCTACGTATCTCATCTGAACATGAGAATCAGAGTTGTCGTAGTTCGACTAAACTAGGGGTTAAGGGTTGCCATCTGAACATAGACTTACAAAAGCGGACACCAGCTGTGTCAAAGGAAAGTGGGCAATGCGTTCATGTCCTAGCAGTAGGTGTCGCAGCTCGCTGAATCGAGTCTTAAGCAGTTACCTCTTTGCAATAGAACGGACTGACATGCCACAAGATCGGAGACGCATGGAAGGTCTAAAAGTGGGGAAGCTCTGCTCTAGAGTTGTCATGCAATATGGACCTATGTGTTAGGATTTACAAAGGGGAACATCTACCTAATGTTAGCATGCAAAGAATAGGGGAGTTCTACCTATGTTATCATACAAAGGGTTCTACCTAATGGGTCTTACCTAAACGAAACAAGAGTTGACGGATGGAGCGCGGAGAGGAGTTACGAATAAGGGTAGATGGCGATGCTAGAGGCAATCGACTTACAGGTAGATGGCGATGCATGAGGCAATCGACTTACAAGAGGATGGATGAATGCGTGCTGGTTCTCTTAAGTTTTGAAAATGATTACTCGACGTTGGATCGAGCTTTTGATCTTATTTTGAAATGGTTATCGGATGTTCGTTTTAATTCTTGTATTAACAGGTGACTAAAGAAATAAAGAAATAAATATTATACACTTTATGGGAGAGGGGTACATTTTTTATGAATGGGGATTGTTCATGGAAAACAAACAATAACAATATATGCCTCATACATCATACAAGTAGGCACCAGTTAATCAAACAATCGAAGCATGGATGAAAGAAACAAACATAACAGCTAACAGATGAATCAGACAGATGAAAAGAAATGCACAAAAGGGTTCACTGAATAATTTAATCAGGAAATGAGGCAAGGATCTAATAAAATAAGATAAAAAGCCTCTAATACATGGCAAATGAGATGAACGAGGGAGGATCAAAATATCTCTTCAATTGCCATAAGCAATCCCTAAGTCAAACATCGATCATAAAGATGTTAACTAAAAATTCAAGTCAACTTAAAAAATAACAAATAAATAGAAAATTAATCAAGAAAATTATGAAAAATTAAACTAAATTAGGTGGGGTCAGGACATCATCATCCCCCAAAAAGATTTTAAAAATAATGCAAATTGTCATGTGAATCAATTAAAACAAAATATAGGTCAAACCAAAAGTCAATTAATAAGACTAGGTTAGAAATAAATTAAGAATAAATAGTAAATTAATCAATAAAATTATAAAAAATTAAAATAAATAAGGTAGGGTCAGGACATCATCATCCCCCAAAAATATTTTAAAAATAATGAAATTTGTTATGTGAATTAATTAAAATAAAACAGAAGTCAAATTAAAAGTCAACCAACCAAACTAGGTCAAAAATAAATCCAAAATAAATTGAAAATATGAAATAAAATTCCAAGAAAAATTTCAGGTTGACCATGAGACAGTGGTTAATCTTCACCCCAAAACTCAAATGTTAAAAATAATTTTAAGTCATAAAAATAAAATCAATAAAATAAGTGTGTTAAAATGGACCATTTAGAATAAATAATTAAAATAAAATATTAATATTAAAACAATACAAAAATAAAAATTATATCAAATTAAATAAAAATTTAAGAAAAGTGAAAAATATTTTTGGGTAATTTTATGGACGAAGAAAATATTTTAAATAAGAAAAAGAAATATGAAAATGGAAGGATTAATGGTGATGAACATGGTAAGCAAACATAGATATATAAAAACATGGCCATGGAAGAGATGATTACCTAATGGAAAATAGAAGTGGAATGGAATATGATATGTGATGAAGCTTTGCCTCCTTTCCACGAAATTCCAATGCCCCTTTAGGGTTAGGGTTTCAGCTTCTTAAATAGGGTGGATTAGGTGTTCTCATGGGCTTTTTAATAAGTGATTTATCCATAAGAATAAAAGTGTGAAGTGAGGTGTAAAATGTTGTTATTTTGGGCCAAACTTAAGTGAATGGATGTCCAATGCATGGCCAAAAGAGGTAAAAAACGTGACTGGTTTGTGCAGCATGCTTAGAAAATCTGATTGGGCCGGCTAGGCCCAAAATCTGCCTAGAAAATCAAGTCATGGTGCCCACTTTAAATGAATGTATCTCTCAAACCATGGATCCAAATGAGATGATTCCAAAAGGATGTGAAAGAGGACATGGCGAGGTACAATTGTTGTGAAGAAAGTATTTTCAAATAATGCCTTGAAGTGCAAGAAAACTGGCCAAGAAATCTTGACAAATTTTGAAGATTTTGGACTTAGAAATTTTTCTAAGTATTCTAAAAAAATGTCTCACTCTGATTAAGCATAACTTTCTCAATTATAATCCAAATGGAGCAAACTTTATATCTATGGAAAGCTTGGAACAAGAGTAACAACTTTCATGTCGGATAAAGTTTGAAACGGAGCTTTTATCTTGATGCAAAATGGGCTTAAAGTGAGTGCAACGATCATGAAAACTTGCCCTAAATGAAAAGTCAACCATTTCCAAATTAAGTAACTTTTCCAATTCTTGATTAAATGATGAATCCATGATCCAACCTTGATAAAATTTCACATGTAGGATACCTTAGGCATGGATTTTGAGTTTCCACTCTCAAAATGTTAGGAGTTGACTTTTCTGGCCCCATAGTTGACTTTTCCCAAACTGTCTGATTCCCGATTCCATTGATCAATTGAAGCACTTCTAACTCAAATAAAGAGCTGATTTTTTGTATGTAGACACTTGTGGACATATGGAGGGCCATGGAAAAGAGTTTCACTCAAAGAATCAGAAGTAAACTGATTTTATACCAAACCCTAGTTTAGGGCAAAATGATTAGGAACTGATTGCACTGATTGCCAATGGATCTTTCTGAGATAATTGTGAATCTTCCTAGGCCAAGATTCCTCTCTAATCATGACATGGATGAGCTCCTCTACTTCCAACCAAACATTGCCTGTTGCAGGTAGCCATGAAACCCTAATTTCTGATTAAATCCAGATGAACACTCTGATAGCTTTGAATCCTTCACTGATGAACTGAGGACCATAATAAGATACTTGGACCCTCCTGAGACCTTTGAGACTTGTATACTTAGAAAATGAAGTCCAACTCTCAATCTTGATTTGTGTGGGCTCCTTCTGTTAAGGAGTGGTCAATCAAAACTTGATCTCCATGTCACTAATGCAGTATGCAATGAGTATGACCTAATATGATGCTAATGAAGTGTAAAACATAATCCCATGCTTCCAGGAAAAATGAAGGGTAAATTTTGGGGTATTACACATACCATGGTTGCTTTCGACCATATGTTGTCTCCACACTGCTGCAGAATTATTGGTAAGGTTGTGTATTTGTGTTTGGTATCCGAAGCCTAAAGATTGGTTATTTCAACCCACGTTAACCCCGGATCCTGACCCTTGTAATGGGGAGGTTATGTTAACCACTAATTATGAAAATGTCGAAGCAACGGTATGTATACCTGCCATCACTGAAGTTGGCATTCCATATGGATGTTCTCGACCACCAAAGGGTATAGAGAAACCAAGGGGTATTGAAGGCCTATTTAGAACATTCCCAATTGGTGGGGGGGGGGGGGGTGTTAGGAGCCCCCCTAGGCCCAATGTAAGTTAAAATAGGTTCATTATGGGAAATCGAATGCGTAGGCATCAAACTTGCCCTAGATGGTACCGGTTCAGACATGTGCATTGTGGTCGTGTTTGCCCTTATCGAAGAAGAAGGGGGTGGTACATTGTTGGTTGGTGGATTTTGATAATTTTGGTTATTTGGCGCATTTAAATTCGCCATTCTCCTAGTGGATCTTCTCTTTAGTCTGTGTTCATTGGTTATGGCTACTCTACCACTTCTTAATACCATACAACGAATTCTTTCAAAATGGAGAAGATGACTGACTAACCAGAACTAAATAATGAGGAAAATTTCACTTTTCAAAATCGTTACTACTGTCCCACTGGACATGCCAATTTTTTTACCGTGAAAATTGGTAAACAACCGTTGATCTTCCAAATTACTAAATTTGGTTACTTACAGGATCGATCAGATTGATCCTAGGACATGTGTGAATTATTTGTTAAAGTGAATTCTAATGAACATAAACATTTCGACAATGTTTACAATAATAGTAATTCGTGAAAATACTCACAAAAGGAGATGAACAAGATAAAGTAAAGAGAATGTTGTAAAAACAAAAATAAATGGCAACAAAGATAGATCCTTTAAATAAAGAGATATTTCTGGAAATAAAAGATGAATTGAATTACTTCAAAGTAAATGACAATGGTGTCAATAAAACATACATTTCTCAATTTACTGTTTCTCTAAACACGAATACTTGATAAATTTTACTGATTTTGTACACACTTTGAACACACACGATCCTAGCACTAAGACCTTTTATTTATACCAATCGAAATAACCGCTTCTAACGACCTCTCTACCATATTGAGACAAATGGCGTTTTGCATAAATGCAACTATCCACTATGCTTCACATGCATTTTCAACAGTTAGATAAGAAAAAGAGTTCCCTCCTTTATTTGAATTTGAATCTCTCATCGAACACGTCTTCAAACACTAAAAATATTTCTAAGTCCTTGCAGCATCTTAACCTTCTTATCAAGGCATCTTTGACTAGAACTCCCAATAAATGATCCAGTTGAAATATCTTCACAGGGAACTCCATTTCTTGATTCAAATATGGGCGTCAAAATTAGGAGCCAACAGTATTTTCATAAAAAATGAATCAAAACAAACATCTTTGTTATTTTTACCATGAACTACGAGGTTTTGATCCTCCATTTCACTTTGTTGGTACGTAGGTATGAGACTCAGGAAGTCTTGGCAAACACAAAAATCATAGAAAAACATTTCTCTTCTCATCTCCCTAATCTTTTGAAAATAAAACTATTTTAAGCCAAAATGCACAGATTTTCCAAGAGGTTCCTATAGAGTACTATAGATGTTTAGGGTGCTAATACATTCCCTTTGCATAACCAACCCCCGGACCCTTATCTCTTTTTATTAGTTTTTTTAACTTCTTTGGGTTTTGCTCATACTTTTTCTCTTTCCTTTGGAAATAATAAAAGCACGGTGGTGACTCTTGCTTTATGAGTTAAGTTAATCTATAGCTTAATCTCAATTTTTTTACCGCTACAGAAAGTGGCGCTCTGATGGGGAGTATTTCTTAGTGGGTTTAACATATCTTTGTTTATGTGTATATTATGTTTGATGTTGTTTGTTATTGTTTGTTCTGCCTGGGTGCTTGGTGACCTCTATGTGGTTAGATAAGTCATATACCCAGACTTGAGTGCTCTTATGATAGGATGGTGGTATAGTCTTGTTTAGCTTACATGGAGTTAATCCTTAATAAGCCGACTTGAGATCCCCCGCTCAGTGGAGGCCCCTTTGGGATTACTGATGTCTTACGAGTAGTCGTGATTGGCATTACTTTTTCTGACCTGGGAGCCTGAGAAGTTGAGGACCTTAGAACCCTTAACCCATTTTGGCCTTTTAGGACATAGTGTGTGGCTTTTCAGGTGTAGACTTGAATTAGTTGTTACACGATACTACACTCGGACGAGTTCCTCTTGAGAATATTATTTGTTATAGAGTAGTCGTTTAAGCCATTGGTAATATCCAAAAGATGGAATTATGACTCTGGGAACTTTTTAGAACCTTGTTCTATAGGTGATTATACATTTAGTACATATCCTGTGGGTTGGTTCTTACCCTTGGCTCCATGCTCGTGACTCCGACCCTTTGGACCTTGCTTATGTGCCTTGTGTGATCTTGTTTGTGGTTGTTGCATCATGTATTCATTGCATTCATGAGCATTTTTCTCAGTTTTCAAGGAACTTAAAGATTCTCTTTGCAAACATCGCAGATATTTTGACCATGGATATTGGAAGAAGGAATACTCGAAAATACAGTTTCAGATGTCCCGATCTTAAGAAATTAAGAAATCTAGCATCTTTTGTGTATGATCCTAAGGATTTCAGAGACCGTTTTGGAAGACTTTTGTCTATTCTATCTACTGATGTTGAAGATGGTCTTCTTTATACTCTAGTTCAGTTCTACGATCCCGTCTACCGGTGCTTCACTTTCCCTGATTATCAGTTATTTCCTACCATGGATGAGTATGCTTATCTTTTGGGTATACCAGTTTCTGACAGGGTTCCTTTTTGTGCTTTGGAAGGAATTCTGGAGTCTCAAGTTATTGCTGGAGCTATTCACCTGAAGAAATATGACATATATGCTAATCTCACTATCAAAGGAGGTATCATAGGATTGACTTCAAAATTTATAATTGAATGATCCTTTTTTTTTTTGCTAATGTTGGTAGCATGGTGGCCTTTGAAACTATTATTGCCTTGCTTATCTATGGTTTCGTCTTGTTTCTCAACATTGACAATTTTGTTGATGTTAATGTTATTAGGATCTTTTTGGTTGTGAATCCTGTTCCAATTTTACTTGGTGACACCTATTTCTCCATTCATCATAGTACTTCTAAGGAAAATGGAACTATTGTCTGTTATGCACCTTTGATGTACACATGGTTTATTTCGCACTTTCTGCAATCTCCTATCTTCAACGAAAACAAGGGTTGTTTAAGGTGGTCTCAAAGATTGATGTCTCTCATTAATGATGACATCACTTGGTGTTCTTCTATTTACAACAACATCGAGATCATTGATAGTTATGGGGAGTTCTTTAATGTGCCTTTTCTTGGTACACAAGGAGCAATCAACTACAACTCGGCTTTGGAAAGACGCCAACTTGGGTTTGTTATGAAGGATAAACCTAATAACACTTTGTTAGAAGGCTTATTTTTCCAAAAAGGGAAAGACACTCAATGGTTGAAGGCTAGGGTGGTGCATGCTTGGCACAATATTCATAGGAAAGGAAAGAGTGAGTTTGGATTGAAGAATTGTGTAGCTTTAGATCCTTACACTGGTTGGGTGAAGAAGAGAGCAAAAGAATTCAAGATGACATACGCTTATGAGAGACTTATGACTTTGGTAGTGGTAAAATCACCCACTATTCATATTCAAGGCATATAGGAGTTACAAGAAGCTTTGGATAGGATGAAGCAAGAGAAGGATGCTTGGGAAGACAAGTTTCACGCTTTAAACCTCGAGAATATAGAATTATAGAAGAAGTTGAAGGAAAATGATGACTTGATAGAGTTGCTTAAGCAACGTGCCATGAAGAGGTCAAGGAACTAAGAGGATTTATTTTCCTCTAATATTTCATCTTCTACTCATCTTCCTACTTCCGGCGTTTGGAAAGGCATTGTATACCAGCTCGTGATGGAGAAGGATGCCATGAAGAGCAGCTACAAAAGAGAGATTAAAAGACTTCGCAAGAAGTATCAGCTTAGAGTTGGGTCATCATCGGATATGATTCCATAGACCTAACTTTCTTTCCTACTTTTAGGATTATTAAAATTGTATTTGAGATTATAATCCTTCACATTATTAATAAAATAATATTTTCAGTATTTCAAAATGTGTTATTTCCTTTATGATTTTTGCAATTTTCTTTATATCTTGAAGCTCCTTGATAACTTTGCATTTGCATTTGTATATCAAGCATCATGTTTCATATTGGTATTGTTTTTTGTAAGTTTTCCAGGTGTCTTATTGCTTCCTTTTCTTGATCTTTGTTTAGACAAGTTGTCTCACCAGTATAACGCTCGTGCTAAGCAACGAAAGAAGATGGATCGTCTAGAGCAAGAGAACCATGAACTCCATGAAGAAGTGACTACTTTTAAGGAAAACTTTGAAAGGCTCACTACTATGATGGAAACTCGGGCGGCTGCTCAGAATCAGCCTCCTCCTCCTCCTCAAACTCCTCTTCAGAGGACTGTGATTTTTAAAATCACTTTTATGCCCATATCTGTGGCTCTGGTCAGTGCTCTACAACACCAAATGCCTCCTGGTTTCCCTTGGGGTATGCCTGCTCACTTTGTGCCAGAAGGATATCAACCAGCTGTTGAAGTTTTTGTTGCTCAACCTGTTATGTCTATGCCACCTCCTATGGTCCATGCTACTCCTTATATGGAAGAACCTATTTTCCATGCTGATCAGAGTGAAAGTGTTGGTGTCTATGAAAGGATGGATGAATTTCAAGATCAGTTTCAAGCTATGCAGAAATAGACTCAAGCTCTAAGGAGAAAGGAATTGTTTGGGAAGAATGCTCATGATCTTTGCTTAGTTCCTAATATGAAGATCCCTCATAAGTTCAAAGTTCCAGATTTTGATAAGTATAAGGGCAACTCTTGTCCTTTGATTCATATGGTGATGTATGCTCGCAAGATGTCGACTCAAACTGATAACCATCAATTATTGATTAATTACTTCCAAGATAGTTTGACTGGTGCTGCTTTGAAGTGGCTCATAGGACTTGATATCACCTAGATTCATACTTTTAACAATCTAGGTTGAGCTTTTGTTTGTCAATAAAAGTATAATGTTGACATAGCTCCAGACCGAGATCAACTCCGTGCTATGTCCTCAATCTCTTCCTCAGCTTCAAATACAGGGAAATCAAAGTTTGGAGAGGGAGTAAGATCATTGTATTCAATGGGTATGAGAATCAACCTGCATAATGATTTGATATTTTGAGTTTAGAGAAGTGGAGTGCGAACAAATATTATGCAGATGGAAGATTATTATTTATTTATGTTTTTTGTGATTACCATTTTCAGAAAAGGAAAAAGGTAAAAATAAAACATTATAGATGTGGATGAATAAAATTGTTCGCTGGTTGAAATCCTAGTCCGCCTCTGTTCTTGTTCTCGGCGACCTCCACAACACGACCCCACTTGTCAATGCTGCCAGCTTGAATAGCTTTTTGTGTATCTTTCAAAGAAGACATGAGTGCCCCAATTTTCTTTAATTCATCTGCAATAGATAAGGCTTGGAACAACGTTCCAACCTCCTCTTCAACATCAACGTACGTGAAAGATGATAGATGGCTCACCAACAATGCCTTCTCTCCACCAATAACGACAAGCTTGTCGTTCTTCATAAATTTCAGCTTCTGGTGTAGAATAGATGTTATTACTCCAGATTTATGAATCCATGGCCTTCCCAACAAGCAGCTATAGGCCGAGTGGATATCCATTACCTGGAAAGTAATTTGGAAATCACTCGGACATATCTTCACTAGAAGGTCCACTTCTCCAATGACAGTTTTACGAGAACCGTCGAACGGTTTGACAATTACGCAGCTATACCTCACTGGGGCACCTTGATAAGAGACTCTTGACAAAGTTGATTTTGGAAACACATTCAAAGATGACCCTGTAATTCATAGAAATGTGTAACACCAAATTGTGATTTCTGCCTTCCTCAAGAAGCTCTTCATCACAAAAACTCAAATTGTTACAAGAAGTAATATTGGCAACTATGTGGTCAAACTGATCTACCGTCACATTATGCTCAACATAAGCCTGTTCTAACACTTTCTGCAATGCCTCTCTGTGCGCTTCAGAATTCATTAGCAATGATAGTACATAGATATTTGACAGAGTCTGGAGCAGTTGCTCTACCACATTGAATTCACTCCTCTTGATTAGTCTTAACACTTCATCATAATTGTTAGCCTTCAACTTGATGGGCTCACCAGACTGACACGTTGGAGCACTAACTGAATTCACTACTGGCACATCTTCGTCTGCTTTCGAAAATATTGGACTGAATATACGAACCCAGCGGGTCACCTTCGTGATATCTGTAATGTTCACAACTGATTCTGCAACTGGTAGAGGAACCTCTTGACCATTTTCTATCATAGTGGCATTGTATTGATATGGCACAGTTATATCGAATGTATAAGGGACAAGGCCCGATAACCGTATAACCAACGATGATACCGATCTATTGACATTGTTGTTGTTGCTATTATCAAACTGAATAACTACCCGCTCAGGGGTCTTAAACATTGGTATAATAACATTCACATCATCTCCAATATCCCTTGACTATTGAATCTGGATTACATTCTCATCCATCGACTTCTGGATATCCTTCATGACAATCATACACCCACGGGGGTTCACGCTACAAATGACACAACCATCATGGTCATGTTCACGGTCAATGATTAAACATAAGGTCTTATGCATCTCTACCAGAGATCTTAGGATACGTCTTACATCAAAAACTCATAAATTCCCTGGACAATCGTCCATCAAGTTGACAGAAGCGTTACCATGAGCGAGCAACAAATTGGCTTTTACATTAGGCGCTCTGTCCTCAAAGGACACCATACCATTCTTCACGAGCTTCTGAACCTCATATTTTAGAGGATAACAATTCTCTATGTCATGGCCAGGGGCTCCCTAGTGAAAAGCATAATGAAGGTCGGGTTTAAACCACCATGGTAGTGGCTCAAGAATTTGCGGAGGATTTCTTGGTTGGATGAGATTTTTGAGGACCAATGATGGGTATAATTATGCATAAGTCATAGGAATAAGGTCAAAGGAGACATTCTTACTCTCAAAGTTTTGTTGATGATTATTGTTGTTTGGTAGTTGGTTCTTTGTTGTGGTTGTTGGTCATGTTGTTGTTGAATTGGAACTGATTAATTGTTGGAATTGTTGGAAAAAACGGAATTACTGATGAAAGTTGGTGCTGATGCTGACGGGGTTGAGAACTCTTTCTGACATGAGGCCTCCTCTGCCTCCCCACTGACACTAAATTAGTTTCTCCTTCCTTCCTCTTGGAGAAACTCCCACCATACTTCTTGATGACTGATGCTTCTTCTTTAGACAGACGTCCTTCACGGACTCCTTCTTCAAGCCTCATCCCCATGTTTACCATTTCGGTAAAATCATTAGGGGCACTCACAATCATACTTCCATAATAAAACGAACTCAGCGTTTTCAAGAAGATATTTGTCATCTCTTTCTCTTCCAAAGATGGACTAATCTGGGCAACTACCTCCCTCGATCTTTGAGCATACTCTTTGAATGTCTCTTTATCCTTCTGAGACATAGACCTCAATTGGTCTTTATCAGGCGCCATATCCCTGTTGTACTAATACTGCATGACAAAGGCTTCTCCCAAGTCATTGAAAGTACAAATGCTTGCACTGTCCAGACCCATATACCACCTTAAAGCAACTCCAGTTAAATTGTCTTGGAAATAATGAATCAGTAACTAATCATTATCAGTCTAAGTAGACATTTTTCTGGCATACATCAAAAGATGGCTTAGTGGGCAAGTATTCCTTTTGTAGTTTTCAAATTATGGGACCTTGAATTTCACCGGGATCTTAACATTATGGACCAAGCAAAGTTCAGCAGCACTCTTCCCAAACAAGTCTTTCCCTCTCAGAGTCTTCAACTCTTTATGCAGCTCAAGGAATTGATCTTTCATCTCATCCATCTTCTCATATACGCCTGGTTCCTCAGACAGCTCAAAATGGTAGATAATGTCCTCAACACGAGGCAAAGTGTGAACAACTGGAGGTTATACTGACATAACCGGGCTAGATGCCGATAGAGAAACAAAGGCCGGCGCATCCCCTTCTAGCATAAAATTTGATGGCACTCCCCAAGGCAATCCAGCAGGCATAGAAGGAATGGATTGACTGGAAGCAGCAACAGGAACAGTTGAGGTAGCAACCACAAAAATGACTGTCCTATGGGGAGGAGGAGTTGCAGGAGTTGGTGATAACTGATTCTGGGCAGCAATCACCGATTCCATTAGCGTCGTTAATCTGGAGATCTCGTCCTTCAGCTCTCCGTTCTCTTTCTCTAAATGCTCCATGTTCTTTGGTTGATTAGCGTGATTATTATAGCGATGAATCAGCTTGGCTGATGCACATAAGAAGAACTGATAATACACCTCGCGAAAGAAAACCTGTTTATGCAAATGATGCATGAAATGCAATGTTTTTTATTGTTTAATTTCAAGGAACATATGAAGTCATATTTGCAAATATATATTCAAATAATAATAATAACAATTTGATTGACCATGAAATCCCTTTTTATTCATAAAATTTTGGAAGGGTTACACTGAGTACAATTTCAGAAACCAAAATACAAATACAAGAGAAAAGGGAACTATCATCCTAAGGATCCCTAACAAATGCATCAGATGATCTAGATATGGGTGCATACTTCCTTCGGATGCGTCGAATCTCAAACTCAAAGGATGTCTTCATCTGAGCCTTCTCAAGAACTAGCTGATAAACAATCTTCTTCCAAGTACCGGAAGGTTGAGGCATACTAGAGGAAGGTAGACCCTCTGGCTCTCTTTGCTTCTTCATTGCTCGGTCTTCAAGAATCTTAATAAGTTCATCCTTATCTTTCGACTCAAGCTATAACTCTTCATGCTTTCGGCTCAAAGTATGGAACCACTCTTCCCACATATCTCTCTCTTGCTTCATCTTGGCGACTGCGTCTTCCAACTTCTCTACATCTTGGTTAGGGAGAGTTGATGGCTCAGCCACAACCATAAATATATGTCTTTCACAAGCGTACGACATCTTGAGCTCCAAAGCTCTCTTCTTCACCCAAATAGTGTAAGCTTCCAACGATACACAATTGGGCAGACCCAACTCAGATCTTTCTTTCCTATGCACATTATGCCAAGCATGTATCATCCTCTGCTTCAAATGTTGGGGATCTTTACCCTCTTTATAGAATAAACCTTCTAACTGAGTGTTATTAGGTTTATCTCAAAAGGGGAACCCAAGTTGACGACGGACCAACCAAAACAGGGTTGTAGTTGATTCCTCATTGTGTACCAATGTGAGGCACATTAGAGAATTCACCACAACTGTCAATAATACCCAAGCTACTCAATGCAGAGTCATACCAAACAATATCATCATTAGTTAGAGGCATAAGCCTCTGAGACCACCATAGACATTGCTTGTTCTCTAAAAAAGCATGTGTCTGAGGCAAGTGTGAAATAAACCACTTGTACAGAAGAGGAACATAACACACAATAGTCCCACCACCTTTAGAATTCCTCAAATGCAAAGAGAAATACATGTCACCCAACAAAGTAGGAACAAGATTCCCAATCAAGAAGATTCTAATGGCATTAACATCAACAAAACCGCCAGTGTTTGGGAACAAGGTAAAACCATAGACAAGCAATACAAAGATGGCTTCAAAAGCATCCATGCTACCGGCTTGAGCAAAAATAGTAGCTCATCCAATGAGGAATTCAGAAGTCAACCCAAGAATACCTCATTTCTTCACCAAATGAGCATCAATCTCATATTTCTTCAGATGAAGAGCTTCAGCTACAATATGAGATCAAGGAATCTCCTCCAATCCACTAAAAGGTACCTTGTCAGATATGGGTATACCCAAGAGATGGGCATACTCCTCCAACGTAGGTACAAGATGATAATCAGGAAAAGTGAAGCACCGGTAGAGAGGATCATAAAAGTGAACCAAAACACTCAGAAATCCTTCAACCACATCAATAGATAATACAGTTAAAAGTTTCCCATGACGTTGCTTGAAATCCAAGGGATCTAGTACAAAGGATGATAACTTCCTTAGCTCTTTCAAATCAGGACACCTAAAATTATACTTCTTAGTGTTCCTTCATCCACAACCCATGATCTGAAAATATTTGGAAACAAGACCTCAGTTTCCTTAAAATTTACTTTTTTGTGATGAATGTTATGATTCGCATGTATGCATGAATGCAACAATCACAAACAAGGAAAACACAAACAAAGGTCAAGGGATGGATCAAGTCATCATCAAGATCAATCATCCATTTTGGTGGATTATGGTTTTCACCTTATCAACACCGAATTGCCATTGAGATTGATGAGACTTGATCGGATCAACTGAGAATCAAAGGGTTTGTTATGAGTCACGAGCGTGGAGTCAGGTTAAGAACCATCCCAAAGGAGTGTACTAAGGATAAAAACCTGTAGATCATGTTCTAAGAAGTTCCCAGAGTCTTGATCTCATCTAACGGATATTATAGGTTAGGATGACTGACTCATCAACCAGTAATATTCTCAAGAGAAACTCGTCTGAGTGTAGTATCGTGTAACAATTGTTATCAGGTCTACACCTGAACAGTCTCTGCACTACGTCCTAAATAGGCCAAGTTGGGTTAAACTTTCTACGATCCTCAGCTTCTCGGACCCCAAATCAGAGAAAGTAATTCCTATCCACAAATGACTTGTGCGACATTAGTAACTCAAAAAGGGTTTCCACTGAGTAGATGGGTCTAAGCCAACTCGTTAAGGACTACTCAACACAAGTTGAACATTACTATACCATCCTCCTATCTTAATTGCACTCAAGTTCGGGTTAGAACTTATCTCACTGATGTGTGTTTTTCGCAAGTATACGAACGCGTCAGAGTAATATAAAAGATTGTCGAATCCACAGAGACCAAATGTCAATCTATCGTTATCTATTGTTACGGTGTTTATCTAAGGAAATCGAAACAGGGTTTTTAAGAGTGCACAATGAAAAATAAAGTATTAAATTAAATTCAATTAATAAAGACAGGTTCGAATGTAATTCACATAATCAATTAATAATCCAAGTACTTGCTAATAGAATTACTTATGGGCAGTGTTTCCTACTTTGAAAAGAACCAATTTAACGGGAACTCTCGCTTTCGCGTATTCAGAACCGAGTTGTACTCCCTAATCAAACCCTCTTATTGTCACTTATAAAAAGGCGCGCATTGCGTTAGAGTAGTAAACCTATTTTTAAGAAATATAGTATCTTGACTAAGTTGAAAATTATCTTGACCTGGATTTCTTAACCAAAAGAGGTTCTCACGAACCAGACTCTAAACTTATAAACGCGTCCGAAAATAGTTTTAAAATCACTTTTCTTTTTAAGTTAAAAACTCCTAATGAACTAAACAAAGCACTTTCGCTATATTTGAAATAGTTAAAAACAACTGAGTTTAAACAGACGTCGGACGGCTTTCGATCTTACCCAACAGAAATTAAGTGCGGGAAAACTTAAGTTGAAAGTCAAAATAGCCCTTAAGTGTTTCTACGAACAATTGTACGGATTATCGGTTCAATTACGATCCTTACATTCTGACCTTTATAGGTTTAGCTAGACATGGTAAAGTAAAAATGCATTATAATTTTTATCATAAAAACGGATAAATAAAAGACTTTTTAAAAAAGGTAATAAGTGCGAGTGTAGGAAAATAAAAGTAGTGCGAGTGCGGAAAATAAATAAAGTAGTGCGGTGCAAGAAATAAAGGAAAGTAGTGCAGTGCGAGAAATAAACAAAGTAAAGGCAGTGCAGGAAGTAAACAAAGTAAAGGCAGTGTAGGAAAGTAAGCAAAGTAAAGGCAGTGCGGGAAAGTAAACAAAGTAAAGGCAGTGCGGGAAAGTAAACAAAGTAAAGGTAGTGCGGGAAAGTAAACAAAGTAAAGGCAGTGCGGGAAAGTAAACAAAGTAAAGGCAGTGCGGGAAAGTAAACAAAATAAAGACGGTGCGGGAAAGTAAAGTAGACAAAGGTAAAGCAATAAAACCTGCTCCAATCGGAGGGTCGAATAAAGTGCGTAACAGAAATGAAAATGGCGGCAGGATTAAACTTCCTTCCAAAGTGCTCCAAACTCGATTACACAGTGTGGCAACACTCCGATGTGAAGCGATTACCACTTTTACACAATATTGATATATGCCTAGTTGTAACTAAGTTTGGATGCTGAAATAAATGAAATCAAGGTTCTATTTATAGGCAAGGAGAAAAATGGAAATTACAAGGATGCCCCTAAGTTTGAAAATGGGAGGGAACCATTTTGTTCTTATGGAGCCCGCCACAACATCATGGCGCCCGCCACAAGAGGAAATTGCAGCGCCCAAGTGGAGATCGTGGGAGGCGTGGCAGTTGAGGAGAGGTTGAAATTGGGACACATCATGGTTGGACCCATGGCGCTCGCCACAGTGGGAGCCACAAGTGTAAAATGCTGATTTTTTGGCTTTTTAACTCATTTTCGCTCCTTTTCTCGATCGGGGCTCCGATTAGACTGAAAACCTGAAAACAAAGAAAAACATAGTAATAACATAACAAAATAACAATAAAACAACTAAAATGCATGCGAAATCAGAGTCGAAAATACGGTGAATTTCAGTGTCATCAAATTCTCCCACACTTAAACCCTTGCTTGTCCTCAAGCAAAACACTTAAAAGCTCAAAGAAGAAAAACCGGTGTCGACGAGTGATTCGGGCTAAAAGGCTTCTAAGCTCAAGCCGAGATGCAGTGATAGGTACTAACTGAGTGAACCAAGGGTATCGTGATGACACTTATCTACAGACACGGACATAAACTCCATTCCTATATTAACCAACCCATATTATCCCACAATACCTAGGCCTACCTCTTCATCTCTTTTTGGGTCCTTTTCATTCAGGCGCAATCACATTAAGCCCATTATCCGTACATGCTTCATAGTAGAGTGACCGGTTAGTGATTCTGATCCTAATCATGGGGTTTCTGGTACATAAATCTGTGTAAACCCTTTTATTTGACCCAAATGAAGTTGTGGGGGATCGGATCGTAATCCTCCCTATCGAGTTCAGCGCCAGATACCTCTGAACCAACTAACAGTGGGTGAGCCTTTTTTGTTTCTTTTTTTCTTTTATAGCAAATTTTTACAACTTTTTGCCATCCTGAGGTGGACCACGAGATCTGCTGCAACGACGGTCTCTCTGATCCATCATGGCCGATAAGGCAGCCTGAGCAGTCCTCACCTCTCGAAGGTTGCCTAAAATGGAACCCTTAGTGGCCTCCATCAGCGCAAAATGCTCACGGTGGTAGTTCCGCTGACGGGATTGCTCGTTTGTGATCGCAAGCAGGGTCTGTGCAACAGTCGTATAGGATCGATCTGTCCTCCGCTGCGATTCTTGCATGAAGCTCATGTTGTCCGCCAGTTATTGCTGAATGGTAGAGAGTAGCTGTAACACCTCAAAATTTGCCCTCCTCTCTTGGGACTAAGCTTAACATTTTGCATACATTTTTAGGTCATTAGGCATTGCATATTGCATATCATGTGGTTACATTGTGCAAGCTATCTTCCCAAGTCTTGATCAGAAGATGAGGAAGTCAAAGTGCAAGCCTAGGGTTTATTGACGGATCATTAGCCATCTGAGGATTGGGCTGTGAATTAGGGTTTTATGATTCTCCAAGGATATTGGTCTTCGTCTTGGTTGCAATGATACATCATCATCGTCATGGTTGGATGTCATCAGAAGATTGAAGCTCATTCCTTGAGATTAGGGTTTTGACCATTGGTCAACCCTAATCAGTTGCATTGGGCCGATCAGGGCATAATCAGGAGATGGGGTCTATGATGGATATGGGGTTCATTATGTGATTATTTTGTGCTTATTGAGGCTAGGGTTTCACCCTTGAGCCATTTCAGTTGAAGATTGGGGCTCAGATTGATCTATGCATTGCCTGATTCATCTGTCAGTTGAAAAGTCAACTGTGGTCAACTGTACATGATCTGATGAGTTTGGAGGTGGAAATGAGTTGGATACACTTCATTCATGTTGGAACAAGTGTTATATGACATCTCAAAGCTTAAGAATGGAGAAAATCAAGTCAGAACAAAAACTGCCAAAAATAGAAAGTGACCTGTAATTGAAGTTTCCAAAAATGGAAAGTTTTTGACCTCAAGACCACGTGTCCAAGGAAGCTTCAAATGAAAATTTGTTCAACATGAAAGTTGTAGATCTTGTTCTCACATTTCCAAAAAGTCCAAGAACTTGAAAATCCCATGTATGGTTGGAAAGTTATGGCTCAGTGAATTTCAAAAATGATCCATAATCAGGAGGCCATAACTTCCACATGGATTGTCCAAATTGGAAGTTCTTTATATGCACAAACTCCATTTGACATGTACTTTCATGGTGCATAATTGGATTTTTCCAAAAGTGGCCAATGCAAAAAGTCAATTTTCAATTGGACAGTTAAAATGGACCAGGGGCAAAATTGTCCAACTTTTAAAATAATTGGAATTTTTGAGTGGGGATTTTTGCAACACCTCATGAATGGTATTTAAAATTTGTTGGAATCATCATTTCATGGAAAAGGCTTGTAATTTGAGATTTGGCTTGAAAAATGAAATGGCAAAAATGGACAAAGTGGCATTCACATGTGATTTTGCAAATTACACAACCAATGAGAGTGAGACAAGTTTCAACAGCTCACACATGGCATTTGGATATTGTGTGAGCTGTCAAACAGGTGGCAATGAGCTGGCAAGTGAAATTCCCATTTTGCCCTCACTTGAAAAATTAGCATTTTTATTAACAAAGGCAGTTTGGTTAATTACATGATTAAGCATGGATTAAACATTCACATATAAACCTAATCACACAATAATCATAACAGAATTTCACATTCACCAAAATTGGATCAAAAACTCTTCATTCTCTCAAGTTTTTCTCAAGAACGCATTGAACAAAATTCATCAAATCTTCCTCAGTTTTGGCTCAATTCTCGAATTTCTTTTTGATCTAAATTCCTTTCATCATCGTGATCATCTGTTTGTGGAGTTTGGAGTGGAAAAGGCTTGGATTCGTGACTGTGCAAAGAAGCATCATCAATGGTGAATTCGGATTGTGAGCACTAGGAGCCAAGGCAAGTGGATTTGAACGCATCAATCATCTTCACTATCTCTCTTCTTCATCTGTTCCGTGGAAGTGAGGCTCAAGAACAGCTAGAACACCACTGCCATTCCAGGTTTTGAGTTTTTTCGAATTGCAAGATTTTGTGAATTGTTGGATGCGTTCTGTAGAGTGTTGATTGTAGATTGTGGTGATGTTTGTGGTTTTGCAAATGGATGAATATATAGGAAGAAATCTGGAATTGAATTTTCGTGTCCAAACCCTAACTCGCGCGATTCATATGATTTAGGAACAATTAGGTCAAGTTAGGTTGGTATTCGAGGTCCTCATGCTTAGACAAGTCCAACGGATCCTCATTTGCTCATTTTGGTTAAGATTCATGGTTCATCATGTTTATGAAATTCTGGAAAAGTTTGAAGCGAAAACGATGATAGAAGCTTGCTAGATCTTGTTTTCTGTTTGAAATTTTAAATAACATGTTACCCGCCCCCGCGTCCACATATTTACAAGTCTGCCATTGGAATTTCATTTGATTATAATTTAATTCATAAAAAATTCATAACACCTTAAAAAATTCATAGAAAATCATAGAAAATTCAGAAAAATGTGAGAATTTTTGTGCTGACTTTGTCTTTGACTCTAGAATTTTTTTGACCTATTGGTCAAAGTTGTGCATGGTAAAAATAATGTTTGACCTAGGGTTTTTTCACATATGTGCATTTTTGATACCTTGTGCTATTGTGATCATGAAATCCTCATATTCTAAAAGAAATTCTTGAAAATTTTTGTGATGATTGTTGACTGGCTGATGTTTATTTCCATGTAAATTTCATGAATTTTTGATACCTGGCCATTGAGATGTGAATTTTGGAACTTAGGTGTGACAATTTGTGTCACACCTCATTATGTCAACTTGCTGGATTTTTTTGAGTGACCTATACTTGTTGGATTAATGTGAAATTTTGCATGATGGTTGATTAACATGTTGAGATGCTATATGAATTTTTGTGGAATTTTTCATTGCATTTTCAAATTGATTATGATTTTTCATCTCTGTTAGCCAATTATGCAAGCTTGTGTGACATATGTTGGAAGATTTGATGTGAAATGCTCATATGGTATTGTGTGATCATGAAATTTGATATGCTTGTAATAGACACATGATGTGACATCCCTGTTTTGGTCTCACTCATTTCTTTATTGTCTTCATGGATTTATGAATTTTCGAAGTGGAAGCATGTGTTGATGTTGTGATTTGGAGCATATAATTGTGTCTGTTTTTGTTGATTTTCATTGACATGGTTCCATTTGCCCAATTAAGCTGAAATTTGGTGTGCCATACCTGGATTAGGTCCTGTTTAGGTGTAATTTATTTGAGAATTTTTGAAGTTGTTTTGATGTGGATTTGAATGCAATAGTTCTGTTTGCATGTTTGGTGCTTCATTTGAACTAGTTTGCCTTGTTTTGTGCATAACATGAACATGATGAATGATATAAACATGAGACTAATGGTGTTTGCTCTTGTTTGACATTAATTTGACTTTGGTTGGTGAATACCTTGCTGTTTAGGAATGTTTCTTGCCTTTGGACCCTAGGCTTAGCCTAGTGGTCTTGTTGCTAATATTTGCTTGATTTTTCAGGATCAAAAGCATAATGCACAAGGAGAATGAATCAAGTTAAATGCAATTGATGTTGTTTGATGTTTGTACACTAACATAACATTGTTTTGTAGGTTGTGAAGTTTGCGATTGAGCTTTGAGCTTGCTTTGTTGTGCATTGATCTGTATAGATTAATTGGTTGATACTTGCTGTTTAGTTTTGTCTGTCTGAGTACTAACTGTGTTTGATTGTTTCCAGGTACTTTTAGTTGCTCAGTTCCTTGTGAACTTTTGCTTTGCTTTGCTTAAGCAACTTGCATAGAGGTATAATTTTCTAACTTCATGTAGTCTGGGAGACCCGGCTGTTACCGGGCCGGGCAAATGTCTGAAGTCCTCCTTAAGAGGCAATGATTGTGGTTGTTTATTTTTCGTGCCAAGCAGGTGAAAGTCCTTTAAAGAAGGCGATTGGTGGAAGTTAGGGATAAGCAGTCTGTCCCCCACTATTCTGTGAGTCTTCTCCTTGCTCCCATTACATGGTTGTAGCATTGAGATCAAAAGCCCAAGATCCTGTGCAGTGCACATTATGTCAGTGTCCTCGAGTATAGAAGGGTTCCCCCATTCTGGACCCATGCTCATTTGTCAGAAGCTCTCCCTGGTTAGGGATAAGAGCTGTGAGGTCTGATCCTCACTTCACCTCTCATCTGCTTCACCTTAGCCTCGTAATGGCAAGGTTAAGAGCAAATACAGCCCGTACAGACGACTTGCTGAGGCAGTCAAACCTATTGTGTGAGCCACTTGTTTGGTTATAGTGCGTGCTATGTGGATATCTGTTTGAGATGCTTGTTCTCATTTGATGTATGCTTGAATTATTCTGTATGCTTGTGTGCTTGCTTCTTTCCTGGATAAGAGTAGCTTGCTTATGCAAGTAGGATAGAAACCTGAACTTAGGGTAAACGATGCATGACAACACTAGGCTCGAGTCCAGCTCCCTAGTAGTGTGTCGTTCCCCGGTTTCTGGCTGAAATCTTTTTCCCTTTCAGGGGAACTACATCGCCCTGATCCTTGTTCCAGACAAGGTATGTAGGCAGGTGGTCGTGCGAGACCACTCCGGGCAACCTTTTTCTTTTTTGTGTGTGTTTACTTGTTATCTGATCGTGTTTTGGTTCGGATGCCGACGTAAGCCCAGTGATTGGCAGTTGGGCTCCCCGTTTGCCCTTTTGAGTGTGTTTTGGTTCGGATGCCGACGTAATTCCATCCAGTGGTTGTCGGGCTCCATGTTTGCCACCCTTGCTTGTTTGTATGTTTTGTGTTGTTTGGCGTGCGTAAGCCGAACTACAGTGGCTCTGATTCTTGTTCTAGACAAGATATGTAGGCATAAGGTGCGATACCTTATCGAGCTCGTTCCTCCTAACCCCACCTGCGTTCCCCGTGTGTGTGTGTGATGTTTAGCAACCTTTTCTTTATTCTAGGACGTGGATCCCGTCGAGTACGACGGACGTGAGGGGTGCTAATACCTTCCCCTTGCGTAACCGACGCCCTTACCCTTTCTCTTTGGTCGCGAGACCATTTCCTTTCCAGGTTTCTCTGAGCGTTTCCTTTCCCTATCTTGGGATAAATAACGCGCAGTGGCGGCTCTGTGTGTGTTTTATTCGAGTCTCGCCGGTTGATTTTTCGCGGATGCGACAGTAGGCCATCACGCCTTTGTTCTCTAGCCATGTGGCCGCGCCACATCTCCTCGATAATATAGAATCCAGAAGCAGAACCTGCAAAAGAAGAAGATGGTACGGTGTGTGGTGGTGAAGGGTAATGGGGGGACACATGAGGTACGGGAGATTGATCTCTCCGATCAAGCTCTTCATCAGTGTCGTGTCCCTCCTCATCAGGAACATAAGGAGGAAGTGGACCTAAAACAGGTTGAGCATCTAAATCATAGGTCCAGTTCCTTTCATTACGTACATCAGTATGTCTAGTGCATGGTAAGACAACAGATGGGAAAGCTACACGATGAATCATAAGCACATAACCTCCCTCTCTCCTTACTCGGCATAATTTCATATATTTTAGAAATTTAAGGTTGATTGTGCGAGGAGCTAAGGGAACTAAGGTAGTTATCTCATTGTTCAGGTTAAGAGCCTGAGCAATAGACGTAATGAGTCCTCCAAAAACAATAGGTCCCGCTTTATTAAGAGTTAAAGCCATATGAGCAATCATAAACGGGATCGAATTAATCCGCCTATTTGTGAGGCTTCCTTGTAAAAATAGAAGCTCCCGAGCATTAACCTTGTTTGGATTCTCCTGGCCAAAAATAGTACATGCCAACAGATATCTAAAAACTCTGATGGCCGGGTTATGGATGGTTGAGGCAAGAATTCCTTCAAAAGAATTTATTGAAGTATTAGACAATCTCTTCCAGAAGGAAAACACCTCAATCGACCAGTTTGAATCCAAAGGGGCCTCACAAATAGCACCTTCCCCATGAGGAATTCCTAACATACCTGCTAGTTCGTTGGTACTAAACTCATACTCAACAGCAAACATTTGAAATTTAACAGTACCAACTGTACTAGAAGTGTTAGGATTGACAATATAAATTAAAGAACTTAAAAACTCGACTATCAGTCGCTCAAAGGTAGGTTCTCTATTTAAAAAGATAGTGTGCAAGACTAAAAAATCTAACAAATGAAAAACACTGTGGTAGATACCCAAAGTATACAAACAGTTATCATCCACGTACCTCGTCGGGAGAATTTCCCGATTTTGCAACCTTTCAATAATCCTTCTCTGCCTATCCCCAGGTTTCCCTTCGCGGAGAATATGTCTGTTGAACTCCATTATTTTGCTCTTTGAATGTGTTGAAGAAGATGAAAATGGGTATATATATATATAGGGTGGTAAAGGTGGGATTTTTATGGATATTAATGGATGAAAATTAAAATGGAAGTTGGAAAGGTAAATTGTACGGTGGGAAGATGATAAATGTAGGAGCTTTTATGGGGTTCAAGGGAGTTTTTGGAAGAGGAAAAAATGGGTTTTGGAAGTTTGAAGGGCCAAAAATGGTGAATTATGTGAATTTTCCCCGCATATACCAGACGTCGTGGCGGGCGCCACAGGGTCTATGGGGGGCGCCACAAGAGCAAATTGAAGTTGTACCGAAATTTGAAGATTTTGGTATGGGCTCATCCATGCTTTTTTTGGTCTAAGGGTCCGGATAGCATTTTCATTGTTTTTCCAAATAGAATAAGGCTTGCACAATTTATGAAAATAAAAGTTAAACATTAAACAAATAAATAAATAATACTATTAGACTAAAATATGAATAGAAAGGAAATAAACACACACATAATATATATATATATATATATATATATATATATATATATATATATATATATATATATATATATATATATATATATATATATATATATATATATATATATATATATATATATATATATATATATATATATATATATATATATATATATATATATATATATATATATATATATATATATATATATATATATATATGGAAATATCAAAGTGCTAATCATAATTCGAAAATGTACCAAATGCGATAAAATAAGTCTGGGAAATGCGAAAAATAATATAAGCATAAATAAGAAAAGGTAAACAAGACGGTAAACTCAAACAGTAGGGGGCTCCTCTTCCTGACTGGATCCACGAAGTACGGCTATCTTCTGACGAAGCTCTGCTATCTCTTGGTACAAACAATCAGCCTCAGTAGCATGTGTAAGATCGGATAGCGTAATCTGTAAAGTAAGGTCGGCCACCTCCTGCCTAAGCTTGGCAGTCTCTCTGCGACACTCGGCAATCTGCGTGTGGACATCTGGGGGCTGCAAAGATAAATTATTAGAGAGCACAATAATCATGGGTGAAAGCAGTGTAGGAGTATAATCAGCAATAGGAGGGGATCTAGGCTCTTCAACAGTCTCTCCATGACCTTCCAAAGCATAACTCCAGTTAGCTGGATCATGAACACTGGTCATCATCGGGTCTGGCAGTGTAAAGTAGTGTATTGTCTCACTATCAATCAACAATCTGAACTGTCTGGGATTGAAGGAGGATATCCTCATCAATCCTTTGGTCAAGCAGAAATCAATATCCATAGTAGCATAGCCACAGAAAGTCCTGAGATGGAGCAGCTTGCGGGACAGGCCTAAGGCAATGGCAATCTGCGTGACAATCCCTCCTACATGAATAACTCCCTCGGATGATCTGGAAACACTACTAAGGCCACACAGTAGAAAATTCCCACATGCCACAGGGCGTGACTGGGATGCACAGAATAACAAAAATATCTCCTCCTCACTCAGCAGAGTGTCAGCATCTGGTCTTCCAAGAAAGAAGTGCGCCAGTATCATCTGGAAATACCTCATAGCAGGGTTGTGGATAACCTGGGACAACTGAGTGGAAGGATCCTGACTCCCTCCACCAGAGATATCGCTCCATAATTTCT
Organism: Lathyrus oleraceus; assembly: GCF_024323335.1. NCBI lineage: Eukaryota > Viridiplantae > Streptophyta > Magnoliopsida > Fabales > Fabaceae > Lathyrus > Lathyrus oleraceus. Next base: position 214,109,605 of record NC_066580.1, read on the forward strand.
CCACTTCCCTACTCAGAAAGTATCCCATCGGCGTCTCAGGGATAGCATCGGGGGTAGTCTGAAAACCTAATAAGTCACCGAACTCTTTCTGGCTGAAAGAGTACTCAGTCCTGAATAGCCTGAAAACAGCATGTCCATCTGGTCCGGAGTAAGGATCATAAGGAAACGAGCTGAGGAACTCCAAAGTCAGGTTCCTGTAGGTGTTGTTCATGTCATCAGCGAATTCATCCCATTGGAGTTGGTGGCACAGGAATTTGATGCTCGGCTCAATGCCTAGGGTGTCCATGCAATCCTGGTCCGGATAGCGTGTAGGTGCCATAGGGAGCTGGTAGAGAACTATGTAACGCTCCCTCTGGGCGTCATCTCTGAAAGCCACGTGCATGTCATCCAAGTTCTGCATCCTGCAAAGGTTAGGGAAAAGGATCCTGAAAACACAAACATTGCAAATGATATTTAGTCCTGACGAGAATATGATTAAAAATAAAATAAAGTAAATAAATGCAAAAAAGTAAAATAAGATAAGAAAATTGTGGGTTACCTCCCGAGCAGCGCTTGTTTAACGTCATTAGCTTGACGATCGGAACTTATACATCTGTCGTAGGAATTGGTGGATCTATCAGAGTGTGGCTGGAGTAGTCTGTTGGAATGTCTCCTCCTTCATAGAGCTTCAGTCTTTTCCCATTTACAATGAATGGACTACAGGTTTTGTTCTTGATTTCTATAGCTCCGGATCTCAGAATCTTAGATACTTTGAAAGGGCCAGTCCATCTTGAACGTAGCTTCCCAGGGAAAAGTCGTAACCTAGAATTAAACAGAAGAACATGGTCGCCTATATTGAAATATTTTTTCACAATTCTTTTGTCATGCCAAGCTTTGGTTCTCTCTTTGTATATTTTGGCATTCTCGTAGGCAGATTGCCCGAGTTCTTCCAGTTTGTGGATGTCAAGGATACGTTTTTTACCAACGGTCAGGTAATCCAAATTCAAAGTTTTAATGGCCCAATAGGCCTTATGCTCTAATTCAAAAGGTAAATGACAGGATTTTCCATAGACTAGTTGGTAGGGAGTTGTTCCTATAGGGGTTTTCAAAGCGGTTATGTAGGCCCATAATGCTTCTTGGAGCTTCTGAGACTTGTCTTTTCTAGATATAGAAACAGTTTTTTCTAGAATTTGTTTTATCTCCCTATTGGATACTTCTACTTGGCCACTAGTCTGTGGGTGGTATGGTGTTGCTACTCTATGCCTAACTCCATATTTGCTTAAAAGTTTATCAAATATTCTCGATATGAAGTGCGATCCTCCATCGCTTATGACTAAACGGGGTGTTCCAAATCTGGGGAATATATAGTTTTTAAATAACTTAATCACCACTCTAGTGTCATTTGTGGGTGCATCTATAGCTTCAATCCACTTAGGCACGTAGTCCACAGCTACTAAGATATACTTGTTTCCTAAGGATGGTGGGAAAGGTCCCATGAAATCTATACCCCAAACGTCAAAGAGTTCTACTTCTTGAATGTTTCTTAGAGGCATTTCGGCACGTCTTGAAATATTTCCCGTGCGTTGGCATCTATCACATTTGACAATGCAAGCATGGACATCGCGCCACATGGTAGGCCAGAACAGGCCAGCTTGAAGAATCTTGGCGTATGTCTTAGAGGTGCTCGCATGTCCACCATAGGGTGCAGAGTGACAATGCTCAATTATACTTTTTACCTCCTCTTATGGAACGCAACGGCGAAAAATGCCGTCTTTACCCCTTTTGAAAAGGAGCGGTTCGTCCCAATAAAAGTTTCTTACATCGTTAAAGAACTTCTTCTTCCGGTGGTAGTCAAGATCAGGGGTATGATATCAACAGCTAGATAATTAACAAAGTCTGCATAACATGGCACGTTACTTACAGCTAAGGATTTTTGGAAGTGCTCATGAGGGCCTAGGTTATCTTCTTCAATGGCCTCTAGTTTAGCTATCAGTCTATCATAGGCAAAATCATCATTTATGGGTACGAAGTTTGGTTTCAGGTGTTCTAGCCTAGAAAGGTGATCAGCTACTACATTTTCAGTGCCTTTTTTATCTCGGATATCTAAATCAAACTCTTGTAGTAACAGAATCCATCGGAGTAATCTGGGCTTGGCATCTTTTTTACTTAATAGGTAACGAATGGCAGCATGATCGGTGTAAACTATAATTTTTGCTCCTACTAGATAAGATCTGAATTTGTATATAGAAAAAACTACAGCTAGTAGTTCCTTTTCAGTTGTTGCATAGTTAAGTTGGGCGGCGTCTAGGATTCTACTGGCATAATAAATCACATGTAATTTTTTATCTTTCCTTTGTCCTAGAACGGCTCCAACGGCATAATCACTTGCGTCGCACATTATCTCAAAAGGTTCTGACCAATCAGGGGGTTGCATAATGGGTGCTGAAATCAACGCTTCCTTTAAAAGATTAAATGCTTCATTACATTTTTCATCGAAAATGAATTCAGCATATTTCATTAAAAGGCCAGTTAAAGGTTTAGTTATTATAGAGAAGTCCTTGATAAAACGTCGGTAGAATCCAGCATGTCCAAGGAAACTTCGGACTTCTCTGATAGTTTTGGGTTGTTTTAGATTCTCTATGACTTCTATCTTAGCTCTATCTACCTCAATACCTTTTTCGGAGACTATATATCCTAAAACAATCCCTTCGGTGACCATGAAATGACACTTTTCCCAGTTTAGCACAAGGTTCACCTCCACGCATCTCTCCGGGATTTCCTCAAGGTTAGCAAGACAATTTTTGAAATCAAATCCACAAACCGAGAAATCATCCATAAATACTTCCAGGATACTATCTAGGTAATCTGCAAAGATTGACATCATGCATCGTTGGAAAGTAGTTGGGGTATTATAGAGTCCGAATGGCATTCGTCTGTAGGCAAAAGTTCCATAAGGGCATGTAAAGGTAGTTTTCTCTTGATCTTCGGGTGGATAGGTATTTGGAAGAATCCAGATTATCCATCTAGATAGCAAAAGTAAGAGTATATGGCTAGACGCTCCAACATCTGGTCTATAAATGGTAAAGGGAAATGATCCTTCTTGGTTTCTTTATTTAACTTTCTGTAGTCTATGCACATCCGCCATCCTTCTTCTATCCATTTTGCTACATGTTCGCCTTTATCGTTTTGCACTACTCTGATGCCTCCCTTTTTAGGTGCTACATGCACAGGGCTCACCCACTTACTATCCGAGATCTGATAGATTATACCTGCCTCAAGTAACTTAAGAACTTCTCTTTTAACAACATCACTCATTATAGGGTTTATTCTTCTCCGATGTTCTCTGGAGGGCTTTGAATCTTCTTCGAGCAAAATTCGATGCATGCATACGGATGGGCTTATACCTTTCAGATCAGAGATATTATATCCTAAGGCTGAGGGATATCTTCGTAAAACATCTAAGAGTTGGCATGTTTCCTCTTGGCTCAAGGTAGCACTGACTATAACTGGACGGTTCATCTCTTCATCGAGGAACTCATATCTCAGGTTCTTAGGCAGTTCCTTAAGTTCTAAGGTTGGTTTCTTAGGGCATGGCATAGGATCTTGGGTAAGGGATAAACATTCGTAAATTTTATCATCGATGTAGGGCTTCCTAAAGTTATCATCTTCCAGTATGAGAGTTGATGGCAACTTAATTGTTTTTATGATTTCTTCATGTTCTATTTCCCTAACGCATTCATCAATGATATATATGGCATAACATGCGTCTCCCATCACAGGTGCCATAAGAAATTTTGAAAGTATAAATTCTATCTTCTCGTCACCTACTTCAAAGGTCAAATTTCCTCTCTTGACATCTATTATGGCTCCTGTAGTTGATAAGAATGGTCTACCTAGAAGGATTGGTATATCATTATCCTCTTTAATGTCCATGACAACAAAATCAGTAGGGATAAATAAATGACCTATCCTAACAGGGACATCTTCTAATATGCATATCGGATACTTAACGGATCTATCGGCTAATTGAAGTGACATCTTGGTAGGTTGTAATTCTCCTACGTTTAACCTCTCACAAACTGCTAAAGGCATTAAGCTCACACTAGCTCCTAAGTCTAGAAAAGCTTTTTCGATGACATGACTTCCCAAAATACAAGGAATGGAGAAATTTCCAGGATCTTTATCCTTTTTGGATAACTTATTCTCGGAAATAGAACTGCATTCCAAGGGCTTCGGATCGTCGAGTCTACGTTTGTTGGTAAGGATGTCTTTGAGAAACTTTGCATAAGAAGGTATTTGGGTGATGGCTTCTGTGAAAGGGATTTCTACGTGAAGTTTTTCTATAACCTTAATGAATTTTTGATACTGGTTATTGATCTGGGTCTGTTTGAGTCTTTGCGGATATGGTATCGGTGGTTTGTATGGCGGGGGTGGTACATAAGTTTTGTCTTTAGGTTCTTCTCCTTTTTCTTGACCTTCCTGTTTTTCAGGTTCCTCTGACTCCTTCACTTTGTTCGTGGGTTCGGTATATTCCTTAGAAGTTTTGGGTTCACTCAATCTTGGGTTAAATGGCTCATCATAAGCGGTCCCACTTTGTAGGGTAATGGCATTGGCTTGTCCTCTCGGATTCTGTTGAGGTTGTCCAGGGAACTGTCCTCTAGGTGCAGTCTGGGGGGCTTGGTTTAAGGCTACCTGAGAGATCTGGGTTTCAAGCATCTTATTATGAGTAATTATTTGGTCAACCTTGGTTCCTAACTGGGTAATCAGTTCGTTAACGTGAATGTTCTGGGTCATGAACTCTTTGTTTTGTTGGGTTTGAGCAGTAATAAAATTTTCCACAATTTTCTCAAGGCTCGACTTTGGTGGCACATGTTGCATATGTTGATTTGGTCTTGGGGCTTGGTAACCTGGTTGTCTCGGAGGTGCAATATTTTGGATAGGGTTATTGTTCTTATAGGAGAAGTTCGGGTGATTCCTCCATCCAGGGTTGTAGGTATTCGAATATGGGTTCCCTTGGGCGTAGTTCACTTGCTCAGAGTTGGTTTCGTTTAAGAGACTGCATTCTGCAGATTGGTGTCCTTTGGTTCCACATATCTCATAATCCGACTAAACTGCAGCTACAGTATTCGGGTTTATACACATATGCTCAACCTTGAGGGCTAACGCGTCCATTTTAGCTTAACTCATGTCTATAGAGCTTAACTCATGTACTCCTCCTTGGGCTTCCTTCTTCTCAACTGTCGCTCGTTCAACTCCCCATGATTGATGGTTTTGAGCCATATCTTCGATGAGGGCACTAGCTTCAGGATAAGGTTTGTTCATCAGTGCTCCACCTGGGCAGCGTCGATGGTCATCTTAGTGTTATAGTGAAGTCCATTATAGAAGGTCTGAATGATCAACCAATTTTCTAAACCATGATGTGGGCATGCTCTTAACAGCTCTTTATATCTCTCCCAAGCTTCGAATAGAGATTCTCCTTGATTCTGGGTAAATCTGGTTATTTGGTTTCGAAGAACGGCGGTCTTACTTGGGGGAAAGTATCTAGCAAGGAATACTTTTCTAAGGCTGTCCCAAGTTGTTATGGAATTGGGTGGAAGGGAATCTAACCATGATAGGGCTTTATCTCTGAGGGAGAAAGGGAATAATCTTAAACGGATTGCCTCAGGAGAAGCTCCATTGGTTTTAAAAGTGTCTGCTAATTGGAGAAAGATTTTTAAATGTTGGTTTGGGTTCTCAGTAGCAAGACCTGTGAATTGTCTCTGTTGCACTAGTTACAACAGGGAGGGTTTAAGTTCGAAATTATTAGCTGGGATGGTTGGGTTTACAATACTAGAACTAGGTTCTTCGTTGGAGGGTTGGGAAAAATCCTTAAGAGGTCTTTGATTTTGATCTTCGGCCATAGCTCTTCTAATTCTATGGAAAACTAAACGTGCGCGGGCGTAACGTTCAGGTTCCGCCAGAGGATCTACTAAGCTTCCGGTGCTACGAGTCCTTCGCATTGACCGGCAGGTAACAACCTAACTCTAAACGATATGACAACAGGGTACGAAATTTGACGAAATTAGTCCCCGACTGTCGCAACGCGAAAAACAACCGGCGGAAAATACAGAGCTGCCACCGACGCTATTCATCCTATGACGGAAAGGGAGCGCAGGACTAACCTAAGAAAGGGAAAGAAACGGTCTTACGACCAGAGATTACAAGGTACGGGAGTCGGTTACGCAAGGGGAAGGTATTAGCACCCTTCACGTCCGCCGTACTCGATGGGATCCACGCTCAAAAGATAGCTCAAAGAGTAAGAAAAGGGTTGCTTATAAACTGCTCAAAAAACTGCACAAACTGGAATGATAAACAGGTGGGGAAGAGAAATAAAACGGAGGAAGTGGACTCGGCAGGATGTCGCATCCTGGGCCTACGTAGTTTGTCAAAAACAAACATCAGAGTCAACGTAGTTCGGGAAAGGGGACATGCTCCCTAAGACATCGCGTCCTATGCCTACGTATCTTCTCTATCCATAGGAGAATCAGAGCACTCGTAGCTCGGCTCACGCACGCCGAAACAAGACACCAAAACGGGACGCTGAGACGTCAAAAGAAACACTCAAAGGAAAACAGAATGCCAATACATGGACTTACACCCAACTCCCAACAATAACGAAAAGGAAACAGAATGCCAATACATGGGCTTACACCCGACTCCTAATAATAACCCACAAAAGGAAACAGAATGCCAATACATGGACTTATATCCGACTCCTAACAATAGCAAAAAAAAGGAAACAGAGTGCCAATACATGGACTTATATCCGACTCCTGACAATAACAAACGCTAACCAGCGAACACCAAAGATGAACCCCAAATGATAACAATCATCACGAATGAACCCCAAAGATGAACCCCAATATGAACCCCAAGTAATAATCATCATCAAAAATGGACCCCAAAGATGAACCCCAAACGAATAACAAGTAACCAAAGTGAACCCCAAAGATGAACCCCAATATGAATAACAATCGTCACAAAATGAACCCCGAGATGAACCCCAATATGAACCCCAAGTGAATGTCAATCGTCACAAGTGAGCCCCGATATGAACCCCAAATGATACAGGTAAACCCCAATATGAACCCCAAATGATACAGGTAAACCCCAATATAAACCCCAAGTAATAACAGAAGAAATCCCCCAAGGTATAAACATACCACCACACACACGCTGAACAAACGGGTACTCACACCAAATAAAGAAAAGGGTGAACACACAAAAAAAAAATCAAAAGGGTGAACAAACAGAGACTCAACAAAAAGGGTGAACAAACACACGAAAACAACACAGCAAAAAAGAAAAAAGGGTGACCGGAGAGATTGCTCACAACCTCCTGCCTACGTATCTCATCTGGTATGAGAATCAGGGCGACGTAGTTCCCCTTAACAGGGGTAAAACACTCTCCTAACCAGAGACCAGGGAGACAACAAACTAATAGGGAGACTAAGACTCGAGCCTAATAGTTGTCATGCATTCAATATCCCTAAGTTGAGGTCTCTAACATGCATTCAACTTCCTCAGAAATCAATCATACAACTCCTACAGAAATGGAGATGAGAAAAGGAAAGCAGATAAACACATCACCACAAGTAAACAAACATCACACTCTATATCCATACAAGAGGCTCAAACAATGGGTGGGCTTTAGTCAAGAGGGGTCATATCAACCTCGACAAACAAGCCAAACTGTAAGGGTAATCAACTGGGCTCTTAACCACTGACATTGAACGTCAGGGTGAGCAGATCAAAATGGTAATGAGGATGAGACCTCATAGCTCTTAACCCTGGCCAGGGTGAGCTCATGAAAAAGAAAGCGTGGGGATCCAGAAAGTGCCTATTCCACTTGACAGACTCTTGACAAAAGATCTGGGGCACATGTTCAGAAGCATCAGCACGTAGTGCGAGCATAAAGAACGACACACTGAATAACGGGGGATTGGCTGCTAATCCCTTTTATCCGTCAATTGGCTCTTCTCTTGGAGGTCTTATCAAATATCACATGCCTCTCCTTGGAGGTCTTTGGGCACAATTGTAAACAAACATAAACAGAGCCTCTGAAGGAGGACTTGCCAGCAAAATGCCTGCCAAAAAGGTGATAGGACTTCAGACTACATGAAGTAAGAAGCTAACTACCTGAGTGGTGTATCAACCACAATCCAATGCTCAAGCAATAGCAAAAGCAAGCAAGCAACTAAGGTACCTGTACAAAGACTAAACAGTTAGTACTTCAGTCATAAAACCAGAAAACAAGCAATGAAACTCTCCAACAGTTACACAATTCAATGCACAATGCCCAAGCACTCAAATGAACTCATGAGCTCACCACATCACTTAAAAACCTACAAAACAAACATAAGTCAGAACTCAAATGCATCTCATAAGGTGAGAACAAACCCAATCATCAATGATGAGTATCCACCTGAAACACAAGACAAAGTTAGTCTATGTACAAAACTCAACACAACAAAACCCTAGTGCAGAGGCCAAATTCAAAACCTAACCAAATGACCAAACCAAGACCTATCCTTCTACACATTACACCTTCAAACATTCCCCAAAATGTCCTCAAAAGGACCAGCCTCAAATCAATAAGCAATTGCCTCAATTGGCCTATGCCATGTAATGACCAAAAATATGCACAAAATGAACTTCCAACTTAGAAAATTCATATCAAATCAGAAATGCATGCAATGACTTTGGGATTTTTGTACAAATTCCTTATGCCATGAATGTCCATTATTAAAAAAATCAAATCCAGAATGATACAAATGCTATGTGAATAAAAATGCACCAATTCAATGTCAAATATGTGACACAAATTGTCACATTATTCTCTATGTGTCAAAAACAATGATAACATGTGAGAAAAAATCCAAACCAGTGACGAAAAATTCATATTATGTATGAAGATCATGTATGCAAAAAATTAGATCAAATGGCTCAACATAGAGAATTTCACAACACATTGAATGCAATAGGTCAATTTGGCACCACATGGATTCAAAAATTCACACATAAAAATCCAGCTACCAAAAATTCATGAATTTAACATCATAAAACAGCAGACATCCATACAAAACTATGAAAAAAAATTGGGAGTCATTTGGACCATTTTTGTATTTTTTATGAATTTTACAAAATGACTAAAATAATTGGAAATGTTAATGGAAATGGAGGGAAATGATAATATTCAAATAAAATCAGAAAAATCCACAACCATTGGATATGGCGCGCATAAGCAATCAATGGCTCAGGTTTAAATGCATGAAACACACCGTTTCATTTATGACTCAGCATCCCAACTCATTAGTCAAACGCGCGTGGCATTGGTCAAAGCAACACCATCCAATCATTCGTCCAAGCAAGCTTCCACGCAAGGCACCACGTAAGCCAAACCCTAATACACACAGACGCCGGAGCTACAGCTCCGGTCGTCTTCTCCGACACACTCACGGTGGCTCCCACGGCGGCGCCACCATATTTTTTCCAGAAATTCCTCAAACCTATACCATTCGACGCGTCTTCTCACGTAGGTTCTAAATATCCTATTGATTTCTCCTAATTCTACCTGGATTTTGCAAATCGAAGCGAGAAAGATTCTAGATCCAAACTTTCAGTCAACATAACTTCCTCAATTCTCACTCATTTTCAATTCTAAACATATGCACATGATCTACACAACACGATCTACAAGTCTATAACCTAAAAACAGCAAAAGGAGAGAGTGAATTTTGAGTCACCTTGGAATGGAGGTTTCTGTTCACGCGTTCTCTCAAGCTCTACAGCTCCAGATCTTCTCCTTTGAGCTTCCTTTGAAGCTTTGTGCAAAAAGCAATCGTTGAAACCTCTTGAATTCATCTCAATTTCCAAAATCCATCAACATGAGATTGTGCTTGAACTGCTCGAATTCTGGATGAATTGCACCAAATGATGGATGATTCTTGCTCAGTGAAGCATGAGGATCAAGAATATCCAATAATATTTGAGGTTTGTGTGGAGAAAAATGGAAATTCAAAGAGAGAGAAAATTGAGAGAGTTCTTGAATTTTCAGATCTGAAAAGTTAGTTATGGCAGCTACAATTAGGGTTTGGCTATTTATACTTCATGCTAATCACACTGAAAACCAATTTAGCCTTTCACTAAACATGATTAGTGAGTTATTAAGCCATTTGCAAAAAATGAAAAGTGAACCCTCATGGCCATGATACAGGTATGGTTCCCCATGCTAAGCTTCCAATCCTCTCATGAACAACCAAGGGCTAGGATTGAAATGTTATTTGGCTTGTATCTTAAGCCAAAAATGAATGGTGAAGATTCACTTTAATTTGAACATGTGTGAAATAATGAGCATACACACTTTTACCATGCATGGCAAAGCTCATTTTGAGATTTCTTGAACATGAGAAGCATTTTGCAAAAAGAATGAACCAATTTGAAGCATTATATCAAAAGTTATGCCATTTTGAATTTCCATGCACACTTTGTGATCAAATGACCATACCTCCTTAACCATTCATCATATGGACATGAATTAGGACTTTTTGGAAAGGGGAGACAAAGATCTACAACTTTCATGTTCACCAAAAATCCATTTGAAACATTTTTGACATTGAAATGTCAAGTTGAAAGTGGACCAAAAACTTGTCAAATTTGGAAACTTTGAATTATAGGTCACTTTCCATTTTTAGTAACTTTTGCCATGACCTTTGAATCTTCAAGATGGATGTTTATAATGATGAATGAACCCCATTTGAACATGATTGAGGTGTCTCAACTCATTTCCCCACCTCATAGCCCTCAGTTGACTGCACAGTTGATTTTTTTGGTCCTCAGATGACCTTGAAATGCCTTGATCCACTTGAGCCTCTACCACTTGGGGAAATTGCTCAAAAATGAAACCCTAGCTCATGTAAGCCCCTTATTATAACCATGTGATCCTCATCCCAAGAAAATACCTCATCTCTTTGAGAAACCCTAGTTGGAAGAATGGCATTGATTAGGGTTGACCAGAGGTCACAACCCTAATCCAAAGGAACTTGAGAACGAACTATGAAACCCTTGATGATGATAGAACCATGATGATGGTAATATATCCTTGCAAACAAGATAATGCTCAAGACCTTTGAAGAATCAAGAAACCCTAATTGAAGCCCATACCCTCATATGGTTGATAATCAATTCATAGAGACCCTCAGGCTTGAATCATGTAACTTCTCCATCTTTTGAAAAGACTTTGGAGGATGACCTTCTCATTTCCATATGTTATGCAAAATTTAATGCCTAATGCTCTAAAATATGAAATGCAATGTGTCAAACTAGTCTCAAGGAGAGGAGGGCAAATTTTGAGGTGTTACAGCTGCCCCTATTCAATCCACTGGAGACCCGAAAAGAAGATAGCAGCGGCTTTTGCACTTTCGAGGTATCAAGGGATTGAATACAATAAAAGCCTGAAAATTTGCACTGGAGTGAAGTAAAGTAACAATGCCTGTCAGAATCGGCAAAGAGGTGGTCTTGAAAGAAGAATCCGTCTGGTACAGTGAGAGCTGGTCTGAATACCGAAAAAGAATGTTAACCGAGATACCAAAATAAATGGTACTCAGAAATAACCATGGCCTGAATGCCGCTCATCAGTCTGAATACTGGAAATGACCTCGATCTGAGCATCAGAAGATATGAGATTATTAATATCGGTCTGAACACCGAGAGACTGGCCTGAACGCCACTTTGGTCTGAATACCTGAAAACCTGGCCTGAATGCCACAAGTTACGTCGACCTGAATGTCGGAAACTTCTTCGATCTGAACATCGGAAAATTGGCCTGAATGCCACAAGTTGCTTCGACCTGAACGTCAGAAACTTCTTCGATCTGAACATCGGAAAATTGGCCTGAATGCCCCTTCGGTCTGAATACCGGAAAAACTGGCCTGAATGCCACTTCGGTCTGAATACCGGAAAACTGACCTGAATGCCACAATTTGCGTCGACCTGAATGTCGGAAACTTCTTCGATCTGAACATCGTAAAATTGGCCTGAATGCCCCTTCGGTCTGAATACCAGAAAAAATGGCCTGAATGCCACTTCGGTCTGAATACCGGGAAATTTTTCATGCCTGCCAGCATCGGCAGAAATAAGGAAAATGCTCATTGAGGCGGCACGTGGGCCAACGACCCCTGCTGGGAATAATAAAGATAAGCCACGAACAGGCTGCCCCTATTCAGTCCACCGTGAACCTGTCGATATGAACAGCCTCGGCTTTCAGATGATCAGGGTGAAGAGTGATTGAATACCAAGAACAAACGAACAATTTACGCTCCGCTGGGAATTATTATTATTTTTTGCTTTTCTTGAACCCCAAAATAAACTTCCTTGATTTTTTCTTTCCTTGGACCCCTTCACAAATATTTTTCTTTCGCGCGGATAATCCCTGATCACCGCATTTGAACCCCGACAACTTCATGTCACTCTTGCCGCCAAACAATGAACCTCGTTCCCCATTTGAACCCCAGTCGCTGGACGATGACTATCGATCGTCATTGTGAACCCCATTCTCCAGAAGACACCCCGTATCTCCTTTTCTCCATTTGAACCCCGTTCTCCAGAAAATACCCAGCACTTCCTTTTCTCCTGGTGGACCCCGATTTCCGCGCTGATCGCGTAACGTTCTCCAATCTTCACTTCCATCTTCGAACGATAGAAATTTTTCCCCCAATATCACGCTACTGGGAAATACAGTTGATCCAACATCATCATGCCAAACTCCTCAGAGTAACATCTTTACCAACCAGCCAAACCAATTCTCAAACGGTAACCACGGCTCGAGACTAGCTTATACTTGCAATGTCGATGCATGAACCTTACAGCGTAATGCTCCATAATCATGGAAATTCTACGCAATTAATTATGCAATATGATATGCTTCTCTAAATGACGAATGCAAAAAAAATATCCCCCTCAGGGGACGACACGAGTAGCTCTGCTGAGGAACTCGATATCACTCCAATCTCCAACCCTGCTTGGGATAACACTGATGTCGAGGAAAGAGCAACCCTTACTAGGGATGACCTCCACTGAACTCAATCCGCTTGGGGAAAGAAAAAAAACTGCCAACGCACACCTCTGTCGGGGAAACAGCAACCTTCAGACCTGCTGGGGAAATAGCAATCTCAACCATGCTAGGGGAAATACGGAATACCTAGCACGGAACACCCGTTGACTCGTCGAACCCTTATATTCACCATCTAACCACAATGTCAACTTTCCACTTCTTCAAACTTTGAAGAGTCTTCTTGATTAACCCTCTAGGATCGCCGTACTTCTCTCGCCGTCTCTACACCATTCTTCAACTCCTCGTCCCTGATTGGACTTCAAAGGAAACTTTTGTCAAAAACGCTTCATATCACAACCTGCAAGTGAGTGAAAATAAACCAATAGCACCTGCAAAAGAGATCGTTAGATAAAATGTGCCCCAGGCGTGCCAAAATTTCAACATCCAGGTCACTCAACCTTCCGAATAAGATTTTAAGTTTTCAATCCTATAAACATGCATTGGAAGGGACCCCTACGTCTCAAAACGCAAAGATTCTTTATCAAAATAAACGGATGTTTTTGCAATCAAAGCGGTAATGAAAACAAAAACAAAATTATTTGACTGAATATGTATTTTATTGATTGAAAAAGGTGGCTCGTAACTGAGCAATACACAGGAAGCAATCCCTGAAAAGAGGTAATTGCGCACAAAAGGAAAATCTATCCTAATGGCAATGTGAACCCGTGATCTCATCGAGTTCCAACCCGGTTACAACCCATATGTCCTCAAGACTCTCCGCACTTTCTGCCTTCCGAAACAAGACGCTTCCGACCGATCTCCGCTTTCAGATTATCCATGTGTCATATCCAAAGTACAAACGATCATGCTAAACGCAGTTGTTCATTTCACTCCCTCTTTTGCCTGGACCTCCCTTTCGGGTTTTCAGTCCACCGGGATACCCTTTTTTGCCCAAGCCGCCCTTGTAGGGTTTTCGACCTGCCGGGTGTACAATTTTTTCCTTTTTATCCCTAATTTTTGCCTGAACCTTTTTCATTTTTATTTGATTCGTCGGGATGCCCATTTTTGCCTGGACTATTTTATTCTTTTTGTCCAGCGGGTCTCTTATATGAAGTATTTTTTAACTACGTCCGCATTCACAGGGGATGGAAAATCCTCGCCATCCATGGTCGTCAACAACAAGGCTCCACCAGAGAAAACCTTCTTGACCACGAATGGACCTTCATAATTGGGTGTCCACTTGCCCCGACGATCGTTCTGAGGAGGAAGGATCCTTTTCAACACCATATCTCCCACATGGTACACACGAGGTCGCACCTTTCGGTCAAAAGCACGCTTCATTCGCTGCTGGTACAACTGCCCATGACAAATGGCTGCCAGCCTCTTTTCCTCAATCAGGCTCAACTCTTCATACCGAGTCCTTACCCACTCAGCCTCTTCCAATTTCACATCCATCAGGACTCTCAATGACGGAATCTGGACCTCAATTGGTAGCACAGCTTCCATCCCATACACCAGTGAGAAAGGCGTTGCCCCAGTAGACGTACGCACTGAGGTTCGATACCCATGCAATGCAAACGGCAACCTCTCGTGCCAATCCTTATAGGTCACGACCATTTTTTGCACAATCTTCTTAATATTCTTATTAGCCGCCTCGACCGCCCCATTCATCTTTGGACGATAAGGAGAAGAATTGTGATGCTCGATCTTGAACTCCCGGCATAGTTCTACCATCATCTTGTTATTGAGATTAGAACCATTATCGGTGATGATTCTTTCAGGAACCCCATATCTGCAAATGATATCTCTTTTCAGGAACCTGGAAACGACCTGTTTCGTCACATTTGCATAAGACTCCACTTCCACCCACTTGGTGAAATAATCAATAGCCACTAATATGAACCGGTGCCCATTCGAAGTCGTAGGTTCAATCTTTCCGATCATATCAATGCCCCACATAGCAAACGGCCACGGAGACGACATCAAACTCAATGGATTTGGAGGCACGTGCACCTTGTTAGCATAAATCTGGCATTTATGACGTTTCCGCACGAAGTTGAAACACTGAGCCTCCATTGTCATCCAATAATACCCAGCCCTTAACAACTTTTTCACCATCACATTCCCACTGGCGTGGGTACCAAACAACCCCTCGTGCACCTCTTTCATCAATTGGCTTGCTTCTTTGTCATTGACACACCTAAGCAAAACCCAATCAAAATTCCTCTTGTACAAAACTTCATCTCTATTTAGATAGAACGCCATGGCCAACCTCCTCAGAGTCTTTCGGTCCTTCCTAGATGCTCCCTCGGGATACTCTTGGGTCTCCAGATAACGCTTGATGTCATAATACCACGGCTTTTCATCATCAGGCATTGTTCCGACAACAAACACATAAGCCGGCCTATCCAATCGTCCCACCTCAACACTAAGAACTTGATTCCACCACTGCACTTTAATCAAAGCGGCCAGAGTAGCCAAAGCATCTGCCAAATGATTTTATTCTCTCGGCACATGGTGTAATTCCACCTTGGTGAAGAACGTCAACAACCTCCTCGTATAATCCCGATATGGAATTAGGTGAGATTGATGCGTAAGCCATTTCCCATTAACCTGGTTCACAACCAAAGCTGAATCTCCATAGATAACAAGGTTCTTGATTCACAAATCAATCGCCTCTTCGACACCCAAGATACAAGCTTCGTATTCAGCCACATTGTTGGTGCATTCAAACGTTAGTCGAGCAGCAAAAGGAATGTGGGATCCCTTCGGCGTAACCAAAACAGCACCAACTCCGCTACCATTCACGTTAGCGGCCCCATCAAACATCAGAATCCATTCGGACTCAGGGTCAGGCCCCTCCTCCGGGATAGGTTCCTCACAATCTTTCGATTTGAGAAACATGATGTCCTCATCAGGGAACTCAAATTTCATCGGTTGATAATCCTCAATGGGTTGATGGGCGAGGTAATCAGACAATACACTCCCCTTTATTGCTTTTTGAGAAGTGTACTAGATATCATATTCAGTTAAAATCATTTTCCATCTCGCAACCCGTCCGGTCAATGCTGGCTTCTCAAATATATACTTGATCGGATCCATCTTGGAAATCAACAAAGTGGTATGAACCAGCATATACTGTCTCAGTCGACAAGCAGCCCATGCCAAAGCACAGTAAGTTTTCTCGAGTAGTTAATATCTTGTTTCACAGTCGGTAAACTTTTTGCTAAGGTAGTAAATTGCATGATCTTTTCGACCAGACTCGTCGTGCTGCCCCGGCACACACCCCATAGACCCCTCGAGGACTGTCAAGTACAGGATTAACGGTCGCCCTTCCACAGGAGGCATCAGAATCGGAGGCTCCTGCAAATATTATTTTATTCTTTCAAATGCCTCTTGGCAATCATTATTCCACCTGACCGTTTGATCTTTTCTCAACAACTTGAATATGGGTTCACACGTGGCTGTTAGATGAGATATGAACCGTGAAATATAGTTCAATCTACCTAAGAAACCACGAACCTCCTTTTCTGTTCTCGGTTCAGGCATTTCTTGTATCGCTTTTACTTTAGCAGGATCAACCTCGATTCCCTTTTCACTTACAATAAACCCCAGCAACTTACCGGACCGCACTCCGAAAGTGCACTTATTCGAATTCAACCTCAATTTGAATTGTCTCAACCGGTCAAACAACTTGGCCAAGTCTACCAAATGCCCCTCTTCTGTTTGGGACTTCGCTATCATGTCATCAACATAGCATTCGATCTCATGATGAATCATATCATGAAACAAAGTCACCATAGCTCTTTGATACGTGGCACCGGCATTCTTGAGACCGAATGGCATCACCTTATAACAAAAAGTGCCTAATGGTGTGATGAACATTGTTTTCTCCATATCATATGGCGACATTTTAATTTGGTTATAGCCAGAAAAGCCATCCATGAAGGAAAACACCGAGAATTGAGTTGTATTATCTACCAACACATCGATGTGAGGTAATGGGAAATCATCTTTCGGGCTAGCTCTGTTCAAATACCGGTAGTCCACACACATCCTCACCTTTCCATCCTTCTTTGGTACCGGCACAATGTTCGCGACCCAAGGCAGATAATTAGTGACAGCTAGGAAACCAGCATCTAACTGCTTTTGTACTTCCTCTTTGATTTTCATGGCCATCTCGGGTCGAGTTCTGCGCAACTTCTGTTTCACTGGAGGATAATCTTCTCTCAATGGCAACTTGTGTACAACAATATTGGTATCCAACCACGGCATATCTTAATAAGACCAGGCGAAGATATCAACATACTCTTTCAACAGTGCTACCATTCTGCTCTTGACATTCATCTCCAAAGCGGCCCCAATTTTTACTTCCTTTCTGACCTCCTCGGTACCCAGATTAACAACCTCAACTTGCTCCTCGCGCGGTTGAATCACCTTCTCCTCTTGTTTCAACAACCTGGCTAACTATTCCGGCAATTCACAATCTTCTTCGCCTTCTTCTTCGGCATGATAGATCGGGTTGTCGAAGTCATATAGGGGTGTAACAGAATTGTCATCAATGAGATCCGGAGAATGATCGCATCTGCATGAATGTTGATTCATGCATTGCTTTAGAGTCGGGACGAGACAAATTAAAAGGAAGAAAAATGAAAATAAACATTTCCATTTTTATTTTTATTTTTAACTGCAAAAATAAATGAAAAACAGGGAACACCACTTTTAAAGCGAAAAACAACCATTTATTAATGATGCGAATAATGCAAAATGAAACATGAGGTGGCCCTTACAATGGACCATTACGTTTTGGGCAAAACGTAAGGCTTTCATGCAAACAGAATTAACAAACAGAAATATTACTCTTCATGCAGAGTGACAGTGATGATCTTTTCGGCCTTCCAGTTCTGGATTTCCATTCTTGGTACGCACGGTTTTATCCACGAGTCAAGCTCGCAGTCACTGTCAGTCTCTTCACCCACCGCACAGACGCGATCTGGATCTAGCATTCCAACACTGGTGAATGTGAACGGTTGACGACGTCCTCTATTCTGTTCAGACGAGCCTTGGTTCGACTGATAACCAACCCCAAACCTATCTTCTTTCACCGTAATATCTACCATTCTTCCCCAACCTAGGGCTTCTCCACTTCTCACCACCTCCACGGCCTGTTTATAAGAAGCAATGGACGGCTTCTTCTCTTTCTCAGCAAAAATTGCATTCTCCTCCTTGACGGTTTCAAACGCCTGACTCGGTGTTTCAAATATTTCACCGTCCATTTCCACATATTTGAATGATGACAACTGGCTGACAAAAATATCCTCCTCCCCACAAACTGCTACGACCTGCCCGTCCCAGATATACTTTAACCTCTAGTGTAAAGTCGAAGTTACTGCCCCAGCAGCGTGTATCCATGGTCGACCCAACAAGCAACTGTATGCCGGCTGAATGTCCATGACATAGAACACAGACTTGAACACCTCGGGACCAATCTTCACAGGGAGCTCAACTTCCCCAAACACAGCCCTCTTAGAGCCATCAAACGCTCTAACCACCAAATCAATCGGCCTCAAAACCACTCCTTCGAAGTCCAACTTAGCCAAGGCCTTCTTAGGCAACACATTGAGTGACGAGCCTGTATCAACCAGAACATGCGAAAGCACGGCTCCTTTACACTCCATCGAAATGTGTAATGCCTTATTGTGATTACGCCCGTCCACAGTAAGATCGAGATCAGTGAAACCCAACCCATGGCTGGCATTGACATTTGACACCACTGTCTCCAACTGATTGACCGTAATCTCCTACGGGACATAGGCCCTCTTCAAGATTTTTAACAAAGCATCTCTATGGCCTTCTGAACTCAGCAGCAAAGATAAGATTGAAATCTTGGACGGAGTCTGCTGCAAATGATCAACAAGTTTGTACTCAGACTTCTTGATAATCCTTAAAAATCCCTCGGCTTCAGCATCAAGCTCATTCTCCGGCCCAACAGGCGTCGGTGCCGCTTTAGGAGTACCCTCATTCACCACATGTTTACCTTTTGCCCTGGCTAAAGCCTCGGCCTTATCTCTCTGTTCTTTTTCTCCATCCCCTCCTCTCAACGTATCAGGCGCAAACAACCTCCCGCTGCGAGTGAAACCACTAAGTCCGGCATTATCCACCTTTGAAACAGTGATATCACTTGCAGCCTGATCTTCCCTCTTTTCTCCATTACAATACACCTCCCCACCATAGTCCCACGGCACAGCATCATCATTTTCATACGGAATAGGTCCAGGCACCGTGATGGTAACTGGAGCCGCATCTGCCGGTACTGACAAGTGGACAGGATCAAAATAAATGGTTATTATTGAAACATCCTCCTTCTCCAAAGCAACTTTCTCAAATCGGAGGCTTCCCTCATCCATCATTCTCTGAATCGTCTCCCTCAACATTACACACCCATTTGTAGTGACAGTGCAAGCAGCACAACAATTATCACAACCAGGGAAAACTCCACTCTTCATCAGATGTCTCTTGACCACAGACATTGGAGTCCTCAACTGATCCACATCCGTCACCTCTATTTTGCTTTCATCCTCAGAAATAGCATTCACCCCCATATGACCATGCATCGGCATGGGATTAGCATTAATATTCGGCGTTGGTGCAAAATTGATGGCTTTGGAATCCACCAAGTCTTGGACAACATGCTTAAAGGCTTTACAACCCTCAATATTGTGCCCGGGAGCACCAGAATGGAACTCACACTTGGCGTTCTCATCATAACTGGCAGGCCTCTGATCTGGTCTTAACAGAGCCAACATCCTCAGCTGAACCAACCCCAGATCCTTCAACTTCTTAAACAGAAGAGCATACGTCATGGGTGGCCTATCAAACTGATGATCTGCCATCCTTCCCCTAACTTGGTACCCAACTCTCTGTGTTCTCTGTTGAAATGGTTGTTGTTGCTGTTGCTGTTGTGCGGGTTGATTATCAACAGGAATCGTTACTGCAGCAGTATGCTGGTAGTAATGATTCCTACCTGTAGCACCTCAAATTTGCACCTCCCATTTTGTATATACATTTTCATTTTAGGTCATTAACATTGCATTGTTCATTGCATAGTCCATCAAGTCATCAGGCAAGACTGGTCAGGAGATTCAACTGTGCAAGGCTACAAGAGCATTTTTTCATGAGATCAAAGCCCTGGGGTGGTTCCCATGAGTTCACATGATTCAAGGATCATTTTGAAGTGGTTTGGCCAAGAATTAAAAGCTCAGGATCATCAGTCCATGTGCAAATCATCTGAAACCCTAAAAAGTCAACAGAAGTCAACTGTTAGTTCAACTATGGATTTGGAGGTGGGAGATGGTTAGAGATGCCTCATTCATGTACAAACAAGTCTCATTTGACATTTCAAACATCAACATTGAAGAATTTGAGGTCAGATCAAAACTTTCCAAAAATAGAAAGTGACCTATAATTCAAACTTGCCAAAAATGGAAAGGTTTTAACCTAACTTCAACTTCAAATTACATCATCAATAAAACTTTAAATGAAATTTTGTTGAACATGAAAGTTGTAGATCTTTCTCTCCCATTTCCAAAAAGTCCAAGATCATCAATTTCTCATGTGTGGTTAAGGAGATATGATCAAAACATGACAAGGTGCACTTGAAGATTCAAATGGGCATAACTTCTCAACCAAAGCTCCAATTCAAGTGGCTCTTTTTGCATTGTTCTTATTTTGACCTCTAATTTCCAAATCTTGCATTACATAACATGCATTATCATCACATGAACATTTGCATTTCATTTGATTTTTGGAGGGAAAACATGTAGTTTAAAATTGGTGCATTTTTTGAACATTCTACCATTGCATTTTGCTCCAAAACAGAATTTTGAGTGGATTTGAATCACAATTCGTGCACTGTTCACCATGCATTTTCATGCATAGGGTGAAAATCCCAATTTGCACTTGCACCTCTTTCTTGTTAATTACCATTAGCATTGGCTTAAACATGATTAGAATTGGATTAACAGGACCTATATAACACAAAACCCTAACTGTTTTCAGGGGAGAACCATCACAATTTCAGATCTAGAAAATTTCTCAAAACTTTTTCTCTCAAATTTTCTTCAAATTTCTTCAAACCAAATCACAATCCATTACTTGATTCATCATCTGGAAGTATCTTTGAGCAAGTTTGAAGGAAGAACCAAGAGAATCCGTGCATGTTTATTCATGCTTGAAGCTTTGAAGCAACAATGGTGAATCCAAATTCTGGAGGATTCGTGCACAATTGAACCTCAAGCTCTCATCCAATCAACTTCACAAGCATTGTAGAAGAACTGTTGAGCATCACAAGGCCTGAATTCATCCAATTCCAGTTCTGCTTCTTCAAGAGGTCATCGAATCGAATCTCTCATTTCTTAAAATTATTATGAGGTTGTTATAGATCTTGTAATGCTGGTTAATTTGAGCTTTGAACCACAAGTTTTCATGCACAATTGAGTTAGATATGTTAGATTAAAGATCCATGTGTGAAACTTGATTTGCTCAATTCCATGTGTACATGATGATCCATGCTTAGTTTGTGTTAGATCCGTGCTCTATGTTGAAGGATCTACATGATGATATGTTTAATTATGATTTCTGGCACATTTGTTCTTGAGCTGTGATGAACAGTTGTTGTTCATCTTATATCGCGAGGAAGAGGATGAGTTTTGTCTTTGGCCACGCTTTGAATCGGTTTGAGAACGCTTTTTGCTGGTTTCACATGTTTTAGTTAGGGCTGGATTGTGATTGGTTAAAACAATTGCCATGCGCGCTTCCCATTGGTCCTTCGCTTTGACCATGCAAGGTTGACTTGCCAGCGTTTAAATGGAACGGTGCGTTTCATGCAGCCTGGCGCCATAATTTGAAAAGCCTCCCAGTTCGATTCCGGCTTGCAACCAATATTCAAAATGCTTCCATGTTTATTTCATTTCCCTCCTATTTCCATACTATGCTTCACATGCATTTTTTAATTTTTCTTCATCTTACAAAATTCATATTAATTTGAAAAATCATCCAAAAATTATGAGATTTTTTGCATTGTGTTTCATTTTCTGTCTATTATTTTTTGATCATTTTTCCATAAATTGTGCACGGCTGGATAATTTGTTGTGCTAGGAGACTTGAACATGTATGCATTCTTGATCTTGCTTTGCCATATCATTTGTGAAATGCTGGTTTGTGATCTAATGCTCATGAAATTTTGCATACTATAACTAGACTCATTGCTTGACATTTTGGTGTTGATTTGGTATTTTTATCAATTACCATTGTTGTTTTATGTTCATGCTAAGGTAGGTGTGACAATTGGTGTCACACCTTGTGATGTTCAACTTGATTGAGGAGTTTTCCATGCCAAACTATATCCAATTGCCTTGATTTTTTGTATGATGCATGTTATAGATGTTGTGATTACTCATGATTTTTGTTGGAAATTTTGGGATCATTTCTGATTTAATTGAGATTTTTCATTTTGGTTGGTCACATTTGAGCTTTTAAATAGCCTTGAACTTCATTTGATTGTGAAATGCTTGTGGATTATCCAATGCTTGTGAAACTTTGCACACTATTTCTAGACATGTTGAATGTTGTTTTGGCTTTGGTTTGAGGTTTTTACCATGATCCATTTCTGTTTTATGCCTATGCTAACTTGGTGTGACAATTGGTGTCACATATGTGCTTGTCTTGTGCTTGTCTTGACTTATGCTATGTGATTGCCATGCCTAATGATGTCCAATGCTTCTAATTTTTTGTGTGATGATCATGTTGTATATCCTGTTTACTCATGAATTTTGCCAAGATTATTTGAATCATTTTTGATTTAATGTGCATTTGTTTCTTCTGATGTCACAATGTGGTCACAATGTGCATACCTTGCCATGTTTGGTTCATGAAATGCTTTTGGTTAATGATATTGATATGGGACCTTTTTGGAGTGTGTTCTTGATTGATTGAGGTTGATTTGTGTCAAATTTCATGTTCTGTTTTGAATTTTTTCTCCATCTTTGACCCTAGGCCTTGACCTAGTGGTTTGTGACTCACAGTTGAGCTTTGATTTCAGGGTTACACATCCAAGTCCATGGTTGATGATGCTTCCTCCCTTGAGCATTGATGTTTGCTCTAGATGTTGACTAACCTTGAGTTGTTTTGTAGGTTGATGCTAAGTCATTTGTGTTGTGCCTATTGGCTTGTGGCTTGCACATTGTTGCCTAATGCCTTACATGTCTGATTGTATGGTTGATTGTTGCCTGTTTGATTGTTTGAATTGCATACTGATTGGGTTAGATTTTTTTCAGGTACCTAAGTTGCTTTGAGTTCTTTTGAACTTGCTTTTGCTTTGCTTGGTTGCTTAACCATTGAGGTATAATTCTCTGACTTCATGTAGTCTGGAAGACCTGTCCTGTTACTTGGGCAGGCACCTGTCTGAAGCCCTCCTTAAGAGGCAATGCTTGTGAATGTTTAAATTTGTGCCAAGCAGGGAAAGACCTCTTATGAGGCAATTGGCAGATAAAAGAGATGTGCAATCCATCTCCTGCTATTCAGTGTGTCATTCACTTTGCTCACACACCTTGTGTTGATGCATTGTGGATATTAACCCAAGATCTTTGTTGTGTCAGTCATATATGGAGAAGAGTTCCTACTTTCTGAACTCCCACAATTTCATTTGAGTCAAGATCTCCCGGACCAGGGATAAGAGCTGTGAGGTCTTACCCTCACTTCCCATTTCATCTGCTTCACCCTAACTCTCAATGTTAGGGTTAAGAGCTAACTACACCCGATTCCATTTGACTTGTGTTTCACAGCCTAACCTTGTATGAGCCCAATTGTGTGCATATAGTGTGTGTGCTTGCTTTGTGTGCTTGTATGAATTTGCTTGTGCTGGTTAGGATAGCTTGCTTCCTATGCAAGTTAGGTTAGAAAACTCAACATGGGGATCGTATGCATGATAACTTCTAGGCTCGAGTCGTAGTCTCCCTAGTAGTTTGTGTCTCCCTTTGTATCTGGTTAGGCTAGTCTTTTTTTTCCTGTTAAGGGGAACTACGTCGCCCTGATCCTCATACCAGATGAGGTACGTAGGCAGGAGATGAGCTGATCTCTCCGGGCGCCCTTTTTCTTTTTCAACCCTTTGTGTTGTGTTGGAGTCTGACATAAGTCCAGCGATTGGCAGTTGGTTTCCTGTGTCTTGTTTGCTTGTTGGAGTCTGACGTAAGTCCAGCGATTGGCAGTTGGTTTCCTGTGTGTGTTTGTTGGTTCGGAGTCTGATGTAAGTCCAGCGATTGGCATTCGGTTTCCAGGTTTGCCTGTTTGTGTGGAGTCTGACATAAGTCCATCGATTGGCAGTCGGTTTCCTATTTGTGTTGTTTGGCGTGCGTTAGCCGAGCTACGAGTGCTCTGATTCTTCTCTGGTTAGAGAAGATACATATGCATAGGATGCGACATCCTAGCGAGCACGTTTCCCCTGTCCCGAACTACGTCGACTCTGATGTCTGTACCTGACAGACTACGTAGGCCCAGGATGCGATATCCTGCCGAGTCCTCTTCTTCCGTCCTTTCTGTGTTTATTCCAGTGTGCAGTTTTGAGCAGTGTTTAGCAACCTTCTTTCTATTCTTTCTGAGCGTGGATCCCGTCGAGTACGACGGATGCGTAGGGGTGCTAATACCTTCCCTTCGCATAACCGACTCCCGATCCCATCTTTCTCTGGTCGCGAGACCATGTCTTTTCTAGGTTTACTTCGAGCGTTTCCTTTCCCTCTTTTGGGATAAATAACGCACGGTGGCGGCTCTGTTGTTTCGTTTTCCCGCCGGTTTTTCGCGTAATGCGACACTACCGTGTCCTTTCTGGGCATACACAGCACTCGAATCACCCTCTTTCTTGCGCTGACCATTACCAAAGGGCTTCTTTACTCCAGACGAAGGAGCATTTCCCTGTAGTTTCCCCATTCTCAACCAACTTTCAATCCTCTCACCAGCCACTACTATATCTGCAAAGCCGGTAACCGGACATCCCACCATCCTTTCAGCAAAAGTCCCATAAAGGGTACCCATGAACAAATCCGACATCTCCCGATCCACTAATGGAGGTTGAACTCTGGCAGCCAACTCTCTCCACCTTTGTGCATACTCTTTAAACCCTTCATTCGGCTTCTGAGACATACCCTGCAACTGGGTAGGGTTTGGTGCCATGTCAACATTAAATTGGTACTGTTTGAAGAAAGCATCCCCCAAATCCTGCCAGCTCTTAATATCTGATGATCTCAACTTGGTGTACCACTCAAGAGACCCACCAGATAAGCTATCCTGGAAGAAGTACATCCAGAGCTTCCGATCCATGGTGTAGGCAGATATCTTTCGGACAAAGGCCTGAAGATGAGTTTCCGGGCAAGAACTCCCATTGTACTTATCAAACGTGGGCACTTTGAACTTCTGCGGAATCACAATTCCCTCAACCAGTCCCATGTTTGTCATATTAATAGTCCCAGGAGAGGTATGGCTTTCCAGAGCCCTGATCTTTTCTGCTAGTACCTGAATCTCTTTATTCGGCGGTTGAACACCATATTGACCGAACTGCTCATTCAGCATAGAGAACTGAGCCTCTTCCTTATCCTCCACAGCCCCAAAGAAAGGAGGAAACTGAGTGTCCTTCAGAGTGTTGCCCACAGGACCTAGTCCACCGCCTGCAGCAAAACCAAAACCACCACCATTGTTGAGGACTACACCAGTAGTAGCTGCCTTCCTTCTGGGATCGCCACCATCCCTAGAACCACCAGGACCATTGTTGGAGGTACCCTCTTGATTATTGCCACTATTGGCAATCGAAGCCAGCTCAAGCTTCTCCACTTTATCGACGAGTGCTTTCTGCCCCAAGGAGAACCCTTGCATGGCGTTGATCAACTCACTCATCTTCTCTTTCAGCTCGAGAATGTCAGCGTTGGATGGATCCATAATTCTGGGTTTGTTGCGTCTGGTAAAGTATCTGTGTGGACGAGCTACGTGCAGAGGAATGATTCTGCGTGCACGAGCAATGATTCCTGAGTCAATCAAACATGTTAGATACTGACACCTGCAAAAAATAAGACAAGTTATTATGATTCATGCATGAATGCAATGTCTATCTGTATGAGGAACATTTTGTCCTTCGATCCTGGCTTCATCGAGACGGATAATAATTTGACAGCAACATTCTGACACCAATCATCTGGCTTTGCCGTACGGAACAGGAAGTTATGCTCTAGCAAAGATATCACCCGACCATATGTGTGTTAAGTAAGTGTAATACGGAAAAGCAAATAAAGCTTTGAGATCAATCACTGAATGATAATAACCACTGTATAGCAAAAGTGCACAACACGTGCGAGAGTCATACATCACATCTGATACAAATCAACAGTACAACCTTCCAGAATCGGAAAGAAATACAAGCAAGTGAATTACGTCAACATGCCTGACGGTAATCCAACACATGATAACAACTGCAATAAAAGTATAATCTGAAGAAGGTCCCACAGAAGGCTCTGCATCATCGACCATCCTGGTAAACTTCATAGTGAACCGGAGCTCAGTATTCTCCTGTTGAAGTCTTCCCACCTCTTTCTGGTGAATCTTCATCTGACGGAAATAATGGTCCCTCTCAGCAAGATAGTGATCTCTCTCGGCCATAATCTTCGCTTTCTCTTCTTCCTTAACCCTCAACTTCGCTTCCCACTCGGTGGTAAGGGCTTTCGCTCTAGCTTCCCTTTGAGTCTTCACAAGGACTTGTCTCTTCTTTTCATCTTCAATGACCTTCAAAGCTCTAGCCAATTTCTCTTTGCTAAGGTCGTGCGCCTTCGTAGATGACTCTAAAGCTTAGCTGATCTTACAGTAATAGGCGGTGTCTTTCTCAAAACGCTTCACCTCCTGAGCATGTTTCCTAGCCTTGTCTTCTGCTTTCCCCCTGATTTCCTGATTAGCCAGTTGAATTCCAGCAACACTCATTTCTATCTCAGTCTTCTCTGCTTGCAGTTGATCTCTTGCCCTCCTCAAGAAATTCTTCCATACTGATAGAAGAGCGTGGCTCCTCAATCAACGGATACCAAAGATCGCCCACAAGAAATGGAAAACGAGTGAGCTCAACCCTCTCTCTGAGCCAATCATCAAACGGAGGAAAAGACTTATTATTAGCTCTACCAAAAGGAATCTTGCCTTTCCTTTGAATGTTGCGCCATGCATCGGACACTTGCCTCAACAATGACTGATTACCCTCAACCGGGAAGTAAAAAGACTCCTGAATCTCACACTTGAGAGGAGGAACCTCCATAGCAAATCCCATTTGTCTCTTAAGAAGCGTCGGGTTATAATTAATACACCCTTGAACTCCTATGAGAGGCACATTGGGACAACTCCCGCAACTGCAAATAAAGTCTCGTCCAGCCACATCAATGTGAGTCCAAACTATGTCCTTGGCTTGCAAACCCATCAACTTGGTTGCCCAATTTACAGTATGATCAAGAAAGACAAAGGCACCCTTGGAAGGCAAATATCCCATGAACCACTCATATAACAATTGAGCACAACATCTGACCAAACCTCCACGCCGCTTCTCGTTCCGATTATGGACCGAATAATAAACATCCCCGATCAAGGTAGGAATGGGATTCCTCTGAGCAAACACCCGGATGGAATTAATATCCCCAAAATTCTTCTGATTAGGGAACAAAATAACTCCATAAATGCTTACGGTAAGCAAAGCACAAACAGTCTTCCAATTACCCAAAACAACATGTTCCTTGGCCTTGGCCTCCAAGAAACTCAGATGAAAACCGGGCAACTTTCCTTTCTCCTTCAAACCTTTCTTAATCACTTCCGGGCTCAAATAAAGAGCACGAGAAATCTCAACAATATCAGGTTCTTCATTAGTAACATAAAAAGGAATCTGGTTTCTGACCCAAATGCCCAGAATACTAGCATAATCCTCCAACAAAGGTCCCAACAAATAGTCTGGGAAGATAAAACATCTTAAACCCGGATCATAAAACTGGAGAAGAGTATGGAGGGCACTCCTATCCCCATCTGTGAGCCTGAAAATCATCTTCATAATACTGCCATAAGCCTCACGGAACATCCCCACATGGTCAGGTGTAATCAATGCTATCATACCCTTCAGCACGCTAATCTCTGGATCGAAGAAACTGTATACAACATCATCTTTTAAGCCGGTCCTCATATCTGGAACAAAGATGTCTCTCAACCAGGATCTCAATCAAGAATGTACCCTGTATATGGATAAACATGAGTTAGATGCGGATAAATGCAAAATGGGAATGATGCAGATGCATGAATGCAATGCATAGTGCCATCCTCCAAGACATCTGAACACCAACTGTACGGAAATTCCGGTCTCTGAACTGATCACAACCATCCAAGGGACTAAGTAACCACAAATCCAACTCGGGGGTTCCGAAATAAACGGAACCGGAGGATACATCACCATCATCACAAGAAAGTCACTGAACGGATAGCAACCAGATCATCTGAACAAGTAACCTCAAATCCAACTCAGGGGATCCAAAATAAACGGAACCCGCTCATAAATACCACGGACAGAACTCCGGCGTCTCAGAAATAAATCCATAAATCCAACTTATAAATAGAACCCAAATTACGGACCGAACCAAAGTCACCATCAAAGAGTCGCCAACAGAACCTGTATCTGTAGGAATCAAACCCCTCCCCCCACAGGTGAATTCTAATAAGGTCATCCTAAGGCGGATAATGGTCTCGACAATCGGATAAGATACTCAACGGGTTTGCCCTTTCGGGTGTGCCGTGCAGCTCTCATAAGATCATCTAAACCAAAGATCCGGGAAAGAACGGTCACCGAAGTTAACAGCTCAAAAGAGATAACCCAACCATAGTGGAAACTCCACAAGGAAGAGCTCTCTCAGAAGAACCTCGTCCGGCTGTGGTATGTCACGTCTCAACAACATGTTGATCCAACATAAGCAGAGACATAAGGCCATGCCAATCCTAGGTGTATACTCGGGCTTTGGGTTTTAGCCCCACTCAGAACACCCACCCCCAAATCAGAGAAACCACACCTGTCCAGAATCCAACACGGTGATAACATGATGCATGCAAACATATATGCAAATATATACAATCACAGTATAATAATCACAAATGCAATAAATAAGTAGTAAAAGCAACCCAAACTACCCTAAAAACTACGCTAGAGAGCGCTAGGATTGACTCGCTTAGGAAAGATAGACCAGCAAGAGGTCAACTTCAGTCCCTAGCAGAGTTGCCAGCTGTCACAACGCAAAAAACAACCGGCGGAAAATACAGAGCCGCCACCGACGTTATTCATCCTATGACGGAAAGGGAGCACTGGACTAACCTAAGAAAGGGAAAGGAACGGTCTTACGACCAGAGATTACAAGGTACGGGAGTCGGTTACGTAAGGGGAAGGTATTAGCACCCCTCACGTCTGCCGTACTCGACGAGATCCACGCTCAAAAGATAGCTCAAAGAGTAAGAAAAGGGTTTCTAATAAACTGCTCAAAAAACCTGCACAAACTGGAATGATAAACAGGTGGGGAAGAGAAAGAAAACGGAGGAAGTGGACTCGACAGGATGTCGCATCCTGGGCCTA
The DNA here is from genome assembly GCF_024323335.1 of Lathyrus oleraceus. NCBI lineage: Eukaryota > Viridiplantae > Streptophyta > Magnoliopsida > Fabales > Fabaceae > Lathyrus > Lathyrus oleraceus. The sequence goes on from NC_066580.1 coordinate 214,139,340, forward strand.
CGTAGTTTGTCAGAAACAAACATCAGAGTCAACGTAGTTCGGGAAAGGGGACATGCTCGCTAAGACATCGTGTCCTATGCCTACGTATCTTCTCTATCGAGAGGAGAATCAGAGCACTCGTAGCTCGGCTAACGCACGCCGAAACAAGACACCAAAACGGGATGTTGAGACGTCAAAAGAAACACTTAAAGGGAAACAGAATGCCAATACATGGACTTACACCCAACTCCCAACAATAACGAAAAGGAAACAGAATGCCAATACACGGGCTTACACCCGACTCCTAACAATAACCCACAAAAGGAAACAGAATGCCAATACACGGACTTATATCTGACTCCTAACAATAGCAAAAAAAAGGAAACAGAGTGTCAATACATGGACTTATATCCGACTCCTAACAATAACAAACGCTAACCAGCGAACACCAAAGATGAACCCCAAATGATAACAATCATCACGAATGAACCCCAAAGATGAACCCCAATATGAACCCCAAGTAATAATCATCATCACAAATTGACCCCAAAGATGAACCCCAAACGAATAACAAGTAACCAAAGTGAATCCCAAAGATGAACCACAATATGAATAACAATCGTCACAAAATGAACCCCGAGATGAACCCCAATATGAACCCCAAGTGAATGTCTATCGTCACAAGTGAGCCCCGATATGAACCCCAAATGATACAGGTAAACCCCAATATGAACCCCAAATGATACAGGTAAACCCCAATATGAACCCCAAGTAATAACAGAAGAAATCCTCCAAGGTATAAACATACCACCACACACACGCTGAACAAACGGGTACTCACACCAAATAAAGAAAAGGGTGAACACACACAAAAAAAAAGGGTGAACAAACAGAGACTCAACAAAAAGGGTGAACAAACACACGAAAACAACACAGCAAAAAAGAAAAAAGGGTGCCCGGAGAGATTGCTCACAACCCCTGCCTACGTATCTCATCTGGTATGAGAATCAGGGCGACGCAGTTTCCCTTAACAGGGGTAAAACACTCTCCTAACCAGAGACCAGGGAGACAACAAACTAATAGGGAGACTAAGACTCGAGCCTAATAGTTGTCATGCAATCAATATCCCTAAGTTGAGGTCTCTAACATGCATTCAACTTCCTCAGAAATCAATCATACAACTCCTACAGAAATGGAGATGAGAAAAGGAAAGCAGATAAACACATCACCACAAGTAAACAAACATCACACTCTATATCCATACAAGAGGCTCAAACAATGGGTGGGCTTTAGTCAAGAGGGGTCATATCAACCTCGACAAACAAGCCAAACTGTAAGGGTAATCAACTGGGCTCTTAACCACTGACATTGATCGTCAGGGTGAGCAGATCAAAATGGTAATGAGGATGAGACCTCATAGCTCTTAACCCTGGCCAGGGTGAGATCATGACAAAGAAAGCGTGGGGATCCAGAAAGTGGGATCCTATTCCACTTGACAGACTCTGGACAAAAGATCTGGGGCACATGTTTAGAAGCATCAGCACGTAGTGCAAGCATAAAGAACGACACACTGAATAATGGGGGATTGGCTGCTAATCCCTTTTATCCGTCAATTGCCTCTTCTCTTGGAGGTCTTATCAAATATCATATGCCTCTCCTTGGAGGTCTTTGGGCACAATTGTAAACAAACACAAACAGAGCCTCTGAATGAGGACTTGCCAGCAAAATGTCTGTCAAAAAGGTCACAGGACTTCAGACTACATGAAGTAAGAAGCTAACTACCTGAGTGGTGTATCAACCATAATCCAATGCTCAAGCAAGAGCAAAAGCAAGCAAGCAACTAACGTACCTGTACAAAGACTAAACAGTTAGTACTTCAGTCATAAAACCAGAAAACAAGTAATGAAACTCTCCAACAGTTACACAATTCAATGCATAATGCCCAAGCACTCAAATGAACTCATGAGCTCACCACATCACTTAAAAACCTACAAAACAAACATAAGTCAGAACTCAAATGCATCTCATAAGGTGAGAACAAACCCAATCATCAATGATGAGTATTCACCTGAAACACAAGACAAAGTTAGTCTATGTACAAAACTCAACACAACAAAACCCTAGTGCAGAGGCCAAATTCAAAACCTAACCAAATGACCAAACCAGGACCTATCCTTCTACACATTACACCTTCAAACATTCCCCAAAATTTCCTCAAAAGGACCAGCCTCAAATCAATAAGCAATTGCCTCAATTGGCCTATGCAATGTAATGACCAAAAATATGCACAAAATGAACTTCCAACTTAGAAAATTCATATCAAATCAGAAATGCATGCAATGACTTCGGGATTTTTTGTACAAATTCCTTATGCCATGAAAGTCCATCATGCAAAAATCAAATCCAGAATGATACAAATACTATGTGAATAAAAATGCACTAATTCAATGTCAAAAATGTGACACAAATTGTCACATTATTCTCTATGTGTCAAAAACAATGATAACATGTGAGGAAAAATCCAAACCAGTGACCAAAAATTCATATTATGTATGAAGATCATGTATGCAAAAAATTAGATCAAATGGCTCAACATAGAGAATTTCACAACACATTGAATGCAATAGGTCAATTTGGCACCACATGGATTCAAAAATTCACACATAAAAATCCAACCAGCAAAACTTCATGAATTTAACATCTTAAAAAATTAGACATCCATACAAAACTATGAAAAAAAATTGGGACTCATTTGGACCATTTTTGTATTTTTTATGAATTTTACAAAATAACTAAAATAATTGGAAATGTTAATGGAAATGGAGGGAAATGATAATATTCAAATAAAATCAGAAAAATCCACAACCATTGGATATGGCGCGCATAAGCAATCAATGGCTCAGGTTTAAATGCATGAAACGCACCGTTTCATTTATGACTCAGCATCCCAAGTCATCAGTCAAACGCACGTGGCATTGGTCAAAGCAACATCATCCAATCATTTGTCCAAGCAAGCTTCCATGCAAGGCACCACGTAAGCCAAACCCTAATACACACAGATGCCGGAGCTACAGCTTCGGTCGTCTTCTCCGGCACACTCACGGTGGCTCCCACGGCGGCACCACCATATTTTTTCCAGAAATTCCTCAAACCTATACCATTCGACGCGTCTTCTCACGTAGGTTCTAAATATCCTATTGATTTCTCCTAATTCTACCTGGATTTTGCAAATCGAAGGGAGAAAGATTCTAGATCCAAACTTTCAGTCAACATAACTTCCTCAATTCTCACTCATTTTCAATTCTAAACATATGTACATGATCTACACAACACGATCTACAAGTCTATAACCTAAAAACAGCAAAAGGAGAGAGTGAATTTTGAGTCACCTTGGAATGGAGGTTTCTGTTCACGCGTTCTCTCAAGCTCTACAGCTCCAGATCTTCTCCTTTGAGCTTCCTTTGAAGCTTTGTGCAAAAAGCAATGGTTGAAACCTCTTGAATTCATCTCAATTTCCAAAATCCATCAACATGAGATTGTGCTTGAACTGCTCAAATTCTGGATGAATTGCACCAAATGATGGATGATACTTGCTCAGTGAAGCATGAGGATCAAGAATATCCAATAATCTTTGAGGTTTGTGTGGAGAAAAATGGAAATTCGAAGAGAGAGAAAATTGAGAGAGTTCTTGAATTTTTAGATCTGAAAAGTTAGTTATGGCAGTTACAATTAGGGTTTGGCTATTTATACTTCATGTTAATCACACTGAAAACCAATTTAGCCTTTCACTAAACATGATTAGTGAGTTATTAAGCCATTTGCAAAAAATGAAAAGTGAACCCTCAAGGCCATAATACACGTATGGTTCCCCATGCTAAGCTTCCAATCCTCTCATGAACAACCAAGGGCTAGGATTGAAATGTTATTTGGCTTGTATCTTCAGCCAAAAATGAATGGTGAAGATTCACTTTAATTTGAACATGTGTGAAATAATGAGCATACACACTTTTACCATGCATGGCAAAGCTCATTTTGAGATGTCTTGAACATGAGAAGCATTTTGCAAAAAGAATGAACCAATTTGAAGCATTATATCAAAAGTTATGCCATTTTGAATTTCCATGCACACTTTGTGATCAAATGACCATAACTCCTTAACCATTCATCATATGGACATGAATTAGGACTTTTTGGAAAGGGGAGACAAAGATCTACAACTTTCATGTTCACCAAAAATCCATTTAAAACATTTTTGACATTGAAAAGTCAAGTTGAAAGTGGACCAAAAACTTGCCAAATTTGGAAACTTTGAATTATAGGTCACTTTCCATTTTTAGTAACTTTTGCCATGACCTTTGAATCTTCAAGATGGATGTTTAGAATGATGAATGAACCCCATTGAACATGATTGAGGTGTCTCAACTCATTTCCCCACCTCATAGCCCTCAGTTGACTACACAGTTGATTTTTTTGGTCCTCGGATGACCTTGAAATGCCTTGATCCACTTGAGCCTCTACCACTTGGGGAAATTGCTCAAAAAGTAAACCCTAGCTCATGTAATCCCCTTATGATAACCATGTGATCCTCATCCTAAGAAAATACCTCATCTCTTTGAGAAACCCTAGTTGGAAGAATGGCATTGATTAGGGTTGACCAGAGGTTACAACCCTAATCCAAAGGAACTTGAGAACGAAGTATGAAACCCTTGATGATGATAGAACCATGATGATGGTAATATATCCTTGCAAACAAGATAATTCTCAAGACCTTTGAAGAATCAAGAAACCCTAATTGAAGCCCATACCCTCAGATGGTTGATAATCAATTCATAGAGACCCTCAGGCTTGAATCATGTAACTTCTCCATCTTTTGAAAAGACTTTGGAGGATGACCTTCTCATTTCCATATGTTATGAAAAATGCAATGCCTAATGCTCTAAAATATGAAATGCAATGTGTCAAATTAGTCTCAAGGAGAGGATGGCAAATTTTGAGGTGTTACATCGGCAACGGCGCCAAAAACTTGATGCGTGTTTTTCGCAAGTATACGAACGCGTCAGAGTAATATAAAAGATTGTCGAATCCACAGAGATCAAATGTCAATCTATCGTTATCTATTGTTACGGTGTTTATCTAAGGAAATCGAAACAGGGTTTTTAAGAGTGCACAATGAAAAATAAAGTATTAAATTAAATTCAATTAATAAAGACAAGTTCGAATGTAATTCACATAATCAATTAATAATCCAAGTACTTGCTAATAGAATTACTTATGGGCAGTGTTTTCTACTTTGAAAAGAACCAATTAACGGGAACTGTCGCTTTCGCGTATTCAGAACCGATTTGTACTCCCTAATCAAACCCTCTTATTGTCACTTATAAAAAGGCGTGCATTGCGTTAGAGTAGTAAACCTATTTTTAAGAAATATAGTATCTTGACTAAGTTGAAAATCGTCTTGACCTGGATTTCTTAACCAAAAGAGGTTCTCACGAACCAGACTCTAAACTCATAAATGCGTCCGAAAATAGTTTTAAAATCACTTTTCTTTTTAAGTTAAAAACTCCTAATGAACTAAACAAAGCGCTTTCGTTGTATTTGAAATAGTTAAAAACAACTGAGTTTAAACAGACGTCGGACGGCTTTCGATCTTACCCAATGGAAATTAAGTGCGGGAAAACTTAAGTTGAAAGTCAAAATAGCCCTTAAGTGTTTCTATGAACAATTGTACGGATTATCGGTTCAATTACGATCCTTACATTCTAACCTTTATAGGTTTAGCTAGACATGGTAAAGTAAAAATGCATTATAATTTTTATCATAAAAACGGATAAATAAAATACTTTTTAAAAAAGGTAATAAGTGCGAGTGCAGGAAAATAAAAGTAGTTCGAGTGCGGAAAATAAATAAAGTAGTGTGGTGTAAAAAATAAAGGAAAGTAGTGCAGTGCGAGAAATAAACAAAGTAAAGGCAGTGCGGGAAAGTAAACAAAGTAAAGGCAGTGCGGGAAATTAAATAAAGTAAAGGCAGTGCGGGAAAGTAAACAAAGTAAAGGTAGTGCGGGAAAGTAAACAAAGTAAAGGCAGTGCGGGAAAGTCAACAAAGTAAAGGCAGTGCGGGAAAGTAAACAAAGTAAAGACAGTGCGGGAAAGTAAACAAAATAAAGACGGTGCGGGAAAGTAAAGTAGACAAAGGTAAAGCAATAAAACCTGCTCCAATCGGAGGGTCGAATAAAGTGCGTAACATAAATGAAAATGGCGGCAGGATTAAACTTCCTTCCAAAGTGCTCCAAACTCGATTGCATACTCGATTACATAGTGTGGCAACACTCCGATGTGAAGCGATTACCACTTTTACACAATATTGATATATGCCTAGTTGTAACTAAGTTTGGATGCTGAAACAAATGAAATCAAGGTTCTATTTATAGGCAAGGAAAAAATGGAAATTACAAGAATGCCCCTAAGTTTGAAAATGGGAGGGAACCATTTTATTCTTGTGGCGCCCGCCACAAGAGGAAATTGCAGCGCCCAAGTGGAGATCGTGGAAGGCGTGGCAGTTGAGGAGAGGTTGAAATTGGGACACGTCATGGCTGGACCCATGGCGCCCGCCACAGTGGGAGCCACAAGTGTAAAATGCTGATTTTTTGGCTTTTTAGCTCATTTTCGCTCCTTTTCTCGATCGGGGCTCCGATTAGACTGAAAACCTGAAAACAAAGAAAAACATAGTAATAACAATAAAACAACTAAAATACATGCGAAATCGGAGTTGAAAATACGGTGAATTTCAGTGTCATCAAATTCTCCCACAATTAAACCCTTGCATGTCCTCAAGCAAAACACTTAAAAGCTCAAAGAAGAAAAACCGGTGTCAACGAGTGATTCGGGCTAAAAGGCTTCTAAGCTCAAGTCGGGATGCAGTGATAGGTACTAACTGAGTGAACCAAGGGTATCGTGATGACACTTATCTGTAGACACGGACATAAACTCCATTCCTATATTAACCAACCCATATTATCCCACAATACCTAGGCCTACCTCTTCATCTCTTTTTGGGTCCTTTTCATTCAGGCGCAGTCACATTAACCAACCCATATATTCATGAAGTCTATGGTGCTAAAACGATACTGATGTTTCAAAAAATTCTCCCAAGTCACCACATCCTAACTCAAACCTGTCTTAAAGCCCAAAAACTTTCAGAACAACACCGTTTTCTTTTGCAAAAAAAATTCTGGTAGGGCTAAAGGAATGGGGAGATGAGGATGTACTAAAGATACACTATACTGGTGACTCGTCAGACACATGTATTTTCTAAAACACACTAACTAAAAACAAAATAAAACAAAGTAAACAACTAAAAAGCAATAAAAATAAACAATCTAACTAAAAACAGCAAAGGAAAATAGAAAGCGATAAAATCTCCTCCCACACTTAAATCGAACATTGTCCCCAAGACATCTTCCATGAGAAGGGCTCCAACTTGGATAATTCAACAAGTATGCCACTAGCTCCCATGCAAGGAAAAAAGGTCAAGTCTCCATACAATGCCATGAAGAATAGGAGACTTACAATCTCACTTACTAAAATGCTATTCCTTTAGGGTCAAATTTAGCTCTATGTTAAGCACTCGTAATTGGACTTATGTAGAAGTCACAACTATCTGAGGCCGGGTAATAAAAATTTAGGTGTTAATGCATGTTAGAGATTTGGTATGAAGAACCAAACTCCTAAACATACCATACACTAAAAGAAAAGATCAAAAGGGAGGGACTTATCTCAGTCACACTTGTATTGATTCATCTGACACAAGGTCATTGATGAATCAATTAGCCTTTAGACATTAGAGATTTCATTGGTCAAATGAGGGAATGGGGAAGAATAGGGATGAAGATGAAGAGGGAGGGGAAGATAGAAACACAAATTGATCATGGGAGGAATTTCATCAAATCAAGACCATCCATTCATTTTGGGAGATGAAATGTACATTTCATCAATCCCCTAAATCCAATGATTTTGATCCAACAAAAGTCAAATCAACCTTGATCAAGGCCCAAACAGAAAGTCAAACATCACAAGACCATAAAAATGGCTAAACAATATTTTTAAACACTTAATCAATTAAAAATCAATTTAAAAATGAATTAAAATACATTTTAAATGGTCAAAACCTAAAATCCCTTCAAAACACCAAATAAATGGTCAAGGGATTTATCCTAGGTCAAACAAGGGCAAAGGACCTTGGACAAAAAAATTCACTATTTTTGAAAAGTTAGATGTATTTTTAAACAATTAAAAATTATGCATAAAATATTTAATTCATGAAAAGTATCAAAATTAATTCAAAAAAAAAAATAAATCAGAATATGAAAGAGAAAAATATTTAAAGATTTTTGGTAAAAGTCCCATATTTTTTGGATTAAAAATGAAATTTATATGAATTAAATAAAATAAGAGCAATTAAAAGAAAATCAGAAATTAAAATAAAAAGCAAAAAAACAAGGGTCATCAGATCTCCCTCATTAATTGAGGTGGCAGATCTTATGGCGACGCGCGTGCTATCTTTGGTGGACTTCAGTCAATGCATCACACGTGTGGTAATCAGAACCAAGGGACGAGATTAAAACATTTAAACATGATCAAAGGGATGAGAGGGTGTCAACACACCACCGGAGCTAGGGCTCCGGTGTTCTTCTCCGGTGGACCTCACCGGACTGGTCCATCATCAACCTTCACTAAAATGAAAAACAAAGACATGGTTTTAAAGAAAAAATGTCAGGAGCTCGAATCTGACCTCAATTTTCTCCAATTCCAAGTATATTAAAAGACACAGGGATTTGAATTTTGAGGATCATGAACTGAGTTGCTTCGATTTGACCTCAAAGCAACTCAATCTTGTTGCCTACATTGGTAGGACTTCAGCCAACCAAAAATCAAAGAGAATGGTGAAGAATTGAGAGAGAATCGAAGAGAGAAAGTTTCTGAAAAATCATCTTCGAGGAGCTTGAATCTTGCTTGATCTTGCTTCCAATTGGCCTTGGCTTGACTTCAGAAGCTTGCAGGAAGTGAATTAGATCAAAGAATAACTTGGATTCTTGGAGTTTCAACTTCAAAACAGAAGTGAAATTGAAACTCAATTTTCAATTGAAAACCTTAAATTTTATCCTCTAATGGTGAAGGGAAGGTTGCAGGATCAAAGCTTAGGCCAGATCTCCTTTAATTCGGAGCATGAGGCAATGTATTTATAGGCTAGGCAATTGATTTCCACACACTTCCATAAAAATGCCAAAAATATCAATTCTCACTTGCATGGATGCATTGGCATGTGTTAGGCCCATGAAGTGATGTCATAAGGTCCAAAGATGATCATGAGTGATGTTGAAAGTGTGACATGAATCCATGCATTTGGAATTCAGAAGTGGTCATGAAATTCATTCAAATGGAACCTTGAAGAAAATCCATGTGCAAGTCATTCAAACCTTGGTCAAATGAAGTGATATTAGACTTTTTGAAAAGGTGAGATCAAGGGGAACAATTTTCATGTTGAACACTTTTCCATTTGAAGCTTGGATCATGATTAATTTTGAGGTGGGGGTTTAGAAAATCAAACATAATTGAATTTTTTCTAAGTACCAAGTAAAATGTTCACTTCTTCCACCTACTTTGATCATGAAACTTGTATGGCCTTCATATCATAAAAGTTGAGCAAGTTATGGTCCTTGGAAGTTGACCTCCTAACTAGGGTTCAGACAAAATGACCTATAATATTTCATCATAACAAATGACTTTCCAAGCAAAATTAGATTTTGACCTAAACATTAAAGTTGTTTGGAATGTCATAAGGCGTAACGTTTATCTTGTAATCATTTTCATATGACAAAAATTGTAGGAGATAGGGTATAGTGAACCTCAATTTTGACTAGTTGACTTTCTCTGGTCAACCACCATGAACCAACTTGCAATCTTGAAGTTATATTGATCTTTTGGACTCATGGAGGATCAAATATGCATAAGATGATGTATAATTAAGTATAACTTGAAATATTTGATCAAATGTTGAAGAAACTTACTGAAGAAGTCACACAAGATACTCAGATGAATTAGGGCTTCCAAGGCAAACAAGCTTCAAACTCTTGGTGAATTCTTGATCAAAATGATAAATGAAGATCATGGGGACCCATATATGATGTCTATAGCTAATGTGAATCATATATTTATTGATCTCTTTGCATTGAGGGTCCCAAACCCTAGTTGTGAGCTTGATGAGGCATTGGTGGATGCACACACTACCTACAAAAGAAACAAAGTTATACATAGACATATTTTTGGTATTTTGGTTAGTAAATAATGACAAAAAAATTATGATACAATCAAATGTGCTTGGTGATCTCTCCCAATGCAAATTCAATGTCAAGGTGTGATCCCAAAGCCAATGCAAAGATGAGATAGCATGAGGGGTCTTAGGGTCAAAATTGGGGTCTTACACATACTTCTTGATTTTATCCAAGTTGGAGCCCTTATCATAGGTGATATAGAGGTCCATATTTTCATACTTATCGGTGAATAGTTGAGTGTTCTCCAAAAAATGACAAATTGCATTTCCTCTTTTTGATCACTAACACCAGTTACTAACATTTTATTGTATTAACTTTACTTTAATGTCATTTATCTTATGCTTTTTATTTTTTTCTCTTTACGTTATGCTTTTATTTTAGCATATAATATCATATTGTTTATGCTTATGCTATTTTCTCTTTGTCCATTTGGATTTCTCTTTCTTTTAAAGACATTAATAAAGGAAAAACTCTAAAAAAATGGTTCTTTTGATTCATGGACTTATGATCACTATCCCTGGCATTGTTGTGGAGTTATGGACTTAAGACTAGGACCTTGATCCTTGCTTTTGGAGTTTGAGATTTGAGACATTGGGTTTCACCTGTATCTTTGACTTTGGACTTATTTTGAAGACTTGGCTTGGTTACTTTGGTTTCATATAATACATTGATTATTCTTTGCTTATTTGGCTTGCTTGAGGCTTAATCCAAAGGAGATAATTCCTGCTTGACTTATCTCATAAATCTTGCTATCTCTTTGTTAGATCTTTCCTCCTTAGCTTTTATTTTATGCTCTAGGATAGTCTCTTCTTCTCTCTCCTTCTTTGATTTTCAAAATCTCTCTCTTTTCAAAACATTCTTATTTTCAAACTTGAACCACTTTCACAATAAAACCTTTACTTTTGTCTAGTGATTTTCAAAACCTTTTTCTTAATAAATGCTAATACATCTTAAGCATATTCAGACCAATTTCAAAAGACTTAAAAAAAGCATAACTCATTCAAACTATTTTGTGCCCTTTGTGCACTTTTTCTTTTAAATATTTTCTCAAAGTTTACACACGAGTCATTTCCATAGTTAAAATGTAATTCTCCTATCCCCATAGTATTGATGATAATTCTTTTCCACCTAAGAGAGCTAGTGGCATACTTGTTGATATTTATCCAAGTTGGAGCCCTTCTTTATGATAATGCAAAGTTCTCATACTTGTGGGTGACAAGCTAAGTATTCTCCTTAAAATGACAACATGTCTTTTCATTAAAAATGAATCAAAACAAACATCTTTTTTATTTTTACCATAAACTACGTGTTTTTTATCCTCCATTGCACTTTGTTGGTACGTAGGCATGAGACTCAAGAAGTCTTGGCAAACACAAAAATCATAAAAAACATTCTTTTCTCATGTCTCCAATCTTTTGCAAACAACACCATTTTAAGCCAAAATGCACAAATTTTCAAAGAGGTTCCTATAGAGTACTATAGATGTTTAGGGTGCTAATACATTTTCTTTGCATAACCAACCCACGTACCTTACCTCTTTTTATTAGTTTTATTTTAAAACTTCTTTGGGTTTTGTTCGTACTTTTTCACTTTCCTTTGAAATAATAAAAGCGCGGTGGAGACTCTTACTTTATGAGTTAAGCTAATCAATAGCTTAATCTCAATTGTTTTACTGCTACACCAATGTCATCACACTTCGAAGTGGGACGGAATTGGACGACCCAGTTGATCCTAGGATTATAGACCCTATAGTGGAGAGGAAAGTAGAGAGAATAACAACGAGAAATATTTATAGTACCCCAGTGAGAGTAGAGCCCGAAGATAATAATGAGTTGGCATCCAAAGCTAAGGAGACAGTTGAGAAGGAACAAATATATGTACCTCCTCCACCATATAAGCCACTTGTTCCTTACCCTCAAATACTAGTGAAGTCTAAAACTGAAGGTCAATTTAAAAAATTCATGGAGCTCTTGAAGCAACTCCATATTATTGTTCCCTATACGGAGGACATCTCACAAATTTCCTCCTAAGATGAGTTCCTGAAGGAGATCCTGTAGAACAAAAGAAAGCTTGATGAAGATAGTACTGTGGCACTTAATGAAGAGTGTAGCACAATTATACAAAACAATATTCCCCCAAATTGAAAGATCCATGGAGTTTTTCCATTCTTTGTGTTATTGGCAAGTTTGTCAATGAAAAATCCCTATGTGATCTCGGAGCGAGCATGAGTTTAATACCTCACTCAATTTGTGAGAAGCTAAGTTTAGGAGGATTGAAACCCACTAATATGTCCCTCCAACTGGCCGATCATTCGGTAAAGTATCCTATTGGTATTCTGGAAGATATTCCAGTTAGGATAGGCCAGTTGTACATCCCTACAGACTTTGCAGTGATGGACATTAAGGAGGACTCTAACATTCCGATCTTATTAGGAATATCCTTTTTAGCCACCGCTGGTGCGATATTTGATGTGAAACGAGGGAAGCTTTCTTTTAAGGTCGGTGAAGAGAAAATTCAGTTCATTCTTTCCCAGTTTCTGAAAACACTAGCTATTGATTATTCATGTTGTTTTGTTGACATCATTAATGAACGTTTAAATGAACTATCGCAAGAGGCACCTCCCGTTGAAGCACTACGCCAAACAAGACCTTAGACAGCGCTTTTTTTAGCCTTAGACAGCGCTTTAAAGCGCTGTCTAAACCTCCGCTGCTAAAGGTTTAGACAGCGCTTTTTGAAATCTTAAAAGCGCTGTCTAAACCCCCCCCCCCCCCTTAGACAGCGCTTTGGCCTAAAGCGCTTTCTAAGACCCTCCTATTTTAATTTTTTTAGGTATACCTTAGACAGCGCTTTTGGCAAAAGCGCTGTCTAAGGTATACCTAAAAAAATTAAAATAGGGGGGCTTAGACAGCGCTTTTGAAAAGCGCTGTCTAAGCCCCCCTATTTAAATTTTTTTAGGTATACCTTAGACAGCGCTTTTGCCAAAAGCGCTGTCTAAGGGGGGGGCTTAGACAGCGCTTTTCATAAAGCGCTGTCTAAGCCCCCCCCTTAGACAGCGCTTTTGCCTAAAGCGCTTTCTAAGCCCCCCTTAGACAGCGCTTTTTCCAAAAGCGCTGTCTAATGTATACGAAAATTTTTGTAGCTTTTGTTTTAAACCACATTTTTTCCAGGTTTATAAACCAGAATTTCTACCTGTTTTCAACCAGATTTTGACAGACAGAATCACATTTTATACATGCCATTTTGGCCTTTTTTCTACCAATTTTTGGCTAACAAATATATATATACCAATTCAAACCAATTTTGCCTTAAATGTATCAAAATATATACAAATTTATGTACACATTTACAAGTCATTACCTATACTACAAATTTATGTACACATTTACAAGTCATTACATATATTACAAGTATACTACAAAATTACACAAATTTATGAAAAAACTTTGAGCTCTATCATGAATTGACACCACTCCTCTTTGATTTCGTCCACTTGATCCTTTGTATAAAATGCACACTTGAATTCCTCAAAGTACTACATATGAAGCAAAAAATATTTTGAATTAATTCCAACTATTTAATTATATGAGATATGTGTAAATATAAAATTAACTCATAAGTTAGTAATACATACATCGGTGGGAATCACTAATCGGCCCAAAGCAAGAGTATCCCGCATAAACCTCAACACGAAATACCCGCAATCTATTTGATTACGTTGTTGAGGACACTACATGAAAAAAAAATATGGATTATAAATCCTAAGTTTTATCAAGTGTCATCACTAATATAATAAAAAATGTGGTAATTAAAAATATACCGCCACTTTAATCCATGTAATGCGGTTGGCGCCCCTCCTTGAGGTTTGGATATCTCGTTGGGCCCGAAAAGCTTGTAGGATGCTAATAAAATAAAAATGAAGCAATTAGAACAATTAACATAAACTAAGAAAAATTTTGAACATTCTCACTTACGTGTCAATTAGGCGCTTCATATCCGGGTATGTTGTCCAATCATTTCCTAACGAGTCAAGATAATACACAATTTCTCGGATAGGATTGATTGCGAGCAACAACCAATGTCCACTGTAATGATTAGGCAAATGTTAGATGGTAACTTGGAAAATAATTATAATATATGAATTTAGAATGAAATGCTAACCCGGTATTAAACGGTATAAAAAACAACTTCTCCGCATTTTTATTGTCATTGAGGATCCGAAGAACGTACTCCGTCACGGAATCCGGGTTATTTAAGATTGCACCTAAGTTGATGCTCGCTGGTGCTAAGAATCCGAATGACTCGTCCAAATCATTGGGGCGCATCATTTTGTCATACAAAAACCTAATATAAAAACATCATTAACACCTCTTTTGAAACATAAAGTAAACCGGATTAACATAAAGTAAACCGAATTAATAAAACAAAGTAGACCGGATTTACCTAATATATGTATTGACAACGTTGACGCCGATTTCTTCATGACCAAAAACTTGCATGAAGTCTTCATTACCAATCATTTGGTCGTGAGCAAAGCCGAAAATCCCTTCCTCCATATGTATAGTCCGAACACCTCCGGTCGGTATATCGGTCATCTCTATAAATGTCCTGAGGCACGACCTATACTTGGTGGTAGGTTTTTTCCTAGCTACGGTCTTCTTAGCACCAGAACTTTTTACCCGTGCGGAGGCGTTCTTAACCTCCTTTATTTGTTGTGCGGAGGCATTGCTAACCTCATTTTCTTGAACCTACATGTCATATAAATAGTTAGATCAAATTAAGAATGTAACAACTTCCATGAATATATGTCATATAATTGTATATTACCTCTTTTCTTGATTTGGATTTTGTGGGAGTCTATTTAACATAATCAAGGAAAATATGTAAGTAAAATTTTAAGCATAAATTTTAAACTTTGAATATACACATTAAAGTTAACATAAGTTTTAAGCATACCTCATATCCTACGCATATGAGGTTTGTCGGCCATGCAACAAACGAACCTACTGCTTCGTGCACCGTTGTTGCATCCGAATCATCGCTAGGATATGGTAATAATGCATTCGGGTCAACTGCAATATCAACTGATACCTTCAAACATCCAGCAGGGAGCTCTCTAGTGTGGAGTAATACTCCGCTAACGTTATGCACTTTTCCCTTGCCAACCATCCGATAGTGTGGTGACGATAAATACAGCTGACAATGGGAAATGCCCTAAAACCAATAATAACAAGAAATCGTTAATGTGTATATATGTCAAATA
Source organism: Lathyrus oleraceus (assembly GCF_024323335.1). Lineage (NCBI taxonomy): Eukaryota > Viridiplantae > Streptophyta > Magnoliopsida > Fabales > Fabaceae > Lathyrus > Lathyrus oleraceus. Next base: position 214,154,906 of record NC_066580.1, read on the forward strand.
CATAATTTAAGCAAACAGTTCAATTTAAGACAATTATATGTAATTACCTCTGGAATGTTCGGCTGAAAGGTACAGTTGATACTGTTTTTGTCCGAAGCATCTCTGTATACCGTTGAGGCGCTAGTCTCTCTTTCTCTCCTCAATGCATCAAGCTCAGCTTGCATGGCTTCCAATCTTGCATGAAGCTCCCGATTACTAGGAGCCTTTCCTTTTCTAACACTGAGGGAGGTTGGAGTGACTCCAAATCCCTTACCCCTCACCCGACCAGAATACTCAGGGACATCTAATGCCCGACTAAGTATGCTCTTAGTATCATCGGGAGATAGAGACTGAGATAGCTCCTCCTGAAAAATCAGATGAATACCGTATACTTGTCAAATATGTGTATAAAAATGTTATTCAATTAATGAAAAAATATTATACTTACACATTTCTGGTATACGTTTAAAACTTCTTCTTGTGGAACTCCAGATTTGCCCACACGGGCTTCCTTCCACAAAACATGTGCAGGAAGAGATGTTTCTGAACTTTCCTCCTTCTGCAGCTACACATTAAGTCATACAATTTGATCAGATAAAACTAATATATGATGAACAAATTTGTTTTCGCAATTTATAAATACTTACCATGGATTGTTCTAAGCGTCCATATCCGACACGTCCTTTTCGGTACGGATATGCGGGACTTGATGCTCTTTCCCGATTTGTAGCACTTATTCTTTGAAAAGTCGGGTCTTGTCTTTTGGATTTGAAAGCTTCCCATTCTTCAGCCGATATCAAACTTTCATATTTTCTAGGAAGCTCCGCATCCACAAAATTACCATCCGCATCCTTAAGGAACTTGGATGATAAAAATGTCCGAAACCCTCTAAGAAGCTTTCCGGCCAATTTCATGCAAAACCCTCTTCTTTCTTCTTCGATGTTAAAACATCGCTAAGAAAAACATACAGATTGATAGTTAGACAGCGCTTCATTCATTTTGGGAGATGGAATGTACATTCCATCAATCCCCTAAATCCAATGATATTAACTCAACAAAGTCAAATCAACCTTGACCAAGGCCCAACAACAATAGTCAAACACCAACAAGCCATCACAATTGGTGAACAAAATTATTTGGCATTTAATCAAATTAAAAATACTAAAATAAGGCATTTAAATTTAATATGGCTTTGTCCAATTCCTAAACTCTCATCAAAACACCAAAGAAATGGCCATGAGATTTATCATAGGTCAAACAAGGTCAAAGGACCTTGGAGAAAAAATTTCATAATTTTTGGACATTTAAAAGTATTTTTAAATAATTAAAAACAAATGCAAAATCAATTAAATCGTGAAAAATATTAATAATGATCCAAAAAATAATTTTAATTCAGAATATGAAAGAGGAAATTATTTGAAATTATTTGGTAAAACTCACATATTTTTTGGATCAATATTAAAATTAATATGAATTAATGAAAATAAAAGGATTAAAATGAAAATTAAATGATCAGAAAAAACGTGGACCACTTGATCTCCCTCATTAATTGAGGTGGCAGATCACGTGGTCACAAGCGCACAATCCACGATACGCCTGAGTCAGCACGCCACATGAAAGGTAATTCAAACCAACGCACGAGATTATTTCATTTCAAATGGATCATGTGGCTCTGAACACGCCAACTCACCACCGGAGCTACAACTCGGGTCACCTTCTCAGGCGAGCATCGCCGGTCTGGTTCAGTCATAACCATCACCAAAATTAAAAAGAAGAACATGATTTGAAAGTAAAAATGGCACTGAGCATGAATCTGACCTCAATTTATCCTAACTCCAAGTATATTGAGAGATACATGGAGTTGAAATTTGAGGTACATGAACTGAGTTGCATGTCTCCTTGGCCTAAAAGCAACTCAATCTTCTTTCCTACATTGGTAGGACTTCAGACAACCAAGGAATCAAGAGAATTGAGCAAGATTGTGAGAGAATCGAAGAGATTAAAGTTTCTGGAAAATACCTTCAATGTAGGTCTGGATTCAGCTGTTCTTGCCTTGGCTCATGCTTGATCTCACTCCAAATGCTTGCAGAAGATGAATTGAATGCTCAAAAGGTCTTGGACCCCTGGAGTTTTGAATCTCAAAACAGTGAGAATTCAAACACAATTTCAAGTGAAATTCTTAGGATTATCCTTTAGAATGAGAGGGTTAGAGGTTTGGGATCAAAGTTGGCGCGAATGTGTGTGAAATTCTGAGCATATGGAGCTCTATTTATAGCCAAATCAATTGATATTTGCACACTTGAAATGAACTTCCAAAATTAGCAATGTGTGATGCATGAGTGCATGGGCGTGTGCAGGCCCATGAAATCACTCCATCTGATCCATAATTTAGTGTAAGCAAGGATGAAGTCATGTTGGAATACTAGGCAATTGTGCATGGATGTTTGAAGTTCAATCTTGCCAAATGATGATACCATGTTCAAGCTATGCACAACCTATTCATTTCTTATCCAAAATGGATGAATTTGGGCTTTTTGGAAAGGTTAGATCAAGAGGAACAACTTTCATGTTCTATACTTTTCCGTTTGGAGCTTGGAAATTGAAGAATTTTGAGGTGGAAGTTTGGAAATTCTAACATATTGAAATGTTTTCTAAGTGTCAAGCCATGTGTCTCAATATTCCGCCTTGCTTAACATTTTATGTGAGCTTCAAATGAGAAAAGTGTCTTCACAAAAATTGTAGCTATTTCAAATACATTAAAAAATGGTCACAAATTTCATTTCATTTGGATTTGAAATGATAGAGTTATGCATTTTTGATGTTTGGAAAAATCACTCGATCAATGGTATAGGTCAAAAGTGACCTATAATGTAACCTCATATCACATGCTCATAAAAGGTGAATTAGCTATCACTCCAAACATAAAATTTTAAGTAGACCTCTTGAATTTTATTGTGAAACTTGTAAATATTTCATCTCATAAAAATTGAGCAAGTTATGACTTTGGGAAGTTGACTTTCAAATTAGGGTTTAGACAAAATGACCTATAATTTTTCAACACATAAAATGATTTTCCAAGCAAAACTAGCTCTAGGTATCAACATGAAAGTTTCTTGGAATGTTATTTAAAGTAGGTTTTCTCTTGGAATCATTTTCATATGGTGAAAATTTTAGGAGATAGGGTCTAGGGAGACCCAGTTTTGATAAGATGAATTCATCTGGCCAACCACCATCAACCAACTTGCTAATCTTCAATTCTCTTGACTTTCTAGGCTCATGTTAGATCATATATGCATAATATGATGAATTTTTAAGTGACGCTTGAGAAATTTGATCAATTGGTGAGATAGCTTGTTGGAGAAGTTACTCAAGATACCTAGTCAAACTAGGGTTTCCATGGCAAATCACCCTCAAACTTTTGAAGAAAACTTAATCAATATAACATGCAGAAATCATTGGGACAAATATATGATGCTCATAATCATTCTTGTATCAATCCATGGTTGTGCTCTTTGTCATGAGGGTCTCAAACCATAGATATGAATTTGATAGATCAATGGAGATCATGCCCTACCTACAAAAGAGTTAAGCAAATGCAAAGACATATTTTTGGTATTTTGTTTAGTAAAATGATAATATACAAGTATGATAAATCACATAGTGCTTGGTGATCTCTCCCAAAACAAACCCAATGAAAAAGGGGTAAGGAGGATGCCAATGTATGATCCCAATGCTAGTGCATATGATGGAATTGCATGAGGGATCTTAGGGTCATAATTGGGGTCTTACAACACTCAACCCACTTATCATAAGCATGGATCCTTGAACCAAGACATCTTCCAAAGGAAGGAAAAAAGGCCAAGTTTCCACACAATACCATGAAAGGGGGGAGACTTACAATCTCACTAACTAGAATGCTATGCCTTTTGTGTCAAAAATATTTAGAACTATGTTAAGCAATCGTAATTGGACTTATGTACAAGTAACAACTATTTGAGGTCGGGCAATAGAATTTTGGTGCTAATGCATGTTAGAGACATAGTATAATGGACTATGCTCATGAAACATACCACACACAAAAAGAATATGCAAAAGAGGTGACCTAATCTCATCCATACTTATGTTGATTTTCAATCAACTGGCCTTAGGACCTTGAGATATCATAGGACCATGACATGAATGCATAAAGAAGGGGAATAAGATTAAGAGGGAGGGGAATAAATTAAAACTAAAATTGGACAAAGGATGACTTTTACCAAAATTCATTCATTTTTGGAGATGGAATGTACATTCCATCAATCCCCTAAATCTAATGATCTTAACCTAGCAAAGTCAAATCAACCTTGACCAAGGCCCAACAACACAAGTCAAACTCATACAAACAATCAAAATGGCTCAACATAATTATTTGGCATTTATTCAATTTAAAAATACTAAAAATAATGCATTAAATTAAATATGGTTTGTCAAATTCCTAAAATCTCATCAAAACACCAAAGAAATGGCCATGCGATTTATCATAGGTCAAACAACGTCAAAGGACCTTAGAGAAAAAATTTCAGAATTTTTAGAGACTTAAAAGTATTTTTAAACAATTAAAAATATTCACAAAATCAATTAAATCATGAAAAATATTAATAATAATCCAAAAAATAATTTTAATTCAAAATATGAAAGAGTAAAATGAAAATTAGAAACTACAAAAAAATGTGGACCACTTGATCTCCCTCATTAATTGAGGTGGTAGATCAAGTGGTCATCAACGCGCTTTCCACCATGGACTTAAGTCAATGCGCCACAGGCATGGTAATCAAAACCAACACATGAGATTAAAACAATTTGAATTGATCATGTGGCTCATAACCTGTCCAACACATCACCATCGCTAAACCTCTGGTCATCTTCTCAGGCGAACCTCGCCGGACTGGTTCAATCATCACCATCACATAAATGAAAAAAGAGGACATGATCTGAAAAGAAAAATGGCGTAGGGCACGAATCTGACCTCAATTTTAACTAAATCCACATATATAGAAAGATATAAGGAGTTAAATTTTGAGGTGTGTCAACTGAGTTGCTTCGATTTGACCTCAAAGCAACTCAATCTTCTTGCCTACATTGGTAAGACTTCAGACAACCAAAGATCTAAGAGAATTTATGAGAATTGAGTGAGAATCGAAGAGAAGAAAATTTCTGGAAAATACCTTCAATGTTGTGCAGAACTTGATCTTGCTTGCTTCAATCCTTTCTTGATCACACTCAGGGAACTTTGGGAAGTAGTTTGGAAATGGAACAAAACTTTGGATACTGGAGTTTTTGAATCTCCAAACAGTGAGATTCAAACTCAATTTTCATATTGAAAATTCTTAGGTTTTCCTTTGAATTGTGAGGGTTTGAAAAGTGAGGGCAAAGTTTACGCGCAAGAGATCCTTCAAATGAGCTCAGAGGGCTTGTATTTATAGCAATTGGGAATGTTATTTGCACACTTGAATTTTCTTCCAAGTTTGACAATGTCATGCACATGCTTGCATGAGCGTGTACATGCCCATGAAGCAATACATTTTGGTCCAAATGCATCTGAAATGAAGTTGAAATGAAGCTTGAATGGCAAGGCAATGCTATGTGATGTTTTGAACATTTGATCTTTCCACTTCATGCAGACCTGTTGTAAGACCCCCATTTTGACCCTAAGATCCCTCATGGCATCATAACATTTCATTTGCATAGCCTCAAGGATCATAAGCATCTTGGTTCCCTTTGCCTTTGGGTGGGATCTCTTGTGAGTGGTTTGAGATCACCAAGCATGTTTGAATTGTATATTATTGCTTTTCTCATTTTATTTACTAACCAAAAGCACAAAAATATGTCACTAACATTTCTTGTTTGTAGCTTGAGCAATCACAAGGTCTAAAAGCTTCTAGAAGATCCTATGTGCATTGATATGGTCAAGAGAAGATGAAAGCAAGCATGGTAATGGTTCTCAAAGCTCTCATCCATCAAATATGCCTCCTAACTATCTCAATTTGTTAGTTTGATCAAGATAAACCAAAGGGCTTGAGGATTGTCTCCCAAGGAAACCCTAATTCATCTGTTCATCAACTGTGCCTTGCTCATGAAGCAACCTCAACCCATGATCAAATACAATCAAGGGAAGTTCTTTAATTCATCATGTCATGCATATTTGAACTTACTTGAGTGTCCTCAATCATCCATTCATCAAGATATGAGGTGTGGACTTGAGAAGTTGATCAGTCAATTCATCTGACTATTTTGAAATAAACTGAGACCTAACGTTTTATGTGTTGGTCAAATGGAGATGCCCCCAAGATAAAAAAATGTTCTTAAGGACAATATGAATAACTTTCATGTTCATCAAAAATTGATTTGAAGCTTGGAAGGTCATCATCCATTCCAAGACATTATAGGTCATTTTGACTAAAACCCTAATTTTGGGTCAACTTCCCAAGAACATAAATCATTCATTTTTCATGATTTTGAGGTGATACTTAATGAATTGGAAACATTAATGTGTCTACTTAAAATGTTATGTTGAGAAAAATTTCAAAATCTCAAAAGAAATACATGTGATAATGCAAAATATTATAAGTCACTTTGGGCCAAATGCATTGAAATGTGAAAAAGTCCAACTTCAAGTGCCCATAACTTCTTCATCAAAAATCCAAATGATGCAAACTTTTAGTCCAAATTTATTGTCTTGAAAATATCTACAACTTTAATGTTGAATATTTTATCATTTGGATCTTGCATCATTGAGACAGAGGGGCTTGAACATTGGCCAAATTTGGAAATTTCACATGTGCATGTTTTGCACCTTACACTTCAAGCTCAAATTTCATTAATTTCCAAGGCCCAAATGAAGTTTTGATCAACATGATATTTGTTCATTATGCAACAAGCTTTCCGACCATTACCCATAAGCCTATGTTTCAATTTTGGAAATATCATTTTCGAAGAAGAGAACCTTTTAGTGCATTTTTGGAAATTCATTTCAAACACATTGCATGAGCTCATGATATCATATATGCACGTCCATTCCATCTAATTATGATATAAGCTTGCCATTCCAATCAGAATTGGGCCCTCCATGCGTCTGTACAGGCCCATGCATGAAGGCCCTCTTCTCCCATGCACACTTTGTTCATGCATATCAGATGGCTTTGGCTATAAATACAAGTGCTTTGCTCTTCATTTCCTCAACCTAAAGGCGCCTAAACCTCTGCTGAATTGAATCCACACCCATACCAAAGGAACAAATCTCAATTTTCTCTAAAAATTTCAAATCTAGAATTCAGTTTCCTCGACTGTTTTCTTAAGGTCTAAAGTTCCTAGACCTCTTCACCTTGATCCATAGAAGCTTCTGTTTGCAAAAGAACTCAAAGATAGTGACTAATTCATCTTAATTCCAAGGTTTTGCTCAACTGCATTTTGCTTCGAAATAACTCATATATTGTTCCATTTGCCTTGATTTTGTGTGATCTGAAGTCCTCTGCATAGAGGCATCATTATTGTGTTCTTAATTTTTGAAATCAAGCAAGTTCAGTTGAACACCACCAAAGTTCCATCTCTGATATCTCTCTCAATAGGGATCTAGAGTGGAATTGAGTGGCATAAGAGTGATGTACATCACTCCACCTTTCATTTGGTACATGGATCGTGCGTTTTGGTGCACATTTGTTCTTCTGCAAATTTGAGCTCTCACCGGAGCTAGCCAGAGAAGAAGGTGGCGCTGGCCACCATCTAGTCTCCAGATCCAATCGTGGCCGTCCAATTTCATTTCCAGAATAGATCTAGGCTATCCAATGTTATGACTATTTTTAAATGTTTGTGTGGTTGCATTGACTCACGTGCATTGTGGAAGCGCGCTCAGATCCGTCTGATCAGCCAGGTCAATTAATGAATTGGATCCAACGCCTCTCCTTTTTTCTTATTTTAAATTTTTAATTTCTGATTTCTATTTTCTTTTATTTCTTTTAATTCAATTTTATTTCTAAAATCCATATCTCTTTCATTATTGGTCCAAAAATTATGGGACCAATTGCATTATTTCTCTTTTATTTTCTACTTTCTAAAAATGATTTTTAATATTTTTTATTTCATCATTTGCTATTTTTTAGTAATTTTCTCTTTTCTGGTTATTTTTAATTCATTTTAAATAGTTTTTGATATTTAAAAAAATACAAAAATATTTTCTCAACCTCTTTGAATGATGATAGATCTATGAAAAATATTCTCATCAATTTATTAATTGATTTGAGATTTATTTGAGATTTTAGATCAATTAGGTTATTTTTATACATTTTTAATTGATTAAAAATAGTTTCTGACTTTCAAAAATGCTGAAATATTTTGTCAAACTTTGTTTGACCTTATTGAACTTGGGATAATTCACATGGACTTTTCAAAGTTGATTTGAAGTGAATTTGAAGTTTGACCTTTCTTTATTATTTTAATTCAAGTATTATTTTAAATATTAAAAATGCCAAAAATATTTTGTTTATTTCTTGACTTTTAATTTTCGTATTGCTTCTGTTTTCTATTGTTTGACCTTGATCTTCTCTATCTTTGGTCAATGCTTGTTGATTATTTCATTCCACTTCCATTAATGCACTTTAATTCTTCATCTTCTTCTTCTTCTTCTTTCTTTTTCCTTTTTGATCAATGAGTTAAAGATTGGTGGTTAGCATTGATACATGGAGGTTTAATCTTCCTTGATTCAAATCTAATTCATCTTGATCATGGATCAAGTGAATGGCTTTGCATTAAGGATAGGTTGCTTCCTAAATCATGCAAAGAACCTAAATCAATACAAGATCATTTCTCTTCTTCTTTTTGGCATGGCAAGTTGTTGGAGTTTGATTCACTAATTAAGACCTCTAACTTGTGTTGTTGCCTACATTATTATTGACCGGCCTCAGATAGTTGTGACTTCTACATAAGTCTAATTACGATTGCTTAACATAACGCTAAATTTGCCTTATGGCACACTAACTATTAACACTAACTACTAACCATTAACATTTACTTCTTGCACTTTACATTTATGCAATTTACTATTCTTGTACATATTATTCATTTGCTTTCCCCCTTTGCTCATTTGAGAACATGTTTATGTTAATGCAATTTGCCTTTTGCTCGCTTGAGCACATAATTGTGTATATATTATTGTGCTTGTGTTTTGTTTTGATTGTTGTGGACCAAATGCAAAGAAATGGACAAATGGACTTAGTTTCTAGGACATTCCCTATGCAAAAATTGGAGTAAAAGGACCTTAATGTTGAAGATGGATTAGAAGGACCAAACCTCTAAACTCACTCTTGTCCATTCTTGATTTGCTTCATAAAACTCTTTGATGTGTGTGCTTTTGTGCTAGGGGATCCTATGTGGGCCAAATTGAAGAACCATTGCCATGTTCATCCCAAAGTGAAAGATACAAGAGATTGGGGATTTTCTAAGAGCATGTTTGGTTATGTTGATTGCTTGAGCTTACACTTATTTTGCTTGCATATTCCAAAGGATGAGAGCTACTTGGATCATCAATATGATCTCAAGAGAGGAACTCCATTTGTGGTCTTGTTTCTTACCCTTCATCTCTTGTATGATTAGGACTTTAGCCATTCTTCTTCTTCCCTCCACTCTAACCCAAGCCAAAACTTTTTGTGCAAACATTTAACACTTGTTTTAAACATTAGAAACCTAAGCCTTATGCTTTTGATTTTCAAACTTTCTTTTCACAACACTTATTTTGAATTGAACCTTTAAATGAACTTTGACCATATTTTGTAAATACTTTTCATTGCTAAATACCACTCATTCAAATACCTTTTTATGGTTTCAATGGCCACTCTCTTATTCAAAACTTTTCATAACCTTTAGCTATTAGGTTTGAGTTATCCTTGAGGTAGATGTAATACTCACCTATATCCTTAGTGATGGTTAATGAGTCTTCCATGCTTATTATAAGGTTAACCCCTCACTAGCATGTTGAAGTTATCCTCACATGGTGGATTTGTGGTTTTAGGTTGAGTTTTCTCCCTCGGATAACAAAAGACCTTAAGGCTTTTGGACCAATCAATTCACCAACTTGTTTTGAGATTTTTACCCCGAACTACGAGGTTTTGATCATAATCTTTTTTAAGATGGTACGTAGGCAATGGGTTTATCCATCCAAACCCAAAATGTAAATAACTTATATATTCTCTTCTCACCTCTTCAATCATGTTTGCACAAACAATTTTTTTCACAAAATACCAACCTTACAACAAATGTGAAAAGGGCTCCCTAGGAGTACCTAGGATGTTTTGGGTGCTTAAAACCTTCCCATTGCATAACCAACCCCCTTACCCAGATCTCTGACAATTTTACTAGTTTTTGATTCGATAAAACTTTTAGGTTTTTGTTCGATTTCTAACCATTCCTTTGGATAAATAGAAGTGCGGTGGCGACTCGACTTGTATGATTTACCTTGGATTTAGTCAATATCTCTAATGGTAACGAATACCCTGCTACACCTGTTAAGGCCATGCGCAGCCCTAGCAAACCTTGTCCAAAATGGATGAAATAAGACTCTTTAGAAAAATAAGGTCAAGGGAAACAACTCTTATGTTGAACACTTTTCCATTTGGAACTTGGATCAAGGTGAATTTTGAGGTGGAAGTTTGGAAATTTCAACATGTTCAAAAAATTTCTAAGTGTCAAGCCATATACCTCAATGTTCCACCTTACTGCACTTTTCATGTGAGCTCCAAATGAGAAACATGTCTTCATGAAAGTTGTAGCTCTTTCAAAGACCTTAAAAATGGTCACCAATTTCATGTCAGTTGGATTTGGGATGAATGAGTTATGGATTTTTGAAGTTGAGATAATTCACTTGTTCAATGGTATAGGTCAAAAATGACCTATAAAGTATCCTCATATCACATGCTCATAAAAGTTGAATTAGCTTTCACTCCAAACATAAACGTTTAAGTACACATATTGAATTTGATTATGAAACTTGTAAATCTTTCATCTCATAAAAATTGAGCAAGTTTTGGCCTTGGGAAGTTGACTTTCAAATTAGGGTTTAGACAAAACGACCTATAATGTTTCAACATACAAAATGACTTTTCAAGAAAATTTAGCTCTAGACTTAAACATGAAAGTTGTTTGTTATGTCATTTAGAGTAAAGTTTCTCTTGGAATAATTTTCATATGGTGAAAAATGTAGGAGATAGGGTCCAGGGAAACCCAATTTTGATCAGATAATTTCATCTGGCCAACCACCATCAACCAACTTGCTAACTTACAATACTCTTAACTTTCTAGGCTCATGGGAGATCATATATGCATAAGATGATTGAATTTGAAGTGTCCCTTTAGAAATTTAAGCAATAGGTGAGGAATCTTGTTGAAGAAGTTGCTCAAGATACCTAGACAAACTAGGGTTTCCAAGGCAAACCAACTCCAAACTCTTGAAGAATACTTGACCAAAATAACATGTAGAGATCATGGGGACTCTTATATGATGCTTAGAGACTTTGTGGATCAATCCTTAGTTGTTCTCTTTGTAGCCATGAGGGTCTTAAACTCTAGATATGAACTTGATAGATCAAATGGGGATCATGCCCTTCCTACAAAAGAGTTAGGTAAATGCAAAGATATATTTTTGGTGTTTTGGTTAGTAAAAATGATGATATACAAGTATGATACAATCACATAGTGCTTGGTGATCTCTCCCAAAACAAACTCAATGAAAAAGGGGTAAGGAGGATGCCAAGGTGTGATCCCAATGCTAATGCATATGATGAGATTGCATGAGGGATCTTGGGGTTAAAATTTGGCTCTTACATTGAGCCCAAAGCTTCAAACGAACATCGTTTCATTCTGGTGCCTATTGATTACTTCACAAAGTGGGTTGAAGCGGCATCGTATGCAAATGTAACCAAGCAAGTTGTTATGAGGTTTATCAAGAATCATATTATATGTCGTTATGGTGTGCCGAGTAAGATCATTACTGATAGTGGATCTACCTTGAACAATAATATGATGGAAGCTCTTTGCAAAGACTTCAAGATTGCACGTCATAAATCTTCTCCCTACAGACCAAAGATGAATGGGGTTGTTGAAGCTGCGAACAAGAACATGAAGAAGATCATCCAGAAGATGGTTGTGACATATAAAGATTGGCATGAGATGCTCCCATTTGCTTTGCATGGGTACCATACATCCATCCTTACTTCAATAGGGGCAACCCCTTTCTCACTTGTTTATGGCATGGAAGTTGTGCTCCCAGTAGAGGTTTAGATCCCATCATTGTGTGTCTTGATGGAAGCAAAGTTGACAGAAGTTGAATGGTGCCAGACCAAATATGATCAGTTGAATTTGACTGAAGAGAAGAGATTGACTGCCATGTGTCATGGTCAGTTATATCTACAAAGAATGAAGAAAGCTTTTGATAAGAAGGTCATGCCTCGTGTGTTTAGAGAAGGTGACCTCATGCTCAAGAAGACTTTATCTTTTAAACCTGATGCTAGGGGGAAATGGACTCCTAATTATGAAGGCCTTAAGAGAGCCTTTTCAGGTAGTGATTTGATTCTTACAACTATGGATGGTAAAGAGTTCACTCGTCCTGTGAATTCCGATGCAGTCAAGAAATACTTCGCTTAAAAAAGAAAAAGAACAACTCGCTAAGTTGAAAACCTGAAAGGGCGACTTAGGCAAAAACTAGCATCTCGGTTGATTGAAAACCTGAAAGGGCGATCCAGGCAAAAGTTAGGGACATAAAAAGAAAACCTGTCCCGATAGATTGAGTACCCCACCTTGCGGTAATCTAGGTAAAATTAGGGATTATGGCAAGTAACAGCATTCAAATGGTCTTAATCATGGAGGCAGTTTTGAACAAGTCATTTGGTTCTGATTCATTATTCTCAACCTAAGCCAAAAGCACAACGGATATTAAAGTTGGTAGGAGGAGTAATGATCATTATATTAAATGTATCCCTTTTCCATATAAATTACCATTTTTCAACTTTTGTAAAGATCTATGGAGTCTTGTCATTTACAGACTACCATTCTATTAAATAAAGTTGAGCTTTTTATCCAATTGTTTCTACTCTTATTTATTTCTACTAAATAAAATTGAATTTTATGATGATAATTTTGAAATAAATTAATAAATAAAAATCGTTTTTCTTAAAATAATAATAAAAACAATTACTTTAAGAACAATCGATTTCAGCAAGGAACATCAACATCAGTCTAAGAATAGGTAAGTCTTGAAATACGAAGCCTTGTTGGTCTTCCCCAAGCAGTTGGTTTAATTGTTTTTCGCAATAGTTCATAAGGAATTCCCAGCTGAGTTATTGGGTCACATCCCTAACAATCGGCTTAGATCCCTGTACAAAGTTTTATCTCCTGTTTTTTCGGTAGAGTTCATCTTCAGATATCGAAGATCCCTTGTTCCCGACAGTGTTTGGTTCTGAGAAATGTTTGATTTGGTCCCCTACAAGGTTGACTCCCATTTCATATGGTCTTGACCTAAAATTCCCTGCAACATTGACAATTTGATCTAACCTTTCCAAAGAGTCCTAATTCGTTCATTTTGGACAAATTTTGAGGGGTCTGCACATGGCTTAAACAAGGTTGTATCAGTTGGCAAGATTCATGCTTCAAATATTCAAATAACTTTGCCTTGCAATTCAAGCTTCATGCAGGCCTCATTTCAGTTGATTGTGGACCTTTTTGCATTGCTTCATGGGCTTGCAGACGCCCATGCAAGCATGTACATTGCATTGCCAATTTTGGAAGTAATTTCAAGTGCGAAAATAACACTTCCCATTTGCTATAAATAGAGCTCTAATGCTTCAGTTTGAAGGACCTTGCGCGCCAGCTTTTGAATCCCTAGCTCTAAACCCTCACCATTCAAAGGAAAACATGATAAATTTCAATTGAAATTTGAGTTTGAATCTCACTATTTGGAGATTCAAAAACTCCAGGATCCAAAGCTTTGCATTACTCTTAAGCCACTTCCACAAGTTCCAAAAGCAAGATCAAGCACGAATTGAAGCAAGAGAGATCTATTTTTGCACGACATTGAAGGTACAACTCTTATGTTGAACACTTTTCCATTTGGAACTTGTATCATGGTGAATTTTGAGGTAGAAGTTTGGAAATTTCAACATGTCAAAATATTTTCTAAGTGTCAAGCCACATGTTCAATTATTCCACCTTGCTTAACTTTTTATGTGAGCTCCAAATGAGAAATGTTTCTTCATCAAAGTTGTAGCCCTTTCAAAAACCTTAAAAATAGTCACAAATTTGACATCATTTGGACTTGGGATGAGTGAGTTATGCATATTTCAAGTTGAGGAAAATCACTTGTTCAATGGTATTGGTCCAAAATAACCTATAATGTATCCTCATATAACATGCTCATAAAAGTTGGTTTAGCTCTCACTCTAAACATAAAAGTTGAATTAGGCATCTTGAATTTGATTGTGAAACTTGGAAAGCTTTCATCACATAAAAATTGAGCAAGTTATGGCCTTGGGAAATTGACTTTCAAATTAGGGTTTAGACAAAATGACCTATAATGTTTCAACATGGAAAATGACTTTCCAAGCAAACTTATCTCTAGACCCCAACATGAAACTTGTCTGGAATGTCATTTAGATTAAATTTTCTCTTGGAATAATTTTCATATGATGAAAATTGTAGGAGATATGGTTTAGGGGGACCTAGTTTTGATCAGATGAATTCATCTGGCCAACCACCATCAACCAACTTGATAACTTGCAATTCTCTTGACTTTTTAGGCTCATGGTAGCTCATATATGCATAAGATGGTGAATTTTTAAGTTCCCCTTGAGAAATTAGATCAATTTGTGAAGAAGCTTAGTGAAGAAGTTACTCAAGATACCCAGATGAACTAGGGTTTCCAAGATAAATCAACTCCAAACTCTTGAAGAATTCTTGATCAAAATAACACGTGGAGATCATGGGGATCCATATATGATGCCTAGAGCCATTGTAGATAATTATTGATTGAGCTCTTAGCAATGAGGGTCTTAAACCCTAGATGTGAGCTTGATAGATCAAGGGTGATCAATGCCCTACCTACAAAAGAGTTAGAAAAATGCAAAGACATATTTTTGGAATTTTGGTTAGTAAAATGATAAAATACAAGTATGATACAATCACATGGTGCTTGGTGATCTCTCGCAAAGAAAACCCAATGAAGAGGGGTAAGGAGGATGCCAAGGTATGATCCCAATGCTAATGCATATGATAAGATTGCATGAGAGATCTTAGGGTCAAAATTGGGGTCTTACAGAGACTAGTTAGGATCGTTGTCTTAGAAGGATAAGGAGACGTTTAAAGAATATGGTCAGCGATTGAGATAACTTGCCGCTCAGATCAACCCTCCTTTGGAAGAAAAGGAGATGACCAAGATTTTTCTCAAGACCCTGAGCTCATTTTACTATGAGCGCATTACTGCTAGTTATCCCAGTATTTTCCAACAATCAATTGACACAAGTTCTACAACAACGTCAAAAACAACCACCACAAAGAACAAACACCTACAACAACAAAAATACCAACAATCATCAACAACCACAAAATTTTGAGAGGAAGAAGGTCTCTTTTGACCCAATTCCTATGACTTATGCTGAACTGTATCCATCTCTGGTTCTCAAGAACCTTTTACAACCATGAAATCCGCCTCAGATTCTTGAACCACTTCCCTGGTGGTGCAAACCGGAACTTCACTGTGCGTTTCACCAAGGAGCTCCCGATCATGATATTGAGAATTGTTACCCCCTGAAGTATGAAGTCGAAAAGCTGGTAAAGAGTGGGATGGTGTCCTTTGAGGACCGTGCGCCTAATGTCAAAGCTAATCCACCACCTGCTCATGGTAACCCTTCTGTCAACATGGTATATGGATGTCCTGGGGAGTTCAAGGTATTTGATGTCCGCTTTATTAGAAGGTCCTTGGTAATAGTGCACATGGATATTTGTTTGGTAAGCGACTGTGAGCATGATCATGACGGTTGTGCAATATGCAGTGTCAACCCTCGAGGTTGTGTGGTTGTGAAGAGAGACATCCAGAGGTTGATGGAGAAGGCATGATCCAAATTCTCCAGTCCCGTCACGTGGATGATGATGTGAATGTAATAGTTCCCGTGTTCAAGACACCAGAGAGAGTGGTGATTCAATTTGACAACAGCTCTAGTGATATTGTCATCAACAGATCGGTATCGCTGTTGGTAGTCTGGTTAGTGGGTCCAGTCCCGTACGCACCCGATAAAGTTGTTTCGTATCAGTAGAATGCAACAATGTTAGGGAATATTCAAGAGGTTCCTTTGCCTACGACTAGTTCTGTTGTGAGCATAGTTGATGTTACAAAAGTGACCCGTAGCGGTCGTGTTTTTGGTCTTGTTTTCCCAAAAGATGTAGAAGATGTTGGTAAGAAGGTTGAGGTACCTGTAGCAAATCCAATTAGTGCACAAAAGTGTCAGTCTGTTGAATCCAGCAGTTTGAAGAGTGAATTCAATATGGTGGAGCAGTTGCTCCAAACTCCTTCAAAGATTTCAGTGTTGTCTCTGCTTATGAACTCTGAGGCGCACAGAGAAGCATTGCAAAAGATATTGGAGCAAGCGTATATGGAACATGATGTTAGAGTGGATCAGTTTGATCATATTGTGGCTAACATCACTTCCTGTAACAATTTGCACATATTAATGAACTGTAAGGAAGACGCTCTGTCAAATGTGTTGGTCGACACTGTATCTTCATTGAATGTACTTCCCAAATCAACTCTGTAAAGATTTTCATATCAAGGAGCTCCAATGAGGTATACTGGCGTGATCGTCAAGGCTTTTGATGGTTCTAGCAAGACTATTATTGGAGAAGTGGACCTTCCAGTAAAGATAGGTCCGAGTGATTTCCAAATTACTTTCCAGGTAATGGATATCCACCCGGCCTATAGCTGCTTGTTAGGAAGGCCATGGATACATGAGGCAGGAGCTATGACATCCACTCTGCATTAGAAGTTGAAATTCGTGAAGAATGGTAATCTCGTCATTGTGGGCGGGGAGAAAGCATTGTTGGCGAGTCATCTGTCATCTTTCTCGTATGTTGAAGTTGAGGATGAGATTGGAACTCCGTTCCAAGCTCTATCTATTGCTGAAGAGAAGAAAGTTGGGACACCTATGTCCTCATTCAAAGACACTTAGAAGATTGTTGAAGACGGTATTTCTGATCAGTGGGGCCAGATGGTAGAGGTCACCAAGAACCAGAGCTGAGCCGGTTTGGGATTCCAACAAGGTTCATCTGAGATTAAAGCTGAAAATGTGCAACCCAGTTTTCGTATCGGAGGGTTCATTCATGGTAATAAACAACACTTAGCTGCCGTAATCGAGGGTGATGAAGATGAAGACTGCACCAATTTTGTGACGCATGGAAAAGCTTGCAACAATTGGATTGTTGTGGATGTTCCCATTATTGTGCATTGATCTAAGTAATTGCTTTTATTTATTTTTGAAAATCCTTCTCATATGCCTAGGGAGAAGTGAACATTGTTTGTGCATTTTCAAATTTGATCATCAATAAAATTTAATTCTATTTGTAAGACCCCAATTTTTACCCTAAGATCCCTCATGATATATCATCATATGTATTGTCATTGGGATAATACCTTGGCATCCTCCTTACCCCTTACTCATTGGGTTTGTTTTGGGAGAGATCACCAAGTACCATGTGATTGTATCATACTTGTTATTTTATCATTTACTAACCAAAATACCCAAAATATGTCTTTGCATTTGTCTACTTCTTTTGTAGGTAAGGCACATGATCACCTTTGATCCATCAAACTCAAATCTAGGGTTTAAGACCCTCATTACTAAGAGCTCAATCAATAATGATCTACAATGGATCTAGGCATTATATATGGATCCCCATGATATCCACATGTTATTTTGATCAAGATTTCTTCAAGAGTTTGGAATTGGTTTGCCTTGGAAACCCTAGTTCATCTGGGTATCTTGTGTAACTTCTTCAACAAGCTTCTTCACCAATTGATCAAATATTTCAAGGGGCATCTAAAATTTCATCATCTTATGCATATATGATCTCCCAAGAATCCAAAAATTCAATAGAATTGCAACTTAACAAGGTGGTTCATGGTAGTTGACCAGAAAAAGTCAATTGGTCAAAACTGGGTTCCCCTAAACCCTACCTCCTACACTTTTCATCATATGAAAATGATTCCAAGAGAAAAGTTACTCTAAATGAAATTTCAAACAACTTTAATGTTTAGGTATAGAGCTATTTTTGCTTGGAAAGTCATTTTTTAGGTTGAAAGATTATAGGTCATTTTGTCTAAACCCTAATTTGAAAGTCAACTTCCCAAGGCCATAACTTGCTCAATTTTTATGATATGAAAGATTTACAAGTTTCAAAATCAAATAAAAGGTGTCTACTTCAACTTTTATGTTTGAAGGAATAGCTAATTAAACTTTTATGAGCATGTGCTATGAGGATACATTATAGGTCATTTTGGACCAATATACCATTGAACACGTGATTTTCCTCAACTTCAAAAATGCATAACTCATTCATCCCAAATCCAAATAAGGTCAAATGTGTGACCATTTTGAAGGTTTTTTAAATAGATACAACTTTTATGAAAACACTTTTCTCATTTGGAGCTCACATAAAAAGTTAGCCAAGGTGGAAAAATTGAACATATGGTTTACCGCTTAGAATTTTTTTTGACATGTTGAAATTTCCCACTCAAAATACATTATGATACAAGCTCCAAATGGAAAAGTGTTAAACATAAAAGTTGTTCCTCTTGATCTAACCTTTCCAAAGAGTCCAAGTTCATTCATTTTGGACAAGGTTTGTGGGGTCTGCGCATGGTCTGAACATGGCTGCATCAATTGGCAAGGATCAATCTTCAAACATCAATACACTTTTGCCTTGCATCACAAGCCACATTCAAACTCAATTACACTTGCATATGGACTGAGTTGAGTAGCTTCATGGGCCTGCACATACCCATGCAAGCGTTCACTTCAGTTTTCCAAATTTGGAAATATTTTTGAAGGTGCAAATAACACTTGCTTGAGCTATAAATAAGAGGCCCTTGGCATCAGAAATTGGACATGACGCGCCAGCTTTGCCTCCCACATTTGAAAGGAAAACCTGAGAAATTTCATTTGAAATTTGAGTTTGAATCTCACTGTTTGGAGATTCAAAAACTCCAGGATCCAAAGCCTTGTACCAATCCTAAGCTACTTCTGCAAGCTTCTTGAGCAAGATCAAACACGAATTGAAACAAGAGAGATCACGTTCTGCACAACATTGAAGGTATTTTTCCATATTTTTCTTCTCTTTGATTCTCTCTCAATTCTCATCAATTCTCCAGGATCCTTGGTTGTTTGAAGTCCTACCAATGTAGGCAAGAAGATTGAGTTGCTTTGAGGTCAAATCGAAGCAACTCAGTTCATACACCTCAAAATTCAACTCAGTGCCATTTTTGCTTTAAGATCATGTCCTTTTTTTTCATTTTTGTGATGGTGATGAGAGAACCAGTCCGGCCAAGGTCATCGGAGAAGATGACCAGTGGTTTGCTCCGGCGATGTGTTGGACGTGTTCTGAGCCACATGATCAAGCCAATGCGTTTTAATCTTGAGCGTTCTTTGTGATTACCCTTGGTGTAGCGCGCTGACTCGTGTGTTTGGTGGAACGTGTGTTTCAGACCACTTGATCTGCCACCTCAATTAATGAGGAAGATCAAGTGGTCCACATTTTTTCAAATTAATTGGTTTTCATTTTATTTCTTTTATTTTCATTAATTCATATTAAATTTAATATTGATCCAAAAAATATGAGAGTTTCACCAATTTTTTAAAAATAAAATCCTCTTTCATTTTCTGAATTAAAATTATTTTTTGGATCATTATTAAATTTTTTCATGACTTAATTGATTTTGTGAATATTTTTAATTGTTTAAAAATACTTTTAAGTTTCCAAAAATTCTGAATTTTTTTCTCCAAGGCTCTTTGACCTTGTTTGACCTATGATAAATCTCATGGCCATTTCTTTGGGATTTTGATGAGGTTTTAGGAAATTGACCAACCATAATTTAATTTAATGCATATTTTTATTATTTTTAATTGTTTAAATGCCAAATTAATTTGGTAGAGCAATTTTAATTGGCTTTGTGAGTTTGACTTGTGTTGTTGGGCCTTGGTCAAGGTTAATTTGACTTTGCTAGGTTAAGATCATTGGATTTAGGGGATTGATGGAATGTACATTCCATCTCCCAAAATGAATGAATGATATTAATTTGGTAAAAGTCCTCCTTTGATCAATTTGTGTTTGATCCATTCCCCTCCCTCTTCATCTCATTCCCCTTCTTTATCCATTCATGTCATGGACCTATGATATCTCTATATCCTAAGGCTAGCTGGTTGCAAAATCAACATATGTATGGATGAGATTAGACCCCCTATTTTGCATATTCTTTTTGTGTGTGATAAGTTTCATGAGCATAATCCATTATACTATGTCTCTAACATGCATTAACACCAAAATTCTATTGCCCTACCTCAAATAGTTGTGACTTCTACATAAGTCCAATTACGATTGATTAACATATCGCTAAATTTTGACATAAAAGGCATATAATTCTAGTTAGTGAGATTGTAAGTCTCCCCTCTTTCATGGTATTGTGTGGAAACTTGGCCTTTTTCCCTTCCTTTGGAAGATGTCTTGGTTCAAGGATCCATGCTTGTGATAAGTGGGTTGAGTGTTCTCCAAAGAATGACTTAAACAAAAGCCAAAGCAATACTAACCTCTAATTCACTAACTACTAATATTTAATTTCAAGTCATTTATTTTTAACGCACTTTAATTTTTAAGCCTTATTCATTTGAGATTATTCATACCATTCGAGATATTTACTTTTATGTCATTTTCACTTTGTCCACTTGGACCATATTTTGTAATTTATTGTGTTTGTATATACTTATTTGATTGTGTGGTCTTTTGACCTTAATGTACATAATAAGAACAAAAACCCTAAAAAAACATTTTGTGTGGACTGTTGGTTTGATCTAAGACTATTGGACTTAGAATTTGGGAAATACTCCCTATGCAAAGGACTTGGCCAATGCCAATTTTAATATAACCAAGTACTTGTGAAGTGAACATCATCTGATACAACTTTGAAGATCCATTTGATTTCATCTGCAACATGATCATTGTGAAGCTGTTATTTTGAACCTGTGACTTACGCCATCTTTGAAGTCATCTGACACATGGGAAATTTTGAAGAAGATCATGGAGTTGCTAAGCTTAGATGTGGCTATATTTATTTGATGCCTTGCTTTTCAATTTGCTGTTTGTGTATTGTTTGTTGCTTGATTCAAAAGTCTAAGGGAATTTTGGGTTTCTATATGACATTCTTGTCTATTGGATTACAGCCCATTGGTCAGATCTTTTCAACTCACAACTTTTAAATTTATGCTTAGGATTAGTCTCTTCATATCTTCCCCACTTCTTTAATTTCAAACTCCCCCCCCCTTTTAAAATCTTCTTTGATTGTATCTGTTTTCTAAACTTTGACCATATAACAAATTAGAAACTTTGGCCTTATGCCATTGCATTTTCAAACTTTTTCTTAAATCAAACTTGTAAATAAACTTAACTATACTTGACTTAAAATTTCAAAAGCCAAAAAGAACTAACACTCATTCAAAATATTTTAGGCATTTTATGCCTTTATTCAACTTAAAATTTTGTTAAAAGTAATACACTCACTTTGAAATTGATACCACGAACTACGAGGTTTTGATCCCTCATTCTTATGTTGGTGCGTAGGCACATGTCTGAAGGTCTTGTCAAACACAAAAATATAATTAATGAATTCTTTTCTAATCCCCACACTCTTTTTATTTGCAAACATCATTTGTACAAAAACACATATGCACACAAGAAAGGGCTCCCTAGGAGTACCTAGGACACTTTGGGTGCTAACACCTTCCCTCTATGTAACCAACCCCCTTACCTGTAATCTCTGGCATTTTGTTAGTTTTGATTTGAAAACTTATTATTTTTGGGTTTTGTTCATACTTTTCCCTTTCCCTTGGAAACAATAAAAGCGCGGTGGCGACTATGGTTTTATTGACGTCTAGCTTATCTATAACTTGATGGTCATGAATTAACTACTACACTATTCATCCACATCTATGATGTTTTTACTTTTGTTTTTTGCTTTATTTTGAAAATAGTAATCACAAAAAACATAAACCAATAAATATAATTTGTCCATCTGCATAATATTTGGTCACCAATTCACTTCTCTAAAATCAAAATATCAAATCATTATGCAGGTTGATTTCTAAACCCATTGAATACAATGATCTTACTCCTTCTCCAAATTTTGAATTCCCTGTGTTTGAAGCTGAGGAGGGAAGTGATAAAGAAATATCTAATGAATTATCTCGTATTCTTGAGCACGAGGAAAAATCCATTCATCCATTTGAAGAGCAGATTAAGTTAGTCAACTTGGGTTCCGAAGATGATGTGAAGGAAGTCAAGACTGGGTATCAGCTGTGTCCAGAAGTGAAGAAGGGGTTGGTTGATTTTCTCCGAGAGTATTCAGATGTGTTTTCTTGGTCCTATCAAGACATGCCTAGTTTGGATTCTGAGATTGTGGAGCATAGATTTCCATTTAAGCCAGAATGCCCGCCAGTCAAGCAGAAATTGAGGAGAACTCATCTTGATATGGTAGTGAAGATCAAAGAGAAAGTGCAAAAGCAGATTGATGCCGATTTCCTTATTACTACTGAGTATCCGCAGTGGGTGGCCAATATTGTGCTTATTTCGAAGAAGGATGGAAAAGTCAATATGTGTGTTGATTAAAGAGATATGGATAAAGCAGTCCGAAAGATGATTTTCCTCTGCCACACATTGATATGTATGTAGGCAATACAACTAAATTCAAAGTCTTTTAGTTTATGGATGGATTTTCCGGATATAATCAAATCAAGATGGCACCCGAGGATATGGAGAAGACCACATTCGTTACACCCTGGGGAACATTCTGTTATAGAGTGATGACTTTCGGTTTAAAGAATGCTGGTGCAACTTACCAGAGAGCAATGACTACTCTTTTTCATGATATGATGCATACAGAGATCGACGTCTATGTTGATGATATGATTGCTAAATCTATTGATGAAGAGGAACATGTTGAACATTTGTTGAAGCTATTCCAGCGTTTGAGGAAGTATAAACTCCGATTGAATCCTAATAAGTGTACCTTTGGTGTTTATTCTGGTAAATTATTGGGCTTTATTGTCAGCGAGAAGGGTATTAAAGTTGATCCCGCCAAGGTCAAAGCAATACAAGAGATGCCTGCGCCCAAAACTGAGAAGCAAGTCAGAGGTTTTCTCGGTCGCTTGAATTATATCTCGAGATTCATTTTACACATGACTGCCACATGTGCACCTATATTCAAGCTTCTTCGGAAAGATCAGTCTTGTGATTGGACCGAAGATTTCCAGAAAGCTTTTAACAGTATCAAAGAGTATCTGCTTGAGCCTAGGATTTTCTCTCCGCCTATTGAAGGACGACCGTTAATCATGTATTTGACTGTGCTTGAAGAGAGTATGGGTTGTGTTCTTGGTCAGCAAGATGAGACTAGAAAGGAAGAATTTGCAATTTACTATCTCAGAAAGAAGTTCACCGATTGTGAAACTTGGTATTCTATGATAGAGAAGACTTGTTGTGCATTGGCTTGGGCTGCTAAGCGTCTGCGTCAATATATGTTGAATCATACCACTTGGTTGATATCCAGAATGGATCCAATCAAGTATATTTTTAAGAAGCCTGCTTTAACTGGGAGGATTGCCCGTTGACAAATGTTGTTATCAGAGTACGATATCGAATACCGATCTCAAAAAGCGATCAAAGGTAGTGTCTTGGCTAACCAACCAATTGAAGATTACCAATCAGTGCAGTATGATTTCCCTGATGAAGAGATCTTATACTTGAAAATGAAAGATTCTAATCAACCATTGCTTGATGAAGGGCCAGAACCCGGTTTTCGTTGGGGCATGGTATTTGATGGAGCTGTTAATCAATATGGTAATGGCATTGGGGAAATAATCATTACTCCTCAAGGCATGCATTTTCCATTTACAGCTAGATTGACTTTCAAATGTACAAACAACATGGCAGAATATGAAGCTTGCATTATGGGGCTTGAAGAGGCCATTGATCTCAGAATTAAGTATTTGGACGTCTATGGAGATTCATCTTTAGTTGTGAATCAGATCAAAGGTGAATAGGAGGCGAATCAACCCGGTTTGACAGCATATAGAGATTATATGAGGAGGATTTCAACTTTCTTTACAAATGTTGAGTTTCATCATATCCCCTAAGATGAAAACCGGATGGCAGATGCTCTTGCAACCTTAGCTTCAATAATTGTAGTAAAGTATTGGAACGAAGTTCCCAATTTGACTATGATGCATCGTGATAGGCCAACTCATATGTTTGCCGTTGAAGAGACCAAAGATGAGAAACCGTGGTATTTTGATATTAAATGTTTCCTCCAAAGTCAGATTTACCCGCCTGGGGCATCTTTGAAAGATAAGAAGACTTTGAGAAGATTAGCCGACAATTTCTACTTGAATCGTGATGTATTGTACAAGAGAAACTTCGATATGGTTCTACTCAGATGCGTGGATAGACACGAAGCAGACCTGTTGATGACTGAACTCCATGAAGGTTCCTTTGGTACTCATTCCAATGGACATGCTATGGCAAAGAAGATGTTGTGAGCAGGTTACTATTGGCTGACAATTGAATCTGACCGTTGCAAGTTTGTGAAGAAATGCCATAAGTGTCAAATTTATGCAGATAAGATTCATGTTCCTCCGACACTGTTGAATGTCATTTCCTCCCCATGGCCCTTCTCTATGTGGGGGATTGATATGATTGGCATGATTGAGCTCAAAGTGTCGAATGGACATCATTTAAATTTTGTGGCAATTGATTACTTCACAAAATGGGTTGAAGCGGCATCGTACGCAAATGTAACAAAGCAAGTTGTTGTGTGGTTCATCAAGAATCAGATCATATGTCGATATGGTATGCCAGGTAAGATCATTACCGATAATGGATCGAACTTGAATAATAACATGGTGGAAGCTTTTTGCAAAGACTTCAAGATTGCACATCACAATTCTTCTCCCTACAGACCAAAGATGAATGGGGTTGTTGAAGCTGCAAACAAGAACATAAAGAAGATCATCTAGAAGATGGTTGTGACGTACAAGGATTGGCATGAGATGCTCCCATTTGCTTTGCATGGGTATTGTACATCCATCCGCACTTCAACAGGGGAAACCCCTTTCTCACTTGTTTATGGCATGGAAGTTGTGCTCCCAGTAGAGGTGGAGATCCCATCATTGTGTGTGCTGATGGAAGCCAAGTTGACTGAGGCTTAATGGTGTCAAACAAGGTATGATCAACTGAATTTAATCAAAGAGAAAAGGTTAACTACCATGTGTCATGGTCAGTTATATCAGCAAAGAATGAAGAAAGCATTCGATAAGAAGGTCACACCTCGAGTATTCAGAGAAGGTGACCTTGTGCTCAAGAAGATTTTATCTCTCAAACCAGATTCTAGGGGCAAGTGGACTCATAATTATGAGGGTTCATATGTTGTTAAGAGAGCCTTTTCAGGAGGTGCTTTGATTCTTACAACTATGGATGGTGAAAAGTTCACACGTCCTGTGAACGCAAATGCAGTCAAGAAATACTTCTGCTAAAAAGAAAAGAACAACTCGCTAAGTTGAAAACCTGAAAGGGAGGCTTAGGAAAAAATGAGCGCCTCGGTGGATTGAACCCGAAAGGGCGATCCAGGCAAAAATTAGAGACATAAAACAGAAAGAATTATCCCGATAAATTGAGTACCCACCTTGGGGAAATTTATGCAAAAATTAGGGATTATGGCAAGTAACTGCATCCTGCTGATCTTCAGTTTTGAAGACATTCTTGAGCAAATCAGTCAATTTTGATTCATCATCTCCTACTGTCGCCAAGAGCACAGTGGACATCAAAATTCGGTAGAAGGATTAGTGATCATTGTATTAAGTGTACTCCCTTTCCATGTAAATTACAACTTTTCAACTTTTGTAAAGATCTATGGAGTCTTGTCATTTACAGACTACCATTCTATTAAATAAAGTTGAACTTTTATCCAATTGTTTCTACTCTTATTTATTATTCAGCCAAATAGATTTAAATTTTATTATGATCATTTTTGAAAATAAATTTTTAAACAAAATCATGTTTTCTTAAATATATAAAAGCAGTTATTTTAAAAGCAATTAATTCCATCAAAAGGAATATCAATAAT
The DNA here is from genome assembly GCF_024323335.1 of Lathyrus oleraceus. Lineage (NCBI taxonomy): Eukaryota > Viridiplantae > Streptophyta > Magnoliopsida > Fabales > Fabaceae > Lathyrus > Lathyrus oleraceus. The sequence goes on from NC_066580.1 coordinate 214,181,328, forward strand.
GGTTTGAAAAGCGGTAAGACCTAAGTGTGGAGCATTGTTGGTTCTCCCCAAGAAGTCGGCGTGACCCTTGTCTTTCATCCCCGGCAGCATGTCAGCATCCGATGTTTGTTGGATTTCCTAGCCGAGTTTGTTGGTCTCCTTTGAGTTGTAGGCGCGCTATTTCAGCAGTTTGTTTGGTTTCAGCAGAATTTTGGCTTCTCCGTAAATCACCATCAGATTCGTTCCCAGTCAGATTTTTTTCTCTGACTCTGAGCAGCTATTTGTGTTATCCTTTGCAGAGTTGTCTCCCATTTGATATGGTGTTGACCTAAAATTCCCCGCAGGCTTGATAACAGTTTCCTTAACAGATCCTTGTGCTTTCCCCATCCAGGATTGAGTCTTCAAGATGTGTGATCTCTTCTCCAGTAGTTTTTTTCCCTGTTGTATGGATTGGACGAGAATTGTATCGATGATTCAAATCAACGAAGTTACATCTTTTGCGATCGTTTTGTCAGCATAATTATCAAATATACATATACATATACATATACATTCAGAAATTTCATTATTGCATCATTACACTTTGTGATTCATTTTTATTTTAACTCTCTGCTATAGCGGTACTTTATCCCCATGCAGGTTTAGTGTGTCTGTCCTCCTTCAATTGTAGAGTGTCATCCCCTTAAGTAGAAAGACTTTAACCTTTCTCTTATTCCCCACTGAGTTATTTCCTCATGGATGATTATTATTTCAGTTTCCTCTCCAGTTGATTATCTGGATGGAACCACTCCCCTTGAGTTATATCCTCATGGGGTTGAGTCTTGATTGACCGTTTCTTTCTAGATCTTACCTAGATAGATGCCTTTGGTCCTCTAAGAGTCTATTAACCAGTAATTGGTAATATTCTTCTTAGTTCGCAGTTTGTTATTTCTGTCTAATACCCGGAAGGAGTAACCCCTCTTTTCTCTCCAGCTGATTCATTTTTATGTTTCCTAGGAAGTATATCCTTGATCTGTTCATCCTAACCGATGACATATATTTTCTTCCCCGACTTTGAGTTTATCCTTGATATGTTCATCTTAACCGGTGATGGATATTCTCTTTGTGGTATTCTACCTAGTAAAAAGGTAGTTGTAATCCCTATTTCATCCCCCAGAGAGTTAATCCTTGATATGTTCATCTTAACTGGTGACAGGTTTCCTTCTCTTTGCGATGTCTTGCCGAGTTTTTGACTGACGACTAACAACTAATCCTTGGTTGCTTTCGCCCTTGTTGCGATTCTTTTCTCTCGCCCTCGTTGCGATCAAGACCTTCTCTTTCTCTTGCCCTAGTTGCAATCGAGACCTTTGTTCCCGTAGTTCGCTGAACTACGTTTTTCTCTAATTCTCATTCCAGATGAGATACGTAGACATAAGACGCGATGTCTTAGCGAGCACACTTCTTTTTAACCCATAGGTAGCCGAGCTACGAAGACTCTGATTCTCATGTTCAGATGAGATACATAGGCAGTGGATGCGATATCCTTGCGAGTCATTTTCTTTTGACCTCCTTTTAGTAAATAGTACCTTAGATAAACATACACCCTTTAGACTAGAATAACAAGAGTGGATCCCGTAGAGTACTACGGATGCGTAGGGGTGCTAATACCTTCCCTTCGCATAATCGACTCCCGAACCCAAGATTTGGTTGCGAGACCTTGTCTTTTCCTTTCTCTTCAGGTTTTCTTTGATCGTTTCCTTTCCCTCCTTTGGAATAAATAACGAACGGTGGCGACTCTTCTGTTTTCTTTTTTTTTGCCGCTTGTTTTTTCGCCTAGTTGCGACAGCTGGCGACTCTACTGGGGACCCTGGTTTCCCTATGCGAGTCCCTCCTAGCTTTTGTGAGTTTCTTGTTTGTTGGGTGTTTATTCTTTTGTACAGTTATTTACTTTCAGCATTTATCTGCTTGCATTGTGTACATATCATTGTTGTATTTGCTGGATCCGTTGGGTTGTTTGTTTGTTGGGGTGGGTTATTTTATGAGAGATAAGCCCATTACCCAGGCTTGAGTGTACACACAGGTTTTAGAGTGGATAGTCATGAGGCTTGCGTAGTATGTTGCTACGTTAAGTCGTTCATGAAGACCCACACCTAGACGAGGTTTCTTTTGGATATATTCTGTCCTACGGGTGTTCCGTAACGACAGTATGTTCCTCTAGAAATCGTCGACTCTGGTGACCATTTCCCGAGGACTCAGTCGAGGCCTCTCCTCCGAGACGCGATTATGTTAGCTCTGGTGGGCGCATTCTCACTGTTCAATCCGAGGACCCCGAGGCTGGGAACTTGCTTTTAGGATGTCCTGTTGAGGGGAGTCAGTGGAGGTCTTTTGTCTCGTAATAATGCCAAACCTTCAGTGGTAAACGTATTATTCTCGACTGAAGGGTTAGAAGCTGACAAACTTTTGTTCTTAGAACCTACCAGTGAGGGGCGGGCTAAATTCAGGAAACCTTAACCTTCAACCAACCCGGTTTTCTGGTATTCTTACTGGAGCAGAACTTTGATCTCCTATATGTTCCTCAGAGGTTTTCTCTTCAGACAGTGCGACCTGACAGTTGTTCAAGCAGATACAACAATCCTGATTCCCATGTCACTGCATTGCATCACATCATTTTGCATTCATATCATTTAACACATGTTTATCTATTCCTGGGGGTTTATATCTTCTTCTTGATTCTAGTCGGGGTTTTCTGGTACTTTTAAAATGGATATTTAATCTGATGAGAGACTGGAATCAAGGGATAAAATACCCTTTGGAATTGATAAACATGTCATTGCATTTGCATATTCATTAGCATGTCTTGCATAACAGGTACCGCCGCAGTGTTCTCATTTTGTTTGGTATTCCACTACTAGGATAGCTGACTCAGGCATTCACCGATACGGTACCCGAAGGAATCAACAAAGAGCAATGGAAGGTCTACAAGCAGAACTCGCTGAGATAAGGATTCACATGAATCAGTTCATGGAAGTGGTCCAAGGAGTGGCTCAAGGACAACAGGAGCTTAGATTGTTGGTACAGAGGAATCCCCCCTACTACTCAACCGGAGGTTGTGGCTGATCCTCCAGCTGGAGAGGCTAATGGACCCAACAGACCGGGGCCTATCCCTATCCCACATGTCAACCTTGATCGACAACCCATCCATGATAATCAGGAGGATCAGTTCCCCCTACTTCAGAAGGACTTTGGCATGGGCCATGGTATGGACCCTATGTTTCGGAGACTGGAAGAGAGGTTGGAAGCTGTGGGAGGGCAGAATGCTCTTGGTGTGGATGTTGCTGACTTGGGGCTGGTCCCAGGTGTAAGAATTCCACCAACTCTTGCCCGAAAACTCATGTGCAAGCTTACTTCCGCAAGATGGTTGCGTATTCTGATGATGAGAAGCTGCTCATGTACTTCTTCCAAGACAGCCTATCTAGGGCATCCTTGGAGTGGTATATGAGGCTGGACAGAGCCCATATTCGCTGCTGGAGAGACTTGGCTGAGGCCTTTGTGAAGCAATATCACTACAATACGGATATGACACCTGACAGGACTCAGCTCTAGAATCTGTCTCTCAAGAGCAACGAGTGCTTCAAAGAGTATGCTCAATGCTGGAGAGAGATGGCTTCCCGTGTTCAGCCTCCGATGTTGGAAAAAGAGATGGTCAACATGTTTATGAACACACTGCCTGGATCTTATTTGGAGCATCTGGTGGGTTGCAACGCCTCGAATTTTGCTGATGTGGTCTATACTGGCGAGAGGGTGGAGAACTACCTGAAGACGTGTAAGATCCAAAACGGGGATTGATCATCATCGGGGTCAAATAAGCCGTTCTTAGGAGGACAGAAGAGGAGAGAAGGGGATGAAAATGCTATGTCTTCTTATCAGAACAGAGGTAACCGAAGGAGCAGTTTTCAGAATTACCATCAGCAACCTTATGTTGCAGCTGTGACCATTCCGGCTGCAGCACCAGTTCAACAACAACAACCTCAACGTCAACAAAATCAGTACCAACAACAACAGGGTAACAAACCTACTTATCAACAGAGACAGAGGATGATGGATAGGCGTTTCGACACTCTTCCGATGTCATATGCCCAGTTGCTTCCCAACCTTCAACATTTGCAGCTTGTGCAGTTACCCACTTTGGCTCCTCCCGTTGTCAGGCTTCTAGTGGATTATGACGCCAATGCTAGGTGTGAGTTTCACTCTGGAGCACCTGACCACACTATGAGAACTGCAAAGCTTTTAAGCACGTAGTTCAGGACCTTATTGACTCAAAGGCCATTAACTTCTCACCGGCTCCTAATGTTGTCAACAATCGTATGCCGCAGCATAGTGGAGCAAATGTTAACATGGTTGAAGGAGAAGTCAAATTAGTCCAGGAGGTGTTGAAGCTGAAGACTCCGCTGTTAGAAATCAAGGAATGCTTGCTAAAGGCAGATGTCTTCCCCGGTTGTGGGGGCAGCTGTTTCGATTGTGTTGCACAGAGTGGAGGTTGTGTGAAGCTGCAGCAGGGTATCCAGGCCTTGCTTGACGATGGTGTCCTTCAAGCTGAAGACCTATCTGCCCAAAGGTTTGCTGAAGGGGTTGTTGAGAATGCAGATGTTGATCCTCTCTATCCTGAAGATGCTGAAGAATTTACAAATGTTATTCATGCTGATTTTGTAATTCCCAATGATGTAATTAATTTTTCTGATGTTCTTGCTGATATTCCAAACACTGCGTTATCCCATGTTCTGGTGGATACAGGTTCCTCTCTCAATGTGCTACCCAAGAGAGCCTTGTCAAGGTTAGATGTAGAAGGTTTGATCTTGAAGCCTTCCGATCTTGTGGTGAGAGCCTTCGATGGTTCTAAGAGGTCGGTGTTTAGAGAGGTAGAATTGCCAATTCAGATTGGATCACAAACCTTCAACACCGTCTTCTATGTGATGGATATCAGTCCTTCGTTTAGATGCTTGTTGGGTCGTCCTTGGATCCACAATGTCGGGGCAGTTTCCTCGACCTTGCATCAGAAGATCAAGTTCCTGGTCAATGGAAGAATTATCACTATCTGTGGTAAGGAAGATATTCTAGTCAGCCACCTGACTGCATTCAAGTATGTGGAGGTAGAAGGTGAGATTCATAAGACCCTGTGTCAGGCCTTTGAGGCAGTTCAAGTCAAGGATGCAACTCCAGTGGAAGAGGTCAAAGCAGGTGCCTCTATTTTGTCCTTCAAGCAGGCACAGGCCTTGGTAAATTCAGGTGTTGCTCCCGGTTGGGGGCGTCTGTTGGATTTACCTATGAAGGAAGACAAGTTTGGGATTGGGCATTAGCCAACATTGACTTCTACAACTTCAACGCCTCAGACTCGTCAGGGGCCGATTACTTTCTCCAGTGCTGGCATCATTCAGTATGGCCAGATCTCTGCAATCAATAAAGGAGATAAGGATAGTGATTGCGACATTGACAACTGGGTGCGTCCAAGGGTCCCGGGTGAAGTTCTCCGCAATTGGTCTTCTGAAGAGATTATCCAAGTCACTCTTCTTGAAGAGTAATTTTCTTTGTTTATTCATGCATATCCAAGTCTTACGTTCCGCCCATGGCGTAATGACTCATTGTAGGGCTCATCTATGTGAATACCTGCATTTTTTATCATAAATAAAGGACGTCTTTTGCATTCAAATATTTTGTTCACTGTCTTTCTATTTTTGCAATTTTCAAAAATCAAAAAATATTTGGCAATGTTTTTTTTAGTTTTCACTCCTTGTTCACACTCATAAGCACATACCGTCACTCATGCAGATGCACGTCACCGGATCCTATTGATAACAGTTCTGCTATGGCTCGCTTCGACTTTGAAAATCCAATCTTTCAAGCTGAAGAAGAGGGTGATGAAGACTGTGAACTCCCTGAAGAACTTGCCAGGTTGTTAAAACAAGAGGAAAGGGTTATTCAACCGCATCAAGAGTCTATTGAAGTGATTAATCTCGGCACCGAGGACGTCAAGAGAGAGATCAAGATAGGGGTTGCTTTGGAAGACAATGTGAAGAATGGGCTGATTGAATTTCTACAAGAGTATGTTGACATCTTCGCTTGGTCTTATCAGGATATGCCAGGGCTTGACACAGACATTGTGGTACACCGTTTTCCTCTCAAAGAGGATTGTCCTCCGGTCAAGCAGAAGCTCAGAAGAACGAGACCAGAGATGGCTGTCAAGATAAAGGAAGAAGTGCAAAAACAGTTGGATGTAGGGTTTCTAGCGGTTACAAATTATCCCCATGGGTTGCAAATATTGTTCCAGTACCTAAGAAGGAGGGAAAGGTACGGATGTGTGTTGACTACCGGGATCTGAACAGAGCTAGTCCTAAAGATGATTTCCTATTACCTCACATCGATGTTTTGGTGGATAACACGGCTCAGTTTTCGGTATTCTCATTTCATGGATGGCTTTTCTGGCTATAATCAAATTAAGATGGCACCAGAAGACATGGAGAAGACAACTTTCATAACCCCATGGGGCACCTTCTGCTACAAGGTGATGCCGTTTGGTCTAAAAAATGCTGGGGCAACATATCAACGAGCTATGGTAACTCTTTTCCATGATATGATTCATCATGAAATCGAGTTTTATGTTGATGATATTATTGCCAAATCTCAGCCGGAAGAAGAACATTTGGTGAATTTGTAGAAATTGTTTGAGCGTTTGAGGAAATTCAAGTTGAGGCTTAATCCGAACAAGTGTACTTTCGGGGTGAGATCTGGAAAACTACTGGGTTTTGTTGTTAGCGGAAAAGGGATTGAGGTGGATCCGGCCAAAGTGAAAGCGATACAGGAAATGCCTGAGCCAAGAACAGAGAAACAAGTTCGTGGTTTCTTAGGGAGGTTGAACTACATTGCGAGGTTCATCTCTCACCTAACAACCACGTGTGAGCCAATATTCAAATTGTTAAGAAAAGATCAGGGTATTAGGTGGAATGATGATTGTCAAAGGGCTTTTGAGAAAATAAAAGAGTATTTGCAGAATCCTCCTATCCTTATGCCTCCAGTCCCAGGGAGACCGCTTGAAGGTGAGAAAAACAAGAAAGGGGGGTTTGAATTGTTTGAAAAATAAGCGCTTTTGCAATAATGAAAATCACACAATGATTTTATACTGGTTCGCTTATAACACAAAGCTACTCCAGTCCACCCGGCCAAGGTGATTTCGCCTTCAACAAGGACTTAATCCACTAATCTTGAAAGATTACAAACAACCCCTAAGAGAGAAGAAAATCTCTTAGTCCTCTCAAGTCTACAGACTACAAAGAGTCACTTGAGGAAATCAAATAAAAATAGATACAAGATGTGTAATCTAGAGTGCTTCTAAGAAAGCAAATATTACAAACTTAAGAACAAATTTTTCACTTGATAAGCAACAGCTTAGTGAAAATCTTTGAAGAACAAAGATGTTTTTCTTGAGCGTGATATAATTTCAGTATAGTTTTGGCTAGTGATTTCTTTTGTATACTGAATGAGATTTCTTCTCTTATTTATAGGAGTTGAAGTAGAGTTGAAGTAGCGTTGAGTCTGTTGGATATTGAGATGTAGTTACGCCATTCCATTAATAGCTTCTGCAGTAGACTTTTTCACTTAGAAGTGACTACTTACCACAATTAGTATCTTCTCTCTTGGAAGTGGAGATTAACGTCTCTTTCTAATTGAGGAAATCCATTTGCAGAACTTTAACTTGGCTTAAACGTTACTTCATCATGATTAACAATTCTGATTAGAGTCTTTGTGTATCTGGAGAAACTTGCTTCTGATGTTATCTCTTGAAAGTTCAGATGGCGCTGATAACTTCAGAATTTCCAGAAGGCATTTGTTCAGAGTCAGAGCTTCTAGACTTTACTTCATGTTCAGATGCTTCTGATACTTGCAGTTTTGTCCAGAGTCAGAGCTTCTTGAATGAGATTCCTCTTTAGATGCTTCTGATACTTGAGATTTTGCATCTGATCTTGTTTTGCATCTGATGACATCATCAGATTTGTTTCTTCTTTCTTTAGAACCCTGCACACTTAGAAACTTTTCGTTAGGGTACCACTTTTGGTTTCATCCTTTGTTATCATCAAAATCATGGAATCTATTGTAGAACTATTTTTGTTCTTACAATCTCCCCCTTTTTGATGATGACAAAACAAATAAAATTATCAGATGAAACATGAAAAATATTAGATCAGATAGACAAAAGCTCCCCCTGAGTTAGTACTAGGGAGTTCAGAAGTTCTTACCAGAGCTTTCCAAGCAATAAGATTTCTGAAAACTTTCTGCAATTTCTTAATTTAATGTTAGAACTATTTAATCAGAGCTATTATTTAATCAGAGCTAATTTTATCAGAACTATTTCTACAATTGTTGCAGAATGCTTAAGGTTTTAGACATAGTTTTCATCAGAGCTATTTAATAATTTCTCCCCTTTTTGGCATAATCAAAAAGGCATAAAAAGAAAAAGAATAATAGAGAGAAAAACACTTCATTAAACAAAAGCACAAAGGCAAGCAGCAGTCAAAACATCAGATTCAAGAGAATATCAGAGCTAAAAAAGAAAAGACAGAAGCAAAAACACTAGGCAACCAAAATAAATCCTAAGTGCCTAAGGGTTTGGAGGAGGAGGAAGTCTCTGTAGTAGCATAGCAAACATATTCTGGAGGTTTTCATTCAGAGCGTCTTGCTTGTCCATCCTTGCCCGGAGCTCACTCTGATCTTGCTTGATCTCTTTCTGATCTTGCTTGATCTCCTTCAGAGTGTTAAGAATCAGAGGGATCGCAGAGGAAGACTCCCCCTGAATCAGAGCCTGCTGAGCTTCAGCTTCAGCGGCAGCTTGGGCTTCTGCATCTGCCTTAGCCTTGGCTTCAGCTTCCTGAATCCTTAGAAGTTCTGCTTCCTTTGCCAGGCGTTCTTCTTCCAACCTCTTAGCTTCTTCTTCAGCTTCCTTAGCCAACCTTTCTTCCTCTAATCTCTTGGCCTCAGCTTCTCTAGCCAGTCTCTCTTCCTCTAATCTTTTGGCCTCAGCTTCTCTAGCCAGTCTTTCTTGGAGTCTTTCCTCAGAGTCTCTGATGTAGCCATTTCTGACTTGTTCAGAGATACTCTTCAGCCTATAAGACTCAGAGGTCATCCAACTAATAACTCTGTTCCAGTGTGTCCTAACAGAATTAGGATCATCACTGACTTCAGAATTTTTAGCCAGAGACTTGATCTTCTGGACTGAGGATTCTGCAACCTGTATAATGGCCTCCTCAAGGGTAGGTGTGATAATTTTAGGTTCAGGTTCAGGTGAATGAGGTGGAGAGTTTTGAGGGCTGAGATTTAGAGGTTGAGGTTCAGTTTGATGAGGTTCAGATTCTGCTTGAAGTTCAGAATCTGCGTCTGGTTGAAGACTAGGGGATGAAGCATATAGTGGATTTAGGTCTAAAGGGTCAGAGTCTGGTCCAGGTACAGCGGGAATAAATGGTGGAGTGATATAAGGTTCAGATGGTTGAATCACAGGTGGTTGGGTTTCAGAGGGTGTGGTGGTTGTCTGTTGTGGTGGAAGTGAGGTTTGATTTTCAGAGGAGATGGTGGTTGTTTGTTGTGGAAGAGAAGTTCGGAGGGGAGAGGTTACTTCAGATTGTGTTTGAGTTTGTGGGGCGAAATTTTTAGCATAAATTTCAGCTATTGTTGGGGAGTTTGGGTCAGAGTGTTCTTGGTCAGAGGACTCTTGGTCAGAGGACTCTTGGTCAGAGGAAGGTGAATGGTAAGGGGGTGATTCATAATCAGAGGATGAGGAAGAGCTGTGGTGATATAGTTGATTAGGGTCAGAGGTTGTTGTAAAAGTACGAGCAATTTTTAGAACAGGTGGAGGTTGAGAGGTTCTGGTGATTGAAGGTGGTATTTCTGAGGTTGTAAATATGGGAGGTGTTGGGAGAGGAGTAGAAGAAGCCATTACAGGTACAGAAGTAACAGGAGGAATGGACTTACCAGAAGAGAAGTTTGCAGAGGAGCTGGAGATTTGGTTCCAGAGGTTTCTCCAAGTCTGGCTTTCTTTGCCTTCCTTGCTTCCTCAGCTATCTTCTTCTCAGAAAGGCCTCTTTTGTATCTGACCAAATCTTCTACAGAGTCCAGACAGTCTTCAAGGCGGAAATCAGAAATATCAATGCCTTCATCCAGACGATCCTGAAGGTAGATGGCAATGGCATCTCTGGGTTCATTCTTGAAGAACCTTTCAAGGCCATGAGGCATCTTCCTCTGATCCTTCAGAGCTTCCCAGGTCACATTCATAGTGGGCTTGACTCTGATGTCTTTGATGATTCCCATACTCCTCAGATTTTTGGCATTCAGAGGCTTTCCCACATCAATTGCCAGATCATCCATACATCTGGTCTTCTCCAGAGCATCTACCAGCCCATGCTCAATGAAGATGTCAGAGAGCAATCTTCCTAGAGGAATGTAGGATCTGGGCTTCATGTTATTCCTGGTTTCTCTGACTGAATCCCTCAGATATCTGAAGAGGAGAACAGGGAGGTTGATAGGAATACCCTTCTGAATACAGTAGAGGATGCATTTCTGATCAGCATTAATATAATCTGAAGAGTTGGAGGCTGGACGATGATGGATTGTTCCCAGGATAATCTTCAGCCAAACTCGGAGGTTCTGATGAAGCTCCTTGTTCTTAGAGGGGTTTCCTTCAACATTTGCTTTGAAGATTGTAGGGTTAATGACTTCTGTGATGCGCTTGGACCTTGGAGGAATGTTGTAAATCCTTTTACCTCCAGCTTTCTCCATATTCAGCAAAGAAGCAATAGACGCTTCTGTGATAATGATCTTCACTCCCAGAACAAAAGAAACAATGAACTCATCATCAGCATCTGCACATCTCCAGAATTCCTTCACCAGAAGAGGATAGATTGGACCATAAAGCCTGTTGAAGTAGGTTTCCCAACCTTGCTTGCGAAGATCTTCTGTTAAATCAACGCCATTTCTTCTCAAATTCTCAAAATCCACCAGCGATTCACACAGTACATCCAAACCTTCAAAGGGAGTTGAAAGATGAATGTGTTGTTCACGTTCCAAAATGTGAGGTTCTTTGTAAACTGGGGTCGTGGTAACGTCTACAACCATGGGTGTTTGAGTGTTTGAGGTTTGGGGTTAGAAGCGGCTTCCATTTGTTGGGAGAAGTTAAAAACTTCTTGCTCTTGAGGATTCATGACGAAGATTGATGAAGAAGATGAAGAACTGAGAAGGTTGCAGAGAAAACTTCGAGAGAGGGTTTAGGGTTTAAGAGTGAGTGAAGAGTGATAAGTGTGTGAAATGTGAGAAAAGTGTTTATATACTAAGGGTAAAAACACATGCAAAACGACACAAATACCAGCGTTAGACACAAAACTCAAAAAGGCACGCTTGGGGGGAAAAATTATTATAGCTAATAAATGAATGTCTAATCCCAACAGTAAGCACACTGCTCGAGGAGATTTCAAGCGTTCTGACCTTTGATTTCTTTTGACAGCTGTCTAGAAGTTCTAGGGTTAGACGCATGTTCCCCACGTGTTGATGTATCTGATCTTCAGGAATACCAAAGGATTTCTGAAGATTTCTAACTCAGATATCTTCTTAACTTGGTAGAAGTATCAGAGTCAGAGGCAGAAGTGTATTTGTTTTTATCAGATTCTCATTTTACATGTTCAAAGCCAAATTTTACTCAGGACAGTTTTTAATGTTCAGATTTTCTAAGATGAAAAGAAATCTATCTTCAGCTAGAGGCTTAGTAAAGATATCTGCCCATTGATGTTCTGAATCAATGAACTTCAGCGTTACTATTCCTTTCTGAACATAGTCTCTAATAAAATGATGTTTAATTTCTATGTGTTTGGCTCTGGAATGTAGAATAGGATTCTTACTTAAACAAATAGCAGCAGTATTATCACAAAAGATAGGAATGTTACTCTCAAATATCTGGAGATCTTCAAGCTGATGCTTCATCCAGAGCATCTGAGTTGTGCACAGTGATGCTGAGATCTATTCTGCTTCTGCAGTTGATAGAGCAATTGTTGACTGTCTTTTGCTAGCCCAGGAGATTAAGTTGTTTCCCAGAAGCTGGCAATTTCCAGATGTGCTTTTACGTTCTATTCTATCTCCTGCATAATCTGCATCACAATAACCAGAAAGCCTATACTCTGATGTTTTCTCATACATCAGGCCCAGGTTAGGAGTTCCTTTCAGATACTTAAGAATTCTCTTAACAGCTGTTAAATGAGATTCTCTAGGATCTGATTGGAATCTGGCACAAAGACAAACGCTAAAGAGAATATCAGGACGAGTAGCAGTCAGATAGAGAAGAGAGCCTATCATACCTCGATAGAGCTTCTGACAAACCTTGTTGCTTACCTCTTCCTTCTCCAGAATGCAAGTTGGGTGCATAGGAGTCTTTGCAGAATTGCATTCAGACATATCAAACTTCTTCAGAACGTCTTTAATGTACTTGCTTTGATGAATGTACGTGACTTCTGGAGTTTGATTGATTTGAATTCCCAGAAAGAACTTTAGTTCTTGCATTAGACTCATTTCAAATTCTGCCTGTATTAACTTAGAAAATTCTTGGCAAACAGAGATATTAGCAGAACCAAAAATAATGTCATCAACATAAATTTGGCATATCATGAGATCATTTTCATGATTTTTACAGAAGAGTGTAGAATCAACCTTCCCTCTGATAAAATTTTGTTCCAGAAGAAAATTACTTAAGCGTTCATACCAAGCTCTGGGAGCTTGTTTAAGTCCATATAAGGATTTCTTAAGTTTGAAAACATGTTCTGGAAAATTTGAGTTTTCAAAACCAGGAGGTTGATTAACATACACTTCTTCTGAAATATAACCATTTAGAAATGCACTCTTGACATCCATTTGGTATAATTTTATAGAGTGATTAATAGCAAATGATACAAGAAGACGAATAGACTCTAACCTTGCGACTGGAGCAAAAGTTTCATTATAATCAATACCTTCTTGTTGACTATAACCTTGAGCTACCAGTCGTGCTTTGTTTCTGACAACTTCTCCTTTCTCGTTCAGTTTGTTTCTGAAAACCATCTGGTTCCAATGACATGAGTGCCTCTGGGTTTAGGAACGAGATCCCAGACATCATTCTTGGAGAATTGATCTAACTCTTCTTGCATAGCTGCCACCCAATCATTATCTTGAAGAGCTTCATCACAGGACGTAGGCTCAATCAGAGACACTAGTCCCAGAGGAATATCTTCAGAAGTTCTGAAGGTAGATCTGGTTCTAACAGGTTCATCTTTGTTTCCCAAAATCAAATCTTCAGATACGTTGCTACGGCTCTTGACTTTCCTTGGAATTTCTGGAGATTTAATTTCTTCAGAGTCTGGAGTGACAGTTGCTTCTGGAGTTTTCTCAGATTCTACCAGAGTGATCTCTAAATCTGCAAACTTTTCAACTAGCTTTGACTTTTCAGGGTCAAGCTTATCATCAAATCTAACATGAATTGATTCCTCCACAATTTTGGTTTCTGTGTTGTATACTCTGTATCCTTTAGAGCGTTCTGAGTATCCTAACATAATACCTTTCTGTGCTTTGGAATCAAACTTGTTCAGATGTTCTTTAGTATTTAATATAAAACAAATGCATCCAAAAGGATGAAAATATGAAATGTTGGGTTTTCTTCCCTTACACAGTTCATAGGGAGTCTTTTCCAGAATAGGTCTAATAGAGATTCTATTCTGAATGTAACACGCTGTATTTACAGCTTCTGCCCAAAAGTGCTTTGCTACATTTGTTTCATTGATCATGGTTCTGGCCATTTCTTGGAGTGTCCTATTCTTCCTCTCTACAACTCCATTTTGTTGTGGAGTTCTAGGGCAGGAGAAATCATGGGATATTCCATTAGAATCAAATAGTTCTTCAAAATCTCTATTTTCAAATTCTCCACCATGATCACTTCTGATTCTAACAATTTTAGAGTCAAATTCTTTTTGCACTTTAGAACAGAAACTGGTGAATACAGAGTGAGACTCACTCTTGTGCTTTAGGAATTTTACCCATGTCCAGCGGCTGTAATCATCAACGATTACTAGTCCATACTTCTTTCCATTGACTGATGCTGTTTTCACAGGACCAAATAAGTCAATGTGAAGAAGCTCCAGAGGCTTGGAGGTAGAAACAACATTTTTCTTTTTAAAAGATGTTTTTGAAAACTTTCCTTTCTGACAAGCTTCACACAGAGCATCTGAAGAAAACTTCAGTTTAGGTAGGCCTCTGACTAACTCAAGTTTAGTTAGCTGAGAAAGTTTCCTCATGCTAATGTGGCCTAAGCGTCTATGCCATACCCATTGCTCTTCGTGAACTGACATTAAACATTTAACATTTTGATCTTTTAAATCAGAAAGATTTATTTTATAAATGTTGTTTTTCCTCTTGCCTGTGAAAAGGACAGACCCATCGTTCTGATTAATGGCTTTACACGTTTTTTGATTAAAGATTACATCATAACCGTTATCACTTAATTGACTTATGGATAACAAGTTATGCATTAATCCTTCTACATAAAGAACATCAGATATAGAGGGAAGAGTACCGTTACCAATAGTTCCGGAGCCTCTGATCCTTCCTTTCTGATCTCCTCCGAAGCCTACGAAGCCAGCGTCTTTAAGTTCCAGGCTTTGGAACATAGACTTTCTTCCCGTCATATGTCGCGAGCATCCAGAGTCCAGGTACCATGACTGGTGTCTGAACTTTGCTGCATAGGATATCTGCAACATAGATAATCTTATCTTTCGGTACCCAGAATCTCTTGGGTCCTTTTAGATTAGTTTTCCCAGAGTTTCTTACAACTTTGGGTCTTCTAGCATTCTTAATTTTTGTTCTTGTGTGTGTGTAATGATATGAAAAAGGAGATTTAAGCTGGTTACTGGTAGAAGTTTTATCAGAATCAGAATCATACCCAATTCCCCTTTTATTATTCTGACTTACTCCATAAATCATGGATGCCATAATACTCCTATCTATTCCACTCTTCAGAAACTTCTGAAAGGCTTCTTCATATTTATAAATAATTTCATTTGAAGTTTGTGGTGCTTGAGACAACGCTTCTTCTAATTTTAAGCTTTTTGTTTTAGCTCCATCTCTTTCTAACGTTAAAGATTTGATTGTATCTTCATGTGCTAGAATTGTTGTCTCAAGTTCACTACATTCTTCAGATTTTGCTTTAAGAAGGCCTTTAATGTTTTTAACTTTTTGTTTTAATTTCTGAAGAGAGGTAAGAGTTTCTGATAAACATGATTCTAAGTCAGATCTAGAAAGTTCAGAAAATACCTCTTCAGATTCTTCATCTGAGCTGCTGGATGTGGTAGCCATAAGAGCTACGTTGGCCTGTTCATCAGAGTCAGATTCTGATGATTCGGATTCACTATCGTCCCAGGTGGCCATTAATCCCTTCTTTGTTCTGAAGGTATTTTTCTTGAAGCTTTCTTTCTTAGAGTCATCTTTCTTCAGCTTGGGGCATTCATTTCTGTAATGACCTGTTTCTTTACATTCAAAACAGGTAATATCTTTATTAGGTTTACCTTTTGAAGTTGACTCTGATCTATCCCTTCTGGGTCTTGATCTTCTGAAGTTGTTGTTGTTCCTTCTTTTCCAGAGTTGCTTAACTCTTCTGGTTAGTAAGGACAGTTCTTCTTCATCATCAGAGTCTTCAGGTTCAGAGTCGTCAGTATCTGCAGTTTCTGCCTGGAGAGCTTTGGTTCTGTCTGACTTCCGTCTTTCAGATCTGGACTTCAGCGCCACTGACTTGTTTCTTTTATGAGGCTCATCCTCCTCTAGTTCTATCTCATGACTTCTGAGAGAGCTAACAAGTTCTTCAAGGCTGATGTTGTTCAGATCCTTTGATAACTTCAGAGCAGTAACCATTGGTCTCCATTTCTTTGGCAGACTTCTGACAATCTTCTTAACATGATCTGCAGTCGTATATCCCTTGTCTAGCACTTTAAGACCTGCAATAAGAGTTTGGAATCTGGAAAACATAGCTTCTATAGCTTCGTCATCTTCCATCTTGAAGGCTTCATATTTCTGGATCAACGCCAGAGCCTTCGTCTCCTTGACTTGGGAGTTTCCTTCATGGGTCATCTTCAGAGAGTCAAGTATATCTTTAGCCGTCTCTCTATTGGTGATCTTTTCGTATTCGTTGTATGATATAGCATTTAGAAGTATTGTTCTGGCCTTGTGATGATTTTTGAACTCACGTTTCTGATCTTCTGACATTTTGCTTCTGGGAATTTCAGCTCCATTTGAGACTGGAGGTTTGTATCCATCTGTGACAATGTCCCAGAGGTCAGCATCATAACCCAGAAAGAAACTTTCGATTCTGTCTTTCCAGTAATCAAATTTTTCTCCATCAAAAACAGGAGGTTTAGCATTGTAAGAATCTTTCTCATTTGAGTGGGCCATTTGTTTTTCTCGCACTGGATCTCTCTACACGGTTAAGTGTTTGATTTGAAAATCAATAACAGAGCCGGAGCTCTGATACCAATTGAAGGTGAGAAAAACAAGAAAGGGGGGTTTGAATTGTTTGAAAAATAAGCGCTTTTGCAATAATGAAAATCACACAATGATTTTATACTGGTTCGCTTATAACACAAAGCTACTCCAGTCCACCCGGCCAAGGTGATTTCGCCTTCAACAAGGACTTAATCCACTAATCTTGAAAGATTACAAACAACCCCTAAGAGAGAAGAAAATCTCTTAGTCCTCTCAAGTCTACAGACTACAAAGAGTCACTTGAGGAAATCAAATAAAAATAGATACAAGATGTGTAATCTAGAGTGCTTCTAAGAAAGCAAATATTACAAACTTAAGAACAAATTTTTCACTTGATAAGCAACAGCTTAGTGAAAATCTTTGAAGAACAAAGATGTTTTTCTTGAGCGTGATATAATTTCAGTATAGTTTTGGCTAGTGATTTCTTTTGTATACTGAATGAGATTTCTTCTCTTATTTATAGGAGTTGAAGTAGAGTTGAAGTAGCGTTGAGTCTGTTGGATATTGAGATGTAGTTACGCCATTCCATTAATAGCTTCTGCAGTAGACTTTTTCACTTAGAAGTGACTACTTACCACAATTAGTATCTTCTCTCTTGGAAGTGGAGATTAACGTCTCTTTCTAATTGAGGAAATCCATTTGCAGAACTTTAACTTGGCTTAAACGTTACTTCATCATGATTAACAATTCTGATTAGAGTCTTTGTGTATCTGGAGAAACTTGCTTCTGATGTTATCTCTTGAAAGTTCAGATGGCGCTGATAACTTCAGAATTTCCAGAAGGCATTTGTTCAGAGTCAGAGCTTCTAGACTTTACTTCATGTTCAGATGCTTCTGATACTTGCAGTTTTGTCCAGAGTCAGAGCTTCTTGAATGAGATTCCTCTTTAGATGCTTCTG
Source organism: Lathyrus oleraceus (assembly GCF_024323335.1). NCBI lineage: Eukaryota > Viridiplantae > Streptophyta > Magnoliopsida > Fabales > Fabaceae > Lathyrus > Lathyrus oleraceus. Next base: position 214,198,762 of record NC_066580.1, read on the forward strand.
ATACTTGAGATTTTGCATCTGATCTTGTTTTGCATCTGATGACATCATCAGATTTGTTTCTTCTTTCTTTAGAACCCTGCACACTTAGAAACTTTTCATTAGGGTACCACTTTTGGTTTCATCCTTTGTTATCATCAAAATCATGGAATCTATTGTATAACTATTTTTGTTCTTACACCGCTGATTATGTATTTGACAGTACTTGATAATTCCATGGGTTGTGTTCTCGGTCAACACGACGAGACAGGTAGGAAAGAGCATGCCATCTACTACCTGAGTAAAAAATTCACAGATTGCGAGTCGAGGTACTCAATGCTTGAAAAGACATGTTATGCACTTGCATGGGCTGCTAAGCGATTGAGACAATACATGCTGACTCACACAACCTTACTGATCTCCAAAATGGATCCAGTCAAGTATATATTTGAGAAGCCAGCTCTCACCAGAAGGGTTGCTCGTTGGCAAATGGTACTGACAGAGTACGACATCTAATATACGTCCCAGAAAGCCATCAAAGGGAGTATTCTGTCAGACTATCTTGCTCAACAGCCGATTGATGATTATGAGCCGATGAAGTTTGATTTTCCGGACGAAGACATCATGTTCCTCAAGATGAAAGACTGTGAAGAGCCATTTGTTGAGGAGGGACCTGATCCAGATGAAAAGTGGACTTTAATATTTGATGGGGCCGTCAATGCCAAAGGAAGTGGAATTGGTGTTGTCATTACCACACCGAAAGGTGCCCACATGCCTTTCACCGCTCGTCTGACTTTCGAGTGCACCAATAATGAAGCTGAGTATGAAGCATGTATCTTGGGTATCGAGAAAGCCATTGATTTGAGAATCAAGACTCTGGACATCTTCGGAGATTCAACTCTAGTGATCAATCAAGTGAATGGTGATTAGAACACCCTTCAGCCTAATCTGGTCCCCTACAGAGATTACACGAGAAGACTGTTGACTTTCTTCACAATAATAAAGCTGTATCATTTACCTCGTGATCAGAACCAGAGGGCAGATGCTCTTGCTACTCTATCCTCCATGATCAAGGTGACTCGGTGGAACTATGCTCCCAGGATCGATGTTATGCACCTTGATAGGGCCGCGTATGTGTTTGCTGCTAAACTGGTAGTTGATGACAAGCCCTGGTATCACGACATCAAGTGCTTTCTGAAGAATAAAGAGTACCCTGCAGGGCGATCCAGGAAAAAGTTAGGGATTAAGCGAATGACTGTGTTCTGAGTAGTTCTGAATCTCATCTCATGTCGATAACTGGAAACATTCGAAGGATTGGAAACAGTCCAATCACTTTTTTCAGAAAGCTGATTATCTGGAGGATCTTGAAGACGAGCAAGTCATAGCAGAATTGGAACCCGGTAGAAATCCATTTCACATTGTCGTTAGATTAATTTTTGTTTTTATCTTTTGTGCAATTACCTCTTTCAAGGGATTGCTTCCTGATGTAAATGCCTATTCAGAGGCCACGCAATCAATAAAATCATGTTATAAAGTATATCTCTGCGTTCATTTTCATTTTACTATTTTGTTTGCAAAACTGACGTCCAAATATTTGATAAACATTGCATCATGAAACATAAGAGCTTTACAGGTACATGCTTAATAAACATTTAAAATTGCTGTAAATTTTAAGTGCTTTGGATCGTCTATTCAGAACAGGTACACTCGGGGCATTTTCTTAAGGTTCCCAGCAGATGATCGCATATGTTTTTCTTCAACAGTTGGTATTTGGTATCTTATCCCTGCAAATTTGGTTCAAGCTTTGGATTCTTCAATCGCCAGCAGGTTCTCACTACTGTACTTCCCCAAGCTTTTGTTTCAGATTATACACTCCCCAGTAGAGTGGATAGTGTCAGACTGTATATCCCCAGCGGAGTTGACAGTGTCAGACTGTATCTTCGTAGAAGAAGCGGCTGCTCCTCAAAGTTCGATGCCAAATCGATGATCTCGATGCTAGATCCATAGTCTTTTTCCTTGAAGTAGAATCTCGGTACCATATCTATGTTTGCTTCCCCTGCTGAGTCGTCTCTCTCGCAGATTATGGTTGCCAGAACCACTGTCGCTTTCCTCAGCAGCAAATTTTTAGTACCATTCTCTCCCCAGGCAGAGTCTCAGTATTTTGTTATTGCCAGAACACCGCGTGGTAGGTCATTTCCCCACAGAGTTCATTGTGTTGTGTATCTCCAACATCATTGCCAGGGTCCAGAAGATTGTGATCATCTCCCCATCAGAATTCCTTGCCTCGGCTTGGCGTTCTATCTAACCTGGCATTTCGCATCCCTGCATGTAGAATCATATCGCATTGCATCCTCCCAAATCGTGTAGCATTTCCATTTTCATGGAGCATTACGCCATTGAAAAATTCAAACATACGCATGTAAAGCATAGGACATTCCCGGCATCCCAAGTGATAAGCCAGAAGTTTGTTTCCAGTACTCAGACTGAACGTTGTTCATGACTTATTATTCCCAGCAGGGGTCGTTGGCCCACGCGCCACCTCAATTATCATCTTCCCTATTTCTGCCGATGCTGATACGCATGAAAGTTTCCGACGTTCAGGTCGATGCAACTTGTGGCATTCAGGCCAGTTCCCGGTATTCAGACCGAAGTGGCATCCAGGCCAGTTTTCCGATGTTCAGATCGAAGAAGTTTCCGACGTTCAGGTCGACACAGCTTGTGGCATTCAGGCCAGTTTCCGGTATTTAGACCGAAGTGGCATTCAGGCCAATTTCCGGTATTCAGACTGAAGTGGCATTCAGGTCAGTTTTCCGATGTTCAAATCAAAGAAGTTACTGACGTTCAGGTCGACGCAACTTGTGGCATTCATGCCAGTTTTCCGGTATTCAGACCGAAGTGGCGCTCAAGCTAGTTTCCCGGTGTTCAGACCGATGTTCAATAATCTAGTATCTTCCGATGCTCAGATCGAAGTCATTTCTAATATTCAGATTGATGAGCGGCATTCAGGCCATGGTTATTTCTGTGTTACCATTTATTTTGGTATTCAGGCTAACATTCCTTTTTCAGTGTTCAGACCGACTCTCACCATACCAGACAGATTCTTTTTTCAAGACCACCCTCTTTGCCGATCCTGACAGGCATTATTACATTATTATTTCACTTTCCTACTTCAGTGTAAATTTCCGGGCTTTTATTGTATTCAATCCCTTGATACCTCGAAACTACGAAAGTCGTTGCTATCTTCATTTCGGGTTTCAAGTTGATTGAATAGGGGCAGTTGTAATACCCCAAAGATTACCCTTCATTTTTCTTGGAAGCATGGGATTTTGTTTTATACTTCATTGGCATCATACTAGGTCATACTCATTGCATGCTGCATTAGTGACTTGGAAATCAGGTTTTGATTGATCACTCCTTAACATAAGGAGCCCACACAAAGCAAGATTGAGAATTGGACTTCATTCTCTAAGTATACAAGTCTCAAGGGTCTCCAGGTATCTTATTATGGTCCTCAGTTCATCAGAGAAGGATTCAGAACTATCAGAGTGTTCATCTGGATTTAATCGGAAATTAGGGTTTCATGGCTACCTGCAACAGGAAATGTTTGGCTGGAAGTAGAGGAGCTCATCCATGTCATTATTATAGAGGCATCTTGGCCTAGGAAGATTCACAATTATCTCAGAAAGATCCATTGGCAATCAGTGCAATCGGTTCCTGATCAATTTTTCCCTAAACTAGGGTTTGGTATAAAATCAGTTTATTTCTGATTCTTTGGGTGAAACTCTTTTCCATGGCCCTCCATATGTCCACAAGGGTCTACATACAAAAAGTCAGCTCTTTATTTGAGCCAGAAATGCTTCAATTGATCATTGGAATCAGAAATCAGACAGTTTGGGAAAAGTCAACTATGGGGCCAGAAAAGTCAACTCCTGACATTTTGAGAGTGGAATCTCAAAACTCATGCCTATGGGAGCCTACGTGTGAAATTTTATCAAGGTTGGATCATGGATTCATCATTTAATCAGGAATTGGAAAAGTTACTTAATTTGGAAAGGGTTGACTTTCCATTTAGGGCAAGTTTTCATGATTGTTGCACTCACTTTAAGCCCAATTTCCATCAAGATAAAAGCTCCATTTGAAATTTTCTCCAACATGAAAGTTGTTCCTCTTGTTCCAAGCTTTCTAGAGATATAAAGTTTGCTCCATTTGGATCAAGATTGAGAAAGTTATGCTTAGTCAAAGTGAGACATATTTCTAAGTCTCAAAATCTTCAAGTTTTGTCAAGACTTCTTGGCCAGTTTTCTTGCATTTCAAGGCATTATTTGAAAATACTTTCTTCACAACACTTGTACCTTGCCATGTCCTCTTTCACATCCTTTTGGAATCATCTCATTTTGATCTATGGTTTGAGACATACATTCACCTAAAGTTGGCATCATGACTTGATTTTCTAGGCAGCATTTAGGCCAAACTGGCCCAACAATTTTGCAATGGTGAAACCTGATCTTGAGGGCCATTTTTCACCTTCTTCCATTCACCATTTCAACTTGTGCTCAACATGAAAGATGCTAAGCTCCATAATATCTTGCTACTGTTTGCATTATTTCATCATTTGGTGACTTGATCATCAAGTTACATGACCTCAAAGTCACCACCTTGGAACTTTTTCTTGCTTGCCAAACCAGCCATGTTGTGTGCTGCACGAACCAAGTCATGTTTGCTACCTCTTTTGGCCATGCATTGGATATCCATTCACTTAATTTTGGCCCAAAATAACAAACCCTCATGTGTCCACTCTTTCTACACCTCACTTTGCATTTTTATTCTTATGGATAACAATTGTTTCAAAGCCCATGAGAACATTTGTTTCACCCTATTTAAGAGATGCAAACCCTAAACCTAAAAAGAGCATTGGAATTTCGTGGCAAGCAAGGCAAAGTTTCATCACATAGCTTCCATTCTCTCCATAACCAAAGGGCAGTGGACCTAATCTCCACTAGGTAATCATCCTACTCTATCTTCCATGGCCATGTATTAATATACTTATGTTCATCACCATCATCATTACCATGCTCATCATTATTATCATTATTGTTCATCACCATTACCATGCTCATCATCATCATTAATGCCAATCATATTGCTTGTGTTCTTGTTATTGGGTTATGTTGAATTTTTTGCCCTAGCCCGTGTCCATGTTGACCTCTTGTGGTCAACTTTTCTCCATGATTAAGTCATTATTTTACTCAAACAAGGATACCATGATGATCTACACATTTTATACTTGAACTTTGGTTTTTATTTCGCGTCATTTGGTGCCCTATAACATGCGTATTCTTGAGTGGAAGTTTGAGAAAATCCATTGGTTTTTCATGTTTTTCTGCATGCATGGCTAGGGTTTTTTGGTTTGTGAAGAAGATGATTATGTGGCGCTGCATGAGCCCTTGGATCCTTGGCTTGTGTTTTAATCTGGGTTGTCCATTCCTTTTTTGTCTTCTAGTCACTTAAGTGAAGTTGCCCAATTAATGTTATGTCCACATGATTTTTTAAATTAAAATGTTATTTAATCATGTCACGCCTGACTTAAGTTGTTTATGGACCTTGGGCCTTCGCGTTTGCTTTTCACACCCCCACACTTCATGGCCCATTAGCACTAACATACTCTCTTTCCATTTTCCTTCTTTATTTCCATTTATTTTCTGTTATGTTTTTAATTATTTAAAATATTTTCTTTTACCATAAAATTACCCAAAAATATTTTTCACTTTTATTAATGTCTTATTTAATTTTATTTAATTTTTATTTTCGTATTTATTTAATATTAGTATTTTATTTTAATTATTTATTCTAAAGGGTCCATTTTAACACACATTTTTTCTTGATTTTATTTTTATGTCTTAAAATTCTTTTTAGCTTTTGCTTTTTGGGATGAAGGTTGACCACTGTTTCATGGTCAACCCGACCTTTTCTTGGAATTTTATTTCCCATTTTCAATTTATTTTGGATTTATTTTTGACCTTGTCTTGTTGGTTGACTTTTGGTTTGACCTTTGTTTTGTTTAATTCATACACCAATTTTCATTATTTTTGAAATCTTTTTGGGGGATGATGATGTCCTGACCCCACCTAACTTAGTTTAATTTTTCATAATTTTCTTGATTAATTTGCTATTTATTTGATATTTTTTAAGTTGACTTGAATTTTCAGTTGACTTTCTTATGATCGATGTTTAACTTAGGGATTACTTATGGCAATTGAAGAGATCTTTTGATCCTCCCTTGTTCATCTCATATGCCATGTATTAGAGGCCTTTCATCTTGATTTTATTTGGTCCTTACCTCATTTCCTGATTAAATTATTCAGTGAACCCTTTTGTGCATTTCTTTTCATCTGTCCGATTCATTTATTAGCTGTTATGCTTGTATCTTTCATCCATGCTTCTATTGTTTGATTGTTTAACATGTTCATACTTCCCATACCTTGTTTAATGCTCTATTATTCCATTATTTGATTCTTTGACTTGATTATACACCTGCTTACTTATCTATTGTTTGATAATTGTTGCCTACTTGTATGATGTATGAGGCATATATTCTTATTATTTGGTTTCCATGAACCATCCCCATTCATAACAAATGTACCCCTCTCCCATGAAGTGTATAATATTTATTCTTTCATTCTTTATTCACCTGTTAATACAAGAATTAAAACGAACATTCGATAACCATTTCAAAACAAGATCAAAAGCTCGATCTAACGTCGAGTAATCATTTTCAAAACTTAACAGAACCAGCACGTATTCATCCATCCTTTTGTAAGTCGATTGCTTCATGCATCGCCATTTCTCTTGTAAGTCGATTGCTTCAGGCATCTCCATCTACCTGTAAGTCGATTGCTTCATGCATCGCCATCTACCCTTATCCGTGGCTCCTCTCCTTGCTCCATTCGTCGACTCTTGTTCCGTTTAGGTAGCACCCATTAGGTAGAACCCTTTGTATGATAACATAGGTAGAATTCCCTTATTCTTTGCATGCTAACATTAGGTAGATGTTCCCCTTTATAAATCCTAACACATAGGTCCACATTTGCATGACAACTCTAGGGCAGAGCTTCCCCATTTTTAGACCTTCTGTGCGTCTCCGATCTTATGGCATGTCAATCCATTCTATTGCAAAGAGGTAACTGCCTAAGACTCGATTCAGCGAGCTGCGACACCTACTGCTAGGACGTTGAACACATTGCCCACTTTCCTTTGACACAGCTGGTGTCCTCTTTTATAAGTCCATGTTCAGATGGCAATCCTTAACCCCTAGTAAGGCGAACTACGACAACTCTGATTCTCATGTTCAGATGAGATACGTAGGCACGAGATGCGATGTCTTGCCGAGTTTTTTTACTGACGACTAACAACTAATCCTTGTTTGCTTTCGCCCTTGTTGCGATTCTTTTCTCTCGCCCTCGTTGTGATCGAGACCTTCCCTTTCTCTTGCCCTAGTTGCAATCGAGACCTTTGTTCCCGTAGTTAGTTGAACTATGTTTTGCTCTGATTGTCATTCCAGATGAGATACGTAGGCATAAGACGCGATGTCTTAGCGAGAACACTTCTCTTTAACCCATAGGTAGCCAAGCTACGAAGACTCTCATTCTCATGTTCAGATGAGATACGTAGGCAGTGGATGCGATATCCTTGCGAGTCATTTTCTTTTGACCTCCTTTTAGTAAATAGTACCTTACATAAACATACACCCTTTAGACTAGAACAACAAGAGTGGATCCCATAGAGTACTACGGATGCGTAGGGGTGCTAATACCTTCCCTTCGCATAATCGACTCCCGAACCCAAGATTTGGTTGCGAGACCTTGTCTTTTCCTTTCTCTTCAGGTTTTCATCGATCGTTTCCTTTCCTTGCTTTGGAATAAATAACGAAGGGTGGCGACTCTTCTGTTTTCTCTTTTTTCGCCGGTTGTTTTTTCGCACCAGTTGCGACAAGTACACTCCACAAGTTGCAGTCTTTTTCACCTAATCTCTACCCGTATGATTTCTACTTAAGAACTCTTAGATATGAGATCCCGCTTACTCCCCCTCAATCACACCAGTGAGATTAAACAACAATTACTTATGAAAAGAAGACACTCTTCAAAGACACACACTTGATCTTACTTAGCAGCTTCAATCAAGTATACACACACTTGATCTTACTTAACAGCTTCAATCAAGTAGACACAACTCATGCTTAAAAGCTTTGAGTGACAAATTACAACTCACAAATCAGACCAATTCAATCATCTATGGATGAATTGAATGGCTTACAAGTCACACGACCACACAAGACACAAACCCTTATTTTCTCTCAATATTTCGCTATGTATTTCTTGTGTATCAAATCAGGTTTTCCATGTCCTTTTTAAAGAAGCTTTCAGCTGGGCTTGGACATCTTAAAACCCTAAAACTATTTTCCATTCAAATCTTCTCATGACAGCTCATTAGATCTCTTTGGAAAATAAGTAAATCTGGTTGTAATTAATGATTGGATGCGTTTGTAAATCAGATCTTTAATCATACATAGATTGCCATTAAAAGCGCAATCACATAACACATAATGTAACACCCCGTTTTCTACCCCAAATTACCTACATATAATCAAAGTAAATAAGCACGCATATAAAAAAAAGGGCGTCACATCGACGTTCTCAAAAACTAAAAGCTTTCAAAAATCAACATCATTCATCATCAACATACAATACACCTGGTCATTTAAAATAACACATTTCAATTATCATGAATATTTAAGAATATGCGTTCGCAGCGAAAAATAATGAATACTCATGCATTTCATAAAATGATCCATGTCCCATACCATGACCATCCCTCAATAATCTCCTAAAGATAAAATAAAACCATATCCAGAATATTTGGCACGATGGCCTCTCCAACAACAATTGCAATCAAACATGTTCATAAGTAATAACATAATGCATATCCAAATAAGATATGAGTTCAATACTAACAATCTACCCCGTGTTACATGACCAGAGCATTGACTCATTACCTAGTCTTCAAACTAAAATACGAAAACTCTCTGGCTAATCTCGAGTGAGCTACCGTCAACTTACTTCAGCAATACTACTCCGGAGTAGCTGCACGATGCCGTGTAAAGCATCATTCCAACAGAAGGGTGAGAATTCAAATCATTATGAAGAAGTATAATAAAGCACAATGATTAAATCAACAATTAAAGGAATTCATCACACTTCATATAACCATGTAAATAATATTAACCAACATTTATTTCACATGTTTCAAGCACACACAAAAACTCAAGAAGTATAATATTCAAATCCAATATTATATTCCCAAAAATACACATAACTACAATTATAACATAATCATATACTTTGCCAAGTTATGTATCCAAACATCATCAAATTCAATTACCATATCTCATACACGCATCACAATCACAATAATACATACACTCAATTATCACATAACTCTAATGTGACTCAATGCAAGACATGTGACTCTATGCATGTGGTACCTCAATGTGGACCCAACGTTTAACCGCTTTCCGATTCAATATCTAGAATCCAAGCCACGCTTCCGATTCGGACAAGATCAAAGCCACTACGTCTATTTCCAATTAAGGATCAACGTCTACTACGCCTATTTCCAATTAAGGATCAACGTATGCTACGCCTATTTCCATTCAAGGATCAACGTCTACTACGCCTATTTCCAATTAAGGATCAACATATGCTACCATGTGAACCCACAATTTCACCGCTTCCACCATGAAGCCAACCATGCCATGAATGAATGTACAAATACCAACACATATGCAATTAAGATCATCTCTACCATCTTAACATTCCACATATCACCATAATTCAACTCTATGAATTATCCACCAATGGTACATATACACATTCATAACAATATGTCATTCCCAAATATAGGCTAATTATCAAGTACTCACACTAGATCTCATTGCAAATGAATACAACTTTTTAAAATCTCAATTTTTCATTTTTTTTCAATAGTGGTAACCGGTTAACGCTCGGTGGGTAACCGGTTAACGCTCGGTGAGTAACCGGTTAACGCTAGGTGCGTAACCGGTTAACATAAAACAGAATCAACTTCCTGCGCAGATTTTCAAGAAAGTAACCGGTTAACGCTCGGTGGGTAACCGGTTAACACAAAAACAGAATGCAGAATTTTCTGCGTTTTTCATCGTTGGAGGATTTTTGGACCTCCGATTTTGATTCCGTAAAAAGCCAAACATTCAGAAAATTATGACTCATATAGTACTCTAAGTATATAACATTGATTTACAGTTTTAACACAATCAAATCACCACAAATCGAGAATATTCATCAAGACCTAACAATTCCAAAACCATGCAATTTTGGGATTTCAACCTAAACATATTTCTACCCATTGCCCCAATTATACTAACCCATAATAATAAGGATTCTCCCCCTTACCTCTTCAATTTTCTGGAAACCCTAGCTCCTCTCTTGTTCTTCCCCTCTTCTCCTTACTTTTCCTCTTCTCTTTCTCTATTGTTGTTAAATGATCAAATGAATCCTAATTCTCACTCTCCTCACCTCTTATATACTAGTATTACATTTGGGCTTAAGGAATGATACCTCTAATTTAATTAATAGGCCCAATAAGACCTAATATTTAAATATCTCTAATTAGTTCAATTAAATTAAACTAACACAATATGCACACCAAGTTAATTAATTCAATTATTCATTATATCTCATATCAACTAAATAATTAATTAACACACCAAATTAATTAATATAATCAATTATTACTACCTAACAACCAATTAATTAATTAACACTCCAAATAAATAAAATATAATATAGTAATAATAGTATAAGAAATTATTACTAAAATTGGGTTGTTACAACTCTCCCCCACTTAAAAGATTTTCGTCCTCGAAAATTTACCTCAAACGAACAACTCCGGATACGATTCCTTCATCTTATCCTCGAGTTCCCAAGTAATATTGCCATTGGCGACTCCTCCCCATATCACTTTCACCAAAGCAATCTCCTTACCGCGAAGCCTCTTCACTTCTCGATCTTCAATTCGCATAGGTGATGTATCAACAGTCAAATTATCCCGTACTTGAACATCATCTAATGGAACAACATGCGATGGATCCGCAATGTACCTCCTCAATTGAGACACATGGAACACATCATGAAGATTAGAAAGTGACGGTGGTAATGCAATTTGATATGCCACTTCACCTACCCTCTTGGAAATCTGATAAGGACCAATGAAACGCGGCGTCAACTTATGTGACTTCAACGCTCTACCAACACCCGTTATTGGCGTAACTCGAAGAAACACATGCTCATCTTTCTCAAACTCAAGAGCTTTCCTCCTCTTATCATGATAACTCTTTTGATGACTCTGAGAAGCCTTCATCTTCTCTTGAATCATCTAAATCTTATCCATAGTCTCTTGAATCAACTCGAGTCCAACCACAACACTCTCTCCCGATTCGTACCAACACAAAGGAAATCTACGCCTTTTACCATAAAGAGCCTCAAAAGGTGCCATTTCAATACTCGAATGAAAACTGTTGTTATATGTAAACTCGATCAAAGGCAAGAAATTATCCCAATTTCCTCCTTGTTCCAAGACACAAGACCTCAAAAGATCTTCAAGTGACTGAATAGTCCTCTCTGTTTGACCATCAGTTTGCAGATGATATGTCGAACTCAAACGCAACTTCGTACCCAAAGCACTTTGCAAACCTTCCCAAAATCTCGAAGTGAACCTCGGATCTCTATCCTAAACAATGCTCGACGGAATACCATGCAAACACACAATCCTTTCGATGTACAACTTAGCAAGTCTCTTTATCGAATAATCCATCCTCATCGGAATAAAATGAGCATATTTCGTCAACCTATCCACAACGACCCAAATCGCCTCACAATTACTCAATGTCCTCGGCAAGCCCGAAACAAAATCCATAGAGATACTATCCCACTTCCACTCAGGAATAGATAACGGTTGCATCAAACCATACGACTTTTGATGTTCAATCTTTGACTTTTAACAAGTCAAACATGAATACACAAATTCCGCTACATCCTTCTTCATACCTTGCCACCAAAACATCTTTCTCAAGTCTTGATACATTTTAGTAGCACCAGGATGAATACTCAGACCACTTCTATGTCCTTCCTCGAGAATCCTCTTTCTCAAATCCGCAACATCCGGAACACAAACTCGATCACGACACCTCATGATACCATTCTCATCAATTCGAAAGTCACCACCTTTATCTTGATTAATCAATGTCATAACATCGACTAATTTCAAATCTGACTTCTGACCTTCTCTAATCTCGTCAAGAATGCCACACGTAAGCTTTAACATACCAAGTTTAACACACGAATGCGTCGCTTCACAAACCAAACTGAAATCTCTAAATTGCTCCAACAATTCAAACTCTCGAATCATCAACATAGACAAGTGCAATGACTTCCTACTCAATGCATCAGCTACAACATTCGCCTTCCTGGATGATAATTCAAACCAAAATCATAGTCTTTCAAGAATTCCAACCATCTCCTTTGCCTCATATTCAATTCTTTCTGCTCGAACAAGTACTTCAAACTCTTGTGATCACTAAACACATCAAACCTCGATCCAAATAAATAATGTCTCCAAAGCTTCAACACAAACACAACGACGGCCAACTCTAAATCATGCGTCGGAAAATTCCTCTCATTGTAGCGGGGTATTCGTTACCTTTAGAGATATTGACTAAATCTAAGGTAAATCATACAAGTCGAGTCGCCACCGCACTTCTATTTATCCAAAGGAATGGTTAGAAAGCGAACAAAAACCTAAAAGTTTTATCGAATCAAAAACTAGTAAAAATGTCAAAGATCTAGGTAAGGGGGTTGGTTATGCAATGGGAAGGTGTTAGGCACCCAAAGCATCCTAGGTACTCCTAGGGAGCCCTTTTTACATTTGTTGCAAAGGTTGTGGTTTTTTTTTGAAAATTTATTTGTGCAAACATGATTGAAGGGATGAGAAAAGCGTGTATGTTTATCTAATGTACTACTTACTAAAAGAAGGGTCAAAAGAAAATGACTCGCACGGACGTCGCATCCACTGCATACGTATCTCATCTGAATCTGAGAATCAGAGTCTTCGTAGCTCGGCTACCTATGGGTTAAAGAGGAGTGTGCTCGCTAAGACATCGCGTCTTATGCCTACGTATCTCATCTAGGATGAAAATCAGAGCAAAACGTAGTTCGACCACCTATGGGGTAAGGGTTATGTTTTGGGGTGAACGACGTTACTACACAATCTACCGGATGCTCGACCTTTGGAGGCTTACTCGCCTGTAGTAGAAGGAGATAACGTGTTCTTAGGAGAAGAAAAATCAATGAGTTTGGGGTGTTTAGGGATGCTCATGCAAAAAGGCAGTCCTAGATGAAGGAACCGCGCTACCTTAAATGACATGCCACGAGAGGCTATACGAAACCTAAGAAATCGGTAACATGCGGGAAAAGTAAAAGGATCGAGAGATCTACCGTACGGATAAAGATTCGAAGTAACAACAATTAGATAAATAAGAAACCCAAAGACTCTTCCAAGCTAAACACCATCAAAGAAAGCGAGTTAGTACAGGTAATCGGAATAAACCTCCAGGTGGTATCCCACAAATAAAGTGGAACACCAGGCAAGCCATCTCTGCAAGAATCATATGAGCCCTTACAAAACAAAACTAAACAAACAGGTTAGAGAAACAAGATAGGGTAATCAAGAGTTGCCCCCAAATCAAAATGTAACCACATGAATCATGCCATTAAAATTAACAAAAAGCTCACAAAAAGCAACCAAGGGTAGGAGGCCTAAACCTCTTGTCAAACACATGCATCAAAAGGGTATCAAATTCACCCATAATACCTCATACATTCAGAGCATTCAAATTAGAAGCATAAAGTAATGGGAATAAGGCAAACCTGACAAGAGAGATCGAATGAAATTGAATTGCCCGGTTGGGTTTGCAAAGCAATCTGAGGGTTTATATGAGAGGGAATTGGTTCTTTGCCGATGAGTTCCCTTCAGTCTCTGGAGGTTGCTCTGAACTCTGTTAGCTCTTCTCTCACTATCTTTTTCCCAGCCAGGGTAATAGGAATTGAATGGCCTTTTGTTTCACTGAAACTCTGAATTTATAACCTGATTTTTGTGGACCTGTGGGCTCAAATGAGAGAGGCCCAAGTCCAAAAAATTTATGTTACATTTTATTTATTTATTTATTTATTTTTCGTTTTTTTTTGTTTTTTTTATTTTGTTTTTTTTAAACACGTGGGCTTCGCCTAGCGAACATGACAGTTCAAGAAATTCCTCTGAGCGTAGGTGATTCTGGTGGCTTTTCTTGGGACTCGTTAGGCGACCCATTCTGCTCGCCTAGCGAGCATGACATCTCATGAACAAACTTTTGCTCCTTCAAGATTAACGTTTTGACTGACGAATAGACCCCATTTGAACTTGTTGGAAGTATCTCAAGCCATTCCCTTGTGTTGACTGATCATCTAAATAGAACCCACAAAGTGTCTTGGATGATACTCAAGCTTCAAACAGAAGATGTTAGTGACACATTTTTGTGCTTTTGGTTAGTAAACAAAAGTAAGAGAAACAATGATGTATAATTCAAGCATGCTTGGTGATCTCAAACCAATCACGAGGAGTCCCACCCAAAGGCAAAGGGAACTAAGATACTAAAGATCCTTGAGGCAATGCAAATGCAATGTTATGATGCCATGAGGGATCTTAGAGTCAAAATTGGGGTCTTACAGATGCCCCTATTTAAGGTCATTCTAGCCGGAGAAGTGAAGGTTAAAATCTTCGTCTCGACGGGGTAGAATGGGCTTAAATAATAACAAAGAGACGAATTTTGGTCCCTAAGAGACCTCATGATGCAAATGTAGGTATGAAAAATGGTAGCACTCTTTGGAGATATGTGTCCACAAAAGCAAAGAAAATCAGAAGCCACTGATAATCCATATGAGCAATTCACTCCATGGGACCAAGACCCTGGGGACTCTCCTGGGGATAGAAAAGGGATAAAAATGCGCGAGCAGGTCACGACTCAAAGCGTGGGGAACAGAATTCCATAGGGAAAAGATCCAATGGAAAGACTCGAGCTGACTCGAAGATGCATGTATTGGGGAATATGCCAATACAGCAAAAAACTATCCACAGCGGATACTTCGGATAAAATTCGGATGAAAACGATCCACTAAGGGACTTCGCTGGGGATGTCCATAAGGACACTCCTGGGGAAGCAGCGGGACGAGGTATTACCGGTTACTGGGTAATAAGCTCAAAGAGACATGTGATCTGAACGCCAGGTATGAGAGTGAGAGATACAACATGCTCGGGAAGAGATGAATATCCAAGACCGGTATAAGGGTGAGAGATATCAAGACTTCAAAACGTCTGAGGAAAACCTAAAAGGTATACTTCAACTTAGGGATTCTGACTCCACAAGGGACAAAAAGTCATAATAGGGAGTAGAGAGGAAGGAACACCAGGGATACCGGTTATTGGGCATATAATAGGTGACCAACCAAGGCGTGAATTGGGGAATATTCCCGAAACACTCATCATCCAAAAGAGGGCTGAAAGGAAACTCGATTACAGGATGGATATTCGACTCCACAAAGGGGATACGAATCTTACTCAACTAGGGAAGAACAAAAGGCTTCAGACCCGAGAGTGCATGAGATATACTATCTATTACCGTCAGAACGTAGATAATATACTCGCATGGACGATTATCCACAACCGGTTACTGGGTTAATAAAGGATAAATCGACCGAAAAGAAAAGGCATCGGGATACCGAAACTAGGTATATAATGATGACCAATTCAGGGGAGAAACAATCGTTACCAACAACAACAAGGTAGACGAGAGATGACCCGCTGGGGATAAATTGCGTAATCAGGGCAATTATCCAAGCAGATGAGGGGATATCATCACCGAATATTGGATGAAGATAACTGTCACCAATTAAAGATGAGCAAAAATAGTTACTCTGCAAAAAGGGAAGAAATAGGGTTTACAACTACCGGTATGAGGGTAGAGAAACACAGACTCCGCCGGGGATAATAATTACTAATTATTGGGCAATTATTCATTTACCACGGGGAAACAGGAAAAGAGTCTCAAGAGACCAATCTAGGATCAAACTAGATAGGCACACCAAATCAAGACTTGTCCCGGTGAGGATATAACTCAATGGGGAAAAACATCCCAGTATATGTGTCGGGAAGGAACAAAAACAATCGACATCCACGAGGATATAACCCGGTGGGGAATATGGAAGAAAGGATAAACGCTTTCTGCTTATGGAGCTGACTCTATATGGAGAGATCATACACACACATCTGCTCGGGGAAGTATATCACCAAATAGCAGGAGACAGCAAACAATGATATATGGCAAAGAATGCAACATGAATATCTGAATGTTATAATTATGCATGAATATGCGTGGTTTATGCATGATGTATGCTGATAGACAGACATATCTAACACAACCAGGTCCAGGAATCAACCACCCGGTACTACATCTCAAGAGAAAGCCAAGTTCACCGGGGAGTATCCAATCTGCTGGGGATCAGAGATACCAGGAAGCAAAGAACTCTGCAAGGGATGAATCATCAATCATTCCAGCTGGGGACGAGAGTTATCACAGACAAGGTCCACCACACCAACAACTCTACTGGGGAATCTATCTGAGGAGATAAAGGATTTATCGGGATCAACCACCAAATACCGCTCTTGCCCAAAGAGATCCAAGCTGCTGAGGAAGAAAGATTGCTACTCTGCTGAAGGGAAGAGAGGTAACTCTCAACAAGCAATCCACTTGGTAGGATAAACCACAAGGGGTTCCGGAGGGAGGAGATATAGTCATGCCAAGAATATGGACAAAAATATTACCCTGTTGGGGATCGTACCACCCTTGGGAGAGCACTGAGGATCTCCTAAGTATCCTTTCGTCATTGTGAATGTTCACTTTGTTTAAAAACAAATTATAAAAAATTTGATCGTTTAAAACAATGATATTTTCTTAATCAAAACATGCAAAACATTTGTTGAATAGAAACAGATAAGAGTGCCAATAATTGGATAAAAGGCTCAAATTTATTTGATAGAATGGTAGTCTGCGAATGGAAAGACTCCATAGATCTTTACAAATTTGAAATTGGTGATATATATTGGAAAAGGGCTACATTGAACATAATGACCATTTCTCCACCAATTCTGAATCCGATGTATTTGAAGCTTTGGCTGATAATGAGCAAGGATCTCTGACGGACGACAGTTGTAGAACAAAGTCTTGTCAGGATGCAGTTACTTGCCAAATTCCTAATTTTTGCCTAGATTTCCCCAGGATGAGGTACTCAATCTAGCGGGATACATATATCATTATTATATATTTTTTATGTCTCTAACTTTTGCCTGGATCGCCCTTTCGGGTTTTCAATCCACCGAGACGCTCATTTTTGCCTAAGCCACCCTTTCGGGTTTTCAACTTAGCGAGCTATTTAGTTTTTATTTTTTTAGGCGAAGTATTTCTTGACTGCATCTGAATTCACAGGATGAGTGAAATCCTCCCCATCCATAGTTGTAAGTATCAAAGCACCGCCTGAAAAGGCTCTCTTAACAGCATACGGACCCTCATAGTTCGGAGTCCACTTGCCCCTGGAATCGGGCGCGAAAGACAAAACATTCTTGAGCACAAGGTCACCTTCTAGGAACACACGAGGCTTGACCTTCTTATCAAAAGCTTTCTTCATCCTGTGCTGATATAACTGACCGTGGCACATGGCAGTCAATCTCTTCTCTTCATTCAAATTCAGCTGGTCATAACGACTCTGAACCAATTCAGCATCAGTCAGCTTGGCTTCCATCAAGACTCTCATTGATGGGATCTCCACCTCTACAGGGAGTACAACCTCCGATCTTGACTTAGCAATCATATTGTCGACATATACCTCAATCTCCTTGTGCATCATATCATGAAACAAGGTAGTCATAGCTCGTTGATACGTGGCTCCGGCGTTCTTCAAACCGAAGGGCATCACTCGATAACAGAATGTTCCCCAAGGTGTGATGAATGTTGTCTTCTCCATATCCTCGGGTGCCATTTTAATCTGATTATATCCGGAAAATCCATCCATAAACGAGAAGAATTTGAATTTAGCTGTATTATCTACCAACATATCAATATATGGTAGAGGGAAATCATCTTTCGGACTAGCTTTATTCAAGTCTCTATAGTCCACACACATCCGGACTTTTCCATCTTTCTTAGGCACGGGCATAATATTGGCCACCCATTGAGGATATGTAGAAGTCATCAGAAACCCCGCATCGATTTGCTTCTGAACTTCCTCTTTGATCTTCATTGCCATATCAGGATGAGTTCTTCTGAGCTTCTGCTTCACATGCACGCACACAGGCTTTAAAGGTAGGAAATGTTGCACAATATCAATATCTAGACCAGGCATGTCTTCATATGAATAGGCAAAGATGTCAACATATTCTCGTAGCAACTTAATCAACCCCTTCTTAACAGATTCTTCCAGAAGTGCCCCAATCTTTACCTCTCGCACACAATCTTCAGACCCCAAGTTGACTGTTTCCAGATTCTCAAGATGCGGCTGAATGATCTTCTCTTCATGCTCAAGTAGCCGGGTGATCTCATCAGGAATCTCTTCAACATCATCTTCCTCTGCCTCAAATACAGGGAATTCAAAATTGGGAAATGGTGTTGGGTCATTATGTTCAATGGGTTTAGAAATCAACCTGCATAATGATTTTTGGATATGAAAAGCTTTAGAATTCAAACAAGGCAAATCATTATGCATATGAAAAGATTGATTTTATTTTATTTTTTAGCGTTTTATGTGATCACCAATTTCATGCAAAAACAAAAAGGGAAAATAAATGGGAAAAACAAACATTTAACATGAATTATTGAATGAAAATATCATTGTATTTATGCGCCATCAATGTCATCACTCCTCCTTTTGGCATGGGAGAAAGGGTTTTAAACAAAGTGATCATTACGTTGACTTATGGAAAACTGTTGGAATATCCACAGCGACCCGATTGTTGCAGACCCTTCCAGGGATGATGAAATT
Organism: Lathyrus oleraceus; assembly: GCF_024323335.1. Classification (NCBI taxonomy): domain Eukaryota; kingdom Viridiplantae; phylum Streptophyta; class Magnoliopsida; order Fabales; family Fabaceae; genus Lathyrus; species Lathyrus oleraceus. The sequence continues at coordinate 214,217,949 of NC_066580.1, forward strand.
GCCAGAATCCTTTGTATCTTCTTCTAAAACGGCAGCAGCCTCCTCATCTAGACCAGTGTGGATGAAACCTCCACTCTTGAATAACCCTTGCTTGTTGAAAGTACCAGAAGAAAAACCAATGCCATCTCGGGACTCGTTGTCTTCTAACTCAATCATTTTTCCTAAACCAGTGGTTGCACCACGCTCAATGGCCAACTTTGCATCTTTGTAGGAAGCAAATGAAGGAGTTCTCTTCTCAATAGGCTCAGCTATAGATAGAGCTAGGAAAGGAGTTCCAATTTCAACCTCAGCATCTATATAAGAGAAGGAAGACAAATGGCTAACCAGGAGAGCCCTCTCTCCCCCTACCACCACTAGCTTCTTGTTTTTCACGAATTTCAATTTCTGGTGTAGGGGGCACGTCACGGCGCCTGCCTCGTGAATCCATGGTTTGCCTAAGAGACAACTATACGATGGGTGAATGTCCATAACCTGGAAGGTAATCTGGAAATCACTTGGTCCGATCTTGACTGGGAGATCAACTTCCTCAATCACAGTTTTGCGAGACCCATCGAAAGCCTTCACAACTACTGCACTCTGCCTCATGGGAGGCCCTTGATATGATAATTTTGAGAGAGTGGACTTTGGCAATACGTTCAATGATGACCCAGTGTCCACCAGTACATTGGACATGGCGTCGTCTCTACAACCCATAGATATATGTAATGCCAAGTTATGGTCTCTTCCCTCCTCAGGGAGATCAGAGTCACAAAAACTCAGGTTGTTACAAGCAGTAATATTTGCAACAATGCTATCGAATTGCTCCAAAGTGACATCATGATCTACATATGCCACATCCAATACCTTCTGCAGTGCCTCTCTATGTGGTTCCGAATTCAGAAGCAATGATAACACCGATATTTTGGATGGCGTTTGTAGAAGCTGGTTTACAACATTGTACTCGCTTTTCTTGATGAGCCTCAACATCTCATCACAGTCTTCTTTCATATTGCCACTCGGGTCAACAGAAGTAGGAGGTTTTAGTACGGAGGAGGGCTTAACAGCAAGTGCCGGATTCGGAGAATTCACAATGTTCCCAATCGGGCGTTCAACAAAATCAGCATTAATTTGAGGCTTCAGCGGTGCTGAAAATACACGGCCACTACGGGGTCAAACTGCTAACATCGACAATATTCACAACAGAAGAAGAGGGCAAGGACACCTCTTTCCCATTCTCTACTGCTACGGCGTTGTAGCGATAGGGAACTGCCTTTTCAGAAGAGTAGGGCACAGGACCAGCAAGCTTAATGATCAGAGCGGGAGAAGCCTTCTGCTTGCTACCATTGTACTTGATGATAACAGGCTCGGGTATCCGGAACACTGGGGAAATCACGTTGACCTCAGGCTCATTTTCATCAACATTCCTGTTTTGAAGGATCTCAATGACTCCTTCGTCCAACATTTCCTAAACATCCTTGCGCACCTGGCAACAACCCAATCGGTTAACAGAGCAGACTCGGCATCTATCATGGTCATGCTCATAATGACTGTAGTCACACAACAAATGATGCATCTGGACCAGAGACTATTGAATATGACTGACATATTTGACCTTGTATTTTCCAGGGCAACCCTGGACCATGTTGACAGATTTCCCATGTTCGGGCAATGGGTTCTTCTTCACATTAGGGCCTACGTCCTCAAAACATAAAATACCACACCTCACAAGGTCTTGAACCTTGGTCTTCAAAGGGTAACAATTCTCCACGTCGTGGTCGGGAGCACCAGAATGGTAAACACAATGTAACACAGGCTTATACCACCACTGGGGGTTAGCAGGTATAGCCAGTGGGTCTCTCAGAGTAATCATCTTCCTTTCTATCAAAGAGGGATATAACTCTGCGTACGTCATAAGAATAGGATCGAAGGTGACCCTTTTCCTCTCGTAACTCGTGCTGGTTTGATTACTGTTTCGAGGCTGGTAGGCCTGCTGCTGCGGTCGGTGCTGTTGTTGCTGATATTACGGATGTGGTTGCTGATTGTTACTATGTTGCTGATACTGTTGATTGTCTTTGAAAATAGGTGCTATATGAGCCACCTGGTGCTGGTTACTGGCGGGACGCACAGTCTTCCTCCTCACAGAGGGTCTTCTTGGTTACTCATGGGAGGTCACAGCATGTGCCTCTCCATCTTTCTTCTTTGCAAACGCCCCATAACGTTTGGCAGAAGAGCCTTCTTCTCTTGTTAACCGTCCTTCACAGACCCCTTCTTCTAGACGCATCCCCATATTCACCATCTCGGTGAAGTCAGAAGGAGCGCTAGCAATCATCCGCTCATAATAAAAAGAACTTAAAGTCTTCAAAAAGATCTTAGTCATCTCTTTCTCTTCTAGCGGAGGCACGATATGTGCTGCCACCTCTCGGCACCTCTGGGCGTACTCCTTAAATGTTTCTTTATCCTTCAGGGACATGGCTCTCAATTGATCTCTATCGGGAGCCATATCCACATTGTACTTGTACTACTTGACGAAGGCTTCGTCGAGATCATTGAAGGATCAGATGTTCGCGCTGTCTAAACCCATGTACCAACGCAAAGCGGCACCGGACAGACTGTCCTGAAAGTAATGAATGAGTAGTTGGCTGAGAGGACAAGTATTTCCTTTGTACTTTTCAAAATCAGGGACCTTGAATTTCACAGGGATCTTCACATTTGGAACCAAGCAGAGTTCGGCAGCAGACTTGCCGAAAAGATCCTTCCCTCTGAGAGTTTTCAATTCCTTGCAAAGCTCAAGAAATTGATCGTTCATAGCATCCATCTTCTCATAAACATCTGGACCCTCAGACGGCTCAGAATGATAGATGGTGTCGTCTACCCTGGGCAAAGTATGCACGACAGGAGGAGAAACGGCAAGGACCGGGCTAGATGTCGGCAGAGAAGCAAAGGTAGGAACAGGACCCTCAGGCATGAAATTGGGAGGCATCCCCCATGGGAACCCGGTTGGCATGGTTGTTGGAACAGAGTGTGCACTGGCAGCAGGCACAGTAGAGGCGACAATATCGGAGATAACTGTCCTCTGGGGAGGAGTTGAAGGTGTCGGAGGAGACTGGCTCTAGGCAACCATGAGTGACTCCATTAGGGCAGTCAATCTGGCCACTTCCTCTTTCAGCTTGTGGTTCTCTTGCTCTAAGTGATCCATCAGTCTTGAAATGTTGGCTCTAGTGTAGTACCGGTGAGTCAGCTTGTCTTCAAAATAAATGAAGGACACAGAGTTAGACCACAGGGCAAGGGACCGGAAACACAACCTGCATATGCATATGATGCATGCAATGTTTGTGCATATGATTTGTTTTTTTATTTCAAAGGAACTTTAGAGTTTTATTTGCAAATTCTGGAAATATTAAGCATTTTATCACATATGGAAATATCTCATCAAATAATATCAGGGAAAAGAAGTGCAACATCGTCAATCATGTACAAGAGAAAAGGAAAATAATCGTCTTATGGATCCCTAGAAACAATCATCTAAAGCTCGGGACACAGGAAGATAAGATGCGCGAAGCCTCTTCACCTCCCTCTCGTAGGATGCCTCCCTATCGGCCTTCTCTTTGGCGAGTTGATCATACCTCCTCTTCCAGAACTTAGAAGACTGAGGAAGTAGAGAAGTCAATACATCATCAGGGTCATCAATAACCTGATGCTCAAGAAACTCAATCAACGCATCCTTCTTCTTAATCTGCTGAAGCAACTCTTCACGTTCACGGATCCAGGCACCTGAACGGTCTTCGTCTCTCAACTCCTCTACTCCTTGATTAGGGAGGGTTGAAGGCCCAGCCATAATCATAGGTGTAGGTCTCGGATACCCGTAAGGCATGAGATACTCAGACGCCCTCTTCCTAACAATGTAAGGCTCCAAAGCGATGCAATTCTTAGGACCCAACTCTTTCCTTCCTTTCCTATGAAACTTGCGCCAAGCGCGGACCATCCTAGCTTTCAAGCCTTGGGGATCTTTACCATCCTGAAAGAATACACCCTCTAACAGAATGTTATTGGGTTTATCCTTTAAGGGGAACCCAAGCTGCCGACGTGCCAAAACAGGATTGTAGTTAATCCCACCACATGTACCAAGAAGAGGTACATTGGAGAATTCGCCACAAGAGTCAATAATCTGCACACCATCATACACATGGTTATACCAAGAGATATCATCATTAGTGAGAGACATAAGTCTTGTGGACCACCGTAGACATTCCTTGTTCTCCTTGAAAGCGACCGTCTGAGGTAAGTGAGAAATAAACCACTTATACAACAGAGGCAAACAACACACAATGGCGCCACCAACCTTTGCGTTCCTCATATGCAAAGAGAAGTAGGTATCGCCCAACAGAGTCAGAACGGGATTAAGAGTAGAGAAGATCCTAATAGCGTTCACATCCACAAACTTGTCGATGTTGGGGAACAATACCAATCCATAGATGAGAAGTACAAATATGGCTTCAAAGGCATCCTCACTCATGGCATTCCCATATATAGTAGCTTGAGCAATGAGGAACTCAGAAGGGAGACCTTGAATTCCACCTTTGGTAGTCATATGAGCACCAACCAGAGATTCATCTGTGTGTAACATGTCATCTATCTCTTGAGAAGTAGGAATACTCTCAAAGCCACTGAACGACAACTGGTCTAGAATAGGTATACCCACAAGGTAAGCATACTCCTCAAGGGTAGGCAAAAGCTGGAAATCCGGAAACGTGAAGCAACGGTACAAGGGATCATAAAACTGCACCAATACACTCACCAATCCTTCATCCACTTGAGTAGTCAGAAGAGGAAGAAGCTTCCCAAAACGAGCCTTGAAACCCAAAGGATCTAATACATAGGATGTCAGATTCTTGAACTCTTTCAAATCTGGTTGCCTGAAGCTGTACTTCTTTGTATTCCTTCTTTGTCTTTCCATGTCTGAAAATTTTGCAAATAAACCCCTTAAGTTCCTTGAAAATTTTCTTATTTATTTTGATGATATGAATGCAAATGGGTGCATGAATGCATGAATGCAACAATCACACTCAAGGATCAAGCAAAGCACACCAAACAAAGGTCATGGGATGGATCATGTTATCCTTAATATCGATCATCCATTTTGGTGGATTATGGTTTACACTTTATCAACACCCAAGTTCCATTGATATTAAGGATTCATGAACGGATCAACCATGAATCAAGGGTTTGTTGTAAGTCACGAGCATGGAGTTAGGTTAAGAACCACCCAAAAGGGAGTGTACTAGGGTTTAAACCTGCCAAACATGTTCTACAAGAGGTTCCCATAATCATCATCCCATCTTTCGGATATTATTGGAGAAACGACTACTCGTATTCCGAAAATATTCTCAAGAGAGACTCTTATGAGTGTAGTATCGCGTAACAATCGTATCAAATCTTACACTTGAACGACTTTCGCACTACATCCTAAGAATAGGCCAAGATGGGTTTGGTAAACTAAGGTCCTTGGCTTCTAAGGTCTATATTGGAAAAAGTAATGTCTAACCACAACTACTTGTGTGACATTATTGATCCCAACATGACCTCCACCAAGTGAATGCGCTTGCAAGTCAACTTGCTAAGGAATAACTCCACACAAGTCAACAAGACTATGCCATTCTCCTATCCTAAGTGCACTCGAGTTCGGGTATAGAACTCATCTCACAAAGATCACCAAGCACACAAATAATTAATATTCAAGCAATTCAATCATTACATACAATACAGTAATCCCAAATTGCACAAAATATGTCATAAAACAATACAATATAATACAAAAAATATGAAAAGTAGGCAAAAAAAACTAGGATTTTCCTTTTCGGATAAATTCCCCAGCAGAGTCGCCACTTTTCTGTAGCGGGGTATTCGTTACCTTTAGAGATATTGATTAAGTCCAAGGTAAATCATACATGTCGAGTCGCCACCGCACTTCTATTTATCCAAAGGAATGGTTAGAAAGCGAACAAAAACCTAAAAGTTTTATCAAATCAAAAACTAGTTAAAATGTCAGAGATCTGGGTAAGGGGGTTGGTTATGCAATGGGAAGGTGTTAGGCACCCAAAGCATTCTAGGTACTCCTAAGGAGCCCTTTTCACATTTGTTGCAAAGGTTGTGGTTTTTTTTTTGAAAATTTATTTGTGCAAACATGATTGAAGGGATGAGAAAAGCGTGTATGTTTATCTAATGTACTACTTACTAAAAGAAGGGTCAAAAGAAAATGACTCGCACGGACATCGCATCCACTGCATACGTATCTCATCTGAATCTGAGAATCAGAGTCTTCGTAGCTCGGCTATCTATGGGTTAAAGAGGAGTGTGCTCGCTAAGACATCACGTCTTATGCCTACATATCTCATCTCGGATGAAAATCAGAGCAAAACGTAGTTCGACCACCTATGGGGTAAGGGTTGTGTTTTGGGGTGAACGATGTTACTATGCAATCTACCGGATGCTCGACCTTTGGAGGCTTACTCGCCTGTAGTAGAAGGAGATAACGTGTTCTTAGGAGAAGAAAAATCAATGAGTTTGGGGTGTTTAGGGATGCTCATGCAAAAAGGCAGTCCTAGATGAAGGAACCGCGCTACCTTAAATGACATGCCACGAGAGGCTATACGAAACCTAAGAAATCGGTAACATGCGAGAAAAGTAAAGGGATCGAGAGATCTACCATACGGATAAAGATCCGCAGTAACAGCAATTAGATAAATAAGAAACCCAAATACTCTTCCAAGCTAAACACCATCAAAGAAAGCGAGTCAGTACAGGTAATCGGAATAAACCTCCAGGTGGTATCCTACAAATAAAGTGGAACACCAGGCAAGCCATCTCTGCAAGAATCATATGAGCCCTCACAAAACAAAACTCAACAAACAGGTTAGGGAAACAAGATAGGGTAATCAAGAGTTGCCCCCAAATCAAAATGTAACCACATGAATCATGTCATTAAAATTCACAAAAAGCTCACAAAAAGCAACCAAGGGTAGGAGGTCTAAACCTCTTGTCAAACACATGCATCAAAAGGGTATCAAATTCACCCATAATACCTCATACATTCAGAGCATTCAAATTAGAAGCATAAAGTAATGGGAATAAGGTAAACCTGACTGGAGAGATCGAATGAAATTGAATTGCCCGGTTGGGTTTGCAAAGCAATCTGAGGGTTTATATGAGAGGGAATTGGTTATTTGCCGATGAGTTCCCTTCAGTCTCTGGAGGTTGCTCTGAACTCTGTTAGCTCTTCTCTCACTATCTTTTTCCCAGCTAGGGTAAAAGGAATAGAATGGTCTTTTGTTTCACTGAAACTCTGAGTTTATAACCTGATTTTTGTGGACCTGTGGGCTCAAATGAGAGAGGCCCAAGTCCAAAAATTTTCTATTATATTTTATTTATTTATTTATTTATTTATTTTCGTTTTTTTTATTTTTTTTTTTCATATTTTTTTTAAACACGTGGGCTTCGCCTAGCGAGCATGACAGTTCAAGAAATTCCTCTGAGCGTAAGTGATTCTGGTGGATTTTCTTGGGACTCGCTAGGCGACCCATTCTGCTCGCCTAGCAAGCATTACAGCTCATGAACAAACTTTTGCTCCTTCAAGATTAACGTTTTGACTGACGAATAGACCCCATTTGAACCTGTTGGAAGTATCTCAAGCCATTCCCTTGTGTTGACTGATCATCTAAATAGAACACACAAAGTGTCTTGGATGAGACTCAGGCTTCAAACAAAAGATGTTAGTGACACATTTTTGTGCTTTTGGTTAGTAAACAAAAGTAAGAGAAACAATGATGTATAATTCAAGCATGCTTGGTGATCTCAAACCAATCATGAGGAGTCCCACCCAAAGGCAAAGGGAACCAAGATACTAAAGATCCTTGAGGCAATGCAAATGCAATGTTATGATGCCATGAGGGATCTTAGGGTCAAAATTGGGGTCTTACACTCATGAACTTTAAGTTTCCTTAAAGCATAAGCTACCACTTGCCCTTTTTGCATCAGAACATCTCCCAAACCCAACAAAGAAGCATCACAATACACAACAAAAGTTTCTAACAGATTCGGTAAAATCAAAAATAGGAGTCGTAGTCAATCTTCTCTTAAGCTCTTGAAAATTCGCTTCACACTACGAAGTCCAAATGAAAGCTTAACCTTTCCTAGTCAACTGCGTCAATCGTAACGACAACTTAGAAAATCCTTCAATGAACTTCCTATAATAACTAGCCAAACCAAGAAAACTTCTAATCTCAGCCACAGACTTAGGAGCTTCCCACTGAGATACAACTTCAATCTTCGTAGGATCCACAGAAATACCACCACTCGAAATCACATGTCCAAGAAAACTTACTTCACTCAACCAAAACTCACATTTAGAGAGTTTAGCAAACAACTTCCTCTCTTTCAACACCGATAACATAACCTTCAAATGCTCGGCATGATCCTCTTTACTCTTGGAATAAATCAATATATCATAAATGAATACAACAACAAACTTATCCAGATAATCATGAAAAATTCTATTCATATACTCCATAAATACACCAGGTGCATTAGTCACACCAAAAGGCATCACGGAGTACTCGTAGTGACCATACCTTGTCCGAAAGGCGGTCTTTTGAATATCCTTAGCCTTTACACGAATCTGATGATACCCAGACCTCAAATCAATCTTGCTAAACACACAAGCTCCAACCAGCTGATCCATCAGATCCTCAATCCTCAGAAGTGGATACTTGTTCTTAATCGTCACTTTATTCAGTTGTCTATAGTCAACACATAATCTCATAGAACCTTCTTTCTTCTTGACCAACAGAACAGGTGCACCCCACGGCGACACACTAGGATGAATAAACCTCTTCTCGAGCAAGTCTTCAAGTTGACTCTTCAACTCTTTCAACTCAGAAGCAGACATTCGATAGGGAGCCATCAATACAGGACAAGTTCCAGGAACTAAATAAATTGAAAACTCAACCTCACGTTCCGGCGGTAAATCACTTATATCTTCCGGAAATACCTCCGCAAACTCACAAACTATTGACAATTCTTCAATCGTCCTCTTCTCACGAATATCCAAAGTTGCCAACAACATAAACAACTCGGCACCATCTTGCACCGATTCATCAACTTGCTTAGCAGACACAAACCAATCTTCCTTAGCACCAACCTCAGGAAAAATAATTGTCCTCTCAAAACAGTTGATATACACCCGATTAAATTCTAACCAATTCATACCCAAAATCACATCAAGTTGCTCTAAAGGAAGACAAACTAAATCAATTCTAAAATCTCTACCAAAGATACTCAACGGACACTTCAGACACACATAGGAAGTGGAAACAGAACCCATAGCAAGTGTATCAATAACCATACTTCTACGCATATCAGATAATATAAGATTCAGTCTCTTAGCACAATCCAAAGAAATGAAAGAGTGTGTTGCACCGGTATCAATAATGGCAGTCAAAGGTGTATCGTTAATAAAGCATGTACCTTGGATTAGCCTATCATCGGTAGTGGCCTCCGCACCAGACAATACAAACACCTTTCCCTTCGCCTGCTCCTTCTTTGGCTTATCACATTTGGTACTAATGTGACCTTTCTCACCACAATTGAAACAAGTCACGCTCGAACTAACTCCACAATTGTTTTCTCTGTGACCACTCTTGCCACAATTGAAACACGTCACAGAATCCTTACTACAATCAACAGCACGATGACCTTCAACGCCACATTTGAAACACTTAAGTAGAGTAGAAGATCCTACCCCACTTGGCTTCTTGCCAAAACCAGATTGTCTCCTCTTTTCATCATACGGTTTCCCACGATCTTGGTTTTTCCCCTTCAAACTCTTGTAGAAAGAAGCACTCTCCCTACTATCCTCATCATAAATCCGACTCTTGTTAACCAACTCCACAAAACGAGTAATCTGTTGGTAACCAATGGCCTTCTTGATGTCATGTCTCAAGCCATTCACAAACTTCAAACATTTTGATCTCTCAGCATTAGCAGTATTGTAATGAGGACAATACTTTATAAGCTCCTGAAATCTAGCAACATATTCAGCAACAATACCATTTCCTTGCTTCAATTCAAGGAACTCCACCTCTTTCTTCCCACGACAATCTTCTGGAAAATAGTTCTCCAAGAAGACATCACGGGAAAGAGCCCAAGTAACCTCAATGTTGTCTCCTTCAAACCTCTAAAGAGTGTTACTCCACCAATCTTCAGCTTCCTTCTCAAGCATATGAGTACCAAACTGCACTTTCTGAGCATCAGTACAGTTCATGACTCTGAAGATCTTCTCAATTGCCTTCAGCCAAGCTTGAGCTTTATCAGGTTCATGCTCAGCCTCAAAGACAGGAGGATTGTTCCGCTGGAATCTCCCCAAAGCACGGAACTCATCATCATCTCCATTTCGGTTACTAGCATTCGCTTGAGGGATCTGACCAATGGATTCAACCAACATCCTCAGCGCCTCAGCAATGGCATCGTCATTCCTGCCTGCAACCATCATCCTGAACAGCCCGAACAACGAGACAAACAATATCGATCGTGTCAGATACACAAATCAAATACAACGGGATTGGAAAACCCTAACGACTATTGACCAACTGGTCGACCATGCTCTGATACCACTAATGTAAAGAGATGTTGTCTAGGTGCACAGTTGCAACTTTGGTTGGGGACTTTTTAACAGCCTGCCTTTTAGCAGGAGAGATGTCTGGGACATCGTCTGCGACATCATCTTCAGAGTCAGAACTCTCTCTGACCTTCCTCTTCTTAACCTCAACTTTACTCCATGATTTGGAGGGTCCTACACCAGCAACCTTTTTACCTTTTCTTGGTGTCATCATTTCAGCCATAGTCTTCCCTTTTCTGGTTCTCAGTTTCTTTGCAACACTTGGTTTCACATGATGGACCAAGGTGTCATCTTCTTCCTTTGAACTCTCTTCCTCCAGATTAATAACATTCTCAGCAGTTTCATGAGAAACATCTGCTGGTTTTTTACTAGGCAAGGTTTTACCTAGAGAGCATAATCCCTTAGCAGCCACTTCTTTCTCTGATCTAGATAAATCATCATCTTTCTCAGTTTGGGGATCCACCTCAGGAGAGGGGTCCCTTCTAGACAGAGGGGTAGAAACACCCTTGACTGCATGCCCTTCGTTTAGGATCCTAGTTACTAGGTTCCTAATGGCACGATCTGTAAAGTGCATGTCATCCTTATGAAGAGGTTTATCAGGAATGTTACCTTGATTACTTCTAGCTGTGGAAGAAGGGCCAGGGACGTCGCCTGGAATAACAGAGAGGGGAATAACCTCCAAAATATCTTCATCTAGAAACTCCATGGAGGGAGTCCTTCCTTTGTGAGTGGGTTTTGATCCTGAGGATGAGGGATGTTGTGACATTTTGTTGAACTTTTGATAAAAAACTTTTTGCCCTAGCAGAGGTTGTCTGAGAAGTTGGATGAAGATGGAAATGGTTGTGTTGAGGTAGCGTGTGGAAATGGCATATATACTAGTTCCAATACTAGGTAATGATTTATCATAAATGTGGGACTTTCTTTTAAGTGGGCAGACAATATTTTTATTACCTTTTCCACTCCACTTTAATTGCTATAACTTCTCATGAATACAAATCCCCAATTTCCCTCTTAAACATTTAAACTTATTATCATCCAAAACCCTTGCAATTTTGTCAGCTAATTGCATTTCATGCTTTAGTGCTATGATTTTGTCTTCCACAAATTCTCTAATGAAGTGATGAAAAAAATCAATGTGCTCAGTCCAGCTGTGCTGAATAGGATTTTTGAACATAGTTGTAGCACTCAGGTTGTCATAGTACAATGTCATGACATCGTGTGTGACATTGTATTCAGTCAACATTGGTTTCAACCAACCCTATTGAGAACAGCTACTTCCAGCTGCTATATATTCAGCTTGATATATAGCACAAACACCATTTTCATCTTTCAAAGGAGCAGGTGTCCTTTCACTCTCCATCCCAATCTTCTTAACATTGTTCTTGGCACAATTTCTTTGAGATAGACACATAGACCCTTCTATCAGCTTGACTTGTAGCCCAGGTCCAACAAAGTTCTTTCCAACTTCAGACTGCATTTGACTAGCAACATGTTCTACCATCTGGGCTAACCTCCTACCAAACCCAATATTATCTATTTGAGCCACCATGAGCTTTTCTCCTAGAGGTTTCAGACAAAAATCTTTGAAGATTTCAACCACATCAGATTTCTTTTTGGTCCAGGTGTATCTGGAGAAGTCATCCACCACTGCATACTTCTTTCCACCAAGGCTTTCCACCTGCATGGGTCCCATCAAATCCATATGGAGGAGTTTCAAACCTTTGGAAGTGATGTCAAATCTGAGTTTCTGGTGTGAAATCCTTGTCTGACATTTCCCTTAGACTTTTCTTTCATCAATCTTCAATTTGGGAGTTCCTCAAGCAGATTTAATCATCTTCATCCCTTTTTCTTTGACTAAGGTACACTTTGAGGAATAACCAATTTGAGAGCTCCACATGTAACAATTATCTTTGGTCCTGACTCCCTTCATGATCACTTCACTTTCTTTGTTAGTATCAGACATTCAGTTTTAGTGAAGTTAACATTTAGACCTTGGTCACATAGTTGACTGATGCTTATTAGGTTTGCAGCCAAGCCCTTAACAAGTAGGACCTTGTCAAGTTCAGGAACTCCAGGGCAATCAAGCTTACCTATCCCCTTGATTTCACCCTTTGCTCCATCACCAAAGGTTACATAGCTTATGGCATGAGGATGAAGGCCAGTTAGCAGGTCTTTGTTTCCAGTCATGTGTCTGGAGCACCCACTGTCAAAATACCAATCTTCTTTGGCTTAAACTCTGAAGAAAGTGTGAGCTATTAGACTTGTAACATTAGTCTTAGGAACCCATTGCTTCTTGTTGACATGCTTGTGATGTTTGGGTCTTGGTTGATGATGAGTCTGATGATGAACAGGGCTAGGATAACCATACAACTTATAGCAGAAGGGCTTCAGGTGGCCAAATTTTCCACAATAATGGCATCTCCATCTTTGGTGTTTCCCTTTCTGTTGTCTTCCCTTCTGATGTTGTGACATATGATGTGACATCTCAGGTTTGCTTTTAATATGGCTGCACTTAGGTTTGGATTTAGGTTTGCAACCAGTGTAATTGCACTCAGGCTTAGATTCATTATACCCAATGCTAGATTTGTCTCCTGTTATTTGTCCAGTTTGGAGAATCTTGTCTAAGGAGTCAGATCCATTGTTTAACATTCTTACATACTTGGTCATCTCTTCCAATTTAGAATTCAAGACCATAGCTTCAGTTTTTAACTTGGAGATGGTTTCCACATGTTCTGCCTTCTCATTCTCGAGCTATACTATCACTTTCTTCTGGCTTTCAACTTGTTGACTTTCATCTAGCTTGGCATTCAGAACCACTGCTTCTGTTTTTAATTTGGAGATGGTTTCCAAGTGTTCTACCTTCTCATTCTCAAGTTGAGTTATTACCTTCTTCTGGCTTTCAACCTGTTTACACACCTCTGCACTTTTGTGACATAACTTTTTGTAGGTAGTGGCCAACTCTTCAAAGGTTACTTCATCATCACTTGAGTCTTCATCAGAACCCCATCTTCCAGTCAAGGTAGTCACCAGATTTGCAGATTCTTCTGTTTCACTCTCATCAGACCAAGTGGCAGCAAGACTCATCTTCTGTTTCTTGAGGTAGGTTCCGCATTCAGTTCTAATGTGTCCATACCCACCACATTTATGGCATTGTACTCCTTTTCCTTCTTTGGGCTTATCATCTAACCTTGTTCTTCTTCCAGCATTGTTGGATTTACTGATGTCAGATGAGATGTTCTTGACATTAGCCTTGGATCTTACATCCATCTTTTTCAACAGTCTGTTGAACTGTCTTCCCAGCATTGCTACATCATTTGCAAGATCTTCATCATCATCCAGACCATTTTCCTCCTCTGTGTTTGACATGAAGGCTATACTTTTGGTTTTCTTTTTAGATCCATCACACATTACCATCTCAAATGTTTGGAGAGAACCAATTAGCTCATCAACTCTCATATTGGAGATGTGTTGAGACTCTTCTATGGCTGTCACCTTCATAGCAAATCTCTTAGGGAGTGACCTGAGTATTTTTCTTACTAACTTTTCATCTGACATTTTCTCTCCCAGGGCTCCTGGGCATTAGCAATTTCAAGGATACTCATATGAAATTCATGAATATTTTCATCTTCTTTCATCCTTAAATTTTCAAACTTGGTGGTGAGCAGCTGTAGTCTAGACATCTTCACTCTAGAGGTGCCTTCATGAGTGGTTTTGAGAATGTCCCAAGCATCTTTAGCCACCTCATAGTTGTTTACCAATCTGAAGATATTCTTGTCTACTCCATTGAATATGGAATTCAATGCTTTAGAATTTCCAAGGGCTAGATCATCCTCCTCCTTGGACCATTGTTGTTCAGGCTTCTTATCAGTTGTGGCTTCTCCTTCCTTAGTAATTACTGGATTTTCCCAGCCTATTAACACAGCCTTCCAAGCCTTATTATCAAGAGATTTTAGAAAAGCTACCATTCCAGGTTTCTAATAGTCATAGTTAGATCCCTCCAAAATTGGTGGCCTGTGAACATATCCTCCATCTCTCTCCATAGTACTAGAAAGTATTGTCCCTAAATCTCACCCAGAACCAGAGCAGGATTCCTGCTCTGATACCAATTGAAATTCTGGTATCAGATATGAGATGTCGAAGGTAATGTCACGACACTAATATCTGAGTAAAACAAACAGGATCAAAATAAAGAATAGTAATGCAAGAGACACAAGCAATTGTTAACCCAGTTCGGTGCAACTCACCTACGTCTGGGGGCTACCAAGCCAAGAAGGAAATCCACTAAATAGAATCAGTTCAAAGACTCTCAGTACACTCCACAAGTTACAGTCTTTTTCACCTAATCTCTACCCGTATGATTTCTACCTAAGAACTCATAGATATGAGATCCCACTCGCTCCCCCTCAATCACACCAGTGATATTAAACAACAATTACTTATGAAAAGAAGACACTCTTCAAAGACACACACTTGATCTTACTTAGCAGCTTCAATCAAGTAGACACACACTTGATCTTACTTAACAGCTTCAATCAAGTAGACACACACTCATGCTTAAAAGCTTTGAGTGACAAATTACAACTCACAAATCAGACCAATTCAATCATCTATGGATGAATTGAATGGCTTACAACTCACACGACCACACAAGACACAAACCCTTATTTTCTCTCAATATTTCGATATGTATTTCTTGTGTATCAAATCAGGTTTTCCATGTCCTTTTTATAGAAGCTTTCAGCTGGGCTTGGACATCATAAAACCCTAAAACTATTTTCCATTTAAATCTTCTCATAACAATTGATTAGATCTCTTTGGAAAATAAGTAAATCTGGTTGTAATTAATGATTGAATGCGTTTGTAAATCAGATCTTCAATCATACATAGATTTCCATTAAAAGCGCAATCACATAACACATAACATTCACACTGAATGTTCTGTGTATAGATGTCATGACATCGGGTCTGACATCCTGGAACAATCCTGCATAATTCCATTTTAAATATCCAACAGGTACATAATATCAGATGTCATGACATCGTGTATGACATCCTGAAACAATCCTGCATAACTATGTTTTTAAACCACCAGCAGGTACAAGATATCTTATGTTAATACATCACATGCAACATCTTGTGAAGACCCTTTGTTTTACCAAAATTGCTGCCAACACTTAGAACCAACACTTCCTTTGGAAGATGTCTTGGTTCAAGGATTCATGCTTGTGACAAGTGGGTTGAGTGTTCTCCAAAGAATGACTTAAACAAAACAAAAGCAAAAGCAATACTAAATTCTAATCAACTAACAACTAACATTTAATTTCAAGCCATTTACTTTTATGCACTTTAATTTTGAGCCTTTATTCATTTGCCATTATGGATACCATTTAACTTGTTTACTTTAATGTCATTTTCACTTTTCTCATTTGAGCCATATCTTGTCATTATATTGCGTTTGTATATACTTGTTTATGTTTGTGATCTTTTGACCTTAATGTACATAATAACAACAAAAACCCTAAAAGACATTTTGTGTGGACTGTTGGTTTGCTCTGAGACTTTGGACTTAGAATTAGGCAACATTCCCTATGCAAAAGGACTTGGCCAATGCCAACTTTCATGGAACCAAGTGCTTGGGATTTGAATTTCATATGAAGCAAGCATTGTGATCCCATTTGAGTTCATCTGCTACATGGTCTTTTGGAGCTGCTACTTTGAACCTGTGCCTAGTGTCTATCTTTGAGTTCATCTGATGCATGGGAAATTATGATGAAGATCATGAAGTTGCTAAGCTTGGATGCGGCTATCTTTATTTGATGCCTTGCTCTTTATCTTGATATTTGTGTATTGATATTGCTTGATTCTAAAGTCCAAGGGAAATTTGGGTTTCTATATGACATCATTGTCTATTGGATTGCAACCCATTGGTCAGATCTTTTCAACTCTTAACTTTTAAATTTGTGCTTAGGATTAGTCTCTTCATCTCCTCCCTATTTCTTTAATTTTAAATCTCTCCCCCGTTAAAAATATTCTTTGATTGTGTTTGTTTTCTAAACTTAGACCATTTTGCAAATTAGAAACTTTGGCCTTATGCCATTGCATTTTTAAAACTCTTCTCTTAATCAAACTTGTAAATGAACCTAACTATACTTGACTTAAAATTTCAAAAGAAAAAAAGAACTAACACTCATTAAAAACTTTTTAGGCCTTTTGTGCCTTTGTTAAACTTTAATTTTTGTTAAAAGCAATCCACTCATTTTGAAATTTTCACCACGAACTACGAGGTTTTGATCCCTCATTTTATGTTGGTACGCAGGCACAAGTCTGAAGGTCTTGTCAAACACAAAAATATAATTAATGAATTCTTTTCTCATCCCTCTAATCTATTTATTGCAAACATCTTTTGTACAAAAATACATATGCACACAAAAAAGGGCTCCCTAGGAGTACCTAGGACATTTGGGGTGCCTAACACCTTCCCTCTGTGTAACCAACCACCTTACCTGTAATCTCTGGCATTTTATTAGTTTTGATTTGAAAACTTCTTATCTTTTGGGTTTTGTTCATACTTTTCCCTTTTCCCTTGGAAATAATAAAAGCGCGGTGGCGACTCTGGTTTAATTGATGTCTAGCTTATCCATAACTTGATGGTCATGAATTTACCGCTACGGTATCAACTCAGTAGAATGGTCTTAAATAAAAACATACAGAAACAAATTTTGGTCCCTAATATACCTCATGATGCATATGATATGAATTTTAAAATAATCTTTGTGGGGGCATATATTGCCACAAAGGAAAAGAATCCGGAAGAGACTAAAGGTCCACAGGAGCACCATGCATTCCGTAAGGAAACTCATTAGGGAGACAGAGACTCTGGGAGATAAAAAGTTGCGCATAAGCCAGGCTACGACTTAAAATTGCTGGAGACACGAGGTGAATTTCCATTAAAATAAATCAATGGAAGGACTCGGTCTAGGGATAAGGGAAATCTGCAGGGGATAGGAATGGGATAAGAACATAACTAAAATACTCAAACCAAACATAGGACTGGTGATTTCACTATGGAAATACGCACTCAAACTCAACTGGGGAAGAATGAACTTCAACACAGGAGTATCATAGATATATTATCTATTAATGGTTACTGGGTAGAAAGATAATATACTCTGACAAAGGGACATCAGTTACCGGTTAGAGTAAACATATCAAGGATGACTCGCTGAGGAGAAAGAGATGTATTCGTTACCTATTACTGGGTAAGAATAACCTACTGGGGAGAGAACTCAAATAGGATTTACAACTACCGGTTACTGGGAAGAAGACCAAAGAGAGAGTATTCGTCACCTATTTAAAGTGAACATATCAAGGATAAACTCAAAGGAAGAATATATGTCATCGGCTAGGATGAACATATCAAGGATAAACTGCCGGGGAGAAATGAGAATTATATCTATCAGTTATTGGATAAATAATCAAAGATAAAATATATGTCACCGGTTAGGATGAACATATCCAGGATAAACTCAGTAAGGGAAAGTAGGAATTACAACTACACGTTACTAGGTAGAATATCGAAAAGGGAGAGAAAAATTGTCACCGGTTAAAGTATACATATCAAGGATAAACTCTCTGGGGAATAAAATAGGGATTAAAACTACCTTTTTACTGGGTAGAAAACCAAAAAAAGGAAGAATATCTGTCACCATTTAAAGTTAACATATCAAGGATAAACTACCTGGGGAGATGTGAAATCGAATCCGCTGGGAAAAACAAAGGAAGTAGATTACATTTTACCGGACATTGGGCAAAAGTAATGTACTCAAAAATCGAGAAGAATAGTATTAGTTATTGGATAATAAACTCTCAGGGGACCAAAATATCTATCTGGCTAATAACTAGAAAGAGATGATTAAACAAAGAATCAACCCAAAGAGGATCTAACTCAAGGGGAGTGGTTCCATCCAGATAATTTACAGGGGAGCTGTAAGACCCCAATTTTGACCCTAAAATCCCTCATGCTATCTCATCATTTGCATTGGCCATGGGATCACACCTTGGTATCCTCCTTACCCCTCATTTCATTGGGGTTGCATTGGGAGATACCACCAAGCACATTTGATTGTATCATAATTTTTTTTTCATTATTTACTAACCAAAATACAAAAAATATGTCTATGTATAGCTTTGATCCTTTTTTAGGTAGTGTGTGCATCCACCAAGGCTTCATCAAGCTCACAATTAGAGTTTGAGACCCTCAGTGCAAGGAGATCAATCAAGGAATGGTTCAAATTGGTTATAGACATAATGTATGGATCCCCTTGATCTTTATTTATCGTATTGATCAATAAATCATCAAGATTTTGAAGCTTGATTGCCTTGGAAGCCCTAATTCATCTGGGCATCTTGTGTGACTTCCTCAACAAGTTTCTTCAACATCTGATCAAACATATCAAGGGATACTCCATTATACCTCATACTATACATATATGATCCTCTATGAGTCCCAAAGATCAAGAAAAATTCAAGTTTGCAAGTTGGTTCAAGGTGGTTGACCAGAGAAAGTCAACTAGTCAAAATTGGGGTTCCCTAGACCCATCACCTACAACTTTTGTCATACGAAAATGATTACAAGAGAAACGTTACTCCTTATGACATTACAAACAGCTTTCATGTTGAGGTCAAGTGCTATTTTTTCTTGGAAAGTCACTTTTATGGTGAAACATTATAGGTCATTTTGTTTGTACCCTAATTAGGAGGTCAACTTCTAAGGACCATAACTTGCTCAATTTATATGAGATGAAGGCCATCCAAGTTTCATGATCAATTTCAAGATGTCTTCTCCAACTTTTATTCTTTGAGAAACTACAAATTCAACTTGTAAAGGCATGTGCCAAGAGGAAACATTATAGGTCCTTTTGGGCCATTACCATTGAGCGAGCAATTTTCCTCAACTTCTAAAATGCATAACTCATTCATGACAAATTCAAATTAGGTAAAATTTATGACCTAATTGAAGAGGATTGAAATAGATACAACTTTGATGAAGGAACTCTTTCCATTTGAAGCTCATAGCAAAAGTTATTCAAGGTGGAAGAAGTGGTCATTTGACTATGTACTTAGAAAATGTTCCAATATGTTTGATTTCTCAAACTTCCACCTCAAAATTAATCATGATCCAAGCTCCAAATGGAAAAGTATTCAACATGAACAGTGTTCCCCTTGATCTCACATTTCCAAAAAGTCTAAGATCACTTCATTTGGACCAAGATTTAGGGACGTGCACATGGTTCCTTTCATAGGTTTGTTTTGGCAGGATTTGAATTCAATTATCATTTCCCTTTTCATGCTTCCATGTGACGACCTCAGTACTCATTATACACGAATTGAAGTTGGATTTCATCATTCCTTAGGCTCAAATCATTGCCCATGCACCCACGCACCAACTTGCTAAATTTGTTAAATTTTCAAAGGGTGCAGAACTGAATTGAATTGGCTATATAAACAAGTGCATTGCCTCAGAAAGAACACACACACCTTGCCCAAGCTTTGCGAAGAGAACTCAAAACCTCACACCATAGAATTCCTTGAAGATTTATATGAAATCGAGTTTGAATTTCACCTTCTGTTTTGAAGTTCAAACTCCAAGGATTCATTGATTTTTTCATCTCAATTGATCAGTGCAAGCAAGAGGAGGAAGAATCAAGCAAATCATGGTCAAGATCAAGCTGAAATGGAGCTACTCGAAGGTGAAATTTCAGAAAATTCTCTTCTTCGATTATCCCTCATTTCTCAACTATTTTGATTGATTTTTGCATGGCTGAAGTCCTACCAATGTAGCCAACAAGATTGAGTTGCTTTGAGGTCAAATCAAAGCAACTCAGAACATGAACCTCAAATTTCAAATCCATGTACCTTTCAATTTACTTGGAATTGGAAAAAATGGAGGTCAGATTCGTGATCCTGAGCTATTTTCCTTCAAAAACATGTACTCACTTTTCATTTTCCATTTGGTTTATGGTGGACCAGTCTGATGAGATCCACCGGAGAAGATGACCGGATCCCTAGCTCCGGTGGTGTGTTGGCATGTCCTAACCCCTTTGTTTTTAAATACCAAGTTTGCAACGTGTTGACTGCAGTGCACCTTGGAACGCGCGCTTGGCCATCAGATCTGCCATCTCAATTAATGAGGGAGATCTGATGGCCCTTGTTTTTTTTGTATTTTCTGAATTTCCATTTAATCACTTATTTTATTTAATTCATAAAAATTTCATTCTTAATCCAAAAAATGTGGGACTTTCACCAAAAATCTTTAAATATTTTTCTCTTCCATATTATAAATTAAAATTATTATTTGGATTAATTTTGGTATTTTTCATGAATGAAATGTTTTTGTGCAAGGTCCTCTGACTTTTCAAAAATCATGAATTTTTTTATCTAAGGTCCTTTGACCTTGTTTGACCTAGGATAAATCCCTTGGCCATTTATTTGGTGTTTTGAAGGGATTTTAGGTTTTGACCATATTTATATGCATTTTAATTCATTTTAAATTAATTTTTAATTGATTAAATGTTTAAAAAATATGTTGAGCCATTTTTATGGTCTTGTGATGTTTGACTTTCTGTTTGGGCCTCGCCCAAGGTTGATTTGACTTTTGTTGGATCAAAACCATTGGATTTAGGGGATTGATGAAATACACATTTCATCTCCCAAAATGAATGGATGGTTTTGATTTGATGAAATTCCTTCCATGATCAATTTGTGTTTCTATCTTTCCCTCCCTCTTTATCTTCATCCCTATTCTTTCCCATTTCCCCATTTGACCAAAGAAATCTCTAATGTCTAAAGACTAATTGATTCATCAATGACCTTGTGTCAGATGAATCAATACAAGTGTGACTGAGATAGGTCCCTCCCTTTTGATCCTTTTTTAGTGTGTGGTATGTTTTAGGAGTTTGGTTCTTTATACCAAATCTTTAACATGCATTAACACTTATATTTTTATTGCCCGACCTCAGATAGTTATGACTTCTACATAAGTCCAATTACGATTTCTTAACATAGATCTAAATTGGACACTCAAGGCATAATATTCTAGTAAGTGAGATTGTAAGTCTCCCATTCTTCATGGCATTGAGTGGAGACTTGACCTTTTTTCCTAACTGGTGACGGATATTCTTCCATTCTTTGGTATTCTACCCAGTAAAAAGGTAGTTGTAATCCCTATTTTTATTCCGCAGAGAGTCTATCCTTGATATGTTCACTTTAACCAGTGATTGATTTTCTCTCCCTTTTCGGTATTCTACCCAGTAACCGGTAGTTATAATTCCTACTTTCCCTTGTTGAGTTTATCCTTGATATGTTCACTTTAACCAGTGACGGATATTCTCTTTTTGGTATTCTATCCAATAAATGTGAGATGCAATTCCTATTTTTCCCCGGCAGTCTATCCTTGATATGTTTACCCTAATCGATAACGGATATTCTTCCTATTTCCCAGGTGGTCTATCCTTGATATGTTCATCCTAACCGATGAAGGATATTCTTCCTTTGAGTTTATCCTTGATATGTTCACTTTAATTAGGTGACGAATACTCTCTCTGGTCTTCTGCCCCATATCCGATAGTTGTAAATCCTATTTGAGTTCTCTCCCTAGTAGGTTATTCTTACCTAGTAACAGGTAACAAATATACCTCCTTTTCTCAGCGAGTCATCCTTGATATGTTTACCCTAACCGGTAACGGATGTCCATCTGTCAGAGTATATTATCTTCCTACCCAATAACCGGTAATAGATAATATATCTCTTGTACTCCTGTTGAGTTTGAGTGCGTATTTCCTCGGTGGAATCACCTTTTCCGATTTGATTCGAGTATTTCAGCTTTGTCCTGATCTACCCATTTCCCCTGCATATTTTCCTGATCCCCCAACTGAGTCTTTCCATTGATTTATTTTCATGGAAATCCCTTCGTGTCTCCAGCAGTTTTCAAGTCGTAGTCTGGCCTATGCATAACTTTTTACTACCCCCCAAGAGTCTTTGTCTCCCCTGTGAGTTTTTCTTACAAAATGCAAGGCCCTCATGTGGACCTTCAGTCTCTTCCGGATTCTTTTCCTTTGTGGCAACATACTCCAAACAAAGATTATTTTTACCTTTATATCATATGTGTCATGAGGTCTCTTAGGGACCAATATTTGTTTCTATATATTGTTATTTAAGTCCATTCTACTAAGTTGATAGAAGATTTTAACCTTCACATCCTAAGTTAGAATGCCCTTAAATAGGGGCTGCTGTAAGACCCCAATTTTGACCCTAAGATCCCTCATGTTATCTCATCATTTGCATTAGCTTTAGGATCACACCTTGGCATCCTCCTTACCCCTCATTTCATTGGGTTTGCATTGGGAGATACCACCAAGCACATTTGATTGTATCATACTTTGCTTTTGATTATTTACTAAACAAAATACCAAAAATATGACTAGGTATAACTTTGTTCCTTTTGTAGGTAGTGTGTGCATCCACCAAGGCCTCATCAAGCTCACAATTAGGTTTTAAGACCCTCAGTGCAAGGAGATAAATCAAGGAATAGTTCACATTGGTTCTATACATCATATATGGATCCCCATGATCTTCATTTATCATTTTGATCAAGAAATCATCAAGAGTTTGAAGCTTGTTTGCCTTGGAAGCCCTAATTCATCTAGGTATCTTGTGTGATTTCCTCAGCTAGTTTCTTCAACATTTGATCAAACATATCAAGGGATACTTCATTATACCTCATCGTATACATATATGATCCTCCATGAGTCTCAAAGATCAATAAAACTTCAAGTTTGCAAGTTGGTTCAAGGTGGTTGACAAGAGAAAGTCAACTAGTCAAAACTGGGGTTCGCTAGAACCTATCTCCTACAATTTTTGTCATATTAAAATGATTACAAGTGCAAAGTTACTTCTTATGATATTAAAAACAACTTGCATGATGAGGTCAAGGTCTAGTTTTTCTTGGAAAGTCAATTTTATGGTGAAACATTATAGGTCATTTTGTATGTGCCCTAGTTAGGAGGTCAACTTCCAAGGACCATCACTTGTTCAAATTTTATGAGATGAAGGAAATCTAAGTTTCATGATCAATTTCAATATGTATTCCCTAACTTTGATTCTTTTAGTAACTTCAAATTCAAATTGCAAAGGCATGTTCCAAGAGGAAACATTATAGGTCATTTTGGGGCATTACCATTGAACAAGCAATTTTCCTCAACTTCTAAAGTTCATAACTCCTTCATGACAAATTCAAATTTATGACCATATTAAATAGGATTTAAAGAGCTACAACTTTGATGAAGGAAATTTTTCCATTTGAAGCTCATAGCAAAAGTTATTCAAGATGGAAGAAGTGGTCATTTGACTTGGTACTTAGGAAATTTTCAAATATGTTTGATTTCCCAAACTTCCACCACAAAATTCATCATGATCCAATCTCCAAATGGAAAAGTGTTCAACATGAAAGTTGTTACCCTTGATCTCACCTATCCAAAAAGTCCAAGATCACCTCATTTGGACCAAGATTGAGGGACTTGCGCATGGTTCTTTTCATAGATTGGTTTTGGCAGGATTTGAATTCAATTGATCATTTCCCTTTGATTGCTTCCATGTGATGACCTAAGTACTCATTATACATGAATTGAAGTTGAGTTGCACCATTCCTTAGGCCCAAATCTTTGCCCATGCATGCATGCACCAACTTACTAATTTTTTCAAATTTTCAAATGGTGAAAAACTGAATTGAATTGGCTATATAAACAAGTGCATTGCCTCAGAAAGAAGACACACACCTTTCCCAAGCTTTGTCAAGAGAAATCAGAACCTCACACCATAGAACTCCTTGAAGATTTCTTTGAAATCAAGTTTGAATTTCACCTTCTATTTTGAAGTTCAAACTCCAAGGACTCATTTCTTTTTTATCTCAATTGATCACTTCGTTTTCCATTTAGTTTATGGTGGACCAGTCTGGTGAGGTCCATCGGAGAAGATGACCGGAGCCCTAGCTCCGGTGGTGTGTTGGCATGTCCTGACCCCTTTGATCATCATCCCAAGTTTTAATTTGGTCCCTTGTTTTTAAATACCAAGTTTGCAACATGTTGACTGCATTGCACCATGGAACACGCGCGCTTGGCCATCAGATCTGCCACTTCAATTAATGAGGGAGATCTGATGGTCCTTGTTTTTTTGAATTTTTTGAATTTCCATTTAATCCACTTCTTTTATTTAATTCATAAAATTTCATTTTTAATCCAAAAAATATGGGACTTTCACCAAAAATATTTAAATATTTTTCTCTTCCATATTATGAATTTTTTGGATTAATTTTGGTATTTTTCATGAATTAAATGTTTTTGTGCATATTTTTAATTGTTTAAAAATACTTCTGAATTTTTAAATATCATGAAATTTTTTGTTTAAGGTCTGTTAGACCCCAATTTTGACCCTAAGATCCGTCATGCTATTCTCATCATATACATTAGCATTGGGATCACACCTTGGCATCCTCCTTACCCCTCTTTCGTTAGGTTTGTATTAGGAGAGATCATGAAGCATCATTTGATTGTATCATATTTCATTTCTCCTTATTTACTAACCAAAATACCAAATATGTGTCATTGTATAGTTCAACTCTTTCGTAGGTAGTGTGCATGCTCACCTATGCTCTATCAAGTTCATATCTAAGGTTTAAAACCCTCATTGCAAGGAGCTCAATCAAGATTTGGTTTAATATGGCTCTAAGTATCATATATGAATCCCCGTGATTTTCACATGTTATTTTGATCAAGAAATCATCAAGAGTTTGGAGTTGGTTTGCCTTGGAAACCCTAATTCATCTGGGTATCTTATGTAACTTCTTCAACAAGTTTCTTTACCAATTGGTCAAATATTTCCAGGGATACTTGACAATTCATCACATTATGCATATATGATCCTCCACGAGTCCCAAAAGTCAAAAGAATAGTAAGCTAGCAAGTTGGTTCATGGTCGTTGGCCAGAGGAATTCAACTAGTCAAACTGGGGTTCCCTAGACCCTATCTCCTACAATATTTGTCATTTGAAAATGATTCCAAAAGAAACGTTACTCTAAATGACATTCCAAACAACTTTCATGTTGAGGTCAAGAGCTAGTTTTTCTTGGAAATTCATTTTTTATGGTGAAAGATTATAGGTCATTTTGTCTAAACCCTAATTTGGAGGTCAACAACCAAGACCATAACTTTCTCAATTTTTATGTGATGAAACCCATTAAAGTTTCATGATCAAATTAAAGATGTATACTTCAACTTTTATGTTTATAGGAAGTGCAAATTCAACTTTTAAATGCAGGTGATATGAGGAAACATTATAGGTCATTTTGGGCCAATACCATTGAACAAGTGATTTTCCTCAACTTCTAAAATGCATAACTCCATAATGATAAATCCAAATGAGGTCAAATTTGTGACCAATTTGAAGGACTTTGAGAGAGATACAAATTTGATGAAGGAACTTTTCTCATTTGAAGCCCATATAAAAGGTTATTCAAGGTGGAAGAAGTGAACATATGGCTTGGTACTTAGATTTTTTTTGATATGTTTGATTTCCCAAAATTCCACCTCAAAATTCATCATGATCCAAGCTTTAAATGAAAAGGTGTTCAACATGAAAGTTGTTCCTCTTGATCTAACCTTTCCAAAAAGTCCAAATGCATCCCATTTGGAATATTTGAACTTCCATTTCTCATACACGATTGCATGGCCTTTCCACATGACTTCAGCAATGCTTACACATGATTTTGGACCTGAATGCATCATTACATGGGCCTATCACATGCCCATGCATCCATGCAAAGGCATTTTTCTATTTTTGAACTTTTGAAAGAAGTGTGCAAATATCAAAGGCTTTGGCATTAAATAGAAGTGTCTATGCTCAGAATTAAGGACCCCCGCGTGCCATCTTTGAAGCTACAACCCTAAGCCTCCATATTCAAAGGATAACCTTGAGGATTTTCATTGAAAATCGAGTTTGAATCTCACACCGTTTTGAGATTCAAAACTCAAGAGCCCTTCTCCTTCTTTGATCCATTTCCATTCTATCAAGCATTAGAAGCAAGGCCAAGTTCAATTGAAAGCAAGATCGTGTCCATCTGAACCTGCAGTGTAGGTGAATTTCTGAATTTTTCATCTCTTTGATTCTCACCCAATTCTCCACTATTCTTGTTGATTTTTGGTTGTCTGAAGTCCTACTAATGTAGGCAACAAGATTGAGTTGCTTAGAGGTCAAATCGAAGCAACTCAGATCATGATCCTTAAAATTCAACTCCCTGTATCTTTCAATATACTTGGAGTTAGATAAAATTGAGGCCAAATTCGAGCTCCTGAGCATTTTTACTTTAAATTCATGTCCTCCTTTTTTATTTTGGTGATGGGTGAAGGTGGTCCAATCCAGTGAGGTCCACCGGAGAAGAAGACCGGAGCTCTGGCTCCGGCGATGCGTTGGCATGTGTCCATACCACATGATCCTCTTATTTTGTTTCAATCTTGAGCATCTAAACTTATTTTCTCTTTATTTTCTGGATTAAAATTATTTTTGGACCAATATTAATATTTTTCATGATTTAATTGTTTTTGTGCATATTTTTAATTGTTTAAAAATACTTTTAAGTTTCCAAAAATAATGAAATTTTTTCTCCAAGGTCCTTTGACCTTGTTTGACCTATGATAAATCTCTTGGCCATTTATTTGGTTATTTGAAGAGGTTTTAGGATTTTGATCAACCATAATTTGATTTAATGCATTTTTAATTGATTTTTAATTTGTTTAATTGAAATAAATTGTGTAGAGCTATTTGTATTGACTTGTTGAGTTTGACTTTTGTTGGTTGGCCCTTGGTGAAGGTTGATTTGACTCTGTTGGATTAAAATAATTGGATTTAGGGGATTGATGAAATGTATATTTCATCTCCCAAAATGAATGAATGATTTTAATTTGATAAAAGTCCTCCCATGACCAATTTGTGTTTGTTCCATTTCCCCTCCCTCTTCATCTTCAATCCCATTCTATCCCATCCATTTGATTGACATATGATATCTCTATATCCTAAGGCTAGTTGATTACAAAACCAACATAAATATGGATGAGATTAGGTCCACCCTTTTGTCATTTTCTTTTAAGTGTGGTATGTTTTAGGAGTATGGTTCATAATACCATATCTCTAACATGCATTAACACTAAAATTTCTATTGCCCGACCTCAAATAGTTATGACTTCTACATAAGCCCAATTATGATTGCTTAACATAACGCTAGATTTTGACCAAAAAACATAGCATTCTAGTAAGTGAGATTGTAAATCTCCCCCCTTTCATGGTATTGTGTGGAAACTTGGCCTTTTTTCCTTCCTTTAGAAGATGTCTTGGTCCAAGGATCCATGCTTGTGAGTAAAGGGTTTAGTGTTCTCCAAAGAATGACTTAAACAACAAAAAGCTAAAGCAATAATGACTTCTAATCAACTAACATTTAACTAACCTTTAATTTCAAGCCATTTAGTTTTATGCACTTTAAATTCAAGTCTTTATTCATTTGTCATTATTCATACCATTTAACTTGTTTACTTTAATGCCATTTTCACTTTGCTCACTTGAGCTATACTTTGTGATTATATTGTGATTGTATATTCTTGTTTGTGTATTTTGTTTGTGTTTGTGGTCTTTTGACCTTAATGTACATAATAACAACAAAAAATCTAAAAAAGATTTGTGTGGACTGTTGGATTTGATCTGAGACATTGGACTTCGAATTTGGCAACATTCCCTATGCAAAAAGGACTTGGCTAATGCCAACTTTTCTGAAGCCAATTATTGTGAATTAAAATTTCATCTGAAGCAAGTATTGAGATCCCTTTTGAGTTCATCTACTACATGGTCTTGATGCAATTGTTACTTTAAACCTGTGTCTAATGCCTTATTCTAAGCCATTCAAGGAGTATGTCATCTGATACATGAGAGCTTAAGAAGAAGACTATGAAGTTGCTAGCTTGGATGTGGCTATATTTATTTGATGTCTTTCTCTTCACCTTGCTATTTGTATTGCTTGATTCTAAAGTCAAAGGAAAAATTGAGTTTTTATATGACATTCTTGTCTATTGGATTGCATCCCATTGGTCAGAACTTTTCAACTCTTAACTTTTAATTTTTGCTTAGGATTAGTCTCTTCATCTCCTCCCACTTCTTAAATTTTAAATCTCCCCCCCCCCCCCCTTTTTTCAAAATCTTCTTTGCTTGTGATTTCTAAACTACTACTTGGTTGCAAATTAGAAACTTTGGCATTATGCCATTGAATTTTTAAACTCTTTGTTAAAACAAATTTGTAAATAAACTTAATCATATTAACTTGAGATTTCAAAAGACAAAAAGAACTCACAACTTCATTCAAACTTTTGGTCCTTTGTGCCTTTTCTCATTAAACTTTTGTTAAAAGAAATTCACCAACTCATTTGAGATTTTTACCACGAACTACGAGGTTTCGATCCACCATTTTTATGTTAGTACTTAGGCACAAGTCCGAAGGTCTTGTCAAACACAAAAATATAATTAATAAATTCTTTTCTCATCCCCTAACTCTTTTTTATCAAACATCTTTTATACCAAAAATACATGCACACATAAAAAAAAGGCTCCCTAGAAGTACCTAGGACACCTTGTGTGCTTACACCTTCCCTCTGTGTAACCAACCCCCTTACCTGTAATCTATGGCATTTTATTGGTTTTGATTTGAAAACTTCTTATCTTTGGGTTTTGTTCGTACTTTTTCCTTTTCTTTTGGAAATAATAAAAGCATGGTGGCGACTCTGGTTTTAATGACGTTAAGCTTATCCATAACTTGATGGTCATGAATTTACCGCTATAGAAATTAAGTGGCGTCTGTGCTGTGGAGTAGTCCTCAGTGGGTTTAGCCTACTTTTTTTAAGTGTATATATGTGTGTATTTGATGTTTGTATATTGTTTGTCTGATATAATCTATTTGTTGTGCTTGGTGATCTCTGAGTGGTGAGTTAAGTTCTAACCCGAATTTGAGTGCAATTAAGATAGGAGGATGGTATAATCATGTTCAACTTGTGTGGAGTAGTCCTTAACATGTTGGCTTGAGACCCATCTACTCAGTGGAGACCTCTTTGGAGTTACTGATGTCACACAAGTTATTTATGGATAGGCACTACTTTCTCTGATTTTGGGTCTGAGAAGCCGAGGACCATAGAACATTTAACCCAACTTGGCCTATTTAGGATGTAGTGCGGAGACTGTTAAGGTGTAGACCTGATAACAATTGTTACGCAATACTACACTCAGACGAGTTTCTCTTGAGAATAGTATGGGTTGATGAGTTAGTCATCCTAACCTATAATATCCGATAGATGGGATTAAGACTCTGGGAACTTCTTAGAACATGATCTATAGTTTTTTATCCTTATCACAATCCTTTGGGATGGTTCTTAACCTGACTCCATGCTCGTGACTCACAATAAACCCTTTGATTCTTGGTTAATCTGATCAAGTCTTGTCAATATCAATCGAACTTAGAGGTTGATAAGGTGAAAACCATAATCCACCAAAATGGGTGATTGATGTTGATGATGACTTGATCCATCCCTTGCACATCATAACATTCATCACAGGAAAATAAATTTCAAGCAAAATGAGGTCTTGTTTGCAAATATTTTCAGAGCATGGATTGTGGATGAAGGAACACTAAGAAGTACAGTTTCAGATGTCTTAATTTGAAAGAGCTAAGGAAGTTTTCATCCTTTGTATTAGATCCCTTGGACTTCAAGCAAAGTCATGGGATGTTTTTCTCTATATTATCTGCTGATGTGGTTGAAGGACTTCTGAGTGTTTTGGTTCAGTTCTATGATCCTCTCTACCGGTGCTTCACTTTTCCTGATTATCAGCTTGTACCTACGTTGGAGGAGTATGCCCATCTCTTGGGAATACCCATATCTGACAAAGTACCTTTTAGTGGATTAGAGGAGATTCCCATATCTCATGTCATAGCTGAAGATCTTCATCTGAAGAAATATGAAGTTGATACTCATTTGGGTTGACTTCTGAGTTCCTCATTGGAAAAGCTACTGTCTTTGCTCAAGCCGGTAGTATGGATGTTGTTGAAGCCATCTTTGCATTGCTCATCTATGGTCTAGCTTTGTTCCCTAACATTAACGGTTTTGTTGATGTTAACTCTATTAGAATCTTCTTGATTGGGAATCCTGTTCCGACTCTGTTGGGGGACATGTATTTCTCTTTGCATTTGAGGAATTCTAAAGGTGGTGGGACTATTGTGTGATGTGTTCCTCTTCTGTACAAGTGGTTTACTCCGCACTTGCCTTAGACACCTGATTTTTTAGAGAACAAGCAATGTTTATGGTGGTCTTAGAGACTTATGTCTCTCACTAATGATGATATTGTTTGGTATGATTCTGCATTGAGTAGTGTAGACATTTTATTGATATTTGTGGTGAATTCTTTAATATGCCTCTCATTGGTACACAAGGAGGAATTAACTACAACCCTGCTTTGGCTCGTCGACAACTTGGGTTCCCTTGAGAGATAAACCTAATAACACTCAGTTGGAAGGGGTATTCTATCAAGAGGGTAAATATCCCCAACATTTGAAGCAGAGGATGATACATGGTTGGAATAGTGTGCATAGGAAGGGAAGATCCGAGCTTGGTCCACACAACTGTGTAGCTTTGGAAGCTTATACTATTTGGGTGAAGAAGAGAGTTGTGGAGCTGAAAATGCCATACGCCTGTGAAAGACCTATGTCTTTGGTTATGGTTGAGCCATCAAATCTCCCTAACCAAGATGTAGATGAGTTGGAAGACGCAATCACCAAGAAGAAACAAGAAAAATATATGTGGGAAGAGCGGTTCCATGCTTTGAGCTGAAAGCATGAAGAGTTACAACTTGGGTCGAAATACAAAGATGCACTTATTGAAATTCTTGAAGACTGTGCAATGAAGAGACAGAGAGAGCCAGAGGGTCTATCTTCCTCTAGTACGCCTCAACCTTCCGATGCTTGGAAGAAGATTGTTGACTAACTAGTCCTCGAGAAGGCTCGGATGAAGACATCCTTTGAGTCTTAGATTTGACGCATCCGAAATAAGTATGCACCCATAGCCAGATCATCTGACGCAGTTGCTAGGGATCCTTAGGATGATAGTTTCCTTTTCTGTTGTATTCGTACTTTGGTTTCTGAAATTGTACTCAGTGTAATCCTTCCAAATTTTATGAATAAAAAGAGATTTTATGGTCAATCAAATTATTATTATTGTTATTATTTAAATATATAGATTTTCAAATAGGACTCCACATGTTCCTTGAAATTAAAGACAATAAAAAACATTGCATTTCATGCATCATTTTCATAACAGGTTCTGTCGCCAGATGTCTTATCACTTCTTCTTATGTGCATCATCCAAGCTGACTCACCGTTATAATACTCACAATAATCAACCAAAGAGAATGGAGCATCTAGAGCAAGAGAACCGAGAGTTGAAGGATGAGATATCCAGGCTTACGGTGCTGATGGAATCTGTGATTGCTGCCTAGAGTCAGTCATCACCAACTTCTGCAACTCCTCATCCTTAGAGGACTGTCATTTCTGAGGTTGCTACCTCGACTATTCCTGTTACTGGTGCCAGTCAATCCATTCCTTCAATGCCTGTTGGAAGCCCTTGGGGAATGTCGTCAAATTTTATGCCAAAAGGGTATGCACCCACATTTGTTTCTCTGCCGACATCTAGCCCGGTCATGTCAGTGCCACCTCCAGTTGTTCACACTCTTCCTCGTGTTGAGGATACTATCTACCATTCTGATGCTTCTAATGGTCCTAATGTGTATGAGAAGGTGAATGAAAAGAAAATTCAATTACTCGAGTTGTGGAAAGAGTTAAAGACTCTAAGAGGGCTAGACTTGTTTTGGAAGAGTGTTGTTGAACTCTGCTTGGTCCCCAATGTTAAGATCCTAGTGAATTTCAAGGTCCCAGACTTTGAAAAGTACAAAGGGAATACTTTCCCGCTAAGCCATATTGTTATGTATGCCAGAAAAATGTCTACTCAAATTGATAATGATCAGTTGCTATTCACTATTTCCAAGACAATTTAATTGGAGCTGCCTTGAGGTGGTACATGGGTCTGGACAGCACAAGCATCCATACTTTCAATGACTTAGGCGAGGCCTTTATCAAAAAGTATAAGTACAATGTGGATATGGCGCCTAATAGAGACCATTTGAGGTCTATGTCTTAGAAGGATAAAGAGACATTCAAAGAATATGACTAGAGATGGAAAGAATTGGCTGCCCAGAAATGTCCACCCCTCGAAGAGAAGGAAATGACGAATATCTTCTTGAAGACGTTGAGTTTGTTTTATTATGAACGTATGATTACAAGTTCCCCTAATGACTTTACCGAAATGGTAAACATGGGGATGAGGCTATAAGAAGGAGTCCATGAAGGACGTTTGTCTAAGGAAGAAGCATTAGCCAACAAGAAGTATGGTGGGAGTTTCTCCCAGAGGAAGGAAGGAGAAATTAGTTCAGTATCAGTGGGGAGGCAGAGGAAGCCTCATGTCAGTAAGAGTTCTCAACCCCGTCAACATCAGCACCAAGTTTCTTCAGTAATTCCAGTTCTTGCCAACAATTCCAACAATCAATCAATTCCAATTCACCAAAAACAACATCAACAACCGCAACAAAGAACCATCTACAACAACAACAATAATCATCACCAACAAAATTTTGAGATGAAGATGGGGTCTCCTTTGACCCTATTCCTATGAGTTATGTAGAATTATACCTATAACACCTCAAAATTTGCCCTCCTTTCTTGGGACTAGCTTAGCATATTGCATTTCATTTTTAGGATATTAGGCATTTGCATATTGCATATCATGAGGCTAAACAAGTAAGTCATCCTCCTAAGTTTTTCTCAAAAGATGGAGAGGTTAAGAGATGCAAGCCTGAGGGTCTCATAAATTGATCACTAATCATCTGAGGTTTGTGCTTCAATTAGGGTTTCTTGGTCCTTGAAGGAGTTTGAGCATTATCTTATTTTCAAAAGTATATCACCATCATCATGGTTATGTCATCCTCAAGGGGCTCATTCTTCAGGCTCAGATTCTTTGGGATTAGGGTTTTGACCTCTGGTCGACCCTAATCAGTTGCATTCTATTAGTCAGGGTTCCTCAAGGAAATGGGGTTGATTTGCTTGGATAAGGATCATATGATTATTATGTGGAGCTTGCAAGAGCTAGGGGTTCATTTTGGAACCATTTCATCAAGTGGTTGAGGCTCAGGCTGATCAGAGCACTTCTAAGTCATCTGTCAACTAGAAAGTCAACAGAAAGTCAACTGGGAGCTTGGAAGTGGAGAAATGAGTTTCAACATCTCATTCATGTTCAAAAGAGGCTTATTCATCATTACAAATGCATATCTTGAAGAATTTGAGGTCAGATCAAAAGTTGCCAAAATTGGAAAGTGACCTATAATTGAAAGTTTCCAAAAATGGAAAGTTTTTTATTCAAATTCAACTTGATCTTGCATCATCAAAGAAGCTTCAAATGAAATTTTGTCCAACATGAATGTTGAATATATTTCTCTCCCATTTCCAAAAAGTCCAAGATCATGAATTTCTAATGAATGGTAAAGGAGTTATGATCAAATCATGGCAAAGTGTGCTTGAAACAATGTGTGCATGGAGTAATTTTGAGTGAGTTTGGGCCTTGGTGTGCACTGTTAACGTGTACATCTCATGCATGAGGTGAAAGTGCAAATTGGTGCATACACCTTATACTCCCATTAATCCCAATTAAACATGGCTTAGTGTTAATTTCAGAATGATTAAGAGGACATATATAAGCTTAATCATAACTGTATTGACCATAACACACATTTTCAGATCTAGATTTAGAATTTTGCTCAAATTTTTCTCTCACAAAGAACTTCAAAATTCTTCACATAAACCTCATTTCTCTTGGTAAATTCATGATCATGGAGTGTTTTTGAGTAGGATTGAACGTGCATCTTGTGGATTTCTGCTCAATTTCGTGCATGCTCAAGCTTGAATGCATCAATGGAGTTTTCAAATTAAACTGGATTCACACGTGTTGGAGCTTCAAATTCTTCATCAATCATCTCCACAAGTATTATAGAGGAGCTTTGGATCTTTTAGAGCCTTGGAACGTGCAAAACAAGATTCTGCTCTTCAAGAGGTATGATTTTCGACCTTCATAATTCTTCAATCCATGAACATAATTGTGTAGATCTTTATTTACTGAGAATTCTGGTAGAAAAATCGTGTGAAATGGAGCATTATTGACTGAGTTATGTGCATTTAAAGTTTTGCATCCAAAAATGTTCATGCTCGATTCACACTTGTTATGATGTTTTAGAATAAATTGTTAGTTGATCTATGATGTACATGGCATAAGTTTTGATTTGATATAGTTTTTGTGGATTTCTGGGCGTTTCTGAAAAAATCTGGAAATTGGTGATAAATGTTCTTCGCTGTTCTTTGCAAATAGCGTTTCTGAAGAAGATGAAAATGCATGCATAACGACGAATTCTGGAAAAATTGCGTCGGTTCTTTGCAAATAGCGTCGGTTTGAACCGTCCAAATTTGCGCAGGCTTAGGGTTTGTATGAAACGAGGTCGTTTTGCCTCAGCGCGCGCCACTTTTGAATGTTGACACGGTTCGAATCTGGCCGAGTGCAGTTTGCAAATTGTTCAGCATTTTTTTGCTTTTTCCCTCCATTTGCCATGCCATGTTCATATTTGAATTTTATTTTTTCTATCAACTTAGAAAAACCATATCTAATTGAAAAATGCTCCATTTCACTCCCAATTTTTTGCAAATTGACCCTTGTTTTGTCTAGCTTTTTATGATCATGAATTTGAAAGTTGTGTATGTCTGGAATTTTATTGGCTCTAGGTTGATTGATCATGTGTGCATATATGACCTTGCTTGGTTCAAACTTTCATGAACTGCTTGATTTTAATCCAAGGGACTTGAAATTTTACATGCTGATTCTAGACATATTGATGGACCTTTGAGGCTTGCTTTGGGATTTTTCTCATGTACCAATTATGTTTTATGCTTGTGTTTGCATGGTGTGACAATTTATGTCACACATTTGGTTGTCCAACTTGTGCAATTTGATTTCCATGCCAAATGACCTCTAATGCTTCTGATTTTTTGCGTGATGATCATGTTAGATGTGTTGAATGCTCATGATTTTTTCCAGAATTATTTGAATCATTTCTGTTTTGATTGGGAATTATCATTCATGATGATCATTTGGATGCTTTGAATTGGTCATTGACTTCTCTTGCCTATTACATGAACTTGCATGATGATTTTGGTTTTGTCCTTTTTAGGACTTGTTCTTGATTTGTTAAATATGATTCATGTTGAATATCAAGTTCTGTTTTGGATTTTTTCTTCACTTTTGACCCTAGGCTTTGACCTAGTGGTTTGTTACTTACATTTGAGTTGTGATTTCAGGTTCAAGTATGCATCTCCATGATTGATGTTGCTCCTTCATTTGAGCTTGATCATTTGTTATTGTTGGCTAACATTTGCTTGCTTTGTAGGCTTTGAGAATAATTCACTTGTGTTTATGGCTCATGTGTTGCATATTGGGTTGTCTGTTGGATATTGACTGTTGACTATTGTCTGGATTTTGTACTGATTGGTTTAGTTGTTTCCACAGGTACCTAAGTTGCTTTAAGTTCATTTAAACTTTTCTTTGCTTGCTTGTGGTTGACATACCACTGAGGTATAACTCCTTGATCTTCATGTAGTCTGGAAGACCTGTCATGTTACTTTGGCAGGCACCTGTCTGAAGCCCTCCTTAAGAGGCAATGCTTGTGATTGTTTAACTTTGTGCCTTGTACATTCAAAGACCTCCTAAGTGAAGAGGCATTGGCAGATACAAGGGATGTGCAATCCATCCCCTGCTACTCAGTTGTGTCATTCATCCTGCTCACACCATTGTGTTGATGCACTTTGAATAAGAACCCCAGATCTTGTTGTGTCAGTCATGTGGAGAAGAGTTCCTACATTCTGAACTCCCACACTTTCATTGCTTGAAGCTCTCCCAGGCCAGGGATAAGAGCTGTGAGGTCTTACCCTCACTTCCCATTGCATCTGCTTCACCCTAACTCTCAATGTTAGGGTTAAGAGAAAACAACACCCCTTTCCAGTTAGCTTGTTTGTCGAGGTTGATTTAACCCCTTGACTAAAGCCCAGCCTTGTGTGAGCCCATTGTTTGCATATAGTGTGTGTGCAAGCTCTCTTGTACTTGTGTTTACTTTTGTGTTGTTTAGGATAGCTTGCTTCCTGTGCAAGTTAGGATAGAGACCTCAACATAGGGATCGTATGCATGACAACTTCTAGGCTCGAGTCGTAGTCTCCCTAGTAGTTTGTCATTTCCCAGTCTATGGTTAGGAGAAAGTTTCTCCCCTGTTAAGGGGAACTACGTTTCCCTGATCCTCATACCAGATGAGGTACGTAGGCAGGAGATCGTGCGAGATCTCTCCGGGTACCCTTTTTGTTTTTCACCCTTTTCCTTTTTGGTGTGTGTTTGCTTGACAGCTAGCAGGCTCGAGTACCAGACTCCCTGTTAGTTTGTTTGTTCAACTTCTTTGTTGCTTTTGACGACTCAGCATCCGTTTAGCGTTTGCTTGTTTGGAGTCTGACGTAAGTCCAGCGATTGGCAGTCAGTTTCCGGTGTTTGTTTGTGTGCTTGGAGTCTGATGTAAGTCCAGCGATTGGCATTCGGTTTCCTCGTTTGTGTTAGTTGTTTGGAGTCGGACGTAAGGCCAGCCATTGGCAGACTGTTTCCATTTGCGTGTTTCTTTTGACGTCTCAGCGTCTGTGCGTGTGTTTTGTTTCGGCGTGCGTTAGCCGAACTACGGTAGCTCTGATTCTCATTCCAGATGAGATACGTAGGCATAGGATGCGATATCCTAGCGAGTCTGTTTCCCGTTTTCCTCGAACTACTTTGACTCTAATGTTTATTTCTGACAAACTACGTAGGCCTAGGATGCGATATCCTGCCGAGTCCTCTTCCTCCATCCTCCTCCGCCTGTTTATTCCAGTGTGTGTGCATTCTTTGAGCAGTTTCCTTCAGCAACCTTATTCTTTCCTTCTGAGCGTGGATCCCGTCGAGTACGACGGACGTGAGGGGTGCTAATACCTTCCCCTTGCGTAACCGACTACCGATCCTTGTAATCTCCGGTCGTAAGACCATTTCCTTTCCAGGTTTACTTCGAGCGTTTCCTTTCCCTCCTTTGGGATAAATAACGCACGGTGGCGGCTCTGTTTGTTTTGTTTTTCCCGCCGGTTGTTTTTCGCGGATGCGACAATACCCATCATTGGTTCTCAAGAATCTCATCCAGCCAAGAAATCCTCCACAAATTCATGGTGGTTCAAGCCTAATCTTCATTGTGCTTTTCAACAGGGAGCCCCTGGCCATCATATAGAGAATTGCTATCCTCTAAAGTACGAAGTTCAATAGCTGGTAAAGAGTGGTA
Organism: Lathyrus oleraceus; assembly: GCF_024323335.1. Taxonomy (NCBI): domain Eukaryota; kingdom Viridiplantae; phylum Streptophyta; class Magnoliopsida; order Fabales; family Fabaceae; genus Lathyrus; species Lathyrus oleraceus. The sequence goes on from NC_066580.1 coordinate 214,256,209, forward strand.
TGGTGTCCTTTGAGGATAGATCGCCAAATCTGGAATAAAATAAGTTTCCTCCTCATGGTAACACTTCTGTCAACATGGTGGACGACTGTTCAGGGAATTTTTAAGTTTTTGATGTGAGACCTATCCGAATATCTCTGGTAAAGATGAATAAGACTTTGTGTTTAATCAGTGATTGTGAACATGACAATAATGGTTGTGTCATTTGCAATGTTAACCCCCATGGAGAAGACATATTGAATTTTATCATGAAACTTGGATGGCCTTAATCTCATAAAAATTGAGCAAGTTATGGTCCTTGGAAGTTGACCTCCTAACTAGGGTTCAAACAAAATGACCTATAATCTTTCACCATAAAAAATGACTTTCCAAGCAAAAAAATATCTTTACCTCAACATGAAATTTGTTTGGAATATCATAAGGAGTAACTTGGCTCTTGGAATAATTTTCATATGACAAATTGTAGGAGATAAGGTCTAGTGAACCCCAGTTTTGACTAGTTGACTTTCTCTGGTCAACCACCATGAACCAACTTCCAATCTTGAAGTTCTCTTGATATCTTGGACTCATGAAGGATCATATATTCATAAGATGATGTAATATGAAGTATCCCTTGAAATCATTTAATCAAATGTTGAAGAAACTTATTGAGGAAGTCACACAAGATACCTAGATGAATTAGGCCTTCCAAGGCAAACAAGCTTCAAATTCTTGGTGAATTCTTGATCAAAATGATAAATGAAGAACATGGGGACCCATATATGATGTCTAAAGCCAATGTGACCCATCTCTTGATTGATCTCCTTGCATTTAGGGTCTCAAACGCTAGTTGTGAGCTTGATGAGGTATTTGTTGATGCACACACTACCTACAAAAGAAACAAAGCTATACATGGACATATTTTTGGTATTTTGGTTAGTAAACAAAGAAAAACAAAGTATGATACAATCAAATGTGTTTGGTGATCTCATCTAATGCAAACCCAATGAATGAGGAGTAAGGAGGATGCGAAGGTTTGATCCCAAAGCCAATGAATATGATGAGATAACATGAGGGATCTTTGGATCAAAATTGGGGTCTTACAAAAGCCATTCATCCATTTGAAGAGCAGATTGAATTAGTCAACTTAGGTTCCGAGGATGATGTGAAGGAAGTCAAGATTGGGTCTCAACTGTGTCCAGAAGCTAAGAAGGGGTTGATTGATCTTTTTGGAGATTATTCTGATGTGCTTGCTTGGTCCTATCAAGACATGCCTGGGTTGGATTTTGAGATTGTGGAGCATAGATTGTCGTTGAAGCTAAATTGCTCGCCGGTCAAGCAGAAGTTGAGAAGAACTCATCCTGATATGGTAGTAAAGATCAAAGAGGAAGTGCATAAGCAGATTGATAATGGTTTTCTTGTAACCTCAAAATATCCGCAGTGATTGACCAATATTGTGCTTGTTCCTAAGAAGGATAGAAAAGTCTGCATGTGTGTTGATTATATAGATTTGAACAAATCTATTCTGAAAGATGACTTTCCTCTACCACACATTGATATGTTGGTAGACAATAAAACTAAATTCAAAGTTTTTTCGTTTATGGACGGATTTTCCGGTTATAATCAAATCAAAATGGCACCTGAAGATATGGAGAAGACCACATTCATTATACCCTGGGGAACATTCTATTATAGAGTGATGCCTTTCGGTCTAAAGAATGCTGGTGCAATGTACAAGAGAGATATGACCGCTATTTTCCATGATATGCTGCATAAAGAGATTGAAGTTTATGTTGATGATATAATTGCCAAGTCAAGCGATGAAGAAGAGCATGTTGAGCATTTATTGAAGTTATTCCAGCATTTCAGGAAGTATAAACTCCGCTTGAATCCCAATAAGTGTACTTTTGATGTTCGTTCTTGTAAGTTGTTGGGCTTCATTGTCAATGAGAAGGGTATTGAAGTTGATCCTACCAAGGTCAAAGCGATACAAGAAATTCCTGCGCCCAAAACTCAGAAGCAAGTCATAGGTTTTCTCGACCGCTTGAACTATATCTCAAGATTTATATCGCATATGACTGCCACGTGTGCGCATATTGTCAAGCTTCTTCAGAAAGATCAATCTTGTGATTGGACCGAATATTGCCAAAAAGCTTTTGATAGTATCAAAGAGAATCTACTTGAGCCTCTGATTCTATCTTCGCCTATTGAAGGAAGACCGTTGATCATGTATTTGATTGTGCTTGATGAGAGTATGGGTTGTGTTCTTGCTCAGCAAGATGAATATGGAAAGAAAGAGTATGCAATTTACTACCTCAGTAAGAAGTTCACTGACTGTGAGACTCGATATTCTATGCTTGAGAAGACATGTTCCACATTGGCTTGGGTTGCTAAGCATCTGTGCCAGTATATGTTAAATCATACTACTTGGTTGATATCCAAAATGGATCCAATCAAGTACATATTTGAGAAACCTGCTTTAACTGGGAGAATTTCCCGTTGGCAGATGTTGATATTCGAGTATGATATTGAATACCGATCTCAGAAAGCAATTAAGGGTAGTGTCTTGGCTGACCAGTGGGCTCACCAACCGATTGAAGATTACCAGTCAGTGTAGTATGATTTTCCTAACAAACAAGTTTTGTACTTGAAGATGAAAGATTGTGATGAACCATTGCTTGAAGAGGGGTCAAAACCTGGTACCCGTTGGGGCATGGTATTTGATGGAGCTCTTAATTTGTATCGTAATGGCATTGGGGTAGTGATTATTACTCCTCAAGGCACTCATTTTTCGTTTACAGCTAGATTGACCTTCAAATGTACAAATAATATGGCTGAGTATGAAGCTTGCATTATGGGGCTTGAAGAGGCCATTGATCTTAGAATAAAGTATCTTGATGTCTATGGAGATTTAGCTTTGGTTGTGAATCAAATCAAAGGTGATTGGGAGACGAATCAACCCGATTTGATACCATATAGAGACTATGCGAGGAGTATTTCAACTTTCTTTACAAAGGTTGAATTTCATCATATCCCTCGAGATGAAAACCGGATGGTAGATGCTATTGCAACGTTGGCTTCAATGATTATGTTGAAATTTTGGAATGAGATTCCCAATTTGACTGTGACGCGTCTTGATAGACAACCTCATGTGTTTACTATCGAAGAAGTCAAAGATGAAAAGCCTTGGTATTTTGATATCAAATGTTTCCTCAAAAGTCAGATTTTCCCATCTGGGGCATCTTTGAAAGATAAGAAAACTTTGAGATTATTAGCCGACAATTTCTACCTGAATGGTGATGTGATTTATAATAGAGACTTCGATATGGTTTTGTTCAGATGCGTGGATAGACAAGAAGCAGACTTGTTGATGACTGAAGTCCATGAAGGTTCCTTTGGTACCCATTCCAATGGACTTGCTATGGAAAAGAAGATGTTGAGAGCAGATTACTATTGGCTGACAATGGAATCTCTCTGTTGCAAGTTTGTGAAGAAATGCCACAAGTGTCAAATTTATGCAGATAAGATCCATGTTCCTCTGATACTGTTGAATGCCATTTCCTCTCCATGGCCCTTCTCCATGTGGGGAATTGATATGATTGGTATGATTGAGCCCAAAGCTTCGAACGAGCATCGTTTCATTCTGTTGGCTATTGATTACTTCACAAAGTGGGTTGAAGCGACATCGTATGCAAATGTGACCAAACAAGTTGTTGTAATGTTTATCAAGAATCACATTATATATCGTTATGGTGTGCCAAGCAAGATCATTACTGATAATGGATTGAACTTGAACAATAATGTGGTGGAAGCTCTTTGCAAAGACTTCAAGATTGCACATCATAATTCTTCTCCCTACAGACCCAAGATGAATGAGGTTGTTGAAGCTGCAAATAAGAACATTAAGAAGATCATCTAGAAGATGATTGTGACATATAAGGATTGGCATGAGATGCTCCCATTTGTTTTGCATGGGTACCGTACATCCATCCGCATTTCAATAGGGGTAACTCTTTTCTCTCTTGTTTATGGTATGGATGTTGTGCTCCCTATGGAGGTTGAGATCCCATCATTGCATGTTTTGATGGAAGCCAAGTTGACAGAAGTTGAATGATGTTAGACCAGGTATGATCAATTGAATTTGATTGAAGAGAAGAGATTGACTGCCATGTGTCATGGTCAATTATATTAGCAAAGAAGCTTTTGATTAGAAGGTTAGGCCTCGTGTGTTTAGAGAAGGTGACCTTGTGCTTAAGAAGATTTTATCTTTCAAACCTGATGCTAGGGGAAAATGGACTCCTAATTTTGAAGGCCCGTATGTTATGAAGATAGCCTTTTCAGGAAGTGCTTTGATTCTCACAACTATGGATGGTGAAGAGTTCACTCGTTCCGTGAATGCCGATGCAGTCAAGAAATACTTCAGATAAAAAGAAAAGAACAACTCGCTATGTTGAAAACCCTAAAGGGCGGCTTAGGAAAAAAGAGCGTCTCGGTGGATTGAAAACCCGAAAGGGAAATCCAGACAAAAATTAAAGACATAAAAACAGAAATTTTATCCCGGTAGATTGAGTACCCCACCTTGGGGAAATCTAGGCAAGAATTTAAGGATTATGGCAAGTAACTGCATTCGGTTGGTCCTAATCATGGAAGCAGTTTTCAGTAAGTCATTTGGTTCTGAGTCATTATTCTCAACTGAAGACAAGCACATGGGATCACACATAAGGCAAACACAAAGAATGGTCAAGGGATGGATCAATTCATCATCAAGATCAATCATCCATTTTGGGGGATTATGGTTTTCACCTTATTAACACCCAAGTTCCATTGATATTGATAAGAATTGATGGGATCAACCGAGAATCAAAGGGTTTGTTGTGAGTGACGAGCATCGAGTCAGGTTAAAAACCATCCCAAAGGAGTGTGCTAAGGATAAAAACCTGTAGATCATGTTCTAAGAAGTTCCCAGAGTTTTAATCTCATATATCAGATATTATAGGTTAGGATGACTAACTCATCAACCTATATTATTCTCAAGAGAAACTCGTCTGAGTGTAGTATCGTGTAACAACTGTTATCAGGTCTACACCTAAACAGTCTCCGCATTACGTCCTTAATCGGCCAAGTTGGGTTAAATATTCTACGGTCCTCATCTTCTCAGACCCCAAATCAAAGAAAGTAATGCCTATCCACAAATAACTTGTGTGACATCAGTAACTCCAAAGAGGTCTCCTCTAAGTAGATGGGTCTCAAGCCAACTTGTTAAGAACTACTCCACATAAGTTGAACATGACGATACCATCCTCCTATCTTAATTTCACTCAAGTTCGGGTTAGAACTTATCTCACCATTCAGAGATCACCAAGCACAACAGACAGATTATATCACACAAACAATATACAAACATCAAATACACACATATATACCCATAAAAAAAGTAGGCTAAACCCACTAAGGACAACTCCCCAGCAGAGTCGCCACTTAATTTCTATAGCGGTAAATTCATGACCATCAAGTTATGGATAAGCTTAACGTCATTAAAACCAGAGTCGCCATCGTGCATTTATTATTTCCAAAGGAAAAGGGAAAAGTACGAATAAAACCCAAAGATAAAAAGTTTTCAAATCAAAACTAATAAAATTCCATAGATTACAGGTAAGGGGGTTGGTTACACAGAGGGAAGGTGTAAGCACACAAGGTGTCCTAGGTACTTCTAGGGAGTCCTTTTTTATGTGTGCATGTATTTTTGGTATAAAAGATGTTTGATAAAAAAGAGTGTGGCATGAGAAAAGAATTCATTGATTATATTTTTGTGTTTGACAAGACCTTCGAACTTGTGTATACGTACCAATATAAAAATGAGGGATCAAAACCTCATAGTTCGTAGTATAAGTTTCAAATGAGTTGGTGCATTGCTTTTAACAAAAGTTAATAAAAGAAGGAACAAAGGGGCCAAAAGTTTGAATGGAGTTGTTAGTTATTTTTTTCTTTTGAAGTCTCAAGTCAATATGATTAAGTTTATTTATAAATTTGATTTAAGAAAGAGTTTGAAAATTCAATGGCATAAGGCCAAAGTTTCTAATTATTAAAACAAAGTCTAAGTTTGAAATCACAAGCAAAGAAAGTTTTTGAAAAGGGGGAGAGATTTTGAAATTTAAAAAGTGAGAGGAGATGAAGAGGCTATCCTAAGCACAAAATTAAAAGTTAAGAGTTGAAAAGATCTGACCAATGGCATGCAATCCAACAGACAAGAATGTCGTATAGAAACTCATTTTCCTTTGGACTTTAATCAAGCAATGATCAATAAGCAATGAGTAATATCCAAACATCATGAAGATTAAGGCATTAAATAAAGATAGCCACATTCAAGCAAGCAACTCCAATAGCTAGCAGTCTTCATTGTCTTCCCATGCATCAGATGAAATATTCCTTGATCAACTCAGAACAAAGCATCAGGCACAAGATCAAAATAACAATCAAGCACAAAGACAAAGTAGTTGATGAACCCAATAAATTCCCAAGGCTTGTATCAGATGAAGGCACAATTCAAAATAGACCAGTCTTAAAAAGTTGGCATTGGCCAAGTCCTTTTAGCACGGGAATGTTGCCTAATCCTAAGTCCAAAAGTTCAGATCAAGTTTAATAGTCTGTTAGACTATGGCACGGATCTAGAAGGGGGGGTTGAATAGATCCCAATTAAAAAATAAGTCGGCGCTACCAATTAAAAATTGGTTTTGAAAAATTATTTTAAGTACGGAAGCGGCCGAGGAAAATATAGTCTAAAACGAACTGTTATTGGAAAACCGGATATGCGTCAAGCCTATGGATTAGTGATAATGTGGAATAAGAATCACTACACTAGTCACACAATCAATGATTTTTTTCACTTACTAGGATTCCTAGTTCCAATGATTCAAATAGCAAATCAAACTAGATACACACTTAAGATAATTTTGGTTTAGACAAATTATCAAACACTTGGTGTGTGAAAACACTCCAAGTGATATTTGTGTTGAGTAAGTGATTCCAATTAATCTAGTACAATATCGTATTGTACTTTGGATTCAAAAACAGAGTTCTAACCTCTTACTCAATTAATATCAAAGTTTGATAAAAGTGCTTATATAAAAATCACTTCATTTTTAAGCTGAAAACAAATATGCAGAAAATTAGAGAAGACAAAGATTTGATGAGGCAGTTCCCCCGCCGTCCTCGCTTCGGGGTACGTCTGCCCTCAATTCTAAAACTAGAATTGAGATGATTTAATAGATATCACCTGTTGAATTTAACCGTTTATACAAGGATTGTAAAGCAAATATACAACACAACTCTCAAGACATTGAATGTTGCTTCCACTCCTTGTTCCTTGATTCAAGATGAATCAAGTCCTTCGATTGTTGTTGATAGACCTCTGATTCCAGCCCCTTTGTTGAAAAACCCTCAGTTCTTCAAACCCTCGGCCCGACTGATCTCAACTACAACAAATCGAACCCGAATTCTTCCCTTCAATATCACTGAATCCGCTACTAGACTGATGAAGACTTCCTCTTCTCAATCACCTTCGCTCACCTGAAAATTGATGAAGCAATTCGTCCAAAAACCCCAAAATCAAACCAATCTTGGAGGACAAAACCCTAACAGTTTTATTCAAGAAAAAACCTGTCACAAGCTTCAACCCGAACCGGATTCCCCAATCTCAGCTTCGAACCTTATCACCTTTAACCAATCACAAAGCACTTCAAAAATGGTCGTGTGTAGTTGATGTATTGTGAGTTGTTGAAGATGAAGATGATGAATCTTGGACACCTATTTCACTTTTTCTTGTTTCTTTGAACACTTGAATCAATTTCACAAATGTTAGTTGATACAAGTAACTTGAAATTCTATTTATAGTAACCAACTAACCAACCCACTTAACAGCTTTTCAAACAGAGTGGGAAACATCAGAAAACTGAATTTGCGCACGAACGGTCGACCATAGCAGGACTATGCGTCGACGCATGGCCTGCAGTTTTGGTCAGACTGAAAAATGCTTCAGTATCCGTCGACCATAGGTCGGCGTGTGCTGACCCGTGGTTCATGCGCTGACCCCTGCGGTCGACGCAAGCATCTTGTGCGCTGACCCGTGGGAAAAGCGTTGTGTTCATGCGCTGACCCGTGGGGAATGTACTATGTCATGCGCCGACCCTACGGTCGACTCATCCCCTGCAGATCTGCAAAAAATAACATTTTTGTGGTTTTCTTGCCTTTTGTCATGACCACACTTTGTCCACATATGTTGTACAAAATATAACAGTACAAATGAGCAATGAAAAGGATATGATAGGTGATACGTTGCATTTGTTTTGTAGAGGTGGAATCGACATTGCCGATTCATCCATGGTGGTCATTTGCCATCATCGAAACCTATGATTGTATGTTGTATGACAGTTTGCCCTTACATACTCCCCCTTTTTGATGATGACAACCTGTGTGAAACCAAAGAGAAAACAACATGAAATATTTACACATATTTTACACACTCCCCCTTTCTTTTGTAATCTAAGACTGTCTAACAAACTGTTGTGAATATCATCTTGGCTTTGGTTTGGTACATGGTCTTCTCCCCCTTTGACAACATCAAAAAGAGATAAGGAACGAGTAGTCAACGTAACATAAAAATACAACAGGAGATAACAATATCAGATAACAATATCACACCAAATATCATTACTGAACGATAATCATTAATTAAACGGAGATAATCATTAAATTTGATTTGCACAAACAAGCATAACAGAAAAATGAATACAGTCAAACAACAAAAATGTAGATGCATATCTAGTTCTATGTCCTAATGGCATCGACCTCGACGGGGACAGATATCCAGATTTCTGTCAGGGTCTGCCAAGGAAGTCATTTGGTCAACAACACTGCTTAGATAATTGAGGCCCACATCTACTGATCGCTCTTGTCGTTCAAATGTCTCGGTGAATGCTGCATACCGATCATTCATGCTGGTAGAGAGGTTATCGATCCTCTCATTCTGTGCTTGAAGTTGGTTGCATATGTGAGCATAGCGCTTATCCTGAGTTTGTATAAATGATTGTTGAGCCAGTTGCATGTTTCTCATCATATCTAAAAGCTCAGACGAGTTTCCTTGTTACGAAGGAGACGGTGGAGATGCTTCAGCACCATATTGATATGGCTGATAGAATTGTCGTTGTGTTGACCAGCCCATATGTTGCCATTCACCCCAGCCACCCTGGTTGGGAGCATTTTCTTCAGTTGAATGTGAACTCTGAACCCAAGCGGAGTGATTGTAGTCGTGTGTGTTCGCTTACGGAGGACTGTCATGTTGGTCAAATGCTTGTCCAGCTCCTTCTTCTTCATTTTCCTCTTGATCTTCTTCTTCACTTTCATCACTTTCATCATCTTCTTCAACATTCGTAGGAACAAACCCTCGGCGAACAAATTTGTATATTCTTCGCTCATCACACCAAAAATATCCCATCATAGACAAAGTTTTTGGGCTGAATTCTTTGTCTGAGGAAATGGAGGTATACGGAAAGGACGGATAATCAACGTCAGCTACCGTAAGGAACTCTTGAATGAAAGATCCATAGGCCAGAGCCGTTCCTCGTCCGGAGTCTCGTAAGCTGAACATCCTACTAGCAATGTAGTAGGGCCAGTTTATTTTCCGCTGATTCTTTAAGATGTATATGAGATGAACTTCAGCTTGTTCAACTCGGGAGAGACCACCCTTCTTAGGTCGCAGTATGCGTGACACAATCCACTGGAGAATGCGCTCACTTGTTTTCAGTTTCCCGGCAGTGACAGTTCGTGGGAACGCGTCACTATTTACAATGTGATCCGGGTAGGGTCGTTTCAGCATAGCGTTCAGAGCGCTCTTAAATTCATACCCTTCAATTGTGTGAGAATCAGTTACCTCAGCGAGAGGATTTTCATCAGCAGCCACAGTCGTGTCAAAAAATTTATTCCAAACGGCAGACTTAAAGGATACCTTTGTTGTGCCGATTCTGGAGTGAAACCTTTGACCACGAAACTTGTCATGAAGACAGGTGTAGAACACACGGACCAGGTCCTCGCTATATTTGGCATTGCATTCTAGGAAGTTGACAATGCCGTGATACTGTAGCAGAGACATGATTTCTACGAGATGCATTCGCTCTGCTGTGAGTTTGTAGAATACATGTTGCCGCACAACTCCTCTTTTACCAAGGTCCTTGTTGAAGGTGTCGACAAGTGCTGGTGGAACTAATGACACAGCGGTGATGGGTAAGGAGGTAGAGGATGGTTCCCTTGATCTCTTACCGGTAGGTCTTCGGGATGAGGAAGCCATGGGTAATGGTTCTTAGGCTTTTTACAAAAGAGAGAGTGAAGGTTGGTGTAAGTGTGTTGAGAATGATTGTCAAGAAAGAAGTTTGCCCTTTTTGTAGATGAGGATTTAGGGTTTTGGGAAGAGGAGAGGCCAAGAGACAATAGGCACTAGGTAGATGCAACTTACAATATAATGAGTTGAATGCACAATGAATTCAAATTTGAAATGGTAAATGCATGGGAAGTTTGAAGGTTTTCTGCAGAGAAAAACTGAGTTTTCGTACGATGCGTCGACCATACACTGTGCATGTGTCGATGCATACTGTTTGGATTTTGAAAAACAGAAAGATTTTTAAGTGTGCGTCGACCATTGCCCTGTTACGGTCGACTCATACAGACAAAATTTCCAGTTTTTCACTTTTCTGCACATACGCTCACATGTTTGATGCATAATTAGAATGCCACACAACATTAAACATCCAAAGAGATACGTTATATATATATACAATATTATTATGTAGTACAGCTATTTAACCATGAAAATTTGGAGAGAGAGAGAGAGAGAGAGAGAAAGAAGGGTAAAGGAACAATATCACCTCGATGCCGGAGTAACTTGATGAACAATAAACTTGTGCTTGCAACAACATCAACTTGTTAGAAGTACAAGATTATAGTCTTAAATGAAATAAGATAAAACAAGCAATTTATAATGCCGGTTCCGAAATATCGAGAATACCAAGTTCTCGGCGAATATGGAAGAAAGGCTCAGTAGCTAGCAACTTTGTGAAAATGTCCGCTAGTTGGTTTTTAGTGTCAACATGTTGAAATACAACATCGCCTTTCTCTACATGGTCTCGAAGAAAATGGTGTCGAATTTCGATATGTTTGGTGTGAGAATGCAGCACAGGATTTTTGGTAAGATTAATGGCACTTGTATTGTCACAGAAAATGGGAATACGTTCGAGTTTGAGATAAAATCCAATAGTTGTTGCTTAACCCATAGGATTTATGCACAACAACTACCGGCGGCAACGTATTCCGCTTCGGCGGTTGACAAAGCAACAAAAACTTGTTTCTTGCTATGCCAACTGACCAAAGAATTTGAAAATAAGTGACAAGTGCCACTAGTACTTTTCCTATCCGATTTGCAACCGGCAAAATCGAAATCGGAGAAGCCTACCAATGAGCAATCATTTCCTTTGGAATACCATATTCCATACTTCGGAGTACCGGATAGGTATCGAAGTATCCGTTTGACAACTTTTAGATGGGATTCCTTGGGACATGATTGGTATCTTGCGCACATACACACGCTAAACATAATGTCGGGACGAGAAGCAGTAAGATAGAGAAGAGATCCAATCATACCTCTATACCTTTTTACCTCTACGTCCTTACCGTTTTCATCTTTATTCAGGTTTGCACATGTTGGCATGGGGGTGTCAATGGCCTTAGCTTTTGCCATGTCAAATCTCTTGATAAGGTCCAAACAATACTTTGTTTGACTCACGAATGTTCCTTCATTGAGTTGTTTAATTTGCATACCGAGAAAGTATGTGAGCTCCCCCATCATACTCATCTCGAATTCACCCTGCATAAGATCAGAAAATTCTCTCACGAGATTCATGTTAGTAGACCCAAATATAATATCGTCAACATAAATTTGTACTAATATCAAGTGTTTTCCTTGACGTTTAATGAAGAGTGTTGTGTCAACCTTTCCTCTTGAGTAACCTTGATCAAGCAAAAATTTACTTAGTCGCTCATACCAAGCTCTAGGAGCTTGTTTGAGACCATATAAAGCCCTTTTTAGTTTGTAAACATGATCGGGATACTCATGAGATTCAAAACCCGGAGGTTGTGCGACGTAGACCTCTTCATTTATGTGACCATTAAGGAACGCACTTTTAACATCCATTTGGAATAGTTTAAAGTCTTTCGCACAAGCGAAGGCAAGGAGAAGGCGTATAGCCTCGAGTCGGGCAACCGGCGCATAAGTTTCCTCATAGTCGATGCCTTCCTCTTGGTTATACCCTTGCGCGACTAAACGCGCCTTGTTACGGGTTATTACCCCGTTTTCGTCCAACTTGTTCCTAAACACCCATCAGGTGCCGATTACTCGATGGCCTCGCGGAGGAGGAGGGACAAGGTCCCAAACCTCATTTCTAGTAAACTGATTTAGTTCCTCCTGCATTGACAAAAACCAGTGTTCATCGAGTAGGGCTTCTTTAGGGTTTTTAGGTTCTATTTGTGAAACGAAAGCGAAGTGATAACAGAAATTACTTAGCTTCGATCGGGTTGTAACACCCTTTGAGATATCTCCGAGAATGTTGTCAATTGGATGGTCTTTGGAAGACTTCCAAGCTTGAGGGAGATCATCGTTTGAAGGCGGATGAGCTACCTCGGTTTCCTCATGGTGTACATCTTTATCCTCCTCAACTTTGACTTTGTCGGGTTGATCAATCCCCGGCTGCCACCTTTGAGTATGTCTTCCGTAGATGTACATGCACCATCAACAACACTACCCTTTCCGACGTTTCTCGGATAGGATTCATCAAAAGTGACATGTACAGACTCTTCCACATCAAGTAATCGTTTATTATATATTCTATATGCTTTACTCGATTGAGAGTATCCGAGGAAGATACTTCGTCGGCCTTGGAATCGAATTTGCCCAAGTTTTCCTTTCCATTATTTAATACAAAACATTTGCAACCAAAAACATGTAAGTGAGAAACATTTGGCTTTCTCCCTTTTAAAAGCTCATACGGTGTTTTATTTAGAATGGGGTGAAAGAGCACCCTATTCAAAACATAACAAGCCGTACTAATGGCGTCGGTCCAAAAATATTTCGGTAAACCACTTTCGTTAATCATTGTTCTTCCCAATTCTTCCAAAATTCGATTTTTATGCTCCACAACCCCATTTTGTTGAGGAGTACGTGGAGCGGAGAAGTTATGATCAATACCATGGTTACCGCAATATTCTTCAAATAAATGGTTTTCGAACTCACCCTCATGGTCGCTTCTAATTGACACAATGTTTATATTTAATTTATTTTGGGAAAGCTTAGCAAACCTTTCAAAGGCGGCGAACGTATCGCTCTTGCTTACTAAAAAGATAGTCCAACAAAATCTAGAAAAATCGTCCACTATTACGAAACCGTAATAATTTCCTCCTAGACTTTTAATCCTAGACAGCCCAAATAAGTCCATATGAAGAAGTTCGAGAGGTCTCGTTGTTGAAACTATATTTTTGGATTTAAATGAGATCCTCGTTTGCTTCCCTTTTTGACAAGCATCACAAAGGTGATCCTTGGTGAACTTTATTTTTGGGAGATCTAAGACTAGATCTTTTGAGACTATTTTGTTTAGTAAGTCAAAGTTAACATGTGCTAAACGCCTATGCCATAACCATGAATCTTCACTCATTGTTACAAGGCATTTGTCATTTGTTAACGATACTTCGTTCAAGTCTAACATATAGACATTATTCACTCGCAGGCCATTAAACACACTCTTCTTATCATCATTATGTACAATTTTGCAACAATCTTTTGAAAATGATACATTGTATCCTTTGTCACATAATTGACTGATGCTAAGTAGATTGTGTTTAAGACCTTCGACAAGCAATACATCAAGAATAGTAGTGGAAGAAGGGTTACCTACACTACCTTTACCTAGTATTGCTCCACGGTTGTTGTCACCATAGGTTACATATCCTTTCTTCTTAGCCACGAAGTCAATGAAGAGTGATAAGTCTCCTGACATGTGCCTTGAGCATCCATTGTCGAGAACCCATATTCTTTCGGTGGTCTCGAGGCATTGTACCTATGGAAATGCAATTAACACGAGAAGGTACCCATTGGCTTATTGGGTCCTGAATGGTGAGTAACGAAATAGTTGCATTTGGGCAGCCATTGATAAATGCCTTTAGGAACTAAAAATCTCCTAAACCTGCATTTAGCAATGGAGTGGCCTTTCTTGCAACAATAAAGACAAGAGAAATTTACATTTTGATTGCCTTTGCTATCTTCATCCTTTATAACATATTTATATTTTTGATATGGATTAACCATACTTTTTCAAAAGTTTGATTTATCGATAGCAAAGGTAATCTTGGGCTCAAGAGCCTTGTGAAGTTTGGCCTTTAGGTTTCTTACTTCACCTTGCCAAATGTAACAAGTATCACACCTAAAGTTCATCATTCTACTTCTAAGGTCCTCACAACCTGCTTTTGTGCTTTCTACTATAGAAGCCTTAAGTGCCTCAAGTTTCCTTTCGGATTCTCGAATTTTTTGTTCTAAATGAGTAAAAATTTTGTTATTTGAGGCAAGCCTTTTAAAGGCCTCTTTAGCTTCACAGTGTAAAGTATCAAATGCAGCTTGTAATTCATGATGAGACATACTAGAGGATTTTTCATATTTAGCATGTCGTACCTGTTTCTTTTTGTTCTTTTGATGAGCAGAGAGACATATGTTTGCATTTTCATCTTCATCACTAGAACTTTCATCATCGGAGGAGTCGTTATCGCTTTCCCAAGCTATGTATGCTTTCCTTGGCTTTGATGATTTCTTGTGTGATTTGCATGATTCCTTTTCCTTCATCTTCTTGTTCATCGGACAATCCGGTTTGTAATGATCGGGCTTTCCACACGTATAGCACGACCCTCTAGTCATTTTACCTTTTGCGTCATCATTTTTAGAGTACCTAGATTGTTTCCGGAAGTTTACCAAGTTCTTCTCGGAATGTTAGATGCCGTTCTTTCTCACGTAACGATTGTAATGTTTAACGAACAACCCCATATCTTCTCTCTTGTCCTCTTCTTCTTCGTCGCTCGAGGAATAATCACTTTTGTCTTTTGCTTGAGACTTTGAGGAGGAAGTCTTTAGAGCTATCGATTTCTTTTCACTCACCTTTGCTTTGTCCTTCTTTTCTTTCTTTTCGTGTTGTTCTAGGCTCAAGAGTACTTGTTCGTGCTCTTGTAGTTTGCCAAATAATGTTGTCAAGTCTAATATGGTAAGATCATTTGCTTCTTTGATGGCGGTCACTTTCGGCTGCCATTCCCTGTTAAGACATCTCAAGATCTTATTAGTAGCAACATCATTGGAAATAGGCCTACCTAATGAGTGTAATCGATTGATGAGATGAGTAAATCTTTTTTGCATGTCAGCAATGGTTTCCCCTTGCTCCATGAAAAAGAGATCAAACTCTTATGTTAGTGTGTTGATTCTTGCAAACTTAACATCGTTCGTCCCCTCATGGGCGATTTGTAGTGAATCCCACATGGCCTTAGCAGTAGGACAATGGGATACACTATAATATTCATCTACACCTAGTGAGGAGATTAGGATATTTTTGGCTTTCCAATCGTAATTGTATTTTCTTTCATCATCATCAGTCCATTGTGCTTCGGGCTTTGGCAATAATTCATCATTCTCATTGATCATGGTTATTTCAATTGGACCATTGAGAATGACGTTCCATATTTTTCTATCTATGGAATTTATGTGCACCCGCATACAGTCTTTCCAATAACTATAATTTTCACCATTGAAAACGGGAGCTCTATTATAAGCCCTTTTAGGTTCGTTAGCCATTTTCTATCAAAGTTATATTTTGAAGCACGGAGTGAACCGGAGCTCCTGATACCACTTGTTAGACTATGGCACGGATCTAGAAAGGGGGGTTGAATAGATCCCAATTAAAAAATAAGTCGGTGCTACCAATTAAAAATTGGTTTTGAAAAATTATTTTAAGTGCGGAAGCGGCCGAGGAAAATATAGTCTAAAACGAACTGTTATTGGAAAACCGGATATGCGTCAAGCCTATGGATTAGTGATAATGTGGAATAAGAATCACTACACTAGTCACACAATCAATGATTTGTTTCAGTTACTAGGATTCCTAGTTCCAATGAATCAAATAGCAAATCAAACTAGATACACACTTAAGATAATTTTGGTTTAGACAAATTATCAAACACTTGGTGTGTGAAAACACTCCAAGTGATATTTGTGTTGAGTAAGTGATTCCAATTAATCTAGTACAATATCCTATTGTACTTTGGATTCAAAAACAGAGTTCTAACCTCTTACTCAATTAATATCAAAGTTTGATAAAAGTGCTTATACAAAAATCACTTAATTTTTAAGCTGAAAACAAATATGCAGAAAATTAGAGAAGACAAAGATTGGATGAGGCAGTTCCCCCACCGTCTTCGCTTCGGGGTACGTCTGCCCTAAATTCTAAAACTAGAATTGAGATGATTTAAT
Source organism: Lathyrus oleraceus (assembly GCF_024323335.1). Taxonomy (NCBI): domain Eukaryota; kingdom Viridiplantae; phylum Streptophyta; class Magnoliopsida; order Fabales; family Fabaceae; genus Lathyrus; species Lathyrus oleraceus. The sequence continues at coordinate 214,272,779 of NC_066580.1, forward strand.
AGATATCACCTGTTGAATTTAACCGTTTATACAAGGATTGCAAAGCAAATATACAACAGAACTTTCAAGACGTTGAATGTTGCTTCCACTCCTTGTTCCTTGATTCAAGATGAATCAAGTCCTTCGATTGTTGTTGATAGACCTCTGATTCCAGCCCCTTTGTTGAAAAACCCTCAGTTCTTCAAACCCTCGGCCCGGCTGATCTCAACTACAACAAATCGAACCCGAATTCTTCCCTTCAATATCACTGAATCCGCTACTAGACTGATGAAGACTTCCTCTTCTCAATCACCTTCGCTCACCTGAAAATTGATGAAGCAATTCGTCCAAAAACCCCCAAAATCAAACCAGTCTAGGAGGATAAAACCCTAACGGTTTTATTCAAGAAAAAACTTGTCACAAGCTTCAACCCGAACCGGATTCCCCAATCTCGGCTTCGAACCTTATCACCTTTAACCAATCACAAAGCACCTCAAAAATGGTTGTGTGTAGTTGATGTGTTGTGAGTTGTTGAAGATGAAGATGATGAATCTTGGACACCTATTTCACTTTTTCGTGTTTCTTTGAACACTTGAATCAATTTCACAAATGTTAGTTGATACAAGTAACTTGAAATTATATTTATAGTAACCAACCAACCAACCCACTTAACAGCTTTTCAAACAGAGTGGGAAACAACAGAAAACTGAATTTGCGCACGAACAGTCGACCATAGCAGGACTATGCGTCGACGCATGGCCTGCAGTTTTGGTCAGACTGAAAAATGCTTCAGTATGCGTCGACCATAGATCGGCGTGCGCTGACCCGTGGTTCATGCGCTGACCCCTGCGGTCGACGCAAGCATCTTGTGCGCTGACCCGTGGGAAAAGCGTTGTGTTCATGCGCTGACCCGTGGGGAATGTACTATGTCATACGCCGACCCTACGGTCGACTCATCCCTTGCAGATCTGCAAAAAATAACATTTTTGTGGTTTTCATGCCTTTTGTCATGACCACACTTTGTCCACATATGTTGTACAAAATATAACAGTACAGATGAGCAATGAAAAAGATATGATAGGTGATACGTTGCATTTGTTTTGTAGAGGTGGAATCGACATTGCCGATTCATCCATGGTGGTCATTTGTCATCATCGAAACCTATGATTGTATGTTGTATGATAGTTTGCCCTTACATAGTCTACCAAATGTTTTTAGGGTTTTTCTTATTATTAGGTATTTTAAGGTCTTAAGACCACAAAGAAAATCAAAACACACAAACAATATATACACAATCACAAGATATGGCTCAAATGAGCAAAGTGAAAATGACATAATCATAAACAAGTTATATGAAATGTAAATGGCAATGAATGATAAATGACTGAAATGTAAATTGCATAAATATAAATGACTTGAAAGTAAAGCAATATTAACAAGAGTTAGTCAAATGTTAGTCAAGTGTTAATGGTGATTTTAATTGATTAAGTCATTCTTTGGAGAACACTCAACCATTCATTCACAAGTATGAATCCTTAAACCAAGACATCTTCCACGAAAAGGGCTCCAACTTGGATAATTTAACAAGTATGCCACTAGCTCCCATGTGAGGAAAAAAGGTCAAGTCTCCATAGAATTCCATGAAGAATGGGAGACTTACAATCTCACTTACTAGAATGTTATGCCTCGAGGGTCAAATTTAGCTCTATGTTAAGCAATTTTAATTGGACTTATGTAGAAGTCACAACTATCTGAGGCCGGACAATAAAAATAGAGGTGTTAATGCATGTTAGAGATTTGGTATGAAGAACCAAATTCCTAAAACATACCACACACTAAAAGAAAAGTCAAGAGGGAGTGACCTATCTCAGTCATACTTGTATTGGTTCATCTGACACAAGATCATTGATGAATCAATTAACCTTTAGACATTAGAGATTTCATTGGTCAAATGATGGAATGGGGAAGAATAGGGATGATGATGAAGAGGGAGAGGGAGATAGCAACACAAATTGATCATGGGAGGAATTTCATCAAATCAAAACCATCCATTCATTTTGGGAGATGAAATGTACATTTCATCAATCCCCTAAATCCAATGGTTTTGATCCAGCAAAAGTCAAATCAACCTTGACCAAGGCCCAAACAGAAAGTCAAACATCACAAGACAATATAATTGGCTCAACATAATTTTCAAACATTTACTCAATTAAAAAACAATTTAAAAATGAATTAATATACATTTTAATTTGGTTAAAACCTAAAATCCCTTCAAAACACCTAATAAATGGCCAAGGGATTTATCCTAGGTCAGACAAGGTCAAAGAGCCTAGACAAAAAAATTCACTATTTTTTGAAAGTCAGAAGTATTTTTAAATAATTAAAAATATGCACAAAAACATTTAATTCATGAAAAATATCAAATTAATCCAAAAATAATTTTAATTCAGAATATGGAAGAGAAAAATATCTAAAGATTTTTGGTGAAACTCCCATATTTTTCAGATTAAAAATGGATTTATTATGAATTAAACAAAATAAAGGGATTAAATAAAAAATTAGAAAATAAAAAGAAATTCAAAAAAACAAGGGCTATCAGATCTCCCTCATTAATTGAGGTGGAAGATCTGATGGCCATGCGCTAGAGTGCACCAAACACCTGAGTCAAACGCGTAACACAAGTGGTAGTCAAAATCGAAGGCTGTGATCATGATCAAATGGCTTGGACCTTACCAATGCACCACCGAAGCCCTAGCTCCGGTCATCTTCTCCGGTGGACCTCACCGGACTGGTCCACCCTCAACCAAATAAAAAAATGGAAATTGAGTACATATTTTTGAAGGAAAAATGATCAGGAGCACGAATCTAACCTTCATTTCTTCCAATTCAAGTATATTAAAAGATACATGGATTTGAAATTTGAGGTTCATGATTTGAGCTGCTTTGATTTAACCTCAAAGCAACTCAATCTTATTGCCTGCATTGGTAGGACTTCAGCAAACCAACAATCAATCAAAATGGATGAGAAATAAGAGAGAATCGAAGAAGAAAAGTTTCTGAAATTTCTCCTTCGAGGAGCTTCAAATTGGCTTGATCTTGCTTCCAATTTGCCTTGGCTTGACTCTACAGGCTTACATAAGATGATTTGGATGGTTAAAAAGCATGGACTCTCGAAGTTTTAATTCAAACACAGAATGACAATTGAAACTCGATTTCTCAAGAAATCTTCAAGATTATCGTTTCAATGGGGTTTGGGAGAGAATGGGGACGAAGCTTGGGGAAGAGGGATCCATTTATGAGCTCAAGGCACTTGTATTTATGGGCTTACTCATTGCGTTTTGCACACTTCAAAAATTGGCCAAAATTGGAAAGGTGAAATGCATTCTTGCATGGGCGTGTGATTGGCCCAAGAGATGATGTAATTCAGTCCAAAAGTGATCATGAGAAATGCTGAAAGTGCAACATGAAGCCATGCATTTGAAATTGAAAAGTGGTAATGAGATTCATCGAAATGGAACCATTAAGAGTAACCATGCACAAGTCATTCATACCTTGGCCAAATGAAATGATTATGGACTGTTGGAAAGGTGAGATCAAGGGGAGCAACTTTCATGTTGAACACTTTTCCATTTGAAGCTTGGATTTTGATGAATTTTGAGGTGGTAGTTTGAGAAATCAAAGATAATTGAAATTTTTCTAAGTCCCAAGTCAAATGTTCACTTCTTCCACCTTGAATAACTTTTTCTATGAGCTTCAAATGGAAAATTTTCCTTCAAAAAAGTTGTAGCTATTTAAATCCTCTTCAATCTGGTCACAAATTTGACCTCATTTGGTTTTTTCATGAAAGAGTTATGTATTTTAGAAGTTGAGGAAAATTGCTTGTTCAATAGTTATGGCCCCAAATGACCTATAATGTCTCCTCTTGGCACATACCCTTACAAGTTGAATTTGAAGTTTCTCAAAGAATAAAAGTTGGTAAGGACATATTGAAATTGATCATGAAACTTAGATGGACTTCATCTTATAAAAATTGAGCAAGTTACGGTCCTTGTAAGTTGACCTCCAAACTAGGGCACAAACAAAATGACCTATAATCTTTCACCATAAAAAAATGACTTTCCAAGCAAAACTAGCTCTTGACCTCAATATGAAAGTTGTTTGGAATGACATAAGGAGTAGCATTTCTCTTAAAATCATTTTAATATGACAAAATGTGTAAGAGATAGGGTCTAGTGAACCCTAATTTTGACCAGTTGACTTTCTCTAGTCAACCACCAAGAACCAACTTGCAAACTTGAAGTTATCTTGATCTTTTGGACTCATGGAGAATCATATATGCATAAGATGATGTATCCCTTGATATATTTGATCAAATATTGAAGAAACTTTCTGAGGAAGTCACACAAGATACCCAGATGAATTAGGGCTTCCAAGGCAAACAAGCTTCAAACTCTAGATGAATTCTTGATCAAAAAGATAAATGAATATCATAGGGACCCATATATGATGTATAGAACCAATGTGAAGCATATATTGATTGATATCCTTCCATTGCCAACTCGTAGGTCGACTTCACCTTTTGCCAAATCTCTACTCCTTTTTAGTCCCTGCACATTGGTACAAATGTGAGAACCGCATCCAGTATCTAATACCCATGATGCAGAAGTAGATAAATTAATTTCAATAACAAAAATACCTGAAGTTGAAGTCTCTACTCCATTCTTCTTATCTTCCAGGTACTTTGGGCAGTTTCTCTTCCAGTGTCCGGCCTTCTTTTGCTATGCCTCCACTAGGCTTCAAAGCAGCAACAGTGGATTTGGGTTTGGCAACTTCCTTGCCTTTCCCTTTATCACCCTGCTTGGTGGGCCTTTTGTTCTGTCTCTTTCCATTTCCGATCATCAGAATGGACTTCCCTTTTGACTTCAGATTCTGCTCAACAGTTCTTAACATGGCTAGCAGTTCAGGAAGAGATTTGTCCAAATCATTCATATTGAAATTTTGGACAAATTGACTGAATCTATCTGGCAATGATTGCAAGATCAAATCAGTCGCAAGTTCTTTTCCGAGGGGAAAACCTAATCTCTCAAGGTTTTCCACATACCCAATCATCTTGAGCACATGGGGACCTACAAGGGCTCCCTCAGATAACTTGCCTTGAAAAATGGCTTTTGAAACTTCAAACCTTTCATGCCTTGCTTGCTCTTGATAGAGCATCTTCAGGTGTTCGATCATATCGGACGCTGCCATGTTCTCATGTTTCTTTTGCAATTCTGAGTTCATGGTAGCTAGCATGAGACAAGCAGTTTCATTGGCATCATCGACATGCTTCTTATAAGCATCTCTTTCTGCCTTAGGTGTAGAACTAGGAGGTTCCTCTTCAGGAACACGTTTCTCCAAGACATACAGCTTTTTATCATGTTTGAGGACAATCCTCAGGTTTCAGTGTCAATCCAGAAAATTTGTCCCAAACAATTTTTCCTTGTCAAGGATTGATCGCAAGATGTTGTTAGAGGTGTTTGTTGTCATGGTAATCTACATAAGAATTAATGAAAATATAAGTATCAATAACATATTTAATTAGGCCTTTAATTAAAAATGCTCCCACTATTTTACTCAAAACAAATGACCCTCACCATTTGATTTGGAAAATCCCGTTGGAAGATTTTCTAGTGGGTCGAGATCCATATTTCACTTCGTTTTAAGTCCGCTTAGGCGGATTACACAAAACAAGGTTATTTAGGTAGGAACTCCTTCCAATTGTATCTAATACAACTCTCGAATATTTTAGTTGGGTGAATAACTCCTTATTCCAATCCATCACATGGATCATTTCCAACTCTTGCTTCTAAACATATATAATCTTATTATAATTTGTTTAGTTAAGTTTGACCCATTGTTTTAACAATTGGATATTACAATTATCCCATCGCACCTTACTAATATAGAACATGCACATCACGTAGGCGAAACCTACATTATCCGATACTAGTCTTGATGAGTGTTAAAACTTGGAAAGCATAAACTTAATATTTAATTTGAGGGAATTTGCAATTATTCTGATCTCACCGGCTTATTTATCATATAAATCATCTCTCACATGCATCAACATACATTCACATGCATCAACATACATACATAATGAAACAGTTATGACCCCTAGCGCAATTGTTCTCCCAAGCCAATGAGAGAACATAAGCTAACCTAATAACGATCTAAGCTTCTCCAAGCAAGATCTTCAAGGTTGTCCTCCTTTGATATTGACCTCTTCTCTTTCTTCATAACATTACATTACATAAAAGAAACTCGTTTTACATACGAGGGAGTGAGATGAGAAAATAAGTTACATTGAGAGATTAAAAGAGAGGCACGACACGCAGGTCGTATTTTAAAACCCAAAACAAAATAAAGGAAAACTAAGGCCATAACCGATCACCACAAGACAATAATAAACACATTATTATTATTATTAATTTTAATTCTTTTCACCACTTGAATAGGCAATGCACGTGATATTTTCACCACTTGAAATTCGGACAAATTTGGAAACTCCTTTGCATGTGTGCATCGACAATCATTTGGGCTTTAGGGATGATGCAATCCACTCCCAATTCGTGTTCAAAGTGTGATGAATGCATCATGTGTAAGCATGCAAAAGAATTTGATCGCTTGAAATCCAATCTTGCCAAAACACTCTCCATAATGAAGCCATGCGCAAGTCCCTCAATTTTGATCCAAATGAGATGATCTTGGATGTTTTGGAACGATGCGATCAAGGGGAACAACTTTCATGTTGAACAATTTTTCATTTTAAGCTTGTATCATGATGAGTTTTGAGGTGGAAATTTGGGAAAATCAAACATATTTGAAAATTTTCTAAGTCCCAAGTCAAATGTTCACTTCTTCCACCTTGAATAACATTTTCTATGGACTTCAAATGAGAAATGTTCCTTCATAAAAGTTGTATCCCTTTAAAATCCATTCAATATGGTCATAAATTTGACCTCATTTGGATTTGGCATGAAGGATTTATGCGTTTTAGAAGTTGAGGAAAATCATTTGTTCAATGGTATTGGTCCAAAATGACCTACAATGTTTCCTCTTGGCACATGCATTTGAAAGTTGAATTTGCACTTCATCCAAACATCAAAATTAAAGTAGACATCTTGAATTTTATCATCCAGTTTGAATGGCTTTCATATCATAAACATTTAGCAAGTTATGGTCTTGGGAAGTTGGCCTCCAAACTAGGGTTCAAACAAAATGACCTATAATCTTTCACCATAAAAATGACTTTCCAAGAAAAACTAGCTCTTGACCTCAACCTGAAAGTTGTTTGGAATGTCATTTAGAGTAATATTTCTCTTTGAATCATTTTCATATGACAAAAATTGTAGGAGATAGGGTCTAGGGAACCCCAGTTTTGACCAGTTGACTTCCTCTGGTCAACCACCATGAACCAACTTGCTAGCTTGACATTTTCTGGACTTTTGTGACTCATGGAGGATCATATATGCATAAGATGATGTAAGGTGAAGTATACCTTGAAATATTTGATCAATTGTTGAAGAAACGTGTTGAAGAAACGTGTTGAAGAAGTCACACAAGATACCTAGATGAATTAGGGTTTCCCAGGCAAACCAACTCCAAACTCTTGATGATTTCTTAACCAAAATAACATGTGAAGAACATGGGGATCCATATATGATACTTAGAGCCAATGTAAAACAATTTTTGATTGAGCTCCTTGCATTGAGGGTCTTAAACCCTAGATATGAGCTTGATAGGGCATAGGGGAGCATACACACTACCTACAAAAGAAACAAACTATACATTGACATATTTTTGGTATTTTGGTTAGTAAACAAAGAAAAATGAAGTATGATACAATCAAATGTGCTTAGTGATCTCTCCCAATGCAAACCCAATGGATGAGGGGTAATGAGGATGCCAAGGTGTGATTCCAATGCCAATGCATATGATGAGATAACATAAGGGATCTTAGGGTCAAAATTGGGGTCTTACAACTGCCCCTATTTAAGGACGTTCTAGCTAAGGAGATGAAGCTTAAAATCTTCGTATCGACTCAGTAGAATGGACTTAAATAACAACAATAGAAACAAATTTTTGTCCCTAAGAGTACTCATGATGCATGTGCTATGAATGTTAAAAATAATTTTCATGGGGAAAATGCTACCACAAAGGAAAAGAATCCGGAGAGACTGAAAGTCCGCAAGAGCATAATGCATTCCCTAAGGAGAACTTACTGGGGAGATAGAGACTCTGGGGGATAAAATTTTGTGCGTTGGATAGGCTACGACTTAAAAATGTTGGGGGACATGAGGGAATCCATGAAAGCAAATCAATGGAAAGACTCATCCGGGGATAAAGGAACATCTGTAAGGGAAATAGGTAAATCAGAACAAAGTTGAAATGCCTGAAACAAACAGGGGACAGCGATTCCATTGAGGAAATAAACACTCAAACTCAAATGGGTAAGAAAAGAACTTCAACACAGGAGTAACAGAAGTACATTATCCACTATCGATTACTGGGTAAGGAGATAACAAAATCTGTCAGAAAGGGCATCCGTTACCGAATAGTAAACATATCAAGGATGACTCGCTGAGGGCAACCAGAAGGTGTATTTATTACCAGTTACTGGATAAGAATAACTTGATAGAGAAAAGCCAAATAGGGTTTACAACTACCGGTTATTGGGCAGAAGATCAAAGAGAGAGAATATCCTTCACCGGTTAAGTGAACATATCAAGGATAAACTCGAAGGGAAGAATATCCGTCATCGATTAAGATGAACATATCAAGGATAAACTCGAAGGGAAGAATATCCTTCATCGGTTAAGATGAACATATCAAGGATAAACTCGAAGGGAAGAATATTCGTCATCGATTAAGATGAACATATCAAGGATAGACTCCGAGGGGTGAAATAGGAATTATATCTATCGGTTACTGGATAGAATACCAAAAGAGAAAATATCTGTCACCGGTTAGGATGAACATATCAAGGATAGACTCCTCAAGGGGAAACAAGATTTATAACTAATGATTACTGGGCAGAAGACTAAAAAGAGGAGGAAACTCGTTATCGATTAGGATGAGCATATCAAGGATTAACTCTGGGGAAAGAAATAGGGATTATAACTACCTTTTTACTGAGTAAAATACCAAAAAGAGAATATTCGTCATCGGTTCAGATGAACATATTAAGGATAAACTCAAAAATGAAAGAAAATTTGTCATCAGTTAAGCTGAACATATCAAGGATAGACTTTCTGGGGAAACGTAAAATGAATTCGCTGGGGAGAATGAAGGAAATAGATTACTTTTACCCGGAGTTGGACAAAAGTAAAATACTCGCAAATAGAGAAGAATGTTACCAGTTACTAGGCAATGGACTCTCAGGGGACCAAAGGCATTTATCTAGGCAAGATATAGAAAGAAACGGTTAATTAAAGACTCAACCCAATGAGGACGTAACTCAGGGGGAGTGATTCCATCCAGATAATCAATTGGGGAGGAAGCTGAAATAATAATCATTCACGAGGGAGTAACTCAGTGGGGAATGATAAAGGTTAAATTATTTCTGCTTAAGGGGTTGACACTCTACAATTGAAAGAGGACAGACACACCGAATCTGCGCGGGGGGAAAGGATACCACCATAGCAGAGGATCAGAGAAATAATGAATCACAACGTATAATAATGCAATAATGAAATCTATGAATGTATATGTATATGTTTATATGATGATCATGCTGACAAAACGATCACAAAGGATACAAACGTCACCAGTGTGAATCATCAATACAACACTCCGCCAATCTCAACAGGAGGGAATCAATTGGAGAAAGAGAGGTAAAGGAGGGATGCAAATCATCTATCTCAAAGGCTCAACCCTAAATGGGGAAAAGGAAAAGATCTTCCAAGAATCTGCACCATCAACTCTGCAGGGAATTTTTAGGTCAACACCATATCAAATGGGAGACAACCTTACAGAGGATCGGACATACCGCCCTAGAATCAGTGCAGAATGAAATCCGCTGGCGACTTGAGGGGAAACAAAATCTTGTGTTGGATCTATGCAAACTGTTGAGAAAATGCTCCTACAAATCAGGGGAGACAATTGCAAACTCACCTAGGGAAACCAACAAAACTCGGCTGGAGATGCTGAAATGCTGCTGGGGAGGAAACAGAGATCACACCGACTGCTTGGGGAAAATCAACAATGCTTCGCATTTTAGGGCTCACCAGTTCTCAGACCGTTGTTGATATTCCATATAGGAAATCGATTGCTCTTAAAAAGTAACTGCTTTTATTATTTAAGAAAACATGATTTTGATTTTTAAAATTTAATTTCAAAATGATCATCATAAAATTTAATTCTATTTGGCTGAAAGATAAATAAGAGTAGAAACAATTGGATAAAAAGCTCAACTTTATTTAAAAGAATGGTAGTCTGTAAATGACAAGACTCCATAGATCTTTACAAAAGTTGAAAAATGGTAATTTATATGGAAAATTGCTACATTGAATACAATGGTCACTAATCCTTCTACCAATTTGGATATCCATGTGCTTTTGGCTTCGGTTGAGGATGACGGATCAGAACCCAATGACGTGCTCAAGAATGTCTTCAAAATTAAAGGTCAACCAAATGCAATTACTTGCCATGATCCCTAATTTTTGAATAAATTTCCCCAAGGTGGGGTACTCAATTTATCGGGATAGATTTTTCTGTTTTATGTATCTAACTTTTGTCTGGATCGCCTTTTCAGGTTTTCAATCCACTAAGACGCTCATTTTTGCCTAAGCCGGCCTTTCGGCTTTTCAACTTAAAGAGTTGTTCTTTTCTTTTTAGGAAAAGTATTTCTTGACTGCATCGGCATTCACAGGACGCGTGAACTCTTCACCATCCATAGTTGTAAGAATCAAAGCACCGTCTGAAAAGGCTCTCTTTACAACATATGGGCCTTCATAATTAGGGGTCCATTTGCCCCTTGCATCTGGTTTGAAAGATAAGATATTCTTGAGCACAAGGTCACCTTATCTGAATACACGAGGTCTAACCTTCTTATCAAAAGCTTTCTTCATTCTCTGCTGATATAACTGACCATGACACATGGCAGTCAACCTCTTCTCTTCAATTAAATTCAGTTGGTCATACCTGGTCTAACACCATTCAGCTTTTGTCAACTTGGCTTCCATCAAAATATGCAATGACGGGATCTCAACCTCTACTGAGAGCACAACTTCCATTCCATAAACAAATGAGAAAGGAGTTGCCCCTGTTGAAGTGCGGATGGATGTACGGTACCCATGCAAAGCAAATGGGAGCATCTCATGCTAATCCTTGTACATTGCAACCATCTTCTGAATGATTTTCTTGATGTTCTTGTTTGCAGCTAAAACAACCCTATTCATCTTAGGTCTGTAGGGAGAAGAATTATGATGTGCAATTTTGAAGTCTTTGCAAAGAGCTTCCACCAAGTTATTACTCAAGTTCGATCCATTATTAGTAATCATCTTACTTGGCACACCATACCGACATATAATTTGAATCTTGATGAACCTCATAACAACTTGCTTGGTCATATTCACGTACGATGCCACTTCAACCCACTTTGTGAAGTAGTCAATAGCCACTAGAATGAAACGATGTTCGTTCGAAGCTTTGGGCTCAATCATGCCAATCATGTCAATTCCTTACATGGAGAAGGGCCATGGAGAGGAAATAACATTCAAAAGTGTCGGAGGAACATGAATCTTGTCTGCGTAAATTTGGCACTTATGGCATTTCTTCACAAACTTGCAATAGTAAGATTTTATTGTCAGCCAATAGTAACCTTCTCTTAACATCTTCTTAGCCATATCATGTCCATTGGAATGAATACCAAAGGAACCTTCATGGACTTCAGTCATCAATAAGTCTGCTTCGTGTCTATCCACATATCTGAGCAGAACCATATCGAAGTTTCTCTTGTAAAGCACATCACCATTCAGGTTGAAGTTGTTGGCTAATCTCCTCAAAGTCTTCTTATCTTTCAAAGATGCCCCAAATGGGTAAATCTGACTTTGGAGAAAACATTTGATATAAATATACCACGGCTTTTCATCTTTGACCTCTTCAACAGCAAACACATGAGTTGGCCTATCAAGATGCATCCCAATCAAATTAGGAACTTCATTCCAAAATTTCACCACAATCATCGAAGCCAGTGTTGCAAGAGCATCTGCCATCCGGTTTTCATCTAGAGGGATATGATGAAACTCAACCTTTGTAAATAAAGTTGAAATCCTCCTCGCATAATCTCTATCTGGTATTAAACCGGGTTGATTTGTCTCCCATTTAGCTTTGATCTGATTCACAACCAAAGTTGAATCCCCATAGACGTCAAGATATTTGATTCTGAGATCAATGGCCTCTTCAAGCCCCATAATGCAAGCTTCATATTCAGCCATATTATTTTTACACCTGAAAGTCAGTCTAGCTGTAAACGGAAAATGAGTCCCTTGAGGAGTAATAATCACTGCCCCAATGCCATTACCATACTGGTTAATAGCTCCATCAAATACCATGCCCCAACAGGAACCTGACTCTAGCCCTTCTTTAAGCAATGGTTCATCACAATCTTTCATTTTCAAGTACAAAATCTCTTCATCAGGAAAATCATACAGTACTGACTGGTAATCTTCAATCGGTTGGTGAGCCAACTGGTCAGCCAAGACACTACCTTTGATTGCTTTCTAAGATCGGTATTCAATGTCATACTCGAATAATAACATCTGCCAATGGGCAATCCTCCTAGTTAAAGCAGGTTTCTCAAAAATATACTTGATTGGATCCATTTTAGATATCAATTAAGTAGTATGATTCAACATATTTTGACGCAGACGCTTAGCAAACTAAGCCAATGCGCAACAAGTCTTTTCCAACATAAAATACCGAGTTTCACAGTCGGTGAATTTCTTACTGAGGTAGTAAATTGCATATTCTTTCTTTCAAGTTTCGTCTTGCTGACCGAGAATACAACCCATACTTTCTTCAAGCACAGTCAAGTACATGATCAACGATCTTCCTTCAACAGGTGGAGGCAGAATCGGAGACTCAAGCATATACTCTTCGATACTGTCAAAAGCTTTTTGGCAATCTTCGGTACAATCACAAGATTGATCTTTGCGAAGAAGCTTGAATATAGGCGCACATGTGGCAGTCATATGCGATATGAATCTTGAGATATAATTCAAGCGGCCAAGAAAACCTATGACTTGCTTCTTAGTTTTGGGCGCAAGCATCTCTTGTATTTCTTTGACCTTGTCAGGATCAACTTCAATACCCTTCTCGCTGACAATAAAGCCCAACAACTTACCAGAACGAACACCAAATGTACATTTATTTGGATTCAAGCGGAGTTTGTATTTTCTCAAACGCTAGAATAGATTCAACAAAAGCTCAACATGCTATTCTTCATCACTAGATTTAGAAATCAAATAATCAACATAGACTTCGATCTCTTTATGCATCATATCCTGAAAAAGAGTGGTCATAGCTCTCTGGTATGTGAAGCGAGCGGAAATATACCCGAACGTATCGCACGCTCGAACATACAACAGAGTCACCATCGAACTTTATTTATCCCCAAAGGAAAGGGAAAACATCGATAAAACCTGGGGGAAAGAGATATACTGGGTAAGGAAGTCGGTTATGCAAGGGGAAGGTATTAGCACCCCAAACATCCATGGTACTCCATGGGAACCGTTTAGATTGTTCTCGCTTGAATAGGTGTTAACTAAAGATTACTCACAAAGAATGGGAAAAGAATGGAAATAGATAGAGAACTCGGTGAGGATTAGGGCCCTCGTGCCTACGTATTCTCATCGTGCAATGAGAAAGTCAGAGCAATCGTAGTTCAGGGAACTAATGGTGGGAGATGAAAAGAAGTGTGATAGAGGTATGGTCTGAACCAAAGGATAATGTTTTGAACTCCAAGATAAATGGTATATCATTTGGAGTGAAAGAAGGTAGATTATGAATGTATCATGGAGATGAATGGAAGGAATTCCCTAAGGCAAGAGTGATAAATAAGTATGCTCGCGGAGGGTTCGAACCCTCGTGCCTACGTATTCTCATCGTGCAATGAAAAAATCAGAGCAATCGTAGTTCAGCCCACTAGGGCTGAAAAGAAAGAGAGATTCGGTATGATTGCCCAGAGGCGAGGTAGATTACTTAACAAGCAAGGACGTGGTACTAACCGATGATGGTAATCAACCACAAAGACAAATGAGATATTGCCAGAGTCTGAACTCCATAGGGCAAGATAGATGAGTCCCATAGTCTGAAATAAATACAAGGCAAGGAATAGATTCCCAGTGTCTGAACTCAAAGAGGGCAACATAGATATAATATCAAGGTTTGAACTTGGAGTCAATGCCAAAGGTTTCCAAGGTTTCCAGATTCTGAACTCCATGGGCAAGATGGATAAGCATGCCATAGTCTGAACTATAAGGCAAAGGAACTGATTTGAATGTCAGAGTCTGAACTCCATCAGGGCAAGAAAGTATGATTCCAAAGTACGAACTGTATGTGCAACGCAAAAGGTAGCTAGAGTCTGAACTCAAGGGCTGGATAAATGAATTCCAATGTCTGAACTGTAAGGCAGGATAATATGTTAAAGTCTGAAATGTATAGCCAAAATCAAAATAGCCAGAGTCTGAACTCAATAGGGCGAGGATGCCAAGATCTGTATCTTATGGGCAAAGAATAAAGCCAAAGTCTGAACTCCATGGGCTAAAGAAGCTTACCAAGGTCTGCACCTTGAGGGCAAGAAGAAAAGTCAGAGTCCGAACTCCAATAGGCTAAAGGAAGTTGCCAAGGTCTGCACCTTGAGGGCAAAGGATAAAGCCAGAGTCCGTACTCCATGGGCTAAAGGAAGTTGCCAAGGTCTGCACCTTGAGGGCAAAAGATAAAGCCAGAGTCTGTACTCCATGGGCTAAAGGAAGTTGCCAAGGTCTGCACCTTGAGAGCAAAGGATAAAGCCAGAGTCTGTACTCCATGGGCTAAAGGAAGTTGCCAAGGTCTGCACCTTGAGGGCAAGCAACAAAGTAAGCCATAGTCTGAACTGATAGGCAATGCATGAAGCTATTGATTGAGAAATGGGTATGTGACCCTTGCATGAACTGGATGAGGATTGAATGATTGATCGTTAGAATAGAATAGATTTGATAAATAAGATAAGATAGATTAATAAATAAAGTAGCTCGCGAAGAATCTGAGTTCTCTTGCATACGTCTCCTCATTGTGCAATGAGGAAATCAGAGCTTTCGTAGTTCAGCCCACTAGGACTGAAAAGAAATTGATTGGAGGTGTCATACCCTAAATTTTGCCCCACCTAAAGACATTCATTTATATTTCAAGCATTTGTATTTATCAATTTGCATCCATTCATATTCATAAATTATTCCATTTATTTTAATTTTTATTTTAATGTCATTTATTTAATTTTCATTAGAATTTTTTATATTTACCCATTCATATAAAAAATATGATCTTCATTCATAAGCATTCATATTCATAAATTATTCCTTTTTTTAAAAAATTTATTTTAATGTCATTTATTTAATTTTCATTAGAATTTTTTATATTTACCCATTCATATAAAAAAATATGATCTTCATTCATAAGCATTCATATTCATAAATTGTTCTTTTTTTATTTAATTTTAATGGAATTTATTAAGAGTCATATGTTCGCATTTTTGGAAATTAGATTATTTTTCTTTTTTTTTTGGTTTGTCTTGATATTATTTTTAAATTTCTAGCAATAAAGTCTTTTTATGTTGTGTTTTTTGTTTAAATAGGTAATGACAAGTTAACTTTTGTTTTGCAATTAAAAATTAAGACATAATATTTATTTTATTTTCTTTAAAAATGATTAATTATAATTTTTTATTTTACATTTTGTTCTACAATTTAAGTTAACTTTTGTTTTACAATAAAAAATTAAGACATAATTTTATTTTATTTTTAAAAATGATTAATTATAATTTTTTATTTTACATTTTGTTCTACAATTTAAACTTGTTTTATAATTTGCTTCCTTCATTTGAATTTTTGGGTCACACTTATAATTAGATTTATTTTAATTTTAAAAAAAATGTGTTTTCCTTATTCTTTTTCTTTTCTATATAATAAAACCAATAAAAATGGAGGATTTTAAAAAAAATCCGCAAACATTATACATTATTTCACAGTAATCTTCAAACTAGTTATTCAAACTAGTTACTACAATTTATACATTCAGTTTCTTTTATAATTTAGTTACTTCTTTATATACATTTTTTCTATGCATTAGTTTACAAATCGAGAAGGGCTCTTTGTCCTATTGCATCTGAAAGATTCTTTGTCCTGTTGCTGCAGTAATTGCAGTAATTACAGAATAACACAGTTAGCATATTTCTTAAGTAAAACATATTTCCAAAAGTCAATTGCAAGTCAATTGCATAAAGAATAGGGCAGGGTATCATCATTTGAGCAAATTCAACTGCAAAACTTGATTGAGAGATCAAAATAAAGCCATTTTAAAAACCATATTATAATCTATCAAACTCTAATCTCTTAAGATATATATATATACATATATATATATATATAATATATATATATTATATATATATATATATAGATATATATATATATATTATATATATATAGATATATATATATATATATATATATTATATATATATAACAACAACAGAGGGGAGGGAGAGAAAAAAAACCCACGTATAAGAATTCAGGAAAACTCTAACAACCAGAATACACATAATCAAAATCAGTTCAACAAAAAATAAAATCAAGTACCTTGAGTTGGGCCTTCGCAGGAGCTACATCTGGGTAGAATCTCCTTCATCTTCCTTTTTTATGTACTTTTAAAATGTTGTCTTCATTCATTTCATGTGAATTTTCATGAATATTTGTCTTCATTAACTTGTAGTTCGATTGATGTTTTGATTCCATGATGTTTTGCTGATTCGGTTTTGTCTTGCAAAGTGAGGTTTGAATTTGGCCTTGAGAGTTCCATTGTTTTGTTAAGAGGAAATCGCTGCTTTAGGGTCATGAAGGTTGAGGTTTCGGTTTTAACATAGTTTGAAAGAACAAACCGATAGTTTGAAAGAACAGAGTGATTTGGCTTTACACAATTTTTTTAGCAGCTTCTAAGATGGTGTTTTCTATGGGAGAGAAAGAGAGTTCGTTAGAGGTGAAATTGTGTTCTGAGGAAGAAGTTTTCAAGCGACCATTTTTGTTTGTTGTTTTAGGGTTAAAGAATCATGTGTTGTTATACTTGTGAACTAGGTCTGGGTCGATAGCCCGACCCGCATGCCTTGTCTGCCCCAACTAGGTTTTGTTTTGGTCTTCCTTGGGCCTTATGTAGTTCCCCCATTGGCCCATTATTGGCTTATGTTGTTGTTGTTGTTTTTAAAAAATATATATTCTATTTTCTTTATAATAACAATTAGTTTTACTTCATTTTATTTTAAAAGACTTTAAGTTAAAGATAAAAAAAAGGGTTTAAGTTTTAACATTATTTTAAATAACATCTTTGTTTTTAAAAAAATATATATATATAAATATACGGTTTAGATTTTCAATTTATTTCCTTTTAATTTATTTCTTTAAAATATATTTCAATTTCTTATTTAATAATTAGTAAAAATTGTGTGTTTTTATTACTATTTCAATATCTCTTTTTAACCAAGATAAAAATGAATAAAAGATCAAATCTTTTTATTATTAAATAAAATAGATTCAATATTTTTATAAAAATATAATTTTGAATTTTTTTTATAAAAAAAAACAAACAAAGTAAGATGATTGTTAGTAGAAACTTAGACCTTTTTCTTTATATCTATTTTTGGTTTTAATTTAATTTAGTTTTTTTAGTGGAAGTTTAGAAGTTTTCTTTTATTCTTTCTTTAAATAATAATTAAAAAATCACAAAAAAATCAAAATAATAAAATCATAAAAAAATTAATTTCACTTTTTTGTACCCTTTTGTTTAGTATTAATATTTATTTCATTTAATTATTTTTTAATTATTTGTACTACAATTTATACATTCAGTTTCTTTTATAATTTAGTTACTTCTTTATATACATTTTTTCTTTTCATTAGTTTACAAATTCAGAAGGGCTCTTTGTCCTATTGCATCTGTCCTATTGCATCTGTCTTTGGGCAGAAAGATTCTTTGTCCTGTCACAGTTAGCATATTTCTTAAGTAAAACATATTTCCAAAAGTCAATTGTATAAAGCATATAGCAGGGTATCATCATTTGAGCAAATTCAACTGCAGAACTTAATCAATCAGAGATCAAAATAAAGCCATTTCAAAAACCATATTATTATCTATCAAACTCTAATCTTTTATATATATAATATATATATATATAATATATATATATTATATATTATAATATATATATATATATAATATATATATATATATAACAACATAGAGGAGGGAGAAAAAAACCCACGTATAGGAAAACTCTAACAACCAGAATACACAAAATCAAAATCAGTTCAACAAAAAATAAAATCAAGTACCTTGAGTTGGGCCTTCGCAGGAGGAGGTACATCTGGGTAGAATCTCCTTCATCTTCCTTTTTTACGTACTTTTAAAATGTTGTCTTCATTTTGTTCATGTGAATTTTCATGAATATTTGCCTTCATTAACTTGTAGTTCGATTGATGTTTTGATTCCATGATGTTTTGCTGATTAGGTTTTGTCTTGCAAAGTGTGAGGTTTGAATTTGGCCTTGAGAGTTCCATTGTTTTGTTAAGAGGAAATCGCTGCTATAGGGTCATGAAGGTTGAGGTTTCGGTTTTAACATAGTTTGAAAGAATAGAGCAATAGTTTGAAAGAACTTTTTTAACAGATGAAATTGTGTTCTAAGGAAGAAGTTTTCAAGCGGCCATTTTTGTTTGTTGTTTTAGGGTTATAGAATCATGTGATATACTTGTGAACTGGGTCTGGGTCGATAGCTCGACCCGCATGCCTTGTATGCCTCAACTAGGTTTTGTTTTGGTCTTCCTTGGGCCTCATGTAGTTCCCCATTGGCCCATTATTGGCTTATGTTGTTGTTTTTTTTAAAAAAATATATTTTATTTTCTTTATAATAACAATTAGTTTTACTTTATTTTATTTTACAAAGACTTTAAGTTAAAGATAAAAAAAAGGTTTAAGTTTTAACATTATTTTAAACAATATCTTTGTTTTTTAAAAAATAAATAAATAAAAATATACGGTTTAGATTTTCAATTTTTTCCATTTAATTTATTTCTTTAAAAAATATTTCAATTTCTTATTTAATAATTAGTAAAAATTGTGTGTTTTTATTACTATTTCAATATCTCTTTTTAACCAAGATAAAAATGAATAAAAGATCAAATCTTTTTATTATTAAATAAAATAGATTCAATATTTTTATAAAAATATAATTTTGAGTTTTTTTAAATAAAAAAAAACAAACAAAGTAAGATGATTGTTAGTAGAAACTTAGACCTTTTTCTTTATATCTATTTTTGGTTTTAATTTAATTTAGTTTTTTTTAGTGGAAGTTTAGAAGTTTTCTTTTATTCTTTCTTTAAATAATAATAAAAAAATCATAAAAAAATCATAATAATAAAATCATAAAAAAAATTATTTCACTTTTTTTGTACCCTTTTGTTTAGTATTAATATTTATTTCATTTAATTATTTTTAAATTATTTATTTATTTGGTCATCATTAATTAATTATTTGTGGCTAGTATTAAATTAGATAATATAATTAGTTAATTTATAAATATTTTTTTTATTTATCATTCATTTTAGTATTAAATTAAGTTATTTATTTATTTATTTATTTATTGCAAATTAAATAAATGACTATATGATGATAATGATCTAATAAATAAAAAAAGAAATCTTGGTCCAATATCAAGTATTTTTTAAATCTGATTAACTTATTTCTTTATCCCGATTCAAATGCTTTATTATTTAAGTTAAAATATTAAAATCCTTTTTTTCAAATAACTCAAAAGAAGAGGACTATTGGAATCTAGCATTCCGGTGGGAACCCTCGAATAATCGGTTCTGAGCCTCGCGTTTTGGGTTAACCGTTCATTCTTTTCTTTTATCCCCAAAACACTTTAATTAACTTGGACAAAATAAGGGCCGCTGGGATTAAACATTCTGGCGCAACCCTTTGAACAATTGATTCTTATCGAGCGGTCGTTGTCCATCAAACAATTTTCTCGATTAATTTGATTGAAAAAGGACCATTGGAATCTAGCATTCTGATGGAACCCGAATGATTGATCCCGAGGCTTATGTCTCGTTCTCATCAAATGTTCGTCATTCACCCATAAAATACATCCAACGCATCAAACTTCTTTTTTTTCGTCATGCGATTGATCTTAAAACTTTTTCATAAACGAAAGACATCTTGTTTTAAGATGATGTAAAACAATGCTTCATCCATAATTGTTGAGTTGAGACAAGTGACGTTTTTCCGAATGTTTATTTCTAAATCCATTCGATGTGTAGTATACGTCCGCTCCTCATCTGTTTTGGGTAAAACAATGCTTTTCGTCGATTAATACAATATAGCTTTCGCTAAAATCGACCAACAAACAAACATTTTCTACCCAGAACTACGTAAGCCTTGAGTTCTCTATTGAGATACGTAGGAGCAGGATTGCGAAATCTTGTCAGACCCATTAATAGAAAACTTAGGTTTAGTCCCCTTTATTGCAAAAATCCAAAAACATTTTCTCTTTTCTTTTGATCCTATTATTCTTTCCCTCATAATAACTTGAGAAGACTAACATAAGCTAACATTCAAAGCGAAACTAACTAAACGGTTCCCGTTGAATACAACGGACGTAAGGGGTGCTAATATGTTTCTCTTGCGTAACCGACTCCCGAACCCTGATTTGGTTACGATGACCATATCTTATCCTTTCTCTTAGGGGTTTTATCGATATTTTCCCTTTCCCTTTGTGGGAATATATAAAGTTCGGTGGAGACTTTGTTTAGTCCGTCATGCGAGCGTGCGATTACGCTTCGCTTAAGTCGTGTTCTCATTTTTCGAGGTGCGACAGGAGGCAAGAGGAAAGAATGATTGAGAATTGAATAGAATGAAGAATGGATAGACTCGATAGTTACTGGATGATGAGAATCACACTAACTTTCAAGTGGAGAGAGAAGAGTCTTTGTAGTTGTTTCTTGCATGGAAGATGAAGACTTTATCAATCGTTAGATTCGAATTGCACTAAAGTCTATGAATGGAGGTGAATACGATGAGCGCTGGGTCATACGTCCCATACCCAAAGATACTCAGAATGGGGGTAGGAATACTCCAGTCCCACTCCTTCTCCATTACTTAAGGCTCGTATCGTACAACTTGATTCGTGATTGATAAGTTGTTGACGTAGTCCTTGCTTTTGTTGTTTTAGACTTGTTAATCGTATGGTTAAAATTGTGCTAAAGTCTATAAGTAGAGGTGAATACGATGAGCGTTGGGTCATACGTCCCATACCCAAAGATACTCAGAATGGGGGTAGAAATACTCCAGTCCCACTCCTTCTCCATTACTTAAGGCTCATGTCACACTCTTCTAACTTTGAGTTAACAAGTGTTGAAGACGCCACCTTTGATGTGCTTGAATAATCCGCTGCTTGATATAACTGAGGATGCCTTGATTGAAGATCTTGTCTTGAGGCCTTGAGCTCCACAACGTGAAAGAAAAGTCCTACTAAGTGACCAAGGGTCTTTTGGTCACTCAATTAGACTGGGGGATTATACAAGTTCAAAGGATTTAATTAATCAAAATTTGTTTTGATCAATTTAATTGGGGGTTTGGTTTTAGTTTTGGAGGGAACTAATTTTGGATCTAACTGAAGTTAGTAATTGTTAGAAACTAACCTAAGGGATCATACATTAAAAACTTGATCGAATATTCTAAGTTAGATTAGAAATCCTAAGGGAGCATGTAAAAATATTGATTAAAATTCGATGTTAAGTCCTACAATTATTAGGAAATGATTGAATTCTAATCCTAAGGGGAGCATGCAATTTTAACACCAAAATCTTAAAATAAGCCCATAAGGGTAAAATGGTCAATTGCAAAAATATGTCTAATTTTATTCATGGTCTAAAGGCGATTCTAACCTAAAGATTGAATTCTAAACCTAATGTTGAAAATGGGATGATTCTAAATTCAATCAAAGACCAATTAAAATCTAACCCAAGTCCTAATTACAATTCAAATAAAAAGTCTAATTAAATCCTAACATCCTAACATCAATCAAATTCTAAAATTCTAATATAATATTCTAATATGTTTAACATTTCAAAATCTATTATCTATTATCACTAATATGGCTTAATTAAAACTAGATGAATTCTAAGATATTTAATTAAGACCTAAATTGTGAAATATTCTAAAACTTAGTCTAGTTAGGAATCTAATTAATCGGGATTAGTATTATCTAAAAGAAAAATAATATGAATTAATTCTCACTTCAAACTAATTAACTCAAATTAATTCCTAATTCAAACTAATCAAACTATATAACTCCTATTAATCAAATAATTAATAATGTGTATGAACCTGGAACTGGAGGTGTGTTGTTTGGTGATGAAGTGAGCCCAAGACCCAGGCCCAAGCTTGCTGAATCCAAGAGTGAAAAAAGAAATTCCCAGCGTTGGGGTGTGTGGAGA
This sequence comes from Lathyrus oleraceus, assembly GCF_024323335.1. NCBI lineage: Eukaryota > Viridiplantae > Streptophyta > Magnoliopsida > Fabales > Fabaceae > Lathyrus > Lathyrus oleraceus. Next base: position 214,295,539 of record NC_066580.1, read on the forward strand.
GAAAATAATGGGCCCACGTGTGTAACGGCCCAATGAAACCGGTTTAGTCGAAGCCCAGCTCTAGCGGCCCAAATGACTCAAAGGTCCTTGTGCTTACCCAAAGAACTTCCCAAGATGCAGCCTAAAACACGAAGCTTGTGGGGAAAAAATGGAAAATGTTTCACCCGTCGAAAACACATTTGCAAGCTCTAAACCTGATCGTATTCTTCATCCAGTTCTGCTCGTGTCTCGATATCATCATCGCCGCGATTTTGAAATGGGAGTGTGTCCATGGACTTGGCTTCTCCGTGTTATCGTAAGAGATCACTTTCATCGGTAGCATCTCGCTTCAGACAGCGTCGCGTATCTCCGGCGCCGTGTCTACGTTCCAACTCAGCCTCCATACGCGGTAGATCGTTCGTCAACGAAGGATAATGCTCACGACTTTGCGCTTAGCCCCACCGTATGGTTGGATTCTCAACTCAAATCAGTTTACGTGTGCCGATACGGCGAACTACGAATCCAAGAGAATGAAGGAAAACTCACCAGATTATTTCCGATTTGAACCTGTATATACTCCTATTCTCTGATTCAGATCCGTTCTGTCTTCTCTTCTACGACAAATTCGAGTCCTACGCGTGGAGTTCCAATTTGGAAGCTGAACACTAATCCTTGTGAATGCCGCATAAAAGATGTAGACTCTGTCGCGAGCGAGAGTGGGGAATTTAAAAGGTGCGGATTGAACGTCTTTGACGACGAAGATTTTGCAAGTAATGACTCTTTTTCGCGTCACTTTCCTTCTCGCCGGATTGTTACTCTGTTCTTGAACGAGTGAGTGTGGTTGGTGAGTTGTGTTGGATTGCGTTTGATGTGTATGAGGGGTGGAAAACCAGTTGCAGAGTTGAAGAAATATGATGCAGAACCAAGGGATTTTGCAGAAAATCGAGGGAGCAGGTTCAAGAAGGTTTGATGCAGAAGAAGCAGTTATGTTGTAGAAACGGGGAATATTGACGGTGAAGATGAAGAAGATGAAGAATGAAAGAAAAACTGGAGGAGCTTCTCATGGCACTGTTATATATATATGGTAGTTTTCAACCGACGGTTCGGGCAGGTTAGTTATGTTAGGGCAGGGTTAGTTAGCTCTTTAATAGTTGGTTGAAGTTATGGTTAAGTTAGTTGTAAACAGGGTTAGGGTTAATTGTTACAAGTTAGCTTAATTGGTTAGAATTTTTGTTAGAAATTCAGTTGGAAATTCTATTTGCAGATTTTTCCAATTAGTTTAGTTTGTGATTTTCTGTGGTGCATTCTGTTAATTACCGTGGTCTTAAAACCAGTTGCAGGTACTGAGCAGTATCAATGATAGTTATGAGGTATTTTCAACTCTGTTCGTTCTGACTCGTAGGGTTGGTCATTAAAAATATTAGCTATGGTTTTTGTTAATCGGAATTTGGAGTTAGCAGAATTTTATTAGTTGTGCAGGTTGAAGTGTGGGTTATGCAGGAGATGCACTGTCGTTGTATTTGCAGCGTTTTGGGTTTTGCGGTTTTCCACTTTCCAACATGTGTTTTTCTACTATGCTACTGGGTTTTCATGGATATAGACTGCAACATGGATAATTGGTTAATTAAATTGATATGGACTGGATGATGGGGTGGGTAATTAGGTTATGGATTTAAAGTATTGGATATTGATTTTGAATTGGTTTTCCTTGAGGATTGGATATTTGGACATGTAAAAATGGATCATGTAAAAAATGGATTTTGTTGATGAATGGTAAATGGTTATCCTATTAAAAATGAAACAATTTGAAAATTCAATCAAATTAATTTTAAAATTAGAATTAATTTGATATTAAACCACTTTTAAAAACTCTGAAAGTTCATTAATTTATAATTAGCACCAAATTAATATTTAAAACCAAATTAGAGAATCTAAAATTTATTTGAAATTAAAATCAATTAATCATCAATTTACAAATCAAAATCAAATTGAAATCCCACCAATAACTTAAACTTGATTTGAAATTAATCAATTTTGAAATTAAATTGAGAATTAAGATCAAATTAAAAATTCCAAGATCCAATCAATTAAGATTTATTTAAAATTAAAACCAATTTTGAAATTAAAATCAAAGTGGTGTTAAACATAAAACCATGATGGATATAATAATGAAATGAGTCGAACGGATATAGATAATGACCAATATTACCAAAATCGAGACAATATGGAGTTAGGAATTGATGGTTGACTTTGGTCAATAATTGACCTCAGTCAACCTAGAGGCATGAATTAAGGATTGTATTAACATGAATGCGTGATGCATAATGGATGAATGCAGATGAATCACAAGCCACGAATTGAATGAAGGTGCGAAATAGGGGGCAAATTTTGGGGTACAACAGCTGCCCCTATTTAATCAGCTCAGACCTGAATGGACGAATTGCGAGAGCTTTTCGAGTATTCAAGGTATGAGTGGATTAAATACCGAAGTATCCAAAAATTTGCCCATTAAGGACGGTTATATGGGACGTAGGGATGTCAACTTGGATTTTACAGGCTCCTTTGCCGGATTTTAAAAATGAGGGCCATGATATGCATGATATATGTATCTTTCATTATTTTGTGAAACATGAGGCCATGTATGCTAAGCAAAGAGCCCATGAAAGTTTCACAATATCCTTGCAAAGAAGGAGTTTCAAAAATGAATCATCGGTTCAACAACTGGAAACAAAGTCAAATGCAGAGGTTTGAAAAAGAAATGCCATCAACCTTATAGGTTGGGAAAAAGGTTCGTCAATCATGTAGATTGAAAAAGATTCGTCAACCACGAAGGTTGGAAAAAGAGATTATCAACCCCAGAGGTCGAAAAAAGGATTCCACAACCGTGAAGGTTGGAAACAAAGGTCATCAACCCTAAAGGTCAGAAAAAGGGTTATCAACCCTGAAGATTGAAAAAATAGGTTCCTCAACCCTAAAGGTTGACAAAAGGATTATCAACCCTAAAGGTTGGAAAAAGATACCAAGCAAACTGGGGTTTAAAAGGTGCCAAGCGAGTTGGATTTTGGAAGGAGTGTCAAACTAACTGGTTTTTAAAAGGTACCAGGAAAGTTTGGAATTAGAAGATGCCAACAAAGTATTAAGCTTTGATTCCTCTGATTTGCACACGCGGCCTCATGCTATGGTTGATGAATGATATGCATGAGTGAGATGACGTGATTTATACATGATGATGATTTATGCAACAACTGAGCCAGATGCTCATATAGAGGGAGGTGGGAGTTTTGGGGTAGGATAAGGTCATCCAGACATGAATCTCCAACACCTTCTTCAAGCTGAAAATTGTCGTTACACCTCTGGACTTGATCTAAAACATGGAGAGAGCTTGTACCTGCGTAGCCTGCCTCTGTCCCAATATACTGAATATCTGCACCAACTGCCCCAGTTACAAGCTGTGGAGTAATCTCGACATCTGAGTGCATCAAAAAGGTTTTCCCCAGTGTCTTGAAACTGTATCTTCTTGATTAACCATATTTTAGAGAGTGATTGACTTCTCATGCTCTTGAGGTAGCTTGCCCCAATGTGAGCTTTGAAGTAACTTTGCCCCTATCTGGCTGATTCAGAGAGATTAGTAGAATATCGACGTGGTCCTCCCAGATTGAAGGTCTTTTGAAGAGATCTAAGCTATGGGATATCAGGGATTTGATCAATGCTCCCAATATGTAATCTTCATTGATGTCAACTGACTGTTCGCATGTAAAATGCTCATTTTGAAAATGATAACTATAATGTCATGCTCATGCAAGTTTTGAAAACTCAAGTGTGTTCACTAATATTATGACATCTAGTGAATGAATCACTGTTTAGAATGCCATATCAGTATCAATACAAATGACAAGTAAATCTTTCGGAGTCAGCTTAACACGATCTTACCATAGTATGCTTTCGAAATAGACCATGCTTCAATTAGGTCTTTTGTAGGTTGTAACGTGGCATGGTTCACGGTTTAAGAAGGAAAGGATATAAAACTCAAAACCTAATCTAACCCACCCATTCTTCGTGATGTTCTCCAGTTCTATGTTCAATTAGCTTAGAACAAGCATCCATCTTTCAAAAGGGGATTTTGAATATCAGCAATGATGGTTAAGGAACCATATGAGAGTTTGGAGCGATAGTCACTCACCTTCTGCTTTTGTTTGCAGCCACAGAGATTTACTCTTGCTAAGGATTTTGACATTGATCCTCTGATTCCCTTGTTTCGTTTACCCTTATTTTTTCCTGGGCTGGTCCTTTGGGTCTGCATCCCACCGGGATACCCTAACTTTTGCCTAAGTCAATCTTGTTTTCAAGTTCTTAACTTAGCAGGCCTTTTATTTGCTTTTGATTTTTTCTTTTTGTTTCATATTTTCTTTTTATACTTGAGCAAATCCTGTGACACTGCTTTCTTGACACGATTTGTGACTATCTCACTCCTTTTTGTTGGTAGGGGATAACCATAATGGATTTGTGATTCCATCCTCTTGAGAGGGATATGATGTGTTTGATCACTTGATGAGATATTCTCCTTCCGAAATTTGGATGCAAGTCTAAATTAAACTGAATACTACCCTGCCCCTGGTTTAACATGAGGGTTTTTATACATAAAGAAAGAAACTCCTACTTCAAGGCCCAAAGGGGTTGACTAGGGATTAACTTCCTTATATCTCCAGTGTTTAGGGATTGAACAATGCCTTACATCATCAACACGATCTCATTCAAAAGCATTCCGGCAACGATCTTGCGTATTTTAATTTGCATCATTCTCTTTTGATTTTATTTGACAAACAGTTCGATACTGATAAATAAAATATGAGTGAACACAAATGGATTTAAGCAAAACACGCACATTTATTTCATTATTATTATCATCTGAAAACCAGACAAGTTTTACACATGAGCAACATATAACAAACAAGGAAAGATTACAAATGAGAAATGATTGAATCAATGTGATACTGCTAGCCTAGATACTCCTCTGAAGAAGCAACTGAATCTGAGCAATCCTCGCCGCCAATCGCATTCACAATCTGTCTGCAGTGGTCTGGCAACGAGTTTGTTATGACATTGAGTCCTGTCTCAGAGAATGATAGAACCTTCTGATCAATAATCTCTTGTACTATGGCCTTGAGGACCAAACAATCCTCTGTAGAATTCCCTATGTGTCCGACATGGAACGCACAAGACACATTAGGATTATGCTTGTTATTGTAGGGAGGCATTACAGGCGAAATCTCTTTTGGCACAATTGCCCCTTACTTGACGAGATACAGCAGCAAGTGAGTGTATGATACAGGGATCTGGTCATGCTGAGGACGCTTCTTATCAAACCGTCTACATTGACCTTGATTCTGATTTCTGTTGTTTTGCTGATTCTGAGGAGCTGGAGCCTGTGGAGGTTGTTGATACTGAGGTTAATATGCATATTGAGTAGCGGCAATGTATGGATAAGGGTAGTATGGCATATGAGCCATAGGTGCCTGAACTTGAGGATAAACATTTGTTGTTACGGCATTTACCTCGGCCGCTTTCTTCTTAGCAAAACCCTGAGACTTCTTGACCACTGTTTGGCTATCAACATTAGAAATCTTTCCAGTTTTCAGCCCATTCTCGATGCGTTCTCCAATGGTTACCATGTCAGCAAAGTTGGACGATGAGCTACCAACCATCTTCTCATAATACAAACCCTTGAGTGTGCCCATGAAGATATCGACCAATTCAGCATTTGTTAGTACAGGTTTAAATCTAGAAGCCATCTCGCGACATCGCTGCGCGTATTCTTTGAATGTTTCATTGCTCTTGCAGGCTTGATTTTGCAGTTGTAACCTGGTGGGAGCCATGTCCAGATTATATTTGTATTGCTTAAGAAAGGCTTCAGACAAGTCCTTCCAAGATCTGATTTTACTGCGCTTCAGGCCCAGATACCAGTCTAAGGATGCCCCAGATAAGCTGTCTTGAAAGAAATGGATAAGGAGATCATCATTATCAATGTAAGATGCCATCTTCCTACAATACATGATGATATGACTTCTTGGACAACTCAAACCATATTTTGGCAGGTCTGGTACTTTGAACATAGGAGGAAGCACCACATTAGGAACTAGACATAAGTCCTTAGCATCCGAACCATACGTAGAGAAACCTTCAATGCCTCTGATCCTTTCATCTAGTAACCGATAATCTGAACCAACAACATTCTGATTGGAAGGTTGAGGATTAACTTGATGATTGGGAAATTGAGCACGCTGAGAAGTCGTCTGAGCAATAACTGGAGTAGAAGCGAACTGGGGATACCCTTGAGGATACATCAAACTAGGGTTCACCGTCTGACCACACAGTCTGACCATACTGATTCTGATATGGAGCGTAGGGTGCCCCAGGATACACAAATGAAGGTGCTACAGCAGAAGATGCCCCAGGATGAGGAGGAGGTATCTGAAGACCATGATTCAAATTTTGAATAGTAGGTTGAGCAACTCAAGGAGGAGGACGGAAGTGGAGGGTAGGACCTCTGTATTCATCTTCGTTGTTATTAGGAGTCTCAACGATCACTGGTGTAGAAGTCTGAAGAGCCTGTTCTGGGTTGGTCTCACAGTTGTTAGCATTAACCATTTGAGGAGAAAGAGTGGTCATGCCCCAAGGATTGGCAACAGGATTCCCATTGGTAGGATGAACAGCGAACGGTTGGTATGGCTTAAAAGCATTCCCATTAGCAGCTTGGGGAGTGAAATTCGGAGGCAACCCCCAGGGATAGGCAATGGCCTGCCTACTAGGACCTGGTTGACAGATAGGTTGGCTCACAGGTTAAACCACAGTGTCCACAACTGCATTGACAGAAGTGGTGACGACAATAACATCAGTAACTACAGCAGAAGCAGGATTGGCAGCAAAAGTAGAGGTAATGGCCTTCTGAGCTTGAAGGTACTCCAATATAATGTTCATGTTACCTTGGAAGGTGTCCATTTTGTTTTGGACTTGAGCCAAAGTTTCCCTATAGGTAGCATTCTCTTGTTCCAGATCTGCCATGATTCTCGACTTGTTAGCCCTTGTGAAGTATTGGTGTCGAAGAGTAGTCGTCTTTCAGGCTGGAGAAAGGATAAGGTGAGCTTTTTCTGGTTGATACTTATAAAATGTGGATGTATGAATGCACATGTTGGGGGATGAAATGAAAATAATTATGCAACACCTATAGATTCAAAGCATCGATGGTATAATAATTCGGGGTCAAAACTCTAGGGTATATAAAACAATGCAATAATGATATGCAATAGAGTATGTCAACAACATAAAACAATCCGGATAATCTGCGTATACTGCCTGATGCAGGGTCAAAGGTTCGACGTCCATGAGAGTAAAGGTATGTAGAGTCTATAGTTTCCTGTAGAAAAACACCATATCCCCCTCACATGTGTGGAATATGCTCCAAGATGGTCCCTAGAAGGTCTCCCAGAGTCATCGACTCGAAATGGAAATACCCTGCCGTAGTGAATACTCACAGGACAAAAGTACTTCCAAGTGAATCTAGTTTGGGTGTGGTTCTCGTGACACCCAACGCGCGAAACGCAGGCGTACACGACTATCCACGAGTCTAACCTATGTGTATACTAAGCTCGGGTATAGAGCTTTCCTCTCATGTAATCTATCCCATCCCGATAAGGAGTATAACAAATAATATCCATAATAAGAAACGCGATAAATAAAAGCGAGTAAAGCTAAAAGGTAAACACCTAAACTAGCGAGGGAACAACCTAAACTAGGCTTGACTCCTTTTAGAGACCAGAAAATACTCCCAGTAATGAAGTATCCCCAGCAGAGTCGCCATCTGAAGCTAGCGGAAATATACCTGAACGTATCGCACACTCGAACATGCAACGGAGTCGCCATCGAACTTTATTTATCCCCAAAGGGAAGGGAAAACATTGATAAAACCTGGGGGAAAGAGATATACTGGGTAAGGAAGTCGGTTATGCAAGTGGAAAGTATTAACACCTCAAACATCCATGGTACTCCATGGGAACCGTTTAGATTGTTCTCGCTTGAATATGTGTTAACTAAAGATTACTCGCAAAAAATGGGAAAATAAGGGAAATAGATAAAGTACTCGGTGAGGATTAGGGCCCTCATGCCTACATATTCTCATCGTGCAATGAGAAAGTCAGAGCAATCATAGTTCAGGGAACTAATGGTGGGAGATGAAAAGAAGTGTGATAGAGGTATGGTCTGAACCAAAGGATAATGTTTTGAACTCCAAGATAAATGGTATATCATATGGAGTGAAAGAAGGTAGATTATGAATGTATCATGGATATGAATGGAAGGAATGCCCTAAGGCAGGAGTGATAAATAAGTATGCTCGCGGAGGGTTCGAACCCTCGTGCCTACGTATTCTCATTGTGCAATGAGAAAATCAGAGCAATCGTAGTTCAGCCTACTAGGACTGAAAAGAAAGAGAGATTCGATAGGATTTCCCAGAGGCGAGGTAGATTGCTTAACAAGCAAGGACGTGGTACTAACCGATGATGGTAATCAACCACAAGGACAAATGAGATATTGCCAGAGTCTGAACTCCGTAGGGCAAGATAGATGAGTGCCATAGTCTGAACTAAATACAAGGAGAGTCTGAACTCAAAGAGGGTAACGGAGATATAATGTCAAGGTTTGAACTTGGAGTCAATGCCAAAGGTTGCCAAAATCTGAACTCCATGGGCAATATGGATAAGCATGCCATAGTCTGAACTATAAGGAAAAGGAACTGATTTGAATGCCAGAGTCTGAACTCCATCAGAGCAAGAAAGTATGATTCCAAAGTACGAACTATATGTGCAACGCAAAAGGTAGCCAGAGTCTGAACTCAAGGGTTGGATAAATGAATTCCAATGTCTGAACTGTAAGGCGGGATAATATGTTAAAGTCTGAAATGTATAGCCAAAGTCAAGATAGCCAGAGTCTGAACTCAATAGGGAGAGGATGCCAAGACCTGTATCTTATGGGAAAAGAATAAAGCCAGGGTCTGAACTCTATGGGCTAAAGAAGCTTACCAAGGTTTGCACCTTGAGGGCAAGAAGCAAAGCTAGAGTCCGAACTCCAATAGGCTAAAGGAAGTTGCCAAGGTCTGCACCTTGAGGGCAAAGGATAAAGCCAGAGTCTGTACTCCATGGGCTAAAGGAAGTTTCCAAGGTCTGCACCTTGAGGGAAAAGGATAAAGCTAGAGTCTGTACTCAATGGGCTAAAAAAACTTGCCAAGGTATGCATCTTGAGGGCAAAGGATAAAGCCAGAGTCTGTACTCCATGGGCTAAAGGAAGTTGCCAAGGTCTGCACCTTGAGGGCAAGCAACAAAGTAAGCCATAGTCTGAACTGATATGCAATGCATGAAGCTATTGATTGAGAAATGGGTATGTGACCCTTGCATGAACTAGATGATGATTGAATGATTGATCGTTAGCATAGAATAGATTTGATAAATGAGATAAGATAGATTGATAAACAAGGTAGCTCACGAAGAATCTGAACTCTCCTGCCTACGTATCCTCCTTGTGCAATGAGGAAATCAGAGTTTTCGTAGTTCAGCCCACTAGGACTGAAAAGAAATTGATTGGAGGCAAAAGGAAAGAATGATTGAGAATTGAATAGAATGAAGAATGGATAGACTCGATAGTTACTGGATGATGAGAATCACACTAACTTTCAAGTGGAAAGAGAAAAGTCTTTGTAATTGTTTCTTGCATGGAAGATGAAGACTTTATCAATCGTTAGATTCGAATTGCACTAAAGTCTATGAATGGAGGTGAATACGATGAGCGCTGGGTCATCTGTCCCATACCCAAAGATACTCAGAATGGGGTAGGAATACTCCAGTCTCACTCCTTCTTCATTACTTAAGGCTCGTATCGTACAACTTGATTAGTGATTGATAAGTTGTTGACGTAGTCCTTGCTTTTGTTATTTTAGACTTGATAATCGTATGGTTAGAATTGTGCTAAAGTCTATGAATAGAGGTGAATACGATGAGCACTGCTTGGTATAACTGAGGATGCCTTGATTGAAGATCTTGTCTTGAGGCCTTGAGCTCCACATCGTGAAAGAAAAGTCCTACTAAGTGACCAATGGTCTTTTGGTCACTCAATTAGACTGGGGGATTATACAAGTTCAAATGATTTAATTAATCAAAATTGCTTTTGATTAATTTAATCGAGGGTTTGGTTTTAGTTTTGGAGGGAACTAATTTTGGATCTAATTGAAGTTAGTAATTGTAAGAAACTAACCTAAGGGATCATGCATTAAACACTTGATTGAATATTCTAAGTTAGATTAGAAATCCTAAGGGAGCATGTCAAAATATTGATTAAAATCATGATTAAAATTCGATGTTAAGTCCTACAATTATTAGGAAATGATTGAATTCTAATCCTAAGGGGAGCATGCAATTTTAACACCAAAATCTTAAAATAAGCCCATAAGGGCAAAATGGTCAATTGCAAAAATATGTCTAATTTTATTCATGGTCTAAAGGCGATTCTAACCTAAAGATTGAATTCTAAACCTAATGTTGAAAATGGGATGATTCTAAATTCAATCAAAGACCAATTAAAATCTAATCCAAGTCCTAATTACAATTCAAATAAAAAGTCTAATTAAATCCTGACATCCTAACATCAATCAAATTCTAAAACTCTAATATAATATTCTAATATTTTTAACATTTCAAAATCTATTATCTATTATCACTAATATGGCTTAATTAAAACTAGATGAATTCTAAGATATTTAATTAAGACCTAAATTGTGAAATATTCTAAAACTTATTCTAGTTAGGAATCTAATTAATCGGGATTAGTATTATCTAAAAGAAAAATAATATGAATTAATTCTCACTTCAAACTAATTAACTCAAATTAATTCCTAATTCAAACTAATCAAACTATATAACTCCTATTAATCAAATAATTAAAAATGTGTATGAACCTGGAACTGGAGGTGTGTTGTTTGGTGATGATGTGAGCCCAAGACCCAGGCCCAAGCTTGCTGAATCCAAGAGTGAAAAAACAAATTCCCAGCATTGCGGTGTGTGGAGAGAAAATAATGGGCCCACGTGTGTAACGGCCCAATGAAACCGGTTTAGTCGAAGCCTAGCTCTAGCGGCCCAAATGACTCAAATTTCCTTGTGCTTACCCAAAGAAATTCCCAAGATGCAGCCTAAAACACGAAGCTTGTGGGGAAAAAATGGAAAACGTTTCACCCGTCGAAAACACTTCTGCAAGCTCTAAACCTGATCGTAATCTTTATCCAATTCGGCTCGTGTCTCGATATCATCATCGCCGCAATTTTGAAATGGGAGTGCGTCCATGGACTTGGCTTCTCCGTGTTATCGTAAGAGATCGCTTTCATCGGTAGCATCGCGCTTCAGACAGCGTCGCGCATCTCCGGCGCCGTGTCTACGTTTCAACTCAGCCTCCATACGCGGTGGATCGTTCATCGACGAATGATAATGCTCACGACTTTGCGCTTAGCCCCACCGTATGGTTGGATTCTCAACTCAAATCAGTTTACGTGTGCCGATACGGCGAACTACGAATCCAAGAGAATGAAGGAAAACTCACCAGATTATTTCCGATTTGAACCTGTACATACTCCTATTCTCTGATTCAGATCCGTTCTGTCTTCTCTTCTACGACAAATTCGAGTCCTACGCGTGGAGTTCCAATTTGGAAGCTGAACACTAATCCTTGTGAATGCCGCATCCAAGATGTAGACTCTGTCGCGAGCGAGAGTGGGGAATTCAAAAGGTGCGGATTGAACGTCTTTGACGACGAAGATTTTGCAGGTAATGACTCTTTTTCGCGTCACTTTCCTTCTCGCCGGATTGTTACTCTGTTCTTGAACGAGTGAGTGTGGTTGGTGAGTTGTGTTGGATTGCGTTTGATGTGTAGGAGGGGTGGAAAACCAGTTGCAGAGTTGAAGAAATATGATGCAGAACCAAGGGATTTTGCAGAAAATCGAGGGAGCAGGTTCAAGAAGGTTTGATGCAGAAGGAGCAGTTATGTTGTAAAAACGGGGAATATTGATGGTGAAGATGAAGAAGATGAAGAATGAAAGAAAATTTGGAGGAGCTTCTCATGGCATTGTTATATATATGGTAGTTTTCAACCGAATCGGGCAACGGTTCGGGCAGGTTAGTTATGTTAGGGCAGGGTTAGTTAGCTCTTTCATAGTTGGTTGAAGTTATGGTTAAGTTAGTTGTAAACAGGGTTAGGGTTAATTGTTACAAGTTAGCTTAATTGGTTAGAATTTTTGTTAGAAATTCAGTTGGAAATTCTATTTGCAGATTTTTCCAATTAGTTTAGTTTGTGATTCTCTGTGGTGCATTCTGTTAATTACCGTGGTCTTAAAACCAATTGCAGGTACTTAGCAGTATCAATGATAGTTATGAGGTATTTTCAACTCTGTTCGTTCTGAATCACAGGGTTGGTCATTAAAAATATTAGCTATGGTTTTTGTTAATCGGAATTTGGAGTTAGCAGAATTTTATTAGTTGCGCAGGTTGAAGTGTGGGTTATGCAGGAGATGCACTGTCGTTGGATTTGCAGCGTTTTGGGTTTTGCGGTTTTCCACTTTCCAACCTGCATTTTTCTACTATGCTATTGTGTTTTCATGGATATAGACTGCAACATGGATAATTGGTTAATTAAATTGATATGGACTGGATGATGGGGTGGGTAATTGGGTTATGGATTTAAAGTATTGGATATTGATTTTGAATTGGTTTTCCTTGAGGATTGGATATTTGGACATGTAAAAATGGATCATGTAAAAAATGGATTTTGTTGATGAATGGTAAATGGTTATCCTATTAAAAATGAAATTTTTTGAAAATTCAATCAAAATTAATTTTAAAATTAGAATTAATTTTATATTAAACCACTTTTAAAAACTCTAAAAGTTCATTAATTTATAATTAGCACCAAATTAATATTTAAAACCAAATTAGAGAATCTAAAATTTATTTGAAATTAAAATCAATTAATCATCAATTTACAAATCAAAATCAAATTGAAATCCCACCAATAACTTAAACTTGATTTGAATTAATCAATTTGAAATTAAATTGAGAATTAAGATCAAATTAAAAATTCCAAGATCCAATCAATTAAGATTTATTTAAAATTAAAACCAATTTTGAAATTAATATCAAAGTGGAGTTAAACATAAAACCATGATGGATATAATAATGAAATGAGTCGAACAGATATAGATAATGACCAATATTACCAAAATCGAGACAATATGGAGTTAGGAATGGATGGTTGACTTTGGTCAATTAGTTGACCAGAAAGTCAATAATTGACCTCAGTCAACCTAGAGGCGTGAATTAAGGATTGTATTAACGTCAATGCGTCATGCATAATGGATGATTGCAGATGAATCACAAGCCACATATTGAATGAAGGTGCGAAATAGGGGGCACAATTTTGGGGTACAACAATATGTTGCACCAACATTCTTTAAACCGAAAGGCATCACTCTATAATAGAATATTCCCTATGGTGTAATGAATGTTGTTTTCTCCATATTTTCGGGTGCCATCTTGATCTCATTATAATCGGAAAATCCGTCCATAAACGAAAAGACTTTGAATTTAGCTATATTGTCTACCAACATGTCAATGTGTGGCAGAGGGAAATCATATTTCGGACTAGCCTTGTTCAAATCTTTATAATCGACGCACATACGGACTTTTCCATATTTCTTCGGAACATGCACAATATTGGCCATCCATTGCGGATACTCAGCAGTAACCAGGAAACCGACGTGAATCTGTTTTTGCACTTCTTCTTTGATCTTTACTGCCATATCAGGATGAGTCCTTCTTAACTTCTACTTGAATGACGTGCATTCTGGCTTCAATGGCAATCTATGCTCCACAATCTTAGAATCCAAACCAGGCATGTCTTGATAGGACCAGGCAAATACATCTGAATACTCTCAAAAAGATCAATAAACCCCTTCTTAACCCTTGGACACAGTTGAGACCCAATCTTGACTTCCTTCACATCATCTTCGGAACCCAAGTTGACTAACTCAATCTGCTATTCAAATGGATGAATGGCTTTTTCCTCATGCTCAAGTAGACGAGATAATTCATCAGGCACTTCTTCATCACTTTCTCCCTTAGCCTCAAACACAGGGAACTCAAAGTTTAGAGAAAGAGTGTGATCATTGTATTCAATGGGTTTAGAAACCAACCGACATAATGATTTGATATTTTGATTTTAGAGAAGTAAATTGTGACCAAATATTATGCAGATGGACAACTATTATTTATTTAGTTATGTTTTTTGTGATTACCGTTTTCAGAAAAGAAAGAAGTAAAAATAAAACATCTTAGATGTGGATGAATAGAATTGCATTTTATTGATGATAATTTGAAAAAAATACCCTGTTGTTCACTTCTCCCTTAGGCATAGGAGAAGGATTTTTCTTAAAATAATGAAAAACAAATTACTTAGAGTGTAGCGGTAAATTCATGATTATCAAGCTATGGATAAGCTAGACATCAAATAAACAAGAGTCGCCACCGCGCTTTTATTGTTTCCAAGGGAAAAGGGAAAAGTACGAACAAAATCCAAAAATAAGAAGTTTTCAAATCAAAACTAATAAAATGCCAGAGATTACAGGTAAGGGGGTTGGTTACACAGAGGGAAGGTGTTAGCACCCAAAGTGTCCTAGGTACTCCTAGGGAGCCATTTCTTGTGTGCAGATGTGTTTTTGTACAAAATGATGTTTGCAAACAAATAGAATGGAGGGATAGGAAAAGAATTCATTAATTATATTTTTGTGTTTGACAAGACCTTCGGACTTGTGCCTACGTACCAACATAAAAATGAGGGATCAAAACCTCGTAGTTCGTGGTATCAATTTCAAAGTGGATGCATTTTTTTAAACAAAAATTTAAGTTTGAAAGGCACAAAGGCCTAAAAAAATGGTTTGAATGAGTTAATTATTTTTGGCTTTTGAAATTTTAAGTCAAGTATAGTTAAGTTTATTTACAAGTTTGATTAAGAAAATGAGTTTGAAAATGAAATGACATAAGACCAAAGTTCTTAGTTTGCAATAGTGGTCAAAGTTTAAAAATCAACAAACACAAGAAAAGAAGATTTTTGAAAGGAGGGAGAGAATTTGAAATTAAAGAAGTGGGGAGGAGATGAAGAGACAAATCCTAAGCACAAAATTAAAAGTGAAGAGTTGAAAAAATTTGACCAATGGACTGCAATCCAATAGACAAGAATGTCATATAGAAACCCAAATTCCATTGGACTTTTAGAAACAAGCAACAAACAATGCACAAAATATCAACTTAAAGAGCAAGTCATCAAATAAAGATAGCCACATCCAAGATTAGTAACTCCAAGATCTTCCTCAAATTTACCCATGTAGCAGATGCATTCGACAATGCATAAATCACTGGTTCAAAATAACAGCTTCAGAATGATCATTTTGTAGATGAACTCAAATGGATCTTCAATGATGTATCAGATGAAGTTTCAAATTACAAGCACTTGGTTTCATGAATTTTGGCATTGGCCAAGTCCTATGCAAAGGTATATTGCCTAAATTCTAAGTTCAATTGTCTCAGATCAAACCAACAGGCCACACAAGATATTTTTTTAGGGTTTTTGTTCTTATTATGTACATTAATTGTCAAAGACCACACAAACAAATACAATATACACAAACAAAATATATCACAAATATATGGTCCAAATGGACAAATTGAAAATGACATTAACATAAACAATTAGAATAGTATGAATAATGGCAAATGAATAAAGTTCAAAAACTTAAATTACATTAAAAGTAAATGACTTGAAAATAAATGTTAGTTGTTAATGAGTTAGAAGTTACTATTGCTTTTGCTTTTGCTCTTTTGTTTAAGTCATTCTTTGGAGAACACTCAACCCACTTATCACAAAAATGGATCCTTGAACCAAGACATCTTCCAAAGGAAGGAAAAAAGGCCATGTTTCCATACAATACCATGAAAGAGGGGAGACTTACAATCTCTCTAACTAGAATGCTATGCCTTTTTATGTCAAGATTTAGCGCTATGTTAAGAAATCGTAATTGGACTTATGTAGAAGTCACAACTATTTGAGGTCGGGCAATAGAATTTTGGTGTTAATGCATATTGGAGACATAATATGATGAACTATGCTCATGAAACATACCACACATAAGAAGAATATGCAAATTGGGATGGACCTAATCTCATCCATACTTATGTTGATTTTTCAATCAACTGGCCTTAGCATATAGAGATATTATAGGTCCATGACATGAATCCATAAAGAAAGGGAATGAGATGAAGAGGGAGGGGGAATGGATCAAACTCAAATTGAACAAAGGAGGATTTTTACCAAGTTAAGATCATTCATTCATTTTGGGAGATGGAATGTACATTCCATCAATCCCCTAAATCCAATGATCTTAACCTAAAAAAGTCAAATCAACCTTGACCAAGGCCCAATAACACAAGTTAAACTCATAAAGTCGATTAAAATGGCTGTACACAATTAATTTGGCATTTAAACAATTAAAAATAATGTATTAAATTAAATATGGTTGGTCAATTTCCTAAAACCTCATCAAAACACCAAAGAAATGACCATGAGATTTATCATCGGTCAAACAAGGTCAAAGGACCTTGGAGAAATTTTTATAGAATATTTGGAAACTTAAAAATATTTTTAAACAATTAAAAATAATCACAAGATCAATTAAATCATGAAAAATATTAATAATGATCCAAAAAATAATTTTAATTCAAAAAATAAAATAGGATTCAATTTAATTTTTTTGGGTGAAACTCTCATATTTTATTGATCAATATTAAAATTAATATGAATTAATGAAAATCAAAGGAATAAAAATAAAAATCAGATACTTAAAAAAACGTGGACCACTTGATCTCCCTCATTAATTGAGGTGGCAGATCAAGTGGTGAGGAGCGCACGTTCCATGATGTGCTTGAGTCAACTGATCACACACTGGGTAATCACAATATACGCTCCCGATTAAAACATTTTGAACTCATCTAATGGCTCTGAACCCTTTCAACGTATCGCCGGAGCCAAAGGTCAGTCATCTTCTCCGATGACCCTGGCCGAACTGGTTCAATCATTACCACATCATAAATGAAAAAAGAGGACATGATCTTAAAGAAAAAATGGTGTAGATCACAAATATCACCTCAATTTTAACTAACTCCAAATATATAGAGAGATACGCGGAGTTGAATTTTGAGGTGTGTCAACTTAGTTGCTTCGATTTGACCTCAAAGCAACTAAATCTTCTTGCCTACATTAGTAGGACTTCAGACAACCAAGGATCCAAGAGAATTGATGAGAATTGAGAAAGAATCGAAGAGAAGAAAAATTTGGAAAAATACCTTCAATGATGTGCAGAATTGGATCTCTCCTGCTTCAATTCACGCTTGATCTTGCATATGGAGCTTGTCGAAGTGGCTTAAGAGTAATGCAAAGCTTTGGATCCTGGAGGTTTTGAATCTCCAAATAGTGAGATTCAAACTCAAATTTCAATTAAAATTTCTCAGGTTTTCCTTTGAATTGAGAGGGTTTGGAAGGTTGGGGGAAAAGATGGCGCGCAAGGTCCTTTGAACTGAGGCATTGGACCTCTATTTATAGCAATGAGAAGTGTTATTTGCACACTTGAACAATTCTCAAAAATTGGAAATGCAATGCACATGCTTGCATGGGTGTATGCAGGCCCATGAAGCAATCCAATTAGGTCCACAATCAACTGAAATGAGGTCTTCATGAAGCTTGGATGGCAAGGCAAAGTTGTTTGAACATTTGAATCATGAATCTTGCCAACTGATACATGCCTGTTTAACCCATGCGCAGACCCATCAAACTTTGTCCAAAATGAATGAATTAAGACTCTTTGGAAAGCTTAGATCAAGAGGAAAAACTCTTATGTTGAAAACTTTTCCATTTGGAACTTTTATCATGGTGAATTTTGAGGTGGAAGTTTGTAAATTTCAACATGTCAAAATATTTTCTAAGTGTCAAGCCACATGTTCAATTATTCCACCTTGCCTAACGTTTTATGTGAGCTCCAAATCAGAAAAGTGTCTTCATCAAAGTTGTATCTCTTTAAAAAACCTTCAAATTGGTCAATAATTTGACATTATTTGGATTTAGGATGAGTGCGTTATGCATTTTTGAAGTTGAGGAAAATCACTTGTTCAATGGCATTGGTCCAAAATGACCTATAATGTATCCTCATATCACATGCTCATAAAAGTTGATTTAGCTCTCAATCCAAACATCTAAGTTGAAGTAGACATATTGAATTTGATTTTGAAACTTTGAAATATTTCATCTCATAAAAATTGAGCAAGTTATGGCCTTGGGAAGTTGACTTTCAAATTAGGGTTTAGAAAAAATGACCTATCATGTTTCAACGTAGAAGATGACTTTCCAAGAAAAATTAGCTTTATACCTCAACATGAAAGTTTTTTGAAATGTCATTATGAGTAACTTTTCTCTTGGAATAATTTTCATATCATGAAAATTGTAGAATAATTTTCTCTTGGAATAATTTTCACCATTAACCAACTTGCTAACTTGGAAATCTCTTGACTTTTTAGGCTCATAGTAGATCATATATGAATAAGATGATGAATTTTGAAGTGTCCCTTGAGAAATTTGATTAATTGGTGAAGAATCTTGTTGAAGAAGTTACTCAAGATACCTAGATGAACTAGGGTTTCCAAGGCAAACCAACTCCAAACTCTTGAAGAATGCTTGACCAAAATAACATGTAGAGAACATCGGGACTCATATATGATGATTAGATCCATTTTGGATCCTGCCTTGGTTATGCTCTTAGCAATGGGGGTCTTAAACCTTAGATGTGAACTTGATAGATCAATGGTGATCATGCCCTACCTACAAAAGAGTCAGGCAAATGCAAAGGCATATTTTTGGTATTTTGGTTAGTAAAAGGATAATATACAAGTATGATACAATCACATGGTTCTTGGTGATCTCTCCCAAAACAAACCCAATGAATGAGGGGTAAGGAGGATGCCAAGGTAGGACCCCAATGCATATGATGAGATTGCATGAGGGATCTTAGAGTCAAAATTGGGGTCTTACAACTGCCCCTCTTTTAGGACATTCCAATTGAGGAGGTGAAGGTTAGAATCTTCGTATTGACTTAGTAGAATTGGCTTAAATAAAAACATACAAAAACCAATTTTGGTTCCTAAAAAATCTCATGATGCATATGATGTAAATGTAAGATAAACTCTCTGTGGGGAAATATTGCCACAAGGGAAAAGAAATCAGAGAGACTGAAGGTCCGCAGGAGCATAATGCATTGCATAAGGAAAACTCACTAGGAATACAGAGATTCTGGGGGATAAAAAGGGTTATGGGTAGGCCAGGCTATGACTTAAAGACTGCTGGGAGACTACAGAAACATCTGCAGGGGAAACAGGTAGATCAGAATAAAACTGAAATACTTGAGTCATGCAGAAACAACGATTTCACTAAGGAAATACGCACTCAACTCAACTGGGGAAGACATAAACTTCAATCTAGGAGGAGTAGAAATCTATTATCCACTACCGGCTACTGGGTATGGAGATAATAAAATTCTGACAGAAAAGACACCCATTACCTGTTAGGGTAAACATATCAAGGATGACTTATTGAGGGCCGCCAGGGGCTAGACTCGCTTGGGAAAGCCGAAAATAGGATTTACAACTACAGGTTACTGTGTATAAGACCACAAAAGGAGAGAATATCCGTCACTGGTTAAAGTGAACATATCAAGGATAGACTAAAAGGGAAGAAAATCCGTCATCGGTTAGGATGAACATATCAAGGATAGACTTGCTTGGAAATGTTAAGGAGGACATTCGTCATCGGTTAGGATGAACATATCCAGAATAAACCACCTCAACAAAAAGTAGGAATTACATCTATCGAATGCTGGATAGAATACCATCAAAGAGAATATCCGTCATCAGTTAGGATGAACATATCAAGGATAGACTCTTTGGGGAGAAAATAGGAATTACATCTATCAGATACTGGATAGAAGACCACAAAGAGGATATCCGTCACCGGTTAAAGTGAACATATCAAGGATAAACTCTGCAATGGGAGAAAAGCAGGATTTATAACTACCGATTACTGGGCAGAAGACCGTAAGAGAAGGAAACCCGTCATCGATTAGGATGGACATATCAAGGGTTGACTCTCTGGGGAACAAAATAGGGATTACAACTACTTTTACTGGGTAGAATATCAGAGATGAGAATATCCATCACCGGTTAAGATGAACATATCAAGGATAGACTCAAAGCAAGGGAAGAAAATATCCGTCATCGGTTAGGATGAACATATCAAGGATATACTTCCTGGGGGACACATGAAAATGAATCCACTAGGGAGAAAAATGTTACTTTTGCCGGGTATTGGGCAAGAAGTAACAAACTGGAAACTAAGAAGAATATTACCAGTTACTGGGTAATAGACTCTTAGGGGACCCAAATCATCTATCTAGGTAAGATCTAGAAAGAAAAGGTCAATCAAGACTCATCCCGATGAGGACATAGCTCAAGGGGAGTGGTTCCATCCAGATAATCAACTGGGGAGGAAACTGAAACAAATCATCGTCCACAAGAAAATAACTAATTAGGGAAAGGAAAAAGGTTAAAGTCTTTCTGCTTATGGGGGCAGACACTCTACAATTGAAGGAGGACATACACCAATCTTGCATGGGGATAAAGTACCACCATAATAGAGAACTAAAAAATCACGAGAATGAATCAGCAAGTGTGATGATGCAATAATGAAATTATATGAGTGTCTATGTATATGTATATGTAGATATGATGATTATGCTAACAAAACGATCGCAAAGGATACAAAAGTGTCGTAGATTTGAATCATCGATATAATTCTGGGTCAATCAACAAAAGAGGGACACAACTACTGGAGAAAAGGGAGACCAAACTCCCAAAGGCTCAACCCTAGCCCGGGAAGAAGAAGATCTGTTGAGGAAAACTGTTATCAAGCCCGCGAGGAATTTTAGGTCAACACCATATCAAATGGGAGACAACCATGCAGGGGATAAACACAAACAACTGCTCAGAAACCAAGAGGAGACTTTGACTAGGAGCGAATCTGATGGCAATTGGTGGGGAAACCAAAGTTCTGCCACAACCACGCAAACTGCTAAGGAAACCATTCTTACTCTGCTGGAAACCAAATGTAAATTTGGCTGGTAATAAAACTAAACTCCGCATGGGATCAATCAACCAACTCAGCTGGCGACTTCACCGGGGAAATGGAGAACAATAATCGTTTGGAGAAATCAACAAATACCGAGTGTTGAACAATGCTATCGGGGATGAAAGAGAAAACATGCTTACTGCTTGGGGAGAACCAATAATGCTCCACACTTAGGGCTTGCTGCTTTTGAACCAATGTTGATATTCCCTTTAAATTAAATCGATTGCTTAAAAATTCATGCTTTTATATGCTTAAGAAAAATGATTTTGGTTTAAAAATTAATTTTAAAAAAATGATCATAATAAAATTTAAAACTATTTGGCTGAAATAAATGAGAGTAGAAACAATTGGATAAAAGCTCAACTTTATTTGATAGAATGGTAGTTTGTACATGACAAGACTCCATAGATCTTTACAAAGCTAAAAATGGTAATTTACATGGAAAAGAGTTACATTGAATACAATGATCACTAATCCTTCTACCAACTCTTGATATCCACTGTGCTCTTGACCGCTGCCACTAGGGATAATGAATCAACATCGACTGTTATGCTAAAAAACGTCTCCAAAACTGAAGATCAGTAGGATGCAGTTACTTGCCAAAATCCCTAATTTTTGCATAAATTGCCCCAAGATGGAGTACTCAATTTATCGGGATAATTTTTTTTTCTGTTTTATGTCTCTAATTTTTGCCTGGATCGCCCTTTCGGGTTTTCAATCCATCGAGACGCTCTTTTTTGCCTAAGTCGTCCTTTCGAGTTTTCAACTTAGCGAGTTGTTCTTTTCTTTTTAGGCAAAGTATTTCTTGACTGCATCTTCGTTCACAAGACGAGTGAACTCTTCACCATTCATAGTTGTAAGAATTAAAGCACCGCCTGAAAAGGCTCTCTTAACAACATATGGGCCTTCATAATTAGGAGTCCATTTTCTCCTAGAATCTGGTTTGAAAGATAGAATCTTCTTGAGCACAAGGTCACCTTCTCTGAACACGCGAGGTCTGACCTTCTTATCGAAAGCTTTCTTCATTCTCTGCTGATATAACTGACCATGACACATGGCAGTCAACTTCTTCTCTTCTATTAAATTCAGTTGATCATACCTGGTCTGACACCATTCAGCCTCAGTCAACTTGGCTTCCACCAAAACATGCAGTGATGGGATCTCAACCTCTACGGGGAGCACAACTTTCATACCATATACTAGAGAGAAAGGGGTCGCCCTGTTGAAGTGAAGATGGATGTACGGTACCCGTGCAAAGCAAAAGGGAGCATCTCATGCCAATCCATATATGTTACAACCATCTTCTAGATAATCTTCTTGATGTTCTTGTTTACAGCTTCAACAACCCCATTCATCTTAGGTCTGTAGGGAGAAGAATTATGATGTGCAATCTTGAAGTCTTTGCAAAGAGCTTGCATCATATTATTATTCAAGTTTGATCCAGTATCAGTAATGATCTTACTTGGCACACCATAACGGCATATAATTTGATTCTTGATAAACCTTACAACCACTTGCTTGGTCACATTCGCATACGATGCCGCTTCAACCCACTTTGTGAAGTAGTCAATTGCCACCGAAATGAAACGATGCCCATTTGAAGCTTTGGGCTCAATCATGCCAATCATATCAATCCCCACATGAAGAAGGGCCATGGGGAGGAAATGACGTTCAAAAGTGTCGGAGGAACATGAATCTTATCCGCATAAGTTTGACACTTGTGGCATTTCTTCACAAACTTGCAACAATCAGATTCCATTCTCAACCAATAGTAACCTGCTCGCAACATCTTCTTTGCCATTGCATGTCCATTGGAATGAGTACCAAAGGAACCTTCATGGACTTCAGTTATCAACAGACCTGCTTTGTGTCTATTCACGCATCTGAGCAGAACCATATCGAAGTTTCTATTGTACAAAACATCACCATTCAGGTAGAAGTTGCCGACTAATCTTCTCAAAGTCTTCTTATCTTTCAAAGATGCCCAGACGGGTAAAACTGACTTTTGAGGAAACACTTGATGTCATAATACCACGGCTTTTCATCTTTGACCTCTTCAACGGCAAATACATGAGCTGACCTATCAAGACGCATCACAGTCAAATTGGGAACTTCATTCTAATACTTCACCACAATCATTGATGCCAATGTTGCAAGAGCATGTGCCATCCGGTTTTTATCTCGAGGGATATGATGAAATTAAACCTTTGTAAAGAAAGTTGAAATCCTCCTCGCATAATCCCTATATGGCATCAAACCGGGTTGATTCGTCTCCCATTCACCTTTGGTTTGATTCACCACTAAAGTTGAATCTCCATAGACATCTAAGTACTTGATTATGAGATCAATGGCCTCTTCAAGCCCCATAATGCAAGCTTCATATTCTGCCATATTGTTTGTACACTTGAAAGTCAATCTAGCTGTAAATGGAAAATGCTTACCTTGAGGCGTAATAATCACGACCCCAATGCCATTCCCATATTGATTAACAACTCCATCAAATACCATGCCCCAACGAGAACCAGGTTTTGGCCCTTCTCCGAGCAATGGTTCATCACAATCTTTCATTTTCAAGTACAAAATATCTTCATCAGGAAAATCATACTGCACTGACTGATAATCTTCAATTGGTTGGTGGGCCAAATGGTCAGCCAAGACACTACATTTGATCTCTTTCTGAGATCGGTATTCAACATCATACTCGGATAACAACATCTGCCAACGGGCAATCCTCCTAGTTAAAGCAGGCTTCTCAAATATATACTTGATTTGATCCATTTTGGATATCAACCAAGTGGTATGATTCAACATATACTGACGCAGACGCTTAACAACCCAAGCCAATGCGCAATAAGTCTTCTCTAGCGTAGAATACCGAGTCTCACAGTCCGTGAAATTCTTACTGAGGTAGTATATTGCAAATTCTTTCTTTCCAGTCTCATCTTGCTGACCAAGGACACAACACATACTCTCTTCAAGCACAGTCAAATACATGATCAACGGTCTTCCTTCAACAGGTGGAGACAAAATCGGAGGCTCAAGCAAATATTCTTTGATACTGTCAAAAGCGTTCTAGCAATCTTCAGCCCAATCACAAGACTGATCTTTCATAAGAAGCTTGAATATAGGTGCACATGTGGCAATCATATTTGAAATGAATCTTGAGATGTAATTCAAGCGGCCGAGAAAACCTCTGACTTGTTTCTCAATTTTGGGCGCAGGCATCTCTTGTATTGCTTTGACCTTGGCAGGATCAACTTCAATACCATTCTCACTGACAATAAAGCCCAACAACTTACCAGAACGGACACCAAAGGTACATTTATTAGGATTCAAGCGGAGTTTATACTTCCTCAAACGCTGGAATAGCTTCAACAAATGTTCAACATGTTCCTCTTCATCAATAGATTTAGCAATCATGTCATCGACATAAACTTCAATCTCTTTATACATCATATCATGAAAAAGAGTAGTCATTGCTCTTTGGTAAGTTGCACCAACATTCTTTAAACCGAAAGGCATCACTTTATAACAGAATGTTCCCCAAGGTGTAATGAATGTGGTCTTCTCCATATCTTCGGGTGCCATCTTGATCTGATTATAACCGGAAAATCCATCCATAACCGGAAAATCCGTCCATATCTTCGAGCACGCTTACCCTTTCACTCATAGGTAGCCGAGCTACGAAGACTCTGATTCTCATTCCAGATGAGATACGTATGCAGTGGATGCGACATCCGTGCGAGTCATTTTCTTTTGACCCTTTTCTTTTAGTAAATAATACATTAGATATTACACACACCCTTTAGACAAGAACAACAAGAGTGGATCCCGTTGAGTACTACGGATGCGTAGGGGTGCTAATACCTTCCCTTCGCATAATCGACTCCTGAACCCGAGATTTGGTTGCGAGACCTTGTCTTTTCCTTTCTCCAGGTTTACTTCGAGCGTTTCCTTTCCCTCCTTTGGGATAAATAACGCACGGTGGAGACTCTTCTGTCATTTCTTTTTCGCCGGTTGTTTTTTCGCATACTATATATTTTTTAGGCTGCGACAGCTGGCGACACTGCTGGGGACCCGGTTTCCCTAAGCGAGTCCCTCCTAGCTTTTGTAGGTTTCTTGTTTGTTGGGTGTTTATTCTTTTGTACAGTTATTTATTTCCATCATTTATCTGCTTTATCTTATTGCATTGTGTACATATCATTGTTGTGTCTGTTGGCTCTGTGAGGGTTGATTGTTTGTTGGGTTGGGTTTGTTCTATGAGAGATAAGCCCACTACCCAGGCTTGAGCGTACACATAAGTGTTAGAGTGGATAGTCATGAGGCTTGCGTGGCATGTTGCTACGTTAAGTCGTTCATGAAGACCCACATCCAGACGAGGTTTCTTTTGGATATATTCTGTCCTATGGGTGTTCCATAACGATAGATGTTCCTCTAGAAATCATCGACTCTGGTGACCATTTCCCGAGAACTCAGTCGAGGCCTCTCCTCCGAGACGCGTTTATGTTAGCTCTGGTGGGCACATTCTCGCTGCTCAATTCGAGGACCCCGAGACTGGGAACTTGCTTTAGGATATCCTGTTGAGGGGAGTCAGTGGAGGTCTTTTATCCTGTAATAATGCCAAACCTTCAGTGGTAAACGTATTATTCTCGACTGAAGGGCTGAAGCTGACAAACTTTTGTTCTTAGAACCTACCAGTGAGGGGCGGGCTAAATTCAGGAAACCTTAACCTCCAACCAACCCGGTTTTCTGGAGCAGAGTTTTGATCTTGTATTATATTCCTCAGTGGGTTTCTCTTCAGACAATGCAACCCGACAGATGTTCAAGCAGATACAGCAGTCCTGATTTCCATGTCACTGCATTGCATCACATCATTCTGCATTCATATCATTTAACACATGTTTATCCATTTCTAGGGGGTTTACATCTTCTTCTTGATTCTGGTCGGGGTTTTCTGGTTCTGCTGAGATGGATATTGGCATAAAGAGACATGTCGCCTACAAGTTTCCTGTGGTTTGTTTGGAGCCTATTCAACAACTAATGAAGTTTATGAATCACGATTCTCTAGAAGGATTCCGGAAGGAGTACGGTTTGATTCTAAGTTTCGTCACGGTTCTTTCCAAGGATCAACATGATGCTCTTTTCACACTGCTGCAGTTCTATGACCCTCCATTGAGGTGTTTCACATTCCCGGATTATATTTTGGTCCCTACTTTGGAGGAGATTGCCAGTTTTCTCAGAGTTCCTATCAAGTCGCAGTTGTTGTTCTACAGTTCTGAGTTTCTGCCCGATCTCAGCATGGTTGCTTCGGCCACATATTTGGGGAAATCAGTCTTGAAGGCTAATATGTGTCAGAAGGGAGGAGTCAGTGGTTTTCATTTGAGTTTCTTAGTGGGAGAAGCAAATAAGAAGCTTGAAGATGGTGACCAGAGGGGTTTCAATGTTGTGTTGGCTCTTTGTGTGTATGGGATTGTCCTGTTCCCTAATGTTGCCAAATTTGTCGACATGGACGCAATACGCCTCTTCGTGTTGGGAAATCCAGTGCCGACCTTGCTAGGAGATTTCTTGCATTCGGTGCACCACAGGAATGAGAATAGAAAAGGAGGATTATTGAATTGTTGTGCGCCTTTGTTTTATAAGTGGTTCAGTTCTCACCTACCCAAATCAGGAGCGTTCATTGATGTCGAGGACTCGTTGAGTTGGTCGAAGAGATTGATGGGGTTGAGAGCTGAAGATATTTCTTGGTGGTCTGACCGGAGCTTGCTTCGGGCAGATATCATTCACAGTTGTGGGAACTTCCCAAATATACCGTTGGTAGGAAGAAGAGGAGGAATCAACTATAATCCTTCTCTAGCAGTTAGACAATTTGGATATGCTTTAAGAACTCCGCCTTTGGAAAAGGATGTGGAAGAATCTCTGTTTTTCCATTCTTCACCTGATTTGACTGTGTCCCGTAAGGCAGATGAGGCCTGGCTCAAGGTGATCAAGAGAGGAAGAACTGTGCTTGGAAAAGGAGATTGTAGAACTTACCTTCAGTATGAAGAGTGACTTCAAGGAAGAGTTGAAGAGCTTGGTCTGTCGTTTCCTATTGAAGAACCTTTGTATCCACCTACTCTTGAGCAGTCAACAATGGTGAGCCGAGAGGAGTATGACAAATTTAAGAATTCCATGGAGGAGCTTCAAACTGAAAACTCGGAGTTAAGTGCGAAGTTGCAAGACTGTATGCATCAATTCCATAAGGCAGAATATCAGAAGGGGAAGCCGTCAGATTGCAAGAGGAAGCAGAGAGGAAATTAGCTGTGGAGGTGGACTTCTTCAGGAAGACAAACAAGGCCTTGGGATCATCTAGTTCTGAGTTGAGGCGAGTCAAGCAACAGTTAATGGATGCTCATGGTAAATTAGCTGGGTGGCAAGAGCAATGGGATACATTTTCAGCTTCTCGGAAAGCAAAAGAGGAGGAAATGGTAGCTCAACTGACTGGTCAGATGGAGATTTTGAAGACTCAGCTGAAAGAGAAGAACAATGAGCTTCTGTGCGCCCGTTCAACCAATGGTTACATCACGGATCAACTCAACAAGGCTCAAGAATAGATTGAGGAACTCAAAGTGCTGGCAGGTTTGAAGCAATCCAGACTTGAAGAGGTATTCAGAGAAGATGATGGGAATTACTACAGAGAGCACATCAACGAGTTGGATGGAGTTATTCACAAGAGGAATCTGCTTATCCGGCGTTTGACAGAGTTTCCAGATCATCCTGACACGGTGGCATTGCTAGCTGAAGTGAGGCGCAGTCCTTATGGGTTGTATACAGGATGCTGATTCCTGATTTCTGTTCCTCTCTTTACTTTTTATGTTGTTGCTTTGTAGTGATAATCCACTGGCTTATTGTGGAGATCCTCTCTTGATGTACTGTTGGCTAAGGCCTTTCCCTTCTTGAACTCATTTGTATGATGGTTTCCTTTTATTGCATCTTGATCTCAGAAGCTTATCCATGGCTCGGTCTTCTTGCACTTTCACCTGATGTGAGACTGGAATCAAGGGGTTAGAATACCCCTTTGGAATCGATAAACATGTCATTACATTAACATATTCATTTGCATATCTTGCATAATAGGTACCGCTGCGGTGTTCTCATATTATTTGGTGTTCCACTAGCAGGATAGCTGATTCAGGAATTCACCGATACGGTACCCGCAGAAATCAGCAGAGAGCAATGGAAAGCCTACAAGAAGAGCTCGCCGAGATGAGGATCCGCATGACCCAATTCATGGATGTGGTTCAAGGGGTGGCTCAGGGATAACAAGAGCTCAGGCAGATGATGCAGAGGAATCCCGCCACTACTCAACCAGAGACGTTGACTGATCCTCCAGCTGGAGAGGTTAACGGACCCAGTGGACCGGGGCCTACCCCGATCCCGCATGTCAACTCTGGTCAACAGCCCGTCCATGATGATCAGGACGATCAGTTCACCCAGATGCAGGAAGACTTTGGCATGGTCCATGGCATGGACCCCATGTTTAGAAGGTTAGAGGAGAGGCTGAAGGAAGTGGAAGGACAGAATCCTCTGGGAGTAGACGTTGCTGACTTGGGATTGGTCCCAGGCGTGAGGGTGCCACCGAAATTCAAAGTCCCAGTCTTTGACAAATACAATGGCAGCTCTTGCCCAAAGACTCATGTGCAAGCCTACTTCCGTAAAATGGTTGCATACTCCGACGATGAAAAGTTGCTTATGTACTTTTTCCAGGATAGCCTAGCTAGGGCATCCCTGGAATGGTATATGAGGCTGGACAGAGCCCACGTCCGTTGCTGGAGGGATTTGGCGGAGGCTTTCGTGAAGCAGTATCAGTATAATGCAGACATGGCTCCGGACAGAACTCAACTTCAGAATCTGTCTCTTAAAAGCAATGAGTGCTTCAGGGAATACGCTCAACGCTGGAGGGAGACAGCTTCCCGTGTTCAACCTCCTATGTTGGAGAAGGAAATGGCTAACATGTTCATGAACACTCTGCCCGGACCTTACTTGGAGCGCCTGGTGGGTTGCAATGCCTCCAACTTTGTTGATGTAGTCTCTACCGGTGAGAGGGTGGAGAACTACCTGAAGACATGTAAGATCCAGAGTGGAGGTGGATCTTCATCAGGGGTGAAGAAGCCGTTTATTGAAGCACAGAAGCAGAGAGAGGGAGGTGTGAATTCTTTGTCTTTGTATCAAAGCAGGGGTATCAGAAGGAACAGTTTTCAGAACTACCATCAACAATCGTATGTTGCGGCTGTGACCATTCCGGTTGCAGCACCACTACAACAACAACAACCACAACGTCAACCAACTCAGTACCAACAACAGCAACAGGGTAACAGACCCGCCTATCAACAGAGGCAAAGGATGATGGACAGACATTTCGACACTCTTCCAATGTCGTACGCTCAGTTGCTTCCTAGCCTTCAACAATTATAACTCGTGCAGTTACGCACTTTGGCTCCGCCCGTTGGCAGGCTTCCAGTGGGATATGACGCCAACGCTAGGTGTAATTTCCATTCTGGGGCACCTGGCCACAATATTGAGAACTGCAAAGCTTTTAAGCACGTAGTTCAAGACCTCATAGATTCAAAGGCCATTAACTTTGCGCCGACTCCTAATTTCGTCAACAATCCCATGCCGCAACATGGTGGTGCAAATGTTAACATGGTGGGAGAAGAAGTCAAACTCGTCAGAGATGTGCTGAAGTTGAAGACTCTGCTGTTGGAGATTAAAAACTGCTTGCTGAAGGCCGATGTTTTCCCTGTTTGTGAGAATGGTTGTTTGGATTGTGCTACACAGAGCAAAGGTTGTTTGAAGCTGCAGCAGGGTATCCAGGCCTTGCTTGACGATGGTATCCTCCAGGCTGAAGACTTGTCTGTCCAAGAGACTGTCGAAGGGGTTGATGAAAAGGTGTTTGAAGATGCTGCTGATGAATTCACAGATGTTGTTCCTGCTGATTCTTTAATTCATAATGATGTATTTAATTTTTCCAATGTTGTTGCTGATATCCCAAACAATGTGGTTGATTCTGATGTAATTGAACTTGATTCCGATGTTTCGGATGTGTATCTTTCAATGAATGAGATTTTTGAGTATGACTGTGATGTTGCTACTATTACCATTTTCTACCCAACTGCTCAGATCAGTGTGCCAGAAGCGCAACCGGTGCCACCAGTGCGACCATCCACTATGACCATCACGACCCCTGGTCCTTTACCTTTCACCAGCGAAAGGGCCATTCCTTGGCATTATGGGGGGAGTGTGTACACGCACGATCATGAAGTGGAACAACCACTGAAAGTAGAGGAGGTGCAAAAATCTGAGTCGGAAGCTGAAATAAAAGATCCCGCAGTGGACAATGTTGGTGGAATCGGGCGATTCACTAGGAGTGGTAGACTGTTCTCACCACCGGTTACCCAAACTGATAATGCTGATGCCGCGGTGAAGACCAAAGGCAAACAAGTTGTGAATGAGGGTACGTCTGCACCCCAGGTTGGTTCTGAGCCCACTTTTGCGAAGGATGTGGACGAGCTTTTGAGAATCATAAAGAAAAGCGACTACAAGGTAGTCGATCAGTTGATTCAGACTCCGTCCAAGATATCCATTCTCTCACTCCTGTTGTGTTCGGAGGCGCACAGAGAGGCACTGCTGAAGGTCCTGAATGCTGCTTACGTACCTCAGGAGATCTCAGTAAACCAACTCGAAGGGATCGTTGCAAATGTTCATGCAAGCAACGGGTTGGGTTTTACTGATTCTGACTTAACACCAGATGGACGCAATCATAACAAGGCTTTGCACATCTCAATGGAATGCAAAGACACCGTGTTATCACATGTTCTGGTGGATACAGGTTCCTCTCTCAATGTGCTACCCAAGAGAGCCCTGTCAAGGTTAGAAGTAGAAGGTTTGGTTTTGAAGCCTTTAGATCTTATTGTGAGAGCCTTCGATGGTTCTAAGTGGTCGGTGTTCGGAGAGGTAGAATTGCCAATTCAGATTGGATCACAAACCTTCAACACTGTCTTCTATGTGATGGATATCAGTCCCTCCTATAGTTGTCTGTTGGGTCGTCCTTGGATCCACAATACTGGAGCAGTCTCCTCAACTCTACATCAGAAGATCAAATTCCCAGTTAATGGAAGAATTATCACCGTCTGTGGTGAGGAGGACATTCTGGTCAGTAACCTGTCTACATTCAAGTATGTAGAAGTAGAAGGTGAATTTCATGAGACCCTGTGTCAGGCCTTTGAGGCAGTTTAGATCAAGGATGCAACTCCATTGGAAGAGGTTAAAGCGGGTGCCTCTATTTCATCCTTCAAGCAGGCACATGCCTTGGTGGATTCAGGTGTTGCTCCTGGTTGGGGATGTCTGTTGGAGTTACCAATGAAAGAAGACAAGTTTGGGATTGGGTATCAGCCAGCTCTGACTTCTACAACTTCAGCACTTCAGACTCGTCAGGGGCCGATTACTTTCTCCAGCGCTGGCGTCATCCAATATGGCCAGATCTCTGCGATCAACGAAGAAGATGGGGATAGTGATTGCGACATCGACAACTGGGTGCGTCCGAGGATCCCGCGTGAAGTCATCAATAACTGGTCTTCTGAGGAGATTGTCCAAGTCACTTTCCTGGAGGAGTAATTTTTCTTTGTTTATTCATGCATGTCCAAGTCTTACGTTCCGCCCAGGGTGTAATGACTCATTGTAGGGCTCATCTATGTGACTACCTGCATTTTTTATCATGAATAAAGGACGTCTTTTTGCATTCAAATATTTTGTTCACTGTCTTTCTATTTTTGCAGTTTTCAAAAATCAAAAAATATTTGGCGATGTTTGTTTAGTTTTCACTTTTTTCACACTCATAAGCACATACCATCCCTCATGCAGATGCACGTCACCGGATCCCATTGATAACGATTCTGCAAAGGCTCACTTCGACTTCGAAAATCCGATCTTTCAAGCTGAAGAAGAGGGTGATGAAGAAGGTGAACTCCCTGAAGAGCTTGCCAGATTGTTAAAGCAGGAGGAAAGGGTCATTCAACCGCATCAAGGGTCTACTGAAGTGATTAATCTCGGCGCCGAGGACGCCAAGAAAGAAATCAAGATAAGGGCTGCTTTGGAAGATGATGTGAAGAAGGGGTTGATTGAATTGATGCAGGAGTATGTCGATATCTTCGCTTGGTCTTATCAGGACATGCCAGGGATTGACACAAACATTGTGGAACACCGTTTGCCTCTCAAAGAGGGTTGTCCTCCGGTCAAGTAGAAGCTCAAAAGAACAAGACCAGAGATGGCTGTCAAGATAAAGGAGGAAGTGCAAAAGCAGTTGGATGCAGGGTTTCTAGCAGTCACCAATTATCTGCCATGGGTTGCAAACATCGTTCCCGTACCTAAGAAGGATGGAAAGGTACGAATGTGTGTTGACTACCGGGATCTGAACAGAGCTAGCCCTAAAGATGATTTCCCATTACCTCACATTGATGTTTTGGTGGATAACACGACTCAGTTCTCGGTATTCTCCTTCATGGATGGCTTTTCTGGCTATAATCAAATCAAGATGGCACCAGAAGACATGGAGAAGACAACTTTCATAACCCCATGGGGCACCTTCTGCTACAAGGTGATGCTGTTTGGCCTGAAAAACGCTGGGGCAACATATTAACGAGCTATGGTAACTCTTTTCCATGATATGATTCATCATGAAATCGAGGTTTATGTGGATGATATGATTGCCAAATCTCGGACAGAAGAAGAACATTTGGTGAATCTGCAGAAATTGTTTGAGCGCTTGAGGAAATTCAAACTAAGGCTTAATCGTGTACTTTCGGGGTGAGATATGGAAAACTGTTGGGTTTTATTGTTAGCGGAAAAGGGATTGAGGTGGATCCTGACAAGGTAAAAGAAATACAAGAAATGCCTGAGCCAAGAACAGAAAAACAAGTCTGTGGTTTCTTAGGGAGGTTGAACTACATTGCAAGGTTCATCACTCACCTAACAACCACATGTGAGCCAATTTTCAAATTGCTAAGAAAAGGCTTTCGAGAAGATAAAAGAGTATTTGCATAATCCTCCTATCCTCATGCCTCTAGTCCCAAGGAGACCGCTGATTATGTACTTGACAGTACTTGACAATTCCATGG